>NC_136063.1:407882641-409127674 GCF_964261635.1 Lissotriton helveticus | reverse complement strand
CACTCCATAAACGTGCAGGTCGTGTGCAATGCCAAGTACATCATTAAGGACATAGTAGGGCAATTTCCTGGAAGTACACACGACGCCTACATATTCCGACACAGTGGCATCCACAGGCGTCTGCTCAACGGTGAATTTGGAGAGGGACACCTACTAGGTGCATACATATGCCTAATCATTAACTCCATCCTCACATATGTAATTGTATTCATGCCGCTAACCCTTTGCTCCCCACCCTGCAGGTCACAGCGCATATGCCTTGCGTGAATATCTCCTCACTCCCTACCTCAACCCAGCAACACCTCAGGAGCAGCGCTACAACGCAGCACATATCAGTACCAGGATTGTGGTAGAGTGAACCTTTGGCATCCTCAAGAGTCGCTTCCAGATCCTACACAAGACAGGAGGTGCATTGCAGTATGACCCGGTAACCTGCTGCCGGATAATAGCAGTGTGTGCCATGCTGCACAACATTGCCACAAGAAGGGGGATACCAATAGAGGTGAACAGAGATGACAACTTTTGTGCACAGCAACCCCCCCACAACACCGACAGGCACACGCGCCTAACACAGCTGAAGGTCAAAGGAGGCGGACATACATCACACAACATCACTTCAGAGACAGGTAAGAATGAGCCATCACTACATAATCTGGTGTGCAAATGTTTAATACTCATGAGCACTTGTCAAGTGAATATGAATGATAAGTCTACATGACGCAGGC
Organism: Lissotriton helveticus; assembly: GCF_964261635.1. Classification (NCBI taxonomy): domain Eukaryota; kingdom Metazoa; phylum Chordata; class Amphibia; order Caudata; family Salamandridae; genus Lissotriton; species Lissotriton helveticus. Next base: position 409,126,949 of record NC_136063.1, on the reverse strand, counting down.
TCAAAACATTGTTAGCGACACATATCTGTTGGCATCACAGGAGTATCTTGAAGTAATGTAGGTGGCCCATGGTTACATCACCATGGCCAAATAGCCGGTAGTACATGGCTATTTGCACCTTCCACGTACCCCCAGACTCATGTCGCGTGACTCGTCTACATCACCACGATGTGTGTCAGTGGCTGTGGAGCAGCGCGAACTGCGCCTCCTATCGCTGCTCTCTGGCACAGAGACGCTGCTGACGCTTGATGCCGCCTCACTCCCCTCCTCCACTCCCAAATTGCTGGCACTAAATGTCCCAGACTACAGATGCTCCACTGCAGTGGTCACTTGGCCCAAGGCCTTGGCCACATCACCACAGTAATGGCCCAGGTCGACCTGCAGTGACACAGATCTTCGTGAAAGTACAGCTGTGCTGTTGCAGAGCTTTGTGATGGCCCTAATGGATACATTGGAATGGAGCAAGTTCTGGCGATGCCTCCTGCGCTCGCTGTGTTGCCCTGCTAGGACGGCACGGGTAAGCTCCTGTAGGCACAGTTTGATGTCTCTATTCCCCTCAGCAACGGCTGTGGTAATTTCATGCACAGCGTCTGTAATCGTGCCCATTTTGCTAGCCAATTTTGCCATGTTAATGCTCATTGCTCCCATGTGTCTCCCCTGCAGGTGCGGAACACACAGCATCTGTGACTCAACCACACTGTAGCCGTGTGCAGGCTCTTCAGATCCCTCTGCAAGTCTTCCCAGGGGCCTGCGCCGCTATCTGATTCGGACACGTGCTGGTGTTGGCGCTGGCTGAGCGACAAGTGACTGTTGTGAAACATTTGTGGCTGCTGGCCTCTGCTCCGTCTCCATCCCCACGACTGCCTCAGGCTCAATGGAACCCTTGACAAGATCCTCCAGGGCTGTGTTGGGAGTGACTGTGGATGTCCCCCCTCCTGTGGCAGCTGCATCCTTCACCCTTTCAGCAATTCTCTCATTCGCACTTTTTCTGAGGTCATACCACCTCTTCTTCAGGTCGTCTTTGCTGCGGTGCCTGACTCCAACCGCATTTACCCTCTCCTTGATGCCCAGCCAGATCTTGCGCTTCTCCGCCTCAGGCACCTTTAGTGACATCTTACCAAACAGCTTGTCATGCTTGCTGCTTACCCCCTCAATCACATATTCCAGTTCCTTCTCAGAAAACTTCCTCTTCCTCTTTCTGGGCGTGTCTGTGTTTTGGGGTGCATCCTTGTCCATCCTGGATTGCAGTGGTGTTGCTGGTTTGTGGGATTAGAGTATCTCTGCTCAGCTCCTGTGCTCTGCCTCCTCCTCTGAGCTCCTCAGGGCACTGAATGAAGCATGGGCTGGATGACTTCCTGGTTGTGATGTCATCAACCTGCTTCCTATGCGACTCTTTTTTTCGCGAATTCCCTAATACCGAACTCACAAATACCGATTCGGTATTTGCAAATTCGGTATTAGCTCATCTTTATTTTGCATTCTCGCTATCGTGGTTTTGGTATATTTTAACGATTTTTAGCGATTTTGTAATAAATACAGAATCTGTTGATGCATCGCGGAAAACGAATCCTTATTTGCGATTCCTTATTTATCGCAAATAAGGGCTTGTTTTACCAATTTTTGATGCATGGGCCCAATAGACTCTTACCTCCGGCAGCACTCTACGTCGGGGTTGGAGCTGCAAAACTCGAGAATGCAGCGCATCCTTGGGGTTGCCGAAGGCCTGTTGTGAAAAAAAAAGAAGTGGTGTCACTGAATAGTCCATCCCCTGCGAAGAAACTTCAATTACCACAATAATATTGAGGTGTTTCTTTTCATGAAGTGCTTACACCCTACTGGGATATCCAGGTGCTGTTAGACAAGACTAATGTTACACAATATTTTGTCTCCTACACAGGAATCCGTTATGAGAACTTCTATTTTCTCAGGTCTGCCAACCAACCTTTATCCTAACCAAGTGGTCCCTCTGCTATTCTAGTGCTGGGGCCTGCAGACTGCTCTCTGCATGCACCTCAATGATGTGATACAAAAGGGGATGATGGACGGAGCGTTTGAACAAATCAAACACTCACCCCCAGTCAACTAATCTGGGTTTAATCCATCACCATTCTTTAGTTCACTCAGCCACCCCAGTTCAGACATGGCAGTTCAGACATGGCTATATGCAAATCAGTCTGACCCTGTGCCTCATGGGAATAGTCCAGCCCGAACTGCCAAGCCATGTCTTCCCTGGACCGGAAACAAGCATCCTGGGACCGGTTTCGGATTCATAATCCTCATCAGCCAGGCTATCTTGAATCCAGTGGCCAAGTGAACAAGGGACTCACATCTGAGCATACCCTGCCACACTTAGGGCGAACAAAGCGATTTTTTTGGGGGTTTTTTAAAACCTTTATCGAGGCAAGAAGGAAGTACACAGCTGTTGTCACCTACATCCTGCCACGTGCAAGCCGGCAGCACTCATGAAGATGTTAATACAGAGTATGGAGTAAGAGGATCATATCTGACACAGCAAGCCGCCTACAACCCTTCCGGGCCGGCCGCGTAAAGGACTATTAGGAGCCGTGTTTAGCAGCATTCAATAATGGTAATGGTCACAAAATACACATATCGAGAATGCATGAGGTTTTCGGATTTTCTTTTTTCTATCCCCCAGTACAAACAACAACCAACTACATCTCAATCCTATTATCCTGTTACCTAGTGTACCCAGTGTGTCCGGTCCGCCAACCTCGATCCCCCCCTCCCGTGTCTAGCGGAGAAAAGGGAAACACCCAGGTCTGAGAGCGAGTACCCTGCGTTCAATGGCCCTGGTTGTGAAACCACATGTGAACGCTCCCCATCGTTGGAGATGTGTGTGGTACGGGGAGGAGGGAGCTGTGGGGAGGCATAGTAAGTCAAGCAGCAGGAGGACGGGGTGTGGGCCGTAGCCCATGTGCAAGGATCGTACCTGTCAGAAACCGGAAGAGGCTATATGTGACAGTTACCCGGTAGGGATAATCATGGAACATTACATGCTCAATTTGCTAGGCTGTGGGAGGGGACGTGTGTTTTCCATACCCCACAAGCATGTTGAGGGTTATGGAGCGTAGTACAAGTGAGTCGCCGGGCTAGGGGCGCGGCTTGTGGGACATGTCGCAGGCACGGTACATGGTTAAATGCGCGAGTTACGGGCAGCAGGTATTAGGGAGTGTCCGGCTGCGCTGCGGTTTGGAGACGCAGGAGGTATGCCGTTAGTGGACCCCATATGTCTTTGGGCCGCGATCGCTGTGGGAGGAGCTCTGCATAATTATGTAGTTGGTCCTGCCAAGTGGACATTGTCTTGATCCAGTCCTTAAACTTGGGTGCGCTGCCACGACCCCAGCGGCATGCCACCTGTCGCTTCGCGAGTAGGATCCCCAAAGCAAAAAATTTACGGTGCGTATGCGGCACTGGGGATGGCTGTCCCAGCAATGCAATCTTCGGACAAGGTGACGCATCCACCCCAACCATGTCAGACATAGCCGCAAACACCTCCTCCCAGTAAGCCGCTACCTTGGGGCATGTCCACACAAGGTGGAAAAAATCTGCGCCCTCCACTTTGCATCTAGCACATCTGTCATCCTCTCGGAGTGGGAAGCGGTGAAGTTTGGCAGGCGTATAGTAGAGTCTGTGAAGGAATTTGTAGTGTATGAGCCGAAGACGTGAGTTCCCTGTCACTGCCGCCGTATGTGTACAACTTTCCTCCCATTGTTCGTCTGTCATTTGGGTGTTTAGGTCCCGGTCCCAGTCATGCCACGCTCTGAGGGCTGGTGGGGCCGGAGCCGCCTGTGTGTGTTTGTAAAGCAATGAGACGACATGTTTCGGTGCTTCAGATTGGAGCAGGGAATGAAGAGGTTGTACCATTTCTGGTTCATCCGGGAAGGCGGGGGTGACAGCCTTTACATTCTGCCTCAAACGTACATAAAGGAAGGTATCCATGACAGTTGGGGAGTTCTCGCCCAAAAATTGTGCTGATGTTCGGAAGGTGCCCTGTAAGTACAGATCTCCCCACGTGTGTAGCGCAAGCTTAGTAAGCAGTTTACGGCCTATTTCCTCGCATGTAACACGGAGCCGGGGGTCATGAGCAAGGGTCATTAGTGGCGAGTATAGGAATGGCGTATTCATAGCGGTCGCGAGGCGCCTCCAGGCCAGAACAGTACAGTCCACCGTGCTAGGATCTCGGTCTACAATCTTGGAGTCAGTTTAGCTGTAACCCGCAGGTTGCATAGGTCTCATGTAGCCGTCTTCCACCGCTAGATGAGCCATAAAAGGGGGGGGGGTGTAGCCAGTACGCAGCAAAATGGGCCTGCGCACAGTCGTAGTATCTCCAGAAATTAGGTACATCAAGTCCTCCCTGGCGGTAGGGAAGCATCAACGTATTCATGCCAATTCTGGGCTGCTTTCCACCCCATATCAGCCGTGACATTTGCGAGGTGAGTGCGCGTAAAAAGTGGGGGCCCGGATTATGTGGGATGTTGGTGAAGAGGTACAGTAGTTTAGGTAACACTACCATTTTAATCAGGGAAATACGGCCCGCCATTGATAGCGGGAGGTGGATCCATCTGGTGACTTTGTCAGTTATTTTATCCAGGACTGTGCCATAATTCGCTCTGATAAGAGTGTCACGGCTCCTTGTCACATTTATGCCTAGATATTTGATTTCCTCTGCTTCCCAGACAAGAGGATAGTCTAGGGGGAAAGGCGTGGTGATGTCTGTCAGCGGAAACAGAGCTGATTTTGACCAATTTATTTGTATTCCTGAGAAACCACCAAATTTGGCGACCTCACGTAGTAGGGGGTTAAGATTCTCCCTGGGGTTATGGACATAGAGGGTCATGTCATCGGCATACAGTGCAACAAGCAGTTGTCTCTCCGGGTATATGAGGGATCGGTGGTTATGGTGCTGACGCAGCTTGGCCGCTAAGGGTTCGATTGAGATGGCAAAGAGTACCGGGGATAATGGGCAGCCTTGCCGTGTACCGCGCTGGATCTCAAAATGGGGTGAACGGGAGCCATTAAGCAGCACCGAGGCTATCGGCTTATGATAGAGCAACCGAATCCAGTCCAAAAAGCTAAGAGGAAACCCCATCCGTTCGAGTAACGCTAGAAGGTAGTCCCACTCTAGCGAATCGAACGCCTTCGTGGCGTCTAGAAAAACAGCAGTCGCTTCGCACGTGGGGGTGATGTCTTGTATTACTGCTTGGAGCGTGCGCAAGTTGTGGGATGTAGCGCGGTTAGGGACAAAGCCCGCTTGGTCAGGCAAGACCAGTCGTTCCATCAGCAAATTAAGGCACGTTGCAAGCACCTTCGCCAGAATTTTTATGTCAGAATTTAGTAGGGATAGGGGTCTGTACGAGTCACATGACTCCGGCGGTTTGCCCGGTTTTAGCAGCGAGGCTATGAGAGCTTCTCGCATAGTGGTGGGTAAGGTACCCTCCTCTAGAGTTGCGTAATATACGCGTAGTAGTATCGGGGCGAGGACGTGAATGTAGGCCTTGTAAAAGACAATGGGAAGACCGTCCGAACCCGGCGACTTACTCGACTTCATGGACATTATGGCGTCTGTGATTTCTTCCAGTTCTAGCGTGTGGTGTAGGAATTTTTGTTGAGATGGACCTAGCCACGCAAGCGCTGTGTCTTCTAGGTAGGCATTGAGATTTATGGGTACAGACCGTTGGGAAGTGTAAAGTGTGGAGTAATGGTCGACAAGGATCCGTAGTTGTTCCGGAGCGTTGTGCTGAGGTGTGTTGTGTTCATCTAGCAATGTAGTTATGTAATTATGATGTTTAGGGGGGTTCACCGCGGACGCAAGCGCCTTGCCAGGCCTATCTCCCTCACCATAGCTACGGGCTGTATGTGGTTTCCCCAGGAATTTACATTCTTTTTCGGAGAGGTCTGAGTACTCATTCAGTTTTTCACGCAGCTGAGCCTGAGCTGCATGATTGGGATTGACGCTAGCTATGTCTTTTTCAAGCTGCCCCAGTTCCTGTTCAAGTTTTCGCAACTCGCCCCGAAGGGATCTGAGAACACCACCCCCCTTAGCAATACACCACCCTCTAACGGTGACTTTAAAGGCCTCCCATAAGGTGCGAGCCAGGTGGGACGCCGCAACAACCCAAGAGGAAAGTCCCGTGGAACAAAATATGTAGTCAAGACGCGCCCATGTGGAGTGCACTGCAGAATAGTGGGTGCCTTGAGAGTGAGTTGGGTGGATGTGACTCCAGGTATCAGTCAAGCGATAGTCTTCGACAATACTCAAAAGGGTGCGTTGGGTGTGTGTGCAGTGCAGCGCCTGAGGCTGGGACCTGTCTATAAGTGGACGTAGCGCTGTATTGAAATCCCCACCCAATACAACATGTGTAATCCCCGTCGATTGGATCTTGCCCCATAACGTAAGGAGTATAGATGGGTCATCCGTGTTGGGTCCATAGTAACATGCAAAAAGAACCTTATGCGAGTACAATCTGCCCCACATCATACAGAATCTTCCATTCACATCTGTTTCCGACCCCTCAAGGATAAAGCGAACACCCCGCTTAACCAAGATCGTTACACCTTTAGCGTAGTTGGAGTATGAGGAAAATACCCTGCCAGGTGCCCACCGAGCTGCAAATAGTGGAGAGTTGCCCGACATCAAATGCGTTTCTTGGAGCAATGCGATGGAGACTCCGTACCTAGTCAGGTAACTTAAAATTTGCCTCTTCTTCCGTGGGTCGTTAAGCCCACGCACATTCCACGACATCAAATGCAGTTGTTGGATAGGCCGCTCATCTGTCACGTCCCCATTCCAACAAGTGCAGAGATAAGCATTGAACAAGCTTAAAATAGCGGCACATCACACAAGCCGCTGTAACCATGCCAAAATATAACGTCAAGTTCAGTCCGATCAGTGAACACAGGCTCATTCCGCAATTACAATGATTAGGATTTTGAGTAGTTGGAACCCCCTCCCACCCACACCGGCCACCCCAACCCGCCGGGTATAGAACCTCCCTCCGCCCACCCAACATTCCGCAATAACAAAATACAGTAAACCAACAGTTCAAAGTCATCTCTTCCTCAAGGGGGGAGAGGTTATAAAGGGGATCGCCCGATGGGGGTAGCAATGCTAGGGGCACCCGACCTGCCCCCCACCTCACAAGTCACACCCAACGGACGCCCGTATATCACTGGGTCGTCTTCCTTTGGATGGAGGTGGGCGTCGAGCTCATTTCAGTATTCATACCGGCAGAAAGAAAGACTAGGAAAGTACCTCACCAAGGATGTAGCTCCTGGAACAACGTAGTGCACTCACGTGGGTTGTTGTCACACATCCAGGTCACAGTCTAAGTCAGTCTTGTTGTTCCAGTGGCGAGCTTGATCTGGAGCGGCATTCTACTTCGTTGTTTTTAGCACAATCATGCTTTTGCTGTTTCAGGAAGTCTTCTACCTGCTGTGGGTTGGTGAAGATATGTGGCATGCCTTGGTAGGAGAGCTTCAGTTTCGCAGGATAGAGCATAGTATAGGAGAGTTCCGATGCTTGCAATTTCTTTTTCACGGCAGTGAATTTACGTCGAGCCTCCTGTACAGCAGGGGTGAAATCCGGGAAAAAGGACAAGGTGGCATTTCCATAGTTCACTGTGCCGAGTTCTCGGGCGCGACGGAGCACTGCGTCGCGGTCTCTGTAATTCAAGAAGCGTGCAATTATGGGCCTAGGAGGGGCTCCTGTGGAAGGACGAGCAGCCAGAGATCTATGAGCACGTTCGACAATGAGGTGTGGGGAGAAGGACTCCTTCCCAAACAGTTCCACGACCAGGGATTCTACAAAGGGCTCCATTCTTCCTGTGTTCGTTGTTTCCGCCAGGCCTAGGATGCGGACGTTATTTCGCCGAGATCTGGCTTCCAAGTCCTCGTTCTTATCCGCAATAACTTTGAGGAGTCTGTCTATTTGGGAGGTACGGCGGTTCACAGTGGCGGCTCCATCTTCTAGGCCAGATATTCTTTCCTCAGCTTCTGTGAGGCGGGTGTCATGCTGGTCAATTTTCGCTACGATGCCATCCATGCGCAAGTTCATGTTGTCTATCTCGGCGTCTATACTGGAAAGGGTCTGTTTCATGCCCAGTAGCAGGGATTTCCAGTCCTCCTCTGGCGGCATGGGGGCAGTGGGGCTGTCCTCCGGCCCAGGCATCGTCTTGTTCGTTTTTTTGGCTTCGAACGGGATTTTGGATTGTCTGGCGTCGCCACGGCCCATGGCACGCCTCGTTGTTCGTAATGTCGCAATTTTGAGTGTCCGCTTTAAGCCAGGCTAGTGTCGAACCTAGGCCACAGAATGGGGAGGGGGGCCTGGTCAGGAGGATTGCGAAGTAGTCCTGTGTTTGTTCGTAGCGATGGTCCCTCCAGAATGGCCGCTTCGGCGGGTAGAGGAGTGGTTCCCGCTCGTTGTCGCAGCTGGTCTAGGCAGGTAGGAGAATAGGCTGCTGTGGGTGCCTCCGTGTGGTCGTCCGGCAGTGTCCGCCAAGCTGCGTAGGAAGCAAAGGATGGGTGTCTCTTCGCATCCAATGCACGTGCGAAGGGGAGTTCCTTGGTGCGGAGGCCTCCGCAAAATGGCCGCCGCGGCGGGAGGAAAAGGGGACCCTTCGCGTTCCTCCAGTTAGTCTGTGCGGGGAGGAGAATAGGAAGCAAGGGCCCCAGTGCCAGAGGAGCAGGTATCAGTGCACGGCACCGCTAGGTCGCCCGGTACTGTCCTTGCAGTCAGGCCAGAGATAGGAGCTGCAGGGCGGTTGAGCGTTTTCGCGCCTAATGGCCTTGCGGGGGTGAAACTCAGCGGTCCGGCGGGAGAGTGGTGTTTGCAGGCCCTTCCGATGTCACCGCGAGGCAAGTAGAACAGCCGGCAATGGGAAAGTTAGGAAATGCGTTCACCAACTCGCTGTGGGTCCAGGCGCGGCAGCAGGACAGAGCGTTGGGTGCCGAGCTCCGTACAGTCGCAGGCGGGTGTGGGCAGGGGAAGGGGGAGATCCGCAGAGGATGCTGTTAGACTGGGGCCCCTTACCTCCACCAGCTCCCGCCGCAGGAGATCAGTAGTTGTCTCTGTGGCCCGCGGGCCGGTCCACGCCTGCAGGCCTCGAGACCGCGGCGTCGCGTAGTCCGGCTCCCAACAGGAGGTGGGTCTCGGAGGAGCGTGAGACTCCGCCTAAAGGTTCTGCACTGGATAACGGCGGCTGTGGTGGTCGGATTTGGGAGATTAAAACTCCGGAATGATCCTCCCAGCAATACCAGTTCGACACCGCTGTGTGTGAGTCGATTTTCACCGGTCAGGATAGGATGAAGGATCGTTTCAGGCTCGACTGGGCGAGAGCCTCACTGCGGTGCGGCCATCTTGGTCCGGCGCCACCTAGCGCCCCCTGGAAGACATGGTTTGGCAGTTCGGGCTGGACTGTTCCCATGAGGCACAGGGTCAGACTGATTTGCATATAGCCATGTCTGAAATGGGGTCTCTGAGTGGGCTAAAGAATGGTGATGGATTAAACCCAGATCAGTTGACTGGGGGTGAGTGTTTGATTTGCTCAAACGCTCCGTCCATCACCCCCTTTTGTATCGCTTTGTTCGCCCTAAGTGTGGCAGGGTATGCTCAGACGTGAGTCCCTTGCTCACTTGGCCACTGGATTCAAGATAGCCTGGCTGATGAGGATTATGAATCCGAAACCGGTCCCAGGATGCTTGTTTCCGGTCCATGGAAGACATGGCTTGGCAGTTCGGGCTGGACTGTTCCCATGAGGCACAGGGTCAGACTGATTTGCATATAGCCATGTCTGAAATGGGGTGGCTGAGTGGGCTAAAGAATGGTGATGGATTAAACCCAGATCAGTTGACTGGGGGTGAGTGTTTGATTTGCTCAAACGCTCCGTCCATCATCCCCTTTTATATCGCTTTGCACCTCAATGATGACATACAGCTCCCTCTGCTATTCTACTGGTACCCGCAGGCAAATCTGCGCATGCACCTCAATGATGACATACTGCTCCCTCTACTATTCTAGTGGGGTCTGCAGGCAAGTCTGCGCATGCATCTCAATGCTGATAGACAGTCCTATATGCCATTCTAGCGGAAGGACCCAAGTGCAGCTCTACCGATGTACCTCATTTGCCAGGCACGTGGCACTTTATTTCCATTACATTACTAGGGCATGCCCACAGGTCTGTCCACACCCCTCATTACAGATCTGCAGCACCCCTGCTCCTCGGATATAGGAACGCACACATAGGAACCCGTTTTTATTAGTCCTAGGCCTCCATGCTATTCCATTACATGGACAAATAGAGATCTGCTGATACAGCTCACTTCTGCCTGCAGGCCTCCCAGCTGTTTCAGAGCGGGGACTCACACAATGCTCTGCCAATGCCCCTCAGTCCTAACCTGCAGTCCCACTTGTTACAGTACTGAGGTCCACCCACCGCTCTGCCCATGCACCTCATTCCCGGCATGCAGCCCCCTACATTCCCTGCCATTCCAGGCTATTCTAGGGTCACAGGAGTGATAGTGTGAGACAGACAGGTAAACAGGGCACTCTGACCCTCACATGGTCCATACCTTCTTAAGAGAGAGTCTTACTTGTAGACTCTGCTGTGCCCTCCTGCACTCTTTCGGACAAGAATGCCACCCAAGCAATGTGCTTTCTCCTCAGGGCACATGTCCTAAAAAAAGAAGTGGGGGGACGCTGACGTCACGACAGGAAGTGACGTCGGGAAAGGTGGCTTGCACCATCAGACTAATTGCCTCCCATCGCTCACCCCTTAGATGCGATTGCATCAGAGAAGCCAGCGCGTGAGCAGCGTTCTGAATGAGCTCCGATCTCGCCCCAGAGAGGCCAAAGAGTGAATGTGTGGCTCCATTTGCTCCAGTAATCGAGCTCCTGGTAAAATAAGTGGGGGGACGCCGTCCACCCGCGTGGTACCCCGACTCGAGCCCTGTTTCTCCTGCTTATTATCACTTCACGAGTCAATCTTATACAGGGAGTAGGGGAGAGGACAGGGAATAACCCAATTGTTTCAATTGGGCCATCTCCTTTTGGGAACCAGATATAGTTGAAAAAAAACAATACAATAATGAATGTTAACAAGAGATAAGCACAGAGAGGCATGGAGGGTGGGGTATTGAAGAAGTGGTACGAGGAAGCCTAACACTGGCTTGTGTTATACACACTGATAACCTGTCAGTAATCAATTCGTGGAATGAGGCGGAGTTTCCAAACATTAAATTACCTCCCATACAATCTATCAACAGAGGATTTGAAACACTGGACAGCCCCAGCCTCATATTCGCCTCTCTAGCACTTCATAGGTTGAAGACAGCTTCAGCCAATTAGAAACCTTGTATATACTGACTGACAAGCAACAGAACCATACTGACGAAGAGTTGGTGGTTAGTCTGGCCTCCCCAGCCAACAATTGGTTGACAAAAAGAATAGAATGTGCAACAAAAAAGATTGGTCATTTACCCTAGAAGTGATTCACCCTCTCAGGTTGTTCCTGGAAAAACTACTAGCGCTCTCCTATGTAAGATGTGTTATGCTGAGACTTCTTATAAAACATCTTGTGGTCTTGCAGGTGATATTTACAGCAGATAGGGGTGAGTGACAAGCATGCTCTAGTAAACTCTGCTCCTCTAGCGGTTGAGGGAGTTTTAGCTGAACTCGGAACTCCAGGCGGAGTGAGTAGTGGCAAAACTCTGCAGACTCCGCAGGGCGGAGCGGAGTTTACTGCCCACTCCTAATTTCAATGGCTGGTACCTGGTATAAATATTGGACCTTCAGAAGACCTCTGCAGTATACTCCTGGACTTGTGAATATTACAGAATATAGACTGCCTTGCCTGCCAGAGGACTGCCCTGCTGTACCAGAGGGCTGCCCAGCTGCTTGAGGCCTGCCCTTTTCTCTGCTCTCATTCCAGGCTACCATGAGTGACTCCAAGAGTCTATTGGCTGACCTTCTATCTGAGATAGAGGGTTACAACAAGCTCCAGAGGCCTCCCTGCAACTGCCACGTTTATCTGTTGCGCTGAACCTGGCTGGACCTGCATCTGGACCTGCCTGAGCCCTACAGACCTCTGCTGGATTGAATTCATGATCCCCAAGAGGTGCCCCCACCCCCCAAGTCCTGGACCCTTGGATTTCATTCAATGAGCTGCACTTAAGGAGAAAGGTGAAATTGTGGAGTTTTGGACCCTCCACGACTACAAATGGGCCCGTTTACACCAAGACTCTGCTGCCCATGACGACCTGCAAAGCAAAGCTCCGGTGAACCCAACCCTTTGCACTACTGTGACCTCCAGCGACGACCGGCAAAGTGAGATCTGTGCTTCGAGCTATAGCAATGACAGCCCGCGGTGACTGCCATCGCAAAGCTCCAGGATTGACCGTCCATGATGTCCGACCGGCTCTTCGTGCTACAGTGATGACAACCCACTCCGACCAGCCTGCTCTTCGCACTACAACGGTAACCATCCACAATGGTTTCCCTGCTCTTTGTGGCCCCCTCCACTGTGAATGGAACTGTTCATGCTGGATTTTGAGATGGTAACTTTTCTAGCAGGACCAAACTGACCACTGTATCTGGCCCATTCTTCATCATTGCCGACCTAAACTTGTGACTTTCCACCGGTCTAGTTCTACCAGATGACAGTGAGTGGTTCTTTTTACTTTTAGGCGCTATATCTACGAAAAATTGTGAAATTGCATACCTGCGGTCCTAACGATCTGACTTTTATTGTTCTGGTTTATTTTATTTATTAAAATGCACTGTATTTTGGTTTTTGCTTCTACGTTAAGCCTGGCTGCTTTTGTGCCAAGCTCCCTAAGGGTTAAGTACAAGTTAATTTAGTGACTTTTTTGGCTCACCCGGACAAGGATTGTGGTTATTGCCTTAGTGGCGCTTCTACCCACCTCAAACAATAACCCAAATTCTTCTATTTAGATGACTGGAGAAGTTGTATTCAACCTCAAGGTATCAGGAACCTGACTGCAGTGAGAATAAGGACGCTGTGGCAAAATAAGGATCCAGGTAAGGTTTTGGGACATCTGGTTACCCATCCTCACCTTCACTCTGTTCTCAATGAAGCAACTTTATGCATTCTGCTAGAACCTGGTCTGCGTCCGAGTACTTGGAAAAAAATGAATTTAGTCCAAGCACCATTCAAAGCAGTATTGGGATTGAAGCAAGGGGACCTACAGAGCTGCTTGGCTTCTCATTATTAAATCTGTTTTTAATAAATTGATATTATAACTTATTTCAATAGTTTACTCAGTGTAAAGCCCAGTCCAGTATCTTTGCCTATAGTAGGTTATCTGTAATTTAATTATAAGCTGACTCTTTGAGCACTTGATGCGGATAAATCAAATAATTGAATTTCGAAGTGAAAGTGCATTCCATTCAAATGGTGGTCACCGGAAGTGGCTTAAGAGCACAAGCTGTTCACCTGAGTAAGGAGAATCTTTTACTTGTATCCTCACTCCACTTGTCCGTAGTTGCTTGTTTGACTTTAAATATTAAGCTGCTCTCTTTTAATGATAACAATATTTCTGAGATGGAGCACGTTAGTGCTGCACACAAACCATACACTTCATGGGCAGGATTACTTTGCACCGGGTTTGGCATAATTGCACCTGTCCTAATGCAATGTTGCACCATCATTTGCACCATTTACTGAGAGAAGTTCTTGGCATTGCTCCTGTGATGTTATTTGTGGGCTGGTTGAATGGTGCAATGAAAGGTAACAGCTGGACTTGGCACAATTGCAAGGATTTTTCATCCTGGCAGTGATTTTACCCTGTGACCCACATCACGCTCAGGTAAGGAAGGAGATACATTGCAGAGTCCACTGCATGAGCATGGACTGCAAGGAGGTCAGTCTCTTCAGACCAGGATCACAAAGGCATTTCAACCCACCTTTGAACTAGCATTTAAATAGTATATGCAAAGTAGAAATACATTACTTCTTGTAAAGAAACCTTCACTTGATGCAGGAAGTGGGATCTCACTTAAGAAAACACAATTGGTTCCAAAATCAATACTTGACGGCCTTTAAATGAGATAATGGAAATAACTATTATTAAGAACTTGATCCACACCATAAGTTCACTTCCTCTTCCTGGTATTCTATTTGTGTTAAAATGCATACAGCCAATTTCACAACACAAAGATTACACGGTGATTATTATTATTATAAAACATTTATAGAGCGTACTATAACCCTGCGGGCATCCTGGCGCTTAAAGAACAGAACCGGCACAGGAACTATCGGCTGCATAGGAAAAAAAGGGAACCTATAATCTGACAAGTCTACTACAACCCTCAAGTAGGGACATGTTATACCCGGAGGAAGAGCCAGGTCTTAATTTTCTTGTGGAACAGCATCAGGGGCACTCTCTTGCATATATTTTCCAGCGTAAGTCTCTTGTTCCTGAGAAAATGTCTGGAAAAAAGGGATGTTATGGGAATGAATCAGGTCCATACACTTCCTAGAATTAAATAATTATTTGGACATTATAGGGGAGATGTATTTACATTTTGTGCAATACAGGGCAGCAAGCAAAGTTGCAGCACTATGTTGCGTGAAATGGAAACAACAGAAATGCACCATATCTACTAAGATATGGCGCAATTCTGCTGTTTCCTAGTACTGGCGCACATTGTGATGTCTAGTGCCAACCATGGCGTAAGGGTGCCTGTATAACAGGCAGGATTGTTTTTGTGCAGGAAAAAAAACCCAATAGAAATAGACATATTCCTCTTTCTACGTCTGCTGCAGAATGCAGTACACATAGAAAGACAAAGTAACGAGGAAATACAAATATTTCTCCTCGTTATGACTGTTTCAGGAAAGCGTAGCATTTTGACACATTCCCAGGCTTGCTCAACTTAGTAAATCTGGGAATGTGCCAAAATCCATGAGTGGATGCATGGGAATGCCTGTGTTCCACCCATGGAAGCTTCCCTGATGCAAAGTAACACAAAGTGGCTTTGTGTGGCTTAGTAAATACCAAAAATGATTTTGCATCAGGGCTGCGGCACAAAAGTGGCACAACCCTGAGATAAAACCTTAGTAAATCTGCTCCATGTCGCTCTGCTAGTAGATAGTAGACACAAGCAGGTTAAGGCAAGGAAACCCAGTCTTCTCTGGATACAAGCAGAAACGCTTGGTAAGGAATTCCATGATCTTGTCTCCATAGTATGTTGTTATGTTATGTTATGTGTATTTGTGAAAGACACTATCACCCGCAAGGTTATCCTGTAGCTGAGAAAGTGTGTGTGCCTAGCTCTGCCTCGGGTAGTTTGATTAATTGAATAGCAAGCTCTCCAGCTACTTGTAGAATTTATTAGGAGAGGAGGAGGCTCTGATGTGGGTTGGGAGGTCATTCCACACTTTAGGAGCAATGTTACAGAAAGCCCATTCTGATCTGACTCTGTGTATGCGTGGGATGTGTGCAAGTAGGAGTCTTGCGGAGCAAAGGTGTCTTGGTGGTTGCTGGCAAGAGATGTGACTCTTCAGGTAGTTGGGCCCTAAATTGTATAGTCCCTTGAATGTGTGTGTGTGAGGAGTTTGAAATGAGTGCGTTTGTGTATCGGGACCCAGTGGAGCTTCTTGAGGTGTGGTGTGATCTGAGTTCTGTGTGGGAGGTTAAGTATGAATCTGGCTGCCAAGTTCTGCATGATTTGCAGTTTTCTGGTGAGTTGCTTGGTGACCCCATAGTCCAACTTGCTGGTGAGTAGGGTGTGAGTGACAGTTTTTATGTTTCTTCTTGCATCTTCAGGGTATGGAAGAAGGATGCAGTGGCAGCATTGACTTGTGCAGTTATGTTACGTTTTCTGTTGATAATGATGGTGAGGTTCTTGGCATGAGTCCTGGGTTTGATTGGCCACCAGTTGGAGTCTCATAGCGAGGCATTCTCGCTGAAGACCACTACTTCTCTCTTGTTTCTGTTGAGCTTGAGACAGTTGACTTTCATCCAGTTAGCGACTTCGGTCTTGCAGGCGGTGAACTTGTTTCCTGTGTTGTGCGTCTTGTCTGAGAGGGAAAGGATGATTTGCATTTCAACGGACAACTAGAGGATGTTGATGTTGTGTGCATTGATGACATATGCCAGCAAGATCATGAATGTGTTGGAGAGGGTGGGGCTGAGCGATGAACCTCTACTTGGAACTAAACCTGCAACTTGGAACTGAAATAACTCAAAACAGTCATGGAGGGCACTCATTTAGAAAGGTGAAATCCTTGCAGGCTGTAGTCCTATGAATGCCTGTGTACCTCCAGTTTTCATAAATTGGAACCAAATGGTGCAAGGAACAAGAGGATGAGTCCTAAACGTTGCATTGTGTTCTTCATTGATTTATTGTAAGGTATTTCTTAAGCATCACATGCAGCTAGTAGACCCCCAACATCTCCTCTTCTAAATCTCCCTGTGGATGTTGGATTTCTTTTCAATAATTGTAATCAACAACAATCCCTGTAGGATTCAATATAAAGAAAATGTACGTTTTATCAATACCCACAGTGTATTGTAATCTCAGTAAATGCAAACAAGCATGACCATGTATAAAAATATTGAGAGTTTATATAAACAGTTATTATTTGACATAGCATAATATTTTAGTTATTTGAGGAAAATATGCACTCAGTGTAAAAATGTGGACACACAAAAACTAATATAAGGCGGGTGAAAGACTGTACACAATTCAATAGAGAGCACTCATAGTTAAATAAGTTCAGAAGAAATGTATACAGTTCTCTATAGGTATATATTCCAATTGTCTTTAATGCTATGTGCTGTCAAAAGCTTTTCAGCCTTAGGTAATTAACCGGTCATCATCAGGACCAGGAATAATTTTGTTGACCTCAAGTAGGCAAAGAACAATTCAAAGACAGATAGCAATTTCAAGAGGGTCACTTGAAAATTAAAAAAGTGTGTCAGCCCTAGCTGGGAAGAGTTAGTTGATATGCAGTGAGAAGTGGATTCAATCTGCACATGTAAGCCAAGTCAAGTTTGACCAAACACGGCTTATTAATTCAGCGCTTCCTGGATAGAGAAATGGTCTACCATAGAGAGGATCTAATGTAGAGAGAGATCTGGAGCCAGCATCAAGGGGAGTTAATGCGGGAAAATCGACATCCTCGTGGTTGTCGAGGTGTCCAAGAGCTTGTGCGAACCACAACCAAAAGAGCGCAAGTGTTTAATCCTCATTGAAAGTGGCCGTAATGTGAGGTCAGCCATGACCCTGTTTTCAACTTTGAAAGGAGATGTCAATAAACTAAGTAGGCTCCTCTCTCTGTGCAATCTTGTAAGTATGACCCACTGATCTTTGATAGTTGTGATTGACAAATTAAAGACAGCAGTGTTAGTTGTGCTAATGTAAGGTAGCATACCTCTCGAACACTTATATGAAGGGCATAGCAGCTAGGAGGCAGCAACAGGGACGTCTATGTCATTCATCTGCCTTGTAGACACAAAAGAATGCCAGTGATAAAATGAATGGCTTATCAGCCTGGTGTCTTGTAATAGCGTGATATAAAGTGCGAGAAGATCCATCAGCGCGTGGTGAATTGGGAAGCATCCACTGAGTCCAGCTGTGGGAAGGATCTGGCTCCTGTCTCTATATCCTGCTCTGCTAGGGGTGGGGTCTCTCCTCTAGATAGATTACTGCTCATAAAACAACTTGGGTGACCCAAGAGCTCAGTCTGGGATAAGTCCATACCTAGGGTGGACCCGCCTGCCATCAGAAGATGCTGAACCTGCCCTCTTTTGGATTCAGGATTTGGTACAGGTAGAACAACTGTTTTTCTTATTGATATTTATTGGTTTTATTGAAACTCTTGGAACAAATATGAAACCTAAGTCCCCCATCACTGTTTACTTTAATCAGTTTGAGGCGCAAGGTGAAATGCAAGAGGGTCTAGAGGACTCTGCAACTCTGTCAAAGATAGCAAACTTGACTAATGAAATTGAGACGAGTAATCTGATAGGATGTTTGCTTCGAACCCGATTGTGTGCTCATCAGGTGTCCTTTGGCACTACATACACAGGGTTTGACCACTCAATAGTCTGTAACTTATTGCAATGTAATTTGAAGTGTAGATATTCAATTTGCATTTTTACTTATCTAGCTCGTTATACCCCTAACGAGGTTCTGAGGTGA
Organism: Lissotriton helveticus; assembly: GCF_964261635.1. Taxonomy (NCBI): domain Eukaryota; kingdom Metazoa; phylum Chordata; class Amphibia; order Caudata; family Salamandridae; genus Lissotriton; species Lissotriton helveticus. The sequence goes on along the minus strand of NC_136063.1, from coordinate 409,108,765 downwards.
TTTCATTGGACATGTAGCACACTAATCCTTATATTTTGGATAGTGAGTGAGGGGTCATTGGGATGAATATAGACTTTGGTTCACCGCCATAATTAGATTAAAAAAAAGCCACCGAGGGTATCTCCTTGACAATGACGTGGTGAGTCTTAAGGAAGATGTAGCCCCTCTTTGACTTGTTCCCCAAGGTTTTTGTCACATGTCAAGAATCCACCCCGCACCTGCAGGCCACTCCTGGATGCTGCTGAACAGCCCCTCCTGGTGCCACACATGAACATAGTGGCCGGGAAGCATGGCATCCTTCAAATTGCAATGTACCTCACCGATCCAATTCCAATAGCCCTTATAACACCTGTTCTCAAATAAGTGTTGGAATGATGCAGGTACATCATTTTCTTGAAATAGTTTCCAAAACACCTCTTCTTGGTTTAACACCGTTTGGCACATATGTACTAAATAATAGCTCAACGTTGCTGCACTGCATTGCACTAGGGCAGTGATCTCCAAACATTTACATGCCAAGTTCCCTCTGAGAAAAATACTTAGGGGTTAGACCCATATCAAACATTTGAAAGAGCAGATCGAGGTAATGGTAAGTCGGTGAACTAAATCATCAACACATTGTGAATTGCACTTGGCAACAGCCCATCTAGGGCCTCTTTCCAAAGCCCCACATCAAGCACAAAGCACCATCCTGACCTGTACTTACAATGTTCTATCCTGAAAGCCCTGCAAATTGACACTCAGACTTGTTCTCCAGAGCTCTCAACCACACATCCTCTACAAAACGCACTAAGGACTCCCTCTGGAAAGCCCTACCTCAAACTTTCTCTGAAAAGCACCACACAGATCCTGTCTACAATAGTAGTACCCAGGCACCAGTCTTCTAAGCACAATTCAGACATCCGTTACCAAGCTTCAGCCAGACCCCATTCAGAACACCTTTTCAAAGCACCACATACACTTCTACACATTCCCATTTTGATATATTCTTTAAAACCACAGCCAGCACCCATCTTCAGACTCCATTCCAGACTCCTATGCAAAGCCACTGAAGAAAGCTGTATCGTCACAACTCTACAAATTTCTTACCTTCAGGGCCACTGGGATCATGCGATTCTGTGTCTGCTGCATTTTCCACATGATTATAGATTTGCTGCATGTGCAACATAATCCATCATATCCTGCATAATCTTCAGATTTTAACAAAAAAGTTTGTTTTGATCTCCAATGGATTAAAAGGTATTACAAAGACAGTGACATGTTTTACCACATTGTGGAAGGCTCTTTGCAATATCAGACTGGCCACCTTTCAGTTGCTTATTGCTGTATTTGGGTGTAACTGGTACTAATGAAATGAAACATTTGCCCAGACAATATTAAAGTGTGTAAAATGGCAAAATAATCATATAATATCACAAAATATGCCACATTAAGCTGCATAATGTTTGTTTTATTGCCACCAGACGAGTATCCGCCCCACGACACGCCGACACTGAATTTACGGCCTTTACTGCTCTTATAACTACAAAAAACAGGAAGTTTGTATACTATGGATTCATGATTACTTACTGATTTATGAAATTGTTCGAACCTCAAGTGTGAAGACCTTTGTGAAGTCTTATTATATAGAGAACTTATAAGAGCCCTGAAGAAGTCCGGTCACGGACGAAACGCGTTGGCTATTGGTTTTAAAGCATCATTTTGAATAAAGAATTGCTTAAAGAAGAATCTGACTGTGGAATTCTTGGGAGAACAAATATAAAGCTGATAGAACTATATGTACATCATTATTGACACTGCATTATCATTATATTTTCTGTTGAAGTGTGCGGGGTCATTATGCTGCAAAATTTCAAAGTTGGTCCTCCTCTGCCGCTTACGTCCTGTGGCCCTGCTCACAATACACCATTTCCAAAGTCTAATCCCAAAATGTTTTATAAATGCTCCTCCATATACTTTACACAAAGCCCCAGCCTGACAATGCTGTTGTGTCCTTAGCCATATGAACGATTGCTTCACCTCACCAAAAGGGCCAATTGTACTGAATTTGTGCTTACTTAAAACGATGCTCCTCAGATGGGGTTTCAAAGAGCTTATGAAGCCCAATGTGAGAATGAGTAGTCAGGAGCAGCTGGGAGGTGGACATTTCAAAAAGGGCATTTTGACATCAAATTGTTAAAAAGCGCAATAAAAATCCATGAACCTACAAAATTTAAAACAACACTGAGTACCCATTTTTCCAGGTTTGACAGTTGCACCTGACAAGCACAAGAGCAGTTTTACTAAGAGGAATACATATACTTCAAAAGAAATACTAATGTTTGATTTGCCTCAAAAGTGTGCACATATCGAGTCCATATGCTGTCAACCAATATAAGGGGGACTGCTGGAGTACTAAGCAGGATTTTAATACCAATGTATCCAAGAACCGGGAAAATAGGAAATTTAGAATGTTGGTATAAAATGCCAAAATGCAATGCAATTTTTACTGTCAAGCAGTCAAGACTGAAAAGTCTGCATAGAGTTGATTAAAGAATTATAAAGTACACAATGCTCAGCCTCCCTATGCGTACATGAAGCACTGCGCGCAAGTCTGTTTTTAGGAGTGCCACATGTCAGGGTGCTTTGCATGAGTGACTAATGCCTTTTAATTAGGGGTGGGCAGAATTGCGGATCTTCACACTGTGAAATTCCATAGAGTTACATACAAACTCTGTGAGATTACGCAGAGGTTTGTGAGCAGGCAAAATTGGCATGTTTCATTGATTTTTAGCACTGGGAGCTTGTTGCGCGCTGTACAGCGAGCACAAGCAGCATAATGCCGTTCGCCAGAAAGTGCTTCTTCTTTGCTGCAACTTGAGTAAAGTTTCTACTTCAGCAGTATCTTTCTCACCACAAACAGTCACAACTGTCTTTGACAGCCTGCAACTGCCGGCATTGAGAAAATCTCTCTGGGTGTCTTTGCTGTTGGCGAGCCCTGCGTGAGGTAAAACTCACCACACAGGAGTTTGTGGTGTTTTGCCAGAACACAGCGTTATAAGTGTAACTTGGAGTGAGCAAAACTCTGTGAACTCCCTCGGCGGAGCAGAATTTACCATCCACCCCTAGTTTTAATAACGTGATGCAGACACCAGCATTAAAATATGTTAGTTTGGAGACTTCAACTGAGTAGTATCGGGCACAGTAGACCGCGATCCTCCACGTGCCATTGGTCCCTCGCAGAGATGGCTCCTGGATTTTATTGATGTGTTGGGCCTGGTGGATGTATGGAGGTCATTTCACCCCAATAATCACCACTACACTTTCCACTCAGGGGCGCACAACAGTCTCTCCTGTATCGACTACCTTCTTGTGCCGGCGTATCAGATTAGTTGCGTTCACGAGGTGCGACATTTAGCGAGGGGTATATCAGATCACTCCCCCATCTGGGTTGAATTAGTCTTGAATGAAAAAAGGGTGGGTAAGATTGAACCAATCAACCCCTGGTATTTGCACAATCCGGTGGTCAAGAGGGCTCTCCTTCAGGTTATGGGTCGCTACTTCTTGGAGAATATAGGCACAGTCACATCGAACCAGACTCTCTGGTAGGCCTTTAAAACTGTACTGAGGGGACAGGTTCTCTCGCTTATAACAGGAGTCCGGGAGTAAAAGATGAAAGACCTGGTTCAAGTGGAAACAGATATCCTCCAGCTGGAGGAAAAGAGCGATGTAGAGGCTATAGGGAATAAGCAGCATGAACTCAAGCTCAAGAGGGAGGAATACAGGTCCATTGCCACTGATATGGCCAAAACACTAGGCTGGGAAAAAGAAGTCAGGCTCTATGACCTGGGTGACAAGGCCGGCTGACTCCTTTCCTGGATTGATAGGAGGGACCTGGCAAGTCGCCTTGTTCCACACAGTGGCGGGAGGAGTGGGGGGGTCATAACAGACCCGCAGGTGATTGCCAATGAGTTTGCTGAACATTACCACCAAGTATACCGAACAAGCTCTGTCTTGTCGGAAGAGGATTCGGGGGCACTGCTTGCGGACATACAACTTCCTGCCTCGTCGACTGAATAGCGGAAGTCCTTAGACAGCGCTTTCACGAATGACAAGGTTGTGCAGGCGATAAGAAACCTCCAGTCCAGCAACAAATGGCTTACCAATAGAACTGTACAAGCTACAACCTGACTCCATTGCCCCACACCTACGAGCAATGTTTGCAGAGAGTAAAGAGAAGGGAAGGCTTCCTTATGACCAGTGGGTAGCTACCTTAGTTCCAATCTATAGGGAGGGTAAGCCCAGAAATAGGTGCTCGTCGTACAGACCTATTTCCCTGCTAAATGCAGAACTCAAGGTCTTGGCCACGCTGTTGGTGGGTCTCAGTAAGCTACTGTAAGAAACTGGCTCTATATATACTGCACCAAAGTGAGCTACAGTGTATATAGAGTCCAAGGGTCTCCAGAGGTTTGGCAGAGGTTAAAGTTAGATAGAACCTTACTCTCTAAAGTGGTAGCTTGGTTGAGCAGTAAGGCACTATCAGAGGACAGTGTTAAGCATTTGATGTACACACTCAGTCAGCAAATGAATTCACACACTCAAGAACTGAACTCTAGGCCAATTGTTTTGTATAAAAAAATATACTGTTTCACGACACTAGGTTACACTCTAGTTAAACGAAGATAGCGAGGAGATGGCGGGTGGAGGACAGACCTTCACTCAGAGTGTGGGTCAGAGAATATGACAAATGCATGATAGCAGAAAAAGAGGCTCGGGGACGAGGATCTTCCAGGAGTGACCACCACTTTGAGGGGTAAGTAGGGATGTAGAAGGTTGGTTAGGCACTGCTGGGTTGAGCACACAAGGCCATGGGGCGTCGGGTGCAAGGGTGCCTCGGGACGTTGGATTTTCTTACCCGCTCTGGTCGCGGTGGGTGGGTCCTCTGGATTGAGGCTCTAGGCATCGTTTGGAGGCTTAAGGCAGGTCATGGGTTGCTGGATCTCGGGTCAGGATCACTGGGGGGACCTCCTTCTGATGTTTTATCACTCAAACTCGGGCTGGCCTCGGCGGGTGCAGAGTGGGTTGGATTTGCGGTTTCTGGCTGGCACCAGAAGCTGCAGTTCAAACACGTTTGGTGTTCACGGGAGAAACAGCTTGGAAAGTGAATGCAGGTAGGTCCTCCGGGGTTTTTGAGGTTGCTGGCCGCTGGACATGCCTGGGTTTTGCAGGAACAGGTTCGAGGGGAGACAGGCCTGTAGGGCTGGGGCCAAGTCAGTGGGCGTCGTCCTCTTGTTAGCTCTTCACGCCTTCTCGTCCTTCTTTTTCTCTTCTTTTTCTTGTTGTTGCTGGATCTAAAGAAGGAAGGTTCATGGTGCTTGTAAATACTAAATTTAGGGGCGTTACAGGAAGGTAAGGGACAAGGACCAATGGGTCCCTTCCCTGGGGTGGGTACAACCCCTATTCTGTCACTCTCCTGTGGGAGGGGGGCAGGAGCCTGTCCCTGGTTGGCTGGGTCCCCCCATCCTCAAGATGGCAGAGACTCAAGGTTGTGCTTCACCTCGCCTCCCCCACCTTAGGGGTGGAGTTGGCAGAGGTAGGCACACCTCTCTTCCTCACTTGTTTTTCCCACCGGTTCTCCTGCCCAAATTGGGGGTTAGAACCAGTGGGGACCAGTTGCTGAAAGCAGGCAATGGTCTGGAGAGGCTCACAAAGGCGGCATGCCTTTGAAGCTTCTCTTTCGTGAGGGGGCTTGGCACCTCGTCCCAGGATGTGCATTGTTTCAGGCCCCCGAGAGCAGCAAGCTCTCGACCTAGGGGTCCAGAAACATGTCTGGTGGTGGCAGCCTAGGCAGCCACTCAGTCAGGTCACTGGGTGTTGGTCGAGTTTCAGGGGGCATCTCTAAGATGCCCTCTGTCGTGCATTTTACATTAAATCCCACACTGGCATCTGTGTGGGTTTAATGTGCTGAGAAGTTTGAGAACAAACTTCTCAGTCTTCAGTGTGGCCATTATGATGCTGTGGAGTTTGTGATGACAACCTCCCAGCACCATATACTCTAAATGGCAGCACTGCACCTACAGTGCCCAGGAATGGACCTGGGTACTGTCGGGGTACCGGGCTCATGCACCTGTACCCTCACCACTGGCATAGGGCACCCAGCTATAGGGGTGACTGATGTATGCCAGGGCAGTGGTTTGTGGGCATGGCACCTAGAGATGTGTGCCATGTCGACCTCTTCACTTTGTTCTGCACCAAGACACGCAGCCTGCAAAGGCAGTATGTGAGAGTCAGGGTACAGGGCCTCTAAGTGTGGCACAATAAGTGCTGCAGCCCTTAGGGGCCTTCTCTGGTCACAGTGCCCTGGGTACCTATGGTACCATTTACTAGGGGCTGACCTGTGGCTAAAGTCAAAGTAAAAAAATCTTGTATTGCGCACATATCACCGTTAGGTCTCAAGGCGCTTGCAGACCCTTCAACTGGCTGAGTTCTGTCTCATTTCACTTAGAGAACAGCCATGTTTTTAATTCACTACAGAAACGTCGATTGTCTGGGATGGACATAAGATGGGGTGGAAGCAGGTTCCAAAAATAAGGGGCGAGATAAGAAAAATATCGCACAGTGCGAACCCGCAGGGGAAGTAAGAGGAGCTTAGAACTGGATCTAAGAGTTCTAACGGGTTAGCCAGAGATGCCAATTGTGTTTAGCCTTCAATGCAGTTTTGGGGAAGGAACACAGGCTCTGGGTACCTGATTGGCAGGAGCCTAGGGCACACTCAGTCAAAGCACATCAGCAATTCAGCAAAAAGTGGGGACATACCATGCAAGAAAGAGGGCACTTTCTCACAGCTGGTACACCCTGATCAATCGGGCTTCATGCCTCATCGTAATACAGCCCTGAACTTGCGGTGGCTACATGGCGTGCTGGGCAGAATCAAAGTGATTCAAGAGGCGGCAGCAGTGGTGTCACTTGATGCCACAATGGCATTTGATACCATCAAATGGTCTTCTCATTTCACAGTCCGGAATAAGCTAGGTTTCGGACCCGAATTTATCGGGTGGGTGAGGCTGTTGTATGCCGAGCCCATGGTACAGGTAGTGGTCAACAACAAAATGTCGGCGGTGTTTGCGTTGTGCCGTGGGACACCTCAGGGCTGTCATTGTCCCCACTATTGTTTGTGCTCTCCCTTGAGACATTAGCAGCATGGATCCGTAAGGACCCCGATAATCCATGGCCTCAAGTGGGTGGACACATGGGAGGACCGTATCTTCTTATATGCGGACGACATACTCCTATATCTCGCCTCCCCGAAGGCCTCGCTTCAGAGAGTCATTAACATATTTACAAATATCGTGAAGAACTCCGGTTACAGGATCCACTGGACCAAGTCTGTAATATATGTCCTCAGCGGTGATCCCCCATCCCCATCAAAGATCTGTCCAATCCAGGTGGCCTGAGACGACTTCCAAAACCTGGGTATTTTCATCTCAGCAGATCCAAAGACGCGGCACAAGCGTTATCTGCTCCCCCTCTCCAGAGATTGAAACAGGATGTCGGATATCGGAGGACGCTCCCGCTAACTCTGCTGGGACAAGCAATGCTTTTTAAAATGATGGCTTTGCCCCATTTTACTGTACACCCTACAGAACCACCCTGACCCTGTCCCAGCGCGATATTTTAAAGAAATTGAAAGCCTCCAAAGAGAGTTGCTCTGGGAGGGCAGACCACGCATACCCTTACAAAAGCTGGTACTGTCATGGTATGATGGTGGGATAGCTCTCCCAGACATCAACAAATATTATTGGGCTGATCATCGGGCCACAATCAATCACTGCACATATAGGTGCTGGGTTGACCCAGGGTATACGATGGACAAATGGATACTTTTGGGGGCAATTTCAACAGAGCCATCTTCTCCAATACTAAAAAGTTTCCACTCACTGGGCCTAACAGACACTCAGTACAAGTCTGGAGGGCAGTGAACAAAAGTCTGGGTTGGGACCGGAAGCTCACCTTGGCCACTCCATTGTGGGACGCTGAGAAACTGGGAACTCTGCAGGCATCAAAAAGATTTGACAAATGGGATCTGATCGGGATCTCAAAGATCGGAGATCTGTGGCAGAAGGGGAGATGGGTGCATTTGCCACCCCTGAAAAAAGAATTATGAATTAGCTGACTCAGAATATTTCCGATATTTACAGGTGCGACATGCACCAGTATCGAATTTGCCCAAGACGGAATCTCCCCCAGAGTCATCACTGCTGGAAAACAAGTTCCTGGATGGTTACATGCCCACAAAAGCGATCTCCCTCACATACAAGAAACTAATTAATAACACTTCCGATCCTCTCGTTTTGACCAGGGGGCGGTGGGAGAGAGACAGATTAGAACATGACGAAGAGGAGTTGCAGGAGGTGTTAGCATCCCCAAGAGAAGTTGTAATTTCCTCCAGACTCCGCCTGGTTCAGTTGAAGATTTTACATATGTCTGGGTTCAGGCTCGTTAGCATGTGGAGAGTGTCTGACGGGTTGTGTAGGAGGCAATGTGGGCAGGATGGTACATTCATGCATATAATATGGGACTGTGCAGCTATTCAGGCTTACTGGAAGGGGATACACAAGTGTATAAATGAATTGCTCGAAGAGAGACTCAGGCCTGAAGCCAAACGATGTCTGTTAAATGACTGGGAGCCTACTGATTTGAAAAGCGGAGGGAAAACTTGGGTCACATTGGGCCTGATGGTGGCCAAGAGAAACATTGTCCGGCTGTGGGGTTCTGGAATGTTGCCTACTTTGACTACATGGAAGGTTGACATGGAATGGTGCTGCTTAGAGAAAAGACAGTGTATGTTGCATGGGGATATCCCAAAAAGTGGTTTGCAATTTGGGGCAAATGGAATGTATACAGAGGAAACATCTGTGCCCCACCTACTGTCCCTGCCCTTGAAGAACCTTTAACGCATTGAGTCCCCACTTTCCCTCTTATACCGCTGTGGTTCATCAACGGAATGATGTCTATGTATAATTGAGATACTGTTCCTTCTTCTGTGTTCAGAAATGCAATTTTTCTCTATTTAATAAAAAGATTTATTTAAAAAAAATATGTTAGTTTAACCCCTGATGCGTGTTTTTTGGCACAGTTGCTACATTATAGGGTTTCCAGGTCTGTCTCAACTCTTCCTGACTTGAGACCAAGCTACTGTCAATATAAGCTCATCTGCTTTAAAAAAGGCCAATAACGTCCAATGACAGTAACAGGCTACAAAAAACACTAATCAAAACCATGAATGGGTGTGTTCTAGCGCTTGTGCATTCCACTAGGGGTGTGCTCCACAATTTGAAGACCACTGCATTAAAGAAAGAGAGCATTGCAGAGCCATATCTACTAAGATATTGCCCAGCTGCTCTCTTGACCAGCTCTAGTGTACAGAGTGTCTAGGGCCACACACACACCTTTGCAGAGTAGTGCGAAGGTGTCTAAGAGTGTGTGTTATGTGTGATTGGAAGTGTGCACTTCCAGTACAAAATACTATGTATAACTGTAAAATTCTCTACACATTGAATGTGTGTTCAGTGCAGCACACACTCAATGTGTGAAACGTTAGGAGAAATTAAAACATTGCCTTAAGGATGCACTATTTTAGGGCGCAAAGCCCCTTGCATAAAAAACTATTGATATTACCATGGCTGACTACGTGGGAACACCCTTGCATTACCCATGTGATGTCCCCATGATGCAAAGTAGTGCAAAGAGCTATTTTACTTTAAAGGCTATTTCCAGTGCAAAAAAAGTAAATACCTTATCAAACCTTTGCACCGATTTGTGTGATTTTGCAATGGCACAAACTGTGTGTGACACTTATACACAGACTCACACCATCATACACTTTCTAAGATTCCACCTACATTCACAGCACTCAATCCATTTTTAGAGGGGATTTTGAGCAAATCTCTTTATAACACAGAATTCTAGAAGAGACAAATCCATTTCAGTCCTGGCCAGACAACTTTTCCCAGAATATGGTATAGGTTAGAAGCTCTTTCAGATTTAAATAAGTGATCGTGCTAAATAATCTGGCTTATTGTCAAAGGCATTTTGAAGTGCATATAGTAGTTCTCCTGTAATACTCTTACATGCCTTTGCACCAAACATCTAAATAAAATGGGCATACTCAGGGAATCTTCCTATACAATGAGTAAAAATAGAAAGGGCTGTGGGTGACCTCTCTGTACTCTTACCTTTAAGGAGATGGGTCTTTCAGGGCTGTAAGAAATTGAATTGTTGGTTGACTGGGGTGTGAGCCCTGGTCAAGCAGCAACCAGACTCCTTGTCAGGGAGAGGCATAAGCCAACCATAAATCAACCTGTGCTCAACTCTCTTGGCACAGACCCGTCAGGCTTAACTTAGAGGTGGTGTGTAAAATATTTGTGCAATACTTCAAACACTAGTGAAGTGAAAACACCACACTAAAAGATTCCACACCAGGTTAGAATAATAGAGGTTTTTAAATAAATCACACAAGACCAAAATGACAAAAATCCAATTGGTATAACTGGAGATATTCAATTTGAAAGATGTTATTGAAAATTGTGCCAAAAAGCACAAAGCACCAACTTTGGATATCTGGTTGCACCAGGTCGCTGCAAAGTCACAAGTTGAGACCAACCACGATAGGCTCCGGGCTGGCTACAGGGACCCAGTTTGGCCCACTAACAAAGCACCACAAATACATGTTTGTGGTTGTGAAGATCCGCATCAAAGGTGACTCACACAGCCATAGCAATGCATTGTTTCCGAAATGCTGTGAGGCTGATGTGCAAGGTCCTGTGTAGGTGTTGGAGATCCTGTTGACAAGGGCTTGTGATGCGAAGTCCGGCATCAAAGATGTGTTGCACAGTCGGGGCAATGCATCGGTTCTGAGGAGCTGTGAAGCTGCGATGCTGAGTCCTGCAATGTCGTCGAGGCTGCTGTTGATGAGGGATGCGAGAGCCTGCACTGAGGATGCCTCCCACAGCAGCAGTTACGAAGGGCTGTGAAGCAATGTGGCTCTTTGCGTCTGGTCCAATACACGCAGCAGCAGTGAAGTGTCAGTTCTGCTTGGTGTTGTGTCACGCAGCAGAGGAGATGCATTGGTACTGTTGGATCCATAGAGGCTGGTAGAGCACCTTAAGCCAACGTCCAAGGGTCAAGGACTGAGGTGGCACCACTTCGCAGAGTAAACTAGCAAATTGCAGAGTTCAGGTGTTGGGTTCAAGATTGTTGGAGCCATCTGTACCTATGGCTGAAGTCAGAAGGCCAGCCAGATAGCCTTTGGAGGCATTTTGAAGTCTTGGGTTCAGCAGATGCAGGTCTAGCCCTTCTTACCCAAGCAAGAAGGCAGCAGGGCAGCAGTCCTTCTGAGCAGCAGTCCTTGTAACAGCACAGCAACCCTCCCTCCTGGCAGAGTATCCACAGGTCCAAAAGTGACTGAAGATCTGGTGTCTGAGGTCCAGCATTTATACCCATTGTGCCTTTGAAGTGGGGAGAAGCATCTAGAGGCTGGCCTTTGAAGTCTGCAGGTACCCTGCCTTCCTTGCCGTGGCTCCAGACTAACTACAAGGGGTACGCAACCCTTTGTTTAGAGGCAGGACACAGCTTATTCAAGTGCCCAGCTACTCCTTTCCTATGCTGCCAGTGATGGCGCATCCAGGCACACTTAAGCTCCTTATTGTGTTGGCTGTCTATGAGTAATACACAAATCCCACCTGTCAACTACACCCAGTCATGTGACACAGAGTGGCACCAAATAGCTATGGTAGTAAAATTCCAACTATCTAAAAAGTGGCATTTTCAAAATGGTAACTTAAAAATCCAACTTAACCATGTTAGAATGTTTCATTACAATTCCAAAGTCACCAAACATGAACTGGTTACCTGCTCCCATTTGGAAATGACAACTCCTTAAATTAATTAGGTAACCACAATGTTGTCCAATGGGATGCAGTAGTAAAAACGATTTAAGAGTGTTTCACTACCATTTACTATGTAAAACTTAAAAGTACATGTCCAACTTTTTATATACACTTCACCCTGCCCTCTGGGCTGTCCAGTGCCTACCCTAGTGGTGACTTATATGCATTAAAAAGGATGGTTTGGGCATGGCAAAAGGTTTATTTTGCCAGGTCGACATGGCAGTTTAAAACTACACCCACTGGCTGTCATTGCAGGCCTAAGACATGTTTAAAGTGTTACTTAAGTGGGTGGCACAATCTGTAGCATTTAATTTACAGGCTCTGGATACAGGTAGTACCACACTACTACAGAGTTACAGGAAAATTAAATGTACCAATTGGGCATAATACTTCATGATTGTTTTCTAGGTCCTTTACTATTGGCTCCCCTTCGTAGCTGACGTTCACATCTTAAATACATACTAACAAAGAAATGTATTGCTAGTTTTCATTACTCAGAGATAGGGCTTAGTGTACCTGTGTCTGTGTTTTATGTAGATACCGCTTATCAATTGCAGTTCAATTTGATATCGAGTTCAAAAAGGCGGATCACCAAATATATATAAATCTAAAAAAGAAATGGAGATCAATGTATCCCATTTATTACTAAATCAGGCTCAAAAATACACCTCTACTCTCAAAGGCACATTAGTTTACCTTAAAGATAGATCATCATAATTTTATGTTTGCACGGAGGGGCCACCGGGGTCAGTAGAAGTAGATTCTTTATGTTGATATAAGAAAATATAATTCCTCTTGTTGCCTAAATGTGGAGAAAGTTACATATGGTGAAACTCATTTACTAGTTTTTCTATAAGAATTCGATCTTTTTTGTTCCATATTAATCGGATGAGAGAGTACTCACCAACATCAATGCTTGCCGTTATGTGGGTCTCTGGATATCCACCAAGCAGAAATTCATTTTAGTCAGGAGATTTTGATTTCTGTGAAAAATAAATTGAGTAAAAGTTGCTTATGTCTTCGTATCGCTGGTTACTCATGGTATATCCCTATCTAAATTACTCAGTGTTGAGGTATTGTTACTGACCCCAATGCTATATTTAGTAAACGAAAACGAGGTATATATCTCTTGATTGTACTGCTAAATCGGTAAAAATATCGACATTGTGACTGATTAGAGTTAGCCCTCAATAAAACCCGCCCAGCGATTGGCTCGCCCGGACTGTGGTTTTAGACAGACTTATCCTAAGGGCAAGAAAATGGATTTAGGATTTAATATATCAAGAGCCCACTAGGTCTTCCCATAAATCTGGGTTTAATCTAGCATGCTCGTCATTTCCATACCTCTTGTTTTCAAAGCGGCCTATTCTATGTGGAGTTTAAAGGATATCCCTGATTAGAGTACATCACTTGGTTGAGATATAATACATGGAATCTGCTTTCCTAAATTGAAATGGAAGCTAAATGAGAAGTAATATCGGAACTCTAATCAGTCACAATGTCGATATTTTTACCGATTTAGCAGTACAATCAAGAGATATATACCTCGTTTTCGTTTACTAAATATAGCATTGGGGTCAGTAAGAATACCTCAACACTGAGTAATTTAGATAGGGATATACCATGAGTAACCAGCGATACGAAGACATAAGCAACTTTTACTCAATTTATTTTTCACAGAAATCAAAATCTCCTGACTAAAATGAATTTCTGCTTGGTGGATATCCAGAGACCCACATAACGGCAAGCATTGATGTTGGTGAGTACTCACTCATCCGATTAATATGGAACAAAATAGATCGAATTCTTATAGAAAAACTAGTAAATGAGTTTCACCATACGTAACTTTCTCCACATTTAGGCAACAAGAGGAATTATATGTTCTTATATCAACATAAAGAATCTACTTCTACTGACCCCGGTGGCCCCTCCGTGCAAACATAAAATTATGATGATCTATCTTTAAGGTAAACTAATGTGCCTTTGAGAGTAGAGGTGTATTTTTGAGCCCGATTTAGTAATAAATGGGATACATTGATCTCCATTTCTTTTTTAGATTTATATATATTCGGTGATCCGCCTTTTTGAACTCGATATCAAATTGAACTGCAATTGATAAGCGGTATCTACATAAAACACAGACACAGATACACTAAGCCCTATCTCTGAGTAATGAAAACTAGCAATAAATTTCTTTGTTAGTATGTATTTAAGATGTGAACGTCAGCTACGAAGGGGAGCCAATAGTAAAGGACCTAGAAAACAATCATGAAGTAATATGCTAGTAGAATTAAACATAATAAAAGACACAATGATTCTAAAATATTGTTATTTGTTTATAGATATCAAGTCAAATGTCCTTAATGTCCTGAAGAAGGTGTCAAGACTCACAAACACCGAAACGCCGCGTCGACTTTGTAAATTTTGACTATTTTTTATACATTGCACTACCGCCCTTGGTGGTTTTTAATCATTTTATATTATGTTTTAGATTGTAACCCAGATCGGGAGGTTTGAAATAAATTTCGCACATTTCCCTATTTTTAATTCATGTGTCCGTCAGTTACTTCCCTATTTCCATTTTCTTGTTGTTTATGTAAGATCCTACCTAGGCCATATTTGAGCATAGTCTAAACCTCAAATACTTCCCCCCCCAGTTCACTCCAGCGATCCCAGTCTGCTACAATTAAAACAGGGAACTCCACTAATTGCGAAATCGAAATCCCCCTCCCTGATATTAATAACAGGGGACCCTCCACCTTTTTGAACCAATTGGGCATAAGCCAATTCTGCCATGTTTTAAAGTTAGAGCACTAGCACTTTAACATTGGTTAGCCATGGTAAAGTGAGCAGAATTCCAATACCAGGAAAAACGATGTCAGCAAAACAAGAGGTCTGAAAGCCACAAGTTAGGGGGTAAACAACACCCTGGATGCTAGGTCTAACAAGGTCTGATTCACAAAGAGATGTAAGAGTATGCAAAAGAGCGCTTCTGTAATACTACTTCCTTCACTCATGAATTTATATTTGAATATTCCCTAAAGTCGCATTGCACAGTGGCCCCCTTACACAACACACCTTGTAAAGGGCTCCCAGCTCAGTGTATCATCTTTGCTAAATGCTGTCCTATTTCACCTACACCGCCAGGAGACATGTGTTGTACAATATTCTACTTGGCTTCACCCATATTGGCTGACAGCCACACCATTCCCAAGGCAGGTAAGTTATAAATATTCCCCTCTGTAAATGTCTAATTTTGGCACCTATACTAATGTATAGTTTTACAATGTGTAGCTGAAGAGACCAACTCCCAAACATGGTAAAATGCCTTTCTCTACTGCTTGCTGTGCAGCAATTGTATTCCTGGCCCCACTCACCCTGCAGCATTCTGTAAGACGGCAGCTGATTTGCTCTGAGACCTGAACAAATAAAATACCAGTGCCCCGATGCGACCCTGTGAGGGCCCTCCCTGGTATCACACCCACGGATGCCGAAATCTCCAGGTGAAGTGAACAGGATCGGCTGATTTACAGCTGGCAATGCTTACGGGGCAGGTGACTCCTCCTGTTACAGGCCCTATCTCAATTACTAAAGAACTTGTAATCGACCCCAAAGTATCAGGAACCCGGCTGCAGCAAGAAGAAGCACGTTGTGGCAACATAGGAACCAGGCAAGATTCTGGGACATCTAGGTACCCATCCTCACTCGACACCTGTCCCCAAAGGGGCACGTTTATACGTTCGAACTCTCTCTGCCCCCGAGTACCTGTAAGACTGTGAGAAAAGAAAAATGAATTTAGCTCAAGCAACATTCAAAGCAACGCCGGATAATGTAACCCGCTTTACCTTGTCTCAATTCAGTATTTTTCTGGGATTACAGCAAGGGAACCTACAGAACTAATTGACTTCTCATTATTAGATATCTTTTTAATAAATTGGTAGTACAAATCACTGTAATGGTTTACTCAATGTAAAGCCCAGTCGATTATCTTTGCGCTATATTAAGTTATCTGTAATTACAAGTATAGGCAGATTCTTCGAGCAGTTGGTGAGGATAAATCAAATAACTTCATTTCGAAATGAAAGTGCCTTCGATTAAAATTGTGGTCACTGGAAGCGGCTTAGAGGACAAGCTGTTCACCTGAGTAAGGAGAATCTTTCACTTGTCCCCTTATTTCCCTTGTCTTAGCTGCATGTTTACCTTTGAATATTAAGCATCTCTCTCTTAATGATAACAACATTTCTGAGATGGAACAGGATTACTTTGCACCGGGTTTGGCAGATTTACACCTGTCCCAGTGCAATGTTGCACCATCATTTGCACCACTGATTGTAAAAAAAAGTGATTTTTGCACTGCTCCATTGATACATGTTTATTGGTGCAGAAGAAGGTCAATAATTGAGCTGGCACCATTTCAGAACTGTCCACCTTCAGTTTAGCCGGGTTATTCACCCTGACAGTGATTTTACCCTTAGTTGCACATCACGCTCAGCTGAGGAAAGAGATGCAATGTAGAGTCCACTGCATGAACATGGACTGTTAAGAGGTCAGTTGCTTCAGACTAGATTCACAGTGGCCACCAAAGTAGAGAACATTATTTCTTGTACAAGCAGAAAGTCATTCCATGAACTTCACTCCAGAATCTGTAACATGGAACCGAAATAACTCAGAACAGACACTGAGGGAACTTATTAGGGATGGTGCAAGCTGTGCTAACCATAACCCTTGCACTTTGCCCACTCCCCAACTTTCCATCCTTGTATTTCTTACCATAAATAAGCCAATGGACACTCTTGTATTGTGGTGGTCATTTATTGGCCGCAGTTTTATTAGGAATACACGTATAAATATATTGCATACCTTACTTATTAATAATGAGGCGTCCCAGCGCTACCCCAACAAATGACACTGGACCACTCCAACCAAAGAGAGTGGCCTACGCAGGAAAAAGCCAGGTCTTTATGGCCTTTCGAAATGCTAGATGGTTCTGAAGGCTTCTGATAGACATAGGAAGAGAGTTCCACAAATACGCCGCCTGGACCTGTGCGTATCATGCCATAAATCATTATTGGTGAACTGTCATCTTTGTGTCATGCCTCAATTGCATCTCATTATACACTGCATTCGCGTAAATCATATGTACATTGCCCAATAGCAGATAAGACTGACAGTTCGTTGTATAGATTATTTGCAGGCTTGTATTGTCTCTTGGCCCACTGGGTCGTTGCTCCGTTTGTTTGGGTTTGCCCTCTCTTTGCGTGGGCGGTGTAGTTTCTGTCCCGTAGTTAGGCCACAACTCGCTACCTTGTCCGACTCTTGTTGTGCCCTGCCATCCGGCAGGGGTTGGGCAGCGAGCGCCGTCTCCGTTTGCTACTCCTTTGTGGTAGGCCAACTCACCCAGCTATAAGGCATCCCAAGTGAGTGGTCCTACACACTGCCCTTAGGCCAACTCACCCACCCGTGAGGCATCTCAAGGTGAGTGGTCCTATTCTGGCACACCACACTCTGGTGTGCCTCCGTCACTGCTGTAAGCACTAATAACTGTGATGAAGATAAATGGAAGGATCTCTGGAATAACAAAAAAAAGACTATCAGAACAGAACTACATGCAGATTTCTTGATAGAATACTGTAAGAAAGGGATCATACAAAGAGGTTTACAAGTAAGAAATGAACCTGGTATTTTTATAAAGCACTCTAAATTCATTGAAAATTGGACATTAATCGCCAACCGATGTAGTTGGGATTGGATGTTGCTGATCATAGAAACAGCACAAGAGATATTGATTATTGAAAGAAGTGAAATTGATGAAATGGAGGCAAAATTCAAAGAAAATACCTCATTTGAGGATGCTAAAAAGAAACTGGAAGAAATCCAGAAAGATGCATCAAGCTATAGGGATTATCTCTGTAACAAGAAAGCTAATAAATTTAAGAAAGATGTGACTAAATATAATCCGGAACATGTATATCCTTATCTGCAAAAGGACTTTTATGATCGTCCTAGAGAGGACACATTCAATAGGAATAACTGGCAACAACCCAGAAGAAATTTCCCCCCAAAAAGGGTAACTTTCTTTGATACATCATACACTACCTCTGACTCTGAAGGCGAAAATCAGGAGATTTCTAAAAAAAAAGTGGGGAGGCCACTCCCAGCACAAGTAGAGAAACATTCTCTTTTTTAGAACAGCGCCAACACAATCGTGGTGCCCCCCGGGGCAGAGGGAGAGGACGAGGGAATTTTTACCCCCAGAATCCCCCGCAGAAACGGCCATACATGAAGACCAGGAGTAAGACAGGTTGGGACTAAATATAAACAATAGAGCCCCTATCATCAATCTTTCCAGTAAAACCCTCAGCAATGATGAAATATCACTTCTAGAAAAGGGCTTAGGTTATGCGATGTGTACCCCAGTTGATAAATTCAATTTAGAAAGGGACTTACAAAGTTTTTTTTAGAAAAATTAGACTCAATGACTTTTTTAAAGATAAAGGGGTAACCCAAACTCAAACGAATAACAAGTCAGGGCTAAAGCTAAAATCCCAATGAACCCCACCCATGAATCTTGTTAATAAAAACATCAAATTATTCAAGAAGGTTGTAGAGAAGAACATCGACGATCTCTTTGGTAAAAACATTGGGTGGCAGAACAATCTTAGTCCCCTTGAAAGAAAAGCTCTTAAGGATTTAGAACAATGCTGCGATCTAACCATCAAACCTGGGGATAAGGGTGGAAGCATTGTTGTAATGGACAGTGCAGACCACAACAATAGGATGCTGAATCTCCTCAGTAATCCATTACATTATCAAAAATCAAGTAAAAATGAATGGAAGACATTGATAGATAGAGTTAGTAGGACCTTAGATTTTGCTAAAGAGGATGAAATAATATGTTTAGATGAATACAATTATCTTAAAAATTTGAATCCTAAACTTCCAGCCTTATACGGTCTACCTAAAGTACACAAAGACCTTACTAATCCTCCCATGAGGCCCATCATCTCCAGTATTGACTCTCTCACTGAGCCCCTTAGCAAATACGTAGATAAATTCTTACAACCTTTGGTGATCCGCCAAAAAGCCTTCATTAATGACACCACATCCATGATCAAAAAAATTGAAGGTTTCTCGTACTGCATAGAGACTCAGTGGCTAGTCACCCTTGATATAGAGGCCCTCTATACTAACATACCACAAGACAATGCCATCAGTATGTTAGAGGGCCTCCTAAACAATGAACATGGTGATTTATCGGCCCATTCCACATTCCTAATAGAATGTGTTGAAATTATTCTTAAAAATAACATCTTCATATTTAGACAGGATCTATATAAACAGATCAAGGGCACCAGCATGGGGCCACCTGTGCTCCAAGTCTGGCCTGTTTATACGTGGCCAACTTTGAGGACAAGCACATCTTTAACACCTTGGCTCCATTCTTTGAGAACATAAATGCTGGTCCCGGTATATTGATGATGTCTTTTTTGTATGGACCAGCACCAAAGAATCCCTTGACGATTTCATAACCTGGCTCAATCTAGGTGACACCAACTTAAAGTTTACATCTGCTATCAGCAAAGAGTACTGTGACTTTCTAGATATTAGAATAAAACATAATACAGGAAAATTAGAAGTCAAGTTATTTGTAAAACCCACGGATCGGAATACAATGTTGCAATATCATAACAACCATCGATCTGTCAAAAAGACAATATTCCCTTTGGACAATATCTAAGAATACTCCGTAACTGTACGGATATGAGGGATTTTAACAAACATGATGACGATTTAACTATGAAACTACTTGATAGAGGATACCCAAGAAAACGTACTAAACAAGCCTATAAAAGGGCTAAATATTTTAACAGGGATTCACTTTTTTTAGAGAAAAACCAAGAAACCAACAATAAGGTCCTCTCTCTGATTTTTGTTACAAATTTTAGCAGTATCAGCAATAAAGTGAAGAATATTATCAACAGTAACTGGACACTACTGAAAGACAAAAATAAGAATGAACTAGCAAGACCAATTTTCTCCTTTAGAAGGAATAGTACTATACGTAATCGGCTAGTACATACTTATAAAGAAGAAGCTACTTCAGTACAGAAGAGCATCAACAATGCCCCCTCCCTGTAGGCAATTTTCCATGCTGCACATGGAAAAATTGATTGCAATATTATCATGAAAATAGACACTCTGGAACACAATGGAAGTCAGCACAAAATCAAAAACTTTATAAATTGCAGAACTTGTAATATCATCTATATGATAATATGCCCATGTAAGAAGGGATATATAGGTGAGACCTCTAGGGAAATCCGGATTAGAATAACAGAACACAAATCTGCAATAAGGACCAAAAAAAGAACTGCCCCATTAGTTGATCATTGGCTTCAGAAAAACCACACAATTGAAGAACTAAAATGGTGTGGTTTGGAAATCATCCAAACCAATGCACGGGGCGGTGATATGACCATCAAAAGAAAGAAACGTGAACAGTTCTACATGTCACATTTCAATACTTACAAAAATGGTCTGACAATAAAGAGGAATGGGAAAAATTAGTATAAAATTCCATCTATCCCATGAACCGCCTATAACAATAAGTATCTTTAACAACTATACTAATGTAAAATAATCATTAGAGAAGAATGTACTGGTCTTACAAAACGTAAACAGATAAAAACATTAGAATAAACACAGATCTGTCTGGTTTAAGCTTTTTTGCTTTACACTATATATGAAAATTTTAACCCAGTTTTTAATCTTTTATGAATCACAATGTTTAGTGGTTGGCATGGTTAGATTTAGTTATACAAACCTTGAGAGAGTATCTACCTCTACAAGATGGCAGCCATGATGAACAATAACATCTAGCAGCCTAATATGGAGTACACATTTTTGTTGGTAGTTGGAAGGTAATATCCTTATTCCACGTATATAAATAATTACACGGTTTCATATTAGCCAAAGTGTTCTTTCACTGCAAATAAATGATCGACCGCTATATCAGTGACATTTCCTCGAATAATAATGTTTTTAATTTAATATATACATTTTCGATCAATACTAACTGTTGAGATTACAAAATAGATGGTACATTAGCCTATGACTACCATTAGGTTTAATGATACACTCGAAAATATTCGAGACCGGTATTGATGTCAAGACATGACGGGACTCCTCCCAGTGTAATAGTCCGTCTTCCATCTCAGAGGCACAGGGGGTGTCAAACACTCTATACACGTCACGGAAGGTAGAGTTTAAACCTATCACTGAGAATCTATATAAAGGAAGCACTCGCCCATTAGTAAGAAACGCTATCTTTGAAGAGTCCGTGAGAGCAGGAAGGCCGACATCCTTTTTAACTGTAAGAGGCAGAACGCAGCCAGGTAGCATCTTTGAGCTAACCGAGAGGTATAGGAAGTTGCAGAGATTTTAAGTTTGGACTAACTTTTGATGAGAATGTAATACTTAACATTAAAACAAACCCGCAGTATAAACTAAGCGACTAACATATTGTGTACAAAATAAAACACGAGTTATCCTTCTCCCGACCCAAAATAATAGCGGTCCTTTAGTTGCCAACACGCCTCGAATACTTGTTTAAAATACAGCCTGAACAACTGCTACGGGTCATATTTAAAGATTTAGCCCGTAATAGCGACCACGTGGTTTGAGCATGAAGTACGATTTAAAAACACCTATTTATTGTTGTTTTTTTATTTGAGTCATGGAGTCTATACACATTGGTTTCATGAAGATAGACCTACATTTCCATTTAGAGATATATATCGGTGAGAAGTGAAAAATCGAAATGGCCGCATATAGAGATGTCTATTTGTTTAATTAATTAAATCGAAAGCTACCTGGCTGTTAAGACATTCTTATTGCACGCATAACAGGGTGCAAAATTATGAATGACCTTATGAAGATTCTCTGTTACAATAAATTAACATATATGCAACTAGGACTATGAACTATCCCAATTTTTGATTTACACACAGGTCATTTTTGAGTGAGGTAATTAAAAGAATTTTAGAATCTTTACCTCCACGGTTAATTGAAAATACCGGTCCGACTCAATTTAAATGAGAAAATAATCCACACTGCATTGATTTCTGAGGTAAGCGCATAACAACTAGAGCCTTGTAACACGTACGTGATTGACAGTATGTATAGCGGATAGCAATGAATTCTTCGCTAAAAATTTGTTTTCCAATAGAGATAAAGTCCTGAATTGACTGCAGCGGCTTTTTAATCAACACAGATGGTATATTAGGACGGTGGCTCTCGTGGATGTTTAAGTTAATATGATTATGAACAATGTATGCAAAAATAGTTTCTCCTTTCCAACAGAGCGCCACTTACACACAATAGTAGAACTAAAAATGATGTTTGGTTTCTCTTAGGCTCACCCTTAAGCCGCTTCTGGTTAGATTTTGTGAGGGATAAACCCCCCCTGAAAAGGAACAATTGAACTTTTACTTACAAGATTTAAAAAGGTATGTCAATAGGTTGTTTTATTTAAACCCATCAAAGGACGATTGGGTCCAAAACTAGACACATAAGAGTGTTTCAAGCAGGACAAATGTCAACATGCAAAAATATAATAGAAGCATGATAGGAATGATGTTGACAACATACAAGATGTCACTCAGACCAGAAGATATCGATATTTAGCGCAAATTTAGTATTATAGCAAATCAGAACAGAATGGAAGTCTGTAATGTGAGGTTATAGGGCTTTAGAAGTGAACTGTTGTACTGAGTGTCAATAAGAAACTTAATATGAAAATGTTGTTAACAGATGTGTAGAGCACTTCCAATAACTGTTGCATAAAAAGCCTAATGGAAGATAGAATACGACTCCGTTTATAGAATGTTGATCAAATATGTTGTTAAATTACGTTTGCACTTTATTCGTTAGAAAAAACTGATATAACCTCTATTTAAATTGAGACTTGGTGAAACTATTTTAGTCCTGAAGAAGGTGGAACCATTCAAGAGATCACCGAAACGCTGCGTTGACTTTTTAGATTTTATAAATAGTTTTGATAAGATTGTAACCTATTCTGGGAGGAATGATAATATGATTTTGACTGATAATAATGATTGTCTATATCCAAATTTTATTTTTGTAAACTAAATAAATATGTTTTTAACTTACTTTCTTGAATTGTGTATGATACATTAGGTCTGTTACAGTTGATGATAAGTGTATATTTTTGTTCTAAGTGCATATGTTGAGACAATAGATGATCAAAGGTCATCTGAGCAAATACTGGTTTAAGAGAGTGACACTTGGTCAAAGGTACAACAGTTAGCCCTTTCTTTAGATACATAGGGACTTGTTTGTTGTCGTTCGTGCCTCCGTACCAATCATTATCCCCGTAGTTTCTCGCCAAGCCGTCATGGAGGCTTCCGTCTTCCTGCGGCTCCCCCCTTCCTTTCTTCTTAGGCCATTTCATCTGCAACCTGCTAATGCCATTGTGCCCCACAGGTTGTTCCAGAAGACTCCCATGCCCTCCTCCGACAGGTGCATCCCATCTTTTGCATAGGACTCCGGGCGGCCCGTGTGGATGAGCCTGTACCTAACCGTTTCAAAACCATTGCTTCTGCAGAACTTGCTCAAGGTGAGGTTCAGCTTTTTCCGTAAGTTCTTGACCGCTTTCTGCGATTGGTCCCTGCGCCATTCGTTTCTGCTGATAAACTTTGACCAAATGATGGCGGTGCCCCCAAAAGCCTTGCCTGCCTCCGACAGGTCTCTCTGTATGTCTTGAAGAAGATCTTTCCTCCCTCACCTGGCCAAATAGTTCTCTCCCAAATGTATAATCAAAATATCCAGATGCCAAGCCGCCTCAGCCTGCAGTTCTGAGAGGGTCGCCGGCAGCTGGTCCCATTTCATTGCCGGTTGGCCAAACCACCATATGCAGGTGTCCACTGGCCACCCTTCTTGCTTGTGCCCCCTCTGCCGCCACCAGGATAGCATCCGCGTTATGAAGGAGTGGCCCACCACCCACACCAAGCATGGTCTCCGTCCTGCCGAGTTAATGCTAACATGTCACTCTGTTGCTTGGCTGATGGGGAAAATGCACCTCCACCCTCCCCAGGCAGGCACTGCAGTTTATAGCAACTGGGGCCTTATGTAGGTCCGGTACGCCCGTGACCACCATGTACCTACAGCCTGTATCCTGGCTTCGGTCATCCCATGTTGTGCACCCGTCGTGGCGGCCCCAATCTTGAATGAATTGCACCCGAAATCTGACGGTGGCAGACCTGCTTTGCTGAGTGTGAGGCGCATGATCACGGTGAACTGGAATCTGCTAAGGTGTGTGCCGTCTCTGTGCTTGAATAGGGGCCCTTCGCCGGATGGTCGCATTGTCATAAAGGCAAGCAAGCAGCACACTGCACAGCAGTTCCAGTCCTCAATGCACTGTAACCTTACTACCGCCCCTCTGCCGGTTTGATCTGTCTTTGATCGCCTCAGTAGGATCTCTATTTACCCTGTTTTAGGTGTGATATCACCTGGCTCTAGGCAGTGTTTCACTGGTCCTGTCCTTGAAGGTGCTACTAATTCGCTAATGCAGAACGCCACGAAGAAAGCAGTGGAAAGTGCTGCCCTAAGTTGGAGGTGCTCAAAGTTGTCCTTTGTGGTACCCCGCAGTGCTCCCAACAACTCGCCCAGCTTTGTGTAGTCTATTGGGCATCTGTTATCCCTCCTTGCGCCTTCTGTGCGCTTCCACCCCTTCATTGCTGCTTTGATGTAGTGCGTGGCCACGGAATCCAGCCCGGTCTCTAGCTTGGCGTAGTATGCCATGGCGGACAGGTGGGCTTGCATCCGTGACCTGGATTTCTGGGAGTTAAACGCCCAATGTATGAATTGTTCTGCTGCTCTGCGAGTGGCCCTCATATTGCCCAGAGACTGGATACCCCCACCCGCATTACAGTGCCAATATACGTAGTGTATCTCCTAGTGGCTTCCGTGATGAGGGCTTGGCTGACCAGCTCCGATAAATCTACCCCGCCAGGTCCCACAGCTGGCCCGGGAAAGGAGTCATGTCCTGCTCTGCGCCCGGTGCCAGCTCCCTGAACTTTTCCATCCGTGCCCTGGAGAGGGCGTCTGCAACTTTGTTTCCCAGCCCTGATACGTGGCGCGCTCTGAGGTCTATGTTGCCTTCCAGCTGTAACTTAACCAATCAGCGCATTAATCGTACTGTATCTGGGCACCTGGCTGTTCCTTTGTTAATCGCTTGTACCCCCTTGTTGTCAGACTTTCTCGCCAAAGCTGCTTCCCCACTCCAAAAGATAGGAGCTTACCTGGGGGAGCAGCGCTTATATCCCCCCAGTGCTTTCCCGACCTGTTCCTGGTTGCCCCCTATTGGGGGGTTTGTACTGAGCTAGGGCCCACATTGGCCGGGGGGGCAGGTGCCTCTTTGGCGGCCGCAGGGGGGGAGGGGGGGCTGCAGGAGCTTTCCTGCTCCTTGGCACGATAAACAGTTCCGTCCAGGGCTCGGCGTCGATTATGTCGATGAATGTCTAATATTAACTCTTGCTTCCAAACCCAATGCGGCTACCGGACACTCTTCGCTGGATAAGTGGCATTCCTTGTCTGCTTGCCCCCTGAATCAAGATCCACTGGACTCCCATGTGCTTCATCCTTTCTCTGGTTGTAAGTAGGCTGTGTTCCTTCCTTGGCTCGTTAGACCCCACACTACAGCCACATTTCATGAGAACTAAAGCACTCCTATTCTTCTGATCAGCATACTGCTTTCGAAGGGGGAGCTCTCACAACCTCCTGCCCACCTCGACAGCCATGATGAGGGCTATTCTACTGCATTTGTTGTCAACTTCCCTTGATGCTGGCTCTAGACTTCTTGCCACAAAGGATCCCTCTATGGTCGAACGTTCATCTATCCACTTAGGGCCAGATGTAGCTCACCAATTACCGGTCGGTAACAGCCGATTTCGGCCGCTACCGACCGGTATTTGGGAATTGACATGTAGGGGGCATTTTATTTATAGAATCGGTATATTTACCGATTCCATAAATCAAGATGTAGGTGGCACTGTAATCAGTGCCACAGGCCCTTACCGAATCGTTATTTACCATGGAATACTATTCCATGGTAAATAACGAATTCCTGTGTACATGCACATCTGTGCATGTACACCTGTGCGATGTGGCACACAGACATGCCCTAAGGGCATGTATGTGTGTCACATGGCACACAAGCCCGAAACAGGGGTGCAACAGGGTGTCAAAGTGACACCCTGTCCCCCTTGTAAAATCAGTAATTTTACCGATTCGGTAATTACCGAATCGGTATTTGCTATTGAATCCTATGGGCTTCAAGGCCCATAGGCATCAATGGCAAATACCGATTCGGTAATTACCGAATCGGTAATTACCGAACCTTACAGATTCGGTATTTTTACCGAATTATCGGCCACATGCATCATCCCGGCCGTTTGCGAATTCCAAATTGCGAAAAATAGCGAATCGCAATTTGGAATTCGCAAAACGGGATGCATGAATTTTTTCTAATAATATTAGCGATTCGGTAAAATTCGCATTTTTTACCGATTCGCTAATATTATGCGAATTTTAATTTGCTAATTCGCATTTCCCATTGATTCCTATGGGCCAAAAGGCCCATAGGAATCAATGGGAATTGCGAATTTGCAAATTAGGATTCGCATAATGTTGATGCATTCCATGGGTGCAGGGGGGGGTCCAAAGGACCCCCCCCTGCACCCCTGAAATTTATTTTTAAGTGGATGTTTCACACACACATGTCCTAAAGACATGTGTGTCTGTAACATGCAAGTTAAAAAAATTCATTTTTTTGTTTTTTAAAATTTTTTCACAAATTAACACGAGGGTCAACCTCGTGTTAATTTGCACTTCCAATTTCCATTTTCGCAATTTTTAAAAAATGATGCATTCCATTTAAGGAATCGCACAAATGCGATTCCTTAAATGCATTCGCATTTTTTAGAAATGCTAAAAAATGCGAATTGTGCAAACAAGTTTGATGCATCCCACACATGGTTTTTGCATTCGCAAACGGCCGATTTTACCGATTCGCACCGTTTGCGAATGCAAAAACAAATGATGCATGTGCCCGACTTTACCTACATAGCAATTACCGAATTGTAAATACCGAATCGGTAAAATTCGGTATTTACCATTCGGTAAATTGCTATTACGTACATCTGGGCCTTAGTGCCTAATTAATAAGCACTTTTTTTAAAACAAACTTCACTTGACTTAAGTGTGCAGATGTAAGTGGCTTCTAGTGGCATAATAACTTTTCCCACCTCGGGCTGACATTTGCAGTTTTCGATTGCTCCCCTTGACATTGCTGCCTGTCTCTGAATTTGGCTTTGTCTTCTTGTGCTCAGCAAGACTCTTTCAAGTCCTGATGATGACCCGGTTACTCAGGTAGAGTGGAAAATGCATCGACAGCCGCAGGGCACTGAAGTCATTTAAAATATATACCTGTAGAGCACTTTATACATTTCATATTAAATGTATTAACTTCGGGTGCTGTTGATTGGATTTTATACATTCCTTTGCCATTCTTATTTTAGTTTTTATGTGTGGTCACTTCTTTTCACTATTTGCACTGCGTGTGAACTTTATAACTGAGCACTTGTTTTTCTGAATTGACTAAATAGTTATGCTATGTGATGGAATAATTGTTTATATTAACTCTATATTTATATACTTGGTCTTGTTCCCTATTATTTCTATTTTTTATTTACATATGCTGTGATTACACCGCACCGTGGGTATTGATAAATATTACATTTTCTTAATATTGAATGGTACATGAACATTGCTGTTTGCTAGTTTTAGTACCCCTGTCCACTTGGGTCAAACGTCCCAATCATAAATGATCGGTGTCCAGTACGATGTTCTCTCTCCAGTCTTTGGTGTGTCATTTAGGCTGAATAGTTCCCTTGATGCATAAAACTCCTTGCGTTGGCACGGGAAAGGAGGTGGTAACGTTGGAGGCACCCATCCTGGACCTACTGCCTTCTTCTGGATGGATGCCAACCACCTGACGTCAATTCATTACCGATGGCTTTCTCACACCCTATCATGCCCAATTCTGTGACTATCAATGGGAACTTTGGGAAAGCAAGTCTGCGGCCCCTAAGCTACTCCACGTGCCAGGATTCTTCTAGCTGGAGGAATCACAGATGCAGCCAGAGCAACTGGAACAGGTCTGTTGTGGCAGAGCGCTCTAGAAGGGTGGAGACCCCCGGCTCAGTCAGTGTGCACCCACCTTCCGCACAGACACACTGCATGCAAAGAAGGCAGCCAGACCACATCACGCGTACAACGTGTGAGTAGGGAACTTCAAGAGCGTAGAGCCCGGTCATTTCTCACAAGATTCTCCATAGATAGCGTTGCACGTCTGCTTCCACTTCAGATATCATAGAACCCTTTCATATAGCAGTGACCACTGCCCCGAACACCGTTCATACCTCTCAAGAACCCCAAGGAATGAAATGAAAAAAGAGAGGACTCTTAAAAGATGCTGGAAGCGTCCTGCCGCCTGCTCGATGCACAGCCTCCCATAGACCCCCTTCAGGCAACACCATTTGTGATGCAAGTGAGCCTGGGGGCCCTAAGGAGCGAGCGGGAGGCCAAAGGACCAGAGCTGGAGGCAGGCACAGACCATAGGGTGAAGTGCTGGGAACGCTGCCCATTCCAGACACCAGTGGCCACCCTAGCTGTCCAGTACTCGGCCAGCAGCCCGCACCGGTCAGGAAACGGCAGCGCCACGGATGGATGCGGGACAGCACTCGAGTTCATGAGACAATGCGGGAGCACGTCACAGTCCTTCCTCGCTACTACCCTGTAGCATCGTGCTACTAATAACCACAGACACAGCTTATGGTTTGACTGGAGCTTTATTATCTTACATCCAGTCTCGACCCTGTCCCTACTCTAACTGCCCTCCGGCCAGTCCCAGCTCCTCCTGTTCCTCCTCCTGGCTCCGCCCTCCCAAGCACTAGACTGCACAGAACACTGCTACATCTCCCCCTTTCTTAACAAAATGAAATTAACTTCTACCAAGTTCGCAATTGTCCACTCGGCTCCATGAGTCGGCAAACAGTCTGTTTGGGCCACAGGAGGGTGTCTCTATGCATGAACTCAGACTCAGTCCTGTCTTCAAGCATCAGCAAGGTCGAATCAGTGATGGGTCTGTCTTTGGTCGATCTTTCGATTGTCTCACCACAAACAACTTTGACTACGGGAACGCGTTCTTGAAAGCGTGCGATATCGTGCGTGAACGGCTTGTTCTCAGATTCCACAGGTATCACGGTTTCGTTCTGCTGTGTAACTACTGGTATCTCGGCGTGGCGCTGGCAGTCCGTTCTCCATCGTGACACATGTTTTCCTGAGCATCCGCTTGTGAGTTCACTTCCTTTACCCATTCGGTCAGGGGCATCAATGCTCTCGTGCTCACGATCCTGCATGTTGGAGGATAGAGCACTGAGTGTCCTGGTTCGGTTGTGGGACTCATCTGCAGATTTTATTGATCCTTTCGGCTCCCACCCGCATTCGTAGATGTTGAACTCCTCGAGCATGGGAGTATGGGCAAGTTCCGTTCTCGTCCCCTCGTGTCTCCGCGATGCGGACCCATCTTTGCCAACACACCTTGTCTCCTTGACGGGGTGATGAGACAGTCCTTTCCCACGCCAATGTGCAGTGTCCCATATGACTGCCCCTTTTCTGACAACTCTTGGAGTCAGTCTCACAAACCCCGTCAGGGGTGACGGTATCCTCCTCAAGTCCGGATATGACTGCGACAGACAGGACAAGTTGCTTGACGGGGTAATCAAATGTTCCGAGACATCTACGTGCAATATGCCGTTTTGGATGAGTGAAGTAGTCTCTGAGTTTAAGGTCCGTTCAGGTGATCGGTGCCATTGACGTTGTCGTGAACTCGATTCTGTTGACCTCAGTGATTGTACCGACCTGTCCTCTGAATCAGAGAGATCTCTTGTTGCTTTTCTACGAGACCCTTCTCTCAAATGTGTTTGGACAGATGCACTTCTTGAACTGGTAGGCTGTGACAAACGACTCTCAGTTTTAGAGTTGTCCATGTGACACTTCTTGGGGTAGGTGTCTCGCCATGTCTTCCATGCTGTTTCAGTGAAATGATTGTCTGAAAGCCAAGCGTGTATTTCTTTTGTTCGATCGCGAGGCTTTCCATTGCTGCCCTTCTCGTATGATGTTGCTAGTCTCCTCTCAGTTCCCTCACTTTCATGAGTGTCC
This sequence comes from Lissotriton helveticus, assembly GCF_964261635.1. Lineage (NCBI taxonomy): Eukaryota > Metazoa > Chordata > Amphibia > Caudata > Salamandridae > Lissotriton > Lissotriton helveticus. Next base: position 409,078,535 of record NC_136063.1, on the reverse strand, counting down.
TGAGTGTACTTGCCTCTCACTTTCTGGTGTCGGAGTGAATCACCCAGTTTTGTGAGGTCTCTTTCGTCTTCTGGCTCGCTGGGAGCCCTGATGTCTGTGTCCGGGGAGTGGTGTTTTCTACGACTGCTTGTTTCTTCGGACTTGTCTGTGAAAGTCGGTGACCCGCAGATTGCTCGGGTGTGCTCGTGTACCGGCTCCCCGAGTTGACATGATTGGTCCGATATTCTATAGCTTGTCTTTTCTTCATGTTCGTTGAGTAGGCTGACATCGGTTCCATCCCTGTGAGCTATCTCACTTGACTCTACTTCAGAATAGTTTGTGTCATTTGCTAAGTGACTCCTTGAAGTTGAATAACTCCCTGAGGTTATGTCTGTGAGGCTGACATGATTCTGGATCCTCTCAGTCTTTTGCCTTCGCGTTGTTGACTCAGAGTGTTTTATGTCATTTTGCCTCTCCCACTGTCTTGTCTCTAGTCTACCTTCGCCCTTCCTTTTTTTGATTTCAGTTGCCTCTTGAATCTTATGCTCAGACCTGAGGGAGGTCTCCTTTCGCTTATCTTCTCTTCTTGCGTTGATGTGCAACTCTCTTGACAGTCCTCCTGTTTCGTCTCGCTCTCCAGCTTTGGCCCTCCTGACAATTTCCTTCAACGAGAATTGCCTTTGAAGTATCTTGCGCTGTGCGTCCGGTTCTGAACAGCTTGCAATCACCCGCAGGCGGATAGCTTCCTCATTTGTGAATGTGTTGAATTGACAGTATCGTACCAACTTGTGTAACCGTGTTGCGAAGTTTGATAAGGATTCTCCTGGTTCCCGCCGTGCTGCATTGAAAACAATGCGTTCATGATCGACATCTTCCTTCGTGATGAAATGAGCACATAACGCCTTTTTGAGTTTTGTATATGTTCCAGTATCCTTTGCTGAGAAGGTTCTGATCAGGCGTCGGCCTTCGTGACCCACCAATTGGAGTAGTAGCAGTAGACGTTTACTATCTCTTCTCTCTCCGATCACGTCCAGAAATGTATCCAGTGACTCCAGCCACCGGTTCCATTCTGGACCCAAACTCTGGTCGCTGGGCTGTGTCACTGGGGGTGGCACTCCAATGCAGGGGCTCGATGTATGTGTTTCTTCTTTCACCGACATGATGGTGGAATGTGCTGGCATGCCGATGTCACAGGACTGTTTCCTCCTTTCTTCTTGTGTTCTTTTGCTGACCCTTATCGGCCGCTAGTCTTCGCTTGGTCGTCTCCTTTGAATTGTGGTAAGGTTCGCCGCTCCCGGGTGACTACTGAATGTTGTCCGCCCTTGGCGTGACTGTCTCGGTATGCTTCTGTCAGTTGGATATGGATTTCCTGAGGTCAACTGGCCACCATTCAGCTGCACCATCCGTGACTCGTGGCTCTGCGAATTCCCGCTTTCCTTGGTGTTGCGTGCCAACTGCAGGTGGTCAGTGGTACTTCCGCAGTGATACGTGGCAACGTTGTCAGGGTTCTTGCGTTTCGTTCCAAACTAATACAGATTATCCAGTCACTTAGTTGACGAGAGAAGACTTCTTTTATATTTGTTTGCTCCTGCTTCTGGATCATTTGTTTTCTTGACTTCTTCTACTTTTGTAGCTATTTGTCTTCACGTGGCGGTGAAGTTTGCTTTGGTACTTGTCTTTGCTCTCGCTTTCTTGTGTTGTTAGCTCTTGTGTTTGCTCGGGCTTGTTCCACCCTTTCCTTTGCATGTGCTTGTTTTCTTCACGTTTGTCCTCGTCTTTCCTGGTGTTTGTTTATGTTTCCTTATTACGCCTCTTGCGTTTGCTTGGGTTTGTTTTCTTATGGTATTCCTTGCATTTGCTCATGATTATTTGTGTCCATTTATCGCTTCTATCTAGCTCTTGCATGTGTCTATGCTTGTTTGCTTATCTTACTTTTGGCTTTGCCCGTGCTTGTCTGCTGTTTCTTCCTTGCACTGACGCGTGCTTGTTTGTTTGTCTTACTTTTGCATTGATCAAGGTTTACCATGGCACTGCCTGACTCAAAGATGGCCGCCCCACAACAACCAATGGGTCCGTCCTCAGAGCTGCCTGACTTTAAGATGGCCGCCGTTGCTATCTGCATGCAGTGCTTCTTCTCTGTTCATTCAGCACCCAGGACTCACCGGCAGACGACTTCGGGGGACAGCAGACCTCAGGATTTATTCCTCTTTAGCCAGTGCCACAGTCAGGTGAGGTTGGGGTGGGCTCCCGCCTTGCTGAGCCAACTGCCGCGTTCACGCGGCGACACGGTGCCAAGGCTCACGCATCGGGCGTGAGATCTCCGATGCCGGCGGCTATTCAAGCTCCGGTTCCACCGCGCTCGACTGCGCTGACCGCCGGACTTCTTTGGGGCAGCTTTCTTCGCCCAGGGCAGTAGTCCTGCACTTCTTGGGGACACTGGGCAGAGTCGGAGTGGGCTCCCGACTTCTGTTTGCTCCGCACACGCCGGATCACACGCATCCGGCGGGGTCACGTTTCGGCGCGAACGGCTATCTCTCCTTGAGCGTTCCAGCGCTTGCTGCTACACCTCTCTCGAGCGTTTCAGCGCTCGTTGCTGCGGCTCCCTCTTCACTCCCTCGCCACCACTGGGAGGGACAGGGTCACCTGCTGCTGGCCTGTCTCCTCAGGCGGCAGCTCCACACAGCAGCGTTTTCTTCCTTTCGGCGCTGCACGGGACAGGGCACTCTTGTGGGATTCTGTGGGCTGCATTCATGCCCATCCCACCCTCGTCGCCAGTTGTAGCATCGTGCTACTAATAACCACAGACACAGCTTATGGTTTGACTGGAGCTTTATTATCTTACATCCAGTCTCGACCCTGTCCCTACTCTAACTGCCCTCCGGCCGGTCCCAGCTCCTCCTGTTCCTCCTCCTGGCTCCGCCCTCCCAAGCACTAGACTGCACAGAACACTGCTACATACCCCAGTTTCAAGTCCCCAGACTCAGCCTTCTGTCGAGGGTTGTATTTCATGCTCGGCCGCCGCTGCCATACATATACTGCTTTCATTACTTTTTGCTGTGTCACGTTTTAGGTTCTTTTCAACCTAAGAGTGAGACCTTTTCCGTTTCCATGAATAACATTATAAAACCATGTCAGTACCACCATAGTACTTTTCTGTTGGAAAATAGACACGGCAGACCGATGATGCTTGCTCACCTAAGTCCTTCACAGCCCTGAGCCCGGCTGCCACTGCACCTATTGCACTATGTATAGCTATGCCTCTGGAAGTTCACAGTTAGACTAGGAATGGTACTTTTTCCCTCGCTCACCAATGTTAAGTTGGTGAGCATGAGCAAGGAAAATCTTATTCCAGACCGCATCCCGTCAAGAATTCTCAATGAAGGCGGTCACGGATGATAGCTACTGCTTGCGTTGAGAAACCTTCTGTTCGCATTGAGGAATCTGCTGCTCAAGTAGAACATCTAATCGAGCGACAGAAAGAAGCAGCGCCCTCTTGCAATGCATGAGGTGGCATTGGCGCTGATTTTACAGCATGGGACAAACAACCAAAGCTAAAAATCAGCGCAAATAGCACGACATATCGCACTTCTCCTCTTGCAAAACTCTGCGTAACGTGGCAGAGTGTTTTAGTCACTTCGCGGAGTTCAGGGGAGTGGAACTCCACAAACTCTACCAGGGGTAAGTTATACAGCACATACTGGTTACACTTAACTTCTCAACCACAACTGAGAGCCGGTGTTTAACCATCACATTCTAATATTCTCTTCCTACAAATCACTCCGGTAGCCCTCATGAAAGATCGGAGCCACCCCCATGCATCAGACATATCACATAATTGTGATAAATAGTTTCTGTCTGAATCCTGCAGTCTGCTTTGTAACACATTTTCCAAAATCAATAGACAGCCTCGTTCAATTTATATAAGGTCTGTCAAATTTACCAGTCGATAATCAGGTTTATTTCTTTACCGTTCATTAAGCAAGGTTATAGAATGCATCACCCAATTAATGACAATTAAATACAGACATTTAACATGCTGATTGAACAGACCAAAGAACAGACAGAATACACATGACTACATTTAATGTAATGAAGCTGTTAATGCTCTGTTTTGTCTGATCTTGGTAGTTTAAGTCAGAAAACCTTCCCTGCTCTGATTTAAAGCAGGGGTCCCAATTTGTCATTTTCCAAGAAACCAGTGGATATTCTTAATGCTTTGCACTATAGAAGAGGTGCACCATACCATTACGCTTAGAGCTTCTTTTTTATACATGGCAGCTTAAAGGACTCAAGAGGTCCCCATGTTCATTCCTTAGTATAATTTAAGATCGCAAAGAAAATAAAGACCGCCTGGTTTTGGTTTCTCTATATCATAATGTGCTTTTGTTAACCTTATATTTTCAGAATTGATTTTCTTGCAATATCGGAGTTTTGTGTTTTTATGGATGTTCAAAATTGCAATGTGCAGCTTATTCTGCTTTCAAAGCGGCAATTGATGGTATGCGTACAATTGTATTTATTTTTGTATTATTGGTAGTACTAGTATTAGTAGTAATACTTTATTGTATAGATTTTAATAAAATCAATCATAATATGTGTCTGAAGAACATTGTTAATATGTGAACATTATTATATCTTAGAATGAGTTAGGATGAATTCAAGATTAGTTACGCTTGTGACACAATTAAATCCTTCTATGTAAAATTAATAAATGTAAATAAACAATCCATAAAACCATATGAGGATCCTTTAAAACAGTAGTAATTTGCATGGGTAATGGTTTTCATTTTTGCAACTCCGAAAAAGGTAGTAGATATTTCTTTCTAAGCTCCAATAGTTTGGCCATTGTACGAATAAAACAGAGTCAAATTCATCTTGTTGCACAGAGGACACAGAGTATGCTCTTTAGTTGGATTCTTCCATGTGCTCTGGAATTGCAAGACTAGAAGTTATCTTAATCCAACATATGCTTTCTTGTTGTTTGCTTCTAGGTTAGAATCAAAATATCATTGTCACATAGCAGAATAGGATTCTAAGATTAATGATGCATGTGGATCAGTGATTCTTAGGCTTTTGACTTCTGTGGACCCTCACTGAATCATTACTGGAAACCAGGCACCCCCATTATTAGAAGCCAGGGACCACCATCCTAAGCAATTTCTATGATTTGAACCTCAGACTGATACACAAAAATACAACAAGAAGTATACACCAAATAAATGCTCAAATATTGAAATATTTTGTTTAATTCACAATCAAATACAAAAGAAGTTTTCAAATTTTGATTTGTTATTTGTATACAGTTTATACATTGAAATATATTAAGTTTAATATCATTTAATTTGTAAAACAGTTGCAGACCCCTGAGTAAGTCTCATTAACCCAAAGGGGTCCTCGGACCACAGGTTAAGAACCACTGTTGTAGAAGATAAAATTAAGGCATTTAGATAAGAAATGTATTTAATTATACTTTATGTTAGTTGCTTTTCATTTGTTTTGCTCATATGAAATAGTGTTCCAAAGGGTAGTAGCTTGTATTTGGTGATAATTGAGTAAAGTCTTCCATGTAGAGAGGAGAGGGGGCTTTTTATAACAACATCATACATAAAGAAGAGGACAAATGGCCCTTTTGCTTGTATGATGATGTTATTAAACTGAATAAACTAAGAATCAGAACATTAAAGAAAATAATTAAGATATAATTGAAAAGTTAAGAACTCTTCTTTTCTTCCAATAAGCAGACTGAATATTATCTTGCGAGCCCATTCCTATTGTATTGACTAACCTATACCTCTTCACACTAAATTCATGCTTTAATTGCTTGATTTGGAAATCCTGATTTGGTGAAGAATATCATTATAACAAGTGTCGTACGTTTTTTCTGTAGTGTGTTCTACAGACTATAATTTGAACATCATGTTTATTCATCTGGTAGTTTGATTGATTTCTTAGTCTATTATTGCCAGATGGTGATGAAAGAAAAGGAGAAAACTTTTAAGAAAGCAATCGAAAATACAACCATTTTTTGATTGGTGTTAAATACATTTAAGTTGGTAATAGATTATGTTTATTTAATGAGACAATATTACACTTTCTCTTGCAGTTGCTTTTAGTTATAGTTTGTTCACATCCCAAGGTTTTAAATGTATTATAACATTTATTTTGCACAAGCAGGCTAATGTGTTGCGGATTGTAGGCACTCTTCCTTCTAGTTATAATTTTGAATTTGGTGCAGAAGTTGAAACCAGCTGTGAATAAATAAGGAATGTCAACTATATAACTGTTGTTATTTGACAAAAACATTGGCTCTGCCGGAGATTCATGGGTGTTTCTGCCATATACTGTCCTAAAACCAAGTGCATACAAAAAAAAGTACATTCTTCTCCCCATGAATTTGAGCCGTTTATCAGTTACATGGACAGCTGGAATGCTGTAGTGGAGGACAATTGGGTCTTCCAGAATAAAATGAGGTACCATGGGCAACACACACTAAGTAAAGTCTACTGTTAATATATTTATTGGATGGGAGTAAATATCAATGAGGTTTTCTAGTTCCCTAGAGGTCGAATTAATGGTAATAGTAATACATTTGAATTTACAAGGAAAGTAAATGGTGATAATTAAAAGTTGTTGTTTGCTGCTGGTTTTTAACAAGGTTGCTAGAAAGTGTGTTGATATTATTTTTAGCTTGATACCGCCCAGATCTGTGGAGTTACTGACCAATATTAGAAGTCCACCACTTGGATGGCCTTTCAAATTTATCCTTGCTAAAAGTTCAAAGGAAGTAAAATTATTGAGAAATAAACTGCACACTCTCAATGATTCATAAAGAGAGATGATAACAGTTGTTTAAGAAACTATTTAAGCTGAGACCATGGGATTCCAATGCTGATGATATTCCAGGGGCATATCTGGGCCATGCTTGTTCTAATTTATTAATAGAACCTGTCTGGGCGACCCGGAAGGCTTGAGATCTTTTATCACCTGCCGCACATCCTTATTGGAAATAGGCACTTGCAATCCTTCCATGTCTACAACTGCAACTCTTTGCATTGATACTTTAGTTAGATAATAATCTCCACCCCCTTTCTCCATTCTCTCACTCGAGTACAGCTTTATAAAAAAGCAGTAGATGCTGTGGAGCCTATCTTTCTCTCTTGTGATGCAACCCAATTGTTCAGCACTAATCTCCTTAATGTAGGAGCTCACTTGCTTCTTCTGCTGTTTGGCATCCAATAAACAACACGTTAGCCTTGGCATCAAGGTTTAGATTTTATCCCACTCAACAGTTCTAATTTGTCCCCCAAGGGACTAGTCCTTACACCCAGCCTTTTGTGATTGTGTTGCCTTGTGTCCCATCTCTGCTAGCTGTAGCTCGGTTCACTGATAAAATATTGATGTAATAAACATCGATGTTCTAAATATCGAAGTAAAAATATAGAATACAAAAACATCAACTCCCTATAGTTAAACAGGTAAGTACAAGAATATTGAATAAAAAAATTTCAATAAAAATATATAAAAATAAATATATTACATATTATTAATAATTTTAACAAAATAAATTACATTTAATATACATTTTAACTAAATATAACAAATAAACTTAATAAAAAAATATAAACACACAAACATAAAAATGTATACATATAAATATATTTACTAAAATATAATTTACCTATTATCTTTATTTAATTTTTAAACTTTTAAATATATAAAAATTAAATGTATACATATATCAATATTTTAAACATTAACCATTTTACAATTAATGCAAACATTTAACACAAAAAAAAAAAAACATACAAATACAACAGTAGGGAAAGTGCAGGATAGCGGAGGTGTAAAAATGACTATTCCCACTCTAGTGAGTACAACAGTAGGGAAAGTGCAGGATAGCGGATGGGACGACTCCTGGTGGCCGACCGCACTGGGAACAGCTCCGACTCACTCTGACCAGGCACGCAACCTGGGGGTCATCCTCGACTCCACCCTCACCATGACTAAGCAGGTCAACGCCATCTCCTCCTCCTGCTTCAACACCCTCTTAATGCTATGCAAAATCTTCTAATGGATCCCCACTGAAACAAGAAGAACAGTCACCCAGGCCCTCATCACCAGCAGGCTGGTCTACCGCAACGCCCTCTATGCAGGAGCATCGGCCAAACTCCTAAGACGGCTGCAAAGCATCCAAAACGCCGCGGCACATCTGATCATCGACATCCCCTGCCGCAGCCACATCAACCCCCACCTTAGAGACCTACACTGGCTTCCCGTCAACGAGAGGATAACCTTCAAGCTCCTCACCCACGCACACAAATCCCTCCATGACACAGGCCCAGCGTACCTCAACAGACAACTCAGCTTCTACACCCCCCACCCGCAAGCTCTGCTCTGCCGACCTCGCCGCTGTCCCCCGCATCCGAAGAACGACAGCCGGAGGCAGATCCTTCTCCCACCTCGCCGCCAAGGCCTGGAACTCCCTCCCCACCAACCTACAGCAGACCCAAGACCTAATGGCCTTCAGAAGACTACTCAAGACTTGGCTCTTCGATCAGTAGCAGCATCCCCCCCACCCCCCCCAGCGCCTTGAGACCCTCACGGGTATGTAGTGCGCTTTACAAGTGTCCTGATTGATTGATTGATTGATAGCAGAGGAGTAAAAATTACTATTCCCACTCCAGTGAGTGCAACAGTAGGGAAAGTGCTGGATAGCAGAGGGGTACCAATTACTATTCCCACTCCAGTGAGTGCAACAGTAGGGAAAGTGCTGGATGGCGGAGGGGTAGAAATTACTGTTCCCACTCCAGTGAGTGCAACAGTAGGGAAAGTGCAGGATATCAGAGGGGTAAAAATTACTATTCCCACTCCAGTGAGTGCAACAGTAGGGAAAGTGCTGGATGGTGGAGGGGTAAAAATTACTATTCCCGCACCAGTTAGTGCAACAGTAGGGAACGTGCTGGATAGGGGAGGGGTAACAATTACTATTCCCACTCCAGTGAGTGCAACAGTAGCGAAAGTTCTGTATAGTGGATGGGTAAAAATTACTATTCCCACTCCAGTCAGTGCATCAGTAGAGAAAGTTCTGGATAGTTGATGGGTAAACATTTCTATTCCCACTCCATTGAGTGAAACAGTAAGGAAAATGTTGGATAGCAGAGAAACAAAAATGTATAATACAATTAAAAATTTTAAAAAAATGTAAACAATTTTAAAAATAATAAACAATATTTTAAAAACAGAAGATTAAATATATTAAAGATTAACATTAAATATATTAATTACATATATGCAAAAGGTAGAACTATTATCTAAAATAAATATATTTATAAACAATATTTATTTAAAATAAGCAAATATTAACCAACATTTTTTATTTAAAAACAATAATATATTTATTTAATTTCCTAGCCTATAACACCACACAACTAAAAGAAACTTCAACATTTTCATTATAATGTATTTCCAGAATTAACATAATTATTAATCATTTGACAATTTATTATTAATAAAAATATTGAATAAACATTGATTTAATATGCATTCTTTGACACTATAATATTCACAACACACACCTAAAATTAAGTACCCAAATACCATAATTAATTTCTAATTTATGATTTTTTATTAATTAACTAATATTTATTAATACATTACTTCCTAGCCTTCCCACCATTTTCACCTATAAACACCACAAAACACCTAGAATGTTTACACAATTAACAAAATTAATTGGCAATTCATTAATTAAAATTAATTAACAACTAAGGGGCCGATTCCGATCTCGCTCGGAAGGGCACCGAACGCAATCTGCCCGGAAAAAGTACGAGCTGTACGCGTGTTTGACGTCCGACTCGTACAGCTGTACGAGGGAGCAAGTACGATGCGAGCAACGTGAAATTCACCGACCGAGTCGTTTCTGGGTCGAACCGCTCATCCGTAAGTAAACCGTGCCATGCAATGGATGCGATTTATGACCGAGCCAGTACGATGCACGTTTCGGACAGCCGGGGCGAGCTGAAGTTTCCGGACGTTGCCTTTGGGGGGTCCGCTTCAGACCCCATGTCCCCCGCAGCCCTACGACGCGGACACAGGGGGAGACCCAAGGGTCTCCCCAACACAGGCATGTACGGTGCGGATGGCACCGACGCGTACCCACTCTAGGGGGCGCCCTTGTGCGAGACGTACCAATTCAGTCAATGGGAGCCCATGTACGCGTCGTACGACTGCCTCCCATTGACTTCTATGGGAGTCCGACCGAACCGAGTCCGGCAGCATGCGGCCGCTTCGTACTCGCTCGGTCAGACTGCAGGACTCCAGCTCGGTCGGAAAACACTCCGGATCCGGCTCGGTCAGAGAGCTTTCCGACCCATATCACAATCGGCCCCTAAATATTAAATCATCAATTACAAACATTAATTACTTTGTACCATGTTCACCTATAAACAGCACAACACACACATAAAAATAATTACACAATTAGCACCATTAATTGGCAATTAATTAATTAAAATGAATTAACAACTAATTATTACTTAATTGATAAAAAATGTATTTACACATTTAACAATATAACATCTCAATTTAACAATTGTTAATAAACAAAAATTACTCTATATATTTGATATCATTAAATTACTTGACACCCTATTCCCCTATAAATCCACAACCCGCTACGGTACTAAAAATACAAAATTCAAATGAAAAGAATTGAATAACTACTCAAAAAATTCAATAAATTTCATATAATTAAATTACTTCCCACCCTATTCCCCCATAAACCGACAACCAGCTACTGAACTAAAAACGCAAACTTCAAACACATATTTTATAATAAAAACTACAAAAAATGTTACACATATATAACAATACAAACAAATCTTATACAAAAAATACATGCATCACACACATATAAAATATATACTAACATACATAACATTAATACAAAATAGATATTTTTAACATCTATATTTTTGCAAACGATATCAAACCCTTCGATATTTTGTAGATCTATATTTTTGCAAACAATATTAAATACTTCGATTTTTTTTACATCAATATTACTTACCCATAGTCGATATTCTGCGGCACGATATTTTCTGTCGATATTCTTGAGCCATGATATTTTTGTAACGATATTCAGGTAAGTCGATATTTGTAATTTAATATTTAGTCTCTGCTCCCTGTAGCTTCTATCTAAAGGATAACAGTAGTACCAAAGTCTCCTTCAGCCTTTTGCCTATGGCTGCTTCAGTGATTAGCTGTCCTCCAGCTATGACCTTTAAGGCATCCCCCACCGCTCTTGTGTCCTTTTCATCTCTATGGTGTAGGTCATCCCTCATAAAGGAAGACAAATTCTCGGAGCCACGGGGAGGCATTGCTAGGGTGAGAGAGCAGCTTTGATAACTGTGTGACTACATGCGCTCCTCCCCTCCTGTGAAAATGCTCATGGGGCTATAGTTTGGTAAGATTTGTAACTTACTTGTATGATCATACCAATTGGGTATTGTATCAGTGCATGTTGTATATATACACCAAAATCTGCAACATTGAACAGGCAAACCACATGGTTGTTTTCTAACGTAGAGTGGTACAGGGATCACTTTTTGTTCCTGAAGAGAAGCCAGTGGGATGGCTTCGAAACATATAGACTAGGGTGGTAGTAGCCCATTATAGCAAACAAACCTCTACTCCCCATTTTTAATAATACCAGCTATAGGGAGTATTAGACTTTAGTTTCCACTCTTCCAGGTATTTTTTAATCTCACAATTTTCACTCAGACTCTACCACTCTCACATCACACATAGTATCACTTCACTAATAAGTGCTCCCACATCGTCATTGGTCTCAGCACGCCCCATCCCGCAGCGGGGTGGGAAGAACCCGATGAAGAAGTATGCCACTTAGGAACCTTTTGGTGGGTGAGGGTTATTTTAACAAAACAGTGTGTTTTTCCTATGCAAACTTAGGAAAACTGACCAGTCCTCTCAAACACTGAACAAGGAATGATAGTAATATTCCTGTTGTTAAGGGTGGACTTTGTTTGTTTTTTCAAATTCTCGAACACCACAAGATCCTTAGACATGCTGTCATTCAATCACCCCTTTGAGGTAAATTTAGAGGCTTTTGTCTCTGTCCAGTTTATTGGAAGTGTCAGTGAACCATTATCTTACAGGGTCAAAGGAACCTGTTCTACCCCTCCACCATGTGCAGGAGATGTATATTTTTCTACAGATAACCTAGTCTCGCATAGATGCAGTGTGGTCCTGAATAATAGCAGAAGTGAGTTGTGAGTGGATTGCTCAACTTCTAAAGTTCTATCACTACATGTCTTCTAACCATTTCTTGCTCTCCCCCGATATTTCCTGGACTTTGTCAACTATCCCCTTCACCACCAAAGTCAGATCACTTCCCATTATAATATGACCCGAGACATTATGCAGGATTACCTCTTAGTCTCTTCTAAGATAGTTCTCTATCTCTGAGTTAAGGATATGGACAGTAGAGAGAGAGAGGTATTGTAAGGATTGCAGGCTGGTTCCACAGGAGCGTCAGGAATCCGAAGAGTAATCCACAGCCTTCCCCTACGGTCTTCCGACTCTATCAAGCACTAGAGTACGAGAGACACGCCAGGGGAAAACAGGGAAACAAAACAAGGAAAGATGGGGGAAGACAACGATGATTGTTGGCACTCTCCAGTAGTGAATACAATGGTGTCTCTGCGGAGGGAACCGGAACCAACAGGTAGGCTGGAATAAGAAGAGGAAGTCAACAATTCCAGCTCCAATCCAGTACCAATATACCAATGTACAAATACAACCATATCACATACCCCTGGTTCTTTGTATGTAGCAGATGTAACATGTGAAGGTGAAGACAATGGCACAGCGTCTGGAGCTATAACAGAGATGACACAATAGGCTGTTGAGCACCTGCATGTGAGATGGTGTTAGGTACAATAACGGCCCATAGAACTCCCTTCTTACATCAACTCTAATAGACCAGCCTTCGAAGACACTTTCCCTACTGTGTGGCATATAATGATCTTTCCGCCCAACACTTCTGGAGATATCTTATACAGTGTATCACCATCTAGAAGAACCAAAGCAGGACATTTAATTCATACATACGTATATATAGTACTAGTAAAGGATTGGTAACGCATGTGCGTTCTTACCGCGATTCTTGGTAGTGTGGAATATGCACCCACCCTGATCCACGCAAGAGTGCCACCAAATATCAGGAAAAGAGGGTTCCAGTATATCTCAGCGATAAATGGCTGATGTACCGGAAATGGGGGATCATAGGGACTAGGTGGAAATAGGATAGGAACAGGTAAAACAGATAGGGACTAACTAACTAACTAAGTAACAAATAATGACCAGGGAATGTACTGACACCGGACAGCGGAGCTAAGCCCGGCCGCCGGGTGCAGTACACAAGTAGTTGGAAATCAATAGGGAAAACAATCCCCACCGGATGGCGGAGCTAAGCCCGGCCGCCGGGTGGAGAAAGCAGCCTGAGGACGATTAGAGTGGAACCCTCTGAAACGGCTCCCACCGGACGGCGGAGCAAGGCCCGGCCGCCGGGTGGAGAACACAAGCAGCGGAAATGCCAAGAAGTATATTCCGGTGTTGAATACAGGCTATCTATCAACACCGGAGAATGCTGTGCCCGGCCGGATGGCGGAGCTAAGCCCGGCCGCCGGGCGGGACACACGGAAAGGGGAGGAGAGGGATAGGCGTTCTCTAAATACGCCGAAGGCAGCGGAACACTGCCAACCAATACTGCGTAGGCGTCTCCCGGGTTAGGAGAAGGCAGGGGACGCATACGCTACCAACAACGGAATCAGGAAAGCAAAACAGGAACTGCAAAGTCAGGCAGCAAGGAAGAGACGGAACCGGAAACAAGGGAAGCTTGACGCAAGAACGTGAAGCGTCGTTCCCTGTTTCCTGGTTCTTTAAATAGCATGTGTCTTAAAGGGACAGCGTAGGGGAGTCCCGAGGCATGACAGTACACTCCCCCCATGATGCTCCCCACCTGGTTTGGGCTTGTCAGGGTGTCTGCGATGGAATTCTCTCACTAGTCGGGGAGCATGTATATTGTCCACAGGCTCCCACGTGCGTTCCTCAACACCATACCCTTTCCAATGTATCAGGTATTGCAATGTGCCTCTAACTCTCCGGGAATCTACAATGGCCCCAACCTCGTACTCCTCTGAATCCTGCGAAAGCACAGGAGCAGGCCTCACCGGAATCTTAGTCCCTGGTTCAACCGGTTTGAGTAGCGACACATGGAAGACCGGATGGATCTTAAAGGAGGGAGGCAGGATGATCTTGATGGCGACAGGATTGATCACCCTCTCCACCTTGTAGGGTCCTATGTATTTGGGGCTAAACTTGCGTGGACCCCCCAAAGAGATGTACTTAGTGGAGAGCCAAACCTCATCTCCTGGTGTATAAATGGGTTCTAGTCTCCTATGTAGGTTTGCCCCTTCGGTGTATCGCACCTTTGCCATTTCTAGATTCTCTAGAGCTCTCTTCTGTACTTCGTGTAGGTGTTCAACCCTGTCAGAGGCAGCTGGGGTAGGACAATCGGTGGGGACACCGGAGGGCAACAACCTGGGGTGATAGCCATAGGAACAATAGAAAGGAGAGGTCTTGGTGGAGGAGTGTGAGCTTTGGTTGTAAGAGATTTCAGCTAACCAGACTAACTCATCCCATTCATCCAAGGTTTGTAACGTTTGATTCCGGATATATTGCTCGAAACACTGGTTAACCCTTTCTGTTTGCCCGTCAGACTGGGGATGGTGACTGGAAGACAGACGGACATCAATATGGAGAAGGGAACATAAACTTCTCCAGAATCGTGACACAAATTGCGCCCCTCTATCGGACACTAGAGCAGAAGGGAAACCATGTAGTCGGACTATGTGCTGCATGAAAATGGATGCCAACTCTACAGCGGTGGGCAAACCCTTTAAGGGCACAAAATGAGCCATTTTAGTGAATAAGTCTACGACCACTAGCAGTGTGTTGTTCTTTAGTTTTGTGAGTGGTAGTTCAACTATAAAATCAAGTGACACAGTATGCCATGGACCTGCAGGTGAAGGTAAAGGCATAAGAAGGCCCACTGGATTGAGACGTGACACCTTGGTCTGAGCACACACACAACATGTCTTCACGTAGTGTTCGATGTCTTTCAACATATTAGGCCACCAGAACCGGTCACGCACAGCCTCTATTGTTCTCTTGACGCCGGGATGGCCTGCTACTGGATGGGAATGATACCACCTTAGGACTTGTTCTTGTAGTTCCTTCGATGGCAACACCACTCCCCCTTGTACCTGTACCAGTCCCCTTCGCAGTGACATTTCTTGTGGCCCTACAACCTGCATCATGTCTGCTGCAACTTGACTTGTTCTGACCAAGGTTAGGAATTCATCCTCGTTCTGTACTAGTCCTATGATGTTAGCTCTGGGGATGATGTTGACTTGCTCAATGGGGTCCGAGGGGATATCAAAACCCAATCGTGACAAAGCATCCGCCTTACCGTTCTTTCTCCCTGGTCTGTATTGAACGGTGAAGTCAAATTCGCTAAAATATTGGGACCAGCGTAACTGTCTCATGGATAGGGCCTTAGCTGATTTGAGGTACTGGAGGTTTCTGTGGTCTGTATACACTACAGCAGGATATCTAGCCCCCAAGAGGTACTGCCTCCATTCCTCAAACGCCTTTTTAATGGCTAATAGTTCTTTATCCCCTACCGCATAGTTGTACTCAGCAGGAGTGAACTTATGCGAGAAGAAAGCGACCGGATGGTACTCTCCAGTCACCGCATCCACTTGGGACAGCACACCACCTACGGCCACTTGGGAGGCATCTACCTCCACCACAAAAGGTAATGCAGGGTCCGGATAACGCAGGACAGGAGCACTAGTGAACGCCTTCTTCAGAAGTTGAAAGGACCTATCTGCTTCACCAGACCACACAAAGGGGACGCCTTTACGCAATAGCGAAGTGACCGGCGATATCAAGCTGGAGAAATCCCGAATAAACCGCCGATAAAAGTTTGCTAGGCCCAGAAAACTTTGTATTTCCTTCACCGAACGAGGAGCCGGCCAAGCCAACAC
Organism: Lissotriton helveticus; assembly: GCF_964261635.1. Classification (NCBI taxonomy): domain Eukaryota; kingdom Metazoa; phylum Chordata; class Amphibia; order Caudata; family Salamandridae; genus Lissotriton; species Lissotriton helveticus. Next base: position 409,062,423 of record NC_136063.1, on the reverse strand, counting down.
AGCCTCTACCTTGGAAGTATCCATACTAAGACCTCCAGGGGATACGACATATCCCAAAAATGGTACTTCTTTGGTGTGAAAGGTGCACTTTTCCAGCTTGCAATACAAACGGTTGTCAAGCAGTCGTTCCAATACATTACGGACATGTTGTTTGTGTTCAGTCAGGGTATCGGAAAAAATCAATAAATCATCTATGTAAGCAATCACATAGATCTCAAGCATGTCTTTCAATACCTCGGTGATAAAGAATTGAAACGCCGCAGGGGCATTACATAGCCCGAAGGGCATCACGAGATATTCAAAAAGTCCATACTTGGTGCAAAAGGCAGTTTTCCATTCGTCACCCTCCTTGACACGCACAAGATGGTAGGCCCCACGCAAGTCTAGCTTGGTGAAAAACTGGGCACTGCGTATTCTGTCAAGGAGGGAGGCGATGAGAGGCAGGGGGTAACGATTTTTGATGGTAACATCGTTCAACTTTCGATAATCAATACAGCATCGCAAACCCCCTTCCCGTTTTGGTATGAAAAATAAAGAAGAAGAAGCCGGGGACCGAGATTGTCTAATAAACCCTTTCTGTAGCATGGTATCCAGATAGTCCCTTAAATAAACATTCTCCTTTTCGGTAAGGGCATATACTCTACTGCAAGGGATTCTAGCTCCTGCCTCCAACTCTATACGGCAGTCATATACTCTGTGTGGGGGAAGAACCTCAGCTTCCTTGGCATCAAAGACTGCCTGTAGATCTTGATAGCAGGGGGGTAAAGACGTACTGGACTCTTGGCTGTTGCAGTTTAAGTCTTCTACAGCTGCCCCCACTATGGGTGATGGCACGACAGAAGGAAAGGTAACCTTAGATGTCTCCCAATCGATAACCGGATTCTGAGCCCTCAACCATGGGATACCCAGCAATACTGGAAATTGTGGTGAACTTATTAAATCAAACACCACTTCCTCCTGATGGTCGGAATCTATAGTCATGCTAAGAGGACTGGTACATTGAGTTACGGGGCCAGAAATAAGAGAACTGCCGTCGATAGTTGTAACAGTACTGGGAGTCTCCTTTGTCATACAGGCTATCAGGTTTTCTCTTGCCCACACTTGATCCATATAATTTCCAGAAGCCCCGGAATCGATCATAACTAACACATGTAAACTCAACGCCCCCTGAGTCATATGTACTGAAATATATAAATGGTTTGTGGGAGTGGCGTTAACATCAGAAGAAGAGACTGTAAGACCAGATCTACCTGGGTTCCTTGTCTCACACGAACCCAGGCTTGCTAGTTTCCCTGTAATTTAGTTTGTGGGGACTTGGGTTTCACAGGGCATTCCCGCAAAAAATGACCGGCTTTACCACAATAAAGACACAATCTAAGTGCTCTTCTCCTCTGTCTCTCTTCTGTAGTCAAAGGACCTCTAACAACTCCTATCTGCATAGGTTCACTGTCATCACTAGATTTCTCAGGAGTGGTCTTCTTCTCCTTTGTGCCTGTGTAACGGTAATCATATTTCCCTCTCTCTTTCTTTCGTTCTTTGCAGCGATGATCTATCTTAACAACTAAATCGATTAAAGCAGGACAGGAGGTGGGAAGGTCTACTATCTGAGAGAGAGCGTCTTTCAAATCTTCCCGTAAACCCCTATAAAACACAGTACACTGTTTGGATTCAGGCCAGTCAGATTCAACCACTAAGCTGCGGAATTTGGTTATATAAGCTACCAAGTCTTGGGTGCCCTGTTTAAGGTCTAACAATTCAGTATCAGCTGAATGAGTATATGTATGTCTATCGAACAATTTGCGAAATTCTCGCCTGAAGGCCGAGTAGCTGTGTAATAAAGGATCATCCCGATCTACCAATGGAATTGCCCAATCGGCCGCTGACCCACTAAGATACGATATCACAAATGCTACTTTGGCCTGATCTGAGGGAAAACATGTTGCTTTACACGAAAAGTGCAACTGACACTGACTAAGGAAAGCAGCGCACCGTGCTGCATCTCCTGCAAATCTCTCAGGGGGTGCCAGCGGAATTACAGAGGGAGTAGTTACTTGTACCACTGGTGTACCCCCACCTGAGGCCCCCGAGGGCTGCTGTCTCTGGAGGGCATCCATCCTAGCCATTAGAGTTTGCGTTTCTACCTGGAGATTACCTAACATTCCAGCTAGGTCTGCTAGGGTCACTGCTTCGAGATCCATGACGCTCGGGCAGAACGTACCACTTGGGCTTCACGTTCTGTAAGGATTGCAGGCTGGTTCCACAGGAGCGTCAGGAATCCGAAGAGTAATCCACAGCCTTCCCCTACGGTCTTCCGACTCTATCAAGCACTAGAGTACGAGAGACACGCCAGGGGAAAACAGGGAAACAAAACAAGGAAAGATGGGGGAAGACAACGATGATTGTTGGCACTCTCCAGTAGTGAATACAATGGTGTCTCTGCGGAGGGAACCGGAACCAACAGGTAGGCTGGAATAAGAAGAGGAAGTCAACAATTCCAGCTCCAATCCAGTACCAATATACCAATGTACAAATACAACCATATCACATACCCCTGGTTCTTTGTATGTAGCAGATGTAACATGTGAAGGTGAAGACAATGGCACAGCGTCTGGAGCTATAACAGAGATGACACAATAGGCTGTTGAGCACCTGCATGTGAGATGGTGTTAGGTACAATAACGGCCCATAGAACTCCCTTCTTACATCAACTCTAATAGACCAGCCTTCGAAGACACTTTCCCTACTGTGTGGCATATAATGATCTTTCCGCCCAACACTTCTGGAGATATCTTATACAGTGTATCACCATCTAGAAGAACCAAAGCAGGACATTTAATTCATACATACGTATATATAGTACTAGTAAAGGATTGGTAATGCATGTGCGTTCTTACCGCGATTCTTGGTAGTGTGGAATATGCACCCACCCTGATCCACGCAAGAGTGCCACCAAATATCAGGAAAAGAGGGTTCCAGTATATCTCAGCGATAAATGGCTGATGTACCGGAAATGGGGGATCATAGGGACTAGGTGGAAATAGGATAGGAACAGGTAAAACAGATAGGGACTAACTAACTAACTAAGTAACAAATAATGACCAGGGAATGTACTGACACCGGACAGCGGAGCTAAGCCCGGCCGCCGGGTGCAGTACACAAGTAGTTGGAAATCAATAGGGAAAACAATCCCCACCGGATGGCGGAGCTAAGCCCGGCCGCCGGGTGGAGAAAGCAGCCTGAGGACGATTAGAGTGGAACCCTCTGAAACGGCTCCCACCGGACGGCGGAGCAAGGCCCGGCCGCCGGGTGGAGAACACAAGCAGCGGAAATGCCAAGAAGTATATTCCGGTGTTGAATACAGGCTATCTATCAACACCGGAGAATGCTGTGCCCGGCCGGATGGCGGAGCTAAGCCCGGCCGCCGGGCGGGACACACGGAAAGGGGAGGAGAGGGATAGGCGTTCTCTAAATACGCCGAAGGCAGCGGAACACTGCCAACCAATACTGCGTAGGCGTCTCCCGGGTTAGGAGAAGGCAGGGGACGCATACGCTACCAACAACGGAATCAGGAAAGCAAAACAGGAACTGCAAAGTCAGGCAGCAAGGAAGAGACGGAACCGGAAACAAGGGAAGCTTGACGCAAGAACGTGAAGCGTCGTTCCCTGTTTCCTGGTTCTTTAAATAGCATGTGTCTTAAAGGGACAGCGTAGGGGAGTCCCGAGGCATGACAGGTATCCTTTAGTCCCGTTGTGTTAAACAATGTACAATGTCCTCCTTTGTCTGTGTCAGTCAAGATCTTTGTAGCCTAGCCCCTTGACAGTGAGACTTTCAATGTCACCACCTTTTTAGGTCGAGCAGAGGCTGTGTGTATGCACTGTCTGCAAGACATGCTCTAATTACTGTATAGGCTTTTATCCCACCTATTGGCTTTTCATTAGTTACTTGCATTGTCCTTTAGAAAGCTTTGCTTTCTACTGGATAATCTTTCAGTTTTGTCCCGCCTTTGAATGCTTGGTTCCCTCCCATTGGTTTCCCCTCATTGTTCCTTTTTGTTGGCCAAATCACTGTATGGGCTTTAAACCTGGGTGGAGTTCACGGAGCTTCACTCTGCCGACCTCTGCGAAGTGCCAGAATAACTCCGCCACTCTTCGTGGGGTTCCACCAGTGGCGGCGTCTGTTACGTCACACTGTTTGCACTGATTTTATCACAGGGAGTTTGGCTCACATTTTAAAATCAGCATCAACGACACTACGCCTTGCGCCAGAGAACACTGCTACTTTCTGCTGCTCGAGTAGACATTCTACTCAAGTGGCAGCTTCCTCAACGCGAATGGCAGATTTCTCAATGCGAGTGGTTGTGACCTGCCATGACCGCTCGTGATGAGAAATCTCACTGGGAGGTGGTCTGAGATTTTTTCTCACAAGCGCTCAACAACTTACTGATGGCGAGCCGCTAGAGAGGAAAAACTCCATTACGCATCACTTCACAGTGTTTTTCAGAACTCTACACTCCATGTGGAGCATGAAGTGGTCAAAAATCTGCGAACCCCGCCGGCGGAGCGGAATTCTTCACCCACCTTTAATGGGCTTTCAGTCCACATCTTCCCTTTGCTCCCAGCCGCGCATGTAGCACGATTAAAGCTAAAATCGGATGACACTCATTGTTCCATTTTGTTGGCCATCTTAACAGCCCACCCCTTTAGCCCTTGGTGCTTGGACCTCCCACTCCCTCCTGCTTGCCCTGTGCCCAATGACTGCTCTGCTGATATATAGTGTGCACTCAACCCGAAGATACTGAAACACTTTACATGAGCAGCAGTTAAATTGCACAAGGACACATTCCTTTTTTTTTTAATACCCACCAGGAGATGAAGTGATTTAGCCAGGATCACAGGCTGCTGATCCAATGCCAAGACTTCACTCTAAACATCTCCGGCCGTAGGCCCAACTCCTCTACCCATGTACCTACACCACACCAGTGTCTCATGTCTGAAGAGCCGAGCCTGCATACGAAGGTTCTTTTTTGTTGTATGTTATTTGAGGTAAGCTTGTTTTTAATTGCCATTGGAGTTTTATTAGGCGCTAAGTTAACCAGAATATATTGGACCACTTTACACAATCTCTCTCCTCCATGTCAGCTTTTTTATTTTTACAGTGTTATATAGTTTAAACTCTACCTGAAGATACTGAAACACTTTACCTGAGTACTTATTCCCCACACCCATATTGCTCCGTCTCCTCCGCAGTTTTATATAGCGGGATCTCGGCTCAAGGGCTTTGGAGTCTTAACATGAGCCACAGTTAGATTACATATTGTCAGATTCATGTTTAGCCGCAGGGACGTCAAATGATTTGCCCAGAATCACAAGCTGTTGGACCAAAGCAAAAGTTATTTAATCTTGACAAGCCCCATACCACCCAACTCCTCTGCTGCCCCACCTCCCGTTTGCTCCCTGTTTCTGCTCCAATTCCATGTTTTATCTTCCTTGGGCCCGATTCACAGAACTAACTTAAGACAAAATCTTACTTTAAGGCTTTCGGTATTCACAGGAGGCATTTAGGAGTCCTAAAGTCTTAAAGTTAGGATTTTTCTCACTTTAGGAGTAGTATGGTTAGGAGTCCTAACTTTAGGACCCCTAAATGCCTTCTGTGAATACCGAACGTCCTAAAGTTAGGATTTTTCTCAGTTTAGGAGTAGTAAAGTTTTGACTCCTAACTTTAGGACTTCTAAATGCCTTCTGTGAATACCAAAAGTCTTAAAGTTAGGCTTTTTCTCAGTTTAGGAGTAGTAAAGTTAGGACTCCTAACTTTAGGACTCCTAAATGCCTTCTGTGAATACTGAAAGTCTTAAAGTTAGGATTCCTCTCAGTTTAGTAGTAGTAAAGTTAGGACTCCTAACTTTAGGACTCCTAAAAGACTTCTGTGAATACCGAAATGAGTAAGTGCCTTCTGTTAATACCAAAATGAGTAAGAGCCTTCTGTGAATACCAATATGGTAGTAAGTTTAGGATTTTGTCTTAAGTTAGTTCTGTGAATCGGGCCCATAGTCTTTACAGCCCCCACTCACTTCCTCTCTTGCCCCGCACCCACTCTTCCCCTTCCCCCTTTCTGCCACCACTCAGCATAATTTATTTTTAACCAAACTCTTTGGTTGTCCTCTGCACAGAGTGCTTGCTCTCAGTGGAGTGTTATCTGCAACTTTGATATCCATTTCAATTGTGCTTGCATTCAGCCAAAAGATTGCATTGATAGAGCCCTGCGTTTTCTTTTTTTGTTTTTAAATATGCCCCGTGTATTCATCTAGGGCTAAAGTTGTGAGACGTGCCTTGTGTTACATCGCCATCATCCACTTTAACAAATTGTTCAGTTAAATTAGGTGTGAATACATAAAATATGGCTCTGGCGCGGGATGTGAGCGTGCACACTTTGAAGCAATTGACAGGCACACATGCATATGAGCATATGGAGGGAAACATAAGGCTCACAGTGAAAGTCAGCATTGTAGCCAGTATTGTCCAATGAACTCAGAATGACAGAATTGTCAGGGTGCGGATTTGCTCACTTTCCCGGGAAGATGGCTGTTTGGTGAGAAAGGACTGGAAAATGTGACTTGAGTTATGACACTGATGTGTGGTGGGTTTTCGGACGGCGTTGTGGGTGACAGCCATTAACTCAATACAGGGATGTATTAAAAATAACATAACAGTCACCACATTCCCGTCCCCTTAAAACCACTACCAGACCCCATACTTCTGCTGAATGGAGGTTGTGTGCACTTTGTAAAGCTCTTTTGTTTGTTTGCTTCAAAGGTAGAAGTGCAATGCATTTTAAGCAAATGGAGCATGCTTCTACCGTTTGAGAAAATAAGTAAATCACACAACCGCTCCCCTGCTTTTCTATTTAGATATTTTTCTTTTTACTATAAACAGCAGAACAGCACTTAGCACTGCTTTATATTTATCTATGGCCGCAGAACTGCTTCCCACTTAATGAAATATTGCCTTGTACACTGTTCTTATCTTGTTACATTTGCTAAACTGTGGGCTATTAAATACTCTAGTGATGCAGTTGCACACAGAATGTTACAGTGCTACTGACTTGCATCAAGGCAGTTGCCTGTCTGTCTTGGCATTTCAAAGCTTTTGAATGTGCATGTAGATGTTTCCTGAGGCAAGCATGTGTTCCTGTATTAGACTGCATGACCCAGTGTGTAGTAATTGCATAGCTCTTCAATCCCTGGCGGCACAGCACCCAGGATAATATACTGCAGAGCTAAACACGTATAAGGTCCCAAAGGCAAGACCTATGGGCTATGCCACTGCTTGTTTGTTTTGGAAGGAAAATATTGGCCCAAGGAAGATCTAGACCACATGTTTAGTCTGTACATAAAAGATGTGTATCCTGTATCAGTCAACTATCTGAACGGAATGGTGTTTATTCCCTCATTCCTGAGCTATTTTGCTTGGTTGTTTTCCCCCCATACATTATGAGAGGTCATGTTCTATATTGTGGAGGTGATAGGTCTCACCTTTGTGGGTATCACTCACTTTGTACAGCCCCAAAAACAGAACCAACCTGAACTTACCGCTCTGAGATCTCCATGCCAATTTAACTCTAGATCTACTTCCTTCTCCTAGGTTCCCCACACCCATTTGAGCCACTAACCTGTCAGACTTAATGAAACCCCCTTCACATATGAGTAAACAGATATCTCTGAATTGCTTCTAAGTAACTGACTATTCTAGTTACTTCCTCCCACAACTACTCTCTGTTCTCCCCAATCTCTGCCCCCACAAGACATCTACATTGCCGTGCCATCCAGCTCCCTGCAAAAGGCCCTCAACTTACTAATTTAGCTCAATGTTTCTTCGAGCTGGAAAATGGCCGATGTGGGCCTTTTCACCCCTCCTGTCTAGCACCTACCACTTTAATCCTCGATGTAGCTTAGGGGGTGGGGTGTCTGGTGATGCATCTCTAACTTTTTGGAGTTGCCTAATTGCTTCTTTTCTGCCTACCAGGATTTCCTCTTTGTCTGGAGTCTGACTACATCGAACTCCTAACATTCATCCACCACTGCCAACTCATCAGCAATCAATGACCAAGGTTTCTTTAGAGAACGAGACCTACCACCTTCCAACAATTTAATGACATCCTTTAATTCTTCATCCTTACTCAACTCTTCTCTCCAAGCATCTTCCTTCACCGCCCCCAAAGTAACGTCACACACCTTTAATTCACCCTCAAAATCGTCAACCAAAGCTTCCTCAATATTTTCTACAACATCCACCAGCCTTGACAGACAATCAGCCGAGACATTAGTTTTTCCTGGAATATACTCAAACCTGAACGCAAACTCCTGCAAAGAAATTACCCATCTCCTAATTCTCGCTGAGATTGAGTCTAACCCCTTCTTTTCAAACACTTCCTTTAGTGGCTTGTGATCAGATCTGATGGTAAAGGAGGAACCCCAAACAAACTTCCTGAACTTATTCACAGCCCAATATATTCCTAGCGCCTCTTTCTCTATGACAGAGTAATTCAACTCCGCCCCCTTCAAACATCTCTAAGCACAAGCTATTAGGACCTCTTTGTCTTTCCTCACCTGCAACAACAGAGCACCCAGACCCTTACTGCTAGCATCTGTTACAATAAACGTTGGATCCCCTGGAACAAACGCCTGCAAATTTGGTGCATTCCTCAGATCCATCTTCACCTGAGCAAATTCTCTACTACACTCCTCAGTCCAATTAAACACAGGATTTTTACACATGATTTTCCTAAGATTAACAGTCTTATCTGCGAAATTTCTGACAAACTTATTGTAAAACTCCGCCATGCCCAAAAATGATGACACCTCTTCTTTTGAACATGGCTCCTTCAACTTTTCAATTGTATCTACAAGATCCTTTTTTGGACATATGCCCTTCCTTGAAATGTGGTGGCCCAAATAATCTAGCTCATTGACACCAAACTTGCACTTGCTCCGTCGTAAAGTTAATCCAACATCCATCATCTTCTTCAACACAAGGCAAACCATCTCATCATGTTCCTGTTCATTCTTACCAGAAATGAGAACATCGTCCTGATAACATCTTACCCCCGGTATTCCTTTGAACAGATCTTCCATAATTCTCTGGAATACCGAGGCTGCCGAAACCAGCCCAAAAGGCATTCTTAAAAAATTGAATGCGCCCATTGGTGTGATAAAACTAGTAAGCTCTTGACATTCTTCTTTTAGCGGGACTTGGTGATAGGGCGAAGCCATATCCAAGGTGGTGAAATAACATGCCCCATCTAATGTAGAAACCAACTCCTCTATGTTTGGCAAAGGGTACTTGTCAACTATTACCTCCCTATTTAAAGCACGAAGGTCAACACACAGCCGAATCTCATTATTCGGCTTCCTTGCGACCACAATTGGTGCGAGCCATTCAGTTGCTTCTACTGGTTGTATAACCCCAGTCGACAACAACCTCTCAATCTCTTTTCCCACAGCATCCTTTACACAAATTGGAATGCACCTTACTTTAGCAGCAACAGGCACCGCACCCAACTTCAGTTTGATGTTGTGATTGTAACCCTTTATACAACCAAGTTTTTCACTGAACAATTCCTTAAAATTCTTTATAAACTTGTTCTCTTCATAATCCACAGCCTGTACTTGAATAACTGGATGTGCATTTGGATTGAGACTCACACCCAACCTTGCCTGATGGGACCAACTCAACAAGTTGTCTCCCCTGTTTGCCACAAAAAATTTTGCTTCCACAAACCTCCCCTTATATTCAATGCAGTCAAAAAAGTAACCCATTATTTTTATGGGATGTTCTTGATAACCTGTTGGTCTTATATCTGGTTTACACAAAGTTTTTTTCTTTCCAAACACATTTTCAAACACCTCGTTTGAAATGAAAGTAACATGTGAGCATGAATCAAACTTCATTAACACACTTGCTTCCCCAATCAATACATAATCAGAAGGATGTTCTACAACATCATCATTAATCTGAAAACTAACTAACTATGGGCCCGATGTAGGTAGCCCTTTACCGATCGGAATCGGCCGAAAATACCGATTTTCGGCCGTTTCCGATCGGTAAAGGGCCATGGAGATGTAGGGGCACATTTTCGGTAATTTTACCGATTCGTTATCATTACCGAATAGGTAAATTTACCGAGTCGGTAATATTTACCGATTCGGTAATGATAACGATTCGGTAAAATTACCGAAAATGTGATGTAGGTAGCCTATGTTCCGGCAGCACATGGCTTACAGAATCGGTATTTTACCATGGAATACAAATCCATGGTAAAAAACCGATTCCTGTGTACATGCACATCTGTGCATGTACACATGTGCCATGTGACAGACAGACGTGCCCTTAGGGCATGTCTGTGTGCCACATTGCACACATGGCCGTTTTGGGGTGCTAGAGGGTGTCAAAGTGACACCCCCTGCACCCTTGTGAATTCCTTAAATACCGATTGGGTAAATACCGAATCGGTAATGCCTAATCATTCCTATGGGCTTCAAAGCCCATAGGAAAGAATGGGCATTACCGATTCGGTATTTACCCAATCGGTAATTAATGAATTGTTAAGGATTCGGTAACGAATCCAGATGTTGGGACCTACATCCCATTTACCGATTTTAAAATACCGATTCGGTAAGATTCGGTATTTCAAAATCGGTAATTGGGATTTACCTACATCGGGCCCATAGTCTCTGACCTCGTATCTCTCCCAACTCTTGTTCTGCAATTTCTACCAATGTGTCCCTTTCTACCACACACATTACAATTGAACTTAAGTGCAGGACACTCTCTCGCATTTGCCATATGCCCATATTTCCCACATCTATAACAAGTTCCTTGAAAAGGCGTTGTGAATTTCTTACTTGTCTGTATTTTTGGAATACCACCGTCAACCTCCCCTTTCAACTTTTCTCCCTCGCACACTTCTTTTTTTTTTTCTCATCATCTCTCTTCACAGCCTGACACACCACCTCTTGTGTTGAAGAACTACTTGGTTTTTCATCCTTTTTCTCCTTGCTCAGTTCTCCAACGCATTTTAACATGTGTTCAACCCTTTTTGCAATACCTATCACTTCTTCAAGTGCAGGTTCATCCTTTAACCACAACTCTTCCCTTATTTTATCACTCACACATCTCAAAACGAACTGATCCCTTATTCTTTCTTCCACCAAACCTCCAAACTTACAACTCGATGCCAACTTTCTTAGTGCAGTAATGTACTCCTCAACACTCTCTTCCTTACCCTGCTCTCGTAACCCAAAATAGTACCTTTCCATGATGGTACTCACTTTAGGAAGATAATGTAAATCCAACTGCCTAGCACATACTTCATACTCATTCAATCCTCTTTGATCTGCTTGTGGAATAACCGGAAGAGTCTCCAAAATCTCCTGGCCTTCTCCGCCCAAACAATGCATCAATAAGGCATGCTTCCTTTCACCACTCAAATTCGCACCACACACCCTCGCATCATTTTCAAATATTTTCTTCCATTTTTTCCACCTAATCAGTGGTTCCCCTGGTTCCATCAGAAAGAAAGGAGGCGCAGTTACATTCTGCATATTGCTGGCCCTATTCCACTTAACACACTTTAACCTTATTCACCTTTATACTTTTAACATCAATGTTCTTCCTCCCTTCCCTCAAAAAGGTGTGCCCATCACCGTTGACAGGCTCCAAGTTTCTCAATGCAGATCTGAAAAGTTGAGCTTGGTTTTTCTTACCAGCACCTCTCGTCACTTCTTCAACTTTGTGCCCCTTACTCTGTCCAACAAGTTCCTCCGACTTTTACTCCTCCTCTCGTTTTCACACCTTCTTTCCTTTTGTGTACAACAGGTCTTTCTGTCCTCCTTTACTATTCAAATAAGAACTCCTACAATGCCACGCGCCGAACTGCCGCTTTATCTGTTGTAGACTTCTTGAAATAACAGAAAAAAACGAAAAGAGAGAAATTTGTTTTCAAGATGGCCGCCACTAATCCATCATAAACATTCGGTCTTCTTTCTTAAGTGGATTGAGCTTCTTTTTTTTTTTTAACCAAGTCAAAATGGCCGCCACGAAACAATAGCGCTTCTTTCTTTGGCTCTTCGAGCTTGTTTTTTCCAATATCCGACTCAAAATGGCCGCCAAGAAACAATTGTATCACTTTCTATAGTCGATCTCGCTTGTTTTTTTTTTTTTTTTTAATTCTCCCATTCAAAGATGTCAGTCAACTTTCCTTTCAACAATTAGTCTTTTTTCTTAGGGAGATTGCCCTCGAAATTCGACGTCACATTCAAACTCCGTTTTTTTTTTTTTCTTCATAAATCATTGAAAATGACTACCTTTGCCGATTTTCGTCGCGTTTTGGTCTTTCCTATCGTTTCTCACCGTGTTTCTTTCGCTGAGCCGCAGCTGTATCTGGAAGTTGTGGATTGATCTTCCTTCTTCGACACAGCAGTTAAGTGAGTTTTCCTCTTTTCCTTCAGCTATTCACCTGTTGTTGAGGCCGACTTGCACATGTAGCTCCTATCCACAAACGGTGATGACCTGTCTCCCTGTGTGGTCTGGTTCCATGTTGGAACCTAGAGTTTGGAACCATATGACACCAATGTTCCTCTAACTTGTAAGTTCCATTATTGTCAGTTGTTAGCTGACTGTTGGTTGGGGCTGAATAAATATTACCTACTAAGCATAATCCAGTGGATCTCCTACTTTGTTACACTGGCGACGTTTGTGGATAGGAGCTACATGTGCAAGTCGGCCTCAAAAACAGGTGAATAGCTGAAGGAAAAGAGGAAAACTCACTTAACTGCTGTGTCGAAGAAGGAAGATCAATCCACATCTTCCAGATACAGCTGTGGCTCAGCGAAAGAAACGCGGTGAGAAACGATAGGAAAGACCAAAACGCGACGAAAATCGGCAAAGGTAGTCATTTTCAATGATTTATGAAGAAAAAAAAAAAAACGGAGTTCGAATGTGACGTCGAATTTCGAGGGCAATCTCCCTAAGAAAAAAGACTAATTGTTGAAAGGAAAGTTGGCTGACATCTTTGAATGGGAGAATTTAAAAAAAACAAAAAACAAGCGAGATCGACTATAGAAAGTGATACAATTGTTTCTTGGCGGCCATTTTGAGTCGGATATTGGAAAAAACAAGCTCGAAGAGCCAAAGAAAGAAGCGCTATTGTTTCGTGGCGGCCATTTTGACTTGGTAAAAAAAAAAAAAAAACTCAATCCACTTAAGAAAGAAGACCGAATGTTTATGATGGATTAGTGGCGGCCGTCTTGAAAAAAAAATTCTCTCTCTTTCTTTTTTTTCTGTTATTTCAAGAAGTCTACAACAGATAAAGCGGCAGTTCGGCGCGTGGCATTGTAGGAGTTCTTATTTGAATAGTAAAGGAGGACAGAAAGACCTGTTGTACACAAAAGGAAAGAAGGTGTGAAAACGAGAGGAGGAGTCAAAGTCGGAGGAACTTGTTGGACAGAGTAAGGGGCACAAAGTTGAAGAAGTGACGAGAGGTGCTGGAAAGGAAAACCAAGCTCAACTTTTCAGATCTGCATTGAGAAACTTGGAGCCTGTCAACGGTGATGGGCACACCTTTTTGAGGGAAGGGAGGAAGAACATAGATGTTAAAAGTATAAAGGTGAATACGGTTAAAGTGTGTTAAGTGGAATAGGGCCAGCAATATGCAGAATGTAACTGCTCCTCCTTTCTTTCTGATGGAACCAGGGGAACCACTGATTAGGTGGAAAAAATGGAAGAAAATATTTGAAAATTACGCGAGGGTGTGTGGTGCGAATTTGAGTGGTGAAAGGAAGCATGCCTTATTGATGCATTGTTTGGGCGGAGAAGGCCAGGAGATTTTGGAGACTCTTCCGGTTATTCCACAAGCAGATCAAAGAGGATTGAATGAGTATGAAGTATGTGCTAGGCAGTTGGATTTACATTATCTTCCTAAAGTGAGTACCATCATGGAAAGGTACTATTTCGGGTTACTAGAGCAGGGTAAGGAAGAGAGTGTTGAGGAGTACATTACTGCACTAAGAAAGTTGGCATCGAGTTGTAAGTTTGGGGGTTTGGTGGAAGAAAAAATAAGGGATCAGTTTGTTTTGAGATGTGTGAGTGATAAAATAAGGGAAGAGTTGTGGTTAAAGGATGAACCTGCACTTGAAGAAGTGATAGGTATTGCAAAAAGGGTTGAACACATGTTAAAATGCGTTGGAGAACTGAGCAAGGAGAAAAAGGATGAAAAACCAAGTAGTTCTTCAACACAAGAGGTGGTGTGTCAGGCTGTGAAGAGAGATGATAAGAAAAAAAAAAGAAGTGTGCGAGGGAGAAAAGTTGAAAGGGGAGGTTGACGGTGGTATTCCAAAAATACAGACAAGTAAGAAATTCACAACGCCTTTTCAAGGAACTTGTTATAGATGTGGGAAATATGGGCATATGACAAATGCGAGAGAGTGTCCTGCACTTAAGTTCAATTGTAATGTGTGTGGTAGAAAGGGACACATTGGTAGAAATTGCAGAACAAGAGTTGGGAGAGATACAAGGTCAGAGACTAAGTTAGTTAGTTTTCAGATTAATGATGATGTTGTAGAACATCCTTCTGATTATGTATTGATTGGGGAAGCAAGTGTGTTAATGAAGTTTGATTCATGCTCACATGTTACTTTCATTTCAAACGAGGTGTTTGAAAATGTGTTTGGAAAGAAAAAAACTTTGTGTAAACCAGATATAAGACCAACAGGTTATCAAGAACATCCCATAAAAATAATGGGTTACTTTTTTGACTGCATTGAATATAAGGGGAGGTTTGTGGAAGCAAAAATTTATGTGGCAAACAGGGGAGACAACTTGTTGAGTTGGTCTCATCAGGCAAGGTTGGGTGTGAGTCTCAATCCAAATGCACATCCAGTTATTCAAGTACAGGCTGTGGATGATGAAGAGAACAAGTTTATAAAGAATTTTAAGGAATTGTTCAGTGAAAAACTTGGTTGTATAAAGGGTTACAATCACAACATCAAACTGAAGTTGGGTGCGGTGGCTGTTGCTGCTAAAGTAAGGCGCATTCCAATTTGTGTAAAGGATGCTGTGGGAAAAGAGATTGAGAGGTTGTTGTCGACTGGGGTTATACAACCAGTAGAAGCAACTAAATGGCTCGCACCAATTGTGGTCGCGAGGAAGCCGAATAATGAGATTCGGCTGTGTGTTGACCATTGTGCTTTAAATAGGGAGGTAATAGTTGACAAGTACCCTTTGCCAAACATAGAGGAGTTGGTTTCTACATTAGATGGGGCATGTTATTTCACCACCTTGGATATGGCTTCGGCCTATCACCAAGTCCCGCTAAAAGAAGAATGTCAAGAGCTTACTAGTTTTATCACACCAATGGGCGCATTCAAGTTTTTAAGAATGCCTTTTGGGCTGGTTTCGGCAGCCTCGGTATTCCAGAGAATTATGGAAGATCTGTTCAAAGGAATACCGGGGGTAAGATGTTATCAGGACGATGTTCTCATTTCTGGTAAGAATGAACAGGAACATGATGAGAGGGTTTGCCTTGTGTTGAAGAAGATGATGGATGTTGGATTAACTTTACGACGGAGCAAGTGCAAGTTTGGTGTCAATGAGCTAGATTATTTGGGCCACCACATTTCAAGGAAGGGCATATGTCCAAAAAAGGATCTTGTAGATACAATTGAAAAGTTGAAGGAGCCATGTTCAAAAGAAGAGGTGTCATCATTTTTGGGCATGGAGGAGTTTTACAATAAGTTTGTCAGAAATTTCGCAGATAAGACTGTTAATCTTAGGAAAATCATGTGTAAAAATTCTGTGTTTAATTGGACTGAGGAGTGTAGTAGAGAATTTGCTCAGGTGAAGATGGATCTGAGGAATGCACCAAATTTGCAGGCGTTTGTTCCAGGGGATCCAACGTTTATTGTAACAGATGCTAGCAGTAAGGGTCTGGGTGCTCTGTTGTTGCAGGTGAGGAAAGACAAAGAGGTCCTAATAGCTTGTGCTTCGAGATGTTTGAAGGGGGCGGAGTTGAATTACTCTGTCATAGAGAAAGAGGCGCTAGGAATATATTGGGCTGTGAATAAGTTCAGGAAGTTTGTTTGGGGTTCCTCCTTTACCATCAGATCTGATCACAAGCCACTAAAGGAAGTGTTTGAAAAGAAGGGGTTAGACTCAATCTCAGCGAGAATTAGGAGATGGGTAATTTCTTTGCAGGAGTTTGTGTTCAGGTTTGAGTATATTCCAGGAAAAACTAATGTCTCGGCTGATTGTCTGTCAAGGCTGGTGGATGTTGTAGAAAATATTGAGGAAGCTTTTGTTGACGATTTTGAGGGTGAATTAAAGGTGTGTGACGTTACTTTGGGGGCGGTGAAGGAAGATGCTTGGAGAGAAGAGTTGAGTAAGGATGAAGAATTAAAGGATGTCATTAAATTGTTGGAAGGTGGTAGGTCTCGTTCTCTAAAGAAACCTTGGTCATTGATTGCTGATGAGTTGGCAGTGGTGGATGGTTTACTCATGAGAGGTACTAGATTAGTTCCACCTGTTAATCTCAGAAGTGTTCTGGTGGACATGTCTCATGAGGGACACTTGGGTATTTCGAAGACGAAAGAGCGCATACGAATGGACTTCTGGTGGCCAGGTATTGATTTGTTGGTGGAACGCACTGTTAGGGATTGCTCTTCTTGTCAGGCAAGTGATAAAGTTTTGAGGACTAGGTCTTCCCCAATGGTTTGCAGGAGGTTGCCTAGGTCCCCCTGGGATGAGATTGCAGTTGATATTGTGGGGCCTTTACATGGTGAGCATCAAACTCCGTTTATGTTGGTTTTATTGGATTTGTATTCAAGATGGGTTGAGGTTAGTTTGGTAAGGGAGATTACAAGTGAGTCTGTTATTTCTTTTTTGGAGTCTGTCTTTAAACGCGAGAGTTTCCCGAACTCCATTCTTTCTGACAATGGGCCACAATTTTGTTCAGGGAAAGTTGAGGAATATCTCAGTAAGTGTGGCATAATTCACAAGAGGATTTCTTTGTATCATCCTGAGGCAAATGGTGCTTTGGAGAGACTCAACAAAACTTTGAAGGAAAGCATTCAGTTGGCGAGGGTTAACAATTTAGACTGGAGAAGGGAGTTACAGAACAGAATCTCAGCATATCGATTCTCTCCCCACTCAACTACAGGAAAAACTCCGTTTGAACTCTTCAAGGGTAGGGCACCTAATACTTGTTTATGTCCTGCCTGGATGGCTGCAGACAAGGGTGTAAAAAATAATGATGTGGGTGCATGGAGAGAAAGGGAATTGAAACTACAGAGGAAAAGGAAAATGTATGTAGATAGGAGAAATTCTGCAAAAGATTCCAAATTCATGGTGGGGGAGGTGGTAAAGATCCTGTGGGCTGTCAAAACTGGTCGAAGTTTTCTGTTCCTAGAACCATTGTGAACATTTTCAAAAATGCTGTAAAGACGGAGGATGGTCGTATCTGGAACAATAGTCGTGTTTCTCATTTTGGGGGAAAAGGGAAATGTGATGACATTGTTGTTGTTCCTGATTTGCGTTCTGATTCTTCTCGCAAGAGTGTGAGAGTACGCAGGTCTCCTGTTCACTTGCGTGATTATGTCTAGGTAACTTCTCCTTAGTTTTTTTCATATCTTTCTGTTGCCTATTTTATTGCTGGACATGTAAACCTGTTTAGTGTTTAAGAGGGAGAAGTGTGATGACCTGTCTCCCTGTGTGGTCTGGTTCCATGTTGGAACCTAGAGTTTGGAACCATATGACACCAATGTTCCTCTAACTTGTAAGTTCCATTATTGTCAGTTGTTAGCTGACTGTTGGTTGGGGCTGAATAAATATTACCTACTAAGCATAATCCAGTGGATCTCCTACTTTGTTACACTAACATTGTCTGCTATTCTGGCCTTTGCTGTGGTAGGTCCTCCTTCTCCTTTTCTACAGGAACGTGTGCCCCTTTCCTCTCCATCCTTAAAATCTCCCTAAAGATACTTTGTCTGCCATTGCTTCTGTTACCAGGTGAAGAAACTCTGAGACAGCACCCCTCCTAGATCTCAGCCCCTGCTCTCTTC
Organism: Lissotriton helveticus; assembly: GCF_964261635.1. NCBI lineage: Eukaryota > Metazoa > Chordata > Amphibia > Caudata > Salamandridae > Lissotriton > Lissotriton helveticus. The sequence goes on along the minus strand of NC_136063.1, from coordinate 409,044,317 downwards.
TGCAGGATGTCACCAACTTGAAGATTTTCTTCTTTTGTTATATGACACAAGAGAATTCTTGATTTGTATATAGCTGGGTCTAAACTGGAATGGCGTGGCAAAAAAACGATGGATTTAACCCAGATCTGTGACTGGGGGTGAATGTTTGATTGGTTCAGCATTCTGTCCATCATCTGTTCTTCTTTGTGCATTGGTCTCCCTAAGTGCGAAGGGTATGCCCAGATGGGGGCCCTGTGCTTGCTATGTCACCAGATTCAAGCTAGCCTGGGTGATGAGGGTGAAACCCCAAAACTAGTCCCAGGATGCTTGTTTCTGGTCCAGGGGGGGAGGACCTGGCCTGGCAGTTCAGGCTGGACTGTTCCCATGGGAAGGAGGGTCAAGACTTATTTGCATATGGCTGGGTATAAACTGGAATGGTGTGGCGTGCGAATTAACAATGGATTTAAACCAGAGCTATGACTGAGAGTGAATGTTTGATTGGTTCAGCATTCTGTCCATCATCTGTTCTTTTTTGTATTTGTTGCCCTAAGTAGAAGGGTATACCCAGACATTGGTCCTTGCTCGCTACGCCACCAGATTCAAGCTAGCCTGGCTGATAATGGACGAAACCCCGAAACAGGTCCCAGGATGTATGTGTGTAGTCCAGGGAGGACCTGGTCTGGCAGTTCGGGCCGGACTGTTCCCATGGGAGCAGGGTCAAGACTAATTTGCATATGGCTGGGTCTAAACTGGAATGGCATGGCATTTAAAATAATGATGGATTTAACTCAGATCTGTGATAGGGGATGAATGTTTAATTGGTTCAGCATTCCGTCCATCATCTGTTCTTTTTGCATTTGTCACCTTAAGTGGAAAGGATATGCCCAGACGTCGGTCCCGTGCTTGATTTGCCACCTGATTATAAGGGGTGAAACACCAAAACATGTCCCAGGATACTTGTTTCTGATCCAGGGAGGACCTGGCCTCTCAGTTCAGCCTGGACTGTTCCCATGGGGAGAAGGGTCAGGACTGATTTGCATTTGGCTGAGTCTAAAGTGTAATGGACTCAGCATTCCCTGTCTGATAATCCCTCTGTTTATGAATACCGCCTATTTTCAATTTTGGGCGATCTTAACTTGCATTTGGAGGACCCGACATGCAACATCAGTACTACTCTCATTTCTGATTTGGCAACTACGAACATTACCGTACACAATTCCGGCCCCATGCATGTGGTGGGCCACTTATTAGATCCTGTTTTTTCCAGCTTATCTAGCATTGATTGCTTCCCAGCGTTTCCTCTGTGTTGGCCTGATCACTTAATCACTGGGTTCCGTTTGGTATCTCCAGAAAACTCTGTCTGCTACTACTACTTTTAAAAAATAAGTAATTAAGAAACTGGAAAAAACTTCCTATGACCACTTTAAATAACATTCTGTCCTCCAACATGCCTTTCTCCAAACAAATGTTGGACACACTCTCGGGCACCATTCAACAATGGCTTTTCAAGATGGTACATTACAGCAGCATGACTGGCTAGGACATGACTCTCCAGAGCTCCGGCGAGCTGCCTCAACACCCGCCGAAATATCGAACCAAGAACCACCAAAATACCATAAAAAGTAGCCCCAGAGCAATCGGACCCCGTGGAGACTACTTTAACGAAGCGCCCACGACACTACGCAACACGGCACCGACTTTGGGCTCCGACATCGGGAACTCCTACGGCGGCAAGATGGCGGCCGCTGACACGGAGGTCCGGGATCAGTGCTGAAACAGGGCGACCCGGTCCGCAGGAGGCCCGCGGATGGGTGGCGGCACTGTCTGATCCAAGTGCGGGAGCCCCTGAGAGAATACGGGCAGTCCGGAGGTGCCGGTGAGGTGTTTGGAGGCCTCATCGGGTCCGGCGCACTTAACCAATATGGCAGCCGGTGCGGCGCGGCGGGGCTGAGACCGTCCTGAAGATCGTTCCCCATCGGTCCAGGCGGCCGCAGGACGAGACGGTGAGGAGCGGTTGGAGGGCCCTGTGGGGTGCAGAGACTGTGGGGAAGGCCGTCCGGTCCCCCTAGACCACCGGGGACTTTACCAATATGGCTGCCGATGCCGCGAAATAGTGCCTGAGTGCGCCGCGACTTGGCTCCCGGCCCCCCTCCCATGCCTGAGACAAGAGTCCTCCCGAGCGCTGTGCTGCCTCCGGCCTGGGCCTGAATCCGGACCCCCCGGCCCGGCACTGCCCAAGATGAGGTTGGGGTCGCTCGTGGGGGTATTTGAGGCCACGTATCCTGCGGGGGAGCCGCCGCCGCCCTTAGAGGATCCCACGGAAGCATCTGGGGACGAGAAGACGCGGGGGAGCCCTAACCAGTGTCCCGCGGACCTTGAGGGGAGAAGACACGTAGGATTGCCGAAGAGGCCAGCCGGGACGCTACGCACTCTTAAACCGCGATGGATAGAGTGGGGCCTGAGACTGCTGTGGATCCACTCCTGACTCCGGGCCGTACCTGCGTCTTGCGACCCACGGTGCCCTCCACGGCCTCCTGCCCGGTGCAGCAACCTGACGACCCTGGCCCTGCCTCACCCCTGCCAGCGTGTGGATCCCCTGGTGGTGTCCCTTCAGCCCAGGCTTTGAGGGGGGACCCTCATCCCCCACTGAGAGGGACAATCCAAACCGCCGGGGAGCAAGGTAGATAAGGAGGTGCAGCACCCTACGAGACGGCGGACTTGGGTGATAGCCGAGACGGTCGGCACAACGCATGTCCCGGCAGTGAGGAGAATAGAGGCCCGTTGTCCGAGATTGACACATCGCCGAGCACGGAAACTGAGACATCCTGGGAGCGGGAGAGCGGCGCAGTTTACCCACAGCGACAGCGGCAGGGAGAGACGGAATCGCCCGACCTTGATGCAGACTACGAAGGTGGCTGGTCCCTGGCGGTAGCTAGATAGCTCGAAGTGAGTGCACCTCGAGAGGCCCGGAGGGCTACACGCCACAGACACGCCAGCCATGGGAAAGAAGGACCCACTAGCTAAACCAGCAAAACAGGGGCCTATGGATAACTTCGCTGCCCCGAGACTGTTGCCAGACGCCCTCCCGCCGGTATCTGGCGCGCGTTTGGACACTGAGCGGCTGCTGGGAGCCATTCAGGCGTCACGAGCCGATATCCAGGAATCCAGGGCAGCTCTAGAAATCAAGATAGGCGAAGTGGGATCGGAGGTGACACTACTAAGGCAGGACTTCCGCAATCTGTCGGATAGAGTGACCACCACTGAAACGCGGATTGGAGAAGCCGAAGATTCGATCTCCACCTTGAGAAAGGACATGGCGGAACTTAAAGCCTCTCATCGACAACTACTGTGGAAGGTGGATGATGCCGAGAATAGGGCGCGACGCAACAATCTACGCTTCGTGGGTTTCAGAGAGGGAATCGAAGGGGCGGACATGCCAGCATTTCTCCATGCCTGGCTTACAAAAACCTTCCATGCGGTGCAGTTCTCACCTTGTTTTATCATCGAAAGGGCACATAGGGCACTCCTGGCGAAGCCACCAGAGGGGACGAGACCCAGACCGGTTATTGCACGCTTCCTCAACTTTGCGACTGGATCCTACGTGAAGCGAGAGATCCGGCTTGAAAATACGAACATTATGATATTCCCAGACTACAGCCAGGAGGTGCAGAAGCAACGTCGATCCTTCGATGCGGTCAAAGCAAAATTGAGAGACCTACATATCTCCTACATGCTCCTCTTTCCTGCGAAACTTAAGGTCATCTACAAAGACAAGTCAATCTTCTTTACCCATCCAGACGACGCCTGGCAATGGCTGGAGGAACGCCCTATACTCAATAGCAGAGAGACAGCCGGCCGCAGGGCAATGGACAGGTCACCGTCACACGGACCCCTTTGGGAACAGCCGAAAGCACAGAGACTGAAGTCCCGACGGATAAAGAGACAAACTCCGGCTACACCCTACCAAGGACATGGCTCGGGGGGCATGAGAAGGGGACGTTCGACTTCGCCGGGGGGAGGCGCCGCGACGGGCTCAAGGTACAGCTCTCTCCGAAGCCATGTACGATCGGAGGGAAACGGCGACGACGAGGTGGGGAGCCGTACTTCTGGAGGTGAAGAAGAAGAGGGGGGTCGCGCTCAGTACACCCGTTGGTAGAGGCGATCCGGACTTTGAAACATGACATGCCGGGGAGCAGTAGTGTCCCTGACACTGCCACCCAAGACTCCCACTCATGAGCATTGGTGGACCTGGTAACGGTCAGTGCAGCTCGCCGCTGCGGAGCACGCAAGTTGACACGCCCTTTTATGTTATGTTTTACACTTCTTGTTGCCACTGATTCTGTGCCCAACCACACGACTTATGGGATTGGTGATAGCAGTGTCAGTTTTGGGAAAGTGACGCTGCATGTTTTGAGAAACAGTGGTTAGAGAAGACTAACAAGAGGGGGGGTACAAGGGAGGGCGACAGACCTTCTCCTACGACCAGTTCTGTCTTGTAAAGGGATGAGGCTGGAAGGGGAGGGAGGTGGGGTGGGGGGGGGAAAGGGGTAGTTCTGTTTAGTTTTTGCTCATTCGGGTTGGGGAGCGAATGGGGAGAGTTGGGAGGGCGGCAGTTGGGAGAATACAGCAGGGCACTATGTAAGCCAGAGACCGACCCCGTACAGATACCACATCTTTGAATGGCGTGTACCTTAGGCACTCTACGTGGGGGAGATAGGGGGGAGATAGGGGAATAAGCATCCTGACATGGAATGTCAACGGATTAGGCTCTAGAGTCAAGAAGTCAAGAGAGGTCTAGTGAACGCCTACATCAAAAGGGTGGACCCGGATGTTACTTTCCTACAGGAAACGCACCTTAAGGGTACACAATGCACCTTCATCGCTAGGGGCAGACATAGAGTTCTGGCTCATGCGGGCTACACATCAGATTCCAGAGGGGTAGCGGTCCTCATTAAAAAGTCCTCGCCATTTTGCATCACACGCACCTGGATTGATCCACAAGGGACATATGCGGGAGTACAGGGTACCTGGAACAGAAACACGTACACGCTAATTTCGGTTTATGCACCGCCCAAATTACAGACCCGTACGCTTACAGCGCCGGCGACCATCCTTCTAGACACGGCGGACACTATACAAGTGGTGGGAGGTGATTTCAATGACATTATGAATATAGAACAAGACCGGTCCGGGGACTCAGGGAGGGGAGGTCACCAGACCACACTGTCCAGTCAGATGTCCACCATAGGACTCACGGATATCTAGAGATGGCTACACCCGACACAACAGGCCTACTCGTACTACTCTGGGGCCCACAGGGTATTCTCGCGATTGGATTATGTTTTCATGTCCCGACAGTACTTGAGGGTGAGTGACACTGCAGAATATAAGGCCAGAGGTATATCGGATCACTCGCCATTGTTCGTAAGGGTGGGATACAACCAGGGCAGGGGCACTGGCTCCTGGCGCTTAGCGGCTTGGACATCCAAAATGTGGACATACTGAGAGGCATTAGAGCGGACATTAAGGTCTATATCGCAGAAAATGAGGGTACAGTAGAATCGGGTGTCACCTTCTGGGAAGCCCTTAAGCCGGTGTTGCGAGACAGGATTCAGAGTAGACTGGGGGAGGAAAGACGTAAACTCCAGGCCGAGGTTGCGGCCCTGGAACGGGCTATCCTGGGATGGGAGAGGGAGTACCAGACCCATAAAAATGGTGAGACTCTTAGAAGGTTACTTGACACCCAGCGACAATACAGAGAATTGGTTACTAATGAGGCGAAGACCCAGTCCCTCACCACCCTCCACCGCCTATACGGCGTAGGTGACAAGTCGGGCAAACTCTTAGTGTGGCTCAGTAAAAAGGAACAGGCGGCGCGATGGGTAGATAGTATTTCTGCGGCGGACGGAACTAGTATTAACACTGACATCGAGATAGCTGAAGCCTTTGCTACGCATTATGAACAGTTCTACGCAGCCCGAGATCTTGTAACCTGCGAGGAAGCACTACTGTACATGGAACGGATGGCCCTCCCGGTCCTGCCTCCTGAGGGCCTGGTGGGATTAGAGGCGGACATAACGACTGATGACATCACAGATGCCATTGCCAAGCTGAGACCGGGCAAAACCCCGGGCCCGAATGGTTTCCCGGCCGAGCTCTTTAAGCGCTCGGCGGATCTTCTGAAATGCCATCTTAAGGGCCTCTTTGCTGGTGCCTACCAGGAGGGGGAGCTCCCTCCAGATCTCGCTATGGCGACGATTGTACCAATCTACAAGGAGGGCAAGCCACGGGACAACTGTGCCTCCTACCGCCCCATATCGTTACTGAATACGGAAGTAAAACTGTTGGCGACCATCTTGACAGCCCACTTACGAGCGGTCATTCCAGGCCTTATACATTTAGACCAATCGGGTTTTTTACCTGATAGGGCGACTAAACTGAACCTTAGAAGAACTCACAACTGGCTACAGGAAGTGCGAGGGCGGGGCGAACATCACTGGTTCCTATCCTTAGACGCTGAGAAAGCGTTCGACGCGGTGCACTGGCCATTTCTCTATGCAGTGCTCCACAAGTTTGGCTTCGGACCAAACTTCGTAAAATGGTTCCGACTTCTCTACACCGCCCCGAAAGCAAGGTTGAGGGTGAACGGGACGATGTCACATGAGTTCAAGATCCAGAGAGGTACCCGACAGGGCTGTCCCCTGTCTCCCCTCCTCTTTACACTCACTATCGAAGTACTCGCAGCCAGGATCCGACAAAACAAGGACATCTCTGGCTTTACAAGCAATGATACGGACCCGACGCAAGAAAAGATCTCGCTCTATGCGGACGATGTCCTGCTGTACATTACTAAACTGGAGACCACCGTTCCGGAGTTATTCCGGGAATTGGAGCAATATGGCGGGCAGGCGGGTCATAAAATCAATTGGCACAAGTCCATTCTCTATGACCCCGGGGGACGTGACAGGTGGGGGAGGTTACCAGAGAACCTACTGACGACGACCGAAGGCTTCCAATACCTCGGGATCTATATCACCCTGAGTGAGACCCTCTCGTTCCAAAGAAACCTGGAACGGATCATATTGAACGCGGAGGCGGATATGGATCGCTGGAGACAGCTCCCACTGACGCTCTTGGGCAGAACGGCCATGTATAAAATGATCACTCTGCCCAAATTCCTCTATGCCTTACAAAACGAATATTATCCATTACCAACTGCGGTCATCGCTAAAATCCATGCGGACCTGCGATCTTTTCTTTGGCTAGGCAAACATGCTAGAGTGGCGCTGACAATGCTCCAGAGACACCTGTATAGTGGGGGGATATCGCTACCCAACCTGGAGGCCTACTACTGGGCGGAACATCTGACACCAATCAATGATTGGCTTCATGCCCCGGCAAACCACCCGACTTATGCTTTGGAGAGAGTTAAAATGTCATCCAAAAACCTATTGTGTTATCTCTATAGGGGTGCTGGCGGGGCACCGCTCCTACCGGCAACGTCGCTCACACTCAATGCGTGGACTAAGGCCACAAGACGCATGGGCTGGGAAAAGAAGCCTACACGGCAATCAATCAATCAATCAAAACATTTATATAGCGCACTACTCACCCGGAGGGTCTCAAGGCGCTTGGGGGAGGGGGGTCCGCTACTGCTCGAACAGCCAGGTCTTGAGCTGCTTCCTGAAAGCGAGGTGGTCCTGGGTCAGGCGGAGGTGGGTCGGGAGGGAGTTCCAGGTCTTGGCGGCCAGGAAGGAGAAGGACCTTCCACCTGTGGTGGCTCTTCGGATGCGGGGGACGGCGGTGAGGGCGTGGCTGGTCGATCGAAGCTGGCGAGTGGGAGTGTAGAAGTTGAGGCGGCTGTTGAGGTATCCTGGGCCTTGGTTGTGTAGGGCTTTGTGTGCGTGGGCGAGGAGACGGAAGGTGATTCTCTTGTTGACCGGGAGCCAGTGCAGGTCTCTTAGGTGTCCGGAGATGTGGCTGTGTCGGGGGATGTTGAGGATGAGTCTTGCTGAGGCGTTCTGGATCCACTGGAGTCTCTTCTGGAGCTTGGCGGTGGTTCCGGCGTAGAGTGCGTTGCCGTAGTCCACTCGGCTGGTGACGAGGGCCTGGGTGACCGTCTTCCTGGTCTCGGTGGGGATCCACCGGAAGATCTTGCGTAGCATGCATAGGATGTTGAAGCAAGACGAGGAGACGGCGTTGACTTGTCTGGTCATGGAGAGGGAGGAGTCCAGGATGAAGCCCAGGTTGCGTGCGTGGTCTGTTGGTTTGGGTGCGCTGCCCAGGGCGGGCGGCCACCAGGAGTCGTCCCAGGCGGAGGGCGAGGAGCCCAGGATGAGAACTTCCGTCTTGTCTGAGTTCAGTTTCAGGCGGCTGTTCATCATCCACTCGGCGACGTCTTTCATACCTTTGTGTAGGTTGGTTCTGGCGGTGGCGGGGTCGTTGGTGAGGGAGAGGATCAGCTGGGTGTCGTCGGCGTAGGAGATGATGTTGAGGTTGCGTTGGCGTGCGATGGCCGCCAGGGGGCTCATGTAGACATTGACGAGGGTGGGGCTGAGCAAGCAGCCTTGAGGAACTGCGCAGATGACTTCGGTGGCTTCTGATCTGAACGGTGGTAGGCGGACTCTCTGTGTCCTTCCGGCGAGGAAGGAGATGATCCATTCTAGTGCCTTCTCATGGATTCCGACGTTGCTGAGGCGCTGCACTAGGGTGCGGTGGCAGACAGTGTTGAACACCGCGGAGAGGTCCAGGAGGATGAGGGCCGCTGTTTCCCCAATGTCCAGCAGGGCTCGGATGTCGTCCGTGGCTGCGATGAGGGCGGTTTCGGTGCTGTGGTTGGCCCGGAAGCCAGACTGCGAGAGGTCGAGGGATCCGTTTGTCTCGAGAAAGGCGGCCAGCTGCTTGTTGACAGTCTTCTCGATGACTTTGGCCGGAAACGGGAGGAGCGAGATGGGGCGATAGTTTTTGAGTTCGGTGGGGTCCGCTGATGGTTTCTTCAGTAGAGCACTGAGTTCGGCGTGCTTCCAGCTTTCTGGGAAGGTGGCGGTGTCAAAGGAGGTGTTGATGATGTCCCGCAGATGGGGTGCGATGATGGCGTCGGCTTTGTTGAAGACGTGGTGTGGGCAGGGGTCGGTTGGAGATCCGGAGTGGATGGAGTTCATCGTACGGATGGTGTCTTCGGTGCTGATCAGAGTACAGGCGCAGACGGTGGTGGAGGGCGTTGGTGCGGTCGTGGGGTACGTCGGTTGTGTGCTGAAGCTGTTGTGTATGTCTGCGATCTTGTTGTGGAAGTAGGAGGCGAGGGAGTTGCAGAGGTCTTGAGATGGGGTGATGTTGTTGTTTCCGGCGTTGGGGTTGGAGAGCTCTTTGAAGATGTTGAAGAGTTCCTTGCTGTTGTGTGCGTTGTTGTCCAGTCGTGCCTTGAATGCGGTTTTCTTGGTGGCGTGGATCAGTTGGTGGTGTTTTCGGGTGGCGAGCTTGACGGTGGTCATGTTGTCTGGTGTCGGGTCTTTGCGCCATGCTTTCTCGAGGGCTCGGCAGTTTCGTCTTGGAGCTCTTGAGTTCGTCGGTGAACCAGGGTGCTTTCTTGCTGCCGGGTCTGCTGGGAGGGGTCCTCAGTGGGGCGAGGTCTTGTATCCGTCCGGAATGGCGATGGCGATGTCGGGCCCTGAAGAGGCGTTCATCCAGGTTTCCGTGAGGAAGGCAACGTCTGGCGATGTGGTGTCGAGGATGTTCCAGAGTTCGATGGTGTGTCTGTGGACGGAGCGGGTGTTGAGTAGGATGCACTTCAGGTGGTTGCTGCTGGAGTTCGGTTTGTTGGGTGCTGGTGTAGTGCAGGTCCGGTGGCAGGTGAACTTGCAGGAGTGGCAGCTGAAGGGTCCGTGGGTGCGTCTCGGAGTGGCTCGGTAGCATCCCGGGGATCGGCCGGTGTTGAGTGCGTTGAGTTCGGTGGCGTCGTAGATCCGGCGGGTGGGCTGGTGTCTGCGGGGTCCAGGGGTCCTGGCACTGGGCACGGTCCAGGCGCGGACGGGCGCAGACGGGCTTACCTTTGGCGCGCCTTCGGCGCGCTTAGGGCGTGCCCGCTGCGCCTCAACGCTGCGCGTTTGCCACTCTGCCATATGTGCAGAGTGGGGGGGCGGAGCGAGGGAGGAGCAGCTGGGAGGTGGGAGCGGGGCGGCGAATGGGAAGGGTCCCAGGTGGAAGGGGGCGGGGCCGCAGGGGAGCAGCGGCGGGGAGCGGGGAGGTGGCGGGAAACGCGGCAGGGGCACAGCAAGAGGGAAAAACAGCGAACAACAAATAACCAGAGGACAATGGCTGGGCACAGTGAGGGCAACAAGGGAACAAACTAAATATAACAGGAGACAGTGTCTGGGCATGATACGGGCAACAGAGGATAAAACAACAGTCAGCGGGGAAACAAACTGGAAATCACAGGAGACAGTGGCTGGTCACGATACGGCCAACAGGGGAGGAAACAACAGTCAGCAGGTGAAAAGCAGCGCTGCGCTACAGAGGCGGATACCACACGAGTGGTCAGGAGCACAGCTGCGGGCAGCGGCGGGATCGGGGCAGCCTGGGCTCACTCACTGGGAGTGTGCACGGTGCGTGGTGTGACCGGCCCAGAGGGTCAGACACCGCTGTGGCACTGCCGGTGGTTGACAGAACTCTATAAGCTGCGAGGTTTCCAAAGGTGGGACGATATTGGCATCTCCACTATAGGAGACGTGATAGCCAAAGGGGAGTTGAAATCTTTTCAGGTACTTAAAAAGGAGTTTGGCTTACATAACACACAGCAGTTCAAATACAACCAATTACGACATGCATGGCGAGCCCAAAATGTCACACTCGCTGATATCCCAGAATACACATCGCTGGAGGGGCGGCTCCTCCAAGAGCAGATAACGGGGAAGGCGGTCTCCTTAACCTATAAAACCTTAACTAATAATATGCTTGGGGACCTAGCAAAACTGAGATCTACGTGGGAGGCAGAGGTGGGGGAGATGGAAGACCTAGATTGGGAAATAGGGCTGATGCATCCCCGGGAAGTGGCAATTAAGTCAAGGCTGAGACTCATTCAATTCAATGTGCTCCATAGGACCTATTATGACAGGGTACGGCTCGGTAAAATGCGAAAAGTAGACGACTCACGGTGCCTTAGATGCCACCAATGTGCTGGGGACTTCTATCATACCATCTTGCCATGCGACATAATACAAGAATACTGGACGCAGGTGTTTAGAGAACTAGAGGAGGTCCTGGGGGTTCCAATTCAACGCGATCCCAAGCTGGCACTGTTGGGCATGACCAATGAGGTGGACCTGACTCGCCCACTTCTTACATTCCTGGTTCTTGCACTGGTTGTGGCAAAAAGGGATATCGCAAAATACTGGGGGGCGCCGGAACCTCTGGGAGTAGAGGAATGGAGGAGGGGGCTGGACCTCTACATGGCAGCAGAGAGAGTTACTTATAAGGCTAGGGGTTGCCCCAAGAAATTCAGGAGAGTTTGGTCCAAGTGGCGCCACTATCACGGGCTAGATGGAGGGTTGTGAGGGGTATGGTTGTTAGGCATAGGTCAACACATAGAGAACACTTTACATTGCTAATACGGATGGGATGAGCCGAGATGCACCCGAGGGGAGCCATGAGACACTGGACATTTGAGGTTTCGAATGGGGACAGACTCTACTGGCATTGGGGGCGTGAGAGGGGTAGAACTGGAAGTGAACCTGCTGCTATTTACGTGACTGCATTGTTTATGTAACTTTTTCACGTACTGTTTGGTTGATTTTATTGGGGGGAGGGAAGGGGTACAACAAGAAAAGAGCAGATACTCGAAACGCCTACTGGATGCTCACATTTGTTTATGCGTTTGCATTTCCAGCGCCCTAACGATATTTGCCGCCCGACCTCCGGTATGTGGGCTAAATGGCTGTGTGATGCTCTACCGCCTACGCGGTATACTATTACTGGTGAAAAGACTGGAATATTGATTGACTACGGGTATCCCTCTGTGTGTCTGCAATAAAATAATTTAAAAACAAAAACAAAAAAAAACAATGGCTTTTCAATGCCATTGATACCTGTCTCCCTCTTTCTCAACAAAGGGCCAATAATCATCGTCCTCCTGCGCCCTGGTTTACTGAAACACTGAAAATAGAGAAGGCCAAATGTAAGGTGCTGGAAAAAAAAGGTTGAGGAGGAACTATGCATGTTTATAAAAAGGGCAAAAAAGTATATCATAATCTTTGCAGGTCAGCTCGTGTGGAATATGTATCGCCAACAATCTCTGGTGCTCTGAACTGCTCCAAAACACTATTTAGCATGGTCAAGGAGCTCGCTGGCTCTGAAACCCAATCCAGACCCCCCTCACTAAATAATCGGCAATGTGAGGATCTGGCCTCCTTCTTCGTTCAGAAAGTAGAGAAAATATACGCGGAAATAGTGAGATTGCAAGGTGACAGTCCCCCTCCACTGCAGCCTACTAATTCACCCCAACCAATATCCACACTGCCCAAGGCTGATAATACCCAACCTGACCAGGAGGGGGTGCTTTGTGCATACGCAAATAATCTGGACACATGACCCCTACTAAACACGGTCTCCTTTAAATGCCTTCTAGAAAGTGTCAAATCAGGATCACCCAGGGACCCTCTTCCCAGGTCTGTGCTCAAACAGCTTGAGTTGCCATCTCTGCTTGTTATTATGTACCTTCTAAATGCCTCCTTACAGGAAGCCACAGTTCCACCAGAGTGGAAACATGCTATGGTGCTCCCCCTTTTGAAGAAGGCCAACATGGATCCCAATTTGCCCTCTAATTATCGGCCTATTTCACTGTTGCCGGCGTTCTTGAAAATCTTAGAGAAACACATCTATGTCCAGCTCTCCAATTTGTAGAATCACAAAAGTTCCTCCACCCACCCCAATCGGCCTTTAGAGCCGGTTATACTATGGAAACAAACCTACTTGGGGTAACGGAAAGACTGCGTCGTCACCTGGATGCTGGCGACACGGTGGCCCTTATTTTGTTGGACTTAAGTGCAGCATTCGATACAGTATGTCACACCGTGCTAGTGAAAATATTAAAATCATTAGGCATCTGTGGCTCAGCCCTAAATTGCCTTATTTCATTCCTTGCCAACCGTACTTTCCAATATTTCCCCAGCAACCAGCTCTAACACTGATCCTTCAGCTCAGGGGGTAGCCTAGGGCTCCATTTTTAGCCCTTTACTATTCAATCTATACCTTAGTCCCTTAGCTGATGTAGCTGAAGATGCTGGGTTGTCCTTGTTCTACGCGAACGACTCCTAGATTCTTTTTTCTCTTTTTATGAAGAATACGGACGAGTTTTCTCCCCTCCAGCTGGGCTTGGGCAAAATTGCATCATGGATGCAGGCAAATTACCTCAAGCTCAACGGAGAGAAAACCAAGCTCCTGATATTGGGTAAACACAAGGACCTCTGGGGCCTACAACATTGGCCTAGTGAGATGGGTGCACTTCCGCAATCCGCCCGTCAAGTTGTAATTTGGGTGTCATCATTTATCAACCATGCAAAATCAAGCTGTCAAGGTGGCCGCCACTTGTTTTACCATCCTGAAGTGGCTAAAAAAGATCATTTGGATGCTACTAGTGTCTACCCAGAGAACAGTAGTCCAGGTGCTAATCACCTCAAGACTGGACTACGGAAATGTTCTTTATCTAGGGACCAACAAGTAAGGTGACTGGCATGTTACAATTAGTTCAGCTCTCTGCTGTCAGGTTACTTTGCTGGGCTCCTAGAGCCATCTCTATCTCCGGTCACCTACGAGAATTGCACTGGCGCAGGGTTGAGAACCGAATTAAGTTCAAAGCTCTGAGATACATGTTCAAAATCAAAATAGGTGCAGCACCTAAATATATCTGCAATCCCTGGTCTCTCTCTATGTGCCTTCTCGATGCCTTGGCTCATCTACCCAAGGGAAATTCTCTATGCCTAGAGTCAGACGGTCTCGGATGAGTGGCAGATTGTTTGCACACCTCGGTCCCTCACTCTGGAATTCCCTTCCCACATCTATTCAGAACAAAACGGTATATGCCCAATTTCGTAAATCACTAAAACGTGGCTTTTTAACCAGTAAATCATTTAAACTGTGATACATTGCTCGGTCTATCCGGTGCCGGGGAACCCTTTTTGGGTAGCAGTTTGCGCCCTATAAATTTAACTAATAATAATAAAGGCGTGGCATGCAAAAAAACGATGGATTTAACCCAGATCGGTGACTGAGGGTGAATTTTTGATTGGTTCAACATTCTGCCGATTATTTGTTCTTTATGCATTTGTCGCCCTAAGCGGGAAGGGTATGCCCAGGCATGGGTCTCATGCTCACTCCACCACCAGATTCAAGCTAGCCTGGCAGATGAGGGGTGAAACCTCTAAACTGGTCATAGAATACTTGTTTCTAGTCGAGGGAGGACCTGGCTTGTCAGTTCAGGTTGGACTATTCCCATGGGCAGCAGGGTCAAGACTGATTTGCATATGGCTGGGTCTAAACTGGAATGGTGGGGCATGCAGAAAAAGATGGATTTGACCCAGATCTGTGACTGGGGGGATAGTGTTTTTGATTGGTTTAGCATTCCGTCCAATTTCTGTACTTTTTGCATTTGTCACCCAGAGTGGGAAGGGTATGCCCTGAAGTGGGCCCTGTGTTCGCTATGCCACCAGATTCAAGCCAGCCTGGCTGATGAGGGGAGAAACCCCAAAACAGGTCCCAAAATGATTGTTTCTGGTCCAGGGAGGACCTGACCTGGCAGTTCAGGCTGGACCGTTCCCTTGGGGAGCAGGGTTAAGACTGATTAGCATGTGGCTTGGGTCTAAACTGTAATGGCATGGTGTGAAAAACAAAATGATGGATTTAACCCAGATCTGTGACTGGGGTGAATGTTTGATTGGTTCAGCATTCCATCCAATATCTGTTCTTTTTGCCGTTGTCGTCCTAAGTGGGAAGGGCATGCCGAGACGTGGGTCCTGTGCTTGCTATGCCACCACAGTCAAGCTAGCCTGGCTGATGAGGGATGAAACCCTGAAACCGGTCCCAGGATACTTGTTTCTGGTTCAGTGAGGACCTGGCCTGGTAGTTTGGGCTGGACTGTTCCCATGGTGAGCAGGGTCAAGACTGATTTGCATATGGCTGGGTATAAACTGGAATGGTGTGACATTAAAAAAAACTATGGATTTAACCCAGATCTTTAACTGGGGTGAATGTTTGATTGGTTCAGCATTCCATCCACCATCTGCTCTTTTTTCATGTGAAAGATTTGCAGCACCCCATTGTAGGATACTCATTCTACCCAATGTGCCGCAATTATAATTTGCTTTTTTGTCTCTAAATAATGAATCTGTGCTACGTCTGGAGGGACAGAAACCTCTTTTTGGATCAGTCAGCCAATCGGTGTGCTTCGTCAATCTGAATATGAGTACTTCCTCAACCTCCAGGCGGACCCCAAACAGTTCCCGGACATGTTTAAAGATGTCCTTATCCGCTCCCCCTTGGGGACACCTTTAATCCTGATATTGTTTTGGTGAGATTGTTTTTCAAGATTCTTTTGCTTTTCCTGTACGACCCTGGTTTGTTTCTCTAGCTGGATCAGGCAGGGTCTAAGTTCATCCTTATCCAAATTCCATTCATCCATTGATGTCTCCAGATCATTCACGTGTTACCCAAGTGTGAGACATCTTTGTCTCTGCTTCAGATCCTCCATAATGGTGCCAATTTCCAACTTAATGTGAATACAATTTGCTGCATGAACCCCTTCAATCATTGTTTCATTGCTTTCATGGTCCTGGGTGCCCCCAGATGACTCAATTTCTTTTACTGGTTTGAGCTGACTCTGGCCCCTGGTGGTTCCCTGCTACAGTAGCTGTTTTAACCCGACTTCTGTTTTCCCGAGTTTTTTTTGCCACTCTGTCTTTATGTCTCCATGTGTTCACAGGGCCCCAATCCAAGAACCAGTGTCTGGCTTTCAGGCTCAGTGCATCCAGTTAGGGAACTAGATCACCTCCTCCCAGCAGGTGTGCAGTCGGCAATCTGCTTTCCTCAGTCCATGCCATTTGTCTCATGATAGGCCTCAATTAGCTTATAGTGTATGTCACAAATGTTTTCCAACTGTAGGTCTTTGGTGCTGCTGCCCTCCATGTTGTGCGCCATTTATCAAGGGATTTCATCTCTCATGCCAATATCTTTTGCCATTTAGTGCAATTAAAACTCGGAAGCTCAGCCTTGACCTTTTTAATACTTCCCATTCTGTTCTCCCAATGATCAATCTGGACTTCTGGGTAGGCTGAGATCTCTCCAGTTTCGCCCTCAGAGGGAAGAGTCGCACTGTGCACTTCACAGGCAGAGGTAAGCAACACCCTGCTCTTGAATTGGTTTTTTTCACAGTTTATTTTGCCTTCAAGGTTATGTTTGCCTTTCTCTCTTCTGTAAGGACTGCTGCCCACTCTTCTTGGCATCCTGTTCTGTGTCTAGGGGTCTGTCTTATCCTGGTGTCTCCATGAGGATCTGGACTCGTGTACCCACTTCTGGTCTTGTCTCCACTTCAGTTCCTTCATGAGCTCCTTGGCCCTGCCTTCTCTCTTGCTAATGGTGTGCCTCTGCCCACTATCCTCCATGTCCTGTAGCTGACGTGGGGCGGGTACCAAAAGTCTCCATCTTATTTACACTCCTTGTAGGTTGTCTATTCAGGCTTTGCTGATCTTGATCCCTCAGGCTGGCAGCTAAGCCTGTAATCAGTCAGTGCCCTTACTTCTTGTGAACATTCTGTGATGTTTCACAAGGATCTGTCAGGCACTCACAAGTCTACGTCTACAATAGTGGGCTACAGACAAACACTACTCACTGGGGAAGCTGTTTCAGCAGCTCTCAGCATAGCCAAGTTGCTCCATTCGCTTCACATTCCCAGTGACAAAGGGCCTTTCTTTCGCAGTCCTCCTGCCTCTTCAGCGACCCCAAGCCAGGAGGATGATGAAGGCTCCATCCCCAACATGCTGTGTTCTGGCGTCTGAAGGTCTCTTAAACTCAGGAATCAGCATCCACTATCTTGTTTGGAGACACCCAGCATCCACTATCTTATTTGGAAACCCGGCCATGTTTCCTTCCCTTATTCTCCACTTCTGAGACCCATTTCAATGTGGATATAGAGGTGTGCTTTCAGTTGACTTTTAGTAAGCTGTGACTTCAGTCTCTAGCTCTTGAGGTTGGGCAGGCGATGATTCGTTTATAGCTGGTGGGGAGACGAGGGATCAAGCATGCACCCCAAACTTCCCCACAACTAGAAGTCCCTGCTTTAGTATTTTAAATTGAAACTAATTCTTAAGATACAAGTGATAAATTAGGTACTTCTAAACTAAATGTATACACTCATGGGGGTATATTTACAAGAAGTTAACACCACCAGAATCTCACTTTTTCCAGCGTTCTGTTAGCGTTTAGTCCTTGGCCTGATTTACAAGCCTTATAAATAATGCCCCTATTCATGCAGCGCTTAGCGTGAACGGGTTGTGCGATGGATGTTGCAGTGGGTCTTCCACTGCAACACCGATTCCTTTTTGATGCTGCCCCATATTTACAAGCTATTGGGCAGTGCCAAATATATCACCAGGGAAACCTGGTCTTAAGCAGGAGATACGAGGAGAAATGTTTCATTTCTCCTTGTAGTTTGCTCTTACCATGTGTGCTCCATTCAGCAGCACACATAGATAGAGCAAATCGCTTGTAAAGATTGTTTATGTGCAGGAAGGTGTGCCGTCCTGATCATAAACAATCACCCCTGTAGCACAGGCACCCTTGAAAAATGGCACAAGGGTGCCTACTCTGGCGCTAGGCAGCTTCTATAGCATCACCGCTAGGAGAAATGCAGGGGTGCGCTGCATTCTTGTGAATACGTCGCATCCCTGCCTTTTGAAAATGATGTAGAGCAGCATTACCAATTTTTGGCGTAACACCGCGCTCTGCCAGTTTCTAGTAAATATGCCCCCAGGCTTCCTATTTTCAGTGCATATTTATTTGGACTTCCATGAGATTCCCAGTGTTTTTCTAACTTCTGGAAATAAGTATTTATGGGTGAAAGAGCACTGGGACTTAAAACACAATCTCCTAGTAAGGTTGTCAAAGATTTTTCACCATTGGTCATATGGACCTTTATTAGCTGAGCTGACATGGAGCATTGAAAAGGAGTTCCCCTCATCAATACATTTTGAATCTGTGAAGCCACTGTGACTCCACAATAAGGACCAGGAATCAGTGAATATGGTTTAAAATTGTTTTATTTTGGATTACCAATCAAACCAGTATATATGCAAACCAGAAATAAATTCTGTCAATCCAGCAATGCAGAAGGTATGTTGAAATATCTCAGCAGGTTAAGGCGCACGAGAATGATATATTGAAACAACAATATTCACAATTGTAGAAGCATAGAATAACGCAAACAGGTGTTCCAGAAAGAAACTTAAAAATGAAGATTCTATCGTCTAGCATAGACCAACTATATGGTCACTTATTAAGGGTACCTAATTCAGGAGCATAAAAAGGAAGGGAAGTGAAGGGAAAGGAAGGAAGGTGTCAGCAGGTTAAGACTTCAGGAGTCCAATGAAAAAGGAAATAAGTGTTTGACATAAAACCTTCCACTAGCAAGAACAGGGCAAAAAAGAGGACTAAATCTCTCCAAGTCTAAATGGAATCTGACCTGCACTACCTATAGCCGAGAGAAAATCAATTTAGAAGCAACAAGAGATTCAGAATATTCCTATCTCTCTTACACCACCAGGAACCAATCAGATCTCTAGTTGAGTGCATCTGCAACATCAGTTCATGTTCACACCGTATCAAACTGCAACTTCGGTTCTCAACGGTGAACACCTTGCCATCCTGGTAAATGAAGAACAGAAGGCCTCTTTCGACCATTGTTTCTCCACGTTCACTGCCAAGTTTCCTCTCAAGCCTCTCTATCAGTCGTCTAATACATACAATAAACCTTTACCCAACTAATGAATATCATGATAATAAACCTGCAAGGGAAAGAGAAAACCTTCTACTGAAGCAAAACACATTTCAGCTTCGGCTTGTAGTCAGGCTAACGTTAGTTAAGCATTTTAATGTGCAGTTTGGATATGGTTATACATGCACGTGTGGCTCTGGGAATAAATGTAAAATGTGAATTAATGAGTACATGTTTACATATGCAATTATCACTTTAAAAATAAATGCAATATAACTTGAAATGCCAGTGTAAAATGTGAATGAGTATTACATTTCCTCACATTTAAACTGAAACATTGTGTACACTCGTACATACAGCTCTGGTCTCCATAGTGAATACATTTCAGTAACGTCTTTAAGTGCTTCACACATGTTAGTAAGGTTTAGGCACACAGTGAGCTTAATGTCAAGTGCACTTATATAGTTTACACTTTTGTGGCGTATAGGGGTAGAGTCTAAATTGCGCTGCTCCATGGGTGTTCAGACATAAGCAGAAAAATAAACAAAAAATCTGCCTTCCAGCGTTTCAAAGGCATTTTGCTTTTATTGCAGTGTATACATTTTTATTTAAAGGAGGCATGCTACAAGATATGTAGTGTTCTCCCCACTGGAGGTGTTTGCAAAGGAGTCAATGTAGACTGCACTATTCCCTGTCTTGGAGTGTTTTGCCTAGCTCTGTCTCACTCATGCTCTGGTACTGATGTTCAAATTCTCACTGATACTCATTCTTAAAGACTGTCCCTTTGTCAGATTTATATTACTGTTATTAGTTCAGAACATTGTCATACTGAAATATTATTTAAGAAACATGCCTCGACGTAGTTGGTGATCCATCACTTAATTCTTATTGGGATGATCCCCTCAGCTCCCCATGCCCCATATGATGGTACCTTATGAAGCTTTGTAAGTTGGATTCCTTCAGAAAGATCCCCACTGATTATCTGCACTGTGCTAATGTGTAGCCAGTTCTGACTTTTCAATCACCATCATGTTGCATATTAGGGCTTGGAGCTTAAGACTGTAGAATAGAAAAAAATAGAGCAACCACACACACAGCAACAGTTACTCAATGTGTTAAGCAAACAAAACAAGTCTCCATCGCTTTGATAGCCCGCCATAACACAACAAAAATAGTGCATGCATTTGTAAGGCGCACTTATCAGCCATGGGTCTCAAGGCACTGAATAACTATTGTTTATTGTAACCCAACCAATGGTCCTCGTTTTATCGACCTCGGAGGATGATGGGCTGAGTGGGCCCGCTGGCTGGCGGGCTCGCGAGCACAGCGCTAGCCCTCCCGTCGGTATGACTGTCTCGCCCACAACACACCAATCAAAAGTACGCCACCAAATTACTTAACACAAAGAAAACGAAAAGAATAGAAACCAGAGGTGAGGACAAACAAGATGGGCAGAGACTGAAATTACATCATGTGCGACCATCAAGCTGTGGGTGACTCGTGGCCGGTAATGGCGGCGTACCAACGCGTGGCCGACCTAGGTGCCCTGCAAGAGCGCGGCCGACAAAGGCCACAGGAATCTGCCGAAACGCGGGATCGAACCAGGGACCTTTAGATCTTCAGTCTAACGCTCTCCCCACTGCGCTATTTCGGCCGCGTCGATTGAAAAGCTTGGAGCCCTCGGATGCCCTGCTGGGCCGGAGACGTGCGGGAAAGGCTGTTTTCTTTGCGCATGATTTTCTTTCATTGTTAAAACCCACCGAGCCCATACCCGCGACCCGAGTTCAGCAAACCCCAGCCCCCCCCCGTGGTCGACACCACAGGGCCAAACAACCTGGGCATGTCCAGGGATCAGGCCGGGGGGAGACTAGGCGTATGCAGCCCCATACCTTAACTCATACAACGACGACGACAGCGCTAACAGCGCAGAGCAGCCTAGGACTAGGCGCGGGAAAGAAAGGCCGAGCCTAGTTGCTGGGCCTGGACATATCCCCCGGAAGCGCCTCCCCCGTCCCCAGGAGAGCCCTCCCCATTGGCTGTTGTCCGGGGGGGCGGCTCAGGGAGGGGCGCGCTTCAGGCTCCGCTCGCCCGACGTGTGGGACTAGGGCGCTGTCCCGCCCATGCTCCCCTTCGTGTCGCGCTGCCAGCGGCAGAAAGATTGTTCCACATTCAAGCCTTTGTTAGTTTGTGGTAAAGCAAATAATAGTTTCGAGTTACAATGGCGGCTTGTGTGGGAGGTTTGTATAGGAAATCTATTTGCTAACAGAGATCTTTCAATATCTCGAAATACCACTAGCATCAGACACAGCATTTTGAAAATCATCTCCTGTCTAACCGGGGGCCAATTCGGATGCGCTCTTGCAAAAAAGTGGCCTTGTTTTTCAAATTCACATCCGTTTAATGAAAATTCAGGAAGGACAAAATGCTTATGCTGATACTAAACGTGTATGCAGATGCTTAGGTGGAAATGGTGAAAAAATATCTGATGAGCTCAAATAAATAAATGCAAGAAGATGTAATTTCCTTGATCTGTTGGTTAATGAACAGGTGATTATCTGAATAAATGCGAAGTGTGACATCAGCTTAGTCAAGTAAGAGGCCCCAAGAGCAGGAGAGGTAAATGCATATGGCCTCTTGTTCAAGAACAAACAAATCAATTCAGTATGACATCTTCAATGCCTGAATCAACAAGGCGCTCGATCATGTTCTTATGGTCCACAGCATCGGAGGGATCTAACAAGATCACGTTTTATACAATTAGGTGTAACTCAGTTGCCAGGTCTCTGCCTCTTCTGGTAGATGATGTGTGAGCTGGGTTAATACCGCCCTTTCAGTGGTTTTGCTTGTTGTCTGTATTATAGATATCAATCAGTCTATAATTCTCCCTATTTGACCTGTCCAGGTCGCATTTTTTAGAAGAGGCCTAACCTATTTTTTTCCCAAACGATTGGGAGGTAGCTATGAATGCTGTTGTTTTGTCATGTAAGGAGTGCTGTATCATGCTTTCACCATGGGCACAGTGCCAACTCACCTTTCACATTCTTTCCACCAGAATTGCTGTGAAGAAGACATTTTTGGACCTCAATGACAGCAAAAACCCTGCCAATATAGAAAATTTGATTTTTATTCTCCCAAATGTTTTATAGTCTTAAAAGAAATAATAGGATCAGATATGAAAATTTGCAGATAAACTATAGGGCATATTTACAAAAACTGGGTGAGCGCAGTGTTACGCCAAAATTGGTAATGCCGCACTCGACAGTTTCAAAATGCAGAGGTACACCATATTCACAAGAATGCGGCACACCTCTGTGTTACACCTAGTGCTGGCACTAAAAAAGCTGCCTAGCGCCAGAGCAGGCACCCTAGCACCATTTTGCTAGGGTGCATGAATGTTTATGTGCAGGAAGGGACACTTTCCTGCACATCATGTTTACAGGTGATTTGTTCTCTCTATCTGTGCTGCAGTGGTTTACTCACCACTTGCATACATCAGCTTTTCAAAAAATGAGGTACAAAATACATTCATTGTCACAGTGCTCCTCATAAATAATGTGTTTCTACTTCCTGTGATAGGGACAGTGTTCAAAGAGATCTTCGGGGTCAATGCGGTGTTTCCTATTCACGTCACGCAAACAATCTTATACGGTGGATCACTGGGAATTCTTTTTATGTGAATATCTTTGCTTGTAGTCTACTAACTCAAAGATACCCCAAGACCACCTGCAGCACACGTAGAAAGAGGAAAACACCTCTTGGATTGTTTTTGTGCAGGGAAGTGTCCCTTCCTGCACAAAAACAATCACTCCCACAACGCAGACACCCTTGCGCCTTGGCGGAAGGGTGCCTGCGTTGGCGCTTGGCAGCCCATTGTGCACCAGCACAGGGGAAAAGGACAGGAATTATCTGTATCTCATAGCTACAACATAATCCTGCCCTTTTCTTTTGACACAGGGCAGCGCAGCAAGATTCCTGACAGCACGGCCCTGTGCAGAACCTTGTAACTGAGGCCCTATATGTCCCAGTACTACTTGAACTCTTGTGTTGTTTCTAGCCTGCAGCAGGCATCTAGGTCCATCGAGTATAACTTCGAAAAATTCTCACATTAAGGCATGATTAATAATGCCTAATTCTGTGTTAAGGTACAAGTGTGGTATTTAGCAAGCGATACACGTAGGGCCATCGTGAGCCCCCCACTTCTGCAGCTTAAGTGGGGGTTTTCACTGGCCACGATGGCCTGATAATCTGGGTTTTACCAAAATGTCTTTTCTTGTTGTTGTCCTCTTCTTTATGTAGTTACGCAGACAAATCCGCATAAAACCATCCAGGGCAGAGGTGCGGGAAATAAGGGCTCCTAAGTGAACCAGGAGACAAAGAAATACATTATGAAAATATTGAAAAACGGCAAAGAGTAGACAAGTAAAGAAAGAAAGATGGTAGAAACTGGAAAAGAGGAAGTGGAGAAAGTAAGTAGGAGGGAATGGGGAAAGAAGGAAACATGGAAGAAAGGGTGGTTGAAAAGAGCAGGTGAAGGAAGGGCTGACGGATGAAGGAAGAAAAGATGGATGGATGGAAAGGTTCAAAGATGCTTGACAGAACATAAGGATGGGTGAAAAAAAGAATGGATAATATTGTGAAAAGATGGAGATGGGGGGATAAATAGATTGATGTTTGAACAGAATGGTCACTGGATGGACGGAATGGGGAAAGAAAGGATGGATGGATGGAATAATAACACCTGGAAGGATGGGAGAGAAATGAGGCTGGGTAGGTTGAGGAATGAATGTGTGAACAAAATGAATACATAGAATGGGGAACTTATGTATTGAAGGAATAAAGGACTGAAATATGGAAGTATGGATGGATGGATGGATGGAGGGAATGGTGGGAGAATGAATGGCTCTATGGATATAAGAGTGTCCAAATGTTTCTAGGACGGGTCAGGCTTACTTGTTTCACCCACTTGGTGGTATCAGAGGTTCAGTTCAAAGTGGAGGGCATTTTAATTTTCTGGCTACTCCCTTGGATACTTGTATTGTTAATGTTTGCAAAGCTTGAAGTAGTTATGTTGTAACTAGAGGATAAGGGCTGAAGAGAATATCTGTAGTCACTCAGTTCTTGTTATGCTTCAGTTTCAGGAACATCAGCTTCATACCAGAACAAAGTGAGTTGGTTATATAGAGACACTTTTAAGGTATAGCCTTTTCACTATTAAGGTTAGCTACACTACGTTTATAATTGGCTATTAAGTATCTGTATTGCCTTTAGGTTTCCACTTCAGCCTGCAATGTTAGTGCTCAGTCACTATTCAGTCTGCAACGTTAGTGCTCAGTCACTCTTCAGCCTGCATCGGTAGTGCTCAGCAGAGTGACGGAGTCTGTAAGGTGACACCCAGTGTCTCTGTTTTCTCTCTTATCTCATTCTCCAATCTATATGTCTACTATGGGAGACAGCATTTACATCGCTGTCATTACATCAGGCTACTATTACAATGCGGTTCTTACAACAACTGCGTTGTTAGTACGCAATGCATTTACATCGCAAGTCGTTACAATGATTTGAACAAGGGGCGCTGAGGTATTGGAAATTAATTCCTACACCTTCCCTACTGTTGCACAAACAGGAGTAGGAACAGTAATTAATAATATTCCTAAGTCCAGTGCGCCTCCTAGTCTAAGTCGATGTAATGACTT
This sequence comes from Lissotriton helveticus, assembly GCF_964261635.1. Classification (NCBI taxonomy): domain Eukaryota; kingdom Metazoa; phylum Chordata; class Amphibia; order Caudata; family Salamandridae; genus Lissotriton; species Lissotriton helveticus. The sequence goes on along the minus strand of NC_136063.1, from coordinate 409,019,672 downwards.
GCGATATAAATGCATTGCATACTAACAACGCGGTCGTTGTAACGACGACGTTGTAAAGCACGTGATGTAATGCATCGCGATGTAATGAGACATATTCTTCTACTACTGACCAACATATTCTAATTGTGAGTGACATGTGGTGGATGTAGTGAGGAACGGAATGATGTGTCAGTCATGAGTCATCCCTAATACAAGATCTATCTATCTATCTATCTATCTATCTATCTATCTATCTATCTATCTATCTATCTATCTATCTATCTATCTATCTATCTATCTATCTATCTATCTATCTATCTATCTATCTATCTATCTATCTATCTATCTGACTATCTACCTATCTAATACAAGGTTAGTGCTTTCTGGTGGTAGCCTTCCTTCCGTCATGAAATTACATCTGGACTACGTCCCTGCCCCTGCATGGAAAATCGTTAAAAATTGGAATGTTCCCATGAGCTTGCACCACAGAGTAAAGCACCACAAGTGGCAGAATTGTGATGCAAAATGTTCTTATTAACAACCCAAAACAGGACAAAGGAGTTTTGCATAATAAAACTATTCAAAACTTTGCAGATTACTTATAATATACTGATCAGCAAACTGATCGGTCAGTTCTCTCCTCGAATATTAACAAACCCAATAGCATGAAGCATAAAGGATGTGGTTTACTCCAGAGGACCTGGTTTTACAACACACCAGAGGGTGAATTCCTGGTGTCTTTAAGAAGCAGGCAAGCAACTGGAGTGGGAGACACCTGATTGTGGATTGCCATCTTTGATCCAAACTAAGGGGTCGATTCCGATCTCGGTCGGAAGGACTCCAAATCGCATTCGGCTTCGCTGAAACTGATCTGGAGCCCTTGTTTCCGATGGACTCGTTCCCAGTTCCGAACAACCAAGTACGATGACTGGAAACTGTTAGCGCTGACTGTCTCACTTCCGAAAGGCATTCCGAGAGATGGAGCTTTTCCAGAGCCGATTCTTAACGTTCTATGGACTTAGTGTTCGAGCGAACAGGTACGATGACCGATTCAGACAGCCTTTCCGATTTGGTTTGCTCTGAACAAAACGGCTGCCAGAAACGGTCTTTGGTGGCCCTTAGCAGGCCCCCTTCACCCGGGGCCCTCCCAATCGGGCCCATGGGAGTAGTCATGGGTCTCACTTCCCAACCATGCACCATGTGGCAGGCACCATGGGGTGCCTGCCACAGGTTCAAGGTTTTCCCCAGCCACCCCTTCTTCAATGGGAGCCTGTTTTCTTGTTCAGAACACAGGCTACCATTGAAGCCAATGGGAGGCCGACCGAATCGTATCCGGATGCATACGGATGGATCGTACTCGTTCGGTCGGACTCCCCCGAACCGAGTCGTACGGAAAGCATTCCGGAACAGAGTCGGTTGGTATGCTTTCCGAACGAGATCGGAATCGGGCCCTAAACTGAGATGTGTGCAGGGGTTGTTTCAAGGGGTTGTCCTTGTACACTTGAAGTTTTAATCATGCATCAAATGAAAAAGAAAAGTGATCAAGACTCTGCCCCTTTTCATGGCGATGGATGACTGGTACCTGGAAAACAAGATTCTTAAGGAATAGCGGGAGGCTTTAGAAAGGCCTGTCATTTCCTACCATGCTAGTGGAATGAAGTTTTATTGCTAAAGAGATTTAAAAGGGAGATGACCAATGTGTTTGGGAGATATAGCTATATTTAGAATTTCTGAAACAGTATGACTGCCATTTCAGGGCACCATAAGGTTGAGGAGCCTGGGAAAAATAATTGTAGAAACTTAAATTAGACAAGTACATTGTGTTTTGAGGGGCACTGCCCCGTAAGAAACACTTGTATTTTATGGAACAGAGCATATTTAAACTGTTCAATGCTGCATATCAATGGAACGCCATTTACTATTAACTATCAGTTTGAAAGACTAATTGGACCATTTTTCCATTTTATGTCCTGCCCGTTGGCAGTAGGGAGGTGTTGTGCAGTAATCACCACGACAGTAACTTGTATTTCTGTTTATTTTATTTATAAAACATAAGAAATGCCAGGAGCAAACCCAGCTTCCAGGTGCCTCCAACTGCAACAATACATACAGAAAATACAGAAAAATAGTACAGACACTCATCACTCTCATTTTCTCTTGTTTTTTTTGTTTGATTTTCCAAAACAATGTAGATTGGAAAGGAAGGCTGTGGTTATTTTCTTTTATTACTGAAACTATTTAAAAAATATTAATTATTATCTTCTTGTATTGCATGTTCAGATTTTTAGGATTATCCCCAGACCAAAAGGGTGAGTCTCCAGGCGACTGGAAGGAGTGAACCTAAATTCTTTCCAGTTTAATCGCTTACTTGTAGTTTGCAGCATCGATATCATTTTACTATCACACTTCAAAAAAGCTCAAGGGCATAGTGTAAACCAGGTAGAAACACAAGGTCACGCCCATGGTCCAATAGTGGATGCAATAAATGAAAATAGTCACATGCTCTGTTTTTCTGCGTTGCCTTCTAATACATTCAGCAGCTGGTGGTGGTGAAGAACAGGGCAAACAGAGCTGGGACGTGGGACCCATCACACCGCCCCCTTCCCTCCCCCCCACACACACGTCTAGAGATGCCAATGTTAGAGATCATTCCTGCCCTAAAAGGGCCAATCCCCAAAGCTTTGGGATGACTTACTAGTACTAAGGAGTTTCTGTGTGTAATCCCTGAAGTGCAAATCCTCATTTTATGAAATTGAAGTGCTTTATTACTCTTGTAACGGAAGTTATTTGCGGATGTACCTTGAACTTTGGAGCAAAAAAGTCTTTGATGATCAGGCTCAGAATATGTCCCCACAGCAGTGGCCCAGCTCAAGCATGCAGTAATCTCATCAGTGACCAGTCCAGACTTCCCGCAGTGTTGCAGATGTAGGAAGAGGCAGGAGGTGACTGTGGGTATGGACTGCGGGATAAAGGAGGCGACTAAGTTATGAACTATATAGAGGTGGACACAGCGCAGTTGTTAAAAAAGAAATCAATGTATAATAAATGAAGGTATCGACAGTCATTCGTTGACAAAAAGAAACTCTTGTAGTACAAGTCCTAAAGGAGCCATCTGGTGTGGAGAAAAACAGATCTTTTTATCCAGTCCTACCCGCTAACAATCTCCAACACACAACGTGCCAGAATGTTGCTATGTCTGGTTGGAGTTTGAGACTTATTTTGACTTCATTCATTACGCGGCTTCTCTAGGGGTGAGAACATTTGCATTATAATTTCGAAAAACGTAATCTTAGATAAACAAACTTGGAAAATTATACATTTTCACCAACCTACCAGTGAGGATGCATTCACCTCATGCATAGACTGCTTCTCAGGTAAAATGAATCGGGTGCAGCGAGATTAGAGGTAAACTGTCATGGCTGCGCCATAAACCTTCATGGCTGCTCCATAAACCATCATGGCTGGTCCATAACCCGTCATGACTGCTCCATAAACCATCATGGCTACTCCATAAACCGTCATGGCCGCTCTATAAACCGTCATGGCTGCTCCATAAACCCCCATGGCTGCTCCATAAACCGTCATGGCTGCTTCATAAACCGTCATGGCTGCCCCATTATCCATCTTGGAAGCTCCATAAAGCGTCATAGCTGCTCCATAAACCATCATGGCCGCTCCATAAACCGTCATGGCCGCTCCATAAACCGTCATGGCTGCTCCATAAACCCCCATGGCTGCTCCATAAACCGTCATGGCTGCTCCATAAACCATCATGGCTGCTCCATAATCCATCTTGGAAGCTCCATAAAGCATCATGGCTGCTCCATAAACCATCATGGCCGCTCTATAAACCATCATGGCTGGTCCATCTGGCTGCTTTCATCCTGGCCTGGATTTTTTTTTTTTTTTTTTTTTTTTTTTTTTTAATTCAAAATATTTTTATTGAAAATAAAATTTTACATATCCATAGAAAAGACATTCTTAATACTGTACTGGTCTTGCAAGATTGCGGCCTGGCGGGGCCTGAGAGAGAGAAAAGGAAAGGAGAGAGAAAAAGAGGGGGGGGGGGGGGGGTTGGTTATCGTTCCAGGTATGCGTCGAGAGCTTCCCGGATTTGATCATGCAACATCACTGGAGGACCAATTCTGCTTGAGGGGACCATGGCAGAGCTAATTTCCCTACGATTCCTTTGAAATGGGCGCCAGACATGTGTAGGCATGCATAATGTTTTGGTGCCTGCTGAAGAGCATCTAGAAAAGAGTCAGCATGTTTATTTTTAAAGTATACTTGTACTAACGGCAGAGTGAATTTTGACGTTTCAGTTTTAAACTCCTCTTCCCAGAACTTTCTGTGGGCTGTTGTCTGTATATCCTGTTATTAGGAGGTAGGATGAATTATGGTTTGGCATGTATGGATTCTTGTCCAACTGAGGCTTTCTCATTTGTGCATAAGAGACACGTTGTATTTTTTTGTGGCTCATCCCTTTGGCTTTTATAATTCTCCTCATTGCAGGCCCGGTGGCTTACTGACACTGCGGGTTCTGTGGACCAAAACAGGTCCCTCTCCCTGTCACAAGATCTGGGGACCGAGTTTTAAAGAGAATTCGATTTATAAACAACACTGTTGACGGTAAATGTGCTGTTTTTCCACTCGCCCAGTCGCACCACCTCTGCGGCAGGTTTTATTTGCAGTGACACATTGGACTGCACGAAGAGTAAACAGTGTCTTGGTCTGGTGAGGAGAGGGGGTTGGATCGGGTTAAATAGAGGGTGCTTGAAACACCTCCAAGCTCTAACCGATGCACGATAACAGCAATGGTGCTGAGATCCTACCTGTTTAATTACTTTTTATTAAAACAAAGCCAAATGTTTTCACTTTTATTGAATTCTGACTATTCTTAACAAACTGTTCCTCTTTGTTTAAACAAGACTACATTATCCATCTTAGATACAGTTCCCAATAATAAACTGGTAACTTTTGCATTGTTCTTAAATAATGTCTTGTAAAACGTTTTTAATGTATTTACATTGTTTCTTTTTGTAGGGTGTATTAGTCATAAATGGCAGCCTCTTCTCAAATTATTTTATGGGGAGCCTCGCTTTATATATAACATGGCCATCTTCACTTAAAGAGCTTAGTTTATAATATGCATATTTTGTTGTTGCAGTTTTATACAGTGCAAACTCGACCCAAATGTATTGGAGTGCTTTACATGAGCACCAGCTCGGATACATTCCATTTTTGTGGGCAAGGAGAGATTCAGTGATTTGCCCAGAATCACAGGATGTTAAGCTGACACCGAGACTCGAACCTAGTTCCCCAGATCTTGTCGGTAGCTCTGGACGTTACGTCATATCCTCTTGTGGACTGTGGCTAACGCACCTGTTTAGGCCCGCTGAACTGTATGGTGTCTTCCCCAGCCCTGAAAACATGTGAATGAACTACGCCACACACGGAGCTGATTCATGGATGTCTTTGTTCTCCAACATACAATCACACTCTGCACCAACACGTCATACATCTGCCAACCACACAGTAACACCTCCCAGCATATTACGTAGTTCCTGTTGAGAGTCTTCCCAGAACCGCAAGGGTCCTAGCATGTAAAATTGTTAAATAGGAAGCGGCAGACATCATTAGGAAATCACATCTCCTCAATTAGTCGGTGAGGTGCTCACCATTGTCTGCCAAATGGGTGACCTGAGATGAAAAAAGCCCCCCCTGGTTGGGTAACAGTGGCACAAGCTCAGACGATCAAGCGGGACTTGTGAGGATGGGGGGGTCACCTCACACGTAGTCCCATGAGTTGACTACTGTTAAGGTAGATGTTTAAAATGTGATGCGTCCCGTGTGATGTACTTTCCGGAACGATGTGATGTCATCATGTACCTTTTGTGCGCTATAACCCTCAACAGGTCAGTGTCAAATGGAGTGTCTGTATTCTGTTTCTGTCTCTGTTTAACGAGAACCCAGTATCCTTTGTCAAAGACTGTTTACTGGGCGCGCCATCGCTTGTCTGGATATGTTTTCATTTTGCTTTTCTAAATAGCTTCAGTGATATGAACCTTGTTCTTATTCACTGATCAATTTGACTTTTATTGAGGTCGTTTTGTTCTGATGACTCTCTTAAATAGCAAGATGGCTGGACTCTTATCAGTCGTGGAGCGAGGAGCTAATCGATAGACCCTTAGGGCCTGACACAGGGCTTGGTTCAGATCGATTCCTTTAATCAACGCTCGTTGAAGAACCCTCTTGAGGGTGCCCATGAATCGCTAGCCAACACCATTGGCTTGGGGCCAATGGTATATATCTTTTACATTAAGTTGGCCAAGAAATTCTTTGAACTCTTTGCTATTGAATGGCAGGCCATTGTCCAATTTGAAAACTTCGGGAATGCCCTACGCTGCAAAGATGTCATCAAGCCATTCTATGACTTTGTTATGGGTTGTCGAAGACAGGTTTTCCACTAGAGGAAAGCGTGAATATTCATTGCTGATAACCATGAGCTGATACACATTACCTATAGGCCCAAAGAAGTTGACTGCAACTCTCTCCCAGGCATGAGGAGGAAGGTTAGACATTATTACTGGGTGCTGTGTCACTTTGGAAGACAACCAGTTACAAATGTGACATATTTTCAGCTCGGTCTCGACTCATTCATCGATCTGAGGGAACCACACTCGATCTCTTAGAGTTCTCTTGATGGTGTCCTTCATAGGCCAGTTCAATTATTTGCTGTCGTAGGCTGTCCGGTATGGTCCGGTGTGGTTTCTCGATTTGCTGCTCCCCGGTGACTCTGATGCAGCACCCAAACCAAAAGTGGTACACCAGCTCTAGAGGATCAGATCTGTCTCCCTACCAAGTGTGAAGACACCAGGATATACTGGAGCCGTACCGCACCAATACCTGTGGTACCAGACCCTCTGCAGCATACTAGAAGATCCAATCTGGACTCCAACTGCCCAGGAACCAAGTACCCATCAAAGGACATCAAAACCCCTGAGATCCACTTTGTGAGTGGCCCAGCTGTCCTGGAATCCTCTCTACTTCCTTCCTGCTCCTGACCGTGCAGACATCTTGACACACATCGCCCCACTGACCTACTTGCTCGGCACCCAGCCTGCCTGGCCTGTGTCCCGATGAACCAGCTGTACTTCCATGGTCCTGAGGCCTTTGTGACCTGCTCCCTTGAGTGGGACACCTTGGACTTACCTTTAAGTCCCCCTGTGCAGTGTGTTTTCAAGTGGCCCCCTTCTTCGTAGTGCATCAGCTACCAATTACCTCAGCACCCTGCTCCCAGCTAAATCTGGGATGCTCCTGAGAATCTGCTGGTGGAACATTGGGTATGGGCTTGCTACTTACCTAAATCCAAAAGGTGAACTTTGAGATCCAACTGTGTGATTTTATGTGCATTTCCTATTTCCTTCCATTGTCTTCAATTGTGTGTAATTGTGGACAAAAGTAATTCATTTTGCGAACTTTGAAAATTCATATCTTAAAAAGTACTTACTGTAGAACGAAGTTCTTGGTCTGAAAAATTACACAAAAATGTATGTTATTTTTGCAAATTGGTCTCAGATTTATTCTTGAGCTTGTATCATTTATTGCCTCTGTGAGTAAAACAAATGCGGCGACTGAGGCTGCGGGTGTATGTCAGTCTTGTTAACCTTTTTTTAAAAAAAGCTGATTTTAATAGCTTATTCGTAAATGTAAATTGAATGTGTGATGTATTACTTGCTCTGCTAATTTGCACACATCCTTAGAGCTTCCTACCTGTTTTCTATCGCTCCTGGCCCCGTTCCGCCCCGGCATTGTGCCGTTTGTGCGGAGGGCCGTCCTCTCGAGCGCCATTTCGGGCTTCTAGTACCACTTCCGCCCTGCACCTTGACATCGCAGGTTAGCGTTCTAGTGGCTGCTGATTTGGTCCTCTATTTTAGGCGCGAATACACCACCATTCGCTTGACAAACGCGGCGACTGAGGCTGCGGGTGTATGTCAGTCTTGCTAACCTTTTTTTTTAAAAAGCTGATTTTAATAGCTTATTCGTAAATGTAAATTGAATGTGTGATGCATTACTTGCTCTGCTAATTTGCACACATCCTTAGAGCTTCCTACCTGTTTTCTATCGCTCCTGGCCCCGTTCCGCCCCGGCATTGTGCCGTTTGTGCGGAGGGCCGTCCTCTCGAGCGCCATTTCCGGCTTCTAGTACCACTTCCGCCCTGCACCTTGACATCGCAGGTTAGCGGTCTAGTGGCTGCTGATTTGGTCCTCTATTTAAGGCGCGAATACTCCACCATTCGCTTGACAAACGCGGCGACTGAGGCTGCGGGTGTATGTCAGTCTTGCTAACCTTTTTTTTTTAAAAGCTGATTTTAATAGCTTATTCGTAAATGTAAATTGAATGTGTGATGTATTACTTGCTCTGCTAATTTGCACACATCCTTAGAGCTTCCTACCTGTTTTCTATCGCTCCTGGCCCCGTTCCGCCGCGGCATTGTGCCGTTTGTGCGGAGGGCCGTCCTCTCGAGCGCCATTTCCGGCTTCTAGTACCACTTCCGCCCTGCACCTTGACATCGCAGGTTAGCGGTCTAGTGGCTGGTGATTTGGTCCTCTATTTTAGGCGCGAATACACCACCATTCGCTTGACAAACGCGGCGACTGAGGCTGCGGGTGTATGTCAGTCTTGCTAACCTTTTTTTTTTTAAAAGCTGATTTTAATAGCTTATTCGTAAATGTAAATTGAATGTGTGATGTATTACTTGCTCTGCTAATTTGCACACATCCTTAGAGCTTCCTACCTGTTTTCTATCACTCCTGGCCCCGTTCCGCCCCGGCATTGTGCCGTTTGTGCGGAGGGCCGTCCTCTCGAGAGCCATTTCCGGCTTCTAGTACCACTTCCGCCCTGCACCTTGACATCGCAGGTTAGCGGTCTAGTGGCTGGTGATTTGGTCCTCTATTTTAGGCGCGAATACACCACCATTCGCTTGACAAACGCGGCGACTGAGGCTGCGGGTGTATGTCAGTCTTGCTAACCTATTTTTTTTAAAAAGCTGATTTTAATAGCTTATTCGTAAATGTAAATTGAATGTGTGATGTATTACTTGCTCTGCTAATTTGCACACATCCTTAGAGCTTCCTACCTGTTTTCTATCGCTCCTGGCCCCGTTCCGCCCCGGCATTGTGCCATTTGTGCGGAGGGCCGTCCTCTCAAGCGCCATTTCCGGCTTCTAGTACCACTTCCGCCCTGCACCTTGACATCGCAGGTTAGCGGTCTAGTGGCTCACCGCTGGTCAACATATCATGGTGACCTGGCGGAAGCACAGCGGACGAGCGCAGCGGGAGCGCCAACTTCGCGCCAAAGTCACGCCTAAGTCAAGCCCATCTGCGCCCGTCCGCGGTCGGCCGCGTACAGCGACCACTCACCTTGCCGATTTCATCTCTTATTCTTCCGTCGATCTTCTAACGCTCCCACATGCTGTGCCCCTACTGCCTTGTGCTGCCAGGGCTGCCCAGGAATGTGGTATTTTGGTCTCCCCTGACTCATCGGTCCTTGTGACTTCCCCTTCTTGCCCCAAGCCCGTATCATCTCATTACTTCACACCAACGCTAGGGACTTCTCCCTTGACCGTGCTGTATCTTAATACCCGGTCTATGGTGAAACATCAGCTTGAAATTTTTCATCTACTAGATGACAGTGCCGTGGACATTCTACTCTTATCCGAAACCTGGCTGACTGATGATTCAGTCCCTGAAATTCTTGCTGCCATTCCTACCGGCTATTATATTTTGCAATCTAATCGCCCAGCTGGGCAAGCCGGAGGGGGGGGGTTGCAGCTATCATCCGTACACAGTACACTTTTACCACCTTGGCTTGTACTGCGATCCCCAAAACAGAAAGTCTCGTTATTAAATTCACCTCTATTAGGTCTTCCTTCATCTGTGTCCTTGTGTACAGACCCCCTGATTTTATGCCCTCCTTTCCACAACAGGTCGGTGTACTCATTTCTCAACTCATCATTAACAACGCTAAAGTTATCATCATTGGTGATTTTAATTATTGGCCCTCTGACCCTCGGGAAAGTCGCTTATCGGAGGAATTTTCGGACCTCCTTATAAGCTTGAACTGTCGTCAATTTATTAGAACACCTACTCACTGCAAGGGTCACATTCTGGACCAGGTCTGGACGGCAAACCTTGAAATCTCGCCTCCCTTAGTGACTCCTTGCTCCTGGTCAGACCATTTTTTCATTTCTTTTTCTTTTAACTTATCTACCCCCTGTCGTCCCTCCCCCACGACCAATGTCCAAGCCCGGAATTGGAAGAAAGCTAATTTGACAGAACTCCACTCCATATTGGCATCTACAAAACCTCCGCCCTCTGGCTCAGTAACTCATCAAGCCTCTACTCTTGAACAATGGCTGCTGTCTGCATGTAACTCTGTGGTCCCTCTGAAAACCATAAAATCCATGCGCCCTCATGACGCTCAGCGGTGGTTCACAGATCAACTAAAATTAGATAAACTTGCTCTTCGCCATGCCAAGCGTCGATGGCGACGCAATTACGATCCACAACTTAAACTTGAATTTGTGAACCGTTTAAAAGCCTACAAATCTTCCATCCTCTCGGCCAAGACAATTTACTTCTCTCACAAAATCATGGAGTCTGCCTCTAAGGCAAAAGACATATTCTCCATAGTGAATGAGCTTTCCCTTCCAGATCGGGTCACTCCCCCACCCCTACCCACTCAGGCTCTGTGCGATTCATTGAATACTTATTTTTTGGACAAAATTACCACCATTAAAAACAACATCCCCCTGCCCCCTTCCTCTTCTCCTCTCCCCTTACCCCCCAATAACTCACATTATCTGGATGCCTTTCCACCTATTTCTACCACTGAGTTTCATAGGTTACTGCACAAAGTTAGTTCCGGTTCCCCCAATGACTGTTGCCCTCCCCAGATCCTTAAAGAAATCTTCCTGGCCTGTCCTGATCCGGCATTGGCTCTACTCAACAACTCGCTGTCTACTGGAGTAGTTCCGGACTCCTTTAAACAGGCAGTTGTGATACCAATCTTAAAGAAATCCAATGCCGACCCTACGGTCCTCAGCAATTACAGGCCCATTTCCCTTCTCCCTTACCTAGGAAAGATTTTGGAGACCTACGTCACACGCAGCCTTAGCACCTTTATCGAGAGCTCGTCCTTCTTGGATCCCCAGCAGGCCGGTTTCCGCCCTCTTCATTCGACTGAGGCGGTCATCGTGGCTGTTATGGACACTTTAAGAACAGGTGCCGACAATAACATCCCTCAAGCCCTTGTCCTGCTGGATTTGTCGGCGGCTTTTGACACGGTCGATCACACTACATTGATCGACCGTGTCAACAACGCCGGCATTCAGGGCGTAGCCCTCGACTGGATCAGATCTTTCCTGGACAAGCATTCCCAGGCCGTACACCTGTCCACCTTTTCTGCTTCTTATTCTCCCCTTTTCTGCGGAGTCCCTCAGGGCTCCGCCTCATCCCCTTTGCTTTTCAATCTGTATATGCAGCCCCTTATAGTTTCTCTTCGCAAATCCTCTGCAACAATCTTCAACTATGCGGATGATTTGCAGTTAATCTTTCCCATAGACACCTCCCTTTCCTCCCGTATCAGTTTTCAAACCACCATGTTAGACATCTCAGAATGGATGGCTCACAGCCAGCTCAAATTAAACCCCACAAAGACCGAGCTGGTGCTGGTGGGTGGACCTGCCAACCCATGGAATGACAGTTTCTGGCCTCCATCACTTGGGATCTCTCCCCGTCTTGTCAACTCTGTGAAGAGCCTCGGTGTAGTCATCTCTGGTGACCTTTCTATGAAGCCTCAGATCAGCACTGTAACATCATCCTGCTTCTTCCACCTGCGTAGGATACGCAAAATCAGTAGATTTCTCACCAGAGATGCACTCATCCTGGTCATCTTGGCTCTTGTGATGTCCAGAATCGACTTTGCTAACACAGGAATCCCTGCCTACCAGCTTCATAGGCTGCAGCTGGTACAAAACCAGGCTGCTCGCTTAGTATACCATCAGCCTAAGCATCAGCACGTCTCGCCGCTATTACGGAGCCTGCACTGGCTCCCGGTGGCCAAATGCTGCACTTTTAAGCTTGGCTGTACAATATTCAAAGCCCTTTCCAATCTTGCGCCTCTCTTCATTTCTTCTAGCCTGAAGCGGTACACACCCATGAGAAATCTTCGCTCTTCTGCCCATAACCTTCTGCTTATCCCTCAAATTCATCGAAAAAAACATGGCGGCCTTCGCTTCTCTTTTTTAGCCCCCAAATTTTGGAACTCTCTTCCATCCTCTTTCCGCCATTGCCCTACCTACGACTGCTTTCGTAGGACACTGAAGACGTTTCTTTTTCAGTTAGCATTTGAGTAGACCTCTGCCTTTGCCCTCCGTATTTGTTATGAGCGCCATGAAACCGTTCCGGTGAACGTGCGCGGTATAAAACATTTTAACATAACATAACATAACTTAACAATGCTTAGCACTACCCACTGATAAGCCGAACTGCTCACCTACACTACCACAAATAGAGTGTTAGTATTATCTACTTTTGTCTCTGTACACCAATCTGGGACTCACTGGATTCTCTACACAGTGTACTTTGTTTTTGAACTTTTAGCCATGCTGTGCCTCTGCCTGTCTCTGAATACACGTCTGGGTTGGTGACAGCTGGGTTTTGTACATTACCTCTGGAGAGACGCACAAAGGGAGCTGGGATCTGACATTTGTATCCTGATAGCCCATCACCAGGCTGATGGACCTTCCTGAGCTGCATTGGGAGGGAGGCGCTGATACTTGCTTCCGAATGGGTTGTGCCTGTCCCCCACAAAGAACTGCATGCCCCTCTGTTGTGTGTCTGTAGTCAAGGCAAGGAGTTTGTGATCTTCAAAGGCCTCTTTCATGTCTTCCCTTCTTCAAAGGCACATTTGGGTATAAGTACTGGACCCCTGACACTACCAAATCAGAACTTTTCTGAAACCAAGGACATTCTGCTTGGAAGAACAGCTGATGTGCTGTAGGAGGGACTGCCACTTTGGTACCTGCACTGCTGCATTGGCCTGCTGTCTACTGATTGCTGTGCTGATGGGGGACTGCCACTTTGCTACCTACATTGCTGTGTTAGCCTGCTGTCTACTGATTGCCGTGCTGTTGGAGGGACTGCCACATTTCCAGCAGCTCTTCCGAATTGGCCAGTTCCCTGCTGCTTTTTGCATGGAAGTGTGAGGGACTGGACTTGCTCTCTACATCCTTGAACCCAAGATTCTCCAATGGCTTGCCGGTTTGCCTCTTGTTTTCTGAAGTCACAGGGACAGAAAAGACTTCTTGCAACACTGCTGGTGCTGCTGAACTCTGCCATTGTTGAGTTATATCCGTGCCTGAGGTGCCCCCCTCTGGGCCTGGGCCTCAGAAGTGGGTTCTGCAGCTGTTCTCTACAAAAATTGACACGGTGGCCCATTTGCACTGATCGGAACCGATGCAATATCCTCCGACCCAGTGCCAATTCGACAACGACATGGGTCTGAAGAACCGGGTTTTAGAACCCAGCGGCGCCAGGGACACGCCCAAAGTCTTCGGGTTCTCCTGTCTTGGCAAACAGAGACACGGAATACTTCTAGGTGGCGTCAGAGATAAAATGTATTAGCTGCAGCTAGTAACAGTAATCTCAGTAATACAACACGGTGTACAACTCAAGAAACTGTTCAATTTCATAGAGCAAGACATCAGAATTTATACACAATATTCTCATTATAAATGTACACCCACTGCGCAAAATTCTGACCAATAGGACACATTTTCTAACTGAGTATCACATTAACAAAAACCCAATTTACAGTAACCCAACCCAAAAGTTAATTATTAGGAATGTCCCAAATTCAATTTCCACAAGCCGGACAAACCCATAATTGAAAGCACTACCCATGTAATGAAAAGTCGTAAGGAAAGAAACAATTCAGATGCTGATTAGGATAAGATATGTGCAAGGAAACTAAAAGTTAACGAGGTCCTGAACATTGATTGGTAATCACAGACAACGATCAGTTAAAGAAACTGGCTTCGTGGAAGGGTCAGTTTCAGGTGAAGAGGTCAGCGTCCTGCAGTTCACTCACAAGTAAGAAAAGGGTCTGCATACATGAACAATGAGGCCCATGCAACTTTGTTCGTTCGGTTACCTCCACGGCCTACTTGAGGGCAACACAAAATGGCGTTATGAACAACGCAAACAAAATGGAGTCCGGTCCCGAAAACCACGGAACCTCAGGTCCCAACTGCAAGGTTCGATCCTTTGACACCGTCTGCAAGGCCCGACTCCGACGCATCGACCCGACTGCGGGGAAAATACCGAAGCAGATGAGTGAAGCCAATCACTGTTTTTGCATGTAATCTTAAAAAACATTAATATCTCAAGTTCTACCTATTGGATTCTTGTTATTTTGGTCTTGTTTTACTCAGATAAATATTCTCTATTTTTCTAAACTGGCATGGAGTCTTGATGTGTTTTCACTATGCTTCTTTAATTTAAGCGGTGCAAAAATAATGTTCACATTGCCTCTTAAGTTAAGCCTGAGTGCTCTGTGCCAAGCTACAAGAGGGTGAGCATATGCTAATTTAGGTTGTGTTAAACATTTCTCTTCGTTGCCCCAGGGTAAGACCAGGTTTGCATTCTCAATCGCATGCTTTATGTCTTTGAAACTTAACTTGCATTCATGAGACCACTTGAACAGGACATTTCGCTTTGTCATAAAAATTCCGAATGTGTCTTGAGCAATAACTGGCCATGCCTAAAAAGGATTGCAGCATGGTAACATCTTTTGGGCTGCAAGTGGATGGCAGAGCTTGCACCTTGTCTGGAGTCATTCCCTATCAGAGAATATGTGCCCAAAGAACTTGAGTTTGGATTTGTGAAAGTCATACTTGGGTAAGGGCCTTGTCGTGTTCTTTCTGTGTTTCCCCCAAAACCAGCATGTCATCACTGTAATTGAAAGCATGCATACAGGTTGAATCTCACTACGAATAACATCCTGAAATATTTCGCAGCCGAAGAGGCCCCAAAACTCAGTCTCTTGTATTTGAACAAACTAACAAGTCAAAGAAGTAGCAATGCACCAGCAGTTCTCTTCAAGCTCGAGTTGATGATATCCTTTATTCAAGTGAAGGCAGGACAAGACTATGGCTCCATTCAATTGCATGATCATGTCTGCTATGTGAAGGCCATGGTGTATTTGTTTGCCTGGCGCATAGCAACACAAATGCGCACCGCTCCGTTACTGCCCCTTTTTGGTACAACTACTATGGGCGAAACCCATGCTATAGGGCCTGTGGAGATTTCAAAGATGTGATGTTTTAGTAATGTTTTTAACTCTTTCTCTACAGTTTCTTGTAAATAGAAAGCAATTCTACAGTGCCACTGGGCAACATGGCAAATGTCCCCATTAATGTGCAACAGCACTTTCATGTTCTTTAGTCGTCCAAAACCATGAAACAATGATGGGAACTGGTTCACAATTTTTGACTGAGCACTGATGTTCGAATTGAGGGATGTCAACCTCATATCAGCAGTGGTGGCAATGCTGAGCAAACATACTCTCAACACAGTTCCTTGGAGAACATGAATGGTGGCTTGCACTGACATTGTTTTATGCTGCATGGTCACTGTGAATGACCCTTGACTTTCTCATGGTTTAGAGGGAGCCCAAGTATATAACTTCGTGTCTGACAGGGTGAGTCTCAGCATGATATTAATCGACACACAACTGTCTGTAATGAAGGCTATTGGGTAACTTTCAATTTGATTTTGGGGCAATGTCCAAATTAGGTTTTCCTCTTTGCTTGGTGCAATTTCTTTGACTTTCTATCTTCTTTACAGGCGACTAGCCCCAAATGTGCATGCCGTCCTTCTGTAGATATCATCAGCGCACATCTGTCTTCTACATTGGTGCTTGATTATTATGTTGAAGAACCTTTGTATGAAGAATTTGACGGTGATCAACTTTGCTTGGTTTCTACTTGTCATTGCTAATGTTGCTTTTTTGCTTTATAGGTGTGGCTGGAGTGCTTCTGGAACATTCAGGCTTCCATCTTTCCTTAATGCTGTGATGCTTACTACCCCCACCTTCTTTTCCCTCCCCCACCCTCACAACCCATGTAATGATGGTGTCTGCCTCCCCTCCTTACCCCAACCCATCTTGTCTTCTCCCCTCCCCCTTCCCAGACCCCCCTTTTCCCCTCCCTTCTATTCCCACCCTCCTCCTCCCTCACCCCTGTGAGTTACACACTCTTCCCCCTTCCTTCGGACACGCTGACCCACTGAAAGACAGGACCCTTCCCCGCCAAGGGTAACAGATACTGCCCCCAGTCACACCAGTCCCAACTTTTACTACAACTCCACCAACCCTCCTAACAATGTGTGTGAGATTCACCTGCACCAATAGCGGAAGGCTCTTCTTTCTTCTTCTTTCTTCAACATGACCCCGGCCTCTGCCCAACCCCGCTACCTGCCCCCGCCCCCAGGCCCTTGGCGACCCACCCCATCGCCCCTCAATATAGGGGGTTCCCCCTCCCAGTACTCTCACCCTGTGGAAAAGTAAATTTTGCCATGTTTTGTGTCCCTACGTGTCGTCCATCATATGTTATGTGTGCATGATTAAATATGCATATGTATTCCCCATGTCTGATTAATGACGCAATTACAGTTGTGTCCCCCTCTAGTATGCCAGTTTCCAGTCCTCGTGAATAATACGATTATCAGGCCTATGTAAAGCTACGTTGCCACGTTTCTCAGTGTGCACGTTATTCTATTATAAAGTCCCCGTTTCTAGGCCTCAAAAAGGGCCCGGACACCAGATTCAGCTCCTGTCTCCTGAAGCCTCGCTGAGGAGCGATACAGCCCCCACCTGTATCCTCGACCCTTCACTTACTTCCTGCCTCGCAGTGCCCGGCCCAGCCTGGCTCAGTCTCTGAGTCTGCCAAGAATATGTTATGATTCCAGTTATCAGTTCAGCCCTCCTTCCCTGCATTCCTAAACTACTGAATCGCATCAATAGTTTCCATCGTTGTCTAGCCTTCAGGGCTCCATGTTAGAGAAATACTGCATTTAATGGTCATTTAATATTCTTCATCACGCACTACATGTAGAATAATGCATGGTCCAGTCTTAGAATCAAGTTAGCCTTTCCCCTTATGACTTCTAGTTTCTATCAACATGTTCTCTAAACATCAGATACTAGATAGGGTTTAGGTACATGTCGCTCCGACCCTCCAGACTTCAGTCTCTGCTCCTAGCACAGAGTTCATAGCCCCCAGCTTCTCCTAGTGATACGTCATTGCCAAGTTTGCGCGCACCACCAGGTTAGAGGTCCCGGCTCCTTAGGTAGCCCCCTCCATGGTTTCCGCCCCATTCATGACATATCCTGTTACGTTTGCATCACATGTCTATGTATACGCCCAGTTACACCTACTTTCCCCCTTATCTTTCGCGACTGCTACGCGTCACGCCTTCTGCTCCACCCACTGCTACGCCTACTGCAATGTAATGCTATGTGTTTGCGTTATGTATATATGCTCATGTATTGTTATTAAAAGTCAGCGCGCTCATCCCAGATCCAGCCCCAGCAGCTGCTGGGCCCTGTCACCCTGTCATCCTATTCCTATGCAGGTTGTCCTGTTCCTGTCCTTATGCTGTATTAAACCTGCAAAACTCCTACTACCTCGAATCTTGACTCTTATTTATTGAGCTATCTGTTATGATATATGTCTAGTCAAAAAGAGAGGTATTATTTATTTATTTACCACATAATGGCGCCCGAATAGGGACTTGCCCTTTCCCCACGCGTCGGTGAAGCCACGCCGACCCCCTGACCCTCTGCAGTCGTGACGGAACTCTTCTGCGCAGTGGCAGATATTTCTGCTCAAGTATCCCTCAGGCCCACGGAGGAGACGGAGGAGGCGGTCCAGCATCCAGACGAGACGGTGGAGGAACGCGGCGAGTCCCGACCAGAGCCCAAGCCAAGAGTCCAAGGTCCGAGGTATCCGGAGGTCCCACCCGTAACTGAAGTCCGAAGTCCGAAGTTCGTCGTCCGTCGTCGTAGCAGTCCAGTCCAGTCTGAGGCCTTCCGTTCTTGCTGCCCGGTGAGTACCGTTACTGGGGTGGTATCTAGACAGGGTCAATTTAATTGACTCTGGTCTGTGGGTTGGTGGTACACAGTCCCACAAACGAAGTGTCCATTTCGGTGGATACGGGTCCTGACGTGTCTCTTTATGAGACCGGTAAGTTTCGTACTGTTTCAGCAGTGCATCTAGTTTCTGTTCTAGTCAGTTTCTGTTCTCGAGAAAATTTATGTGTTCTGTTCTCAGTATTTCCAGGTAGTATTCTGTTCGAACTGTTATTTTTAAATGTTTTTCATGTATTTTAATGTCGTGGTATGAATGGGGAATAAGTATCGTGTTCATTGTGTATTGTATTGTGTCTAGATTACAG
Source organism: Lissotriton helveticus (assembly GCF_964261635.1). NCBI lineage: Eukaryota > Metazoa > Chordata > Amphibia > Caudata > Salamandridae > Lissotriton > Lissotriton helveticus. The sequence goes on along the minus strand of NC_136063.1, from coordinate 409,001,172 downwards.
TTCAGTCATGCCCATATTTTCCAAGTTACGTCAGTTAAAAACTAGAAAGGGTCTGCTGGAAGCAGCAGTTCCCGTCCCGCCCAGGGACAGTCCAGGTCACTTTATGTATCAGAAACATGGCATAAGCGCCATATTGTATCTAGATTTATGGGTAGAGTATACCAAACAGTTAGAAGAAAAGTATAGATGGCCCGTATCGGGTACATGGGATGCTGAGTGCATCATGCGAGTAGAAGAGGCATTATGGAAAAAGAAAGCCAGACAGTCACAGAAAGATGCCATCGAGTTATGGCGCAAAGAAGCTCATAAAAGAACTGAAAAAGAAATCAGAAAGTCAGAATTAAGTAGAGAATCCCAAGAGCGAGCCCAAGAAAAAGAATTAATCGAGATAGGTGAACAAGTCAAAACCGAACAGAGAGACAGACAGAGGAATGCCCTTATTAAGGGTATGTATCCTCTTCTTGCCGAGGGCTTGCCAAAAGCGACCCCAGAGGCATTCAGTAATTTCCCGCCACCATTAGTTCCGACCAAGCTACGTCACAAACCGACCGCAGCTGATATTTTTATTTCGTCCTATCTGGACGACACAGTCCCTGAATATGCAAATCCTGTTCGCGCTCCGCCAGTCCCAGTAAATCAGGCACATCCTGCTCCTCCAGACACCGGGGCACCCCATGCAGTACCTGCTACGGTACCCCCGGTCCAGCCAGCATTTCAATTTCCCGCTCCGCCACGAAGAATATCAGTCGACGATTCTAGTCTAGGGGCCGCAGGAGGAGGTCCTCCTCAAACCCCGCCGCCACGCAAGCGTTTATCAGCACTCGAATTACATGCTCAAGCATCACAGCGTACTCCCAAGAGTAATAAGTCTGTTGCAGAAATCAGGCAAGCCCTTGGCGAATGTGCCTATGACCCAGTCCCAGGCGAGAATAATATGGTTTTATATTCAGTACGCGTAAGGAGGGTGACCGAGTATCTAGTCACCCTACCCAATATGAAAGAAGATCTAGACAGAATATATCGTTTCATCCGTACAGGGGATGATCCAGAAAGTATTAGTGATGCCATGTCTCAAAGGAAAGCTGAGATCCAGCGTATGATATTAAAGTTTTTAATTAACTGTCTAATAAGAGAACAAGATTACCCGTCTAAAGATCAGGCCGAAATGAAAATCCTGACAAAGTGGAGTGATAATATAGCCGAGGGTAAGCACAATACCATTAGTGCCATGGAGAGTATGTACAAGAAAATCCGTAGAGAAATAATAAAGATACACGAACAACGTAAAGCAGCACAAGTAAGCGAGAAAGAAAGTAACTCTGATACTGAAGAGGTAGAGGACGAGAATTCCGCCAGAATAGCGTATGTAGGAAAATCTAGATTTCCAGATTGCCATTTACGCCTAGAACACAAGTCAATTTTCCATCATTCAGCACCAGAACAAGGTTCCCTAGAACAAGTGTTCCAAGCTACCGATCACATTCTAAAATCACGAATCGGTTACAGTGAGTTAAGTACCATGCATGAACAGGAACTAGCCCGATCAGCAGTCCGATGGATTACTGATTCTACCACTTTTCCAGACGAAATAGTGGCACAAATGTTTCTGAAATTGCCCCCAGCCGAGCAGCGACTGGTGGGTATGTATATGATCCAGCACCTCATTACTCTGTATGAGGGTCAGCACTCTGATCCAGGTCCGTTACACGATATCCTGAACGAGTTACTCCAGTATAGATGGAGAGGTCTAGGTACCGATTTAATTAGTGTCATTCTAGAACAGCGCCACAAATATAGAACGTTTCTGAACCCGCATTTTGTTCATGTCTCACCCCCAGAAAGTAAACCATTTTACATGGAAAGACAGAACCCGTTACGAGAAGTGCATCCAGTTAAGACAGAGGACGGTGAAATGCAACGAGTGTTTGTTTACACCCCGATTACAAAGATGGAACTCCTCGAAATGAAGAAATTAATTCCCTGTCATGACAAAGATCCAGCAGGGTTCCATAGAGAATTAAAAGACATGCTCCGTATGGGAGAATACACTTACCCAGATATCATTAAAATGTTAAAGGTCCTGTTGCCCGCAGGGGTGTATGAAAAGCTAAAGGAAAAAGAATGGGAGGTGGGAGAGAAAAAGATAGATTGGGCAGTTCTAGAAGCAGAAGATAAGGCACGAGTACCAGGTACTGGTCTAGGAGAGAAATGTAAAGAATTACCAGAATTATTGATTCAAGTTTTACCCAGATTATTGACAACTAGAAAAGAAGACTGGGATGCAATCTCAGCCTGTAAACAGAAACAAGAGGAAGATATTAGTGATTTCTATTCCAGGTTTGAAAAATGTTTTAGCATCAACAGTGGCCTCAAGACAAGTAGTGAGTCATACCCTCACCTTTTTGTTACTAAATTAGTCGAGAATTCAAGCCCACAAATTAAAAATCGAGTTTTGAAAGTCGAAAGTACCTGGCAAGCTAATATCCCGTCCCAGATGCTCCAGATGCTCCAGTACCACCAGAATAGAATCAGGGAAGAGCAAGAACACGAGAGAAAACGTATGAAAGACACGAAAATGAAAGTACTAGTTGCACAATCTGTTCCTCAAGACAGTCAGAAGAGGGGTCCGAATCAAGCCAGTCATCCTGCAGCTCCCGTTAAAGGGAATTGCAACTATTGTAAACAGCCAGGTCATTTTATAAATGAGTGTGCAGTTCTGAAACACAACATAGCTACTGGTAAAACAAAAGAAAGACCACGTCCGCCTAGACAAGAACAAGTTTCACAGACTCCTCAGCCACAGAATGCACAACAGACAGTTACAGCACCGCAGCCTATTGCTGCAACCCAGCATGTCACACAGCAGATGTACCAGTATGCACAGTCTGAGTATCCAGAGTACCAGCAGTATTCATGAAATAGCCTAGAGAGGGAGGTAGGCTTGCCTCTCATCGAGATACCTGTAGATCAAGAAGGTCCCTATGTTCACAGTCAAGTATTAGGGAAAGACAGAAAGTTTTTAATTGATACAGGGGCAAGTAGGACCACAATTAGTCATGCCGAAGTTCCAGGGGCTCCGCTCTCAGGCTCAAGAAATGTTTCCCTTGGATTTTCAGGAAAACCTATCGTAAATGAGATTTCAAAGCCAGTTACTCTAGAAGTAGGTCCATTGTCCCGCACTACTGATCTGTTACTTACTAAGTCATGTCCAGAAAACCTATTAGGCATTAGGACACTGAAAGAGTTAGGTGCAGTTATATGCTGTTCCCCAGAGGGAATACGATTGTTCCTACGTGACTTTAAGGGTCACTATGTATTACGAGATTTTGATCCAAGACTGTCTAATGTCCCGCAGCATTTATGGGCGCAAGGTCCAACTGATGTAGGTTACATGCAAATCACACCCTATCGTGTGACTCTCAAGCCAGGTGTAGTGTTACCACGAATCAGACAGTACAGATTGCCACCCGAGGCTGTAGCAGCCTTATCCAAAATTATTGACGAGCTCATGGCTCAAGGAGTAGTTGTAGAAACTGACTCCAATGTATGCAATTCTCCGATCGTTCCAGTCATGAAACGTACTGATCCAAATGCACCCCCAGTATATCGATTAGTGATCGACCTACGAGAGCTTAATAAATGTATTATTCCGCAGTACCCAGTTGTCCCAGACATCTCTTCCCTATTGACAGCCATTGATTCCGAAGCCACGTTCTTTACAGTAATAGACCTCAAGAATGCATTTTTCAGTGTTCCTATTCATCCAGACAGCCAGTTTCTTTTCGGATTCTGTTTAAATGGAAGGAGCTATATGTTCACACGCGCTCCTCAAGGTTTCACAGAAAGTCCTAGTATTTACAGTCAAGCACTCAAGAGACAACTAGACAACATTCACATGCCAACTGACACTGCCCTGCTCCAGTATGTCGATGATCTACTGATCACAGCCCGTTCTGAACGTGCTTGCGAGCAAGCATCCCTTACAGTCTTGTATTTTCTAGCCGAGATGGGGCACAAGGTGTCCCCTTCTAAACTTCAATTCTGTGTCCAGCAAGTGGTATACTTAGGACACTTGCTGTCCAAGAGGGGTAGGCAGTTGACACCAGACCGTATCCAGTTAATAGCGAGTCTTCCTCAGCCCAAGACCCAGAAGGAGGTACGTGCTTTTATCGGCCTTACTTCTTATTGTAAACAATGGATTCCCCAGTATGCATTTCTAGCCAAGCCACTGATACAGTTAACGACACAGGAGGCAGCCGTACCGACTGTCCTCCCTTGGACATCTGAACATACACTTAGTTTCAACGAGTTAAAGAAAGCTTTATGTCAAGCTCCAGTTCTAGCAACACCGAACTACAGTAAGCCTTTTACACTTTTCGTCACTGAACGTGAAGGTACAGCATTATCTGTTCTCACACAAGATCAAGCAGGACAATACAAGCCCTGTGCTTATTTTTCTAGCACACTAGATCCTGTAGCCCAGGCTTTGCCTGCGTGCCTCAAGTCAGTTGCAGCCACAGCACTAGCTATCAGACAAAGTGATTCCATAGTCTTAGGACATACCTTGACGGTACAAGTTCCACATTCTGTGGAAGTTCTTTTAAACCGAACACAGACTCAGCACTTGACAATTGCACGTTTAACAGGTTATGAATTGACACTGTTCCAGCCACACATAGATATCAGACGCTGCAACGTCCTGAACCCTGCTACACTGTTACCATCAGCTAATTCAAATTCTGCCACACATGACTGTGTGGAAGTTGTTAACATTACGACAAAGCCAAGACAAGATCTGACAGATATTCCATTACCAGACCCCGACCTGACACTTTATGTGGATGGTTCATGTATGAGAACTAGTACAGGAGAACTAGTCGCCGCGTATGCAGTGACTACTGACACTGAAGTTATTGAAACACACCGTATTGACACTCTGTCCGCTCAAGCAGCAGAGCTAGTTGCTCTGACACAAGCCTGCATACACGCCAAGAACCTGAAAGTTAATGTTTACACAGATTCACGTTACGCATTTGGAGTTGTACACGACTTCGGAGTGCTCTGGCAGGAGAGAGGTTTCATGACTTCTCATGGAACCAAGATTCAGCATGGTCTCCTTATTCAAGCTCTGTTAGATGCCATACATTTACCGACATCTATCGCTATCATGAAATGCAAAGCACATACGAAAGTCACTGATATTATTTCCCAAGGTAATGATCTAGCAGATCGCACAGCCAAGCTTACAGCACAGACTCCAGACATTCAAGTTAACATGACACATACTCCAGATCCGATTACATGTATGACAGTTAAGGACCCTACACAAGATGTCATAGATATCCAGTTACATGCTACTCCCGAAGAAATCAAGAAATGGTCCGAACAAGGAGGGGTCCAGACAGATCAAGGATGGTTAACAAAGGGTAGAGCCACATGGTTTCTCCCCGACTCTATGGTTCAAGTCATTATTAATACCGCACATAGTCCAGCACATTTAGGAGAAAAAGCTATGTTAGACAGTATCCAGAACATTTGGTTCAACAAGCATTTACGAGCTGCAGCTAAGCAGAAAGTCCGTACCTGTATGATATGTTGTCAGTTTAATCCAGGTAAAAGTGTCCCGGTGGAACAAGGTGGTTTCCAGCCCCCTGACCACCCTTTTGAAGTCCTCCAGATGGATTATATTCAGATGGAGCGATGTCGAGGTTTCAAGTATGTCCTTGTAGTTGTATGCGCTTTGTCCAGGTGGACAGAAGCATATCCAGTCCCAGATTACACAGCCGCGACCACTGCTAAGCAGTTGGTTCGTGAGTTCTTCCCCCGTTATGGACTCCCTAGAGTCGTATATTCTGATAACGGCCAGCCATTCTCATCTGAACTCATGAAGCACGTTTCCCTTTTGTTAGGGTACCAGTGGAAGTTCCATTGTGTACGCCATCCTGAAGCAGCCGGTCTCGTTGAGAGACATAATCAAACCCTGAAAATCCGCATCGCCAAAGTCTGTCAAGAAAAAGGTGTGGACTGGCTAGTAGCTCTGCCAGTTGCTTTATTTTACATGCGCATGGTCGCACATTCCAGATCAGGTCTGTCCCCGTACGAGGTCGTATTCGGCCGCCCCCCTAACATGTGGGGTACTCCTAGACCCCGAAGTATTACCGATGTTTCAAGTAATATGCTGACAGATTACCTAGCTTCCTTGATGTCTGCCCTCAACTCATGTCGTTCACAGGTTGCCGCCGCATTTCCAGACAATACCGAGGTGGCACCGCATGAAATCGTTCCAGGATCCATGGTGATGGTCCGCAACTTTGACAGATCAAGTCCGCTGGAGCCTCGATGGAAAGAGCCCCGACAGGTCCTCCTCACCACCCGTACAGCCGTGAAGTTGGAAGGACGCAAGGGCTGGGTGCACCTTTCTCATGTTAAACTTTTTAATGGACTAAAACCCGTCTTAAAGAACATTTCCCAGGATTTGAAGGATTGCCCGAATATTGTTCTCAAGGACTGTCCCGCAAATGACATTGTTACAACCCCTCCCCTGTTAGAGAAAACTCCACAGCAGGAGTATAAACAGAAATTACGATCTAGTAAATTAAGTCAGCCAGTTTGATTGTCTAAGTCCTCCCCTAGGTGAAACGGTTAGACTGTTTCTGACATGTATAAAATAGACCCCCATAGTGAGAGAATTAGTCAAAACTCAATCCGATGTATCGTTTTTCTATGTTTCATATTGTTTTCCAGCCTTATGATTTCCTGCACCAGTTATGCATTTTACCTATGTTTCCCAGTTTCACATGTAAATAAGTCTGCTAATGCTACAATAGAGCACACGTTTAGTGATCTGCCCCCTCATGAACTGTCCTACCGCCTCGCTATGCGTAATAACTCATTTATCCGCATGTTACATTACTCACACCAGACCAGCAATGCCACTAATTGTTGGGTATGTGGTCGACTCCCCCCTTTCCAGACGCCGAAGGGAGTTCTGCCACTTTTTCCTTATCCATTTTCACATAATGGTTCGTGTGGAGCATGGTCCACGTTAACGTCATCCTCAACAGATATGTCTTTTCTTAACAGTACATGTTTCCCAGACAAGCAAGGTCTTCCCCACAGAACAGGTTTAGATCTAGAAAATGAAGTGTACAATTTAGGTAATTATTCTTCGAATTTTATGGTCCTGAATGTTCAGTCTGATACTACTCCAGACTTACCTGCTATTTCAGTCCTACCAGTCAAAGGCGAATTATGTGTCCGAAATAATGGTTCCGTACATGTAGGACATAGTGATTGTACTACTGTTGTCAAGTATAGTGACAGTGGGAAATCTATTTTCAAAGCTTCACGTCATTCTTATTTTATTTGTGGTCAAACCGCATATGTTCGTCTGCCCCTCGATTGGGAGGGAACCTGTTACATTGCCTTCCTACTGCCACCTGTTTTCCTAGCCCCACCTGATTATCATAGAAATACACATCTAGTACACATTAGACATAGAAGGGAGTCCCCAATTGTCGATTATACTGAAACTACTCTAGAACAATATACCGATTTCAATAAAGGTTTCTTCTTCTTTATAGGACCTATCCAGAATAGTAAGTTAATCCGTAGGTTAACCAGAACCCTTGAAGCTGTAGTAAATGAGACTGCCTCTGCTCTAGGTAACCTAACCGAAGAGCAATCTGCTATGAGATTTGTCGTTTTGCAAAATCGTCTCGTCCTTGACGTCATACTGGCCGATAGGGGCGGGGCCTGTAGAGTCATCGGATCTAGTTGCTGCATTTTCATTCCAAATAACGCGCCGTCTGTTTATTCAGCTATAACCAGACTCCATAAAATTGCCCATCTGTTACACCAAGATCCAGGCACCTGGACATGGTCCGGTTGGTTCTGGAATATAATTTCCGCATGGGGATGGAAAATATTGTCCTTTCTAGGTATTGCAGTAGTGATCATATTCAGCTGCTGCCTCTGTATACAATGTGGCCCTGCGATTTGCGGCATTTGTGCTACCTCTTGTATTCCTAGTCCCAAGCCCCGTTCTAAATCCCGTTCCAGGATAATTCGAGACGAGCAAATGATACTGTATGAAATGATAGATGGTATCATGAATATTGATGTTTCCTGATGGAAACGTAGTGACAAGGAGGGAATGTGGAAAAGTAAATTTTGCCATGTTTTGTGTCCCTACGTGTCGTCCATCATATGTTATGTGTGCATGATTAAATATGCATATGTATTCCCCATGTCTGATTAATGACGCAATTACAGTTGTGTCCCCCTCTAGTATGCCAGTTTCCAGTCCTCGTGAATAATACGATTATCAGGCCTATGTAAAGCTACGTTGCCACGTTTCTCAGTGTGCACGTTATTCTATTATAAAGTCCCCGTTTCTAGGCCTCAAAAAGGGCCCGGACACCAGATTCAGCTCCTGTCTCCTGAAGCCTCGCTGAGGAGCGATACAGCCCCCACCTGTATCCTCGACCCTTCACTTACTTCCTGCCTCGCAGTGCCCGGCCCAGCCTGGCTCAGTCTCTGAGTCTGCCAAGAATATGTTATGATTCCAGTTATCAGTTCAGCCCTCCTTCCCTGCATTCCTAAACTACTGAATCGCATCAATAGTTTCCGTCGTTGTCTAGCCTTCAGGGCTCCATGTTAGAGAAATACTGCATTTAATGGTCATTTAATATTCTTCATCACGCACTACATGTAGAATAATGCATGGTCCAGTCTTAGAATCAAGTTAGCCTTTCCCCTTATGACTTCTAGTTTCTATCAACATGTTCTCTAAACATCAGATACTAGATAGGGTTTAGGTACATGTCGCTCCGACCCTCCAGACTTCAGTCTCTGCTCCTAGCACAGAGTTCATAGCCCCCAGCTTCTCCTAGTGATACGTCATTGCCAAGTTTGCGCGCACCACCAGGTTAGAGGTCCCGGCTCCTTAGGTAGCCCCCTCCATGGTTTCCGCCCCATTCATGACATATCCTGTTACGTTTGCATCACATGTCTATGTATACGCCCAGTTACACCTACTTTCCCCCTTATCTTTCGCGACTGCTACGCGTCACGCCTTCTGCTCCACCCACTGCTACGCCTACTGCAATGTAATGCTATGTGTTTGCGTTATGTATATATGCTCATGTATTGTTATTAAAAGTCAGCGCGCTCATCCCAGATCCAGCCCCAGCAGCTGCTGGGCCCTGTCACCCTGTCATCCTATTCCTATGCAGGTTGTCCTGTTCCTGTCCTTATGCTGTATTAAACCTGCAAAACTCCTACTACCTCGAATCTTGACTCTTATTTATTGAGCTATCTGTTATGATATATGTCTAGTCAAAAAGAGAGGTATTATTTATTTATTTACCACAACCCCAACACGCTTCCACCCGAGGGCCCTAGACGCAACAGTCCTCGCTGCATATGACCTCAAAGGGCCAGACCTACATTAGGGAAATTGACCACCTCCTACCCTCCCCGTATTGCCAATACCGGGCTTCAGTATCTCTTAGTATATCAGGCAAGAGACAGGTAAAATAAAGCCATTTTGCCTTAATCAGGTCTATTTTGCATGTATGCATTTCCAATGTCATCCTACGGGAGAGGAAGGCCTTTCAGTAGTGAAACATTTATTTCGAAGAATACCCGAACATGTAAAACTTAAAAGTACATGTCTTGCTCTTTAAATACATTTTACCCTACCCTCTAGACTGTCCAAGACCTACCCTAGGGGTACCTATATGTATTGAAAAGGAAGGTTTGGGCCTGGCAAAAGATTTACTTTGTCAGGACGAAATGGCAGTTTAAAACTGCACACACACACAGGCTGCAATGTCAGGCCTGAGACACGTTTAAAGTACTACTTAAGTGGGTGGCACAATCTGAAAGAAGTTCGATCTTGTCCTGGGTGGGATATTTCCTCCCAATTGAAACATTTAAGGAAACAACCGATCCCTAATAGAAATATTAACTACCTTCCACAGGCAAGTTATCGAGAGGCATACCCTGGGCCAAATAACTATCTTCCTATAAATCCAAAAGAATTTTGGAATATTCCTCTATCAAATATGTTCCATCCACTGACCCCCATGAGTCTCAATGACTGACTGTATCCTATTTCACCACCATTAATATCTGTTTGTGATGATAAGTCCACTTCTATCCCCTTGGATCATGTGAAATGTAATTTTCGGCTGGATGGGGGTAGTGTGGAGGGTACAAGTACATTTATGGAGACAAATAAAGACCTATGCAATGATCAAGAAATAGATGGAGGAGACGATGATAAACAAAATGAGCTTGCAGGGGGTGAGCAAGCACATCTTAGAACTGTAACAGAACAGGATATGGTAGAGAGGCCTGTGGAGTCGAGAGACTTTTGTTTAATATCTTGGAATATAGCCGGTTATTCCCGCAGACTGGATGATCCAGTGTGGTTGAATTATGTTGATTCTTTTGACATAGTCTGCCTACAGGAGACATGGTGTACTGTGGATCAGAGCCTGGATGGGTTTCAAACGTTTACTGTCCCTGCAATACCATCACAATCAGGGAGGGCAAAGGGTGGGTTATTGACAGCGATTTCTGTAAGGCACAAATCAATGTGTGTGAATAAAGTGTTGGAATCACCTTGGTACCAGATAATTATGATTAAGGACCACTTTCCGTTAGATGTGCTCCTAATCAACTGGTACTATAATATTTTTGACCCCAACGATACTACAGTTATTGATACCCTACAAAAGGAAATATTAAAATTGAGAAATAGTGTTTTTCCTTTGGCAATCATATGGTTAGGTGACTATAACTGTGAGTTGTGTAAGTTTAGTGGGTCTAGAGTGTGTGGCCTGTTGGACCTAGAAGACCAACCGATGGCCCACTTTAAACATTCTAAACAAGGAGAGGCTCTTAATAGTATTATCCTGAATAATGATTTGTGTGTTTTGGATATGTCCAATTTCTCGGGTTTAGCTAATATCCCCACCTTTCAAGGCACTGGCGGTAGAATGACTACAATTGATTTTGTTATGGTCTCCAGGGAGTTCTCCCATTTTGTAAAAGACTTTAAAATTGAGGTGAACCCTGTCAGTGACCATAATCCCCTAATTTTGAGTTTTGATTTGGCGCTTGTGGATAAAACGCGCCAAGAACAGCCAATAGAATATAACCAAAATAAGGGGGTTACCGTAAGGTGGGATAAGGTAAATGTAAAGCAGTTAGAGATGGACATTTTTAAGGATAATATAGATTATATAGAAGCTTGCCTGACACCTATAGTTGACCCAACTAATACAATAAAAAGTTTTGAGACCCTTTTGAGAAATGTTGCCTTACGTCTTGTTAAGTCAAGGGTTAGTAACCGACATCAAGGCCCTAAATGGTTTGATTCCGAGTGTTCATCTGCCCAAACTTATTTAACAAAGGCTCTTCATCAAGACCCACGTGATAAGGATTTAGTCAGACTGGCCAGAAAGAAATATGCTGATGCTATTAAAAAAAGGAAAAAAGATTTAAGGATAATGGCATGGGATGACTTAGATAAAGCTGTGGCACTAAAAGATAATAGGCTCTTCTGGGAAATAATTAATAGACCTTTTTTAAAAACAGGGGAAGACAATACAATTAGGACACACATCCCTGAAAATTCCTGGGTGGAGCACTACAAAAAAATATTTAATCCCAAAGATATAGCTCAAATTGTTACCTTAGGAGATGGTGAATATGATGGCTCCAATACTGAATCAGTAAAAATACTTAGTGATTCATTAACTATTATAGAACTGGAGTCAGCTCTTACTAAGGGGGCGGCGTTAAAAGCCCCTGGGACGGATGCCATCCCTTTAGATTTGTTCAAACATAATCCTAAGGTTTGGTGCCCATTGCTTCTGAATGTCTTTAAAGCGGTAGTGTTGGGGCGGGTACCGTCTTCATGGACTGAGGCTGTTGTGGTGCCTATTTTTAAAAAGGGAGATAAGTCGAACCCAGGATGTTATAGGCCAATATCTCTAATAGATGCCTCTTGTAAATTAATGGGTAGAGTGATATTGGCACGCTTGGAAAGCTGGGCAGAATCATCAGGGATTATTGTAGAGTCACAGTATGGGTTCAGAAAAGGGAAGGGTACTACTGAGCAGTGCCTGAATTTAGCACTGATTATGGGCAAGTACATGGGTGCCAAAAGAAGTTCTATTTGTTTGGCATTCATGGACTTGTCTAGTGCTTTCGACACTGTATGCAGGGAGAAATTGTGGTGCATGATGGAGGTTATGGGCTTTGAGGAGCCTTTGGTAACTTTGCTCCGTAGGTTGCATGCTGCTACAACAGTTAGGGTTAGATATGGTCCTGGAGGTGAAAAAACCAGGCATATCTTTTCTACTGAAGGAGTTCGCCAGGGTTGTATATTAGCTCCCTTTTTATTTTTGGTTTATACAAACGGTTTAGAAAGTTTTTTGATTGAAACTGGTGCTGACTTTCCTAAGATTAATGGTAAAAAGATCCCAATGTTGTCATATGCTGATGATACTGTGCTAATGACCCTTACCCCCAATAGCATGCAGACTTGTCTGAATGCCTTTGATTTATTTATGGGAAAATTAGATCTTGGGGTCAATTTTAGCAAATCCTTTACCATGATGTGTGGTCAAAAGAAGAACGCGAAAATCCGCAACTTCAAGGTGAGGGAGTTTGGCATAGAGAAAGTTGATAATTTCAATTATCTGGGCAACCTTTTTAATAAAAAATTGAATTGGGAACCGTTGTTGTTAAACCGGGCACAGAAGGTTTCACAGCTAAATGAGGCTCTTTTTCGTTTTGCCAGTAAACTGGTACAACGACGCATTGCCGAAATGATATCCCTGTACCAGGCTAAATGTGTTTCTGTTATAACATATGGTGCTGGTGTTTGGGGGTCACAGAACTGCGACAAAATACAGATTGTGGAGAACAAATTCTTAAAACGCCTATTATGCGTTCCTTCGGGTACATCAAATTCTTTTTGTCATAGTGAGGTTGGAATTGAGTTTGTTTGTGATACTATTCATATTGCACCCTTAGTACTATGGTCTAAAGTTTGCAATCTGATGACTTGAAATTGACGAAAGATATTCTCACAGATTGCCTTAAACTTGAGCACTTCGAGGAAATCCCTTGGCTTCGATATGTCAGAGATACCTTTGATAAAATTGGGTTAGATATTATGTTTAAAAACCATGATATCTTGAAAAAGGACTCTAAAACTATCATCAAAAAAGCATATAGCCAAAAATTGGGATCCTTGGGTGGTAATGAACAGGTACTACGTGTACAGGGAAAATTAGTGCGCCCATTTTATTTAACATATATCTTGAAAATGCAAGGACGCTTCTATCTAACTAGGTTTCGTCTCGGGACATTACACTTCCTTTTTGCTTTCCCAGAGCAGGGGGGTTGGAAGGTGACTTTACCCTGTTGTCCCTGTAATAATAAAGTGTCACAAAATACTCTACATCTAATTTTATTTTGTACTTTGTACAAAGATCCAAGAAATTCCTTCATTAGACCACTATTATTATCCCTTGGAACGTCTTATTACAAAGAAGGTTATGAATATTTGTTATCATTGTCTACGGAAAAGATCTGTAATGCCGTATTAAGTTTCATCAGATCGGCTCTTGCAATCAGAAACCGTTATTGATTTGTCTTGTGTAAACTAGAATTGTGTAATAATGTATTATGATGTTTCCTCTTTTTCTGCCTTTTTTGGAAATGTATTATGATTTAATGTTGTTATATTTTTAACTGCATACTTTTATGATTTCCTTTGAGAAATCGAAATAAAGTTATTTGAACGGGTGGCACAATCAATGCTGCAGGGACAGAGTAACATTTATTTTACAGGACCTGGGTACATGTAGTACCTCTTTGCCAGGGACTTATAGGTAAATAAACATGCCAATTGGGTATAAGCTAATGTTACCATGTTTAGAGGAGAGAGCTCAAGCATTTTAGCACTGGCTAGCAGGGGTAAAGTGTGCAGAGCCCGAAAGCCAATAAAAACGATTTCAGCAAAAAATAGGATTGAAGGCAAGAGGTTTAGGGATGAGCCTGCAGAAAGGGCCAAGTTCAATAGTGGTGAATTAGGTATCGGTGTATCAGTCTCTAATAGCCCTGACTGTGATATAAATTACATTTAATAGCCTCATCAATAGGAAGTATTGATGCATCCTGGCACGGGCAGGAAGGATACAGACATCCATTTACTGGATTGCCTATTAAAGGTGCATCCATGTACCAAGGCCACTGGTACTGACCGGCCCGGCAGCAGGGGTTGTGTATGTTTAGCATGGCAATGGTTGGGCTGCAGCTTCAGGTTGACTCTGCATAACCGGTCTATAGTCAAAGTTACTATAGGGATGCCCCCTCCCCTTACATGTTGCCCTATAGAAGTCAGCTAATTGTAAGGGGTCAACTGATGATATTGCAGTTGCTGAGTACGGTATCTAGACGTTAAGGAGGCAAAAACATTGGACAGACAGTGCTAACGTGTTCAAGATGACAAATAATCTGGTAACGTACATTGTAATAGCCCTTGCCAGAATAAAAGGGTCAAGGCATTTCATGCTGATTTGGGGAAAGGAGGCATGGAGGGGCCACATCTGCTGTATAATTCATCTACTGCATAGCTTGTTTCTAGCCCAAACTAGTTAAATGGTCGCCTGTTGAGCGGCTGAGATTTTGCAGGACATTTGTAGGGATCAAATGGATCACCTTCTAGTCACTGAATGCAGTATTTGGGTAGTACACTAACAAGACAGCTTAAGCCTTGCCAAGACAGAGCTAAAGTACTGGACGGCAAGAAACTAAGCAATAATTCCACAAAGGTGGTTGCATTATGCTGCACGACAGTTTATTCTGGCTGCACATTCGATCTGCATCCTTGGACTTCACGACATGGATGGGTCCGGACTCCTGATACATGCCATACCATACACATACTTTATTTCGATCACAAAGATCATGAAAGCTCACAAAAAATAACAACGAGATACAAGATACATAAATAAAAACCAACCAGCTGTTGACAGAGAGGGAAATACAGAAGTTAAAACATACCAATGGATAAAAACATGAGTATTAAAGATAAACAGAAGCAACTCTTCCTACAGACTAAAAGCAGTGATCTATGAATTAATGACGTACTAAAGCGATATTCACATGACATACAAAAGCAATAGGTCCAAGTAGACTTTGGGGTTACAAGTACAAAGCCAGTGTCCCCATCAGTAGATACCATACGCAGAATGTAGTCACAACGACTCCTCGTCCACATTATTTTATTCGCACTTGGTACGCCTAATCAAGATGGCCATAATAAATGTTGCCACACCAAATACATGGAGTCTACTTGTACTTGTTCTCAGAATTCTAAGGGCATCCAAGTGACTTCTCGTGCCTAGGTTCTTGCAGAGGGGCACAATCCAATTGGCTCCAAGACTACTGTACTGAGGAAAACAATATGTGTTCCAGCGTTTCATTATTCCCCTGTGCATGCCGGGCACTGGTCGTCCCCCTCCCTCTCATCATGCCAGTTGGCGCTAGAGGCTTTAACGGGGAGGGTGCGATATCTAAACTGCAGGTCTGGCTTTCAAGCTAGAGTTGATACAATTTCGTCAATGGTTGTATTATAACTTATACAAGGTTAAAAATCAATGAAAGACATTGTGAGGCTACCTTTGCTCTTATTTACAGTATCCAGAGCTACAACCTCACAATACATGTTTTTAATCTTGTCTCTGGAAAATGTCACAACAACTCGGGAGAGGATAAATAAATGTCGAGACCCAACTCCTACAAAAGCAATTTTATGGTGCAAAATCATGGGATTTTCTCTACGGCTGGGAGGGCCATAAGATCTCTTGCACAATTGCGATAGGATTCCAATTCAGCGAATGTGCACAGCTGGTACTAAAAAAATCAACTACCTGCTTTTGATTTTATGTGAAATCATCTGCTCTGAAAGATCCAAATACAGCGGTTTAAGGGGAGTACTCTTGGGAAGTGGTAATAAGGCTCTCAGAAACCTGTGTTCCAACATATCAAGACTATTTGCATTAAAGGAGCCCCAAAATTTGGCCCAATAAAAAACAGACACAATAGCCTTGACATTGTAGATCTCAAGGGCCGGAGCAACCCTTTGAGAGAGGGTCTTACAATGGACCTTTGTTTGGTTTGCAGTCTGCTGGGTGAGCACCAAATGAGCATTTTCCATCTGGTGGCCCAGCTCAGGTTGGGGGTCATTTGGATACCTAGCTAGTCCAATGGGAAAACCAAATTGTTGCATATATTACCCACCAGTATCTACCTGTTACAACAGATCGCCTTGTTTTTAGAGAAAAACATACATTTGGTCTTAGCACTATTAAGCTCTGGGCCCCACTCAGCACACAGGGAAGAAAAAAGATCTAACAGCAATTGCAGCCCCCTGGGGAGACTTTGAAATCAATAGGGTATCATCGGCAAAGAGGAGGGCTGAGAACTCCCCCTCCCCCACCCCCCTCCCCACAGCCCCCAATTTGGGTGCTTCACTTCTATGCTCACTGAGGTGATCAATCACCCCATTTGTATACAGGGAGGACAGGGTGGGGGCTAAAACACTACCCTGTCTGACTCCCGGCACTACCTCAAAAGGTTCGGTAAGTTTCCCATCCGCTCCCCATCTAACCTGAGCCAATTTTCCCACATGGAGCGTGAGCTTCTTGCCTGGACTAGGCAGCCTATTCAGACATCAGTGAAAGAGCTGTAAGATGCACACCAGTGTACTCGCTGTTTAGACCACATTTCACCAAAAACTGACATTGTTCAGAACTATAAAAGCGTGCAAGCCTGTAAAGCGCTAAACAGCGAGTACACTGGTGTGCATCTTACAACTCTTTCACTGTTGTTCACAAGATGTTTCCGTCCTAAACCTGTAAGATGGCACCCATCGATAAACATAAGAAAAAGCGGACAGATTAAACTTTGGAGAAGAATGACATGTATACAAGGTGAATGCACACAGGAATGGGGTTTCCGGTCACTTATTAATATTAACAGTAGGGGCAACAATTGGACATGGAACGTTTGTGACACATAAACATGGACATTATATACATTATTTTGTCATGGTTTGTTGCTATATGTTTATCTCAAACAGAATCCACATTTTAAGTGAGGCAAGCTTCATTCGGATCGTGAAAGCGAACTCTAGGTTAATCTTATAAACCTACCGAAAAAACGGGTTCGGGAAAAGTCAAGAATATTTTGTGAGATGTGACTTGTGGGTTTCTGGGAAATGTAGTTCACATGTAAAGATGATACAGCTGAGGGTGGGCGTGTTCCTTTGGTAGTCCGTCACCGAGAGGAGTCTGTTCTTGACTTTGCTTGCTATGAAACACCTGAATTCAGTGGGGGAGGAATGATATAATATCCTGCTGTACGTAGCAATTGAGACTGGCAGAATTGTTAACAAGACACTTGCTGTAGCACTGCAGGATATCGGACCAAGATGTCAAGAAGTTTTCACGGTCATTTCAGTGATAGTGGGCAGCTTGCTAAGTGGGATGGTCACGGTAAGCCAAGTATCATTTCAGTGGATTAAAGGGAAGGCAGAAACGTGGGGTGTTGAGATGACGAAAGGGAGCGCCACAGAGATGGGGCAGCGTATCACAAAGTATTCTTTTGTTCAATATGTGGGATGGCTATTGAGGGTTATAAGATTAACGCTTAGTGACACTTGGTGGCTATCAATATGTGGATGGCAATTTTTGTAGTATGTTTCAAGGACATTTTTTTGTTTGTGTTATAAAATAGATTGAGAAAGTTTACCTTCAAAAGACATGTGTGTAATGAATGATGTTGGAAATGCACATGAATTTTTTTGTTTTTTAGATTCCCTGATGAAGGGTAGTTTCCCGAAATGCATTGGGCTTTTTAATAATAAAAAAACGTGACATGTGGCAACCACCTCTCCTGTGTTTCTGTGAATGTTTCAGCTTGGAAGTTGAATGAATAAAATGAATTGAAGCAAACGAAAAACAGTTAAAAGGAACTTGAGTACAAAAAGGATTAAGATAAGAAAAAAGAAGAAAGCATTGATTGATTGGATTCATTCAGTTACTTGGCTGTGCAGCCTGCATGGGATCAAAAACTTGGTTCATGTTCTGTGTTTAGCCTATTCAGACATGCCAAGTAGGCGGGTGCCCATAGGCAGGGAGAAACAGTTAGGTTGTGATTGGGACAGATTGGCCTTGCCTGAGAGATCTACACCGCTGACTTCCTGTGATCCAGGGGTCATAGCACAACCTGAGTGGAGGGGGGTGCTAAGCCGCAGCTGGGTTAAGAGATCCAGGTGGAACCATAACATCTTAGTGAACACATTTCCTTAGTGCATGAGTTGGGAGTGCGTCCGGCATGGCCTCATTAACTTCAAATCCCAGGCTACCACGCAGACAGACAATGGGGGTCACTTATTCAGGGTTGGGATGGAAATTTGTCTTTTGTACATGTGGAGGCACTCAGGGCAGTTGTGGAACCACCGTCAGCGTGGCCGGGACAGCACCATAGAATGTCAAGAATAAGACCAAAAGCCAAATGCTGAACTTTCCGAGCAGGGTCTTTGGGATGCTTCACGGCAGGGACACTACAGGCAACCAGAGGGCCAGGATGGGGTCAGAGTAGGGCGAAAACAGCACTTGCAGCCCAGTGTGCCGTGAACTCCAGACATCAGTGGCAAGGGAAGCCTAGAAGCCGCGGCGCTCGACACAAAGGGGGCCCTGGAGCACAACTACTGTTAGGGGATAATGTATGGCCGCAGACAAGAATCATTTATGATCCTCCAAGGAGTGATTTACGACTGTAAGATGAAGTATAACTGATAAAGGCATGATTTACAATGTGCTAATGTGCTATTTTTCTATTTCCAAGATGCATGCTTTGGAGCAGATTAATAACCGATGACATTAGGATGATTTATGGCCTAGCGTGGCATAGGATTTCTGATAAACTGAGGGCGGCCGTTGCACACCAAGAAAGCCTTTGGTATCCTCTCTTAACAAGGGGGGAAGTAGTGTGTGAACGGCTAGGAGGACCTGAAGGAAGCTCGCAATATGTGGTGTGTTAAGAGTTTCATGGCTTGACACCACTTTGTGTACAGAGCTTCCAATCTAGCAGAAAGCACTGCTCTACTTGCGGAATCCTGAATTATAGACTTTTAGGTCCCGATTCCCAATGATTTTCTGTATAAGTGACTCAGGCCCAGATGTAGGTAATAGCAAATTACCGAATGGTAAATACCGAATTTTACCGATTTGGTATTTACTATTCGGTAATTGCTATGTAGGTAAAATATTCGATAAAAATACTGAATCGGTAAGATTCGGTATTTACCGATTCGGTAAATACCGAATCGGTATTTGCTATTGAATCCTATGGGCCTTGAAGCCCATAGGATTCAATAGCAAATACCAAATTCGGTATTTACCGAATCGGTAAAAATACCGAATTGCAAAGGGGGACAGGGTGTCACTTTGACACCCTGTTGCACCCCTGTAACTGGCTTGTGCGCCATGTGGCACACAGACATGCCCTTAGGGCATGTCTGTGTGCCACATGGCACAGGTGTACATGCACAGATGTGCATGTACACAAGAATTCGTTATTTACCATGCAATTGTATTGCATGGTAAATACCGAATCCTGAAAGTCCTGTAGCAGTGTTAAAAGTGCTACCTACATAGGAAAATACACATTTGGTAAGTTTACCGATCGGTATATTTACCGAATCGGTAAAATTTACCGATTCTGTAATTTTACAGAATCTGTAATTTTACCGATTTGGTAAAATTACCGATTCGGTAAAATTACCGAATCTGTATGTTTTTTGAGCCCCTACATCTCCATAGCCCAATACCGGTCGGAAACGGCCGAAAATCGGTATTTTCCGCCGTTTCCGACCGGTATTGGGCTACCTACATCTGGCCCTCAGTCTCGACCTTCTCCTAACTTACTTCTCAATTTCCAGGAGCAAGCCACACATGATGGCTAAAGAAAGCTTTGTGAACCAAGCCCATCATTTGTGAAGAAGGAATTTGGAGTGTTTGAATGGCAGGCCAGCTGGGGGGATGCATCTAACCAAAGACACTAAGGGCCAGATGTAGGTAGCCCTTTACCGGTCGGAAACGGCTGAAAATACCGATTTTCGGCCGTTTGCGACCGGTAAAGGGCTATGGAGATGTAGGGGCTAGAAAAACGTACATTTTCGGTAATTTTACCGAATCGGTAATTTTACCGAATCGGTAACATTACAGAATCGGTAAATTTACCGATTCTGTAAATTTTACAGATTCTGTAAATTTACCATTCGGTAAAAATACCGAAAATGTATTTTGTGATGTAGTTAGCACTTCTAACAGTGCTACAGGGCCTTTAGAATTCGGTATTTACCATGCAATACAATTGCATGGTAAATTACGAATTCTTGTGTACATGCACATCTGTGCATGTACACCTGTGCCATGTGGCACACAGACATGCCCTAAGGGCATGTATGTGTGCCACATGGCGCAAACGCCAGTTACAGGGGTGCAACAGGGTGTCAAAGTGACACCCTGTCCCCCTTAGCAATTCGGTATTTTTACCGATTCGGTAAATACCGAATCGGTATTTGCTATTGAATCCTATGGGCTACAAGGTCCATAGGATTCAATAGCAAATACCGATTCGGTATTTACCGAATCGGTAAATACCGAATCTTACCGATTCGGTAAAAAATACTGAATTTTTACCTACATCTCATTTACAGATTCATAAATACCGAATTGGTAAAATTCGGTATTTATGAATCGGTAAATTAGATTTACCTACATCTGGCCCTAGAGGTGTCATTGATATATATGTTGTCAGGCATTTAATTAGGTCTTATGCTAACACATATTGGGCACGATGTATTATTTACTAGTCGCAAAATACTAGTCGCAAGTTGCGACTAGTATTTTGGTGACCATTTAATATCTCTGTGCACTAGCATATGCACCATTACACTGGTTTGTAAAAAAGCGAATCCATTGACACACAATCTGACCTACCTGATTTGGTTTAACAGTCCGCGATGTCTATGTCAATAAAGCGACCTTGTTAAAAAAATAAAATGCAGCCTGTGAGAGAGCGCAAACTGACCTAAATGTATGAGTGCATCACACTTACCTGTAGTAAGCATAAATCATGAGGAGAAATGCCATGAGTGCTAATAGTATCTGAAATTATATTCTGAATGTATAGCTAATGTAGAGATTTAAGTAGAAGTGGAACTAATACAGAAATGTGTGACACTATATGATTTTATTAGATGTGATTATTCCTGAATTCATGTCGTGTAGCTGCTAAAATGTAAGATGGCATGTGGTAAAACGCAGAATGTGGTAGGCCTCAGGGCCAAAGCTAGAAAGTGTTTCTTTTCACGACATAGATTGAAATAATGTTTTGGCCATTGCATTAATGGGCCATGATTTATAGATGTGTTTACTGAATAATAGAATAAGAGTATTAACATGCTTTAATTAATGAAGAAGTTGAATGCTATAATCATTATGAGAAATGCTGTGGGCCTGAATTATTTTAAACATTGATTTATACGTACATGTCTGGGCTGAGAAATGTTGCAAGCCTTTTTGGAAGTCTATGAGAGTTGGGTTCTTGGCTGCAGATATCTGTCTGCAAAGGAAAAGGGGGGATCCAATTATAAATGAATGAATAGAGGTCTGTTCAGTAGACGGCCCAGACATGGAGGAGGGTTCCGGAATGTTTAAGGGGTATCAGCGGGCCGGAGAAGAGTCTGAGAAGCAAGGTCAACTCCAACGTACGAGGCCCAATACAAAGCAGCATGGAAAAAGCCAGAAGCTACACCACGTGAGAGGCGTCTCACGAGGGGCGTCTCAAATGTTGTTGACTGTTTTGTATTAGGGACAGCACCCCTGGGTGGAGTTAGAGCAGATACCTGAGGACCCTTTAGAGAGCGGATGGGTAGGCAGAGAGGGGTCATGACTGGAGAACTATAGGTTTTCACCAAGAGACTTAGAGTGAGTGACTTCCCTTGGGGGTCATTCACTGCTGACACCTTCGTTAAGTTGGGATTTGGTTAAGTAGGGATACCATCTAGAGCAGGGTAGGGACAGCCTAACCTGTGCGTTTTCCTCCAACTTAAATGAAGGAGAGATATGCGTCAATGCTGATAGCTTTATTATTCTTAGAACTTGTGTTAGTGATTTCCGTTGCTCGTCTGAGGGCTTTCAGAGAACACATGTATGTAGTTGGACCTGTGTATCTCGTGAATCTCATTCTGAGATGCCTGTATTTGCAGCTTATCATATCTTTACAATAAACTTTTGAAAGCTAGAAGTTGTTTGTGATCTTTGGGAGCAGAGTCCTTTATTGGGTGAACTAACTTGCAGAGAGGTGCACTTTCTTTCCTCAAAGACAGGCAACAAAGGTTCAGTCGACCAGATCGAGGTTTGGATCAATAGTGATAAAGTATCGATCAAAATCTCGCCCTTCCAGTTGGTAGCTATAGAGGATGGTTGCCTTCTTGAGGACGGTGACCTAGGCCAGGTTAGCTTACCCCAAGGCCCCTAGAAATCGATGATCGGAAGAACCGCCCGCCGAAGAAGATCCGGATGACGTGAGACAGAAAAAGCAGCAGTATCGGTCGAGAGTGAGTATAAAGGGTCATGCGTGTTAGATTGCGGTGTTTTTGTATTGTATCTATGTTGTAATGTCTGGCGGAGTTGAATGTCTGTAGAGTGACTGTGGAACAGGTTGTGAGCGCGCGCAACCGGTGGAAATCTTAAGTTCAAGGAGAGCTTAAGTGGTTCGGGTGTATCGGACACCCAGAGTAATTGTCAAATAGTGTGAAGGGGGTCATGAGGTACCATTGATCACCCGAAAGACCGAGATAGGGGGAACGTAAGAGTGAGTGCGTGAGTAACGGACGCTGGTCGGAGGTTACTGTGTGTGTAAGCAACCTATCAGAGAGACGATAGACATTTCGTCAGTTGTGTTGACAATTACATATAGACTGTGGACGTACAGTCGAGGGAAGTGACCGCTTGGTCGGAAGTAGTCATTTTTCGGTGTATGAATGGGACGCATGCATGACCGGGAGACGAGTTGAGAAAGGAGGGGTGCTGCTGCGAAGCGGAGAAAAGTGACGTCAGGTAGTGTCGCGCAGTGATTGGCTGACCGAAGAAAGACCGTGCCGTGATAGGCCAGCTAGAAAAGACGTCAGAAAGTGTCGCAACGTGATTGGCCGACCGGAGAAAGACCGCGCTGCGATAGGCCAAGCTAGCAAAGCCGCGACAGGATTGGTGGATTGTCATCAGGAAGTAAACAGAGTAGCGAGGCTGGATATTGTGCGCATAATTATGAAGTGTTTTAAATGGCTGAGAGCGGTGTTTAAAAAAGAGAAGCGGGGATCGTATGAGGGGGAAGAAGCCCCGCCGGAGGGTACGCCAGCTCGTTACATGGCAGTGAATGTTGGGCTGCATACGATCCTTTGGATATCAGAGTGGAGTAAGATTACTGAAGGAAATGAGGAACTGACGTTCCCGAAGTACGGGACGTTCAGATTAGAGGTGTTACATCGATTAAAATCAGTCATGACCTCAATGAGACCCTTGCCTAGACCGACCCAGTTTGAAGCTCTTGAAGCATGGATTAGGGCAGCGCATGAAAAGAATATGAACAGACGACAAGAAAGGGTGAAACGATCGGTAAGGGCAGTGCAGGATGCCAGGTGGGATGCGGATGCTAAAATATGGAGAGTGCATAACATGGAAGTAAATAAACTGTATCCAGTGTTAGAGGTGCCCGTAAATAAAAGCCCCCTAGAAGAAGATGATGAGAGCGAAACAGAGGACAGCTTGATAAACAGATTATTGACAGACAGGCCACCCCCGTATAATAGAGCAGGGGGAGAGGTCGAGCATACTGAAGGAGAAAAGGGGGGCAATGCAGGAGAGCATAGACCGCTTCCCAGTTCAGAGTGGGATCCTGAGGCAAAGAAAGAGCTGTCCCAGCCTAGTCAGGTGCAACAGGTAGTCGGGAGGTTTGTGGTACAAAGAGCGCCGGAAACGGAGTGCGCCACATCCTACAGATTACCAGATGCACTACAGGTACCTGTTACCATAGGTCCTATAATATCGATATATGACCAAGAAAGAGCAAGAGGGGAAGAACGGGTACGGAAGGACAGAGAAAGAGCAGAGAAGGCAAGGAGGAACGATACGATCAATTCCCCAAGTCAGATGCCGATACCGAGAGAGTGGAGCACCCCGATGCACACAGTAGGGGACCCAGGAGGGGATCCAGGGGGCCCTAGATGGCCAGCGGATCTGAGGGGATCTGGACGAAAATCCTTTCAAGAGCTAAACGAGTACATGAAGAAGTGGGATGAGGCAGTGGAGGCTCACAAGAGCATCATAGCTGCAGAAGCTGAAAGGGAAAGTCAGGACAGCAGAGCTCGGACTCACTGCGGGGCTGGGGAGAGCAGCCCGGAGTGGGACTGTAGAGAGAGGGATAGTAGGGGAGTCACCCATTGGGCCCGGAGTGGGAATAGAACAGATCTGGAAAACGGGGGCCCCGGGAGTGGAGGGGTGGCGTGCCCAATACTCAGTGAAGGGGAGAGGAGAGCGCAAGAGTACAGAAACAGCTTTAAGTGTCCACACTGTGTGCCCGGCAATAGAGAACAGAATGGGAGTTGTGAGAGGTCGCACCATAGTCCCTGTGATGACGGAAATGAGCGCAGCCCAGGGAATATGGGGAACCAGGAAGGATCGTATCGGATACTGAGCGATACTAGGCAAAGGGAGAGTAGCGACCAGAGGGAAAATAACAGAGAGGAGTACGGTGAAAGGAGAGAAGCAGAAGAGAGTGGGCAGAGTAAGAGTGGGGGTAACAGGCCCGTGTTCCATCACCTTCCAAGATCGGATGGCCGAGCATGGGACCTGGAGAGATGGGAGCAAGGGAGAGTACTCATTAACTCTCCCGAGCCCAAACGTAGAGCTCGAAGTTGGGATGGTAGGGAGACCAGTGAGCCCCCTTCGAAAGACATATTGCGAGCTGAGATAAAAGCTAAGAGACTCGATGTCGCCAGCTTAAGGTCAGACCTGGATGACATGATAGATGGTACCCTGCCTTTAGAAAGAATGGAAATGTATGAGCAGGATGAAATACTGTATATGGCAAAGGATATCACTCGAAAGGCGAGAGCAATCCATGAGAAGTTAGTCGAACTAGCAGGCAAATATATGGTGGATCTGTCAAGAACCAAAGCATTACAGGGTAACCACAGGCTACATTACACAGATCGAGACCTAGATGAGAGGAGAACGATTGGGCTGAAAACGCATATAAGGGAACTGATCACTGGAATAAGGACATGGAGGGCACTAGATAAGTGGGAAGAAAGGTGGTCCAAGAAAGGGACCGGTAGGAGAAGCACGCTTGGGACGACACCAGGAAGGCTGCAGGGAATAGAAGCATACCCTTTGCGTGAAGTCGCCAATGGGAACTATGTGCATGTCCCTTGGAGTAGGGGAGATTTAGCTGCTTTTACCACCTCCTTCCCCAAATTGCGGGAAAACCCGGTGGAGTGGTACAAGCAAGTTGAGAGATTTGTAAAAATCTCAAAGGTCCTATGGATAGATCTGAACACGCTGTTCGACATTGTAGTACCAGGAGATCTGTGGACAGCATGCAAGGTTAGCGCTGAGTGGCCCACAACGGAGCCAGAGAGAGATGCTAAGACTAATGGGCCGTCCGAGATTGTGATGGCAAAATTCGAGAGAGTGATGAATTGGCTGAAAGAGAAAGTGCCAATGCAAGACATAGATTGGGTCAGAATAGACCGAACCAGACAGGAACCCAAAGAGACCGTCCACGAATATTACGAGAGATTGCTGAAGGCGTTTAAACAGTATAGCGGCTTGGATGTAATGGATCCAAAAGACATAGGGCAATTCGTGTCCAAGTTCGTCCTGGGACTGAGACCGGATATTAGTTTAATGATTCAGCAACACTCGATTTGTTGGCAAAGTAAACCCCTAGACGAAATACTGAGGTATGCCAGGTACTGCTGTGATGAGATAGACTCCAAGGCTAAGAAACTAAAAGAAAAGTTGATGGTGGTACAGATGCAGGCAGCAGGAAAGGGGGGACATCAGCAACAGCAGCAAGGAACAGGTACAGGAGGAAAGAAGCAGTACAGTCAGAACAAGGGCAATGAGGAGAGTTCCACCTTTAGACCCAGATTAGACATAGCTGCCTTGAAGAAAACGACAAGGTGCCACCAGTGTAACGAGGTGGGGCATTGGAAACGCGAGTGTCCCTACAATGTAGAGATAGGAGAACAAGAGGAAGAGGAGGAAGAGGTCCAGAGAGCGCCTACGAAAGGGGTGACGCCATACCAAGGAAAGGTGCTCAAAGGGGGGGGGGCTCCTCCCCGAGCCCAGTTCCCGCAACCTCCTCGAGTAGGGACCATGGGTAAGACCTATAGACAGATGCCCCTGTTTGTAGAAGGAGAAGAGTGCTATTATGTGGACCCATTAACCGGACAGAGAGTGGAAAGAGAAGACTGCACCCTCGGGGCAGCCTTGGAAGTGGATCAGAGGGGACCCTATGTTGAAGCAGAAGTAGCAGGGTGCCCCACGACATTTCTGGTGGACACAGGAGCCACTAGGTCTACGATCAGATCAGCTGCAGTTCCAGACCTGCCCATGTCTGGAGAGACCGTACAAGTGGTAGGGGTCGCAAACAGGAGAATAACCAGCCAATTGACAGAACCGGTACAGGTGAAAATAGGGAAGTACAGCGATGAGCACCAGTTTGTGGTTTGCGATTCAAGTCCTGTGTGTCTGCTAGGAAGAGACCTGTTGTGTAAATTGAATTGTACTATATACTGTACACCTCAGGGAGTGGAGGTATTGACCAATGATGATGATGCAGACTTCAAAGTTGCAAACTCAAGAATATGCGTGGAGCTGTACCCTACTTTAACAGTAGATGAGCTCCCCTGGGACTTGAGAGCGACAGTGGCACCAGAAGTATGGGATTTCACTGGGGAAGAGATAGGATTGGTCAAAGGGGTGGACCCAGTGAAAATTGTAGTGAAACCGCATGCTGAGTTCCCAAGAACACCCCAATATAAATTGACTCCAGAAACGATTGCAGGCATAAAGCCCGTGATCGAGTCCATGATTAAACAGGGAATACTGAAAGAAATCGTGGGTAGTCCATGCAACTCCCCGATTATGGGTCTGCAGAAACCAAATGGGAAATTTCGGATAGTACAGGACCTTCGAAAGATTAATAACATAGTCGTTTCATGTTGTCCAGTGGTACCGAATCCATCAGTGATACTGTTTCAGATTCCATTCCAAGCTGAGTGGTTCACTGTGATTGATCTTTGTCAGGCTTTCTTTTCGATCCCTCTGGACGAAGAAAGCCATTTTCTTTTCGCATTTAAGCTGGAAAATCGCGTCCTAACATGGTGTCGTATCCCTCAGGGGTATACAGAGAGCCCATCGATCTTTAACCAGCTTTTGAAGAAAAATCTTGAAAGTCTAGTGCTGCCCCAGAAGTCAGTTCTGGTCCAGTACATAGACGACCTCCTTGTGGCGTCAGAAACAGAAGAAGCTTGCAGGGAGGACTCCATTGCTTTGTTAAATCACCTAGCTGCCAATGGGCACAAGGTGTCCCCGGGAAAGTTGCAGTACTGTCTGACAGAGGTGCAGTACTTGGGACACAGAATAGAGAAAGGCAAACGAAAGGTGTCACCAGACAGGATAGAGGCGATCATGAAAATGAATGCGCCTAAGACACAGAGAGAGGTCAGGATGTTCCTAGGGATGGTGGGTTATTGCCGACAGTGGATCGCGAACTTTTCACTGAAAGCAAAGCCCTTGCAAAAACTGACGCACAAGGAGGTGAGCGATCCGGTACCATGGGACAAAGACTGTTTGATGGCATTCCTACAGCTGCGAGAGGACCTGTGTCGTGCTCCGGCATTGGGAATGCCTGATTACAATAAACCATTTTTTCTTTACTGTTGTGAGAGAGAAGGTTGCGCGTTGTCTGTGTTAGTCCAAATACATGGGAATGCCCGTAGACCAGTTGCTTATTTCTCGGCTACTTTAGACCCAGTAGCCGCAGCGTTGCCCGGATGTCTCAAATCCGTTGCTGCAACGGGTGTCAGCATTGAGAGATGTGAAAATATCGTCATGGGGCACCCGTTAGAGGTGTGCGTGCCCCATTCTGTTGAACTGTTGATGACCAGGACCAAAACACAGCATCTGACCAACAGCAGGCTCACGCGCTATGAGCAAGTTATTCTTGCTGCAGAGAATGTGACCCTCAAGAGATGCTCTGTTTTGAACCCTGCCACCTTGATGCCACTCCCAAATGATATCGAGGATGATGATGAATGTACAGACCATGACTGCCTCGATGTGACTGAACTATGCACCAAACCCAGACCCGACATCGTAGATGAGCCACTGACTGACCCAGATGAAATTTTCTTTGTCGATGGCTCATGTGTAAGAGACGAAGTTGGGCAGTTGAGAGCAGCTTATGCTGTTTGTACAATTACTGGAGTTGTGGAAGCTGGGTGCCTGGAAGGAGTACACTCCGCTCAGGTAGCCGAGATTATTGCCCTGACACGTGCTTGCTTGGCAAGCAATCAAATTCGAGTCACCATATATACCGACAGCCAATATGGTTATGGGGTGGTTCATGATTACGGGCAGTTATGGTCTCAAAGAGGGTTCATGACCTCTTCAGGCTCTCCCATTCGCAATGGAGAGTTTGTGCGCCTGTTGTTAGAGGCGTTGCAATGCCCAGCAGGTATCGCAGTTGTAAAGTGCACCGCACATACCAGAAATGAGGACTTCGTTTCGAAAGGCAATAGATATGCTGATGAAGTTGCGCGGTATTGCGCAGAACAAGGGTACTCTTTCACAGAGGTGGAAGTGGGTGGAATAAATGTAAGAACTGAATTAGCCATGATATTGGAAACTGTTGATACTTGGGATGAACTGTCAAACATGCAAGAAAATGCTCCTGATTTTGAAAAAGAAACATGGGAAAAGGCAGGATGTGTAATGGGTGAGTCCCATTTTTGGGTCTCAGCAGACGGCAGAGCAGTGTTGCCCAATGAGATGGTGAGTCCAATGGCCAGACTCATACATGGTCCCGTACACTTAGGGAGAGATGCTATGCTGAGAGTGTTTAGACAGACTTGGTACAATCCTAAGTTTCGAATAGCAGCAGAAGCAGTGTGTCAGCGTTGTGTGACCTGTCAGCAGCTGAATGTAGGGAAAAGAACACCAGTTGCACTGAGTCACATAGGAAGGTCTGGAGGTCCATTCAATCGAATGCAGATAGATTTCATTGAAATGCCGAGATGCAACCGCCTCCGCTATGTCCTGGTGGTTGTTTGTGTGTTCTCCAGATGGGTTGAGGCATACCCTACACGTAGGTGCGACACCCTCACAGTGGCCAAGTTACTGCTTAGGGAACTCATTCCGCGCTTCGGGGTGCCGGCCTCTTTGGAATCAGATAGGGGAACGCATTTCAATAGCGAGCTTGTGAAGATGATTTGTGCAGCTCTAAATATTGATCAGAAGTTGCATTGTAGTTACCGACCAGAAGCCTCAGGAATTGTGGAGCAGATCAATGGCACGATCAAAGCCCGAATTGCCAAAGTGTGCTCCTCAACGACCCTGAGTTGGCCTGACGCCCTGCCATTGGTTCTCATGAGCCTTCGTAGTACCCCAGACAGAAGAACGGGGTTGTCACCACATGAGGTGTTAATGGGGAGAGCAATGAGGTTACCATCTGTCCCAACTACTGCACTGTTAAATATCACAGATGATATGATCCTGGACTATTGTAAGGGGCTGTCTGACGCCATTCGTTCTGTGTCCCTTCAGGTGCAGGCTGCCGAGGTTCCATCGTGCCAGGGCCCGTGCCATGACCTGTATCCTGGGGACTGGGTCCTGGTGAAAAAACATGTGAGAAGAAGCTGCTTGGATGTTCGTTGGCGTGGGCCCTTCCAGATCATCTTGATTGCGAATACGGCTGTGAAGGTGGGAGGCCTGCCCAATTGGATCCACGCGTCACATACGCGAAGGGTTCCAGCACCTCGGGAAGAAACAGCTCCTCTCTCGGATAGACGTCCAGCAGAGGACCGAGAAGCCATAGAGGGGGCTAGCCAAGCTGAAGAGGTGCCAGCGGAAGCAGGGAACGAGTCTGACCAAGCTGAGGACGGTCAGTACAACAGCGAAACAGACGACGCTACAGAAGGAGAAAGTAGCTGGGAGTACGAGTCAGACACTGACAAGTCTGACAGAGAGCGAGAACAGACAAGAAGGAGAAGGAGTAGAAGGGCACGTGGAGAAGCTAATTGGCCGCAAAGAAGGAGTTCTAGCCTGAGGTCAACTCCAGAGGTAACCCTTCCTCCGATATCAGAAGACTCAGACCCGGAAGAAGGTGCTCAGGGCGCTGAAGCACCGGACCGAAGAAGGTCGAGAAGAGTGCGTGTGCCTAACAGAAGATACTCCACTCCTGAGTGGACATATCTGGCGACAAATGTCTGTGAAACAGGAGACAGGGAGGATTCGAGCGGTGGTGGTGTCCAGTTCTGAGCCCATAGTCACCGTGGAAATACGACTGTTGGTACCCGGAGTCGAACAAGAAGGGTCACTAACATTCATGCTCCCCAGACCTCCCCGCCTCAGCAAGTTAAAACACATGTTTCTTTCAGAATTGCAATTCCCCGACTTTGGTACAACGATAACAGCACATGAAGAGCACAATCTTCGTTTGGAAATACTGAACTTTGCTATCGAAGCTGCAGGTACAGGCTTGATAGTAGACTGTTAAAGGACTTTGTAAATAAAGTGAACAGAAAAAAGAAGATTACCTAGCGCCCAGGAAGCAGAGAATTTTAGGGAACTTCCCTTGAGTTGATGGAGAAGGGCTAGGGTTGTCTTTATTGAACTGTTAAAGGACTTTTGCGAAAAAGGTTGTCAGCTTCCAGTTGTGTGGATTCTAAAGACAAAAAAAAAAAAAAAAAAAAAGAGACTGTAAAGGAACGAGAGGAAAAGAACTTTTTGCTAAGATAAGAGAGAGCCATATTGTCTGACGAAATGGAGGCCGGCACCCAGAACCGCAGAGCTAAATGTATAATAGGTACACTAATAGTAGGAGTGATAATATTAATAGCTTTAGTGGTAACAATTTCTTATGTAAAGGGACATGAGGAAGAGGCGAAGGTAACTGATGTGAAATCTGTAGAAACGCTTACACCCACTGTTGCTGGTGAGAAAAGGGAAAACATTCAAGAGAAAGCGTTATTAGCTGCAGAAGCCCGCAGGTTACACGTAGATGAGTCCCAAGGAGACTTTAGGTCAAATGCTTATGCTAAACTCTTATATGAATACGTGGATGCCATGGAGGTTAAGGACTGTTATGTCTGCATGCAGTTGCCGGCGTCTGTAGATGAAGGCATTAGATACCATCACCTCCCGCTGACATATGGCATTACATGTAGCTTATTGCTTAGTATATTTTATGAGAGAGATAGTTTTGAATACTATTTCTCCAACTATGATTCAGTGTTGCCAGAAGTCCCAAATTATAAGCAGATGAACAAATGGGACTACTGGAAGAGTGAAGACAGATTGGCCAAATTCTTCATTCCTTGGATTACCTTAGATACTTCACATGCCCGTAGAAATAACCTGACATGCAAGGTGTCAGAAGTCGAGAAGAAGTTCATAGGGCAGGTGGATGATCGTTACAGGAGACAAAAGATTTTGAAAAAATCAGGACAATGGAAAACAGATTGGACCGAGGAAGAGAAGGCACACAAGAGAAAGGGTAGTAGTGGTCCAATAGCTTTAGATAAGACGCAGAGAGGAAAGCTATGTCTTCACCGAGCCAAAACGTATTATGAAAATGTATACGTGGGAGAAGTCGACTGTGAACATGCTTTCAATATAGAGTACTATACTAAGGATTTCCTGAAGGGAATGCAAGTGATTCCAAATGTGTATTTTGTATGTGGAAGAAATGCTTACGTGCGACTACCTGACAACTGGTATGGATCATGTTACCTAGCAATTGTCTTCCCCAAAATATATCATGCACAAGACTTAGTGATCATCGAGGGCAAGACATCATCAAGGGGAAAGAGAGATGTAGGAGATGCAGAAATGGTTGGAGATGTCTTTGGAGCTATGTTCCCTCTTTTGGGAGTAATCCTTAATGATGTTAAAATTAGACGACTGGCAACAGTTGTCGACAGGTTGTCTGCCAGCACTGCTCAGTCCTTAATGCTGGTAGAAGGGGAGATGCAATCGATAAGGGCTATGGTTCTTCAGAACCGTCTTGCGTTAGATGTCCTACTAGCAAAAGAGGGCGGAGTCTGTAAGGCTTTGAAGGTCCAGGAATGTTGTACTTACATTCCAGACAATTCAAAGCCCCTTGAGAAAGTTATTAGGAACATAACTAATATTCACAAGGAGATCGAAGACTTGAGTAGAGAAAATGTCTGGGAAAAGGTGGGCCACGGAATGAGTGAAGTTGGAGGGTGGATTTCCACCATAGGCAAAAGCTTTGTGTGGTATATACTAAAACCTATCATCATAATATTGATCTGTGGGATTATATTGTGGGGATTGGTGAGGGTATTCAAATGGTACAGAGCAAGAAGGTCAGAAAGGGCCCAAAGAGAACAGCTGCAGAGATTGGCTGCCATACAAGATAATCAGTACAGGAGTCTGAGGGCTCTGGAAGCGCAGAGACAAATTATGCCAGCAATAACTGCAGTTTAAATGTTAGTGATGACCCCGAGAGGTCATCAAAGGGGGGAACTGAGAGAGCGCAAACTGACCTAAATGTATGAGTGCATCACACTTACCTGTAGTAAGCATAAATCATGAGGAGAAATGCCATGAGTGCTAATAGTATCTGAAATTATATTCTGAATGTATAGCTAATGTAGAGATTTAAGTAGAAGTGGAACTAATACAGAAATGTGTGACACTATATGATTTTATTAGATGTGATTATTCCTGAATTCATGTCGTGTAGCTGCTAAAATGTAAGATGGCATGTGGTAAAACGCAGAATGTGGTAGGCCTCAGGGCCAAAGCTAGAAAGTGTTTCTTTTCACGACATAGATTGAAATAATGTTTTGGCCATTGCATTAATGGGCCATGATTTATAGATGTGTTTACTGAATAATAGAATAAGAGTATTAACATGCTTTAATTAATGAAGAAGTTGAATGCTATAATCATTATGAGAAATGCTGTGGGCCTGAATTATTTTAAACATTGATTTATACGTACATGTCTGGGCTGAGAAATGTTGCAAGCCTTTTTGGAAGTCTATGAGAGTTGGGTTCTTGGCTGCAGATATCTGTCTGCAAAGGAAAAGGGGGGATCCAATTATAAATGAATGAATAGAGGTCTGTTCAGTAGACGGCCCAGACATGGAGGAGGGTTCCGGAATGTTTAAGGGGTATCAGCGGGCCGGAGAAGAGTCTGAGAAGCAAGGTCAACTCCAACGTACGAGGCCCAATACAAAGCAGCATGGAAAAAGCCAGAAGCTACACCACGTGAGAGGCGTCTCACGAGGGGCGTCTCAAATGTTGTTGACTGTTTTGTATTAGGGACAGCACCCCTGGGTGGAGTTAGAGCAGATACCTGAGGACCCTTTAGAGAGCGGATGGGTAGGCAGAGAGGGGTCATGACTGGAGAACTATAGGTTTTCACCAAGAGACTTAGAGTGAGTGACTTCCCTTGGGGGTCATTCACTGCTGACACCTTCGTTAAGTTGGGATTTGGTTAAGTAGGGATACCATCTAGAGCAGGGTAGGGACAGCCTAACCTGTGCGTTTTCCTCCAACTTAAATGAAGGAGAGATATGCGTCAATGCTGATAGCTTTATTATTCTTAGAACTTGTGTTAGTGATTTCCGTTGCTCGTCTGAGGGCTTTCAGAGAACACATGTATGTAGTTGGACCTGTGTATCTCGTGAATCTCATTCTGAGATGCCTGTATTTGCAGCTTATCATATCTTTACAATAAACTTTTGAAAGCTAGAAGTTGTTTGTGATCTTTGGGAGCAGAGTCCTTTATTGGGTGAACTAACTTGCAGAGAGGTGCACTTTCTTTCCTCAAAGACAGGCAACAAAGGTTCAGTCGACCAGATCGAGGTTTGGATCAATAGTGATAAAGTATCGATCAAAATCTCGCCCTTCCACCTGTTTTCCATAAAGGAAATGGGACTGTATTAAAAAAAACTTTACTTTGGCAGTGGTTTCCTGGACCACAGTCTACTCCCCAACTAACGTTTGTTAACATTCACAAAGGGGGAGTGGTCCCCCAGGACACTCCTTCCATTGGCAAATAAGCTATCACCCCAACTTCGGAGTCTGTAACATTTCGATGGTTTCTGAGCGCTATTTCGGTCCTGAACTATTGCTACATATGAATAGTAATCGATTTGCGAGAGGCGCCAAAAAAAGCTGCTTCCAAGGAGCGATTCCTTATCCAATTCTAAACTAATGTTTGGGGTTGGGAAAAAGTTACTGACTCCTAAAATGGATTTAGTGCATTCCAAAACCAATTTTTGCAGCTGCAATATCCGAACTGGAGAGTTTATAATTACGACCATAAAAATGCTTCGTACATATGGTCCTTTGTACGTTCTTGATCTGTTCGTACTCCATCAAACCAGGGGCGTAATCACCACGGTTTATGTCTCAGAGTAAATTAACTTGGAACCACTGAATGCTTTGTTTACAACGCACAGAACGTGCTCAAAATGTGTGCTTCTGGAGAAGACGAAGGCTATAACAGTGTGAAGGGAAGTAACACGACCACGTTTTTCTCCCCAAATATTTCCAATTTTTGTTCACCTTACTGTCTTTGACCATTGCTTCGAGGTGCCTCTGATTGACCGTATTACAACAGATAAAAATGGCAGTATGAGGATATTGGCCTCAATGGACCTGACCTTTGATAAAATAAAAGGCCTGCATTAGGAAGGTGAATATTAAAGAGTGCCACCGATGGGGCACTTCACCAAGAATAGAGAACCTACCCCATAGAAATAGTATTTCTCCTTGTTAGGATTCTGACGCATTCCCAGGTTTACGAAATGTTGTAAATCTGGCAGAATCCATGAGTGTTGCATGGAAACACCAACATCAACACCCATGGAACGCCCCTTTCATGCAAAGTGCTGCGTGAAAAGGGCCGTATTTACAAGGCCATGAAAAACCACGCAGGGTGGATTTGCGTGGCCTTGTAAATATGGGCCAGCACACTGCGCCACTGGTGCGTCAAGAAAAGTGCCTCAACGGCGGCACAAGGGGCTTGTAAATAAGCCCCTTTATGTTTTGACAACAATGCACAACAATCCTCCATGTAGAGTAGCACATTGAGTGACGTGGTCTCTAGCAAACCACCCCTGCAGAGTAGTGCTTACACTGATCTGATGCAGGCATGCTGACTTGCTTGACTGAAGCTGAGCAGATCATGAATAAGCAGCAGCTAGATGTGTGCCCTTGAGGCTTGTAGTGAGTAGTCATCATTTTACACCATGTCTATCACATGAATTACTAGTGATAGACAAACACCCTCTATTTGTGCTCCTACCCATGGGAGGGGGCAAAAATCATAATTCTGTGTCCGAACTTGATCAGGAATGAGAGCTAAAGGCAACTGTAGAAAGCATTACAAAGTTAGCCAAATACTCCACTAATGCAGTGAGCAAAACCCTTGTATGAGGAAGATGCTGGCTATATGGCCATAATGAAAGAGCTGAGGCTGTGACAAACTGTGACAAACATACAACCTAGGGAGGAGCTCAACCTCTCATGGCGGCGAGTGTCAGTGTGTGCTCTCTCATAGAAGTGGCTGAAAATCCAGGGTCTTCCTGAGGATCCCTGATGTGTGTGATGAATGATTCCACTGCCAAGAGTTACCGCCTAAAATTAAGAGCCACCAAGTGACTTAAGACTTCAGTCGGCATTTGAGGTGGACTGCATTGTTCTGGAAGAGGTAACGACCTATGGCCCCAGACAAGGACATGTATAGACTAACTCTACATTTGGGACAGGCTCTGAACTTTGGGTGGGTGGTGGGCTGTTAGGCCCTGAGGAAGAAGCCGCAAAACAAGACTCACTGGATCTCATACAAACAACCACTGGACAACCACTCCAATGCTGACACTGATGCTGCTTACACTCCCTGACTGAGAGTATGCCACTGTGTCTGTCTCAGTCTGCAGCCAGCCCTGGAAGAGAAGCAGAGGAGTATCCCACAGTGGACAATGCACAGCAAACCCTACATCAAGTGTCGAGGCACCGGCAGTGAACTGCAGGCGAAAGGCCCCAAAAATGCTAACAGATATTATGTCATTGTGACCAGCAGCGGGGGGAAAAAACTGCCATTTTTGGGGACCATAAGACTAGCTCTTGGACACACGGTGATCTGGGCTGCAGGAGCGCCCCAAAGACTACTTCCTAGAAATATCCCAAAGCCTAAGGGGCAATGAACATTACTACATAAAGTTCTGACCCTAGAGAACAGTTCAAACTATCCCCAGAGATTACTAAGGTTACTAATTGCAAACAGTATACCACTTGCAGTGACTATGTGTTTGCTTCCTAAACTACTAACTGGACAGCATTTTACTAATTGTTGTTGGGCATTATATTGAGTTCTCTAACCCCACACACACTAAGCCCTGAGTAAGCAAAGGACTGGCTTGGCTGGATGTCGTATGCTTAAAGGGTGTACCTGGTGATCAGTTTTAGGCAGGATAGTAAGGTTAAGCCACAGGACACTAGTGGTAAACGGTTCTAATTGACATAGGTTGAGACCAGTGACCACTGATTACCCTGGGACTCCTGACAATGTTGTCACATGCTCCCTCAGCCACTCATTTCCTGAAAGTCACTCACTGTCATCCAGCCTACCATGGATTTCCTGTGTCTCATATGGTCTGTTGAGTCATGGTCAGGACTGTCCTCTGAATGCAGTGCCCAGGGCATTTACTGCAGTTATAAATTGTCTGGTTTGGGGTTTTATGGATTGCAATGTCAACCATACTGTCAGAAAGCAACAATAATGTGTTATAGTCCAAGCTTTCAGTCATACCCCGGGAACAGTCTCTAGCCAGTGTGTGTAAATACAAAAGATGAATGAAGTGCGTTTGTACTAAACACAGTTATACAAGCAAACATCTTAGTTTTCCAAGCCCTTGCACCTTCCTTTGCTAACACCTGCTCTAGGTGTGGCTTCAGGGTGCAGATGGTTTAGCAACACATTCCACTGCAAATGCTGTCTGCCTGTGCTCTGTCTTAGCTCCTAACAAGGCCTGCAACCCCATGTGCAGGAGGCAGGCAAGGTTTGATTCAACCAAGCTACTTTTTATTCAGCAGCTGCATATTTAAGGAGGAGATAAGAGCAATCCATGGCCGTAACCAGGAAGTATATCTTCTCTTCACAATTGTTTTCCAGTCTTTCAGTTATTCATTTTTAGTAATGGGCAAAGGAAAACCTAAAGAGACAAATTGGTTTCCTTCACTTTTGCCAAACCTATGAGTCGAACCATCAATTTCACCATCAATTCCATTCACATTGCCATGA
The DNA here is from genome assembly GCF_964261635.1 of Lissotriton helveticus. Lineage (NCBI taxonomy): Eukaryota > Metazoa > Chordata > Amphibia > Caudata > Salamandridae > Lissotriton > Lissotriton helveticus. The sequence continues at coordinate 408,963,433 of NC_136063.1, read as the reverse complement.
CTGGATCTCTTGATATGTGATACAGTTCTGCTCTCTCCTTACACCGATTTCCAGTGACTTTCTGGCATAGCCATGGACTTGACAAGCAATATTGCATGGTCTTGAAATACAACATTGCATAATCTATGATATATTTTTACATAGAGCAAGTGATGGGTGCTATGGTTCTTCATGAGTATGGACTTGATAAAGCGTACACTTGGAAAACAATGTCTGATTGCAAAGATAAAGCAACTAATTATGTGAGGTGAAGTGAAACCAGGACCACCTACACTCAGGCCCCTTCTAAACTGAGTCATTTAAAGCACCACAACCTCGTTTTAAATTGACCATCCTGAGAAAAGAAGACATGCAGCTGTCTTTACTCATCCTTTCTTCACTAACAATAAACCTTGAGGTATCTCTGGTTGGGTATTGAGACCTAGTCTAACATCATTCACAGATGACTTCTTAAAGATTGATTTAATTATTTTTCAAAATTAGTCAGAATGTTAATTATATCGGTTCCCTAATTCTGCTCGCAAATACCTGGTGTAAAATCTGATTCAAGGATATAGCCGGGACCCCCAATCCCCATGGTCACACTCTGCTCTGCTGATATAATAACACTTTAGCAAAACATAGGTCAATGGGGAAAGGACATAGTGATTTCAGGGATTACAGATCTAAAAAGACACATCAAACACCCTCAACATCCCAGTGCAACTTGTGGCGCCTTATACTCTGGTTCACCAAATATGCCCAATTTTGTACAAGTTTTTGTAAATACCTACCAGTGAACCGTAAGTACCTTTATTATTGTCACCTTCTCACTTTGCGCTGTCTATCTCTGTTCCACTTGTCACCTGCGCCGTCCACTTTGAGTGTCACGAGCACTTGTGTGCACAAAGTTCGTCGGGTTACTTACATATTCAATGTTAACTGTGCTGATACAACTGTTTCCAATTTGTCTTTGTTTTTTCATTATAATGTTTCCTCTTACATTTTTTCAAAACATGATGCCTCTGGTACGTTTGCTTAATCAATGAGTCTCCCTACTTTGCAACTACATGTGCATGTTTATTTACTAGCATATAAAATAATACGTTTAGATATTGTTGTACCAGACTAGTGGGCCTGCAGCACTAATTGTGCCATCGACATAAATAGCATTTCAAACCAGTTTCAGGGCCTATTGCAGGGCCTGTGTGTGCAACTTTTGGCATTTAAAACTACTCGACAAAGTTTCGGTTTGCTCACTTGGCCACTGGATTCAAGATAGCCTGGCTGATGAGGATTATAAATCCGAAACCGGTCCCAGGATGCTTGTTTCCGGTCCAGTGAAGACATGGCTTGGCAGTTTGGGCTGGACTGTTCCCATGAGGTACAGGGTCAGACTGATTTGCAAATGGCCATGTCTGAACTGGGGTGGCTGAGTGGGCTAAAGAATGGTGATGGATTAAACCCAGATCAGTTGACTGGGGGTGAGTGTTTGATTTGCTCAAATGCTCCGTCCATCATCCCCTTTTGTATCGCTTTGTTCGCCCTAAGTGTGGCAGGGTATGCTCAGACGTGAGTCCCTTGCTCACTTGGCTACTGGATTCAAGATAGCCTGGCTGATGAGGATTATATATCCGAAACCGGTCCCAGGATGCTTGTTTCCGGTCCAGTGAAGACATGGCTTGGCAGTTCGGGCTGGACTGTTCCCATGAGGCACAGGGTCAGACTGATTTGCATATGGCCATGTCTGAACTGGGGTGGCTGAGTGGGCTAAAGAATGGTGATGGATTAAACCCAGATCAGTTGACTGGGGTTGAGTGTTTGATTTGCTCAAACGCTCCGTCCATCATCCCCTTTTGTATCGCTGTGTTCGCCCTAAGTGTGGCAGGGTATGCTCAGACGTGAGTCCCTTGCTCACTTGGCCACTGGATTCAAGATAGCCTGGCTGATGAGGATTATACATCCGAAACCGATCCCAGGATGCTTGTTTCTGGTCCAGTGAAGACATGGCTTGGCAGTTCGGGCTGGACTGTTCCCATGAGGCACAGGGTCAGGCTGATTTGCATATGGCCATGTATGAACTGGGGTGGCTGAGTGGGCTAAAGAATGGTGATGGATTAAACCCAGATCAGTTGACTGGGGGTGAGTGTTTGATTTGCTCAAACGCTCTGTCCATCATCCCATTTTGTATCGCTTTGTTCACCCTAAGTGTGGCAGGGTATGCTCAGACGTGAGTCCCTTGCTCACTTGGCCACTGGATTCAAGATAGCCTGGCTGATGAGGATTATCAATCCAAAACCGGTCCCAGGATGCTTGTCCAGTGAAGACGTAGCTTGGCAGTTCGGGCTGGACTGTTCCCATGAGGCACAGGGTCAGACTAATTTGCATATGGCCATGTCTGAACTGGGGTGGCTGAGTGGGCTAAAGAATGGTGATGGATTAAACCCAGATCAGTTGACTGGGGGTGAGTGTTTGATTTGCTCAAACGCTCCGTCCATCATCCCCTTTTGTATCGCTTTGTTGGAGAGGAAGGGCACGTGAATCAGACCAAGCTAATTTGTCACAATTGTCAACATTTACATGCATTAATTACCATCAGCAGTACAAGTGGCATGGCCTGCCAACAAAAATTACATCTATGTAATGGATAATGACCAACCATCAATGGTAAATAACCCAGTTTTTGTCCTTGTAGGGACAGGAAATGGCAGAGTCTGGCCTCACTACCCTTGTATCCATGTGCATATAAAGACATATTTTGAGCTATGATGTTATGTACACATGGGGGCATATTCTCAAGAAGTGTTGCATCGCAAAATTTAGCTTAACTCAACTTTGCATATCGCTGTTCATCGCGAGAAAATAACATCGTCTTAACGTCCTATTCTCAACCCGCCGGCACCATGCGATAGTAGCAGGATAACGTGCCAAATGACCGCGTAAAAATCAACGCAATGCACAAAAAATGCGAAACACGAACGCCAAAAATGGTGCGATGCCGCAAATCGCGATTCCAAAATTAGTGACAACCAGCGACAGGCCTGCAATTCCCACGTGTCATGTGGGAAAATGCACTATAAAAGCAACAAAAAAAACCACCAAAACCAAATCAAACTACGTAGCACCATGGATGCGCCCGGACCGAGTGCAGAGGACAACCTGAACCCCACAAGCCCCACGGAGGACCATCCAGGAACCCAGTGGTCAGGGAAGGGCAAGGAGAAGAGGAAGGCAGGGTTCAGTCCGCAGGAAGACCGGATCATCGTCACGGAGGTGACAGAAGACTACCAAGAACTGTTTGTCACCTCCACTGCGGCACTGGCAACCAAAACGGAAATATGGCAGACCATTGTCAATAAAGTCAATGCAGTCAGAGTGTCGAGGAGATTAATTGAGGAGGTGAAGAGACTCAGGCATGATGTGCAAACTCAGACCATACAGAAACTCGCTGCCAACAGGAAGGCAGCGAGGGCGACAGGAGGTGGGAGTCCTGCACCACAGGAGGACCTGGATGAGCTGGAGGAAATGGTGGCCACAGTCACCAGTGTGGAGATGGTGGCAGGAGTTGGGGGTCTGGACACAGCTCTATATGACCTGTGCTAACAGCAACAGGGTGAGTAACTACCAGGGAATGGGCGGACGGGGGCAGATGGGCAAATGGCACACATGCACAATCATGTGTAGCACACTGCACACTCGCAATGATAGTGGAACATGTCCATGATGCCCTTGGCACACTGTTGCACACATAGAAAGACCAAGTCAGCCCATCCACCATGTGCACATATGGGCCCCCTCCATATCACCAACGACACAACCTACCCATGCACATGTGCAGAATCCAGAAAAGCAGTGGCTGTGTGAGCCACACTGACTATGCAAGTGACACTGCATGACCAATAGAATGGATGCTTTCAAAATACATGACATGGTGCACGATTCTACATGGAAGTGGCCCAGTGTGGATCACATCCATAAAGGAGCATGTCACACTCTGACACATCCACGTGCACCTACAACCCATGACGTCCATTACACATCAGCAGACAAACACTGCACAAGACCACAAAATCTGTCCAAGGGCACAAATGACACAAGTCGCAAACATTTCAGCCCCTGAAAAGCACACAATTCAAAGGCACACTGCCTCAAAGGGATAAGGGTCCATGAAATCAGACCTGCAGGGGCGACTCTCCCACAATGCAGCACACACACTTAGCAATCACAGCACATCAACATTGACGGCAATGTGGTACAAAGTGCAACATCTACACCACAGGACAGAGGACACAACAGGTTCCGCTTGTGCCAAGTAACTGGCCACTCACATCTGGCATTGCCTGACACTGTGTGATGATAATGTATGAGTACAACCACACATCCATCATGTAGTCGCCACTGTCTGCCGTCAAATAGCCAGCTCCACCAAAACAGTCACAATGTACATTGTCATGCACTCTGTATGTAAACATCTGCAAAGCGTCAGCATACATGGGATACTCTGTTAACCTGCATCTCCCCTTTACATTGCAGAGGGGCAATCAACACCTACTGCAGAGCAGACCACAAATCTCATCAGTGATGATGAAGAGGACAACCTGCACATATGTTCAGACACCCTCCAACGGCTAATGGACAGCCTCCGCACACCACCCCCAGGAGCAGGGCAGTCCAGCTGCCTCGAGGTGACCCCACCCCCTACACATACCACACAGCAGGAAACACACACCACCACGGCTGTCTCATAGGACACCCCCCGAACAACACATGGAATTCCAACGCTGTGTGTTGGGTTGCCAGGTGGAGATGGCTAATCAGCTGCGGGTGGGTTTCGAGCTTGTGGCAGCCAAACTCGATGCCATACGTAGGTGTCTGAGTCCCATCAGGGATCCCTTACAGTCCCTAACAGACACCCACTGTCCGTACCATGCTCCCCAACAATCCTTGGCTGACATCGCTGGGGCCATCACCAGATACAAGAACTGTCTAGTAGACCATGGATCAGATGCAGGCTGGAAGTATGGCTGCCATTGCTGAACACCAGTGAGATGTAGCTGGGATCTTCCATGCCTTGCAGTTTCTCATCTTGCCATTGCTACCACTGAGCCTGTCCCAGATAACTGCTGCAGGAACTTCAACACACACATCTCCGACCCCTGATGTGTCAGTAGTACACAGTGATGCAGCCCTATCACCTTCGCACCCTGATGTGTCAGTGGCACAGAGTGATGCAGCCCTATTACCTTCGCACCCTGATGTGTCAGTGGCACCCAGTGATGCAGACATTAAACCACCACACACAACATTCCCCGGAGAAACTGGAACAAAATCACCTCCGACCAACTCCTCACATCACTCAACCAAAACCCTCCCACCCTAGCAATGGACCCAGACCAAGCGGCCACCAACCTCAGGCAATGGATTACCCACAGTGCGGACGAATTAGCACCCCTGAAAAAGCACCAGCTCAAATCATCCAGCAAAAAGGCCCCCTGGTTCAATGATGACCTTAAAAAATCCAAGAAGCTATGCCGCACCCTGGAGAAGAATTGGAGAAAAAACCCAACCTCAGACAACATGGCCTCCCTCAAGACAGCCACCCGCAAACACCACCAACTGATTCGATCCGCCAAGAAATCAGCATTCAAGGACCGTCTCGACAACAATTCTCATAACAGCAAGGAACTCTTCAATATCGTCAAAGAATTCACCAACCCTACCGCAGCATCCAACGACATCACTCCCTCCCAAGACCTCTGCGATGCACTATCCTCCTTCTTCTACAACAAAATTGCCGACATCCACAACAGCTTCAAGAATACTCCCAGTGATCAACCCGCCCCACCCCCTTCAGATTCCACTCCTCCAAATAACAACCTCAGCGCCTGGAACCCAATCACCACTGAAGACACCATTCGCCTCATGAAGTCAATACACTCTGGCTCGCCTTTTGACCCCTGTCCCCACCACATCTTCAACAAAGCTGACTCCATCATCGCACCCCAACTCCGCGATGTCATCAACTGCTCTTTCAACTCTGCCACCTTTCCAGAAATCTGGAAACACGCCGAACTCAGCGCCCTCCTGAAAAAACCCACAGCAGACCCCTCAGAACTGAAAAACTACCGACCCATATCCCTCCTCCCTTTCCCGGCCAAAGTCCTCGAGAAAGCCGTCAACAACCAACTCGCCGCCTTCCTTGAATCCAACAACTCCCTTGATCCATCTCAATCCGGATTTCGAGCCAAACACAGCACCGAAACCGCCCTCATTGCGGCGACCGACGACATCCGAGCACTCCTGGACAACGGAGAAACAGTGGCCCTCATTCTACTCGACCTTTCCGCCGCCTTCGACACTGTCTGTCACAGCACCCTCATACAACGCCTCAACAACATCGGCATACAAGGAAAAGCCTTGGACTGGATCATCTCGTTCCTAGCTGGGAGAACTCAGAGAGTCCGACTCCCCACATTCTACTCAGAGGCCACCGAAGTCATCTGCGGCGTACCTCAAGGATCCTCACTCAGTCCCACCCTCTTCAACGTCTACATGAGTCCTCTCGCCTCCATCGCGCGTCAACACAACCTCAACATCATCTCCTACGCCGACGACACCCAGCTAATCCTTTCCCTCACCAAAGACCCCAACACCGCCAAAACCAATCTTCACGAAGGTATGAAAGAAGTAGCCGAATGGATGAAACAGAGCCGCCTAAAACTCAATTCAGACAAAACGGAGGTGCTCATCCTAGGATCCTCCCCGTCAGCTTGGGACGACTCTTGGTGGCCTTCCGCTTTGGGCTCAGCACCCATACCCACAGACCACGCACGCAACCTTGGCTTCATTCTAGACTCCTCTCTCTCAATGTCCAGACAAGTCAACGCCGTCTCGTCCTCCTGCTTCAACTTCCTTCACATTCTCAAAAAGATCTTCCGCTGGATCCCCCTCGAGACAAGAAAGACTGTCACCCATGCACTGGTCACGAGTCGACTGGATTATGGCAACACACTTTACGCCGGAATTACAACAAAACTACAAAAAAAACTCCAGCGCATCCAAAACGCTTCAGCGAGACTCATATTAGACATCCCGCGCCAAGAGCACATCACCGGACACCTAAAAAACCTCCACTGGCTTCCCGTCAACAAAAGAATTACTTTCCGCCTTCTTACCTATGCACACAAGGCTCTTTATAATCTAGGACCCGAATGCCTCAACACCCGACTGTCCTTCTACAATCCCACCCGCCAACTAAGATCATCCAATCAAGCCCTCGCCGCAGTCCCGCGCATCCGAAAATCCACCATGGGTGGCAGATCCTTCTCCTTCCTGGCTGCCAAGACCTGGAACTCACTCCCCACCCACCTCCGCCTTACTCAGAACCACATCTCCTTCAGAAAAGAACTGAAAACCTGGCTATTCGACAAATAATGAACCCCTCCCTCTAGCGCCTTGAGACCCTCTGGGTGAGTAGTGCGCTATATAAATGCCCGAACTTGAACTTGAACACCGGACACACCGGACACAGAAGAAGTGTCAGAGGAGTAAGATGTGTAATCACTGAGTGAGAAAGTAGGTAGTAACATCCATCCCCGCCATATGGCCTGTCCCTGCCTGGTTCAGCCCTATGCATCATGCCCTTGGACAGCACCTCCCACTGACCCCCAGAACAATCTGTGACATTCACCCGGACCCCGACATGGCCTACCATATCTTCACTGGTTGACAATTACACAGCAATCCTAATGCGGACTGCACTCTCCCGCTTTCAATTCACTTTTCAATCCCCAAAGGACTCTGGTTGGCCCACCACTGTGTTGCCATGTAATGTGGGCTTGGCATGGCCATGTACAGCTCCAGCTCCGACATTCACTAGAATGTGAATAAAACATGTTAAATCACACTGATGTGTCATGTCTATGTTCACTCAAGTATAAAAGTATGGATGGATGTAGGGACATTGATTGCACAAGAAGGTACACCTTGGTAAATGACATCAATGTGCATGTTTGACCCTGACCCACATGGCCAATTAGATGGCTGTGAAGGTGTGAACTAGCTGTGGCCTCATTGCACATGAACATCAATCACGCAACACCCCAAGGTAGGCGCACGTCCATGTATTGAATAGGGCTGTGTGTAGAAATGACCAAATCGGTAGCAGGCCAGAAGTGGTGTCCTACATCACATGTGACAACAGAACGTGACTTTGCATACCTACTCACACACATCTGTGTGGACACATTCGGTTTTGATGTATAACATTGCTCAACATGGCCAGAGGTTGGACAGGAGAGTGCAACAGTAGGGAATGTGTTGGATAGCGTAGGGGTAAAAATTACTATTCCAACTTCCGAGAGTGCAACAGTAAAGAAAGTGTTGGATAACGTAGGGGTACAAATTACTATTCCAACTCCAGAGAGTGCAACAGTAGGGAAAGTGTTGGATAGCGTAGGGATAAAAAGTACTATTCACACTCCAGAGAGTGCAACAGTAGGGAAAGTGTTGGATAGCGTAGGGGTAAAAATTACTATTCCAACTCCAGAGAGTGCAACAGTAAAGAAAGTGCTGGATAGCGTAAGGGTAAAAATTACTATTCCAACTCCAGAGAGTGCAACAATAGGGAAGGTTTTGGATAGCGTAGGGGTAACAATTACTATTCCCACTCCAGAGAGTGCAACACTAGGGAAAGTGTTGGATAGCGTAGGGGTAAAAATTACTATTCCAACTCCAGAGAGTGCAACAGATGGGAAAGTGTTGGATAGCGTAGAGGTTAAAATTACTATTCCAACTCCAGAGAGTGCAACAGTAGGGAAAGTGTTGGAGAACGTAGGGGTAAAAATAACTTACAAATAATTACAATATTTTTTTAAATAAATAATGATTTCAATATTAAATAACAATAAATTAATTACCAAAACCAATAAATAAATAATAAAAAATAATTATCAATTAATAATTAATTAACAATTAAATTAATGATAAATACAAATAAATATTATTTATTAAAAAGTAAATACCAAATAATAATTGAATAACAAATAATTAATTTTCAAACCTAAAAAACAATAATTATTAAAACATATGTAGCAATTAATAATTAATTAGCAATGCATTATTGATAAATACCAATCAATAAAAATTCATAATAACTAATTACCAATTATTAATTAATTAACAATAAATGTATTTTCAAAACAAAAAACTATTAATTATTAGAAATGTATTACCAGTTAATAACTAATTAACAATAAATTAATTATCAATACACAATAATAAAAGAAATAATTACTTATTTTAAATTAAATTACTTCCCACCCTATTCACCTATAAACTCACAACGCACTTCAAAAATAAATGAATACACTTAAAATAATTACCAATTAATCACTTAATAAAAATTAATTAACAATTAATGGAAATTAATTACAATTAATAATTATTTAACATAAAATTAATTATCAATACTGATAAATAAAAAATAATAATTACTTAATTACAATTAAATTACTTCCCACCCTATTCCCCTATAAATCCACAACCCGCTACGGTACTAAAACACATCATTTACTTAAAAATAAATTACTAACTTCTACAAATGTTAAACATATATTCTAAAACTAGTACAATAATTAACAAAGAATCTAAACACAAACATATAAAATACATAATAAAATACATAACACTAATATAAATATTGATATTAGTAACATCAATATTTTTGCTATCGATATTGCTAACTTCAATATTGACAAAAACAATATTTCTTACCTTCAGGTTGATATTCTGGTTGTTGATATTCTTGATTTAAATATTCTGTCCCTATGATATTTCCAACTCGATATTATTGTAGGTCGAAATTAAAAACTCGATATTTAGACAGTGCACCGCTGAAGACACGTAAGTGCACAGGTCTGCCAACAACTATCCCAAACACAACGTCTGGCTAACGGAGGTGGAGCTGTCAAAAGGGACCCACCCCCATTGTACATGCGTCAGTCAGTCCCTCCCTGTGTAGGGACGATGCTCATTGTGGCACACGATTTGTAAATCTAATCAACACTCAGCACAGTTAGACACCAATGAAGTTGCGTAGACTTTATTGGCATGTGAGTGTCAGTACGGACAAGGCAATGGCACAACATGAAGGGAAATGGTTAAGACACATCCAGCATGGGAACATGTCGAGGTGCAAGAAATGGGGAGGCAAAAATGTACACAAAATCCTTATGGATGGCAACGGTCTCAGCCCACCTCGCCTTGCTGGACGAGTCATGTGATGTTTGGCTTCTGCTCATTGCCCCGTGTCAGGGGACACGACTCACAGCCCATGGGATCTGCATAGTGCTGTGCCACCGGACTGCGCCGACTGTCTGCTCCGCTGACAGTGATCAGGTGTAAGGGTCCGACAAGGTCACATGTCATGCTGCCTTGCCATGTGTGTACTCTCCCCCCAGCAGTATGTCCTAATTGGGAACATTGCCAAATGACGCTGTGCTGCTCCGACCATGGAACTGCATCACCTTGCACAGGTGTGGGTACACATGCGCATTTCCACGCACATGCATTCTGAGTCTAGACGTAGGCAGACATGTCGACTGTTGTGGTGGGATATGTGAACATTCCCCACAATGCAACAATGTGTTGGGACCTGTGCTGTGGGTGACAATCTGTTGTGGCTGCAGGAACGTAGTTACTCATCCAGGAATGCGAGGGCAGCTTAATGGGCAATCTGTTCCAATAGTACGTCATTGTCGGGTTCAAGGAACACCAGGGTGAGCCAATCCATTAACTGGTCCGGGCAGATGTGCTCATTCCACGTCGTTTCTCCAATCCGCAACGCAGACCATTAGGGGGGCGTCTCGATGTGGTCACTGCACACGAGGAGTTGTGCAATGTCCCATGCACAACATCCACCACATACACCAAAGATCAGTGCATCCCATGCACGGCTATCCTGGTGACACTTCTGTTTGTGGGCCAACAGGGGGCGCACTGGCAGATCAAAATCCAATTCAGCTACCGTTGCGTTGAATAGGCAGACCTCCATGGGCCGCTCGAATGTGCATGATCGACAGTGGAACAAGGGCTGGACGCAGGTGATGTAGGCAAGACGGAAACTAAGACGGTAACTGATTCGCAACACTGCCATTGGCATAGATCCCAACAGATGCAGCATTCGTGCACGGAACAGTTCCACGTGACAGGGGTTGTGCATGTGCCTGGGAATGCCTGTCATTGTGTTTTTTGGTCTCATGGAACCGGCACTCCTCACACCGGCGGTAGTTCGGTGGACGGTATGCCACAGCTCTGGGCAGTCTCTTTCTCTTTCTCTTTCTCTTTCTCTTTCTCTTTCTCTTTCTCTTTCTCTTTCTCTTTCTCTTTCTCTCTCTTTCTCTCTCCTTTGATGAGTGTCTGACACACCTTCTTATCTTGGGTATTGTCTTGCAGGCTCGGACTCACAGATTGTCCAGGGATGCCCGCCATGACTCTTCAAAATAGTTGTTAGGAGACAAATTGGAAAGTGATATTTTGTTTGGACTTTCAATGGTGAATGAATGAATCAGGATTTCTGTACTCACATGTGTATTGGTTGTTGTAATTGTGCGATATCAGGCGGGTGCTTTTGTTCATGATTTCTTGCCATTGATGTACAGTATCTTGGTCTGTGGGAGGTGGGGGTGCCCGGGGTAGGGCCCGGGGGTTGGTGGTCCTGGGGATGGTGGCAGTGGGTGTTGTGGCCCTCTTCGGTGTCCGGCCCGCATGATCAGTGACTCCAAGGCAACGGTTGCCCTTCAGGTGTGGCTCTGGGCTGGGTCCCCTTTTGTGGTGCAGGCTGTTGCCCGACTTTGCACAGAGTCAGAGCAGGTGTTACTTTTCTGCTGCTAACGGGCCTTATCGCATGTTTTGTGCTCTTATTGCCGATCTGGCTGGTCATTGAGAATGTTGCGGAGTGTTGTTGTTGCGGATTTTGGCATGGGAACACCTACTCTGCATCTCATTAGCGATAGTTGCTGGGGTCATCTGTGGCACTGTTTTTTGTGGCTGCTAACGCAGGTAAACTAATGATATGGGCTGTTAGCACCAGCTTGTGAATAGGGAGATAAAATGATCGTGACTTTGGCTGTGATAAACTGCTGATAACTCGCCGATAAGTCCTTGGAGATTGTGCCCCCCGAAATGGTACACAAGGTCCATCTAGGTGCTCCCTGGGGTTGTCATGTAACATGCAAGAGGGTAAACTCTATGGCCAGTCCCCTATGTAAAATAAATGATGTGTAGCAGGTGCTCATATTGTGCCTCAGCAATGTTTCACTGTTATAGCATATTCACAAGGCCCACACATAGTAGCATAGATTGACTCAGTGCCAAGTAGTTGAAACATAGAGTGTGGTTAGCTACCTCTGATTCAACAGACCTGTTGGATACTTCTCAAGAACGACACATGTACATACCTGGGACACCATAACATAGAGCACCTAATGAAAATCAGACAAGATCATGTGCTCCTTGACAAAACCAATAGTATGTCCCAACCTTCCTGTACAGATTGTTATCTAGAAGCCCATCAACTCATACTTACTCCATATGATGAGTGTGTACATGCATACTGTAGAGCACAGATTTTTGAGTGTATTCAACTGAATCTTTCAGGTAATTGGCCAGAAATTGTTCAATGGAGCGAAATCATGGGGATACAGTATGGATAATGACAGTATTTGGTGGAATGTGGAATGGCCTGTATGTTGACATCACATTGCATACATGGCTGTGGTACATAAGACATTGGCCCTATGTCTCACAAAACTCTAAAAAGGTATGGAAATGTGTCTATTACAGGCTATGGGTACGAGTCAGACATGTAACAGCATTGCCATGTGTGGACAGTTGACATGTCCCACATCCACTCTTACCTAATCAGTCTGCACTGGTGTAGGATTCATCACAACCTGTATAGACCTGCCACACAAAAAGCTCTATGAATTCCCATGTGTTCACCTTCAGTAGCAATTTGCAGCAGACAGGCAGATAGAAGTTCATCCCTCCAATTTCATGTCTACATTGAGTTTAATCACAACTTCCTTTGTACCTCCATGCCATTTTGCCAATCTCTCATCTAGCACCCATCTCACATGTCATGAATATGCAGTAATCTGAGGAATGCACTGGTACCCATGATCTGGGATCACAGTTGCCGCATATAAGGATTAGGGCTCCCGGTTTCAGGTATTTTTTTTTTAACATTTCCATCTGTATTTATCCATATTTATTTTTGGGCCATTTTATCTGTACTTATTCATATTTATTTTGTGTTTTGTGTATGAATAAAGTTGTAAAACTGTAAATTTCCATATTTATTTAACTGATAAGGCACACACTCATACTTTGATGTCTGCCGTCATATAGGTATTCAAGCTGACAAATATTACGTAACCATATATCCACTAAATATTAGCATTATACCACAAATGTATGTTGACATATGCCATTATTTAAAGAAATGTCATCCTGTTTTTTAATTCCCTTGCTGTCCATCTACTCAGCTGTTAGGCTATAATTCATGAAAGACAGCTTGTAGAGTCACTTACAAGAAACACAATTTTCTGTATTTATCCACTTTTAAAAATAAATGCAGACAGAAAACACATTGTTTTCTGTCTGTATTTATCTGTAAATACCCGTAAAAATGGAAAAAATGGTCACCCAAGTCCATTTGAGTCTAAACTTTGGCTAGACGCTGTACTACAGGTATTTGTATGGAACACCAAACAATAGGGTCCATTAGGATAGTCCGCCCGCCATCCTATCGGTCTTTGGGACTGCCCGCTTTAAGGGCAGGGGTCCCGTGGGGGGTATTAGGATGCGTCCGCCACTGTGGCGGGCGCATCCTGCATACAATGCTAAAAATGCATGTATGCATTTCCATTAACAAAGCGGCAGGCACCGCGCGGTGCCTGCCGCTTTGTTAATGCAAATGCAGGGGGGTACCACAGGTACACCCCATGTGCACCCCCACCTCTCCTTCACTCCGGGGGCCCGCAGGGGGCCCCCGAAGTGAAAAACGCGCCACGGAAAGTCATCTGTTCTGGCCCATCCTAATATGGCTGGCGGTGTCCAATAGACACTGCCACCATGTTAGACCTATTCCGCCCCGTTCGCAAGGCGACCGGGGCAGAAAAGCAGCGGACGATCTTTCCGTCTGCCGCGGTCCCCCCTGCCATACTAATATGGCGGGGGGGGCATTTAGGTGAGGATGGCGGGCGGATTGCCCCCGCCAGGCCGGCGGTGGCTACCTCCAGCCTGACGGGGGCAATCCGCCCACCATCCTAATGGGCCCCATTATGTTGTTTAAGTGACATGAATGTTTAACATGTCTTCAATCATTTAGACTGTACCAATGTTTGTAGGGTGAAGTACAGTAACCTGCAGGCATGTGCTTGGTATGATGTGAACACACAATAGGAGGACACATGTATTGGTAAAATGGCCATCATGCACATGTCATCATTAGATGTGCTGTTGACTATTGGAAGTGTGGTCTGGGATATGTGTTACATCCCAACCACACTCTGTCCTGCTCAAATTTAGACTTTGGCAAACATACTGCGTCAGGGAATTCACAACCTATCCCATGCAACATTTGTCTCACATATTTCAGTTAACATGTAGGAAATGTTGATCCGTAGTATGGGTGAGAAACATTAGAACTAATTACCATCAGTTAGAATTGCGACATGTGTCATAAGTCTTCACACCATAGCTGCCATAACAGTAGCATAGCATATTCGGATGCATCCATCATGTGGGCTTGCATACATTGCTAATGATTCCACATGGCAATTTGGCCCTTTCATTTGCACATGCAACTTTTTCCTACTTCTGTTGTAAATCCACATGTAAGGTGCAGCCTGTTTCCGCAGAGTTATGATACCCCTCCGTGCACATATCACTGCAACCCATTTCAGTAAACATACACAATCCTTAAAGATCACAGAAACAATAATGTGGCACTCACCAGTAGTATTGGGATCTCTGAATGTCGCCACCTCACCAATGGTGTATGAGTCTGGTCCACCTACAAGGCAAAACACATTTTACATAGCTCTGTGAATGCTGAACATGTAAACTATGTACATACGAAACACAGTACATTAACGTCACGAAAGTCTGGTATTATCTGTACGTTCGACTTGTAGCATAAGGCACAGTTGAAATGCCCTCATGATGGACATATGTATGTCATGTTGCAGTGTATTCAGATGATAGCAGGCACATGAAATATGAGGTGCACCGAGTGCCGACAAGGTATGATACCAGCCTAGCTTGCAACATGGTGTAAGGGTACCAGGCTTGGATGCATATGTGAACAGTCCAATTTGATCGACCACACTCTGCATAGTACGGCAATGCTAGGGCCTTCTCAAGTTAATTTGTGTCCTTTACCATGCTACACACATCAGATTGTACCCATGCTTGTTTCTCTACTTCACTTAGCTCCTAGCTTGACTAGCCCTGCCTCCACTTCTGATCATGCTGGGAAAGTACTTCACCAACAACCACATCAGGCCCCAAACTCCTCCTCCGTCAGGTTCTTGGCCGTGCCCCTGTCCAACATCTCCCTACCCCCACTAGCCACCCTAAACCCAACAACAGAAGCACTAACTCTTCTCCCTACCCCTATAGCTATAAACTCCTATTTAGACAAATACCACGCAATACACTACACAAAACAGCACAAAATACAATTACAAGACAAATTTGACAGTTCTAGTGCACGGCAGGCACAGTACAGATACCAACAAGACCAAAAAGAGCACCAAACTCTCTAGCAACCGACAAACACCTCCACCAACCAGCACAGACAAAAAGGCAGTAAGTGAAAGGAACTTCACACTTCCTAGTTTGCAGCTTGGTTGAGCCATTGCATCATTTCCTGTGTGGATGCGTCACATTTCTGACATATACTAAGGTGTAATTTTTTCTGATGCTTTTCTAGCGAAATAACCAAGTTGTGAGTTACACAATGCCCAATGAATTGTTTTTGACACTTTGGCGTTGTTGCGTTGCTTCCGCCTGATGCTCTTTCACCTAAAGTGTCACGTTTTGTGATAAAGTGTCACTTTTCCTACAAAAGAGACGTTTACAACTACGCTTTGCTGTTATCTTTGGAGTGTGCCGGGCTGAGCGTGCAGGGATCCACATTGCATTGCTTACAGCCAACTTCTCGCGGAACCCGCTCCGCGGGTCCCGCATCGCTGGGATCGTCTGGTTGTTGCCTCAGGAGTTGCCTGTTTCCTGAGAGGTGGGTCGTAGGAGCTGCAGGGCTGCGAGCAGAGAGCGGGGGCTGGGACTACCTATCCCAGAAGCGCCTGCCGCCCAGATTAACAGCACCTGGGCTGCTCTCCCTGCGGGCCCCTCCCCATCAGCTAGAAATACCCGAGCCTTCGCTGTACCTGTGGGACGCTTTGCTGTTATCTTTGGAGTGTGCCGGGCTGAGCGTGCAGGGATCCACATTGCTTACAGCCAACTTCTCGCGGAACCCGCTCCGCGGGTCCCGCATCGCTGGGATCGTCTGGTTGTTGCCTCAGGAGTTGCCTGTTTCCTGAGAGGTGGGTCGTAGGAGCTGCAGGGCTGCGAGCAGAGAGCGGGGGCTGGGACTACCTATCCCAGAAGCGCCTGCCGCCCAGATTAACAGCACCTGGGCTGCTCTCCCTGCGGACCCCTCCCCTTTATCACAGACCTACAAATTGACTAGACCAGCGACGCAGCGCGGGAGCGCGCGGGAGCGACCGGGAGAAGCCCGGGACAAGGGCGGGACCGTTTGTGGCCGTTCGTGACCCGGAGTGACCGGACCGGGCCACCCCTCTAACTTGTGTGCGTCCCCATCCCTAAGGACTATGGCCGGCAGAGACAATAGGATTAAATCCTCCTTGACTGGCAGCTTGTCAACCGCCGGAGGTATGGAAAAATTCCTCATTAGGGCCAATAACATAATAGACAAGGAGATAGTCATATTGGAAAAGCGTTTATCTACTGAACTTATTTCCCTTAAACGATCATCCATAGGACCCCTTGCTAACGCCAAAACGCCCACTAGAGATAGTAATCAGTCTGCTATTGCGGATAAAATATCCCCGCCCATAGAAGACCCTAGCCACTTAGCTACCCCGGTTATATCAACGGATATTGTTGCTGACCCTACCTGTGTATTCATAAGTGAAAATGCCTCCATTTTATCTCATCCTGATGTGAGTACTACTGAGTCCAAGAGCCGTGGGGAAAGAGAGGGTGCCGTGAGGAAACGGAAAAGAGTGTACAATAAAAAAGAAGTTAAAACGGGAAGGGCTACAAAAACTGCTAAAGTACGGGAGGAACCACCACCCCAGACCACATTTACCCTCCGTGATGCTCAATTCCCGAATAGAGAAATATCCATGGAATGGGCCGTGGCACTACTTAAATCAATCATATCCCCATTAGAGGCTAAACTGGATAGGCTTTGCTCCAGAATATCAAATGTAGAGAAAACATCTGCCGCCATCCTAGCCACCCTTGGTAACCTTCAGAACCAACACACCCCAACGACTACCATAACCCCTGCTATTCCCGCTCCTCCCAATCCGGTTTTGAATCAACCTAATATCCCCCCACCTAATATCTGTATACCACCCCTTATCCAATCCCAGCCCAATAATTTAACAACTGACAACGGGGCGAGTCAACAACCAAGCCAAATTAACCCACCAGACCATATGGCCGGGGGGACCCAGGGAGTATCAAGCGAGGCATTTAATACCCCTAGACCCAGGTGGCCTGATTTACCACCGGAGGCTAACCGGTTAACTGTCATCTTAGCCGGAGTACCACCACTAGAAACAGGGGAATCAGAAACCTTTAGCTCCTTGAAGAATAAAGTTATAAAATGGCTCAATTGGAATAGACCGCTCCCGGGCCACCTGCACAATGAGATAATTATGGTAAGGAGGGTCCCCTGGATAGGCAAGACCCCTAAAAACATCAATGGGGACTGCCTAACCGTTAGTTTTAGAGACCCTCGCACAGTATCCCATATATGTGCAGGTTTTAACAGGTCCTTCGATTCAACGATCCAGACCCTTCCCGTTTCCTATTTTTTCCCACCAACCAATATCCGCCACCAACAAAGAAGAGGGGATTGGTCCGTTGTGGAACGGAGGGGCAGACAACGAGCATATGATGCTAGACCACCAAGACTACCCCAATACGCACCCCAATTTCACTCCTTCATGGATCCTAACCGCTATGGTTGCTTAGATGGCCTAGAGGGGGTAGACTGACTACACCCTGTCTCTCGCTCTCTGAAGCCGACTAACACTCAGGCTAAACCCGATGTTCCGCCCATGGTCCATTTAACCACCCCTAACGAAGCTATTCCCACTAATTTGGCCCAGATTACACCCGTTACAACCCCCATTATACAATGTTCTGAAATCACCCCCATCACCCCTACCCCAGCTACCCCCACTGTACCGGAATTGATTCCGCTAGATATGACTTGTACTACACCCTCTGTCTCAACTATCCATATTAATACAGGTATGGACCAAAGGGCCAAGGGTTATTCATTGATGAGCTGGAACATTGCCGGGTGGCGGCAGAAGGTTTCAGCACTGGGTTGGAGGGAACTCATTGTGGTTCATGATATCCTATGTTTGCAGGAAACGTGGTCAGTGGAAGATATTGCCTTTGATGGTTTTGTTGCTTATAACTGTAGTGCGGTGGAATCTGCAATGGGGAGGGCCAAAGGGGGATTGTTGATTTTACTCTCTGTACACCTACCTTTACGAGTAAGAAAAAGCCATATTGTGGGGTCCCATTCGCAAATTTTGGAAATTCTGGTAGGCAGGGACCAAAACTTATTGTTGATTAACCATTATAATAATACCTTTGACCCCTCCAGCACCACTGTAGTAGACGAACTTGAATCGGCTCTGGATTCTATTCTTTGTAAAACAACTGTATCTTATGATATTGTTTGGGGTGGAGATTTTAATATTAGAACTTGCCCTCTCTCATATTCTACTACCTGTGGTTATGATGGGGAAAATGGGGAAAATTTACTCCACTTTTTACACTCTCCATGTGGCACTTCCCTTAACAATTTGATGTTAAAAATTGATATATCAATCCACCAACATGCACCTGATAAGGAGGGTAATCTGGCACCTACCTTCACGGGGAGAAAGACCACCTCCATTATTGATTTCCTGATCATTTCCAACCGGGTAGCTCCCCATTGTTCGGTTACCCAGATCTTAGATCACGACCTGAGTGACCACAATGCACTTACCATGGTCTTATATTATGAGCTCCATAGGGATGTATTTTCTGGTAGGGTAGTCGATGACATTACGCCATGTAGACCTAACGGGACCCGCATAAAGTGGAGTGGGGAAAAAGCAGAGAATTTACATCGCAGGGTGGTGAAAGCTGGCCTAAATATGATATTCAGTTGCCTGGAAACGGAAGCCCCCGCAGCACAATCAATAAATAACTTTGAGAATTTGGGTATCATAATCAAGCAAACACTCACCTCAAAGAAGGCCAAATCCGGACAGGCCACACAGGGCTGGTTCAACCAAGCTTGTACAAGGGCACTAAAATCCCTTAAACTTGCCCTTTCAAGCACCCCGAGAGACAGGGATGCGGTTAAATCCCTGAGGGCTGATTATAAAAATGCGCTCGAAACCAGGAAACAAGAACTTAGAGAAATAGCCTGGGAAGATTTGAGTAAAGCCGCAGCCCTCCGGGACAGTAAACTGTTCTGGGATACCATCAATAGCCCATTCCTGCAAAAAGAGGAATTCCCTGTCCTCA
Source organism: Lissotriton helveticus (assembly GCF_964261635.1). Lineage (NCBI taxonomy): Eukaryota > Metazoa > Chordata > Amphibia > Caudata > Salamandridae > Lissotriton > Lissotriton helveticus. The sequence continues at coordinate 408,943,594 of NC_136063.1, read as the reverse complement.
CTGCCCAAGTTAATGAAGAGGGATGGATGGCCCACTTTTCAGGGATCTTCGATCCAACTGGAGAGTCCTTAGCCAGTGATAACACCATTTGCACTACCCTAGTTGAACCCCCGAGAATAACGACCGATGAGGTGGATTTGGCTATAAGGAATAGTAAAGGGGGAAAAGCCCCCGGCCCAGACGGGGTGCCGATCGACCTATACAAATATGATCCAGCCCTCTGGAGTCCATTATTGACCATAGCCTTTAATGCTGCTATGGATAACAGGACCCCTTCCACGTGGGGTGAATCCATTATCATTCCAATCTATAAAAAGGGGGATAGAGGAGAGGCCAAGAACTACCGCCCTATCTCCCTTTTGGATTCCTCACTAAAAATCTTGAGTAGGGTCCTGTTAGCACGCTTGGAAGATTGGGCCTTAGATAATAACATTCTTGCCCCATCCCAATACGGCTTTAGAAAGGGCCTTGGTACGATCGACCAGTGTATTAACTTGAACCTTTTAATAGGGAAGTATACCAAGGCCAAGCCGGGATCACTATTTCTGTGCTTCGCAGATCTTTCAAGCGCATTCGATCTGGTCGACCATGCCTTGTTATGGACAACTCTGCTGGGTATGGGAGCCCCCCCCGATATTATCTATTTCTTGGCCACACTTTATTCTAACCTATCCGCCCAAATTCGTTACGGTCCTGAGGGTGAGTGCACACGGAAGATCAGAGTAAGATCTGGCATTCGACAGGGCTGCGTATTAGCCCCGTTGCTTTTTTCCCTCTTCATTAACTCGATGGAACAAGAACTAAAGCAAATTCATGCTGATGCCCCCCAAGTAGGAGGCACCCCTATACCGGTATTACTGTATGCCGATGATACAGTTCTTCTCTCTAGGACCCCTATAGGCCTACAAAAATTGATGGATGGGTTTTATGATTTTATATTGAAAAGGAAACTCAAAATTAATAATTCTAAAACGTTTGTCATGGTGTGTGGGAAAAAGTTGAAACTTTTTAAACCTTTTTCTTTTAAGGAAAACCATATTGCAACTGTCACAAATTTTTGCTATTTGGGAGTCACATTTAACGACAGAGGATCATGGGCCCCTGAGGAAACAAATGTCAAAGCGAGAATGGGGAAAGCATCCTTAGGCGTCTTCCGCTTTGCTTCCAAAGTAGGAAGCCGCCGTATTGCTGATATGTTGACTATATACAAGCACAGATGTACTTCGATAGCATTGTATGGCTCGGGGGTATGGGGACATTGCAATGCCAAGGCCCTGCAGACTGAAGAAAACAAGTTCATTAAACGGCTGCTTTGCCTCCCCACCTCGGCATCTACTGTTCTAACCCATTCGGAACTAGATCTGGATTACCTGTCCGACCTCACTGGGTTAAGGCCACTGTTGGTATGGAAATCCATTTTTACCAAGTCGGAAACAGCATTCACCAAAGATATTATCAAAGACTGTTTGCTCTTGGATAAAGTTTCAAGTATTCCATGGTTAAAATATGTAGTTATGACTGTTAAAGACCTGTTTGACATGGACCTAGGAAATGACCCTACCAGTCTGAACAATCTAGACAAACAGGAACTAAAAAATGTCTATCTTAGGGCGAAATCGGATGTGCGAAGTTATGCTACTAGAGAATATTCCACACATATTTTCCACCTGTCCCTGAATGATGATAGCCGGGGTATCCCAATGTACCTTAAAGTTATCCACAGACAGTCCCACCAGTTTGTTCTTTCAAGGCTAAGATTAGGTTTAGTGCATAACTTGGTTGCTTTCCCGATTATGAAATCTCATCCAGTCACCCCATGTCCATGTGACGGCTCTTCAAAACAAAGTACAATGCATTTTTTATTACTCTGTCCTCTGTATAAAGCACAACGCATCTGTTTCCTCAAGCCTATGTTCCTTAAATATAACATGTGTACTACTGATAGCGCTCTGAGGCTTCTTTTTTCACTTTCAAGCCCAGATATCTGTTTTTATACTGCCACTTTTATTCTGAAATCTATTAGAGCTAGACTTAGCATGGTTTTCCTGTAATTTTATGTGTAGCAATTCCCACAACATGTGACAATGTTATTTCTGTCTCTGTATTCTGAGTACCATGTGTATGTAATGTTTTAAATTGTATACTTTTATGATGTTTTTTAAACATTCGAATAAAGTTATAAACTGACAGTTCTAGTGCACGGCAGGCACAGTACAGATACCAACAAGACCAAAAAGAGCACCAAACTCTCTAGCAACCGACAAACACCTCCACCAACCAGCACAGACAAAAAGGCAGTAAGTGAAAGGAACTTCACACTTCCTAGTTTGCAGCTTGGTTGAGCCATTGCATCATTTCCTGTGTGGATGCGTCACATTTCTGACATATACTAAGGTGTAATTTTTTCTGATGCTTTTCTAGCGAAATAACCAAGTTGTGAGTTACACAATGCCCAATGAATTGTTTTTGACACTTTGGCGTTGTTGCGTTGCTTCCGCCTGATGCTCTTTCACCTAAAGTGTCACGTTTTGTGATAAAGTGTCACTTTTCCTACAAAAGAGACGTTTACAACTAAAACGTATTTTTTCCTAGAAAAGTGTTGCCTTTCCTACTAGAATGTCACCTTTCCTACTCAACCGTCACATTTTGTGGTAAAGCGTCACTTTTCCTACAAAAGCACCACATTCACTACTAAGAAGTCACCTTTCGTAGAAAAGTGTCACCTTTCCCACTATAGTGTCACCTTTTATACTCAAGTGTCATGTTTTGTGGTAAAAGTCCTTTTCCATGGGCTGATACAATGTACACTTCTACATCCTGCCTGTCATGTTGTTCCCGTAGTTTATTTGAAGTCTATTTGGAGATGCTCCTAGCCACTCTATGTTTTGAGATCATTCTACAGGTGTTAAGTGGCTGATTGTGGATCAAAAATTTGGGTAGTTGGTCCTCCCTAAGTAGGTAATGACATAGAAGACATGCCTTACACTGACACATGCATATGTCCATGGTAAAACACAGATTTTGGTTGTGGGATACATGACAAGCCTGATGAACCATGGGAGTGGCATGCAGACACCCTGACAACCCCCATGGAACCCCTCCCTGGAAACACAATGATGCTACACAGCATTTTACCCAGCAACGCATTGCTCTGTACACTTCCACCATTAAACAACAGCCATAGTGGCTTTATGTGTCTTGACATTGGTAACTTGGGGGTTTGCATGACACATGTACCATGATTCATGGTTCATACGTGGAGAAGTGTGGCTCAATGGTTAGAGCGGCAGACCCTGATGCAGAGGTCTGGCCCGGGACCAGCGTTCAATTCCCGCCTCGGCGGGTCTTGGGCTCAATTTCCTCGGACCTGATAATTCTCGCCTCGGTGCCTATTCTAATCATGGGTCCCACTCTGCAACTCTGGGCAATAGCTTGCTTAATCTCCACAACGGCCCCAACAGCGCTGGGATGCCTGGCTTCACCTTGGGGGTGCCCAGGAGTGGACATTTCACAGGGAAAAGCCAGGAAGGGTTCCACAGCGGTATGCGTACAGCGCTCGGAAACCCCGGTTGGGATATAAGTGCGCTTTACAAGTACAAATTCATTTTCATTTCATTTCATATATGAGCCATTCCCCTCTTACATATGTCCCAATCTGCTTCAAGAAACCCAGTGATGAGTATTATGTCATCCATTTCTAACTGTAGTGGGTGTGTTAGGTATTTTAGTTTTTCTTACTTGTAAGTAGGCCATTCCTATATTATCCATTCTGGAAGCTGTAATTTATAATGGAGTGCCTGAATATGTATGTGTCATGCACACTCCCGGGGCATTTGACCAGCACGTTGGTGAATAGACCCCGATGATCTACGATGACCTGCACATTGATGGAGTGGGTGTGTTTCTTGCGCCGGTAGAGATTGGATGTTACAACAGGAGGAACCAGTTACACATGTGTGCAGTCCATGGTACTGAACATGTGTGGGACCCAGTGATGGCATAAACTTTTGTTTTGTTTCCAGCTGCAGTACATGGGTGTTGGGGAAGAGGAGGTGGCGGGGTGTCATACAGATGATGGCATCCAGGACGGAGAGAAGAAAGATGGCTGGGAGATTCAGGCCACTCTGGCGGCTGTTATCGCAAAGGACCCCGATGCCAGCATGTGTTCTACCGGCACAGACACCTTGACCATCACTAATAATATAGTAATTAATTTATCAGTGTAACACAGCTGTATTTGAACCAATGGGAGCTTTCTAGGATTACTGAAACGATTTGCTGACATGCATAGTGAGTACTAGGATATTGCGCAGGATCGTGGATAAAAAGCAAGACACCCTTTTATGATATTAACACACGTGCATGAAGCAACCATACATGAATGAATGAATGAATGATTATGCATTTATACCGCGCATGGCACTCATTTATACAGGCACTCATGCAAGCACATACACACATACACTCACGCGACGAGCAGATATCTTTGTTTCGTTATGGCAACATTTCTCTTTGGCCTTAGTAAATACTGCAACATTCTCATAAAGAGGTGAGTTATAAATATGACTGATGTTCCTTTGTTTACAGGTAACAAGCCAGACATGTCAGAAATGTTGAACCTTCTTTCCTAGAGGGGCCAATAACTACACATAGTAATAAATATTCAATTGGTTGCCTTTGCATTGCCACAAAGTAGCATCTACTTCTGTCAAGTTAACAGAATTGTCCTGTCACTTTTGAATGTAGAAATTTTCTTGCATTGATTAGCAATCAAAAAAGTAAGAAAGCACTGTGGTCTTTACAGTACATGGTTTACAATGTATTTTTGTGTGAAACGTAGCCAGCTCGGTGACAGTGGGAACACGCTGAAAATGGAGGCAGCAGAGCGGAAAATAAAAGCTTGCCAAGTTTTATAAAATGCCACAGGAAGCAAACTCGTGCATATTTTAACTTATGAATGAATATTGAAAGAATTTCGGATGCCAGAGGACCTCTTCTGGGATACTGAGGAGAATACTGAGTAGGTAATGCATCATAGCACTGTCACTAAATGTCAACAGGACTGGACAGTATTTAGATGAGATGAAATTCAGACTAGATGGAAGGTGCTCTACTCAGGGAGGCAATTCAAGAGCAACTTCTCACTTAGGTGTATTAACATCTCTTGAAAGTATTAACAGTAGCAAACACTCTGCAACTCGGCAACCACGTTTAATAATCCTCTCCACCCCCCCCTCCCAGAAGTTATGGCCTTCAGATAAATATGAGGTCCAGCAGTAATTACCCACAGTTCAAAATATTAAAATAGTCATTTTATGAAGATTCGCAATATTTCACGTCTTGATGAGGATTCGCGTATGAAACATGTAAGTGGACTCGTACCTCACCCCTTTGACAAAGAAGCAGTAACTTATGGAAATTTCACAGGTATTCAAGATATTTCCTTTATGTTCACTGTGATATAAGAGGAGTCAGCTATAATGAAATATGGCATCCTGTTTCGACGCAGTGTAAATCCTTCATGCAGGCGGCACATCTATGTGTGACTGAATATAATATGAATACATGCACTCTATACTATCATATAGTAGTCCATGTGCTAATATTGAGAGTGAATTAAAGCATGAAATCTCATTATTTCTATATTTCTAAGAGATGAAATTATCCACATAAATATGATACCTCATCTCAATAGGGAACAGATAAACATCAAAACACATGACCTTGTATATAGTTCAAAGCATGCTCAAGAGCAAAACAAGTTATACGTTCAGTTTTGTGATTTATGGGTAAAGGAGATGACCAGTATGCTTATATAACATTCATATACCCCGCAATGTTGTCCTAGAGCCAAGGCATAAATGGGAAGAATATTTTGACATGCATTTGTTGGTAAACCTTATGTGAGTAGAACCATTAAGAAATTAAAAACACAACTAATGCAATAAAAGAGTACAAGGTTAAAAATGTAGGTTTAGAGTCAGAATTGTGTTGCATGAAGAATTGTATCGGATTCCATGAGACCAATGTCTTGACTCTACTTTTAAGCATTATCGTCCAACACTTTGTCAGAATTATTATATAATCAATAATGAAATAGATCTCTATATAAGACAGAGTTCAGTACAATAGTGTTTCTATGTCTCAATGAAATATCCTGTCCGAGATACTTTCAGTTATAAACTTTCTATCCAATAGGCGATAAACGGTCTCACAGGTTTTATGAAACATTTTTAAAACGAAAAAAACGTTATTAAACTTAATATAGAAAGCATCAGTAACATGACATTACGTACACCGTTGATAATCTTGTTAATATCAAGATTATTTAGTTCCTTAGACATCACAACTGCTTCTTCCTTTTCTAGTGAATGAATGGCAGTTTAATCCAACTACTTCTCTACATGAGTTGTGGAATTGATAGAGTTCCTATATAATCACCTCATTGCTTATTTTCAAGATACCCTGACTATTTTTTATCTCCCACAATCTTTTTTTGTCAGGGTGGTGTTATGTTTATATTGTAGACCAAAAAACATTTACATTCTTACCATAATCCCAATAGCTTTTACACAAATGAAAACATGGAAAAGCCAACTCTGATTTACCAGATTATTGTTAATTGATATCATCTTTCACTTTTATCAGGTGGTTTCAAAATGTAATATTGTTATTGATGCAGTTGTACTGCAGTTCCACCTTTTTTTATTCTACTTCTAGACCTAATAAATTCTGTTTTCTTTCTTACCTCCTAGACACATAAACTATGACACAAATCTCTTAAGCAGAAATGCATTGATTGCCATTTAACATTAAAGCTTGGGACTGAAGATGTATTAAGAGCCAATAGCTCATTTACTTCCAGTTGCATTGCCACTTTGTGTTCCTGTAGCATTGGAAAATTCTGTTTCAAACTAATAGGCATGCTCAAGAATGTGTGTATGTATAAAAGGGTACTTATATGGTGTATACCTAAGTGGGCAGCAAAGGAGCACTCTCTATCTAGGTTTACTAGATTCAATAGTACAAATAAAGACAATTAACATTTGAGGGTTAATACCATCTGAGACATCTTACTCAATACCATCTTCTTCATACTCTTTCTCATTCCTTACTGCACAAAAAAGTCAATTTTGAAACAATTAGGATTTTTTTCTTGGGATAAAAATTGTAAACTACAATGCATGGGTAAGACACTCTGTAAAACATCTGTCACTCCAGTGATGCACATGAAGTCCTTAAGATGAACCATATGATTTTTGGTTTGCAGACTTGTTAGGTAACCTTCAAGTGGCCAACTTTACATGTTATCCCTACTATAATTTGATATATATGGATGTCTTATTTGTTGATCTAAAGGGATATTCTGCAGACTCCCACCCTCATTGACCTCTCACCTCATTCTTCTATTACATTCCCTGCTCCCCTATTTTGTCTCATCACGTCTGCACTTAAAATGTAATCCACCCTACCACCTCTCACTCCACTTTAACTGGGGCCACTTTCATCCTATAGCATTCACCTCCCATGCACAGCTTCCTGTAACATTTTGGCATCCTATACATCCTCTTCCATGGCTGTGCTGTGCATCCTACTTTCCCATTCTGTCATCTCATGTACAACTCTTCTGTTCTACAGAGCTCCACAGCTGAGAGGTATTTATATTTATTTTATTTATTTTGTGTGTTTTATATAGCACGCAGCTACCCCAACGGGGTGTCCCGGCGCTTCAGTAGCTGTGCAGGATCTTACTCGATTGAGGGGAAACGTTAACAGAAGAGGAGAGTTTTTAGAGCTCTACGGAAGGGTATTTCATCTATATTATACGAACAGAAACAGGCAGTTTGTTCCATAGGGCAGAAGCGTTGACCTGAAAAGTTTTGCCCCCTGAACGAGCTCTTTTGTATCTAGGAGTAGACAGCAAGTGTTGAGAGCTAGAATGGAGACTCCTAGCATTGCTATAGGGCTGGAGACAGGAGGACAGATAGACGCATCCTTTACCCCTGAGTGAACGATGGGCTAGGGTAAGAGCCTTAAATTCGGCTCTTCTTTGGATCGGTAGCCAATGCAGTGCCCGTCGGTGGAGAGAAATGTGCTCTCGCAGAGAGATACCACAAACCAACCGAACTGCTGCGTTTTGGACTATCTGAAGCCTATCTAAGAGGCCAGAAGCCAGCCCCAAGTAAAGACCATTCGCATAATCCAAATGCGAGGTGATAAGGGCCTGAACAATCGTTTTCCTGGTGTTAGAGGGGAGAAAATAAATAAATTTCTTAATCATCCTAATCTTCAAAAAGCAGGAGAAGGAGACTGATTGAACTTGCTTTTTAAAAGAAAGGGTGGTGTCCCATCTAACCCCCAAGTTTCTAACTGATTCCTTCGGGAGGGGGGCAGAGCTTAGGTCGAGTGGCCACCAGAGGTTAGAATCCAATGGTAGGCTGGCTGGGCTATTCAGAACACATTCAAATGTAAGACAAGAAGGTATCCATCCAAGCTCTGGCTATAACTGCTGAGTTAGCATTAGAGTACTATCTATTTGCAAGGAACATTTCAGTATCATTCAGCCTCATGTCCAGCAAAATAAATTTCCCTCTGGATCACTGTAGAGTACATTGACTTTCAACTTAAAAAGTTTACAAAAACAATAATCTTTAATTTGTCAAGCACCAAAGTTTACTACCTCTTAAACTCAGTGCATTTTGAACTTTTCATTTGTCCTGAAGAATGCATGAATCACTTGGATGTAGTTGATAAAATACTGATTGATCTAGTGACTTCTTACTACTTAATAGGTAAACCTGCTAATGATTCTTTAACAATTAATTTAAAAACCACCAGACTCAAGGTTTTGAGTCTGGGCCTTTTAAACATTCTTGCTTTATGAATGGCAGTAGATTGTAAACTAATATGAGTATCAAAGTGTTATGTTGTGGTTAACCAGATCAGGATGGCGGACGGAAGAGCCACCGCGGCCCTGGAGTAGGCGGAAAAAGCCTTTTCCGTGTCCGCCTGCCGCGGATACTCCGTCCGCCATATCAGGATAGGAAAACGTGTCAAATTTCCGTCCGCGACGGAAAAGCACGCTCCGCCGGCCAACTACACACGACCACGCGGCGGACGGAACACATCCGGACGCTCCGCCGTACGCACTGACGTCTAAGACCGTCCCCCAAATCAAGATGGCGGAAAACACACATAAAACCGCAGCGGAAAAACAACCTGTCTTAACACGGCGGAATCCCCACAGCGAACATAGGTGACACAGCCGAGATACCCACCGCAAGCTGACCACCACCATGGACCCGGCGCTACACGCTTTCCCGATGCTCTTCGCGATCCACCACGTCCTAGTCATGGCCTACTATGGACGACGACGCAGGTAAGGTACAAACCATTGGCTGTCTGGAGGGGAATACCAGCAAGGGACGTGACGTAGGGAGGGGGAGTGTCATGTTACCGAAACCACTGATGAGAAGCATATACGAATACACATTTGCAGTACGCAAGCAGGAATGGCAACGACAGACCACGAGACTTGATAGACTACCTTTATTGTCCAAAATAGGGGTCAAATCACAGTGTATGCGTGAGCATGGGCAAAGTGGGCACCAGAGCAGGTACAACATAGCAGGCAACGAGAGGGCAGCATGCAGTATCAGAGCATCAACAGGGCATTGTGCAGTACAGAGCAGGTACATCAGAGCAGGTAACGAGAGGGCAGCATGCAGTATCAGAGCATCAACAGGGCATTGTAGAGTACAGAGCAGGTACATCATAGGCAGGTAACGAGAGGGCAGTATGCAGTATCAGAGCTTCAACAGGGCATTGTGCAGTACAGAGCAGGTACATCATAGGCAGGTAACGAGAGGGCAGGTTGCAGTATCAGAGCATCAACAGGTCATTGTAGAGTACAGAGCAGGTACATCAGAGCAGGTAACGAGAGGGCAGTATGCAGTATCAGAGCATCAACAGGGCATTGTGCAGTACAGAGCAGGTACATCAGAGGCAGCACGTGAGAGGGCCAAAGTGCATCAACAGTCCATTGCACAGAACAGGCCCATCAGAGGCAGCACGTGAGAGGGCCAAAGTGCATCAACAGTCCATTGCACAGAACAGGCCCATCAGAGGCAGCACGTGAGAGGGCCAAAGTGCATCAACAGTCCATTGCACAGAACAGGCCCATCAGAGGCAGCACGTGAGAGGGCCAAAGTGCATCAACAGTCCATTGCACAGAACAGGCCCAGAGGCAGCACGTGAGAGGGCCAAAGTGCATCAACAGTCCATTGCACAGAACAGGCCCATCAGAGGCAGCACGTGAGAGGGCCAAAGTGCATCAACAGTCCATTGCACAGAACAGGCCCATCAGAGGCAGCACGTGAGAGGGGCAAAGTGCATCAACAGTCCATTGCACAGAACAGGCCCATCAGAGGCAGCACGTGAGAGGGGCAAAGTGCATCAACAGTCCATTGCACAGAACAGGCCCATCAGAGGCAGCACGTGAGAGGGGCAAAGTGCATCAACAGTCCATTGCACAGAACAGGCCCATCAGAGGCAGCACGTGAGAGGGGCAAAGTGCATCAACAGTCCATTGCACAGAACAGGCCCATCAGAGGCAGCACGTGAGAGGGGCAAAGTGCATCAACAGTCCATTGCACAGAACAGGCCCATCAGAGGCAGCACGTGAGAGGGGCAGTATGCAGTATCAGAGCATCAACAGGGCATTGTGCAGTACAGAGCAGGTACATCACAGCAGGTAACGAGAGGGCAGCATGCAGTATCAGAGCATCAACAGGGCATTGTAGAGTACAGAGCAGGTACATCATAGGCAGGTAACGAGAGGGCAGTATGCAGTATCAGAGCATCAACAGGGCATTGTGCAGTACAGAGCAGGTACATCACAGCAGGTAACGAGAGGGCAGCATGCAGTATCAGAGCATCAACAGGGCATTGTAGAGTACATAGCAGGTACATCATAGGCAGGTAACGAGAGGGCAGTATGCAGTATCAGAGCATCAACAGGGCATTGTGCAGTACAGAGCAGGTACATCACAGCAGGTAACGAGAGGTCAGCATGCAGTATCAGAGCATCAACAGGGCATTGTGCATTACAGAGCAGGTACATCAGAGGCAGCACAACTACGTGTCCCTACCAACCCGTCACAGGGACCACAAGAGTGCCACGCAGTTCTCAATGGACACACCATGTGAAGTAACATTTGAGTGAAGTGTACAGCACCTCACATCACAGATTCAGGGGGACTGCGTGAACTACCTGCCTCGGACACACTGGCAGCACCAGCAACAGGAGTGTGAGACACAGCCACAGCCCGAGTGACACACACATGGGCCACGGACCCAGACACACTGGCAGCACCAGCAACAGGAGTGTGAGACACAGCCACAGCCCGAGTGACACACACATGGGCCACGGACCCAGACACACTGGCAGCACCAGCAACAGGAGTGTGAGACACAGCCACAGCCCGAGTGACACACACATGGGCCACGGACCCAGACACACTGGCAGCACCAGCAACAGGAGTGTGAGACACAGCCACAGCCCGAGTGACACACACATGGGCCACGGACCCAGACACACTGGCAGCACCAGCAACAGGAGTGTGAGACACAGCCACAGATGTAGTCACTGACACGTGAGCCACTGACCCAGACAGACTGCCAGCACCAGAAACAGGAGTGTGCAACACAGCCACAGATCTTCTAACTGACACGTGAGCCATAGACCCAGATACACTGCCAGGACCTGCAACAGGAGAGGGCACAACTGACACTGTGCCACCATCTGATACATGAGAGTCAACTGCACCAGCGCCACTGGGACAACTGAAATGATGAGCCACAGGGCTGTATGGGCCAGGAGGCAGGGTGGGCCTGGGAGCTGGGGATAGCTCACCTTGAGCCAAATCGGGGTTGGCAGGTGTCAATGGTGTGTGTCTGCGTTTCTTAGGGAGGTGTGAGTGCACCCTGGACAGGACAGGACTGCCAAGTGGTGGGGACTCCAAAGAATCACCACCCAGCATAGGTGGAGCAACTGCTGCCGGGGATCTGGTTTCGGGGGAGGTGCTGGAGCCTGCTTGTCGTTTGCTCTGTGCCTGCCGCCTGGACTCGGAATGATGTGTAATGGGGGATGCAACAACAGGGGACACCCTCCTCTGCTTCTGACTGGCCTGGATGGGAGTGGAGGTATGGGGGGACTCCGCCGCGGAGACATCAGTTTGGCGTTTAGTAGAAAACATCAGCCTCAGTGCAGCCAGGGGTGAAGTATGCCTGTCCTTGATAGCGCCATTGTCCATGCTAGATGCCTTGTCCGTAGGTTGTGCCTTATCCTTAGGTGGAGTGTTGTCTCTGGATGTAGCCTGTGCCCTGCTCGCCGCCCTGTTCCTGCCAGCAGACTTGTCGTCTGTGGTGCACCTGCCTCCAGCAGACACCTGCTCCCTGTGTGTGTCCCTGCCCTTGGGAGTGTTCCTATCCACTGCTGTGGGCCTGCTCTTGGGAGTCTCCCTGCTCTTAGTAGGTGCCTTAGTCTTCTCACTGTCCTTGGGAGTGTTCCTATCCACTGCTGTGGGCCTGCTCTTGGGAGTCTCCCTGCTCTTAGTAGGTGCCTTAGTCTTCTCACTGTCCTTGGGAGTGTTCCTATCCACTGCTGTGGGCCTGCTCTTGGGAGTCTCCCTGCTCTTAGTAGGTGCCTTAGTCTTCTCACTGTCCTTGGGAGTGTCCCTTACCTCTGCTGTGGGCCTGCTCTTGGGAGTCTCCCTGCTCTTAGTAGGTGCCTTAGTCTTCTCACTGTCCTTGGGAGTGTCCCTTACCTCTGCTGTGGGCCTGCTCTTGGGAGTCTCCCTGCTCTCAGTAGGTGCCTTAGTCTTCTCACTGTCCTTGGGAGTGTCCCTTACCTCTGCTGTGGGCCTGCTCTTGGGAGTCTCCCTGCTCTCAGTAGGTGCCTTAGTCTTCTCACTGTCCTTGGGAGTGTCCCTTACCTCTGCTGTGGGCCTGCTCTTGGGAGTCTCCCTGCTCTTAGCAGGTGCCTTTGTCTTCTGACTGGCCTTGTCCAAGGAACAGTCCATGGACATGTGAGTATCCCTTGCCTTCAGAGTACCTTTCGTGTTGAATGCCTGTGTAGCTCCGGAAGGCATGTCCCCCAACAACACTTGTGGATCCTGTGTGTGTACTCCAGTGCATCTGACGTCGTCTACGTGAACAGATTTAGCTGATCTAGGGGATGGGGTCTGTGCCCTGCGTGCCCTGACGTGCTGTCTGACGCTGCTTCTAGTGCAATAACCTGTATTTGAGTCCTGCTCTGAATAATCACTACCCCCTGAGACATCCAGCGGTGTAGATGGGGAAACAGAAGTAGCACTCTGTTCATTCGACTGTACTATTGCAGACGACACACTGCTTGCCAATGACTGCACTGTCCTGTGTAGACCTGCAAGATCGCCATGCATCCCTTCCATGAATGCCACCACCTGCCCCAACTTCCTATCATGGTCCTGGAAAGCATTTGTCATATTGGTCTGACCCACACACAGCTGTCGCAGCAGATCAACGGCCTCAGCACACAGTGCATTTTGGCTCACCGTGGCAGGGGCAGCGGTGCCTGCACCGAACGCCACTCTGCTCCCCCTACTCCTCCGGCCACGAACAATACATGGTGCAGTTGGCAGAAGTGTGGGCCCTGTGTGCTGTCTTCCGACAGAAGGTGATGAGTGCCCACTCCCAGTCTGTGACAACAGTGCAGGCTCACCAAGAGTGTCCGACGAGGAGGACGATGGTGTCTCCACATGCGAGTCCTCAGGGACGGTCCTGTCCCCCTCTCCGGCGCTGGCCTCCTCCGTGTCAGTCTGCGTGTGTGCGAAGTCTGAGCCGGACTCATTTCCTCGGCTACTCTCCACCGTCTGTGGCTGAGTGTCCTCTGTCAAAGCTGAAATGCACAGAAAAGATGTGTGAGTCATGGGCACACTCACGTACAGAAGGAACAGGATAGCCAAATCACATAGCAGACAAAGGTTCATGAGCCCTCATCCTGCACATGGCCCACCCCTACCAGTCATCCTCACATTTTCTGCCATGGGGCCATGGACCACTAGGGGATGTGCTTTAACACTCAACTACTAAGCAAGTGGCGTGTCAACATGGCGGACCTGGATGTCAAATGAGTACCACCCAATGGGACCAAAATGCCATCACAGGCATACATACGCAACACGGAACTCAATAGTGTGTCTGTGCACCAATACATGCATAGCACTCACAAGTTTCCTACACAGACAGTATGCTCACCGCTAGTTTGCTGTTGATCGGCACTCAGACGTTCGGCCAGTTCAGGATGCGTCACTGCAATGATACGGTGCATGAGAGGGGTCATGGAGCGTCGGGCCAGACGGGGCGTCCTTGGAATCATGCCCAGTGTTACTTCCGCTACATTCTTGCTCAGCCTGGAAATGTCGTCCCAGCGTTTGTGGCAGTGTGTATGTCGTCTGTTGCACACCCCCAATGCCCGTACTTCCCGTGCTATGGTCCTCCACAGGTCCTTGCGAAGGTGCAGCTTGACCTACCATGATGGGAGACAAAAGGGTTTAAGTCAGTGGACAGGTGGCCTGTCACACACATAGGGGCAAGACGTTACTGTCAGCAGCCATGCACAATCAGGAACATATGTCTAGCCCACACTACACAGCTAAGATAGAAATAGGCCTGATCATTTGGCCCCCTCATGCACACCAACATGTCCCACACTGCACTTACCACCCGTCCCGGTGCGCCGTAGAGGCGTCCATAGTTGCGGAGTACACCGTCCACAAGGACATCAAGCTCCGCGGAGGTGAAGGGTCGAGACCGGATCTCTTTGCCACTCGACATGGCAAGATCACGGAGTATGGCACTAGAGCAGCAGTCGGTGGTCAGCTCAGCAGCAGCAGCAGCAGGTCGAGGTGATGGTCACAGGCAGCAGTCGGTGGTCAGCTCAGCAGCAGCAGCAGCAGGTCGAGGTGATGGTCACAGGCAGCAGTCGGTGGTCAGCTCAGCAGCAGCAGCAGCAGGTCGAGGTGATGGTCACAGGCAGCAGTCGGTGGTCAGCTCAGCAGCAGCAGCAGCAGGTCGAGGTGATGGTCACAGGCAGCACTGGTCCCCAGGGTAGGAAGTTTCATTTTGGCCAAGACACATATATAGGGCCCTCAGCACGTGTCAGTGGCATACGTCGCCAGCAATTGGTCAGCCCTGGAAGCGTGATCGTGAAATGGGCCAATGACTGGCCCTGTTGTTGCGGTGCACAGCTTCCGCTACTTGCGATTGGCCGTATGCGGCCAGCGTCCCTCTTCCCATTGGCTGCATGTGCAGGGACCGTCACGGGCACACATCGGCAAACGCACGTGCAAGCTTCAGGCACGGATGCTTCAGTTGCAACAATGTACTATCACTGGCGCCTCCATGGCGGTGCACGTACACAGCGGGGGAGGTGCAGGCCTATACACCCTGCAGATGTACTCAATGGACATGCCAGTTCATGACCCCCCTTACAGTCACCTTGCATCATCCACCGTACACCGGCCGGAGCGGCCGGCCCATGAACAACCGCCGTGCCCGGCCATGAACAACCGCCGTGCCCGGCCATGAACAACCGCCGTGCCCGGCCATGAACAACCGCCGTGCCCGGCCATGAACAACCGCCGTGCCCGGCCATGAACACAACCGCCATGGCCGGGCACGGCGGTTGTTCATGGCCGGGCACGGCGGTTGTTCATGGCCGGGCACGGCGGTTGTTCATGGCCGGGACCGGCGGTTGTTCATGGCCGGGCACGGTGGTTGTTCATGGCCGGGCACGGCGGTTGTTCATGGCCGGGACCGGCGGTTGTTCATGGCCGGGCACGGCGGTTGTTCATGGCCGGGACCGGCGGTTGTTCATGGCCGGGCACGGCGGTTGTTCATGGCCGGGCACGGCGGTTGTTCATGGGCCGGCCGCTCCGGCCGGTGTACGGTGGATGATGCAAGGTGACTGTAAGGGGGGTCATGAACTGACATGTCCATTGAGTACATCTGCAGGGTGTATAGGCCTGCACCTCCCCCGCTGTGTACGTGCACCGCCATGGAGGCGCCAGTGATAGTACATTGTTGCAACTGAAGCATCCGTGCCTGAAGCTTGCACGTGCGGTTGCCGATGTGTGCCCGTGACGGTCCCTGCACATGCAGCCAATGGGAAGAGGGACGCAGGCCGCATATGGCCTTTGGGAAGTAGCGGAAGTTGAGCACCGCCATGGCGGCGCCAAATATGTGATCTTGTCAGACGCTGCACCGTGATGTGTTGTGTGCAGTTGCGTCATGAGGGATGTGAGCGTGATTGTGAAAGGTCATATGTCATACAATATAGCATGTGTGTCCATACAATGGACATCGGTCGGCACACAATGGGCAACAGATGTGCATTTGTACGTGTTGACGTCGGGTTTGACCCTACAGACATTGTTACATCTTCACAACTACACAGTACATCACGGCTGTGTGGCCAATTAATGCATCTGTTGTCAGTTTCTTGTTGTGTCGAGGTGACTACAGTGGTGGTGGTACACATGCATTCCGTGTATGTGATTTATACGTTCTGTCACCATGCATGTCATTACCGTATGCACATCATCATTGGTGGTGGCATTTGTGCTTGATGACATGGCGTGTGTAAACTTATCGTTTGTGTGCATGCAGTTGCATGAGTGTCTGTGATGTGTCTACGATACATTAGGGTGACGACTGAAGTTTTGTCAGTAAGGTACACATGTGATGGAGTTGTACACGTATGCGTCGTTTGTAAGTTGACCTAAGTTACATCTCTCTCCCACACAGGAGGGCTCCAAATGTGCATCGCCCATACACTCTGCTGGAGGATATGGTAGACGAGGAGGTGATTCGGAAATTCAGGCTGGATCGACGTCGGTTGCTGGAGCTTGTGGCTCAATTGTCTCCTCATCTGCAGCCACGTAGAACGTATCCTGGCTCGTTTACACCCACTGCAAAGGTCATGGCGGTACTACATTTCTTCGCTACTGGCACATTTCAGTATACAGTTGGAGGTGCCGGGGGTATGTCACAGGCCATGTTCAGCACGGTTCTTCGGGATGTGTTAACAGCTATGATGCTGTACAAGGATGAGTACATACATTTCCCACGTCCGGAAGAGTTGCCAGCTGTCAAAGCTGGTTTCTATGCACTGGGCCACATACCTCACGTTGTGGGCTCAATTGATGGCACGCACATCGCGCTCATTCCACCACGGGCACGCGAACAAGTGTTCAGGAATCGAAAACACTTTCATTCGCTGAACGTGCAGGTGGTGTGCCTGGCGAGCAACATCATCTCCCATGTGTGTGCAAGATTTCCTGGATCCGCACATGACGCCCACATCATGCGAACCAGCAATGTCCCACGACTCATGGCAAATCTGCCACCCGGTCAAGCGTGGCTTGTTGGTGAGTGTGCAGTGGGGACTCTTGTGATCTCTGTGTTGCATGGGGTACCCACCATATCTTGTTCTGATGTTTGTCTCTGTCATCCCCCTACATAGGTGACTCGGCTTACCCAAACCGGCCCTGGCTCCTCAGTCCCCTACGTAATCCGAGGACGGCGGGTGAAATGCGGTACAATGAGGCACATGGAAGGACACGGAGAGTCATCGAACGTACCTTTGGACTGCTCAAGTCTAGGTTTCGGTGCCTCGATAAGACCGGAGGGGCCCTGCCTTACTCACCAGGAAAAGTATGCAAGATCGTGATTGCCTGCTGCATGCTCCACAACCTGGCAGTACGCAATAACATTGAACTGCTGTTGGACCCTGAAGACGAAGGAGTTCCTCGGCCTCCCATCCCACCCATGTCGACTGATGAGGATAGTGGTGAGGAGGAAGGTGTGGACCAGAGGCGCCAGCTCATTGATCGCTACTTCCCTTGAATGTGAGTATGTACCTCTAGTGGCGGTTGACAATGGCTCATGTATGTTTTCTGGTGTTGTGCGGATATGGGGTTAATCAGCTGGGTGTGGTTTGTGATGGTTGCACATGTGTGTCTTCATGTCTTTGGACATAGGAGTGTCCATGATGTGTGTGCTCCCATCCCATGCTTGTGTGATGGTTGTCGTTTGTGTAATGTTGCTGTGCATTGTGTTGTGATGTGTGTGAATCTCTTTAGTGACGTGTGTTTGCTGTCTCTGGTTTTCTCTAGGTCACTCCCGCAGCGCCATGATCATGTGCGACTATGATCCCTGTACCTGTTTACGTCTGTATCTGATGGCAATCATGTGAATAAACATGGAGGCAAAACATCATTGTGTGAGTAAATGCAATTTATTGACAGGTTGTGCTTTTGTGCTGGTGAATATTTACAAGTAAGTGGGGGTGAGGGAGTTGGAGTTGAAGGTAATGGCAGATGAAATGTCCGTGCTGACACCACATTGGGGGGTGTCAGGCTAGTCCAGCAGACCAGTGGCAATGATTGTCTATGTGGGACAGGATGGTTTGCAGGGTGAATGTCTGGCACAGGCAGTGGCATTGTCAAGGTCGTCCCCTCTTGGAGCGTGTGCCTGGCGCTCCAACACTGCTCTCAGCCACTTCCTGCCTCGGCCGCCCCCTCCGTCTCGGAGGTGGTACAGAGTCAGCTGGGAGGGCAGGTTGGTGATGGGCCACATCCGTCGCCAGGGGCTCAGGTGGTGGTGGCGGCGGTGGAGGCGGAGGCGGAGGTGACGGGGGAGGCGGAGGTGACGGTGGCGGTGGCGCTGACACACTTGGTGGAGGGGGGGGGGTTGTTCCGGCCAACCCATTCCCTCCACATCGTTGCCTGCTGGCCCATGATCACCAACATCTGGCCAAGGATGCCAGAGATCTCGCGCAGGATGTTGGTGTTGTCCACTGAGTCCTGGTGAACACGATCAGCGTTTGCCTGGGACCGGTCGTATGAGGCCTGGCACCTGGCAAGAGCTTGTAGGGACTGTGCCACTGGCTCCGGTAGCTGTCCCTCCTCTGACCGGCGGTGTGTGGCTCGCCTGATTGGCAGTTGTCCCGTTGCCTGTGTTTGTGGCCCACTCACCCTGCTTGTGTGTGGGGCCGTTGGACCAGCGTTGCGCGCTGGGTCATGCTGGGTGGCACCGGCAGGAGTCGTGGTGCTGGTGGTAGTGGTGGTACTGGTGGTACTGGTGGTACTGGTGGTACTGGTGGTGGTGGGGACTGTGCAGATCACAGAGACAGGTGCCGCGGGAGTCACACATGCGACGTTGGTCGGTCCCGGGAGTCCCTGTGAGCCAGATGGCCCTGGCTGCGTGCTTGGTCCCGCTCCATCCTCCGCCCCGGAGCTGCCTGTGTCGTCGTCAGCAGAGAGTCCTGTAGGTGTGGGAGGCGAGGCTGGTGGCCGGGTACTGCTTTCCCCAGTCAGTTGACGATCACCTGAGGGACAAGATCGAGCTGGTCAGTAATGTGGACAGTACATGGTTACATTGATTTGTAGACATTTCTGTTTCCTGTCGCACACACCCCACCCTCCACCACCACCACCACCACCACCCTCCCCGTGCACATGGGGGCCTGTTGGGAGTTGTAGTTTGGGCCTCTCACACACCCCACCCTCCACCACCACCAACACCACCACCCTCCCCGTGCACATGGGGGCCTGTTGGGAGTTGTAGTTTGGGCCTCTCACACACCCCACCCTCCACCACCACCACCACCACCACCCTCCCCGTGCACATGGGGGCCTGTTGGGAGTTGTAGTTTGGGCCTCTCACACACCCCACCCTCCACCACCACCACCACCACCACCCTCCCCGTGCACATGGGGGCCTGTTGGGAGTTGTAGTTTGGGCCTCTCACACACCCCACCCTCCACCACCACCACCACCACCACCCTCCCCGTGCACATGGGGGCCTGTTGGGAGTTGTAGTTTGGGCCTCTCACACACCCCACCCTCCACCACCACCACCACCACCACCCTCCCCGTGCACATGGGGGCCTGTTGGGAGTTGTAGTTTGGGCCTCTCACACACCCCACACTCCACCACCACCACCACCACCACCCTCCCCGTGCACATGGGGGCCTGTTGGGAGTTGTAGTTTGGGCCTCTCACACACCCCACCCTCCACCACCACCACCACCACCACCCTCCCCGTGCACATGGGGGCCTGTTGGGAGTTGTAGTTTGGGCCTCTCACACACCCCACCCTCCACCACCACCACCACCCTCCCCGTGCACATGGGGGCCTGTTGGGAGCCATGGACATGTTAGTGTGTTGGTGTCCGACGTGCATGGGTTGGGGCGTGGGGGATGTTTATTCTCAGTTGTGTGAGCCTGACCATGTCGTGCTGATCGTGGTGCTTGGTTTGTACTCACCAGTCTCTTCTCCTTCGTCAAGGCCGTCTAGGCTCTCTGGGTGTAGTATCACCAGCACCTTCTCCTCCCAATCGGTGTAGGGTATGGGCTCCGGGGGTGTGCCACCGCCAGTAAGATTGGCTCTGGCATGGTTTTTCGCTCGGATGCCCTTGACCCTGGTCTTAAGGTCATGCCACCGCCTCTGAATGTCGTGCTTGGTCCTCGGCACAGTCCCCGACGCATTCACCCGAGTGACGATCCTGTCCCACATGTGGTTCTTTTGCGCCACGGTCGTCTGCTGGACTTGGGCCCCGAAGATGTTGGGCTCCACACGGATAATTTCATCTACCATTACCCGCAACTCTGTCTCCGTGAATTTGGGTTTTTTTTTGGGTGCCATAGTGTGTGGTGCTCAGTGTGTGAGTTGAGTGAGTTGGGAGGTGCAGGTGTGTGGTGTGTGATGTGTAGGATTTGTGTGGTGGGTGTTTGTGTGGTAGGGTGGTGGGTGGGTGTCTTCTATGTGATTTTATGTGAGTTAGCAGTGTCTCGAATGGCCCTCTTGCTGGCAGCAATGCTGTGGTGCAAGGGATTGTGGTTGTGTGGGGGTGTCTTTTTGTAGTCGTGTCTCAATGGTTGTTGCGAGTCAGGTGGTAGGTGGGCGTGTTGACTTGTGTGCATTATTGGATAATTGGGACGTGTCATGGTGGCTTGTGCTTGGGGGTGGGGGGCCTTGTCAATGTTCGTATGTTTGCTTAGGACTTGCGGTGCACTTTCATACATTTGTTAGGCGCTAGGGATGTTGTGCGTGTTGGCCTTCCGCCCTGATGCTGTGGTTCTCGTAGCATTGTTTCCGCCGCGGACGTGGATGGCTGTGAGTTCCGTGGTACGGGCGGATTTATCCTAATTGCGGCCTCGGAGTATTCTCAGGTATGGCGGTACATGTTTTATTTTCCGCGGTCATTTCCGTCCGCGGCAGTGGTTGTTCATTGGACTCCGTCCGCCGCGGACGGACTTTGTTGTGTTCCGTCCACCGCGGACGGTGTTGGTTGTGATCCGTCCGCCGCGGTCGGAGTTTCGTGACATGAATATCCTAATCCCAACCGCGGTTTCTCCGCGGCGCAGCCGGGAGTAAAATTTCCCCCACCATGGCGGACAGTACCCATTTCCGTCCGCCATCCTAATCGGCCCCAAAATGCTCAAATGTTCTAGACCATGTACCAGGCAAAATCATTTTGATGCTACATATGGGGGCAGTATCCATTAGTACAGTTCACTCCAAAATAATATGCAATTGTGTACCAGTCCTCAACAGGAGGCACAAGGAAAACAATGGGAAACCATTGGATGTAAAACATTACACAATGTATGTGGGTGGTATGCCCAACCCCTTGCTCCACCTACAGTTAGGGTACATTGTTCTGGGAGATTGATCACCGAGGCTGTATTGTGTTATTTCTTTTTGCTTTATCTTGTATGCCATCCATTCAGGTAGGAACTATTTATTGGGCTCAGTGGCTGCCACTAGCTGCCACATGCCTGGGCCAGAAGACATGGGCCTTTGCCAGTACAGTAGCTTTTCTGCTGGTACCTCCAGGGCCCAAATAAGGCCCTAAGTTTTGTTTTTTACTTTGTTTTTATGTATGTATAGCTGTTAACAATGGAAAAAGAAAACTAGAAACATACGGGTACAAGAAAAAAATGATTGAGTCTGTGTGCTAATCATACCTGGTATATAGTAATTTGAAATCTCTCTCTGTATTGTATGCAAATATGTTTTATTCTATCACTGTACTGGCTAGGGTGTGCACCCCTCCATCCCAGCCAGTGAGCCCAAGCCACAAGAAGCAAATAGACTGAAACGAGATAACTTCAGGGATCATGCTCACATCATGAACACTCAACCTTCAAATGCACAAAGGCTTAAGGTTTTCCAGGGAATAGAAAAATATACATCGAAATGGAAAGCAAAAAGAGATGAGGTGGAGAAAGAAATATAAGGAGGAAGAAAAACTTGGAAAAAAAGCAGGTGAATTCCTAATTTAGGCGTAGCTTTGTCCTAGAGACATTTAATCATTTGATTACCATCCCACTTTAAATAAAAGCGAACCATGAGCCTTCACTCAATGTAATTACAGGCTGTTGTAGGCCTGTCAGGTAAGTTTATTGAAAGATCAGTGCCAGGAACACTTAGGGCCCTATTACAATGTGATTCAGAAATCCTCTGACCTCAGGTCGTAGGCTTTCCAAATCAGATCTCGGTTTCACGTCCGATTGCCTAATTACAATCTAGGCGGTTGAAAGTGAAATCAGCCGGTCAATCCAGCTGGATTCAGACTGGCTCCACGAGCCTGTCGGCCAGCCAGAGACCGCATTGTAATCCCAATGGACGGAGTTCTGCAGTTGGAATTATGATGCTCAGTTTCCGACTGGCTTTCCCTACAGAGCTTTCTGACATGGAAAGCCTGTCAGAAAGTGAGTTTGGGGGCCCCCCTTCTCCCTGTGGCTTCCAGTTGGGTGCCGAGGGGACACCATAGGTGCCCCCTTGATAATCCCTGCACCGCATGGCAGGCACCTTGAGGTGACTGCCACGCAGTGCAGCAATTAACAAAATTTCCCATTTCTCTGTGGGAGCATGTGCTACAGCCGGTTTACGGCTGCAGCACAGGCTCCCATAGAGAAATAGGAGTATGTGACCGCACCATGTGCGGTTGCATTATGATTGCGGTGTCGGGATCGCCGACCGGAGATCGGTCGGTCCCGAGACCGCGCCGGTGCCGGTCGGAGGCCACTCTGACCGACATCGTAATGGAGCCCTCAGTGTACATTGATTTATTTGATTCATGGCATCTGGAATTCTGTGCGGCTCATGGCATGGAGATTCTCCTTCCAGATGTCACCAACATAGTCACTAGGGGACAATTTGTGCACCGTCTGCTTCTGACCCTTTCTGCAGTTTCAACACAGAGTACCATAATATTTTTTACAGTCTGTGTGGTTTATTGAGGGACTAGGTGGGTAGTGTTTTATTTAAAATACATGTTTTTTAATATTAATTATTTATTTCTTGATTATTTATATTTACTGATTATTTATTTATTAGTTATCTAAGAAATTCGTTTTTTTCTGGGTTATTGGCTTCATTGGGGAAATACATATTTATTAATATTATTTGATGATTTTGTTACCCATGGTATTCTTTAAATACTAATTATTTACTTGTTTTATTAATTTGAAATTATGTTACAAATGTATTTGTTATTTTAGTTCAGCTTTTATCGTTTATTGGGGATTAGTTGGCAGTGTTTTATATATAATATTTTAAAAATAATAGCAATTGATTATAACATTTTGTATGAAAATATTTATGTGTTTAATAATTATTGTCATGTGTCTATTTGTTAAATTATTTTATATATTTGATGTTATTGGTTGTTTTGTGGGATTGCGGAGGGGTCAGTTACCGTTATATATGAAAGGTGTCTCAATATTAACTATTTAATTAGAATTAGAATTTATGTTTTGATTTTAATTAACTGATTGATTTATAAAATAATTTTTAAAATAGTATTTGTTATGAATATTCATTTAGAATTATGTTCATATTAAAAAATGATTAAACTCATCTATATAATTTTCCTAAAAATGATACTTTAAAAAATGAGGTACATAATTGTCAGAATTATTTAATCATATTTTTTAATTTATGAGACTCCTTCAAAGTGTAAGAATTTTTCCCAATGCTTGTGAGATTGGTTTTAGAATAGTAAATATGAACGTCCCATTCCACAGAAAATGTATACATTTTCCGCACTGTTATTGGGACTGGAGTTAGAATAATAAATCTGCCCCCCCCCCCCTAAAAAAGATACATGCACTTTCCCCAGTGTTTGTGGGACTGGAGTCAGAACGATAAATCTGTCTCCCCCGCTTATATGTACTCTTCTCAATGTTAGTTGAACTGAAGTTAAAATAGTAGATTTGACCCACCAACCCTGCTAATATGCATGTTTCACAAGGTTTATGCGACTGCCATTAGAAGAGTACATTTGGTGTGCACCTTCATATATGCACTTTTTCTAATATTTTTGAGAATGAGTTAAACCCGACCCTCCCAAATATATGCAATTTCCTCAATGTATGTTGGGCTGGAATTAGAATAGTAAATCTGACTCTCAGCCTCATATATATGCACTTTCCCCAATGTTTGTGGGATTGGTGTTAGAATAGTTAATCTAGCTTCCTTTTAAATAAATGCATTTTTCCCAAGGTAGGTGGGTATCAGTCTCAAGTTAGAAGAATAAATCTGATCCCCCCAAAGATATGATCATTCCCTAATGTTGGTGGGACAGTAGTTAGAAAAAATAAAAAGCAGATCCCACTAGTATATGCACTTTCCTCAGTGCTTGTAGGAATGGAGTTAGAATAATTATTCTGACTCTCAAATATATGCCCTTTCTTCAATTTAGGATGAGCAGGAGTTAGAATAGTTAATTTGACCTCTCAAATATATGCAAGTTCCCCAATGTCTTTTGCCCCAGGGTTATGTTAGCACATTTTAGACCCACATTATATTTGTTTAATGTTTGTACACTTGTAATTAATATTTACAAGATTTTTAAGTTTAATGTTATATTTTTCTTATTGTTGTTCTTTCATGCTTTTATTTTTTTGATGTTACATAATTTATTAAACAATGTAGAAAAGTGTAGAAATGTAATAAAGCTAAATGAACTTATTAAAATTATATTTTAATTTAGCCTCAGAGTAAGCAAAGCTCAAGTTCAATAACCATATTATGCCCGTAAAGTGTCTGGTCTACATGGCAAAGTCTTTCTATAGTCCTGGATGGATGTGCAATGGGACATCGGGGGATCATAGTTCGTGTATGCGTCCAATGCATGCATTCAAGCTCTTATATGGTCACTGGTGGACCGTCACCCAGGCCCTCGTCACTAGCCGACTGGACTACGGCAACGCCCTCTACGCCGGTACCACCGCCAAGCTCCAGAAGAGACTCCAGCGGATCCAGAACGCCTCAGCCAGACTCATCCTCGACATCCCACGACACAGCCACATCTCCGGACATCTGAGAGACCTTCACTGGCTCCCCGTCAACAAAAGAATCACCTTCCGCCTCCTCACCCACGCACACAAAGCCCTACACTACCAAGGCCCGAGCTACCTCAACAGCCGGATCAACTTCTACGCTCCCAAACGCCACCTCCGTTCAGCCAACCACGCCCTCGCCGCCGTCCCCCGCATCCGAAGAGCAACTACGGGAGGAAGGTCCTTCTCCTACCTGGCCGCCAAGACCTGGAACTCCCTCCCGACCGACCTGCACCTGACCCAAGACCACCTCTCCTTCAGGAAGAAGCTGAAGACCTGGCTGTTCGAGCAATAGCGGCACCCCCCCCCCCCCTCCCCTAAGCGCCTTGAGACCCTACGGGTATGTAGCGCGCTCTATAAGTGTCATTGATTGATTGATTGATTGGTGCTCCTGAAACTTATTGCAAAATTCATTGTGTGACTGAATGTGTTATGCATGCATGTGGTCATACTATTTGGCAGCCACATGTCTTCAGATGCAGCTTTCTGTCTGCATGTAGGTTTTCTGTCTGGGACTGCAATGCATCACATAGCAGTCACAGGCTGGGAACACTCTTGATGTTCACCCTGTCCTATAAAGGGTGGGGCGATGGTCATTTTGACATGATGACCTTGTGGTGAACTGACCATTGGGCCAAGGAATTACAATGAAAGAGCCAACAAATGATTCACTATGGTGAACCCAGAGTTCCTTAACTCCAATTAGAGCTGGGGAACTGCAAGTTTGGTAGGGTGGGAGTATTGTTTATTTATGAGAGTGCTCTTGCTCCACCAAACTCTATATATTTGTGAATTCAACTTAGTGAACCCTTTATCTTTATCTAATAAGATACATGCTGCTGGGCCTCAGCCCTCTTCTTCCACAGTCACTGTCTTTGGTCACAGGGGTTGGTGATAATTGCTTTTGGCCACATCCTATGTAATGTTGATGCTTCTGTCTAGGTCATAGGTAATCTGGCACAACTGATCTTCACCAGAATGGCAAGTACAAAGGATCCTTTCCTGCTACTTTGTGACATTTATGAATCAGAGCCAGACACACAAACTGGCTACTGTGAGCTAGGTTGGGGGAGGGGTAGAGAGTGGTACAGTGCATGGGCCATGCAGGTGTATGGACGGGCAATGTCTGTACCGATAATACAATCTTCCTTTTTGGGGCATATATATAAACTGAGGCCTTCAGTCTGGAACACCACAATCATTCATTCACACTTGATCTATGTTACACACATGCACTGCTAAATTCACTGGAAAGGTAATGAATTCTTATCCAAAAATCACATAGAGTACATACCGACCCACTCATCATATGAATCCCCTGGTCGGGAAGCAGGCTCAGAGCTTTATTTAGAGTTTGAAGGGTGGGATGCTCCAACACAAGTATGGCAGATATCCATTCTGCTGTATCACAAGTGCAGTATTATCTTTGACATTTGTAATACAGCGGATGGGATATCGACCATGTATTGACATAATATTCCACCAGCCAAACTCTAAATAAGACCTAAAGTAGAGAAATACAAGAAGGATGGTGCCATGCAACTGCACTAGTTACTTTCGACCCTGCGTGTGTGCAATGGCAGGTGTCTCACTGCGGACTGAGAAAGAACTTCTATGTTTCTTCATTTGTATCCCTGTGGAGATTGAGTTGTACAAGTCAGAACCCAGAACTAATAGCCGCTAGTCTTGGGAAGCTATGTGTTTTTCCCCAGCCTGTTTTGTCCATCTGTCCCAGGTCTCTTTCTCACTTGTGCTATAGCTTTCCAAATGCAGAGGGTGTATCATTATTAGGTGTGCACATACATGCAACACAGCCTTTGTGTGTAGCTAGGTGGAAAAACTCTGGATTATAATGGTGAGCTATCTTGTATCCCTGTTACCTCCCAGGATTTTTAGCAAGTGCATGTTGCAGTTGTAAGTACTTGTATTTTGAAACTCTGCAGATCATATTCTACCCTGAAGTCCTCAAATGTTTTCGATCTTTCTTGTCTCCTATTTTCGAGATTCCAATTAGGTTCCATTTTTTAAACTTTGTCAGCCCTCTCATTTTCTTTGGAATGGTACTTTCTACAATGTTGTTTCCATTCTCAGCTTTCCCTACCACCTCATCGAAGCAAGGGTCATCTTCCATACCCTAAGGATTATCTGTGTGGGACCCAGTAGTATTTGAAGTAATATATCCTCATCTACCCACAGTATCCTTATTTAATCGTATGTACGGCTCCTACAGTGTTGTGAATGCATTTGCCTTTATTAATAGGGAGGTCATAATTCTTAATAAATACTGACAGCGAAATCCCACAGTCATATACTAAGCTGCGTGAAGTAGCCATAGATGTTCTGGGTGCCCCTTCTTCCCATGATGATGTACGCAGTGTCTTGTCCACCACACAAACAAGCATTGGCATAGCCAATAGGTCTCGCCTTTGAGACCTTAGAAGTATTTAGCCATGCAGCGCATTATTCTTGGTGCTACAACATCTACTCTTTACTGTTACTTGACGTGCCACTGGTGAACAGCCATTATTTGGCTATGAACAGTGCAGTCTGTAGGCCTTGAAATGGGACAACTAGGAGAGAAAGGTTGGGGGTCTTGTGGAAGGCGGAAGAGGGCACTTTGGAGAGAGTTTTGAGGATTTTGTTGAAGCAGGCCACTTTGGAGAGGTTGTTGGGATGTTGTGGAAAGAAGGCCCTTTGGAGTAAGTTGTTGGCAATTCCTTGAAAATGAAGGAAGGCATTTAGGAGAGAGTTGTTAGGATCCTTGGAAGGTGGAGGGGGACACTAAGCGGGGAGATTCTGAGACAAGGAGGTATCAGTATAAATGCACCACACACTTTGTACCAACAAAGGCTCATCTACAAACACCGAGATATATCATATACCCTGCAGCGGAAGCGCCCCACACAGCAGTCACCATGCTGTGAGACGGGCACTCCGCCAAGCCTATGATTGCGTTCCTTAACACCAGGGCGCTCTTCGCCATGGTGCCCGCTCACAGCCGGTAATGATCTTCAAATGGGAGCAAAGCCCGAGCAGAAGTTCCCGCCCGAAAGCGACATCTATGAAAGGAAAGAGGTGCAGCCAAGAAGCCCGTCCTTTGAAAACTTTGGGTATCCATTTTATATATCTTTTTTCAATACTAGGAAGGAAAGTTAAGTGTTAACCTTTTGTAAAACAAAACATAACGTGAGAATTCATGTCCAGGAAATTCCGCTTTGCTGCCTTGGATGTTCCTCCAAGCAAATCCTTTAAAAATGTAGGGGCCAGGGAACACGCCGTTCCCCTACAAGACCCTTCCATATTCGCAGGGCCCCAAACAAAATCCTTCTGCATACACAGGCTCGCCTCAATCAAAACACAATGAACATAGATCTCTAAAAGCAATATTTAACCTCACTCCAAAAATGCTCACCCGGTAGCCCACACCGACACCTCCCCATATCACTTTTCATATTTAGCCTCACCACTTTAAACACAAGCTCCCTGAAATGAATACACTGTGAATGCACATGCCCAGCAAAGCCACAGTTCTGAAGGCTTTCTACAAAGAAGTATGATAGCTTAAAATAACAAGCAGCGACAGGATGGGCGGGAGACGGGGAGAGGTGCTGCAGTTGGGAGCAGCGACAGGTGTCAAAGCTGAACAAATCCCACAACATAAACGTGGGGCGCAGTGTAGTCGCAAATCACAAAATAACTTCAATCCCAAAACACGAGCAGAGGCAACCCAAACAATAAAATTGTGCTCACGGAGTAACAAATAACAACAAGGGTGGCAATGGCTGGGAGTCCTAAACAATCTAAAGGAAAAGTGGAGAATTTAGAGCAATGACAAAGGTGGCTTAAAATGACGGACAATCTACAAACATTGCAAGTACCAAGAAATTAGTGAAGCAATTAATCATATCAGAACACCACATAACTACAAGGGGGAGGTCTATGTGATCAGTCCCACAGTAGTAGGACCAGTATCTGCAGTTTTACTGCAGCCAGTACACACCAGACTGTTGCAGGTGAGTGTTGCCTATAAAATCTGATTTCCTGGCCTACTTTTTCCAATGTCATCACAAGTAGCAAAGCCAACTACCTCTTTGGCAGTATCCACATTCCCGCTGAGTGCAAGTAATGTGAGATTAAACTAAAAAGTGTGCAGGCCAATAAGGCTTGGCCCAGATGCCTAGCTCTGGTGCCGCATGGGAGCCCCTTGAGAAAAAAAAGAATCCAAGCTTTCATGTGGCTACTGGTTGTCGCCCACACTAAACTAAAGCACCACAAATTAAACACATTATTAACATTAACCTTTGATGTAAACTATGAGAGGGCACACGATGCTCATCCAGTGGCTGAATGAGCAATGTAAAATCAGAAAACCTATAATTTCTTCCAAGCTTCTCCGCTTAACCAATTAGTTAAGAATGCCAGTGTCTGAAACGTGAAGCTTGAAAATTTAGTTTGGTGTGTGTGCAAATCCTGCATTGCCAATCCCTGGCGAGTTGCCCTCCTACTGCTGAAACAATGACAATGGCGGTACCAATGGGTGGGGCGGACTGGCCTCAATGGTCCTGTGACCGCAGTGACAGTCAATGTTGCTCTAGGGAGTGCTGCTTCGTGAGATTACCCACAAGGCTGGAGATGAACTTCAGTATGGAATGTAGTGGACAGGCCTTCAAGCTTAACCCACACTTCCACTGCTAGGGTCCACCTGCTAGTGCTAGGAGAGCAGGGCTTCAAAGGTCCAGTGAAGCAATCTAAATTCTAGTATGGAAATGTGCTCCCTCCAGAGAATGGTCTGGTCATTAAGGCTTAACCATGGTTCCTCAGTTCCAAATTGAACAGCTCTGGCCGTAGTGCCACATCCTCTCTCTCTCTTACTGAACACCATAATGCCCCGCTGAGAGAAACATGCAGTTCTTTCAGCTACAACCCAATTGGGCCCCGCTATAAACACCTGGTTGCGACTCAATTCAAATTATGCACTAGAAAAAAGTAATATGCAGCCTGAAAAAAAGTAACATCCTAGAAAAAGCAAACACTCGTAGTGAAAGCAAGATTTTGTAAAGCGTGTCAAATATAAGCAGGAACAACATGGTAAACTTAACTTTTACATTTTTCAGAAATCAATAAGTATTTTTGCCTGATAAGTTAAGTACATGACAGCAGTATGGTTTATAAAGACCACATTTCTGAAAACAGAGCAACGGTATACATTTTATAAGCTAAAGTAAGCAAAAAAGTAGACATCATATTAAAAGTTTAACACTCCACGCATCACAGAGTATTGAGTACCTACATGAATAGTGCACTTACCCACCCGGGGAAAACAATACTTTTCAAACAAAAAGAGCAGAAAACAACAGTAGCGCGTAACTGGCAAACTCTGTAAAGTGGCCCTAATGTGTTGGGGTGTGAATAAAACCCAATCAGGCCACTTTGCGATCACTCTGGCTTGTTTCATTTAATTATTTATATTTCGAACCTTTTTTCCCCTCTCCATCTCGAGGCTGAACTTTGGAATTCAAAAACGTTATAAAGACATTTCCAGCAAAAATGTTGCTTTGTTTATCCATTTCACAGGGGGGAAAAATGAAGGAATGGAAAAAATAGAGGGTAAGAGTCGGTGTTCTCACTAAGTGAGGAGGGAGACAAAGAGGGAATAAGGGGGGGGGGTTGCAGCGGCAGCGCATAAGTGGAGAATGTGCTTGTCTGATTTGGGTAAGAAGGAAAAGACAGTCAAGTCCTTGTCCTGCTCTGCCCACCCGTCCTCGAACGGCCAGGGAGGGCTGAGTCTTATCTACAGGCCTTAGTTATTACTGACTTTCTAGGGCGCATTTTTAAAATAAAAATGAGGGGGTGAAAGAGTGATATATCCATTTGAAGGAGGATTAGCATTGGCGCGTTGTGGGCGTGATGGCTGGCTCTACTAAGGAGCACTAGGGGAGACATCAGTTTGACCTGTTCGCACCAGGCCGCGTTATGGCCAGAGCTACGTAAGATTTGTGAATAAAAAGACCCCGCAGCTGAGCATAGCAGGGATTAAACAGCACACCTGGGTACTGCGATCATTTGGTTCACCCACATGACCCTTTCAAAACTACAAAGGCGACATGCAGGCCTCGACGAGCCCCTCTCTCCTGCGCACTTAGACCTCACATGCCTTCCCCACAGCGGAGAGCCCCGTGGGGGCCACGGAGGCCCTCGGAGACGCCTTCCATGAGGCTGCCATGTGTGCTCTCCGGGCCGAGGGGAGTGCCATCACACACTCTGACACCTTCGGGTAAAGTCCGCGCTTTATAAGAATGCATGAAATAAATAATCTCAGAGGGGCTTGACCGCTTCTGGGTTGCCTGCCTAGCCCCAGGGGCCTTCAGCTACGCGGCCCACTGACAAGAAAGTGGTGAGCACAGTTAGATGCGTTTATAACAAAGCCTCTTAATGACCGATAAATTACACAACGCGCAGTACCTGAAGCAGCCTCTCCTGTCCTCTAGCTGGGCTTCTCAAGGGATGAAAGTCCGGTCCTCGTCCAGCAACGCGCCGCGGTCACAAGCTGGTTAACTGCCACTATCACTGCCCCGGGAGTTTCAAATGGAATAACAAGGACTTACTGCGCATGCGTGAAATGACACGCATGCGCACTAAAAAAGACTTAGAAGCAGTCAGTCAGAAAGACGGACGGACCGAGCGCCATGGAGCCGCCGCTGCTGCTCACCGCCTGCCTCCTGCTGCTCGGCGGGGCCCGCGCCGACCTCTCCGGTGAGTGTGAGGAAAGAGGGGGGGAAATCTCACCCCTGGGCGGGTGGGGGCGGCGGCAGGCGGGCGGTATGTGTGCTCGTGTGTGTGTGTGTGTCTGCGTGCATGTGCGCTCGTGTGTCTCTCTGTGTGTGTGCTCGTGTGTGTGTGTGCGTGCTAGTGCGAAAAGCTGTGGCTGTGTGTGTGTGTATGCGAGAAGTGCATGAGGCACAAACTGTAGAGGGTCGCGTGTAAAAACTGAAACTGACATGCTGTTTAGTTGACGCGCGCGACCTAATCCCAGTCAAGGAGCTGCGCGTTCACATTGCTTGTCCGCTGTCTGTTCCCCTTGAGCCCTTGAAAGATGAAATGATCACAATAAGTCTCGCAGCGACGGATCGCTTTCGCGATCCGGTTCGCAGTGCGAGACCTAAAAAGGACACTGGAACCCTGAATGGCTTATTCTGGAGGGCATACAGGAGTTTGGGCGAGGAGACCACCTTAAACATTGCTGCTCTATCCATCAGGGACAGAGGTAGCTTCTGTCAATGGGCTGTGTCCATGTTAATATTAGTAGAAATAGTTTTAATATTATTTTCCATAATTAATTCTCTGTCTCTGGTAACATAGCCTCGGAGTAGAAGTAGCGGACACCTTATCACCCCAACGGTCTTCAATCCATCAACAAAAACATTGTCTAGGATACCTAGGAGTCTGTATAGAAAGACCTCCTGATCTGCAAGAGAGAGAAGCAAGTAATACGCATGCAGTAATGTTCGATAATTGTAGTGCTCTCTCCATCTGAGCCCTCTAATTGAGGGGTCTGCTGTTATCCAGCACACCAGGGGTTCTATTGCCAGGGCAAACATTATCAAGGGAGAAAACAGCCTTGCCTTGTGCAATGGGAAGGATCACAACAGCACTGTGCTCTTCCTAAGTCTTGCCACTGTGGCAGTCAATCAGTCAATCAACTCAGATTTATAAAGCGTGGCTAATCACCGCCAAGGGTATGCAGGCACTAGGTTCTTGCTGTGATCAGTCAAAGAGACAGGTCTTGAGCCCCTTTCTGGATTCCAGGAGAGAGGATGAAATTCGGAAGTGAAGAGGAAGGTTGTTCCCGGACTTGGCAGCGAGGTAGGAGAAGTAACGTCCTCTGCTGTGGCTCCGGCACATGCAGGAGTATATGCGAGGGAGGCGGAGCATGGGTGTTTGGAGGGTTGGTGGAAGTTTAGGTGGTGGCTGATGTATGCTGGTGCTTGGTCATGGAGGGCCTTGTAGGCGTGTGTTAGAATCTTGAATAGGCATCTTTTTTTGGTGGGGAGACAGTGGAGGTTCCTGAGGTGGTGGGTGATGTGAGTCCATTAGGGGAGGTCAAGGATAAGTCTGGCAGCTGACATCTGAATAGTCTGGAGTCTCTTCAGGAGTTTAGCACTGATTCCTGCGTTGAGCACATCGCCGTAGTCCAGATGGCCGGTAACTAGGGCTTGAGTGACGGTTTTCCTGGTGCAGATGCAGAGTCATCTGAAGATCTATCAACCAATCAATCAGTGACACTTATAAAGCGCGCTACATACCCGTAGGGTCTCAAGGCGCTGGGGGGGGGGGTGCCGCTACTGCTCGAACAGCCAGGTCTTCAGCTTCTTCCTGAAGGAGAGGTGGTCTTGGATCAGGCGCAGGTCGGTCGGGAGGGAGTTCCAGGTCTTGGCGGCCAGGTAGGAGAAGGACCTTCCTCCTGTAGTCGCTCTTCGGATGCGGGGGACGGCGGCGAGGGCGTGGTTGGCTGATCGGAGGTGGCGTTTGGGAGCGTAGAAGTTGACTCGGCTGTTGAGGTAGCTCGGGCCTCGGTCGTGTAGGGCTTTGTGTGCGTGGGTGAGGAGGCGGAAGGTGATTCTTTTGTTGACGGGGAGCCAGTGAAGGTCTCTCAGATGTCCGGAGATGTGGCTGGTTCGTGGGATGTCGAGGATGAGTCTGGCCGAGGCGTTCTGGATCCGCTGGAGTCTCTTCTGGAGCTTGGCGGTGGTACCGGCGTATAGGGCGTTGCCGTAGTCCAGGCGGCTGGTGACGAGGGCCTGGGTGACGGTCTTCCTGGTCTCGGTGGGGATCCACCAGAAGATCTTTCGTAGCATGCGCAGGATGTTGAAGCACGACGAGGAGACGGCGTTGACTTGTCTGGTCATGGAGAGGGAGGAGTCCAGGATGAAGCCCAGGTTGCGTGCGTGGTCTGTCGGTTTGGGTGCGGTGCCCAGGGCGGGTGGCCACCAGGAGTCGTCCCAGGCGGAGGGTGAAGAGCCCAGGATGAGGACCTCCGTCTTGTCTGAGTTCAGTTTCAGGCGGCTGGTCGTCATCCACTCGGCTACCTCTTTCATCCCTTCGTGCAGGTTGGCTCTGGCGGCGGCGGGGTCGTTGGTCAGGGAGAGGATCAGCTGGGTGTCGTCGGCGTAGGATCTATGGAAGCATGCAGAGGGTGTGGAAGCAGGCAGAAGAGACTGTGTTGATCTGGTGTTCACTGGTGATATTGCTGCTCAAGATGATGCCAAGGTTGCAGGTGTGGTCTGTAGGTGTGGTCTGAGTTCGAAGGGCCACCACGTGTTGTTCCATGGGTAAGTGTTGTTCCCAAAAATTAGCACTTCCATCTTGTCCATGTTGAGCTTCAGCAGTGCTTCAGCAATGTATAGGGACCTCACGGAATCACAAAATATCAGGCCAAAACTCATCTTACACTTCACTGCAAAAGGAATGGCCATTCTGTTGAGTTCAATGCATGTTTGGCTTCTAATGAAAGAACCACAGCTGGGTTAGTTATTTTTTGGGCCAATCCATCTAGCAGATAGTCATCTGAGATTAATTCTTGTTGATCCAGATGGCATAAAGTCTTACTGGTTTGAGCTTATCAAGGGCCCCACCATCTTGCACAGCCTATTCGCAAGTATTTTGGCTAACACTTTGTTTTCAATATTCACCAACGAGATAGGCCTAGACAAGAAGCATTCATCAAGGGGCCTCCATGGCTTAAGTATGATTACTGTTGTGGTTACCCGGACGTCCTGAGACAAGGACCACCCCCTTCTCGCTGTCACATACCTCCATAGCATCGGTTCATTCAGCTTACTTGGTAATCTTGTAAAAAATTAAAATGCAACCCATTAAGGCCCAGTGTCTTGTGACTTTTCATCTGGGTTATGGTGGTTCCAGTTTCTTCAGTTGTTATTTCTGCCTCTTGTGTCTCACTCTCTGCAGTTGTCCTTGGGTGGGTTGATCACATATGCACAGTGCTGCTCTGCTTGTCTTTCACCTCCTGCACCCATTTGAGCGGAGCCCTTTCTTTTTTGATACATCAATTCTAACTTCTTCCACCTTAATATACACTTCATGGAGTTCTCTCTTGTGGTAGTTGTATGGTTTTGACTTCATCTTCAAGGAGTGGCCTATATTTGTTTCTCTGTACCCTGAAGCCAATGCATTCCCTTCATGAATGACTCTCATTTAGCCTGTACTTCACAGACCTGTAATTCTTACTCACTTTTGTGTTTCCCAAAGTTACTCATCTGAGTCTGCTGTCCTCTCATTCTCAACACAGTATTGTTGGACATTGCAGTCTTGCCTTGTAACTACTAGGGGTTTAACCTCCAGTCCTCACCTCTCATTGAGCTACCGAATAGCAACTCCACCCTCAATGGCGAGCAGTCAGATACGCCCCTGTCAAGGAGCTCTGCATTTACAAACCTGTTTGCGTATACCACCAGTGTGAAGAAATAATACAACAATGTTCTGTTGACCTCCAAACAAAAGAAGTAGTGCATGGCCTCTCCATGTTGCTGATGGCAGCCAGCACCAGCCCTGCATGGTATCTAACGCAATGCCCAAGAAGAGCAGGTGCATGGTTGGACCCTCCATTTTCTCTTGAGCCATGGGCACCCCTGTTCATCTGCCTAAGCCACAAACTGCCCCAACAGACCTGCACACTCAGCAGAGCCCAGTTTTCCAATGAACAAAAGATTGTTGAGGTAATGAATTCATCCCCCTGCCAGGTGACATTCCCCCGGGGCTCATTTGCCGTCATCCTTGTTATACCCCCAGCATGCTGTGTTGTGGCCTTTACCTGTTTTCCCTCCTGTGAATGCCTTTGGTCTGTTGTTACGGGGAATCCCATCCAGCCTCCCTTTCAGTCCTGTTCTCTGGAAAGGTATCTTCCTACTACTGACTCTCTGGCAGCCACCATATGGGTCGTATATCCCTCCACTTCCTAATGGTCCCAATCTACGCATGGCGAGGTATGGATTTTTACCCTGAAGCCTTCACTATATAGAAGCCAAGCTTCTCCTTGAAATTTTTGCTGCGCCTTGTGCACTTTCTGTTCATGTAAGAACAGGGCTGCTGCGCTTTTCGGGAACTGTTCCACAAATACGCTTGTTAGTGTTCTTCAAGCACGTCGCCAATTATCAGTTTCACTCAACCCTCTGCTACTGCCTTTCCCTCATCATTCTTGTCTTGTATTGTCAAGTTTAACCCTACCTGGCGCACTTCTAAGGGGGTGAATATGTCTTTATATTCTTTAAGCCAGATCCACTCCTTCACGGCTAGTGGAATAAGGGTGGCCAAACTCGTTTCCCTGGCTATAACCGGTGGGTCGCCTGGTGAAGGTCTTATGTGCTCAATGGCTGGTTTACCTTTCCTCCCTACTGCTGCTCCACCCCCAACCCAGGTCTTTGTGAGATTGGTGGGAGCCTGTGGCTCTGGCTCTTCACTAGATGTGTTTCCTGTTTGCTTGCTCACCTTCCCTGCTGCTTTTGTGGGACTCTGTTGCCCCCCCATCATACTGCCCTACTGCTATCCTTTCTTCATGGGCTGCCAACTGTGGGTTGCCTACGGCCAATGTGGCAATGCTAGCTGCCCTGCTTTTCTGTCTTTGTCATGGAGCCATGCCGTGCCAAAAATACGGGGGCCAGGCAGGGCTTGCGGGCTCCCCAAGCCCAACCATGCCAACCATTGTGCTCAGCCAAAAGGGGGTAAGGTATGTCCCCATGACCCTTGCCCACCCTGCCATTGCCCTGTATTGTGTAGCCCTGCCTGCTCCATGGCTCTCTGCCCCACATTAGCATGGTGCCCCAAGGTCTCTCATGCTAGGTTATTCAGTACTCCCACCTGAATGCCATAATTAGCAATCCCCCACAGACATCAACCCAAAGTACTTGGCGCACTGCCATCATTAGATTGCCCCCCTGCCCTAACCAAACTGTGCACTTGTAACTTGCTGTTATCTCCTGTTTTGTCTCTGGTCTGTTCTGCTGCAGACTTCATGGCTTCTGCCGGAATGGCTACAGGAACCATCAGTCCCATGTGATCGCTCTCTTCTTCAGTGTCAGATACCCCTTCCAGAGTGGGCAGTTGTGTTGCAGGGCTCCTCTGCCCTTTAGCCTGCACCTGCTGCTTCCTCGTAAGCCTCTCTACGGTGGCCACCAGTCTGGCTGCCAGCCTCCCTTTTTTGAGGACCCTGATGTGGGGTCTACTGACTTTCTGCTTCCAGATCCTGTTTGCTCCCTAGAACTGTCCAGCTGGAGCACCTCCAACACTTGCCTGCTGACCCAAATCTTGCCCCGACAAGCCACCACGTTACGCACTCGCCTTAGAAGCTCTTGCAGGTCGCCATCCTGCTCTGGTTCCTCATAACTGGTTTGGCTTTCCACTCTGCACTTTGCCAGCTTTGCTCTCTCCTGGTCGTCCTCATTCTTCACTTCTGTACCTGGCAGGCATGTGACATTCCCTCCCAGAACCCCCAGGATGGGTGTCAGCACTTTAGGTTCCAGCCATCATGCCTTCGCGGTCGAAGCTAACGTCTGTTTTGCGCTGTTCCCACCACCAGCCCCGCCTTCTTCAGTACTCCGGCTGTGGGGAAGCCTTCACTCCAATCAATAGGCATCTCTACTGAAATGCCCACTTCTTGTGAAAAACGGTTTTGTAGCTAGCAGTGAGGGCAGTGTGCTCTGTGTGCTGGCTCTTTAACAACAGGAACAGGGAAGCCAGTTGATTAGTGTCACTGGCCCTTAAGTAGGCTGAAACCTCTACTGAGGGGAAGGGTGGCCAGCCAGTCTCTAGTTGCCCTCAAAGAAGTGAGCAGGATCCCAGAGCTCCTCCGTGGTAAGTCCTCAGGGGAAATTCTTCACAGACATTGCGCTCAACCCCACGTCGCTGCCCACCTCATCGCCTTGCCCTGTAAATGTACTAGCTTCTTCATGGGCAGTGCGCTCCTCTCCATGCTGTGGAAAAGTCAGCCCATAATACACCTGATGCCCAGGCTGCTGGCGCAGGACGCCTCTTAGTTCCCATCTTGAACGATTACCAAATAAAGAGACGGGCGCTGGAAGCAGGAATACAAGAATAGAGTTTTATTTCTCATGAGGAGAGCCTGTCATTTCGGACACTCGCATAGTGTCTTCAGGAGGTGCTCTAACAAGTTTCTCTGAGGCTTCGTCTTTTATACACAGGTTTACGATTCACAAACATTCCTTATTATAATAAAGACGCTTTGAAGTAGGAAAAACATGCTTGGAATCCCCGCTTCAGGCCTATTCCCATACCAATCGCTCAGATGTCATCCTCCCCTCCTGAATGTAACAAGAGATTGTGATCTCTCAGCTGGACATTCCTACAGGACACGAGGGCAGGAGGGGATGATCAGGTCAAAGGTTGGTCAGGTGGTAAGGTCGGACACTTCGGTTGGTGTATCACGGGTTTTGTTATGCTGGGCAGGGAAAAGAGGGATGTATATCCACGAGGCTTGGTCTTAGGACTTGGGACCGGGTCGATAGGTCAAGTGCAGCCGGGGGGGGGGTTTGTCAGCTGAGGGGAAGGGTGTTCTTTGGGAGGAAATGGGGGGTGTGGGTCAAGCAGGAGTGCTACATTTAGAGAAGGGTCACGCAGAGGGAGAGGGTCTTGTGGTCGATGCATGAGCAGTGCGCGCGGGGAGGGGTGTCGGGGGTTTAGCAAACGGTCAGAGAGGCCACGGTGCCTAAAATAGCTGTCGTGTACATGTGTGCATGGGTCTTATGCTGGCGGGATAACACAGTCAGTGTTTCGTAATTATTTGTTCTGCTTACAACAAGGGGTACAGTGAACACAAATGAACGCCGCTTATGTACACATACATTGCCATTTTCAACAGTCGCCGCTTTTTTACATAAGCAAGTTCAATTTCTATATAATCGATGCGATAGGCAGAATGCAATACATGTTAATTTACATTGGTTGGGTTCTTCATACAAGTCTAGAGATCGGCATAATACTTAGTCGAAGTCAATCAAGAAAAGAGGTTTCGAAACATTATAGAATCAAGTTCAGACTTTCTCTTCGGTGACATCAACATACAGTAAGAGTAATCTGATACCTTCGGGTCTTATCAGTGCTTTGGAAAACTAGATACATGGGTGACCGATGAAACATTTTAGAAAGCAATACAAAATGGCTGAGGGAGGAGTTCAAGTTGATACAAGCAATTTGGTCAAGGGGGTGAGTAGAAAGTTCAGGAAGGGGGGTTTTCGTCACAATGTCTTTTTAACGGAGTCCGTCTTCTTTTGTTGGCGCTGTTGAGCACCGGCGGTGGAGCTATAGGTCCAGCTCGGATTCATCCTTACACGCTGCAGGGTGCGATCAGTCCTCTGCTGTTAGATCACAGTCCTGTTTCTTAACTCATTGTCTTAGGGGTGCCTCATGCTGGGCACCTGCGTGTCTTTCTTTTTCCGTGGCAAAACCTTATTCCATAGTCAAAAGTTTATGCAAAAGGGTGATGTTGTTGAATAATCAAGGGAAGAGAGGGCGGAGTGGGATCAGATCTTTGAGCACATCAAGGGACCAAAAGGAGCAAAGGATAACGAGCAGGCAGGCCCATCGGTCGGGCTCAAAGAGGACGGGGACTTCAGGCACGAGTGGGGCAGCAAATCGAGGGCTTCAAGGCGGCCCTTTATTCCTTAATCTGCCGAGTTTGAGAGTGGTGCCTCGTCCCGCGTCTCGTTGCTCGGTGGCTCCACCTTTGGTCGCGGTCACACGTGCTTCATGATCTGTGGCCAGGCTGTGCGTCACGTCCAGCTCCTCTCCTCCGGTGATTGTATCTTTGAATGGGTAAAAAATAAGTTTTAGAAAAACTGGCCGGAGAAGACATTTATACATCTCAATTCCGTCCCCAATCCTATGTAGGTGGGGGATAAGTTCATCGGTCACAGTCAGAAGTCATCACTTATGGAGTATGTAGGAGGGCATTACCATTGAATTCATAAAACCTGTTTGGCGGTCATTCGTGACGTATGTGGAGAGAAATTGGACCTTTATACACAGTGTATTATATCAAAACTCAAAATCAAGTCCTTATGTAGAGACTCGCCCTTCCCTTTAACCCAAGTATCAACAATCTTACATTTCCCTTCGGGGTCGGCTAACTCTTGTAAGCAGGGGCGTTATCGTCATGAAGAAGGGGGAGGGGGCAGATGTAAAACATGCTTTTCTTGGGGAGCGACCGTTAATCAAGGTCATCAATTACGCTTCGAGGGTAGCTGACATGAAGCTGGGGTTGATAGGGGGAAACGGGGACGCTTTGGACAGGGAGCTGGGGTCGGTCGGGAGAAGTGGGGTACTCTGGACATCCGCACTTAAGTGCAGAGGAGCGAAGTAATCTGTGCATTGGGAATTGCATTTTTAGCGAACCGAAAAACAGAAGGCCATTGACGTTACAGTCCCCCTATAAAAAGGCCAGATTAGGGGACATCCGTCGTCTTACCTGTCCTTTCCTTCATTACCAACTCGGGTTCTATCGTTTTGCAGAAAGGAGAGGTAGTAATATGGCAAGTCACAATCGTTTTAGTTCCTGTCAATTTTGCCGAACACTTTTGTGTTCGAGAAGACCCAATTAAGTTTTGTGCCGGGGGGGCACAACGTCACCATACAAGGAAAGAGGGAACAAGGGGCTTTTGGAGAGAGAGAGAGAAAAAGAGAGTGAGAGAGAGAGAGAGAGAGAGAGAGAGAGAGAGAGCACTGTTAATGGTCCATTCGGTACACGTATGACATGGAGAGAGAAAAAGAGAGAGAGAGAGAGAGAGAGAGACGTGTACAATAATGGGTCATTCAGTGCGCGCACAACACAGAACAAAAGGGGTTAAGTAATACGGAAACACAGGCAGAGGGATGACGTAGCTCCATACATTACGTACACACATACTCAGGTGAGGGAGACAGTACATGTATTATATACAAAAATCCAAGACAAGACATATAACCGTTATTGGCCATAATGATCTCTTCCTGTATACTGCGTATCTTAGCATCCTAAGCTCTTTTTACCCTGTTCTTTCCTTTTATTGTCGGCTGTCTTTACTGGTCTTTGTTGTTTTACACACTTACGCCTTTGGCAACCGGTCAAGAACCAACCTGGTCGGGCTAAATGCGTTTCCAGGCGGAGGCAACAGTGGGTGTCAGTTGGGAGAACAATAGGGCAGCTCTGAGTTTCCGGTTCATGAGGGTGTGGAAAGGATGTAGTAATTTCTAAACACTGACAACATTCCTAGTCCTCCAAACGGAGGGTACTAGAGTTTAAACCTCACCTCAGAATATTCTTTAAACCTTTCCCTATTTAGTTAAGTGTAGAGTGCTTAATCATGAGTGCACTTTATTTTTGGTTGTATTATTCGGGGTGCGTAGGCACCATAATCGAACGCCTTTTTCCCGTCTCTTCGTCCGTTAGATCCCCTTTTTCTTTTTCGTATTTTTAATCGATGTTCCAAAATGACCTGCAGAAAGAGGGGAAAAAGAAGGGGGGCGGGGCAGCATTTTAAAAATACATCAGCGCGCATAAACCCGAAAAGGCTTTTACTTACTACATACTCGGTCTATCTCCACGGAACGCAGTTCTTGCCAACTCGGCATTTAAGCCCAGATGAACCTTTTAGTGTGGGAGAGATGATTATCGGAAGCCGGTGGATAGCATAGGTCACCCAAGTGTGGTATTACGGACCGTATGTAGGGAGGCCAGGTGGCACTCCTTCGGGGCGACTTAGGGGCATTTTTAGCACAATTTTCCTGATACAGGTAGCATATAAAGTATAGACTGGATTCCAGGGTCTTTTAGCGATTGCTTTAGGCCGTACAAAAATGTGCAAAGTACATACAACAAAAACCTGGACCA
The DNA here is from genome assembly GCF_964261635.1 of Lissotriton helveticus. Taxonomy (NCBI): domain Eukaryota; kingdom Metazoa; phylum Chordata; class Amphibia; order Caudata; family Salamandridae; genus Lissotriton; species Lissotriton helveticus. The sequence continues at coordinate 408,901,241 of NC_136063.1, read as the reverse complement.
TTCATATTTGCAATATTTCTGCGTATTATACTTTTTAACCCTTAACTAATCGAGCTGAGCCATTTCACCTGTAATTCGGTTATATCGGAAACAGTGGTCATTTATTCGAAACGTACCAATTTACACGTGACAACTACGTACGTTTTTTCCAAAAATCTTTAATAAGAATGTCGGTGCACAAATACGGGTCTATAACCCCGTGGGCCGGCCACGGAGCAGGCTGGAACTGTAGATGTGGGGATACTTTATTAGTGAAAAACCTAATGGAGTCGGGGGTTGTTTATTTTATAATAAAAAGTACGACTAGTGCAATAAAAACATGTCGAGAATTCAGTGTGGGCGAGTATCATAAGTGTTAAAATTCGAACTTGCAATAATCATGAGGCGCCAAAACTTAACAACAATTCATTGTCCGAATGTTCAATCGGTACCCATCTCATGCTAATTCATTGTCCTTCATTGTTCGAACACATAATCAGTACCCATCCTATATCAATACATTGTCCGAACTGACAGTATACATCCTATATCAATCCATTGTCCGAACATATAATCAGTACACATCCTATATCAATCCATATGTTTAAAAACTACATACATATCCCATGACACCAAGGCTGAGCAATCGGAGTACAACAAGGAGTTGAAAGTTTCATTTGTACCGGCGCCATTTTGGGTGCGACCAGGCAGATCCAGGCATAGTCTAAATTTGCACGGCCCAGAGCCTCTTTCGGCAGTCCAAAAGGTTCCGTTAAAGGGCAACAGAAAGGATCGGCAGTATGAACCATCAGTCAAAAGGGGGAGGGAAGCAACATTTTTCTACCGGGTCATACTGCGTTTTCACCGGAACTGATCCGAACTGTAGTCTGCAGGATTTTAGTCATTCAAATTGAGGCTGGCGTCAGCATGGGAGCGCCGACGTCCCGCGGCTACATTTTCATCGTTCCACGGGCAGTTATGGCAGTCATTCCCCATCGGGGGTATCTGCGGGAGTCGGGGACTCCCGTGGCTCCTATAGAATCTTCAAGGTCGAGGAGAACTTTTATGATGGTGGAATCAACAAGCAACCGGGCCATTCCTTCATGCTGGGCCCGCTCTTACAAGGTCGACCACCATTTTGAGAGTTCGGCAGCTACCGGCAATCGCGGGGTCAAATGAGCAGACGGGCTCCAACCTGCCGGGCGAGGTGTCGCAGCATCGCCACAGTGGACGAACCCTTTGCCGGGTGCGAGGAGCGTTGGGGGTGCAGCTGGGGAGCCTTCACCTGGGGAGGTGGGAGAGGCTCGTTCGCGCTGCCTCTCCCTCCCGATGCACCCCACGGCGTCTCGCTTGACATTTGTTATGGCAGGACCAGGTGATGAGGACGAGGGGGGGGGTCGGAGGCATGTGCAAGACATCCCCCGGCCCAGTGTTGTCGCAGCCATTATTGAAGAAGTGGCGCCTAGTACGTTTCGGGCCGGGCCTCCGGTTGATGGCGGCCGGACGCTCTTCGCCACGGCCCCAGAAACGGGTCCCTTGGTTCATCCGGGGGACAGGCCTTGGCATGTGGCGCCGCCTTCGGGCTATTTGCGTGGTGGTCCTTCCACCCCACCGCCCTCAACGGTTTTTGTAGACTTTAAAACGCCCAAAAACTACTAGAAAGTAGCCCAAAGTAGCCCAACATTGCTACTTTGGGGAAGGAAGGGCTGGAACGGCGTCAGGCAGACGGCGAAATGCATTGTGGGTTTCGTTTGTCGTTGCAGCAGTTCGTCATGTAAATAGTTGCTTAAATGTTTTTTTTTTGTTTGTTAAAAAAAATAAAACGTGTTCACCTGTTACTTCGCTAGAGTGTTATATATTTTTCTATTATTCGCCTAAGTTTTGTCGTTAATTGGGCGGGGTGGGTGGTGGAGCCAAGCTGTCTCGAAGTCATAGCGTTAAGTTCGGCTTTCCTCACCAGTTTCATATTTCCTGAGGGGTTGTTCCCTATGTTTCCATTTCAGTGAGGTTGAAAAGAGATCTCATCAGCGGCCTACTGATTTCACTCTATTCCTTTTCTTTTCCCTAACGATTTTTATATATATATTTTTCTCTTTTATTTGCTAGCATGATACAGCGGCTAATCCGCATTTTTATATTTGTCCTTTTGTATTAGGGGTACCCTCCTGGCCGAGCCAGATGACCTACCTCCAATAAATGGTCCGGGTGGAACTGGTTTAGTGGGGAGTAGATAGGCATGACAGATTACAACGGGGGACAAAGGTCCGCATTACCTACCCTTCCTTACTTGCAAAGACTAGACAGAACATTTCTATTCCACGTTATTTGCAAACAGAGAATGCCTCAAAAGAACTATTCCTTGAACAATAAATGTTCAGACAATCAATCAATCAGTGGGGAGAAAAAAACAGGCATGACGGATTACAACGGGGACAAAAGTCTGCATTACCTACCCTTCACTATCTGCAAAGGGAGACAGAATATTCCTATTCTTCCCCGTTTGCAGACAGCGAATGTCTCAAAGAGCAACAGAGCAACCAATCAATCAGCAGGGAGAAAAATAGGCATGACGGATTACAACGGGGGACAAAAGTCCGCATTACCTATCCTTCACTATTTGCAAAGAGAGAGGAACGTTCCTATTCGTCGCTGTTTGCAAACAGAGAATGTCACCAAGAGAACCAATACTTCAAGTAGCAACCGAGGCTAAATGAACCAATCAATGAACAATACCAGTATTTTAGATACTGATTTCAAAACAATCAATAAATCAATCAGATGGATAAGCCATCCTACCAATCAGACGTAAAGACGTCCTACTTAACCTTACCCGGACCGGACCATGTGGGCAATTCTTCGCCTTCTTTCCTCCAGCGCCTCATTTCTCCATGTTTTTATCGCAGCATTCCTGTGGGGTTCCAGTCAGGACAGTAGGTCACTTGAGAGAGGTCCGTTCAGAATCGGTGAAGTTCGTTCAATCGGCAGCCGGACGAGGGCCCTCTCAAGGCAGGTATACTCCAATCGTTTAGATGTTCACCCCATCGTCTGGACCTCTCTTACCGGACCTTATGTCGCTGATGGGCCCCGCGTTGGGACGCCAATTGTGGAAAAGTCAGCCCATAATACACCTGATGCCCAGGCTGCTGGCGCAGGACGCCTCTTAGTTCCCATCTTGAATGATTACCAAATAAAGAGACGGGCGCTGGAAGCAGGAATACAAGAATAGAGTTTTATTTCTCATGAGGAGAGCCTGTCATTTCGGACACTCGCATAGTGTCTTCAGGAGGTGCTCTAACAAGTTTCTCTGAGGCTTCGTCTTTTATACACAGGTTTACGATTCACAAACATTCCTTATTATAATAAAGACGCTTTGAAGTAGGAAAAATATGCTTGGAATCCCCGCTTCAGGCCTATTCCCATACCAATCGCTCAGATGTCATCCTCCCCTCCTGAATGTAACAAGAGATTGTGATCTCTCAGCTGGACATTCCTACAGGACACGAGGGCAGGAGGGGATGATCAGGTCAAAGGTTGGTCAGGTGGTAAGGTCGGACACTTCGGTTGGTGTATCACGGGTTTTGTTATGCTGGGCAGGGAAAAGAGGCATGTATATCCACGAGGCTTGGTCTTAGGACTTGGGACCGGGTCGATAGGTCAAGTGCAGCCGGGGGGGGGTTTGTCAGCTGAGGGGAAGGGTGTTCTTTGGGAGGAAATGGGGGTGTGGGTCAAGCAGGAGTGCTACTTTTAGAGAAGGGTCACGCAGAGGGAGAGGGTCTTGTGGTCGATGCATGAGCAGTGCGCGCGGGGAGGGGTGTCGGGGGTTTAGCAAACGGTCAGAGAGGCCACGGTGCCTAAAATAGCTGTCGTGTACATGTGTGCATGGGTCTTATGCTGGCGGGATAACGCAGTCAGTGTTTCGTAATTATTTGTTCTGCTTACAACAAGGGGTACAGTGAACACAAATGAACGCCGCTTATGTACACATACATTGCCATTTTCAACACTGCCGCTGCCGCACCAAGAGCAATCTTCACGGGCAGTGCACTTCTAACCATGCTGCTGGCTGACTACATGCTGTGCACAGGCAGCACGCTTCCTTCACGCCACTGCCTGCACAAGGACGCCGCAAACTTCACGGGCAGCGTTCTCCTGATTACGCTACTGTCCAACTTTCTGCTGCACATGGGAAGCGCACTCCCCTCACGCCACGGCCCGCAACTAATCCTCCTCAATATTCACAGGCAGGGTGCTGTCCTCATGCCGCTACCCTTCACAAATCCTCCGCAATCTTCAAGGGCAGCGTGCTTTTCTCCACGCGGCTGCCCGACTTACAACTCGCACCTGGGCAATGTGCTCCCCTCACACCGCTACCCACCGACAACACCTCAATCTTTACGGGCAGTGCACTCCTCTCATCTGCCCGACTTACCTACTGCACACAGTGAGCGTGCTCGTTTTACGCAGCTGCCCATGATCAACTACTGCAATCTTCCTGGGCAACATACCCCACTAATAATCCTTTCTGCAACTGACATTGTGGCGAAGCCAATGGCAAATCCCACAGCACATCCATTGGCAAAGGCACATGCCTCCTCTTGGTCCCCTTGCTCTTATAACCCGGTGGCACAACCCCCCCCCCCCAGCTGATGGTACTTTAAACCATGCTGACCAATTGGCGCTCAGCATTTTCCGGGCTTCACTTCTTCTACCTCCCGGGTTCCGCCCCACAGTAGGGGTTTGTCGCGGGCCCCTCAGCGGTTCAGCTGCGTCTCCCGGGCTCACGTGCTTTCCCAGAGATGACCATCCACAGAGAAGAACGCTGAAATGAACATTGCCGTTGACCACAGAAGCTATAGAGAAGGGTCACTGTAACATAGGGAGAGAAGGAACACTCCAGCAGCTCACAGGAAGGAAACTGACTGCTCTAGATAGCAGAAGAAAGTGGGACCAAAGTGAGAAACACTGAACTCTGAGTGTAAGAGGAGGACTTTGAGGATGCGTGGACCAATGTTGTTCGTGGGGCCACCCTTCAGTTAATGCCCTGCAACTCTCCATGGCATCAGGATGATCCAATGGAACAGGCAAATGGATTTGCCAAATGAGGGGGAGATTGGGAAACTTGGAGGGACAAATTCTAAAGAGAAAATTGATTTCTGGCTACAATTAGAGCTGGGTACTTAACTCCAAAGGCTAAATAAAAATGCTTTAGGAAAGATAGCACTAAAAAAGAGAGAATAGGGAAGTACAGACCTCAAAACAAGAAAGACAGGGGTAAGAAAAGAGAGTAGAGAAATGCAAAAACATATAAAGTGAATGGGAAGAGAGCAATCCTTCTACACAAGAAAGATTAGAAGAAAAGCTTATGGAAAAAGAGAGAGTCAAACAGGGAGAAGAAAATTAAGGATTTTCCTTGATGTAAAAAAATTATTATTCAAGACGCAATTGTGAAAAAAAGGCTAGCGGAATGTCCGACTCACAATAGACAACACTACTAAGATTGAGTTGTTGCTTTATTATTTTGTTTATTCATTTTAATTGTTTTCATGTACACCTATCTATGTTCTGTTCAAGCATCATTCTGGTGCGGAAAGCACAGAGCCCATCCAATGTCCAAGGTTATCCTGGAACAAAAGGAGACATGAAAGTTTGTTGGAGTTGACTTATTTGAAAGAGTCATTTACTAAAGACATTTCCTTATAAAATAAACTCTTATTGACATATTTAAATCTACAGTTCTGCCTACTATTGTGTTATATAATATCACATAAAATGAGATTTTGCAGTATCTCTGTGGTCTTTCTAATACCATTCCCGTTTATATTTTCTCCCCAATATTTTAACAGTCCTGTCCAGGATTGCTAAACCCGGCGAACACCCATTGCAACAATGTGCTTACTTCGCGGGCACATCACAACGCAATTAAAACATCGCATTAACGTTTACATCGTAAGGTACAGCAACGCTTAAACGTTAACATCGTAAGGCATAGCAACGTAAGTCAGAGCAACGCAACTTTATGATGTAAACATTAATGCAATGCGATGTTATAAGTGACAGCGACTTTGTTTCTAATAATGCAATGTTATAAGTGACAGCGACTTTGTTTCTTAAAACGTTAATGTGATGTTATAATTGTGTGACGTTTATTTTGTTTCTTTCACATGGCACAAATTGAACGGCGACGGGAAAACTACATTTCACACGGCTGTTGTGCGTGCCACTTGCCAGTTCACAGTTGTTATGGTGATGTCACAAGGTGCTATTGTTAACGTTCACAGTTGTCATGGTGACGTCACAAGGTGCTATTGTTGGTGGGTGGTGGTATTCTGTTGGGAGCAGGAGAAGCAGCCGATGTTAGAATTGCGAGACGTTTATTTTAATGCGATGTTATAAGTGACGTTTCAAGATGTAAATGTTAATGTTGGGAGCAGGAGAAGCAGCCCAAAATTGTTACAGCAACTTTGTTCCTTAAAACGTTAATGCGATGTTATTTTGTTTCTTTCACACGGCACACATTGAAAGGCGATGGGAAAACAAGATTTCACACGGCTGTTCTGTGTGCCACTTTATTTTGTTTCTTTCACACGGCACACATTGAAAGGCGACGGGGAAACAACATTTCACATGCCTGTTGTGCATGCCACTTGCCCGTTCACAGTTGTCATGGTGACATCACAAGGTGCTATTGTTACCGTTCACAGTTGTCATGGTGATGTCACAAGGTGCTATTGTTACCGTTCACAGTTGTCAGGGTGACCTCACAAGGTGCTATTGTTGGTGGGTGGTGGTATTGGGCACACATGTACATTGAAAACTACACTTGGGAGCAGGAGAAGCAACCCGCTCACAGCTGTCATGGTGACGTCACAAGGTGCTATTGTTGGTGGTATTGGTGGATAGGTCAATAGGCCCACGACGTTAATGGAACTTGGGAGCAGGAGAAGTAGCCCAATATTAATTCTTAAGGATTGGGACAGGTTTATCATGGATTGGTCAATAGGCACATGTATACATTGAAAGTCGGTGGAGACCTACATATTGTTTCTTAAGGTTTGGGACAGGTACAATGTGTCAAAAAAGGAAGAGTGATCAATAGGGGGATATTATATGCCAGGTATGATTAACACATTTTCATGGGATACGTATGAATTACAAATACTTATTAATAATTGCTTCATGTATGTCTTCACAGGAAATGTAAGTACAATGTTTCAATTCTTTAAAGTTTTTATTTACATGTGGACAAAAATATCTTTACATTATTACATTTTTTATTTCATGAAGGTTACACATTCTAACAGGAAATTCTTCGCCACTGTATTACATTATTATTATTATTATGCGTTCTTATATGGCGCTCGATTACCCGTAGGCATCTCGGCGCTTGCCTTGGGAACCCGTCCTGGCTTTTTCCCTGTGAGATACCCGTACTGGGCATCCCCAAGTTGAAAGCCAGGCATCCCGCCGCAGGGGGGCCGTAGTGGAGATTAAGCAGGCTGATGCCCAGAGCTGCAGAGTGTGAACCCGTGATTTGAGAAGGCACCGAAACGAGAATTATCGAGTCCGTGGATATTTGGGCTCAAGACCCTGCCACGTCGGGAATTGAACCCTGGTCCCGGGTCTGACCTCTGCTTCAGGGTCTACCTCCTCTAACCAGTGAGCCACACTTCTCCACCTTATTGATAATGACATGCTTCAATTACAATGAATTGTTGTGGCACCGTTTGGTACTTTATTGATTATACTTATTAACTTCAGTTACACAGTGCTGGCAGGACGTTTCCTAAGGTAAGATGAAAGTGTTACATTATGTATGTTACAAGGGAAAAACTAGTATAGTTACACATAGGAATTCAGTATGTGGGCAAGGCTACAAAGGTAGTCTGAAGCCACAGACAACTTAAAGAGTTGTAATGCTGCCAATAGTCTTGCAGACATTTCCTTAGTTCTATGGGAAATACGTGGGTTAAGACTACCAGTCGAAGATTGAGACATGCACATTTTTTGAAAACGTTGCTCCTTAACCAAGATTTCACTAAAATTGTACAAATTAGGGTGTGGTATGCCTATTAAGTGGTTTAAGGAGGTGTGTCATCCCTCAATGGCATTATTTGTCTTTGCTCCTCCCTCTAAGCAGGCCAAGTAGCAGTTCCACCAGTCCACAAGAAAACGTGGCTTCCTCCTGCGACCTGACCTGCTTAGATGGCCAATCCATGTGTCTTCAAAATATTTGAGGATAGGGGCCAATTTCTCTACGTTTGATGTAAAGTTATCAGGCTCAGTAATAGAGGTGTAGTACTTGTCTACACTTTCAGGAGGAACAAAGCCAAGTGCTGGTAATTTTTTTAAATCAAACTGCAGTTTGATGTCAGACACATAATCTGCATTTAGCGATGTTTTTGGGATTTTGCGCCAACAGGCCTGAGAAAAGTGGAAAAAACAACCTTGAAGTTTTGTCTCAGAGTACAATTTACTTATCATATTCATCATTGGCAATTCAAAGTCCATTATAACGTTTTGCGGACTTTTGCCAGAGGTTTTGGATTTTACAACTGATAAAAGCTCACTATATGTGAACGCTTGTTTGTCTGGGAGCAAACTGTACACCAAGGGAACAACTGTGTTGTTACAGTACCCATGAATTGTATATCTTTGTGTGAAAGGGCGGGGCGTTATTTTAAATGTACCATCCATCATCCACACCTCACTGTTCTCCAACCTAACAAGGTTTCTGGGGGTGCTAAAGATTAAAATGCGCTTTTGGTAATTTTCGTTGTCATATAATAGGAAAGGTTCATTAGAAACAGTAACAGACAGTTGCGGAAGAATACAAATGTTGGAAAATGTTTGAGGGGTAACCCTTTTAGGGTTGCATGCCTGTTTTTTTACATTGCATAATTCTCCGCAAGTTTGGGATACTAGGCATACTCGTTGCATCATCTTCAGGGATATGTTGGGCTACCTCCCTTAAAATTGCACCGCATCGTTCATTAGAGTTGACTGCAATTTCCTTCATTTCATTTACAGATTCTCTCACTTGAATCGCTGTTGCAGAGGCAGAGTGGCTATGGTCTGTGCTTCCTAAAACAGAGTCACCCAGAGTAACCGCTCTGCCTCTGCAATGAGTGGAGTAGTATTGCACACACCTCTAATGACACAGAGGCTCAGAATTTCGCTCTTTGCAATACACATAACACTATGTTCTAGTAGGCGGTTTACTCTGCTGGAGGTGATGTATTTTGCCATTTTTGATCCAGACATTAGCTGGGGGAAAAAGAAAAAAGAAATAGTACTTTAAATACACAGAAAAGTTGATAGATTCAGGTTGCAATAAAAAAAAAATTACACCTATTGTCAAATTACCCCTAATGTCAAAACATGATATTACAGTTGTTAATATATACATAGGGAATGTAGTTGGAATGGTATATGGTTGCTTTGCCTCCACAGGAACGTGCAAGTGATGAGAGTAAAGAGGTGGAGAACTTCCAGCAGCTTCTCACAGATCACACAAAGGTCAGTATTCCAGAATAGGATGAGGGGGCAATACCATGCATGTGACAGATGAGAATTCCCATCAGCTAGCCACTGTTCCTTCTCTTGTACAATTCGCACTTCGGCATTCATCCCACATCTCTGAATACATGAGTGATTGATCCTTCATCCATCCACCCTTTCATCCATCCATCCATCCACCCATCATTCATCCATCCACCCTTGGGGTGACAGTTCCACTGTATAAGCTCTGCATACATACATTGATACATCCACCCACCTTTTCACACATCCATCCATCCATCCAGCCATCATTTATCCATGCAACCTTTTATTCATCCATACATCCATCCTTCATCCATCCACCCATTCAGCTATCCATCCATCCACCAATCATTCATCCATCCAGCCTTTCATCCATCCATCCACCATCATTCATCCATACACCCTTTCATCCATCCATCCACCCTTTCATCCATCCATCCACCCTTTCATCCATCCATCCACCCATCATTCATCCATCCACCCTTTCATCCATCCATCCACCCATCATTCATCCATCCACCCTTTCATCCATCCACCCATCATTCATCCATCTAAGCTTTCATCCATCCACCCTTTCATCCATCCACCCTTTCATCCATCCATCCACACATTCATCCATCCACCCTTACATCCATCCACACTTCATTCATCCATCCACCCTTTCATCCATCCATCCACACATCATTCATCCATCCACCCTTTCAATCATCCATCCATTGATCCACGCATCATTCATCCATTCACCCTTTCATCATCCATCCATCCACCCATCATTCATCCACCCACCTTTTCACACATCCAGCCATCCACCCATCCAACCATCATTCATCCATCCACCCTTTCATCCATCCATCCATCCACCCATCATTCATCCATCCACCCTTTCATCCATCCATCATTCATCCACCCTTTCATCCATCAACCCATCATTTATCCAGCCACCCTTTCATCCATCCATCCATCCATCATTCATCCATGCAACCTTTTATCCATCCATACATCCCTCCTTCATCCATCCCCCCCGCTGCATTGGTGAAAGTTGCGTTAAGCTACTCTTTTCAGTTTTTATTTATTTTTACTATATCTCTTCACTATACCTATTTATTGTCTGTGTTGAAAAATAGATGAAGTATAATGGGTAACTGATTAATATTGTTCCTATACTAATATAATCGGGATATGGTGCCATTAGTAACCAATACAGGGGTTGTAGTAAGGATAACTTACATTGAAAATGAGATGGGTGAGTGGGGGGGTCCCTCCCGCCAAGATGACGCAATGTCACGCAATATATTGGCGGATGGACGGTGATGAGGGATGGAAAAAAAGACAGTTATCTTACACAAGCTTTTCTTTTGCTTATGGAACGGCTTGGGCTGTTACTTGCTTGTCGGCTAAGGCAGACACATTTACACTACACCGTAATTATATTTGGTCTTAAAAGAAATGTAAATAAAACGTTTAGAAGGAAATACAACAGTGCTCCGAGTAAATTTAGATTATTTTGATGCAAAAGTCATGAACGGCTCACATATTTTCCCACCTGCATTTACAGCCTGTAATTCGTCCTGTTTTATCAACCCATGTCATACATTTGGCTTGGCTTGCCTGTGTAGTTACATTTCAGCGTGTTACATTACATTACATTTCAGCATGTTATTCTAATCAGTGGTGCTGTATTTTTTGTTTATCGTTTTCACACACTTTAAACGTATCAGTTACGAAATGCTAAAACAAAGTCCGAGACACCAAGAGTTTTGGTTTAGCATTTTTGAATTTCGTGTACGCTTGACTTTGGAGAAGCACGTGCTTGTTTGTGCAAAAGGAGCTTTCACCGTCCCAATGTATTTTAATATTATATATGGCCATTTGATGGTAATGTGAACATAATAATGCTTGGTGTTAGGTCATAATTATGGCGAGCACAGAACGCAGTGCAAGGAGTTTTCTGTTCAGTTGGATTCAAAACACTTACCGATTAGGGCAAAAACATAGGGGGAACGTCGGGGAAACGAGTACGGTGTTCTTTAGATTCGAGGAAGCTTGCTGCTTTTCTGTAGTATGCCAGAGAAAGGTTTAAGTAGAAACTACATCAATCACCGATTGCAAAGAGCGGGTTAAACGCTCAGTCATTACTTTATTAAACTTACTGATTAGGGCGGATGTCTGGGCAAGGCAACGTTGGAGTCACGTCTGGTCAGCGGGACAATCGACTCACAAATGGCTGGAGACACGGTGGCGACAGCTTTTATACACCCCCCCATAAAGTTTTCTGGAATATTTAAGTGAAACATTTCAGTAATGTTGCAATTTACATTGGACGATTTATTGACAACAAAAAAAAGAGAATCGGAAATAAACATAGAAAAGAATTAGCGTCGTGTAAAGGGGGGCAGTGGGGGCCGGGGGGTAGGGGCGGGATCATGCTTTTTGTACAAAACTTTGGTAGGACAGATGCGAACGGAAACAAGAAGGGAGAGAGGGCAGACACCCATCTCAAGGATGTGCTTACATTAAGCATTGTAATGGCGTGCTCATTCACAGTGTGCGAGGTAATAGACTTCGCAATAGGTTACACGGCATCGATGTTGAAACGCCGTGCGTCGTGAAAACTGCCGGTGTGACAGTCTTTGCGATGTGTAGCCATACATGTGTATCATGTTGTTTACCCAGTTTAGGGACATTCTCTGGATCTCTACCCATCTGAGCAATTTTCTTTTTAAGACATTGCTTCTGATTTGTAAAGAACAACTAATTTCCATCCTTCTTCATCCGTTCTCAACAGGACTTCATGCAATGAGCTTGCAACTGCCCATCCCCAATGCATTAGGTGTCTGTTCCCCCAACAGCTTTGCCATACCTAGATTTTAGTCCTGTCTGCTTCAAGTGCTTCAATTTGAGAGGGGTAGCACCAGTCTCATCAATCAGCCTCACCACCCACACTGTGGGGAAAGAAACAAGAGAGGGGTTAGCATAGAACATCACACGATTGAGATATTACCATTTGTTTGTCTTACACACTTTCTGAGTGGTCTTCTATGGAGAGTCTTCATCTAGCTCTTGTCTGCCAAGCCTTAACCCTCTTTTGGTCACTTGAGCCTTGGCATCCAAGGCTGCTTTACTCTATGCCCTATGTTGGTGAAGCTCCAGCCTAGCCCATCCTAGCCTAGGCCATCCTATGCCCATCAGTCTGATCAACATCGCAAAGTCCAGATACTTACCTGAAGCTTTAGCTATGTGGGAGTGGTTACATCCTCCCATAGGGTTTAGCTCCCAAGTCACCTGCTGTCATTCAGCCACCTTCCCCCTACACTTTGTGCCATCTCACCAGCCATTTTCAAGCCTTTACAGGTTTAAAAAAATGCAAGGTCTTTCTCTCTGCTTTCACTCTCAATTGCGATGGAAATGGCATCACGTAGTTGGCCACTTTGTACCTTAATTCATGCTTGACAGTATCTAAGGTTTGTAATTGCTAAATGACCACTGTTTAGTGGAAGTCTAGGAAGAACATGATGTTTGAGCCCTCCATCAGGGGGTCCTGTGTTCTTGAGACTTGTTGGATAGCATCGCTATCTGTAAAATTCTTGCGATGATTGCTCATGGAAAAGATCCCAGTTTGTGCTTTGGGCCCGGGCTCCATGGGTCCTCTCAAATGAAAAAAAGCTTGACAGTCTCTATGGTTTCAACTTTTTTAAGATCAAAACTTCCACAAGGAGTTCTACAGACTGTCCCTCCATCTGGTCTGGGACACCTGTTAGGCATATATTATTAAGCCTTGAGGGTCCCCCTGCATCTTCCACTCTGGGGGTGGGGGCAACTGCTTTGTAAGGGATTGAAGTTTGGCCACTGTGCCTCTAAGCAGCGTCACCTCATCTCAGTTGTTTTGAACCCCCTTTTCAACTGCTAGAAAGAAAGCTTGACTGATTCAATAGTAAATTAACTGCGCATAATCAAAAGGTACATGATCAATATTTGCAAAACAGACAATCAATAAATGATCAGAATTTGGAACCTTTAGACAATCTCACAGTCCATTATGGAAGGAAAGTAGCATCAAGTCACTTCTGACTGGCCTGTATGAGTGTCTCATATTCGATGTTCCAAGTGAACCGTATATGGTCTGTAAAACCAACAGTATCTCATGTAGAAGTTTATACCAGAGTTGTCCAGTCTTCCCTCTTGTTAGGCCAGTTCTCATTATGTCCATGCACAAGATCCATCCTAATTTCTTCTTGTTCAGTAACTGCTCGATGCTTTCTTGTCCTTAGAACACTGATGGCTTGTCCTTTTAGCCCATTTTCGGAGTGGTCATGTTCAATAAAGTGCTCCATCAAAGGGGCAGAACAGATCTTGCATTGGATCATGCTATGGTGCTGTCATATATGAATCTTGATGTTCCGTGTCATCTGTCCTAAACAGAGTTTATTACAAGGACAGATGATGCCACAAATAATGTTGCATCTCAATTTGAAAAAGTCTTGAGATGTATCTGTAGGCCCTTCAATGCAAAGATTTTAGATTCTATACAGTATGAGCATACACTGCATTGTCCACATTTATAGTGGCCCATCAGAGGTAGGATCCCCCAGTGTTCTGTTAATGTAGTGGGTGCTCTTTTTGTGGAGATAGCTGCCCTGCCAAGTTGATCTTTAAACATTTTACCTATTTTGTAAGACAACATTGGTGGATTCAAAGTAAGGTCCCCTGCTGCCAGTACCCTTCAATATTTCTGGAAAATATTTGATTGGTTGACGTTGCGCTGGATCCTGAGAAACTGACTATAGGGGAGGGAGTCACATAATGAGCGTGGATAGTAACTAGAGTACTCAAATAGGGTGTTCCTTTCTGTGGACTTTCGGTACAGAGTAGTGTACAGTCTGTTATTGTCAGCGATGGGCGACCTCATATCATCTCAGTCCTCCTTTTGTGTTGCCTGCTACTCTATTAAGTATTGCACACACTTACTTGGCTCATGGTCCCAGCCTCCTAGACACCACTCCAGCCACAGGAGGTGCCACTGCTCACCCTCATACCTTTCTCTTTCCTGGCTCCTTTGCCCAAATCTGAACACACTTTTTAGAATGTCCATGTGACAGAGCCTTCCCGGCCATTGCAGCCAGGTGCATTTTAGCCCTGCATACAAGCATCAGCTAGCCGGAAATTGTTTATCATTTCAGGTAGTTCCTTTACCACTCACATGCTCACCTCTATTAGTTTACAGGGAAGATCAATTATCTTCCACTTTACTTTCTTCAGACCTCATGTTCATTGAGTTCCCACAATTACTTTGTGCATAACTGCTACCTATATCTACTTAGAGGTGAGGTCTTCATTCTCTCCCTCCCGGATAAGATTGCCCGTCCCATGTTTCACTAACTGTCCATGGTTTTCTGCACCCCCAGTTTGATCAGCAACCTTGCTATATTGTGAATATAACCCATACACTTTACTTCTGTATAATAATTCATTCTTCCCTTTGTCCTAATTCATTTTCTTTTCACTTTCTTTCTGTTTACTTTTATTCAGACTATCTCGGGCTGATTCATATCCCTAGAGTCCTGATAATGATCCTGGTATTAATTTTGGGATAAAAACGTAAACTTTAAATGCAGACTCTTTCTACATTGATTATAATTGACATGGACTGTGCTACTCTTGTTTTAGATGCACACTTTGGTCACCATTGTCACATGCGTATCACTTTTGAGAAACCACTGCGTACGTAAAATGTTTTGGCTTACTGTGTAAAATAGTTTTATCTATGTAAAAATTAATTATTTGTTTACATTATATATGTTTAGGTAACATTATAATGTCTACCCAAGGTCCCTAACGATCCTCAGGTTCTCTTGTTATTTGATACTTAGCAAATCAAGGTCTCTTTTCTTGATCCTCAGCGATAACTCCAGATTCGCCGGTGCTGCAGTACTCCATAGAAATGCATATTTCTCCAGCTTGTTTTGTGGCTTGCTTTTTGTGTTTTATCTTTCTCCATATTCAGTTGGTGGAGCTCTTCACTTTTTTAGGGTGTTACTCCTTGGCCCTCCTCAGTGTCTAGCTCACTTTAAACATGACCAAGCACCCTCTCGTTTTTGTGAGCATATTATTCCTGCGGGGTCATGGTCTCCTGCCCCTGGTAACCATGTCTTCAGAGTGGTTTTGGTAGGTGCATAATATTGCTTCCATCACACCCTCAGTACAGAGGGTTGGGAAGGTGTGTGGGGGGGGGGCAAAAAAGCAGGCGTGGCAAATGGTGATGTTAGTTCCCCCTGGTTTCATACAAATGATGGTCCATCCCTAAAATTAGAAATGAGCTAGGGGCATATGTATTAGCATGTAAGGTAAGGTAACATTTATTGTATTAATCAAAAGATTACAATAAAAATGCTTGATAATAAATACAAGCTCATAAAACCAATTCATCTGTTAGAAACGCAAAAGTAAAAAAATGCCCATAATTGTAGATTTAAAATATTAAAATATTCAGCCCGAAAATTTTCCCTTGTACAGTTTGGTTAAAATGAAATAACCATGACCTAAAGATTTCGTTACTTTGCCAATAAAAGAGTTAGGTTGTGAACTGAAACAAAATTTCCTTTTTGTTGCAGCTTCAAGATAGGGATTGATGTATGGTTGCTATGGAATAAAGTAAGAGTCAAAGAGCAATTTGCTTTGCATTTATGACAACATCAAGGAGAAGTCTCACGGCTATTCCTCTGCATGGTTCTATTGATCAGAGACTTATGCAGATTGTTAGACATTGCTGCTAGCTCACCCAATTGCGTTAATTTTTGTTTTATAATCATTTTATTTAACATTGTCAAGTCCAGGCCCGTTCTCCTGAAGGGTCTGGATTTCAAATCTTCCAATATTAGGCCCTTTAATGTGTTTGTACTTGTGTTTCTACAGTTACAGATATAACTGATTTCAGCTGTAAGATGTTAAATGAATAGTGATTTCAGATTGAGTTCCAAGTGCAAAGAAAGCACATATAACGTGTACATTTTATATTGTCTTATCACTGAAAATTGATGATGCATATAGAAGTGAGGAGATGGTTTTGATGTTAAAAAATATGTATTGATTGGCCTATTGCTCTCCCTCTGTAGTTGTTGACAAACATTCAGCTTTATTGACCATATCGGCATTTACCCTCTTATAAGCAATATGCTGGGACCAAGTCAAAGTTGTTGATATTTATTCCCAAATATTCATAACTGTTTACTTTGTGAATTTCTTGGTTCCCAATCAACCATGTGGTTTAACCACATAGCTTTCCAAAAATAATTACTTTAGTTTTTGAACAGTTGATTGTAAGGCCAGAGTGTAGTTATATAATCTGGTAGTTGATGTTGTAGGCCTTTGGAAGTCCTTGAAAATATTATCAGGTCATCTGCATAGGTCAAATCAGTGATCGGTAGCTTCCCCAATTTCAGTGTCAGCCTCCATATTGGGTTAAGATGCTCAGAAAAATCTGAGCTATACAAGGAGAACAAGAGAGGCGCTAGAATACAACCCTGTTTTAAGCTGTTCAGAGTTAACATTTCAGGGAAAGAGAGTTTTGGTTGGAAAACGTCATTCTTAGCCATGTTTCCTGGTGGAATAGTGTGATAAAATGAAGAGGTGACTGGTTGACGCCTGAAGACTTATTCCACAAGAGATTTCAGTCTACCTTGTCAAATGCAGTTCTGTAATCTATGTAACATAAGTGTAATGTTAGGTGTGTATCGATTGCCTTCTGAGTAATAGTGTCAGCACTATGTTTAATGGCAAGGAGCTTGAAAGTGACTCTTTTGCTGACTGGGAGCCAGTGGAGGTCTCTCAGGTGGCTGCGGTGGGGGATGTTGTGGATAAGTCTTGCGGAAGCTTTCTAAATGTTCTGCAGTTTCTTGAGGAGTTTCTGGGTGATGCCGGCATAGGGCCCGATTCTAATGCGGTCGCTTCCCGACCGAAAGGGTTTGAGAATGGTTTCCAACCGAAACAGATCGGGAGAGTCCAACCGACCGAGTACGATGCATCTGGATGCTTCCAGATAGCATTTGGTTTGACTGCTATTGACTTCAATGCGAGCCTTTGTTCAGACCGAAAGCATAGGCTCCCATTGAAAAAAGGGGTGGCTGGGAAAAATCGGGCGTCATGTGCCAGGCACCCCCTGGTGCCTGCCACACTGTGAATGGCTGTTAAGGGGGATCGATGGGTACTCCCACGGATCTAATTGGGAAGGCTCTGGGTGCAGGGGTACCCACTACGGGCCCCCAAAGTCTGATTCCGACTGCCGATTTGATTCAAACGGCACGATTCAGAAAGGCTATCCAAATGCAGCATCATACTCGGTCATTCTGAAACGAGGCCCGTAGAGACGTATGATTCTGCTCCTTACGGCTTGGTCATTCCAAATGTCGTCGGGTTGGGATTGGGATATTCCTAATGCCTAACTCGCATCATACTCGGTCGGTCGGAAACCTTTCCGAGTCGGTTGGAAATACACGTTCCGGATCCGATTTGGATGGAGCACATGCAGTTAAGAGGCCTTCCTAACCACATCAGAATCAGGCCCATAGTGTGCTGTGCCATAGTCGATAGTTCTGATGAGTGCATGGGTGACCGTCTTTCTAGACTCAGTGGGGATCCACTTGAAGATCTTTCAGAGAAGGCTTAGTGTGTGGAAACAGGATGATGAGATGGCATTGATTTGGCGGCTCATGGTGAGCGAGGAGTCCAGGATGATGCTGAGTTTTCATGCGCAGGATGTGGGCGTAGGGGGGTTTAAAGTTCTGTGGGCAACCAGGAGGCGTTCCAGGTAGAGGGGAGAAGCCCATGGAGAGGGCTTCAGTCTTCTCTGAGTTGAGCTTGATACAGCTATATTTCATCCAGGTGGCGACCGCTTTTATCCTGTCATGGAAGTTGCTCTTAGTGACTGTGGGTTCGTTGATGAGGGAAAGAATCAGAGGGTGTCGTCGGTGTAGGAAACAGTGCTAAGTCTGTGGTTAAGCCTGGCGATGGCTGCTAGCAGGGCCATGTGAATGTTGAAAAGAGTAGGGCTCAGGGAGGAGCCCTGAGACCCTCTGCAGCTGATCTCTGTGGGTTCAGAATGGAACAGTACTCGTCTAACTTTCTGTGTTTAGCCAGTGAGGAAGGAGCGGATCCATTCTAGTGCTTTGTTGTGGATGCCGGCATCATGGAGTCTTGTGCATTGGGTGCGGTGAGAGATGATATTGAATGTGGCCGAGAGGTCCAGGAGGATGAGGGCTGCAGTTTTGCCTCGGTCAAGGAGGGTGCAGATGTCGTCTGTAGTGGCATGAGGGTGGTCTTGGGACTGTGGTTGCTTCAGAATCCAGATTGTCAGAGGTCCAGGATGTGGTTCGCTTTGATGAAATCGGAGAGTTAGGCGTTGATTGCCTTCTTGATAACCTTGGCTGGGAAGGGGGGAAGAGAGATGGGTCTGAAGTTCTGGAGGTCCTTCAGGTTGACAGATGTGTTTTTTTAGCAAGGGGTTGATCTCTGCGTGTTTCCAGCCTTTCGGGAAGGTGGTGGATTTGACAGAGCAGTTGATGGTGCAGCAGAGTTCGGGGGCGATGGTGGTGCAGACTCTGTTGAAGATATGGTGCGGGCAGGGGTCCAAGGGTGACCCGGAGTGGATGCTCTTCATGATCATGAGGGTGTCGTCAGAGGTGAGGGTAGTCAAGCCTAGTAGGGTCTGTTGGGGTCTGGTGTCAGTGCGTGCGATGGTTACTTCTTGGGTGTTGAGTTGTACAAGCTGTTGTATATCTTCTTAATCTTGTGGTTGAAGAATTTCCAGAGGTTGTTGCAGAGGTCTTGGGAGGGTTGGATGTCTGTTGTCTCTGTGCTGGGTATGGGGAATTATTTTACCACACCGAAAAATTCTTTACTATTGAGTGTGTAGGCATTGATCCTTTCTTGTAGGGCTGCTTTCTTTGATGTTCTAATGAGAAGGTGGTGTGCGGTGACAGCAGTGTTTATCGAATCTTCCATTTACAGACCTGAACCCCAGCTCAGACTTGATGTTTGCTCATTAATTTCCGTTGGTCGGAGGTCGAATGCAAAATATTGTGTCTGGGGAGCCTCTGATGCTACTTCATTACCAGGTTTGTGTAATAGTGACTGATTAAAGTCACTGGCTAAAATTAAAAACTTTACAAGTACATTTATCAATGATTTCTTCAAGAATATTGAGGAATGACTCATAACACCCTGCTTTTGCAACTACAGAAAGAGGAAAATATAAATTCATAATTACAGAGCCATTTTTATCTTTATCTTCAATTTGGACTATTAAGCTGCTGCAAGATTTAAAATGAAAGCTTTTAGCTTTCATTTGGAGGTTGTTATTTACTTGTCTAATTAAGCCGCCACGGGGCTGTCCTGGTCTCCTTTTCCTTGCTGGATTTCAAAGGTTGAGAAGTTAGGTAGATAAAAAGAAGATGTTTTCCAAGGTTCATGCAGACAAAAAAACATGAAAGTTCAAAAAATAATCTAATACATTGCTATTTTCGGTCGTCATATGCATCTCAATTCATCTATATTTCAATAACATTAAAGCATGTATCAATTAAGCTACTGTTGGGTTTGACATCTGTAATTTATTCCTGCAAAACTGAACCAATCAAAGAATACAAAGTATGGCGGTAAATGATAATCCTGGTGCTGCGGGTTACTGTAGGCAGAAGGCAGGATGAGAATCTTCTGATCTGGCAATGCTTGGTCATTCTCACAAGTCTTGGGGATCTCAGCAAACATTTTGAAATATGACCTATTTATAGCACGCTGCTCATGTTCTATGCATTGCACTGATAATCCCAAGCAGGTGGCAGTGTTCAGCTGTAAAGGAAAATTATTATTTTCTGCTGTGTGGCAGCTGCAGCCTAAACTGGTGGCTCATTGGCTGAAGAGACCTCTTGTGGAGTCCACACATGCAGAACATCGGACAGTGTTTGAACCAGAGACGGCTGGAGATATTTAAAAGTGGTGGGCCAAGCGAAGCAAATATTTTGACCCATTGGCAGGCACTATTGCAGCATCTGCACACTCAGATCAAATGTATTACTCAGGTAACCTATTGTTATCGACAGGGACTAGCCATGTGTGACCATAGTAGGCCTCTGAACTGTATTATCAGCAGGCACCTAGTAGGTGTTTTCATGAAGCCCTCACCCACCAACCTAGTTGGTGGCATGCTTCATCATCGGGCCAACCCAGTGACACCTAATGTGTCCCGGGTGTGCTTCAACGCCTGATTACAGCGGAGCAGGTATTTGTGAGTGATAAAGTGAAGGTGAAAACGGCTTCACAGTGGTCCCAGTACCCGAGGGTAAATTAACTACTACCACCACAACATCCACCTGCCTTATTTTTAACCGCTCACGGAGGCCTAGTTATTAAAATGTAATTTACCCTTGGGTACTGGGACCAATATGAAGCCGTTTTAACCTTCACTTTATCACTCACCACACTGCACTCTCAGTAAAATACCTGCTCCGCTGTAATCAGGCGTCAAAGCACACCCGGGACATATTAGGTGTCACTGGGTGGGCCCGATGATGAAGCATGCCACCAACTAGGTTGGTGGGTGAGCCTTCATGAAACCACCTACTAGGTGCCTGCTGATAATACAGTTCAGAGTCCTACTATGGTCACACATGGCTAGTCCCTGTTGATACCACTATATAAACCCCTGGGGATTCGGACTAGCTTTCTAGTCCTCTCTCTCTATCTTGATACGCTAATTACTCAGTTAACCCTCAGGACCTTTTCCAAGATAGCGGCCCTAACTCGTGACACAGTACCTCCATTTGCTGAGGAGCTGGTATGATAAATGGAAGTCTGATTCCAAAGAGTTGGTCTAAAATGAGGTTGCAACTGCCTCTAATGAGATCTGCTTACACCGCCTCCTGTTCAGCACTTTGTTTTTCAGGGAAGGGTGAACACTAGGAAAGCACCAAACATTGTATGCAGTCTGAGTATGTGTCCAATGAAATGTAAAAGCTCTCGGTTTATTCTGTTACATCACGTGCACCTGCATTTGATAACCAAGAAACAATTCTCATAACATTTATATGAAGGAAAATTACATTAGAAAGAAGTGCTTGTTGCCTGGTGAGGTGGCATGTTAACCAGACAGGGCACAAGGTTGCATGGAAAGAAAGCAAGCAGTGTGAGAATTACCCAAGGGGAACAGTCAGAACCACTGTGTGTTGGCTTGCAAGGTTACTCTACAAGACTAAGTACAGTCCTGCAGTATAATTGCAGCAGGTGAATAATATGGGGCACTTCTTGATAAACAATAACTGTAGTATAAATGTCATAGTATACTCCCATAACATAAGAACAAGGTAGCTAGGGTGTATTTATCAAGGGTTTGCATCACCCTTGCGCCACGCAATATGTGCAAGCAGTAAGTCACATATATGAAGCGGCTCAATGGCCCAAATACGCAATTGTTTTAGAATTGCATGGTGGAAATACTGCACTGAATCCAGCTGCATCATGCAGGACTTTAAATATGCAATGTAGGCATGCCTGTGCAAAATCCAACGCAACTGTAACGCAGTAGTATTTACCAGTATATCACTGCATTACGCGTTGTGGAGTAGCGCAACGCAATGATAGAAATGTATCAGAATTGCTGCACATCAGCAACCCATGCATAGGATTTGACGCAGTGGCAGTAGGATAAAAATGTCAACATCACAGTACTCTCTGACAAGCTCAACTATGCCATGCAGGTTGTAATATTGTAACTGGGAGTAGCTAGGAGATAATCATGTAGGCAGCGAAGGAGGAAGGAGCATGTTTTCCGTCAGCGCATATCACTCATTCACCTTAGGGAGGAGGTCATACAGTTTATCAGACTGAATAGGGAGTTCATCATCAAATTGCTGGAGTAGATAGTACCAAACCTACAGCAAGCAACTGCAAGGACCAATGCACATGTAAAATTGATGTCTGTGCTACTCATGTTGGCCTCAGGATCCTTCCAAGTCATAGCGGTCAGATGTGCAGGCATTTCACAAGTAGCATTTTCTGCCTTTCTTCCGTCTGTGTTGGAAGCCATCATAAAACTCATAACCCCACTACTCCACCTGTCACAGTCAGAGTTTAGAGTGGGTCACAGTACGTAATCCACCCTCTAGGAGTCGCAGAACACCTCAAACGGCTCCTAGATGAGGGCGAGACAGCAGTACTGATTTTATTAGACCTCAGTGCTGCTTTTGATACTGTGTCACATGCAACTTTGCTGAAAAGACTGGCCAGCCTGGGTATACAAAATATAGCCGTATCATGTATGACATCTTTTTGAGTGAGCGATCCTTCCCGGTATCCTCTGAGAAGGTGGCTTCCACCTGTGTCCCCCTTACATTTGGGGTTCCCCAGGGCTCAGCATTGAGTCCGGCCTTATTTAATACCTACATATGCCCTTTGGTGGATTTGGTTGAAAGTTTTGGCCTGACCATGTTTTCCAATGGAGATGACGCAAATAATTTTTTCACTGTTGTTCACTCCGGACCATAATTCTGAGGCTCTGAATGCCTGCCTGAATCATGTCGCCATATGGATGAATAAGAACTCTCTGAAATAAATGGCAAAAAAAACAGTCCTTATTGGCCTATAAACCTGGGTGCCTTCCCTGTCTCCATCCCCGTCCAAAAGGTGAAGAACCCTGGCTTCCTTTTGGATAACAAGTTGTCCATAAAGCCCCAGGTTGCAAAAGTGGATGCCACCTGCTTTGCCATGTTGACATGGCTGCATAAAATCCTTTGGATTCTTCCATAATCAGCCCAAAGGATGATCATTCAGACCCTCATCCTGTCTAGGCAGGTCTTCCTTTATTTAGGAATTGACAAAGCCTCTATCGGAAGGATGTAAGTGGTACAAAATTCAGCAGCCAGGCTGCTAAACTGGCTTCCTAAAAGTGCATCAGTTTCCTCTCTTTTGCGGGACCTGCTCTGTCTTAAGGTCGAGAAAAGGATTCCATTTAGAGCTTTGTGCTTTCTGCATAGAGCTAGATCAGGAACCGGCCCTCGATACCTTCATGATATGGTGAGATCTTACCAAACTGCTCATGTCTGACGATCCAGTGATCTCACCCTATGTTCGGTCCCAAGAGTTAAACTGACCCGTATGGGCAGCTGGTCTTTTGCTTACCTGGGTCCTAAACTTTGGAATGATTTACCGCCCACACTGGGAAGATGTACTTCATTCACTGCCTTTCGGAAACAGCTGAAGACCTGGTTGTTTTAGTGAGTTGACTCTAGTTGCACCCGACTTGGCATAAGTGCCGGGAAACCCTGTGTGGGTAACTGTTGTGCTATACAAGCTTAAATATTAATAATAATAATAATATTAATAATAATAATAATAATAATAATAATAATAATAATGATAGCCTGTAGCTTCTTTTCCCAAAAATTACCCAACACCAATTGGACACCAAGCAAGGCTTCTACAACATGGCTGGTTTCCTTCATGTGCTTGTTTTCATTGATTGCACACATTTGCAGTTTGTGCCTCTTGCAACCACATCAAACCTGTACAGAAACCGTAAGCACAGTTATTCAATAAATATCCAGGCAATAGTGGACTATCATGGAATGTTTATCAGTGTCCTTGCAAAAAGTGCACATGATGCATATATCTTCCGCCACAGGCCCATCAATGAGAGGTTCCAGAAATGCAGATATGGGAATGGCTTACTCATGGGTAAGGAAAACTGAGCTATTCAATATACCAACAAATAAGTTTGTCAGGTATGACATAATGGCCATCTCTATGTTTGTGTCTGGATCTTGGGGCATGTGCACATAGTGGTAGTTTCTTCTTCTCACACTAGCTGTACCCTGCCTAGCATTGCTGTGGCTCAGTCTGGTTAAATGGAAGAGAAAGAAAAGAGTAAGCGCACGTTTCTAATATGTTTAATTTCACAATGCTCGTGGGCACACAATATGTTTTTGTGACTATTGTCACGTTGTGTATATATAAACACGCGCTAATGTTGCAAAGTGAACCAACTCCTCCCCCCTCCCTCCACACACTTCCCGGTCTGCCATCCTGACACCAACTGGCCATCCTAATATATGTAGACTATTGTCTCTATGCGTCCCTTGTAGTTTTTGCGCAGTAACCAAATCAATAGGTTCTGTTCGGCCTTTCGATTAACCGCATGCGTGCGGGCGGAATTCCGCCCGTACGCTGAGATTTGCGGTATCGCATGTATCATGACGAGCTGGGCTCGTCATCAGCGTAGCAGGAGGCTACCTCATGACGAGCCCAGCTCGTCATGAGCGTCGAAGGGGTTAAAAACACGCACGTATTGGACACACGCTTATTCTAATCCCACGTTGTGTATATATAAACACGCGCTTAATCGAATCCAACGTTGTGTCAAAATTTCAAATCAATCGGTGAAGAACTTTTGGAGATTCAAGATTTAGAAAAAAGGAAAGTTAAAAAAATGTGTATGTGTCTGTTCATGCTTTTGATTAACCCCTTCGCTGCTAGGCCTTTTCCCCTCCAGTGCTAAGCCCTTTTTTAGCGATTTGGGTCAGTGCGCGCTTAGGCCCCTGTAAATTTTTGGCCACATAAGGTATCCACGCCAAATTTGCGTCCTTTTCTTCCAACATCATGTGGATTCTAAAGGTGCCCAAGGTTTGTGGATTCCCTCGGAGGGGTCCCAGAAATTAAGCAAAATACAGTAAAATGTTTTTTTTTTCAGAAAAATGGGAAAAAAGGACTGCAAATGAAAGCCTCTGGGTTTTTCCATGCAAATGTTATCAAAAAAGGGTTTGGAGGCGGAAATCTCCATTTTCTCAGCTTTTTGGTAATGACAGTCTTTTGTCAGAGAACCAACATTTTTCACACAGTTTTGGCATTTTTCTGGGACATAGCCTATTTTTGCTATTTTTAGAGCTTTCAACCTCCTTCCAGTTAATGGTAGAAATGAGTTTGAAAACAATAATGGATCCTGGAAAGCTATACATTTTCGAAAAGTAGACCCAATTCTAAATTCAAAAAGGGGTCATTTGTGTAAATCCATGAAAGTTTCTTTATAGAAACTAACAGTTAAATATTGGAATAATTGAAAATTAGTTGAAAAAAACAGCCTTTTGTCTCAACGTTTTCACCTGTAACTTCTTGTAATTTTGACAGCTCTTTGAAAGCAATATACCGTTACATCTGTTTGACCTTCCTGGTTGTGGGGATATATAGGACTTGTAGTTTCACCAAGAACCCGACGAACCCAGATCCAAAAACTGAGCAGCAACTTGGAATGGTATTTTGTTATTTACCGGGTACAGAGCACATATTCTTGGAAAATGTATACATGGAAAAATCGGTATGAAAGACACCTATGTATTTCTGAATTGGGTACAAATTAGAAGGTTTAGAAACAGTATATATTTGCACATTTTCAAAATTGGGAATACTCATATTAGCATGAGAATTATTTGTCTTTTTCAAAATGATTTTTTTTACACAATGTCTTTCATTGGGAAGGGAGAAATGCATAAAAACTCAATAGGTAATCACAGTTGATTTACAAATCTGAATTACCCTAAGTCTCCCGATAAAAATGGTACCTCACTTGTGTGGGTCGGCCTTGTGCCTGCGACAGGAAACGGCGCAAAATGCAACGTGGTCACACCTCAATTTTGCAGTTAAAAATCGACCCTTTTATGGCAAAGTGCCTAGCTATAGATTTTGCACCCTAGCTCTGCTGGCACCCAGGGAAACCTAGCAAACCTATACATTTGTGAAAACTAGATACCCAGGGGAATTCAGGATGGGGTGACTTGACTGCCTCCCACCAGGTTCTGTTACCCAGAATCCCTTGCAAGAAAAAAAAAGCATTTTCCTCACATTTCTGTGGCGGAAAGTTCTAGAATTTGCGTGGATCAACAAAATTCCACCGACCCCGCGTTCCCCAAAGTCTAATGAGAAAAATGGTACCTCACTTGCATGGGTCTGCCTAGTGCCTGCGACAGGAAACGGCGCAAAACGCAACGGGGTCGCACCTCAATTTCGCAGTGAAAACGGGCCCTTTTTTTTGCAAAGTGCCTACCTTTCGTTTTTGAACCCTAGCTCTGTCGGCACCTAGGGAAACCTAGCAAACCTATACTTTTTTTAAAACTAGACACCCAGGGTAATTCAGGATGGGGTGACTTGACTGCCTCCCACCAGGTTCTGTTACCCAGAATCCCTTGCAAAGCTAAAGAATTGACAAAAAAATGCATTTTCCTCACATTTCTGTGGTGGAAAGTTCTGGAATCTGCGTGGATCAAAAAATTTCCACCCACCAAGCGTTCCCCCAGGTCTCCCGAAAAAAATGGTACCTCACTTGCCTGGGTCTTCCTAGTGCCTGCGACAGGAAACAGCGCAAAACGCAACGTGGTCGCACCTCAATTTCGCAGTGAAAACTGGCCCTTTTTTGGCAAAGTGCCTACCTTTCGTTTTTGAACCCTAGCTCTGCCGGCATCTAGGGAAACCTAGCAAACCTATACATTTTTGAAAACTAGACACCCAGGGGAAGTCAGGATGGGGTGACTTGACTGCCTCCTACCAGGTTCTGTTACCCAGAATCCCTTGCAAAGCTAAAGAATTGACAAAAAAATGCATTTTCCTCACATTTCTGTGGTGGAAAGTTCTGGAATCTGCGTGGATCAACAAATTTCCACCCACCAAGCGTTCCCCCAGGTCTCTCGAAAAAAATGGTACCTCACTTGCCTGGGTCTTCCTAGTGCCTGCGACAGGAAACAGCGCAAAACGCAACGTGGTCGCACCTCAATTTCGCAGTGAAAACTGGCCCTTTTTTGGCAAAGTGCCTACCTTTCGTTTTTGAACCCTAGCTCTGCCGGCATCTAGGGAAACCTAGCAAACCTATACATTTTTGAAAACTAGACACCCAGGGAAAGTCAGGATGGGGTGACTTGACTGCCTCCTACCAGGTTCTGTTACCCAGAATCCCTTGCAAAGCTAACAAATTGGGGAAAAAATGCATTTTCCTCACATTTCTGTGGTGGAAAGTTCTGGAATCTGCGTGGATGAACAAATTTCCACCCACCCAAAGTTCCCCCAGGTCTCCCGATAAAAATGGTACCTCACTTGCGTTGGTAGGCATAGTGGCAGCAACAGGAAAAGGCCCAAATTGTACGGTGGACACTTAAAAATAACCTATAGCAAAACTACCTTATTTTTTGGGGGGGGCACCTGAGTTATTGGCCCGGGCTCGGCGGCAAACTTGGGAAACTACCAAACCCAAGCAGTTCTGAAAACTAGACACCCCGGCGAGTCCAGGGAGGTATGGCATGTGTGGGTCCCCCAACGTTTTCCTACCCAGAATTCCCTGCAAACCTTAAAATTAGGTAAAACACATTTCCATACATTTTTGCGTGGGATCTCCTTCCCAGCACAAATGTCCTACCACCCAGCGTTCCCCTTGTTCTCCAGAGTAAAATGAT
This sequence comes from Lissotriton helveticus, assembly GCF_964261635.1. Classification (NCBI taxonomy): domain Eukaryota; kingdom Metazoa; phylum Chordata; class Amphibia; order Caudata; family Salamandridae; genus Lissotriton; species Lissotriton helveticus. The sequence continues at coordinate 408,873,249 of NC_136063.1, read as the reverse complement.
ACCTCACTTGGCTAAAAATGTATTTTAAAGAAATTGTAGCATTCGGGATTGACAAATAAAGCACAGAGAATTCTACGGTTTTGGGGTCATCCTAGTCACAGGCCTTTGGCCCACCCACACAAGTTTTTTTTGTTTTTTTTGCAGAGTTTTATATAGCGCGAACTAGACCCGAACCGAATCAGGTATCAGAGCGCTTTACATAGCACCAGTTACGTTACATGAGGACACACTTTCATTTTTTTAGGCACGGGGAGATTAAGTGATTTGCCCAGAATCACAGGAGGTTTTTGGCGTCGTTACCGAGGCTCGAACCCAGATCCCCAGGTCCGAGGTCAAGCGCCTTAGCCGTTAGGCCAACATAGGCAATTTTGAAGTTGCCTCTGTCACAACCACCAACTTTTGAAAGGGGGGTCACCTGGGTTTTTGGCCCCGTGCTAGACGGCCATCTAGGGAAACCTACCAAACCCATACATTTCTGAAAAGTAGACACCCGGGGGAGTCCAGGGAGGTATGGCATGCGTGGGTCCCCCAACGTTTTCCTACACAGAATTCCCTGCAAACCTTAAAAATAGATTAAAAAAACACTTTTCCATACATTTTTGCGTGGGATCTCCGTTCCGGCACAAATGTGCTACCACCCAGCGTTCCCCTTGTTCTCCCGAGTAAAATGATACCTCACTTTATATTGTAGCGTTCGGGATTGACAAATAAAGCACAGAGAATTCTACTGTTTTGGGGTCATCCTAGTCACAGGCCTTTGGCCCACCCACACAAGTGAGGTATCATTTTACTTGGGAGAACAAGGGGAATGCTGGGTGGTAGGACATTTGTGCCGGCACGGAGATCCCACGCAAAAATGTATGGAAAAGTGTTTTTTTAACCTAAATTTAAGGTTTACAGGGAATTCTGGTTAGGAAAACGTTGGGGGACCCATGTATGCCATACCTCCCTGGACTCCCCCGGGTGTCTAGTTTTCAGAACTGTTTGGGTTTGGTAGTTTCCCAAGATGGCCACCGAGCCCCGGGCCAAAAATTCAGATGCCCCCCCCCAAAAAATAAGGTACATGGGATGGGTGGAATTTTGTGGATCCACGCAGATTCCAGAACTTTCCAACACAGAAATGTGAGTAAAATTTATTTTTTTTGCAAATTCTTTAGGTTTGCAAGGGATTCTGGATAATAGAACCTAGTGAGAGCCAGTCAAGTCACCCCATTCTGGATTTCCCTGTGTTTCTAATTTTCAAAAATGTACAGGTTTGCTAGGTTTTCCTATTTGCCGGCTGCGCTAGAGCCCAAAATCCACAGGTAGGCATATTGCTAAAAACAAATCTGTGCCTTGTCGGCTTTCTGCCGCCCTGAGGGGCGATTTCGGGGGTGGGGTTGCCCTGATATGCCCCCAAGGGGGGCAGAAACACTGTGGCTATTTTTGGGGGGGATGGGTGGCATTGGTATGCCCATTCTAGGCAGCCCCCTCCCCACACATAAAAAAGCCAGCGTAATCGTTGGCGTCAAGTGGGGTTTTTGCCCCCCCAGGGGGGGCAGATTGTGGGCTAATGCCCCCATGCCCCCCAGGGGGGCGGAAAACCTATTAGAAGCCGGGTATTTTTTTTGAGCAAATTTTTATTAGGGTGGGGGCATTGGCAAGCCCGTTTTGGGCAGACCCCACCCTAATAAAATTTGCCACAAAAATATCCCTGATGTTCAGTGGGCTTTTTGCCCCCCCGGGAGGGCTGATTGGGGCTACTGCCCCATCTGCCCCCAGGGGGGGCAGGAAGGCTGTAATTGTTGTGGGGGAGGAGGTGGGGGCATGGGCATGCCCGTTTTGGGCAGCATCACCCTATTTCAAATTTGCCCCCCAAAAAATCCCTGGCATCTAGTGGGCTTTTTGCCACCCCCGGCGGGGCAGATTGGGGATGAATGCCCCCATCTGTCCCCCAGGTGGGGCAGAAAGTCCACTAGACATCAGGGATGTTTTTGTGCAAATTTTAATTAGAGTAGGGTCTGCACAAAACGGGGATGCCAATGCCCCCACCCTAATAAAAATTTGCCCAAAAAAAACCGTGGTGTCTAGTGGGCTTTTTGACCCCCCGGGTGGAAGATTGGGGGCTACTGCCCCATCTGCCTCTGTAATTGCTGTGGGGGAGGGGGTGTGGGCATGGGCATGCCTGTTTTGGGCAGCCCCACCCTATTTCAAATTTGCCCAAAAAAAATCCCTGGCATCTAGTGGGCTTTTTGCCACCCCTGGCTAGGCAGATTGGGGGGTAATGCCCCCATCTGCTCCCCAGGGGGGTCAGAAAGTTCACTAGATGCCAGGGAGTTTTTTGGGCAAATTTTAATTAGGGTGGGGTCTGCCCAAAACGGGCATGCCGTTGCCCCCACCCTAATAAAAATTTGCCCAAAAAAATCCCTGGTGTCTAGTGGGCTTTTGCCTCCCCCCCCGGTGGTGGCAGATTGGGGGCTACTTCCCCCATCTACCCCCCCCAGGGGGGGCAAAAGGCTGTAATGGTGGTGGGTGGGCGGGGGCATTGGCGTGCCCATTTCAGGCAGCCCCCACCCTAAAAAAAAATCAAAAAACAAAACCCTGGTGTTTAGTGGGCTTTCTGCCCCGACAAAGGGGCAGATTATGGACCAATGCCCCATCTGCCCCCCGGGGGCAGAAAGACTGTAATGATTCCGGGGGGGGGCATGGGCATGCCCATTTTGGGCAGCCCCCACCCTAAAAAAACGTTCAAAAAAGAAATCCCTGGTGTTTAGTGGGTTTTCTGCCCCCCGAAGGGGCAGATTAGCGGCCAATGCCCCATCGACTGTAACAATTGAGGGGGGGGGGCATGGGCATGCCTGTTTTGGGCAGCCCCCACCCTTATTTTAGATTTACTGTAAAATCCCTGGTGTCTAGTGGGCTTTTTGCCCCCCCGGGGGGGCAAAAAGACAAAAAATTGCCAAATAGAATTGGGGGGAGCAAAAGCCCTTGCCCATGAAATGACGTCAGCGCGACGTGCGTGCTGATCGTCATTTCAGGGAAACCAGGGGAGGGGGGCTCGGGAGCTGGGAAAGCTCTTCCCCAGCTCCCAAGGCTCTCGGGGAGAAGAGGGAATCCCTCTGGTGCCCGCACCAGAGGGATTTCCAGGGGTGGGTGTGATGACAAGCTGAGCTCGTCATCAGCACCCAAGCAGTGTGTGCCATGACGAGTTCAGCTCGTCATCTGCAGGGAAGGGGTTAAAAACACGAGCGTATTCGACACGCGCGTATTGAAATCCAACTTTGTGTATATAAACCCCCCCCCCTTCGAATCCAACGTTGTGTAAAATTTCAAAGCAATCAGTGAAGAACTTTCAGAGATTTGTGATTTTGAACAAACAAACATTTACTTTTTTATTTATATAGATGTAGCCAATTATGTCCCAGTTTGTGATATCCTCACTAATACTGCAATGGAAGAAAGAAAAAAACCTACAGTGAGAAGTATTGTGTCATCTCATAATGTATGAGTGGACACAACCACAATTTCTTCAATGTTGAACACATCAACGGACAAATAATGCAGTCCATAATTATCATCAATAAAAGAAGCAAGATTAAATATTAGAAAAGTTTGAAAGGTGTGTATGTGCAATGGTGTAGCAAGTCTGTATGAGTTGTAAATGTCCAACTAGAATAACGGCCATTGAACACATCCTGTGTTCCTAAGCACATGTGTCACACATGGCAGTATATCTGTAGGCTTATTAAAGTATTAGGAGCACAAACAGAAAATGAACATCTAATTTCCATGTGTCTTATGCACTGAAAGTATAGTATCAAATCATGCATAAATATGTATTCTAGTAACATACTGATACCAAAAGATCTAAGTGCAGCTCATTCCCTAACATTCCAACATTCAAGGTCCAAATATATACATCGATAATAAGCCACATTCACATACTTCAGTAAATAGATAGATGAATAAGTTAATGCCTTAAGTTGGTTACATTTACTGCATCTCGGCCCATCAATGTATTACTGACACAATTAAGAAATAGGCTCTGAAAGAGGAAATAAACTAAGAAAAAACTTAGGAGAAATGTAACGAAGATAAGGTACTAGAGTATACTGACATTCAAACTTTTTAACTGTCTTGTGCTAAATAAATGGTGTAGGAATCAATGGGCCTCATTTATGAAAAGTGTTGCATCAATGTGGTAAAACAGCGATGCAATAATTTTCAGTGCACCCTCCTTGCGACATCATGGATGTGCCGTATTTACTGTATGGCGCTCTATGTCACAAGGATTGACAGATATATCAGTGTTCCTGATGTATCTGTAAGCGCAGAATTGGTGAACTGCTGAAGTGGAGTCTGTCTGAAAAGAGACGCAATTCCACCAATGGCCCCATGTGAAAAGCCCTACGTCACTCCTTATGCCTGCTTCAGGCAGGCGTTAGCATCTGATGTAGTCACGCCCTAGAAGAGGCGCAGTGAAATCTGATAGGTTTCACTGTGTCACTTCTACGTGGCTTTCCTGCATTGGAATGCCCATCCTACATACATTATACCTGATGCAGGTATAATGTAGCACAGGGGTTTACAAAGTGACGGATCTGCCTAGATGCGGCACTTTTTAACCCCTTGGACGTGGCCGCGATTCTGCGACTGTGCGGCACTTTTATTGAGTGGGCGGGTTCATGACGGCCCCCAGCCGTCATCAGCACACGCCCACCGTGGCTGTCTGGGAAGGGGAGAGGGAAGGATTTCATGGAGGAAGAAGTTGGATGCCTGATCTGTCTGGTGATGTATTTCCTGTCGTAATTGCTGGGAGAAGGAGGAAGGGTCAGCAAAAGCTACAGACCCAAAGACGATAACGATTGATGGGAGTGGGTGTGGTATCACATTGGCAAGTTGGCCCATGAGGAGCGCTCCGTCTCACAACATATGTACTGTTGGGCGAACGTAATTGCTCATTAAGCTTATATGCCTGACCTGCTGGGTTTGGAGACTGGAGGCCCTGCATGTATGTATTAATGTAACATCACCATGTAGTAATCTAGATAACTTAGTTAAGGTATCTATCATTATTAAAATGTATTTGCAATGTGTGGATGCCAGGTGACACACAAGGCAAAGCAGAGTGATACCAGGTGGCTGATGTATCAAACTGTCACAGAAAGCAGCACACCTGGCATAAATGTTGGGTTGCATTACAGGGAGTTAGCACTCTTGATGCTAAGTAATGCAAAGCAGCCCTGTGTCCAAATGAGGGTTACTATTTAGCAATATCCAGCACTGAAGAATGTTTGGACATGTAAATGTAATTTGTTTAATCATTTATTGCTGTTTTCTCTCACTCATGTAATGCAAACACTGCACAATAAGTGGGTAAATCAGCTCCTATGGCTACATTCACAATCCAGATCATTAACCACACTGCACAAGGTATAAGGTATGCCTGTGTTGCAAGGCTAGTATATATGTCCCAAGAGAAACATTTATCAATTCTACACGGAGAGCAGTACAGCAAGTCACCATGCTGCACTACATGAAAGTGAAAGGGCAGGAATCAATCAATCAGATATTTGTTAAGAGCACTGCTCACCCTTCAGGGTCTCAAGGCGCTGTGGGGGAGGGGAGCAGCTACTGATCAAACAGCCAGATCTTGAGGAGTCTCCTGAAGGTCAGCAGGTCCTGGGTCTGTTTAAGGTGGATGGGGAGGGTGTTCCATGTCTTGGCGTTGGGGTTGTAGAAGGATCTGCCACTGGTGGTTTTTCAGTGGATGCATGGGACGGTGGCGAAGGCGAGGTTGGCGGAGTGGAGCTGGCGGTTGCGGGTGTAGAAGGTGAGTCGCTGGTCCGGTGTCGTGGAGTTCTTTGTAAGAATTGGTTAGGAGCTTGAAGGTGATCCTCTTGTTGACGGGAAGCCAGTGCAGGTCCTTTAGGTGGGCGGTGATGTAGCTGTGGCGGGGGATGTTGAGGATGAGGTGTGCGGAGGCGTTCTGTATGCTTTGAAGTCTTTTTTGGAGTTTGGCCGTGGTCTCTGCGTAGAGGGCGTTGCCGTAGTCCATCATGCTGGTGACGAGGGCCTGGGTGACCGTCCTTCTGGTTTTGGAGGGGAGCCATCTGTAGATCTTGTGAAGCAGGAGGAGGAGACGGCTTTGACTTGTTGGGTCATTGATAGAGAATAGTCCAAGATGAAACTCAGATTGCGCGCGTGATCGGTGGGTGTCGGCATAGTTCCCAGCGACGCTGGCCACATGCAGTTGTCCCAGGCGGACTGGGTGGAGCCGAGGATGAGGACATCCGTCTTGTCCGAGTTCAGTTTCAGGCGACTGCTCTTCAGCCATTCGGCGAATGTAACATACTACGATGTATTCCTGTCCTTTCCTAGTGCTCACACTCTTTTTGCTGCTTGGTGCCAATGCTTGCACTCTTGTATCATGGTGCAAGAGAGCCTGTGATGAAGCTGGACAACAGTTTTTACAACATTACATGCATAGGGCTTGATTTAGACATATGGTGTAAGATATTTCTGACTTTTCACCTCCAGGTCGATCAATCCTGCGAGGTGACCAGCTGGGTTCCATGGTCTGAAAATGTAGCATATGTGTGTATCAGTGTCTAAATGTGCCATGACACTGGTATGTCATAGTGCTTCGTTTAGATTAGGAAGTGTGTGTAGGTGCTCTATTTGGATGACAATTTCTCCACGTTTATTGAGTGGACATTGCCAATTCATTCAAGCCAAAATTGACAGTTTCAGGGACAGGAATGCAGAAAGTAAGTGCCATGAATACATGGTTGTAGCTCAGTGACAAGTGTGTGTGATCCATTAGAGTTGTTCCATTTGCATCTACTCGAATTAGAAACAGAATTCCGGAAAGCCTTAAAGACCTGGCTTTTTAGACTGTAACCCCTGCCCTTCCCACCTCATGTGTAATTTTTTCGCTAGCACCGGGACATCTCCGTTGAGGTAGCTGTGCGCTTTAGAAACCCCTCATTCATTCATATGTAACAGTGTGATGTGTATGGGGAGGTATTCATCACCTGCTAACTAATCATTCAGATGTTTTGAGCAAACACAGCATCACATGCGTCAACAAATTGTAAAATAAATAAGGAGGCGTGTTAATGAGAATGTAGTTTTGCTATAGGAGTGGGTAAGTTTTTCTGCAGTTCCCCTCTTGAAATATGGTGATGGTATACCTGTGACATTATCTGTGTGTCATACCTAACAACACTTTGCATAAACATTCATGACAGTGTCACCAAGTTAGACGTCACATTGCGGTTATTGCACAACAGATCGATGCTGGAAATGCGCTGGTTACATACCAGCTTTAGGTGTATCCTGAAAACAACCCAAGAAAAGGTACAATTGACAACTCAACATGTGTTGCTGTAGGAATGTGAGTCATTGTATGACATCTAAACATTCCCTCAGTACTACCACTTACCTAAGGTAAAGCTGTTGTAATCCTGTCTCAAGTGTGACGGACCCTCTGTCAGAGGTGTTCATGTCAGACCTATGTAGAATGGAGTGACAGTGGCCCCATTACACTGATGACCTGGAGGCTGCATGGATATAGGGCAGCTACTGTATTGATCCAAGGTTTGCTTCAAAACAATAGCTCTCAGCCTGTCTAATGCACATTGTGAGGGTAGATGTCTACATGGCAGGGAACTGGTGCTGTGGCCTAGCAGTTGTGCCATGGATGGCAGCCTGCATAGCTCAGTTATATATGTATCTGTTAAGCACAGATGTATGACACTAGTTCGAAAGCCGGAGATGCCAACGGCTTTTTCAACAAAGGTGTTACAATGAAACTGGCAATACCACACCAGTTCCTACAACAAAGTAAAAAAACACAACAAGCAATAGAGAACTATTTGAAATGCCATAAGTACAAATGTATTGAAAACACGTTCCATAATAACGTTTACCTTTACAACGCCAAATACGTATATGCGCCAGAAACTGTTATATATTGCATTTTGATGGCAATTTATATCTCTGACAAGCTTGTGCTAAGAGGTTTGCGAAATAGAAATAATAGAGCTAAAAAGTAGGAAACGTATGATGATGTAGTCTGGGAGAAATCCTTGCGGCTTACATAATGCTGTCTCAGAATATATAGCTTCTTGAAGCCAGCAGCTCGAAATACCTGGTGTAAGAGTCTAATATGGTGCTGTTTTCTCTTTCCCGCGGACTGCTGACGCTGCTGGCTGTAGAGCTGCTGCAGTGTTTTGTGTCCAGCGCTGTGTTGTAGTCGGTGGCTCTGCTGCTCAGTTCCTCCTCGGTGCGTGGACTGTGGTTTTTGCTATTACCTCTAGCCTTCGCTGACAAACCCTGGCAATGTAGTCCTTCGAAAGAGGATGTGACACCAGTGCCTCCCTGTCTGCACTGTGGCCGGCCACCGTGAGGCTGTTTCGGCGCTACCTCAGACAGGTACTACTAGGTGAACTTTTAAAGAAAATGCAGCTAAACCCCACTGTCCACACTCTGAGTACGCAGAAGATAGATGTATGATGCAACAAAGGAAGCTGGAATCTGGGCACAACCCCTCTACGCCCTTAGCCCTAAAACTGCCCTTTTCCAGGGCCGAACTGGCTACCGGGCATTTTGGTGTGCTGCCGAGCTGGGGGCTGATTTAGTTGATGGGCACCTTCGTGTGGTGAAAACAAATTTTTTTGCTTTATTTCGAAACACACAGGTCCCCATCAACGAAATCAGCCCCCACTGCAGAGAAATTAGCCCCCAGCTCTGCAGCACACCAAAACGCCTGTTAGCCAGTCCAGTCCTGTCCTTTTCCCTTCTAGGAGCCCTAAATCTGACATCCGGGTACAACATCCCCCACCACCCTAAGCACTAAAACTGTCTCCTCCCCAGCCCTGACCACTAAATACGACATCTGGGTGCAGCACCCCCGCACTCTTAGCTGTAAAACTGTCCCTTCCCCAGTCCTAAATCCAAAATCTAGGTGCAACCACCCTCACATGCCCTTACCTCCAAAACTGTCACTTCCCCAGCCCTGTGCCCTACCTCCGACATCTGTTAAATGTCATAGTAGTTGCATCGGTACACCTCGTCCCACAACCCTCACCACCCAAATGATACACAGACAAGTATGTTGGGAATAAAAAGTTGCAGGTTTATTTGTGATACAAATAACAGAGCGGGTTAACTGACAGGCGACCCCCCTATACCCCGCAACCCCTTGTTGCAGGGCGCCTGAAGTTGAGCCAATGACGCAGACACAATGGCCCTAGCCAGGTGTCGATCCTGGGAGGCACCAGCCTCCCACCGGTGGACCTATCTTCCACCTGCCCCACCCTCGAGACAAGGGAGAGTCAACTCACACCTTGCCCATCCAGGCGGGGCGTTATTAGCAAACCCCCGGTTGCTCAGGCTTACAACCGCCCTAAGGACTAACGGGGTGCCGTTGAACCAAGTCCCCAAGAAGGGCCCCTCGGCTTATATATGACTCAGCGCTGTGCATTTTGCACTGGGGCTTCAGGTCCTGTTCCTGTGCCTGTCCTGCATGGGGGGTTCGCCATGTAACTCCTCCTGCAACCTAGAAAACATAAATACATCATTAATATTCCCCCCTCCCCACTTCCCCCCTTTCAGCGGGTGAGCGGTAGGGAGGGGAGCTGAAACTGCGGGCATCGCGTCCGGTGTCGTGGGGGGGGGGGGGGGTGAGGGAGAGGGCCTAAGGGAACTAAAGGGCCTGAGGCTGGCGAGGAGCAGCCTACACGACCGCAGTGATGGAGGGGGCAGCAGCAAAGAGGGCGCCAGAAGGGAGGGGCTCCCCTATAACCATCCCAGGAAAGGGGTTGGCCTATCCTAGCGTGACCCCGCCCCCCCTCCCTCCCATGGGCTGGCCGCGGTTCCCTGCGCCCTACTACGGGGTTTGCCCTCCTAGGGGGGTCCCTTGCAGGGACCTCGGGCCTCCCTCATAGTAGTTGCATCGGTACACCTCGTCCCACAACCCTCACCACCCAAATGATACACAGACAAGTATGTTGGGAATAAAAAGTTGCAGGTTTATTTGTGATACAAATAACAGAGCGGGTTAACTGACAGGCGACCCCCCTATACCCCGCAACCCCTTGTTGCAGGGCGCCTGAAGTTGAGCCAATGACGCAGACACAATGGCCCTAGCCAGGTGTCGATCCTGGGAGGCACCAGCCTCCCACCGGTGGACCTATCGTCCACCTGCCCCACCCTCCAGACAAGGGAGAGTCAACTCACACCTTGCCCATCCAGGCGGGGCGTTATTAGCAAACCCCCGGTTGCTCAGGCTTACAACCGCCCTAAGCACTAACGGGGTGCCATTGAACCAAGTCCCCAAGAAGGGCCCCTCGGCTTACATATGACTCAGCGCTGTGCATTTTGCACTGGGGCTTCAGGTCCTGTTCCTGTGCCTGTCCTGCATGGGGGGGTCGCCTTGTACTTTATCCACAGCCCTGGGCGTGGCACCCGATGGGCCCAGAGCCCCCACTACCTAGCCTTAGTCTTCCCTTATCTACATCCGGCTGTTTCTAGCGCCTCCCCCAAGTCTAATAAGAAGATCGCCATGCCCACTTTGGACAAATGTACTCCCTCAGATTCCCAGCACCAATGGATTTGGCGTGCAGCAAGCCATGCCTGCTGAAACCTACCCCTCTTTGTTCGCTGAATTTGCGCATTGCTGCGTTGACGCGCCTGCGAGTGACTTCTAATGCCTCCTGTGATATTGCTCCATGCCAGATAGGTCTAGGGGAAATTTCTGACCAGTATATGTTGCACTGTCCTAATTCGCCGCTCAAGATGCTCCAATCCTTCCTCATTGTGTCTAATAAACGCCTCTTGCCTAACGCCACCAGGTCGTTCCCCCCAAGGTGCACCACCAGGAGGTTTGGCTTTGCTTGTGTTCCTTCAATAATCTACGCAGCGTCCCTATCATTGCTGCTCAGTGCATACCAGGGAAGCCGGACCATGATATATTTGTGTTGTTAAAACCATGCTTCCAGGTGTTGGCCTTCAGCCATTTCGCCAGTCTCGTCGCTGGCCTTATATTGAGCTGCACTTGCTTTCTACACTGTCCCTTACAGTACATGGTTGGTTTATTAATTCTTTACTTGCAACAAGTTCCAGGACACTGGTGCCCACTAGCTCTATGCGACAAGCAACCAGAACTGTGAGGAGAGCAATTGACTTCTGGCCCTATCCCTACAAAGAGATCAGCTACAATACAAGTGCCTAGATAACATTATGTTGGGGGGACCCAGCCGAGACACCTAAACATAAGATAACCGGCCCGGGGTCCACTGGTATGAACTGCGCGAATGAAATTGGCAAGCCCTATTCCTAATGCAGCATAAGCAGTGAACTAAAGATGAGCACATTATTTTACCTCTTCTCATGGTCCTCCTGTGCAAATTCAGATTTGTGCTGACATAAGTTGACATCGTACTGTCATTGCATGTATAAGCTTGCGATACATCGCATAGTTGTTGTTGTAGCTTCCCTCTACTAATTGAGTTTTTTCATGGAACGAATGAAGGGTCCTAGTCTTTGTGACTAAGAGGCCCCTAACCAGGGACCACCTATCAGTCCCAGCGGCTCTGTAACAGTGTCGCAATTTACGTCACCAGGATACATTCTGCAGACCTCTAAATCCCATGGAAAGTTAACTTGTTTCTTGCCACCTGTTCCTGCCACTATACCTTTGGTATATTTATGTATATTGCCTTATTAATCTTTAAATAAGCCCTTAAAAACTGTAGCAAGTGGCTGTCCACATACTGATAATGTTACAATATAAACTAATTGCCAGCACTTCTAAGACTGTTGAGACGGGATCGCTCGAGGGCACCAGGGTCTGTATAGGGGCTGCATTCCTCCTGGTACACACCTTTGGCGCGCTCTGATAAATTTATGTGAGCAGGTGTGTACACCGACACCGTTGCAAGGTTGCGCATGCAAATTATATCTGTGACCCACCATGATCCAATCTAAGTGACCTAAATCTTCTAACTTCTAAGTTCCCGTTGCCATTGCATTGGGCCCGCCTGTGTATACAGGCATAGAACGCACCTACTGTGGGCTTCCTACTTCTTCTATTGTTAGATCAGTGTAGCCCCAGGCAATCCCTAGGCCCTAGGCCTACCCATTCCTTGTGACTTGGTACTTGGACCACCTCTTAATATATTGTTTGCTTGGCCCCCAGGGCCTAACCGTGTCTTGTTATGTGCTTGCACCCCGACCTCATACAGAGTTCCGAGGGGTAGTGATAAAGAAATGCATCTATATTTTATATATATCCTGTGTGGTGTCCTTTCATTTGGTATTCAGTGCGTTACATATGGTCAAGCAGCTGTCTTTACACGCCCTCTAGGGTCATTCACTCTAAGACTGCTCTGTCCATGCTACCTCTAGGATGGCAGGTCCTTAAGGCTAACTTGCAACCATCAGCCTGAGTGTTGTTTGGACTGGTGCAAGGTGTTCACCAGAATAGTGTGTTAAAGTTCCAAAACTGAAGGGGGGGAGGGGCTATGCCTCCACGGAGGGTGGCAAAGTTTTGCTCGGAGTCTTTTGGTATCGTGGGTGTCCCACAAGGGAAAGTCAGGTTCTAAAAGTTATGAAATGCGAAAACCCCCTCTAATGTACATAGATGCGAACTCCCTTTCGCAGATTCTTAATGGGTGTTGTCACTCTGTGCAGTGTCCTTTGAGGTTGTCACTGAAGCTTGGCCTCACGTTGACCCCAACTGAGCTTTTAAAACTTGTTTTAAATGTACATTATCTCTTAACTATATAGGTATAAGCAAGTTCCATGGCATCACTTCCTGCCTTGATGCTAGTCAGCGCATCCTGCTCGCCCATCACTCCCTGTCCATGGCCAGCCACGGATAGTCCTGGTAGGCCAATGATGGTCCTCATTGTCTGGTCTGACCTACCTGAGGACCCAGAGATGAGTTCTAGATATCTATTGACAATTTTTTGTTGCTGGTAAATACGCGATTGAGTGCAATTTAATTCTGTCTTCGTGTCTATAGTGTTTGAGGACCTAGAGATGAGTTCTAGATATCTATTGATAATTTCTTGTTGCTGGTAAATACGCGATTGAGTGCTATTTAATTCTGTCTTCGTGTCTATAGTGTTTGGCGACTTCCTGTGGGGTCCGCGCTATCTGGTAAAGGGTGACATCACTCTGAGCTCACGTGCATGAGCAGAGAATTGAAGTCTGTGATGGTGGGAGGGGGGATGGCATGCATTCTCCCCGGGGTGCCATCGTATGCCAACCTCATACTCCTGATATGACGGCATGGTCAGAGGGAGTTCGAGTTTCTGTAGGATATTTATAGTGCCATGTCAGATTCCATGGGTGATACCAAACGGTTATTCCTTGAGTAATCCTTCAACCGACCTCCGTCTATATTGGGCACTGCCCGAAGGCAGCATTGCGGAGTGATGTTCTATGACCCCCCCCTTATAACTGGATTGCGCAGCGAACGCTGCTCCTTGCCGGAAGGCCCCCCAATGGCCCGTCCCAATCATGCCTGATGTGAGGCCCACGCCATCCATATATAACAGCCGTCGTTTCTCAGGGGCCTGTAATTGAGTACTAACGAGATGGGTGACATTAAACATCAGTTTTTTGCCAGAGAGCTGAGAAACCTCCTTCATGGAGCTAGAAATCCACGTAAGATTAAGTTTCTTTCAACCAATACATCTAAAAGGTTGCTTTGATGTAACTAATCCTCTCACGGACTAAAGGCAGACCAAAGCAGAATCCCGAAGGAGATAGCCTGCAAAAGGCTGGATATAATGCACCTGTTAAAGATGGACCATTCTTATACGGCACACATGCCCTCCTTCCGGCCCCAGTAGAGAAAGTGTTACTTCACCCACCGATGACGCTACTGGCAGAGAAATATGAGTACCCACATGATGGAGCACCGGAATGACTGCGTTCTCTAAAGCGAATTGGTTGTCTACCAGTAACCTGTAAAATATTTCACGATTTGTGAGACCCTGTTCAAATCCCTTCCTGCGGCCCAAAGGAGGAGAGGATGAGTGCCCCATATTAATTTGTGATGCTTTGACCTAGCAGTGCCGCTCATAAACACAAGGAGGCCCTTTTTACTAATCCCTCGGTAACTAGCTTCCCATCAGCCCCCAGGGTAAACCTTGGTCTGCAGGGCTGGCGAGGCACCGCACTACCAAGATGAGTCCCGGAGCTTATCCCGCAATGTTGAAGTTTTTTTTTTTGCATCCGCTGCGAATACCAATGTCGAAACCTCAATGTTATCAGTCCTGTTGCCAGCCTTATTAGCCTGGCATCTTTATTGCACGGCTGGGCGGGCAAGCTCTTTCGCTCCTACCCCGCCTCGCGTCTACTTGTCCCCGCGCATCAATCCACACTTGGGCATCTTCCATAGGACCTACAGCTGGCATTCCTCTGCATTTAACTTCTCCTCCCTTTCCTGGTACCCCTACTGATGCTGGACCCCCACAGTTGACTACCGGCAGACCTGCAGCGGAGGGGCCATTATGCATGGGGTGTCGAGCTGTGGGCGCATACCCAGCCGACTCAGCGTTGTCTCTGTAACCGTGTGTGTACTATCGGAGTTGTGCGGGTGGGAGGCTTCGGCCGGGCATTGCGGGAGGTCCCACGGTACAAGACTGACCGCGATCCCTATGGTGCCCCTCCCCCCGTCTGCATTCCCGCATGCCGCCCATTTGGGCCTGGGGGGAGGCAACAGCGCACACGGACCCTAACACCAGGCCTATGTAGCCTGCCCGTGTGATCTGCACTTGCGACGTGTAGTGGGGCGAGGCGATGTTCGGGCCCCAGCTGGCCCACACTCCCCGGATACCATTTGTAAAACCTAACCTACTTGGGTAACAAAGCGCCTTACATATTACCACTCATTCCTTTTCGTCGGCCCGGGGAGGACAATTGAAGTGGCCAGATTCACAGGATGTGCAAGTGACCATCCCGAGACTCGAACCGGGCTCTTCCAGGTTCGAGGTCCAGCGCCCTAGCCGTTAGGCCACATCCTGCCTGATCGGGCATGATCTCCATGGATATTCAACGGTATCACAGCCCTAAACCCCCGGCACAAAGTTGTGAAAGGCGGGGGCCCCATGGCTGAAAGGACAATAATTGATTGACAATTAATTATACTTTTTGCCAGTCTGGGAATCGAACCCTGGTCTGCCCGCCTTCGGAGTATACTGCCGGGCTCCTAAACCCACAGGAGGGGAAATGACCTGGCACTTCACTCCTGGCACTCCACTCCACATTGTTTGTGAAAGAGCCCTCTCGACGACGGCGCGCCTGCTTTCGTCCATTACAGTCGAATTACAAAGTCGGTTCTAGTGCGGGTGAAGCACGAAGCACACACGTCCTCAAGAAAGAAACACCGAGCTGCAGCTCATGGCTTTGTTCTCATCTCCATCTGCCAGGAAGCAGACTCCGCCAGAAGGGGTCATTAGAGGGCGATGAACAACCCTCGAGGCAAAATGGCTTCTCACGGCGATTGAGATTATCATTGCACGGAGACACCCCAGCCGACGTGGTGGCAATGCCAGCATGCTCTCTGAATGGATGCTCGAGCGAGTAATATGCTTTCCAGCATGAGGACAACATCTGACGTCCGCATTTCTGTGAGCAAACATTTCACCAATAAATCATCTATATTTACTTCTGGGGGACTGTGTGGTTTTATTGGTAGGTATCTCTACTTCGAAATAGCGTTTGGTGTGAAGCTAACAGGTAGAAGTTCAACTTTAAAGTCGAGTTAAATTAAAGTGTTAAAATGCACACAATACGCAACATTACTGTCTGCAAAATTTAAACGCATTTTGGTGAACAACCCTCGAGGCAAAATGGCTTCTCACGGCGATTGAGATTATCATTGCACGGAGACACCCCAGCCGACGTGGTGGCAATGCCAGCATGCTCTCTGAATGGATGCTCGAGCGAGTAATATGCTTTCCAGCATGAGGACAACATCTGACGTCCGCATTTCTGTGAGCAAACATTTCACCAATAAATCATCTATATTTACTTCTGGGGGACTGTGTGGTTTTATTGGCAGGTATCTCTACTTCGAAATAGCGTTTGTTGTGAAGCTAACAGGTAGAAGTTCAACTTTACAGTCGAGTTAAATTAAAGTGTTAAAATGCACACAATACGCAACATTACTGTCTGCAAAATTTAAACGCATTTTGGTGCGTGTCGGTTTGTTGTCTACTAACATTCACGAAAGAGAGCAGTCCATTGTTCTTGTCTTCACCCTGTACAGACAGCTTTTTAAAATCCATATTCCTTTTCATGATTGTCGTTTAAGATGACAATACATTTCCAAGACAATAAATAGACGGAGCTAAAGGATATCTGCATATTGAAGCCAGAGAGAAACCCCTGTCTGCTGTTCATTTTCAACCGGGGATGTAACCCCAAGCAGAGGTCGTGGAGCGCCTCACCCTTCCAGTACTGGAGCCTAGTTACCGAGCCGTGGTTTGGGCATGACCCTCGCTCTTATTGTTAAGTTGACAAACGAGCGGGAGAGAAAGGAAAGCAATTAAAATGTCTATTTTCCTTGTCTGTGGCCGTGATGGACAAAGAGGAAAAAGGCGATGAAAGCCGGGCAAATTGCAGAGGTATTTATCCAGCCGCCTTTAATGCTTTCAATACTCAAGTTCAGCACAAAGAAACTCGTTCGGCGAGCAACTTTTGTATTTCGCTTGGCAGGAGGCAATTTTGTGATGCGAACTCCCCATGTTGATTTCAGAATTCGGTCGCCTTGAGGGAGATGAAATTGCGCCATTAATCACTGCCTCTCCCTCATGTCAGCGGACCCACATGACGCACCCCGCCACTACAACTTAGATACGTTCCCTAATACACCCTGGCCCCGTCGGCGCCATTCATCGCTACCGCTCCCTCCGCCTGCACAACACATCGTAGACCCCGCACGCCACCAGAAAGGATCACTGGGCTCCCCCGTGGTAAAACCACAGAGCCCTGTCGACTCGGATAATCCCGAGGACGGGGCCCGGGGGGAGGCCTGTTAATCCCTTACCTACTGTGGAGCTGAAACTGCGGGCCTCGCGTCCGGTGTCGTGGGGGGGGGGGGTGAGGGAGAGGGCCTAAGGGAACTAAAGGGCCTGAGGCTGGCGAGGAGCAGCCTACACGACCGCAGTGATGGAGGGGGCAGCAGCAAAGAGGGCGCCAGAAGGGAGGGGCTCCCCTATAACCATCCCAGGAAAGGGGTTGGCCTATCCTAGCGTGACCCCGCCCCCCCTCCCTCCCATGGGCTGGCCGCGGTTCCCTGCGCCCTACTACGGGGTTTGCCCTCCTATGGGGGTCCCTTGCAGGGACCTCGGGCCTCCCTCATTAATGTTAAATTTTGTGGGAAAGGCTAGGGTTGTAATGTGTTTCATGGTAGAAAACATTTTGATGGGAAAGACTGGCGTAGCAATGACTCTGTTGTTGTGTCGGTTTCATTGTAAAGGCTTTCCGTGATAAAGCCTTCATGAAAAAGGATGTTTCCCATTGAGCGCAGGGTGCCAATATCATTGTTGTAAAACGTTTGCAGGCCCAGTAGGCTTCACTGCATGCATACAAAGTAATTGGTCTAAGTTTGGCCAGCAGGACATATGCACTAGAGTTACTTCATGGGCAGTATCTAACCTTTGTGGCATCTATGTCAAGCTTTCATGCAGTGCAACCGGCAAGCCACCTCGTTGCACTGCGTGAAAGGGCAGAAATGCACAGTGATTCCATAATAGAGTGCATTCCTGTGCGTTCCTACTGGAGGAATATTTTTGCCTACGTCGTACCAATGCAGCCACCCTTTCATCATGGTGCAAGGGGGCCTGCATTGTAGGCAAAATATTTCTTGGACAGGTATGGACAGCTTTCTGCATAAAAACACTCCTGAGAGGTGTTTTGCTCTTTCTTCCTGTGCGCCAAAATATGCACACAGAGAAAGGAGTTAACAGAAAGGTGAGATTAGATTCTTTCTTCTGGTTTAGGTTTAATTATTTATTTATAAAGCACCAGAATCGACCCCCGGAACGGGTTCACCTGTGGACTTGATGCATTATGACACGTTTGCAGGTCTAGCACTGATGCTAAATCTGTGAAGCCATCAAAATAAGGGTTTTGTTGCCAGTGAGACATCTACTCGCCATCTATGGAATAACTCCCTGCGGCAGAGTAAGGCATGTCAGCGATGCACGCTGCCTTGCATAACTCACTACTACTTAAGTTATGCAGAGCCACACATGCTTCCATTACTTACTTTTACACATCTCACTTAGGTTTTGCCTTTGACCTTGCAATATGCAAGACCAAAAGCAAAAGTGTACATATATGGCCCATGGATATTATTTACCATTGACCCATCAAAATGAGTTGGGATCACTGGTTAGAGTGAAGTTCATTGCAGCAACCCCAGAAGATGGCCTAATCCCTGCTGACGAGGGGTAAATACCCCGAAACACGTGTACAGGGATGGCGAAGATTTGAAGATACGCGGGACTTCGAAAGAAGATGCATCGCAGAAAACGGTACTACAATTACCATGGTCCTTAGGGGCAATCCCACTGGTGTATAAGCAGTGTGCGACCCCATTTTGTGAATGCATTGGTCTACATTGTGCCTAAATACATGTTTTGTACACCTTCACTAGTCTTACTTGGGGTATTTTGACATGGTGCAGAGACAGAATATCGAGTAAAAAATATCGAATTGCACAAATATCGTGGAAAAATATCGTGGGCGAGGAATATCGACAGAAAAATTCTCGTGGTCAAGAATATCGATATTAGTTAAGTAATATCGATTTAAAAAATATCGAAGTGTTTAATATCGTTTGCAAAAATATAGTAGTTAAAAATATAGAATTATTATTGTTATGTATTTTACTATATATTTATATGTGTGTGCTGTTTGTTTTTTGTATAAGAATTGTTTGTATTTTTATTATATGTGTTAAAATTTTAGTTGAATATTTTTAGTAGTTATTATTTTTTGTTATTTAAAATTTGCGTTTTTAGTTCTGCAGCTGGGTGTGGGTTTATAGGGGAATAGAGTGGGAAGCAATTTAATTATATAAAATGTATTGAATAATTTGTATTTATTAATATTTTTTTATTTGTGATGTTATAGTGTTAAATGTGTAAATTAATTTATTATTAATTATTTGATAATTAATTTTAGGTGTTTGTTGTGGATATTATAGTGTTAAAGAATGTGTACTCAATAAATGTGTATCATCTTTTTTTATTAAAAATATTTTTTAAATGAATTATTATTTATGTTAATTATGGAAACAAATTTAAATACAAATGTTGAAGTTTTTTTTAGTGGTGTGGTGTTATAGGGTAGGAAATAACATTAATACATTTATGTTTTAAATAATTTGCTCCTTTTAAATAAATATTGTTTATAAACGTATTTATTAATTTATTTCATATAATATTTGTATATTTTTGTTATATGTAATTAACATTATAATATGTGTTCTTTTTATATGTTTAATATATGTAATCGTACATATTTAAAATATTATTTATTTATTTTTAAGATTATTTAATTTTTTTCAAATGTTTAAATGTTATTAGCAATTTTTACCCCTCTGCTATCCAACCTTTTCCCTGCTGTTTCACTCACTGAAGTGGAAATAGTAATTTTTACCCCTCCACTATCCAGAACTTTCCCTACTGTTGCACTCACTGGAGTGGGAATAATAATTTTTACCTCTCTGCTGCCCAGTGGGAATAGTTACCCATCCGCTATCCAGCACTTTCCCTACTGTTGCAATCACTGGAGGTGGAATTGTACTTTCTACCCCTCTGCTATCTAACACTTTCCCTGCTGTTGCACTCTTTGGAGTGGGAATAGTAATTTTTGCCCCTCTGCTATCCAACACTTTCCCTACTGTTGCATTCACTGGAGTGAGAATAGTAATTTTTACCCCTCCGCTATTAAACATTTTCCCTACTGTTGCACTCACTGGAGTTGGAATAGTAAATTGAATTATTCCGCTATTCAACATTCACCCTACTTTTGCACTCACTGGGGTGGGAATAGTACATTTTATCCCTCCTCTATCCAACACTTTCCTTACTGTTGCACCCTTTGGGGTGGGAATAGTTATTTTTACCCTTCTGCGATCCAACACTTTCCCTACTGTTGCACTCACTGGAGTTGGATTAGTTCATTTTATTATTTCGCTATCCAACATTTTCCCTACTGTTGTATTTATTGTATTGCGAAATGTACGTTAAAATTTTGTTTTAATAGTTTAATATTTTAATTAATTATAGAATGTTTTTTTATTTTAAATTATTGATATATGTATATATTTTATTTTTATATAATTGAAAAGTTTAAAAATTAATTAAAGATAATAGTTAATACATTATTTTAAAGTAAATATGTGTATATGTATAAATTATTATGTTTGCGTGTTTATATCTTTTTTATTAAGTTTATTTATATACTTAGTTAAAATGTATCTTAAATTACATTTATTTTGTTAAAGATAATATTAATATTTTATATATTTTATTTATATTTTTAAATCGATAATTTTTACATCTATATTTTTTACTTCGATGATTTTGATTCAATATTTCTGTACTTAACTGTTTAAGTATAGGGAGTTGATATTTTTACATTCTAGACTTTTTTTCTCGATATTTTTTACATCGATATTTTTAGCATCCGTATTCTATCAGTGTACCGTTTAACATGTTGTTATTGGAGAATTTTACATACCAAGAATAGGTGTATGACTGGACAGGCATTTATGATTGCATGACAATGTCAGCTATATTTTGTGATATGTGATGTACATATCATACTTCCCCTAATATGAGGTACAGTTTTCTCTAGCTCACATGACACTGACATGTCAAAAACATTTGGCTTGAGACAGGCACAATATGGCTGCATCCAAAAAATAGCCAATGGCTTTAGGAGAATGGGCCACACATATTATAAGGCCAAATCCGCTGGCATTTGGGGACGACATTCAGTGGCACAGGCTTAGAAGACCCCCGATGCTACTGCATCTCAACATGCCAATCAGGAGGCAAGCACATCACGCCCCACCCTGGATTCTCAGGAGAACAACAGTCAAAAATTAGAGGTGCACAAAGGGATAATTCCCATCTTTTTAATGCATTTTATGTTGTTGTTTTTAGTGGTAATAGTTATAGTACGTGTTTAGTGTAAGTTTTGAAATAGTTTAGGTAAGTTTTAGAGAAATAGAAGTTTTTATGTAGCAGTTTTTTGTATGTTTTGATTATGGTAGGTTTTTAATTGGGTGGGGGTTAATGTTTTGTGTTTACATTTTTTGATAATTAAACATTCTAAAATAAAAAAAATACCAAAAGATATATATCTTTGTTTAGGCCACTCTTCTTCAGCTATTTATATGGTTTTGATTTTCATTATGTATGAAGATTTTTAAATATCAACCATACAAATCTCATGAGGGTATTTTGAACATTGTTTATTTTAAAACAGGTTCTGGTCCTCAAATTACAACATGTGAGTAGCGTATTTTTTTATACAAATCAACACATATGCCAAATGATATTGTATTGTGCCTCCAAATACATTAGGATACTAATGTGACTTTACATTTACATGTGTCTATTGAGATAGGTGTGGCGGTACAAATTGCCATTAGCAAATAAAGCATAGTATTTTGGAGCACAAGAGGAGAAGATAAACTACTGCAGAAAGAGTACTGTACTTGCTTCCAAAAAATGTGACATGAGGTCCTGCACAGGACAGATAGAAAAACAAAGGCCAGGGGGCATTCACAAATGTTTATCAGGAAGTTCTTCTTTGAAAACTGGTGACCTCTACGTCTTCCTCCTCTGATGAGTGTTCTGCCTCCCCTGGAAGTTGTGGTGCTGGAATGAGAGGCAGCTGAGTGATGTTACTAGCTTCAGGCACACAAACATCACAGGCAGAAGATGTAAAGCCCGTGTTCCCAATAACATTTGTGAGTGCCAGTAAGGCAGCATGGTAGTCCCTGACAAGGGTCGGCTAGTTGGTCAACAAAGCAACGGCGTTGCTATTGAGCAGTGGCGTCACTAGGGTTGGTGTCACCCGGTGCAGGTAACTCATGGTGTCACCCCCTCACGACTTACCACATGGACCTCCTCCGTTCCGAGTCCGCCGTGCTATTTCAATGGGGGGTTTGAGTTTGGCACACAGTTAGTGCCTGGACATCATGGTGGTGCCGCCTGGCATATGCAGTGACCTTCAGTACCAATTCCGGACACCCCCACGCCCTGCATTTAACCAAACCACCAGAGGTGAATGGCGATTCGTTCTGCCCTGTGTATTTGGAAGCAGGAGCCCCTTGCTGGTCTGACACATTACCTCTGAGAAAAAGACAGAGCAGCACGTCGTAAAGTCTGTACACATCCTGTATCACAGTAACATCGACACGTAAATGTCACATGCAGAATAAAAAGGCAATTCCAGATTTTTACGACATGTTCCTCTAAGCATTACTGTATCTCCGTATTGATGCTATCGGAAAGCCCTCAACTTGGGTGCCCATTTTCTCCCGTGCCCGCAGCCCCATCTCAGCGCCGCCGATTCGCTTTGCCATCTGCACAAAAAATCCATCCCGTTAACTGCACACCTAATCACTAGGCCTCATTTACTTACTGCCCCCGTGGAATGAACAGGCATTGCCGAGGAAATGAAAACGTCTCACACGTGCATGCTTCTGACATCCACAAATTACTCAGGCGATATATTGACGGCACTGCGAGCACCCGTCTATCTCACAAGCTGCTCAAATACCGGACCTGTCCCCATTTTAAACAGATTCAACGATCTTGAAAAAAGTGTGAATCCACCTCGGCAGGATGAAGGTCCATGGGTGCTGAGAAGGCAGTTGAAGGAAAGCGCCTGGACCTAGCTGTCTGACTGTAACGAGGTCTTCCGCCTGATAGTCCCTGCATGGGTGGGTGAAGAGTTGGGAGAGTAAAGAGGGTCTAGCTTGGGCCTAATGGTCCTGAGTGGGCCGCGGCAGGGTGAGAGGGTCTTCCCCGAGCCTGGCGGCCCTTGGCTGCTTGAGAGGAGGGCATAAGAGATTGGGGGTAGCGAGGGTCAGGGTAGGGGAAGAGAGGGCTGTCTGGGGAATGATGAGTTGAAGTGAGTGGATTTTTGGTGTTCCTTTAAGAGCTTCCTTTGTACTGGTGGTAGCCTGTCACCTCTTGGGCCGGCCTTGAGGACTGGGAGTAATGCGATTGCATCTGATTGTGTACCACTGCACTGCCACATTTCTAACTTCATTCATATAAATGATATTTCTCTCACCTTGGCCTCCGGACCCAAGTCAGTTCCAAATTTGAAGGGGAGACGACGGCGCTCGTGAATCAAAGAAGGTGGTGACATTAATAATTCTTATTCTAGCAGTGCGCACGCACTCCCCTACCGCCGAAACTTTCTCGTCTCCTCCCACAGATATGGTGATGGCGCGCGACCGCCGTGGCGCGTCAGAGGAGCACAGCGCGCGGGGGCTGTCCCAGAGCCGTCATTGGTAGCGCTAAATATTGACGGCCCTGGGACCCACAAACTGCACATCCGCATCATCACATCACCATAGGTGGTGTGTGCGTGCGTGGCGACTTGCTGCATTCACAGCACTAACTGCAGTATTTAAATTTGTAAGCAGGTGCACACCGTGCGCATGCGGCTTGCACTATAATGAAAGCAGCACTGGCAGCAGAGCAGAGGTGAGGCTGCACTGTCTGCAGTGCAGAGCAAGCCAGCCAGCGTAACCAGATTGGTGTCACCCCATGATGGGGTGACACCCGGTGCGGTCCGCACCCCCCGCACCCACCTAGTGACGCCGCTGCTATTGAGGGCACTTGTTGATGCTATGAAGGAGTCTATCAAGGCCTCCGCAGACTGGATGGATGCTTTGATGGCTCCCAGCTGCCTGACAACTTTACTGGTGTCAGATGTAGAGACTGCTATTGTTGTTCCTTCTGCATCATGACACCAGCAATGTTAGCTAAGGAGTCATCAATCCCATGGAGGCAATAGTAGGTGTCTGTGATTGCTTTTGTCAACCCCTTATTAGTGCAAAGACACCTACAGACTCCTTCAAAAGTGCCTGCTATGGTCTCTATTCCCAACCAGACTTCGTCAGCCATTCGTTGTTGGGCTCCTACCACTTGCAATTGAAAAGCAACTTGGGGATCCTCAGAGTCCTCAGCTGTATGTCAAAGGTTGATGGTACATGATTGATCTGGAGACCCAACAATGTCATCTTCCCATGCCAATACCAGAGGAGAAGCATCAAAAGTGTCCAGGAGCTGTTGGGAGGTGTCTTAATCCATGGGGGGTAGAATGGTGTCATCAACAAAATGGGCATCAGAGTCATGCTGATCTCCAGGAGATGTTGTTTGCCCCTCTGAAAAGAAATAGAAATATGTTAAGAAGATTCCATGATTAAATATGACATTAGTGATTTTTTTAAACATTTGAACAGTATTTATCTCCACTTGCAAGTACACCGGGATATATGGAACATATATTTCTACAAGTTAATATGTTCATTTTGTACTACTGTTGCTTTTCATAATGCAATACATGTACATTGATCACACAACATTAAAATTCACTAGGGAGCCTATTTGTGTACATTTCACACAACGCAATTAGGCTGCTTGCTGCCCTGCCCTGTCTGAAAGAGTGAGTGCAGGAATGGGACATATGTAACATGTTACGGAGCATTTCTACTGTCATTGTGCACCGATGAAAAATATGCTGCCTAGCGCCATTGCAGGGACTATTGCACCATGTAGCAAGGCTGCCTGCATTTTCTCTAGCCCTCGGTCTATTGCCCAGCATTAGCCAAGAAATGAAAAATGTTGTTATACGGCACACATTCCTGCGCTCTGCCTTTAGTGAAGCACAACACACCAAGCTGTCTTGCTGTAATGTCATGCATGCAATGTTTGAATTTTTGTGCCCTGGGGTCATATTTGACAAACAGGCACACAACACTACACAGCATGCCACCTTGTTGTCCCATAGTTTCCTGACACACACACACAGTCATCTCCAGACTCCACAATACAAATAATGAAGGACCATCTCTGAAGTGGAAAGCCTCCTTCATAATTGGAAGCAAGCTTTATCCATTCCCTCAGAACCCAGCTCATCTGCAGAGTCCCACAAATCTCTTTACAAAGCCACATTTTCTTAAACGTATACATTACTCCTCTAGCAAACATCATTCACATCTAGGGACTCTACATAATCTCTTACACTGATAACACACAAATTTTACAATGACTCTCAGGAGACACCAACACCACAACACGTTAATACATTATTCCTTTGACCAACATGGCTAACTGTTTGAGAGATAAGTAGCTCATACTCCAACTGACAAGATAGAAGTGATTATATTCTGTAACATAGACTCATTCTGGTCATCCACATAACTAGGCCCAAACCTTTCACCCTTCAACCACCCCAAAAAACTGTCCATCACCTTGTACACCAACCACACCATGAGACTTCAAATTGCCACTCTCACCTCCACCTGCTTTCACATAGTTTGCATGATCAGAAATGTCTTCGTGTGGCTCCCTCCTGACACCTGTAAGACCATCACCCAGGCCCTCACCACTATTAGACTGTACTACACTAATGCCCTCTCAATCAGCATCTCTGCATACCTGCTACACAAGAGGCAAACTATTCACAAACCACTGCCAGACTATTACTCAACCTACCTTGCTGCACGCACATCACACCTCACCTCAGACAATGGCACTTGGTCCCCATTCGGACAGACTGCTGGTTCAGGATGATCACCCACACATAACAGGAACTACACTACCACGAACCCACGTTACACTAACCAATCATGAACCTTCACTGTGCATCGCTTGCACTCACCCACACCCCCATATCCAGTTGAGTAAGACAGGAGGCAGGATGTTCTCTTACATGGCAGGCTACACCTGGAACAACCTCCCCCAGCACATCAGGACAACTGTGTCAAATATGGAATTGTGATAGAAACTGTACACCTGGCTCTTCAAGTGAACCCACTTGCAGAGCAAGCTCCTACTCAGCCCATGGATACTGTCTCGGGTGACAGATGACCCTCTACAAAGCCACATTGACTAGATTCATATTACAGTGCACTTTTGGTTGCCCAGACCCAGCACAAGCACATTTATGTCATTGTGCAAGGGGGTCTGCACTGACACTGGCATATCTGCCAACTTTGCAAGGCCCATGCATGATGTGCTGCTCCAGTCCAGGTTTTTTACTTTGTATTCTGGGACTTGTAGTTCTGTTCTATATTGGAATAAATTACTCTACAAGTCCCAGTATTCAAAGGAAATACCTTGCCTGGGGCAGCACATCACCCTTGAACCTGGGAAACTTGGCAGGGCTTGACTGGACTGAAGAAATTGGTACTGCCCAAGGAAAGGACAGTTATGTGAAGGGTGAGTTAACGAGTGGACATTCCTGCCCTTTTCCTTTTTTGCAGCGCAGTGCAATGCAGCAAAGTGTCTTGCTGCGTTGCGCTGCATGACAGTTTGATAATATATGGTCCCTTGTTTTCACTCACTCTGTAGTTCTTGCTGGCCTTCCACTTCAGCACTGTCCTACCCTTCCACTTCAGCTGCCCACTCTGTTGGAATGAGAGATGCCACCTGCTTGTACAAACGGGGTTAAACTCTCCTAGACATCAGGCCCTCCTCCGGTCACTATGGCTTCCTTATGGTTCCTGGCCAGTTTTTCTTTGGTCCTGCATTTGTAGTTGTGCCACCTCTTTTTTCCAGTACTGTCCTTTTTGTTTGTGCAACACAGTTTATCTTGTCCAATATGGAATGGCAAATGGCATCCTTACTTGCTAATGGGAATTTTGAGGTGACAAATATGAGGAGTTCATTCTTTGTCACCTCACGTATAAGTATCTGGCTCTCCCCATCATTAAAGTTGCACTGCCTCTTCCTTTTCCCCTGGGATGAAGGCTGATCTTCAGGGTTGGGGTTATTACTTTCCTGGCTCCCCGAAGCTTCTTGGATGATTCTCTGTATTGAGGAGTATTGTTGTGTAGATTGTATTGCATATTCAAACACTCCAGAGACGCAAAGCAGTCCTGCATGGCACAATGCTCATTTGCAGTACGTAAAAGTGCTTTACGACATGGAAATCAAATTTGCATCACTTAGGTAGTACGTGCATTCCGGCACTTTGAGCCATTCTGTCAACCGCTGGCGTCGGAATTCATGATGAATCTCAGGACCGTGTGCCAGGTGTAATGCCTCATAAATACTGTGCATCCATGGCCCAGGGAAATGCCGCAACACTGCAGAAATTTCTGATGCAAAGCTGCACAATGCAGCATTGTATCAGTAATGCTAAATATGCCCCTTAGTATGGATGGTTAGTGGGTACATATTCGCAGATTACAGATGAGGAGTGAAAGGGTGGAAAATTCGTTATAGGCGATAGGTGAAAGGCCAGGAAGACCCCAAACCCAGGATACAGGAAATCCATGACTACCTTTTTGCTCTTGTAGTAGATAAATCATGAGGTTAGCTATAATACAGGGGTGAAAATGAAAATGTTCCCTATTGTCACAGGACAGTCTCACGGGACACTTTACCTGGGCATGAATTAATTTCAGCTCAGCATTTTAGGATAAAAAGAATGGCTTTTGATAGGCAACACATCTGTACAGGTAGGTGGCACAAGGTGTATTTTCTTTGAAAATACATTTTAAACTCTGTAAACTAATCAAATCCCTTTTTGCTGTCCAAGAGTAGATGAGCTGAAGTTTACATAAGTAAGTCAAAGAGGTATCTTAGCTTCAAAATATTTTTTGGACATTTGAACATGTTTATGTAATGCAAAGAGATTCTTCTCTTTGTAAACAATGTGCCTCGATTAGGAAACATATGTTACCACCATTCAGTTTTTTGATGTGGTGAAAGTAATATTGAGGATAGGACAAACTCTGCATGTTATGTTTTCGTTTTCACGTGTGCAATGAAAGTCATTGAAAGCCTCTTGAGTTCTTTGTTCCTCTTACTAATGCTATGATGCAGGGCTTGCATCTGATCCAGACAGGACATCAACTCAACGTGTAGTATGCCTGTCAGAAAAGGCTCTGAATCACAGCCATGTTATTATGGGATACACAGAGAGTAAAGATGGGCTGTAAGTACGAGATTAGCCGAAGCTTCTTAGAACTGTTAATTAACTGTGTTGGGTGGTTTGCTGAACACCATTTCTACAGTGATGATTTCCAAAAAGACATAATCCACATAAATCTGATAAAGGTTTATATATATTTCCCTTTCCTCCTAGCATAGTAAACAGGATAAGCGGAATGTATTTTGCATGTTAATGTTTTATGGGACTTGTTGTTAAATATTTAGGTTTTGTGTTTAATGTTGAAGGCCTAATTAAATACTTGTACAAAAAGGAGTTTTTACCCATGAGGCCATTTGAGTAACATTCAAGAAAATATTTGCGTGGGTCACTGCAGAATGTTGAATTTGAGGTCAACATTCCCATATTCTGATTCTTAGACTAATTATTTGAGGAATTTCCCACCCGTATAATACATGATTGCTTCTTTTTCGTAGGTTAGGGGTGAAGTTGTGGGAGTTCCCAAGAGAAGGCAGAGATGGATCACTGTAATGATATGAACACCACAGAGCTAGCTCAGTGGTTTTCCCCATCATACTTGCTGACCGAGCTTTTGCCCTAAAAAGTTATACTGTTGTGGCAAAGTACCACAGATGCACTAATGTTTTCAGTAGAGATTCTGGTGCTAGAATTGTTCTCTTTCCCAACATATTTCCCTTCCAACTAAGTGCACTGTTACAGCAGCATCACAAATGCAATCCCACATTGATAATTTTCCCCACTTTCCCTGACAAATCAAGACCAATGTTAGAATCGATAAGTTACAGAATGAAATAGGTGATATAATATTTGCAATGCAGCAAAGTGGTGGCGGCACCTTTGTTTGAGTGCCCTATGGGGTGAAGCCTGTCAAGAAAGGTTATAGCCTTCTTTCTTTCATTATGGCTCTTATTTAATGTCCAGCTTCTAGAGCAGAGGTCTTCAAACTTCTGTAGGTTGAGCCCCCCCAGCTCACTTTTTTCAGCTGTTGCCCCCCCCCAAAACCTGACAGAAATTTCTGGAATCTGGTACACTACATAATTTACCGCCGCGCCAAATCCGGGGCCATATCCAGCATATAATGTCCAACATAATAAGAGTGTTTAGTTAAGTGCAGGTTTGTGAGTGGGTGTGCTGAAATGACAGATTATTACATAGCTCAAACCACCATTTTCCTAGATAAAATGTGCGCAAATTGTTTTTTCTAGGATGCTTTGTTTTACACATGACATTGATTGATAACACCACCAACATAAATGTGACGGGTGTGCCCGTTTTTCGTCACAGACGCTCAATCTGTGGATGGATTTTTGAGAATGAGAAGCGAGTTGTCTGAATGCAAGGTGCATTCCCAGACACTTGAAGTAACTCAGAATGTTATTGAGGGCAGAGTAGTGTTTCAAATGTGTTAAACCATGGGTAGTCACAAACTTTCTCTCGGGGGCCAAATTTACAGTGTGGTTTGTGTCCGAGGGCCGCACCGGTGGGGGCGGGGCTAGAGAAAACAAAAAAAAACTGAGGTTGAACAGAGGTCCCTGCAGCAGACGCCTTCGTCCACTGAGCCACCAGACCAGGCATACACATCTCTCTCCCTCTCTCCCTCCCTCTCTCCCTCTGTCTCACTCAGACTGTCTCATTCCCTCTCACTCCCTCTCTCGCCCTCCCTGTCTCACTCACTCTGACTGTCTCACTCCTTCTCTCTCTCTGTGTCTCCCTCTCTCTCTGTCTCCCTCTTTCTCTGTCTCCCTCTTTCTCTGTCTCCCTCTCGCTCTGTCTCCCTCTCGCTCTGTCTCCCTCTCGCTCTGTCTCCCTCTCGCTCTGTCTCCCTCTCGCTCTGTCTCCCTCTCGCTCGCTCTCCCTCTCGCTCGGTCTCCCTCTCGCTCGGTCTCCCTCTCTCTCTGTCTCCCTCTCTCTCTGTCTCCCTCCCTCTCTCTCTGTCGCCCTCTCTCTGTCTCCCTCTCTCTCTGTCTCCCTCTCTCTCTGTCTCCCTCTCTCTCTCCCTCTGTCTCCCTCTCTCTCCTACCCTCCTCACTCTGTCGCCCTCCTCACTCTGTCGCCCTCCCTCCCTCTGTCTCTCTCCCTCTCTCTCCCTTTCTGTCTCCCTCTCCCTTTCTCTGTCTCCCTCCCTCTCCTTGTCTCCCTCTGTCTGTCTCCCTTTCTCTGTCTCCCTCCCTCTCCCTCTCTTTGTCTCCCTCTGTCTGTTTCCCTGTTTCCCTCCCTCTCCCTCTGTTTCCCTCCCTCTCCCTCTCTCTGTCTCCCTCTCTCTGTCTCCCTTTCCCGCCCTCCCTCACTCTCACTCTGTGTGCCTCCCTTTCCCTCCCTCCTTTCCTTCCCTCCCTCGCTCTCCCTCTGTCTGCCTTCCTTTCCTTCCTTCCTTTCCCTCCCTCCCTCGCTCTCCCTCCCTCGCTCTCCCTCCCTCGCTCTCCCTCTGTCTGCCTCCCTTTCCCTCCCTCCCTCCCTCGCTCTCCCTCCGTTGCCTCCATTTCCCTCCATCCCTCTCCCTCCCTTTCCCTCCCTCCCTCGCTCTCCCTCCGTTGCCTCCATTTCCCTCCATCCCTCTCCCTCCCTTTCCCTCCCTCCCTCGCTCTCCCTCTGTCTGCCTCCCTTTCCTGCTCATCTACTTAAGCACACACAAGCAAGCATTTGCAAACATTTGTTCCAACTGAGACACTTTGGTGAATTGGAAAGCTGACAGCCTTGCTATATTTAGTACGTAAATATACGGTAAGGTACTTTTAATATTATAATTTAAGAACGCATTCTTGTTAGCTTCCTTAACGTTTTTAAAAATATATTTGTATATTTATCAAAAGTACACTAAAAAGTACATCTATCATTGAAATGCGGGAATTGTTACAGTACTTAGCCGCAACCCTCCAAATAGAGGTGTCCTCAAGGCAGTTAAATACAGCTTTGTTATTGTGCCCATTCAAATGGTGGCCTCTCAGCTGATGCTCCTATTCTGCGGGAGTCAAGCAGCACGGAATGTGTAAATTCGCCCCTAATGCATCTGGACTAGCTTGCCTCAACAGTCAGATGTACACCTTGTAGCACTATCATGGACCCATGACTTGCTTTAGCATTTCTCACTCTTTTAAGATGGGACTTTGCCTGAAAGCGCTTCAAGGTCATCGCGATTCGTGTGCGCTATAGCCCAGATCACCCCTCGTAACTTCTGCCAGAGTGCATGATGGCGGTAGGAGGTAACTCAGCGGGTTCACACATCTGCTGGAGAAACGTCCTCGCAGGCTGCAGAGTGTGAGTTTGAACCCTAGCAGGGCCGGCTGCGCACCGTCCTCCCACTGTCAGGAAAATGACTATCATGGAGATGCGGGAATTGTTACAGTACTTAGCCGCAACCCTCCAAATAGAGGTGTCCTCAAGGCAGTTAAATACAGCTTTGTTATTGTGCCCATTCAAATAGTGGCCTCTCAGCTGATGCTCCTATTGTGCGGGAGTCAAGCAGCACGGAATGTGTTAATTCGCCCCTAATGCAACGTTAGAACATAGTTCTACATAAAACTATAATAAATAATGCACCACGGATGCTTTTAAAAACAAATAGATAAAAAACAATGCCATTTAAAATACCAACAACTTCAAACTTTGCTAATGCGAGACCTATTGCATTGCAAATGCTTGTTCCTTCTTCCCTCTGTCTCCCTCCCTCTATCTCCCTCTATCACCCTCTTCATCTCATCCTGCCTGTCTGTGCCCGGGCTGAGACAGCTTCAGGGCACACACACACACACCCGCACCCAAGCACTTCACAGGGCTTTAAAAGACCATTTGTATGTTAATGAGGCTTCTGTATTTCACCTCTGGGGACAATCAGGAATGTGGGTTAAGGGACCATTGGCAAGCACCACAAATCAATTGCTTTAAATGTGTCAAAATGAGGCTGCAACAATATGTCCTGTTTCATGGTCTGAACGTTGTGACTTTGCCCAATTTCTGGATGATTTTGTTAATTACGATTTTGTGCTCTTGGTATCTTGGTATGGATTCACTTCATTTTAAAGGGGGGGCGGGCTCCGTGTCAACTTTAAATGCTTCCTGTTTGCAAGTGGCGCTGTTCCCATTTTTTCACGAACCATAATTTGCATTTGGGCTCAGTCACCTAAAGCAGCGCCTCCCACGTCACCATGGCTTCTGTGAATATCATCAGAAACCATCACAGAACTCTTTTCCTAAATTAAATGTCCTCGAAAGGCAGTTTTCGGTTTAGCAGAGGAGACTTCCTGCCTCCTTGCTGAAGCTGAATGAATTAACCCCCTCCTGGGAGGGTAAACATAATAAAAGCATGGGCACTTCGTGCCTCGTCGATTTCCCCTCCCTCCTCCCTCGACTTGCCACAGGGAACAAAGGTGAAATTAGAGAGTAGTTGTGAAATTAGAGAGGAGTGCGCGCCCCCCCCCCCAAGGATGGTGTCGCGCCCCCCTAGGGGGGCGCGCCCCACAGTTTGAAGAATTCTGTTCTAGAGGTGGCTATTAGAGCATAAGTATCACTGTGCAGAACACAGACATTTCATCACATCAGCCAAAGTTAGTATTACACCATCAACATTAATGAAGCTGCCAGCAGAACACCCTTCAAGAAAATCAGGCACAGCATCCACCCCTGCCTGACCCCCATCCCGCACTCCATACATAGGTGCAATGCCATTGATCCAGCGTTTTCTGGGTCCACCTGCTTACCATTGGTCCTCAAACTGACCTTTTTCTCCGACTGATATGTGATGGGAGTTAGCATTCACCTCACTCAAATTCAATTAACAGTGCAACCCATTTGGCTACTCAATGAGGTCAAGGTATCAGTAGCTATGGGTTAAGAAGGTTTATTACAAATTCAAAATCTCAGCTAAAAAACATCTCTTAAAACCATACTATATAAATACACAATAGCAACAGGCAGTCCAAGTAATTCAGTAAAAGCAATACAAAAGATTCCTTGATGCTCAGAAAAGACTTGCAGGTTTTGTTGTTTAAGCATTAATGAATCTAAGTCCTCTATGCAAGAGTGCCAGCTAAAGGATGGTTCTTAAAAGTCGAAGAGTCTCAAATCAAGATTTTCCATAAAGGAAATTATGACAAAGCACAGAAAAATAAGTAGAAAGGTGTCAGCATCCCAGAAGCTCAGCCAAGAGTCCTTTATGGGTCAGAGAGTAAGTGTTAGCCAAAGCCATACTTAGGAAAGACTCAAAGTGAGTATTGAGGTCTAAAACTCTCAAAGTTCAGGGAAAAAGCTTCTAAGCATTCAGGGGAAGAGCTCTGAAAGGATGTCAAAAAGGGATCTGAAAGCATATGAAAGAAGCCAAAAGGCCATCTGTATCTCCAACAGTGTGAACACTAAATAATAACACACAAAGTCCTCTAGGTAACACCCCCTTGGTACGTATAATCAGGGGTCCATTGATCTCATCCATTTCTCATGCTGCAGATTGCAACATTGGGGAAAAGTCTCACACTAGACATGGGAACATCTCCTTCTCACTCGCAAGTTGGTTGGCAACATTTGCTCAATAGGCCTTTCAGTTAATGCTCTGGGTCTCCATGTTTCTTCGTCAAGGTCTTCATCTCAGCCTCTTCCTCTATATCTAGTACAGTAAGGTATCTATACTACAACGAACAATGTGTGTGAATACCTGCAAGAAATGTCAAATTAGCAGAGAACAGAAAACAATATTTACGCAGCATCATGCAATACAGGCCTACACTGTCAGGACAAGTTAAAGCATTAATTCAGTGGTGCACATTTAAGTTTCTAGCGCATGAGATTCATGTTACATTTAGTAAGTGTTAGATTTGGGGGTCTCTGGTTGGCACAGGTGAGTACTTGTGACAGGAGGGACCCTCTCCTCTAGTCAGGGCAAGGGACTTACTCTTCAAAATAATCCTTGCTCACCCTCTTGGCAGTGTGGCGTGAGCCGACAAGGCTAATCCTCAGAGCGTTATGGGTTAAGCATTTGTGACAACATACAGTAATTAAATGACACACTACAAATGGACGCCAGTCTAGGTTTATATTAAAAAAATAGGTATTTTATATAAGGCTTAGCACAAGATCCAAATAACGTTTAAAATCAGGCCACAATACTGTTCAGGCGAAGAGTTCTTTAAAATGCATAACTTAAACAGGCTGTGCGAGTCGTATTCCTTCAGTTCGACTCGTGCGGTGATAAAATGCCCAACATAGTCTCACGCGCGTAGCGGACACTTCAGTCCGAGGCGCTGCACACACGGTGCGAATCGTACACAGTACCTTGCATGGGGGGGTAGTTTGTTGCGGACGGTGCGGTGAAGAGCCAGACGTCCCACGCAGCGGTGTCCTTGTCTTGTGTTGCGAGCTATGGCTCGTATGGGCTCGAAGTCACGTTACTCAAGGGGACGATGCGTTGTTGGTGCGGGTGCACTTCGTTGCGGCGTACCCGCCGAACCTGGAGAGGAGGGGGGCATCTGAGCGCGGTGCGAGGCAGCAGTACGTTTCAAAGGTACGAGACGTACCCAGCTGCTCTACGCGCCACAGCCGGTTGTCCACAGCGGCAGGGTGCGCATCAATCAGGACGATGCGAAAGGGGGGGAAGCGGAGCCCAAAAGCGGAGTCAGTTCCTTGCGTTGCGAGCTACGGCTTGTAGGGGGCAGCAGTCGCGTTGCTCGGGCTAGACAGGTCCGTTTCTTACGTTGCGAGCTACGGCTCGAAGGGCAGAAGTCGCGATGCTCAGGCCAGACAGGGCCAGTCCTTACGTTGCGAGCTACGACTCGAAGGGCAGAAGTCGCGTTGCTCGGCCCGGACAGTTGGGCTCAGGGCTCTCAGAGTGCGCGGTGAGCTTTCACGAGGCGCACTCAGCTTTCTCCTTTAGTGCTGCGGGGAAGGCGGCACTCTCAGCAGCTTTTCTCCAGGTGGTTGGAGTCCAATGTTCCTGGGACTCTGTTCAGGGGGCAAGCTCACACACAAGCCCTTGGAGATCTTTCAAAAATGCGCAAGTAGATACAAGTTCCTTCAATCTTTTCCTCTCCTCTCGCAGCAAGGCACCCACCACAGGCCAGTCTCCCAGGTCAGAGACAGTACTCCTCCTTGCAGCTTTTCCAGGTCCTTCTCGTCGGGCAGAGGTTCTTCTTGGTTCAAACAGGATCTGATTTCTTAGGAGCAGGGCTCCTATATTTATACTGCATTTCTTTTGTTCTTTCAGGCCAAGGGGCCTGTGCCTTGTTCAGTCCAGTTCCTGAGCACTTTGTTGACATGATGCAGGCTTGCAGGGTGCAGGGCAGAGACATCAGACGCTCCACAGGAGGTGGAGCCAGCATTGTGGTGACAGGACACAGCCCTATTCAGAGTCATGGGGCGCTCCTCCCACCCATCCTGGTGTAATCTTTCTATTCACCACCTGGCTGCCCAGCCTGTCTCCTGGAATTCCCCAACCCTGTCACTCACAGAAACCAGACAGCAGATACACATCAGAGCAGGGGCGGGCTGAAATGGTTAGGCAAGCAAATACCAACTTTCTAAAAGTGGTATTTGCAAACACAGAACATCAAAATAAAGTTTGCTAAAAGATGTATTTTATTATTCTGAGTTCAGGCATACCAAGCTCGAATTCCTACCATGTTCCCTGAGCCTGCTAGGATTATAGAGTGAAATGATTCCAGCAGCCCATTCTGGCCTATGAGAACAGGTAGTCTTACAATAGTGAAAAACTAAAATGTAATTCACTATTAGGACATGCCACACACATCAGGGCTTGGCCTACCTTATGCTTACAATGCACCCTGACCTTGGGCCTACCATAGGGGTGACTCACATGAAGTAAAGGGAGGGTTTAGGGGCTGGCAAGTGTGTGCACTTCCCAGCCAGCATGACAGCACCAGACTGAACGCAGGTTCTGCAATGGCAGACCTTAGACACATTTTACAAGGCTGCTTCGGTGGGTGGCACAACCAGTCCTGCAGGCCTACTAGCAGCATTTGGATTTACAAGCCCTGGCACTCCTGGTGCACTTTACTGGGGTCTGACAGTAAACCAAATAAGCCAATCATGGAAACCAATCACATATACACTTTATACAGGGAGTACTTGCACGGTGGCACTGATTGGCAGTGGCACAGTGCTCTGAGCAGCTAACACCAGCAAAACATATGAGGCACAGCAGCAAAAAGTGGAAGGGAGTCTCACGCCAAGGTGCCAGGTCTAACAGTAAGTCTTTAAAATAATCATGTCACTATGGCTAGGAACTACATTCAATGCAAATATATTAAATATTAATGCACACATTACTTAAACTTGTTATTGTTTTAAATGAAATCCCATTCTAAATTTACATGGAGGGTTTTTATCCCGTTATCTAAACAGTAAGTGTTGTTTAATGTATTAAGGCACACATTATGAAAATCGATTGTGATCTATATAGTAAGAACATTATCTACTAAATAAGGATGGTGCATTTTAGCACTTTAAGACTTCAATGAATACCTCAATGAGCATGGCTAAACACATAATATGAGTGCATTCTCTAATACCACAGTGAATGCACTCTTTAATAATGATGCCAAGTGCAACACTTAGATTCATTTTTTAAACCACATAAGGAACATGTGCTAAGTGCACGTTTATGTCATGTGTCTGTTAAGTACCTGTGATGTAATTGTGACTTGTAAAGGGTGGGAAACTTTGCGCCGTCAACATCCTCTGCAATGAAAAAGTACAGAGGATACAGAACATCCAACAGCACTTCAACATCATCAAGTCTGATTCCCTCTTGTAAAACACCCCCCTACATTATTCATCCCACAGTGGTCATCCTTCAAATCACTGTCTTTTGCAGACCTCAACAACATCCTCAACTCCCTCAAAATCACCTCCTAAGAAAATGATATCTTATCCTTATCCTTCATCAGAGCCCGCTCCAGGTATGCGCTTTCACCCCTACTCACCATTGTCAATGACTCCCTCACTCAAGGCATGTTTCCAGAAGTTTTAAGACAAGCCAGATCATCCTATGCCTGAAGAAACATGTACTTGACCCTAATGACCTCACCAACTACTAGCCCACCACTCACTTATCCTTTAACGGTAATTTCTTTGAAAAAAACAGACTATGCATAACTCTATGATCACATCACAATGAATCTTCTGTATGCCTATCAATCTAGCTTCAAATCATGCTGCACTGTGACACAGTTACATTACAAATCATAGACAATGCCCCACTGACCACATATAAGGGTGACCCCTGCCTCCTGATTTATCTAAACGTCTCAGCTGCCTTCAGCACTCTTGATCATGCAGCCTATATACACACCCTGAAATCTTGAATGGATTTCATCAGTAAAGTTCTTCCCTGGTTCTCTTTCAACCTATCCAACTATTCCTACTTACTTTACAAGGTCACATCCACTTTCCAGAAGATCCCTATAACCTTCTGAGACCCTCAGGGTTCCATCCTTCACTCCTTCCTCACCAACTTTGGCATGGGGCTCTTGGAACTCCACTCTCCAAAATAGCATCATGATTCACCAGAAATATGACCACTTCACCCCTCTCTGATGGAACCCTTTTGGCTCCTAATGTCAGTCTATACTATATTCAAAACCAGCTGTATCATCTAGAAAATCATTACAATCTGCAACAGATCACACCCACTCTCAAATCCCAGCCTCCCTCTAATCACCTTTTGACTGTATCCTTGCCTTTGACCAAGTATGTCACTCAGCTGCCTTTTGGCTAGGTGTGCGCTATACAGTTACCATATACATACATACATACATACATACATGAATACATACATTCATGTATACATACATGAATACATACATGCATGTATACATACAGTTTAATGCATAAAACGTTAAACTGGAGCTTTGGGGGAAGGGACAAAGCATGAATACTTTTCTATGATTTTATTTATGTAATAGGATGGAGGAGAGAGATGAGGAATGTTCACGTGGACCAAGAGAAGAAACCACAAAGGAAGCAGGTGCAGGGGATCTTTGTAAATTGATGGTTGGAGCTTGCTATTATGATGCACATTTTGAAGGAGAGAGGACTTTCTTAGCCATTGGCATACAGAAATATTGTTGGGAGTTCAGAAAACTAGTGTAATGGGTGGTACATTTATTATGATAAATTCAAGAGAAGTACTGAGAAGCACCCAGCCATAAGCTGGCCACCATATGTGTGTTATGCAGTACGGAGGCCAAAGTCAGACCCACTGGAATGAAGGACTACTCTGACAGTTCAGTGCAGGCCAGCTTAGACTGTGAGCAGGTTGTATGGTCCCCACTAATAAAGCAATGTCAGGGACAAGATGTGACAAGCAGTTCTATTTCAATGGGGCACCAAGCTGTTGGATCAGGAAGGACATGGCAAAAATGGCATTTAATGAGGGGTCAGAGAAGCCTAGAATACCTCAAAAGTTTAAGAATGACAGAAATTAATAAGGGATGTAGGTTCAGGACAGAGATTTACGGGCACACCTTTCCTGTCTAAATAGCAAGATAGAGGTTTGGGAGACGTTGGTACCATGGAGGAGGTAGAGCTCTGTGGAATTCTTCATGGTAAAGACAGGGAGCAGTTACAAACGTTGATAGAAAAAGATGCATTAGAAAGCAAATTGTCAAGAGTTGTGGGTAATTATGAACAGAAGCTGCTCCACCATCAGGTGCCCAAACAAGAACCAAGTGACTTTCAGTTGATGTATCAGTAGCCTCTTTCCAAAGGCAGTTTTTTCACTTATTGCCTAGGCAATGGTACTGATCTGTGCCAGACAGTTTTGAGGAGGTAGTGACGATACAGCAGAGCAGAGCAATCCGGTTTGAAGGTTGCAAGGACGTTCAGGTCTTCTAAGAAATGAAGGAGTGCTAGCTCTGATGTGGCTGCTGCAAGAATATTTACCTGAAACTGCCTCTAGAGGACCAGAGTAGGATTAATTACCCAGCACAAGCTTTTTATGGCTTGTTCTAATATAAGCCACTGCTAGTCTGCTGCCCACCTTTACCTACTTTCAGGACATTTCTGCTGATGTGCAGACCTCTACCAAACAATAGAGCTTTTGCAGACATTATAATAAATACTATCTCACACATCACTTTAAATGATGAATACCTCTAGGGGCTCTCTCTAACTCAACGTATTTCAGAAACAGGAGACCACTTCATCATCTGGATTGAATCTTACC
The DNA here is from genome assembly GCF_964261635.1 of Lissotriton helveticus. Taxonomy (NCBI): domain Eukaryota; kingdom Metazoa; phylum Chordata; class Amphibia; order Caudata; family Salamandridae; genus Lissotriton; species Lissotriton helveticus. The sequence continues at coordinate 408,833,891 of NC_136063.1, read as the reverse complement.
TAATTTAATGTCATCCGTCTCACATGCACAATTGTTACAACACCAGTGACCAGCAAAGTCATTTACAGAACTCGTGTCATCTCATATCCCTACTGAATCTCAAAGAAGAATAGATCCACAACAAGCTTTACGCAGGATTCACCACTGAACTCATGAGAAGTCTCCAGACGATACAGAACTCAGCGGCCAGAATAATTCTCAACCTGCCCAAATGGACCCACATCACCCAACCTCTGAGGAACCTCCACTGATTCCCTGTCTGGAAAAAATGTCAATTTAAGTTACTGACACACGCCTACAAAGCCCTCCATGACGAAGGGCCTGCATACATGACCCACCACCTGAACGTTCACCACCCATCCAGAAACCTTTACTCCACCTCCCTCACGCTAGCACAGACACCACACATCAGCTGTAGCCACAGCAGAGGTCATTCATTCACCCACCTCACCACCAAGATTTGGAACGTTCTCCCTCTCCACCTCTGAAAATCACCCTTACTGACGGACTACAGGAAAAGACTCAAGACCTGGCTTTTCGACTAAGCACAACAACCCAGTGCCTGGATACCCTCACTGGTGATAATCTGCGTTCTACAAGTACTGACTGATTCATTCATTCATTCATTCACTGCCTTCAATTAAATCATTCCATTCAAGACAACCATGAGCCCATGCAATAGAATCCATCAGATTAACAAAGAGATTAAGTCGATGAAGACTGAATTCACTACATTCAATACAAGTCAAAGAAATCCAATAACCAAATTGACACAAAATACATCCAGTGATTCCATAGGATCCACAAATCTTCCATTGACAAGGCAAAAAGACTCCACAACTGCTAAGATTTCCAGCACCAAATGCTCTACCAAGGGATTTCATAGCATCATCACGCCATTCTGAAATCTGTGCACCATGGTGAAGAACCCCCATTTTCAAGCTTACCCTCAGATGACTTCATTTTAAAAGCTCAGATTCTGGCACAGCACCTCAGGAGCAAGGCCCCCAACATCCACTGCAGTCAGAGGGATTTGACAGCAACTACATCCACCGGTAGGCATCAGACACTTTTTCTGTTGATTATTTATTGGTCTCCCCTTCAAAGACCAAGTCGAGGAAAATGTCCCTTGAGTGTCTTCATCTGGCATCTGCCCCACTGAAACCTTCAAGCTCAACTTACTTTCAACAACTGTTGTCAAATCAGTGAGAACCCTTCTCAACAACTCGGTAACAGCAGACTGCAGCCTATCTATCCTCAAGACCTCCTACTTCAGACAAATTATTTCATCAACAAGAACATTGCTTTAGCAGACTCTGTGCACTATCAACCAATTTTTAAAAGCCCATTGCTAGGTAACTGATTGAAAGAACTGCTATCAATAAGACCTGTGACGTCTTGGAAATAAAAAGCCTATTGTACAATCATACAGGTTACCTGCCCAGGATAGGCGCCAGATTTATCCTGTTATCCATCTGTGATATCATGAAGACCATTATGGACAGAAATGGAGTTGTCACACTTCTATTCCTGAACCTGTCTACTGACACTCCCTCCTACTGAAAGTACATGAACTTGTTATCCTAGATTGAATATCCTTATACATTTCCAACAGATCTAACATCATCTTGTTGCTGCCAATTACATCACCCCCTTTTATCACTGTTGTAGTCATACCTCAAGCCTGGGCCATCTCCCCACACTTACTTAATGCCAAGCCCAGCCCATGATTGAGCTCAACAAGGACTTTGCCTAACCTTCTATAACTATGCAAACAACACTTAGATAAACCAAAACTTTGAAGACCTGTGGAACCTAAACATCTGAGAGCTAGACCCCTGCTTAGAGTTACCGGCCAAATGTTGTGCAGGATGGCCCTGGGAATTGGGACCACCACTAGCAGTATTAACTGAGGTCTCTCAAGTGATTCAAGTCACAATAAGCAATTTTTTCACATGCAAGTTGTTAAACATATCTACCCTCATCAAGGTTTCCTACAGAAGCAAAGGTCCACAATTGCCCTTTTCATGTCAAGACTACTGTAAGGAGTCCGCTGTCACTACTATGAAAGTTGCAAAGAATCCAAAGTGTAATAACAAGGCAATTTCTTCACCTATGGAACCCCGTACCACCAGCTTTATAAGTGATTCACCAGACCAGACCAGGCCAGACATTACACCTTCAAGGCGCTCTGCATTGAAGGCGTATTTTCACTCTGCATTGCCATAAGGCCACTAAGCAAGGGTCCACCATTAATCTAAATAAATCTGCAAAGGGTTGTCTGTCACTATATAACAACAACATTGAACTACAGTAATACTGCAGCAATTACATCAACCTATCCCTACGTGGTAAGGTAAGTAACGATTTAATATTCCTAACCCCACTCATACTTAGGGGCTCATTAGGATGGCGGGCGGACAAAGCCCGCCCACCATCCCGACGTAAAAAGGGACCGTCCGCCATAAGGGTGGGGGTCCCGTGGGGGCCATTAGGATGCACCTGACACAGTGGCGGGCGCATCCCACATATTTAACACTGCGGCGGGCGGTGCAGAAAGCACCGTCCGCCGCAATGGTAAATGTACGTCATGCATGTCAAGGCACAACGTGACAGGCACCGCAAGGTATATATACACAATCCTCTGCACACGTTCAAAAGTAAATACATACAGTTACATAAAACATCACAAAGATGCTTATCTTTATATTTTCAGATGTCTTTAATTCAAGAACTTTAGGCCTTCCTAGCCAACACGTGTTTCATCGATGTTACGACTTCTTCGAGGCTGAGGTCAGTATCAAGTAATCAAGTCTCTTAATTCCGGTGATAATTCCAACCCAGAAGAGGTTCCTAGAAGTTCTGCTCCTAGAGAGGTAGACCAATTAGTCTTGTGTCCTTCTTTTAGAAGAGCTGCCCCATCCGGCACCATTGGGTAGAATCCTTTGGATCGCCAGGCCGTGGCGTGTTCGCCGTGCAAATCATCAGTCTTACATTGCCAAGGTCCATCCCTATTAAAGGGAAGTAGTTTCCCCATACAGAAAGCGCAAATATTGAAACTCCCTATGTTTATAAGCTTATGCTTGGAGTAGGAGAGGTAGCACATGCGTTACCTAATAAAAGATGCAGCCTCCCAGGCGGCTGGTGGCGTTCACGCGTGGACGGTTGCAGACAAGCTTGCTTTTGGCACACCAATGGTGTGTCTGCTGTACACGTCTGCTGCACGTGTGTGACGGGGTTCTGTTTAAATGGAAATGACAGAGCCCGGGAAGAGCTAGTGTGAGTGACCAGAGCGTCATCTGCCCAAGATGGCGGCAGCCAACGTCCCAGCCTTTTCATGCCAGTTTGACTCTCTTCGCAAAAACTGCACCAGCTTAAGCCACGGCGCAATGGAGACCAGCTCGGATAACAGAAAGGTGAGTAAGGAAAATAAAAATGTCAGAAGGTCCTAAAATAGTATCGTTAAAAAGTAGAAGGCATAAGCAAAGTAAGTTAAAATTCACACCTATTTCAGTAAAATAGCAAGACACCCAAGCAACACAATGTAACCTGCTTCTGCAAACACTGCACATCCGTGTTGGGGCTACGTTTAAATGGAAATTATGTTGAGCTGAGAGAGACTGGAACACTAAGAAATGTAATCAATTATTTTATGAGGACCCAGAATAAAATATTTGTTATCTCAAGCCTAATTTAAGACCTTTCTCAGCCACATATACAAATACCTTGAAACAAGAAATATGACCAAAAGAAAGAGACAGAATCAATAAAGATAACTCACGAAAAACATTTATCTAAAGCCTCAGTTTGCATGGACAAGTGAAGAAAAATACATTTGAAATCAGATTTAATAACAAGATATTAATACAAGTAGCTTCATAGCACTAAACAAAACATTATTAGACAGCTGGAAAATCCCTGTGGAGAGAGAAACAGAATACATTTTGAGGTTCAGTTATCAATCATACAAACCAAAGCAAAGCTGATCACTTCAAGTTCGTCCTCGGTTAGGTCTGGTCAAGTATGAACTGAAGCACCATATGCCACACTTGGAGTCAGATAACCTCTCAGCTGAAAGGTTATTTCCCTGCACACTTTACCAGCCGGCAAAGTGCAGGATTCGAAGTCACAGTTGGATTTAGTTCAGTTCATTAAAAGTCTGTCCCACCCAGAGTGGATGGAAAGGGGCATAGGAAAGATAATACGATCAAACGTCTGTCTGACAGTATGCAAGGCAGGAAAGGAAAATGATAGCCAGCCCCAGACACCTCCTCCGAAGGGCAATTATGCCTCCAATGTTCCAGGTTTACACCCCTACTGTATCAATTCCATCAGTCAACGGGGCTCTCATTGGTCACTCATAGTGGGCTGTTGTGGGGTGATCACACAAATCCAAGAGAATTAAGTAATCCTTTTTGCAAATTTCATTAAGATTCATTAGGTTCAATTGTGTTCCCATTTTGTAATTTCCACAGACGTAGGTGGAGTTTTACTTTGCTTACAGTCCTTCCACTCGCAGGGACCTTCCCCTGGGTTTGCAACAATACTATTACATTTCTATCGAATATGCTTCTTAGTGAGAAGTGAGTCCTTTATTAGCAAATACAGAAATGAAACTTCACAGAAAGATCTCACAGGGATTAGGTGGTTGTCTCGCAGGGGTTACATTTACGCAGAATAAGAGAAGCATTCGAGGCCTACATGAAAATTAGCGAATCACTACCATTTAATGTCATTATAAATCATACATTTCATAAATGCATCTCGGTTATCGCCATTATAGTATTTATAGTTTCTCTCAGGTACTGCATCTCAATATTAGGTACTACTAAAAAAAAACAAATCTAAAGAATTATTTATATGTTATTCTTTATCAACTCATATTATTAACTCTCAATACATGTGTACAAGCTCAGTTTTACACTGTCAAATTTCTCTAAATATAAGCAATTTTTGCATTTCAAGAACTTCATTATGCATGTATATATTTTCAGATACGACGCACATTTTGAGTGTTATTGATCACAAACTCTCTTTGTTCACATTTTAATTTCTCATATCACGTAAATTCGTTCATGTATGTTTCCCATTGTATCTTTAAATTTGTTTACATTTTTGTATCATCTTTAGAACACTCTGCATGCTTTTATGATACAGTATGTATTCTCTCGTTTTTCTACTTAACAGGTTAACATGTCTTCATCAAGAAATATTTGTCGTAATGATGTTTTACAGGTGAGAATTGATAAAGGCAGACATCAGATAATATATTTGGTCTATCGCCTTCATCGTCTGCTGGAAAAGGACCATTTTGCTGCCTTCTAGAATTCCAAGTGGTCTGGATGTATATAATTGGCTGACATTAGTGCACCAATTCAGTACCCTTATTCTGTTATTATTAAATCCAATCACATACAATAAAAAAAATTCCCTTACATTTTTTGTTGAGCAATTCTTTTCAGTCTATCACCATAGTGCATGCAATATAACGCATGGCAATGATACTGAATAAACTCATATTTGGTCTGTCTACCACTTCATTCTGAGTCTGTAATTACTGTTTTAACTCCACTTTTATTTACCTCTCAAGTAAGGGGTCATTAGGATCTCAGGTGGATCGCCACTGCCCGCATGGCAGTGGCAATCTGCCCGAGATCTGTCCCCGCTCGCCACCCATTTCCCCCGCCATATTACTATGGCGGGGGGCCACGGCGGACGGAAAGACCGTCTACCGCATTTCCGCCTGGTCGACAAATCGACCGGCCGGAAAAGAGTTTAATATGGTGGCGGTGTCTGCTAGACACCGCCATCCATATTATAATGGGGCGGACACATGCCTTTCCGTGGCAGCGTTGCTGCCACTGAAAGGCATGCAGGAATCTCTTGCGGGGCCCGTTGCGGGCCCCTAGGGACTCTGGGTGTGGGGGGGGTGCACATGGGTCCTTCCCTCCCCCAAGCTAAACATGAGGTATCTGGGCCCACAAAACATTATCTGTTATCAGGCATACCTCTGGCCAACAATAAGAGTATTTCTTTGGACAATGCCAACTGTACTACGCCCCAACTTCAGGGCCTTTACCTTAATGCGTGCATTGGAGCTCTGGAATCTTTTAGACACTTCCAAACCAGACTTATGTTTTATTACGGAAACCTGGTTGCACTTGTCAGCTTCCCCTTCTATAGCTGTAGCATTTCCTGCCGATTATAGGGTAACTAGACTTGGTAGACAACTGAAAAAAGGAGGTGGAGTAGCTATTGCTGCTTGAAATACACTAAGTATTAAATTCTTGGACTCTTGTTCCACTCCTTGGCTGGAAATGATAATGTTTCAACTAGAAAGTGCCTCTAATTTAACCTAGAAGGAGGCGCTAGTCTATCACCCACCTGGCGGCAAAAAAGATTTCAGCATGAAGCTCATGGAATTGTTAGCTCCCTACATTCTAGCAGCAGATAATTTTCCGTTATTGGGTGAGTTCAATTACCAATTTGATACCGAATGTGACCCGGATTCCACCCATCTGTTGGCAGACAAGGAATCCCTTGGCCTTTACCACAAGGTTTCTGGTCTCACTCACATAGCTGGGCACACTCTTGATGCTGTTTTCACTAATGCCCCCAATCTAGTGGTGGATCCACCTGTGTCCCAGGTATGGACTGATCACTGTTCCTTAAATTTTTGCTTAGATAGCCAGAAACCCTTTGCTGTCCTTTGTAATGCCTTTAAACCTTGAGGAAGGTGGCCCCCCTCCACCTTCCTCCCTTCTATATTCCTCCTGTTGTGAACGATTTTGATGACATGGAAAGCCTTTGAGGATTATCTCATTCAGGCTTTAGAGATCATTGCTCTGCTGAAACTATGTAGGGCTAATAGCAAAAACCCTCCAGCTCCATGGTACTCTGAAGCTTTAAAAAAATAAAAATCAGGCATGTTGGAAATGGGAACGTAAAGGAGGAAATCTAAATTAGAAGAGGATAAACTGACTTATAAATCAGCATTTAGGAAATATTTAAAAAAACTGTAATAATGGCAGAAGGACCCACATTAGGGATAGAATTAACTCTGCTAACAATTCCTCAAAAGAGCTCTTCAAAATGTTCAAAGAACTCACGAATCCGAGGCTTTGTAGCCCGGCAATCCCCTCATCCCAGAGGCACTGTGATAATTTGGCGGAGTACTTTGAACATAAGATTAATAATATCTATAATTCCTTCCTTAATAATGCTTCACAGATAACATTAGATCATCCAGCTGACAAGGTAAATCTCCATCATCCTATTTTGGAATCCTTCAACTTGGCCAATCCCTGACCAAATGCAGGTCCAGTTTAAAACCATAAAAGTGGGTTCACTGTTGGACATTGTCCCCCCTCACGCTATCCCTACTTTGGCTCCTATCTTGTTGGCCCCATCATAGACCTATGTAATCTCTCACTAAAGTTAGCGACTCTTCCACTTAAATGGAAGACGGCACGAATTAGATCAATTCTTAACAAACCTTCGGCCGATCCTCTGGCTATGCTTAACTACAGACCTATATCACTACTTCTGTTTTTTCAAGATCTTGGAGTCATTGGTAAATCACCAGTTAGTGTAATGAAAGTCACTGATACCATCAAACTTGCCTTAGATAATGGGACCTCAGCCATGCTGGTTCTTCTGGACCTATCAGCGGTGTTTGATACCATCTCCCATCAGATCCTAGTCCATATACTGGGGGAGATTGGTCTCAGTAGTAACGCTCTAAATTGGATGGAAAACTTTCTATCAGATCATACCCATTTAGTGCAGATAAACTTCTTCATTTTAAAATCCAGGGCTCTGGTCGAAGGGGTGCCACAGGGATCGATCTTGAGTCCCACTCTTTTTAACATTTATGTGTCCCACCTGGCGAAGTTCATTAGGTCATGTGGCTTTGTCACCATCTCCTATGCAGATGATACACAACTGGTCATCACCATGAATTCTAACCCCACGCTCACTAAGGTTAAATTTAAAGACTGTATGTTAATGATCGCTGCATGGATGACTGCTAACTTTCTTCAACTTAATACAAACAAGACCGAGATTCTCATATTTGGGAAAGCTCACTCAGCTTGGTCCTCAGATTGGTGGCCACCGGAACTGGGACCACCTTCGACACCTAAAAAACATGTGAAAAACTAGAGTGTCACTTTGAATGACAATCTCTCCATGCAGGAACATGTTAAAACCATCTCTGGGACTTGTTTTGGCTGATGCTCATGCTTAGGAAGGTGTTTCAGTCCACTCCTTTGCAGGCTAGAAGAAACTTATCCAGCCTTTGATAGTGAGCCGTCTTGATTATGGGAACTCCCTAATGGTTGGGATGAACGAAGGTCTTCTTTCCAGACTTAGGTGGTGTAGAACACAGCGGCACAGCAACCTTGCATGGAAAGGGACCCTGCTATCTGGTAAGCAACCTACAGCCTTATATTCCAATTCGCCAGCTGAGATCAAGTGAACTGCATTTTTTGTGCCCCAAACGTATTTATAAAACCTGATTTGGGAGTCTCTCCTCTTTTTTGGCTCCTCATCACTGGAATCATCTGCCCTTGCACATCCGTTCTTGTTCAAAACTACCTCTTTTTAGAAATTTTCTGAAAACCTGGCTGTTCAATCTTTAACCCTGGTATCGCTCAATGAACTGTATTCTGCGGCTACAGCACCGAGATATCCCCTATGGTAGGATTTGTTGCGCATAGTAAATTATAAATTAAAAAGAGTTCCATCGAAGGACCATGGTTTGTAGAAATGAAAGGAAATTATTTGAGACCAATGAGTGACCGAAGGTTTGATAATGAAATGATAAAATCGGCCCAGTTCGATAAAATTGTTTGTAGGATTGAAGACAAATTTGCCACGCTTCGTGCTGCATCAAAGGATTCTAACAATAGTGGAAATAACCACACAGCATCACAAGAGGGGTATTGAATGCAACATAACCAAGATGATACCCACTTTAGAACTGGACACAAATCTCTATTGAGCATGGTAACCATGAGCACCTGGTTAGCTGATTCTCATTCCTGTTCTCTCCACCCAACAGATAAGCGCAACTACATGTTGCAGCAACAGTGTGAGCTGTCTCTGATAATCATGCAACACCAACACACCTCCTCCTTAGGTGCACTCCATCATGATACCCTTCCAAACAAAACTAACAATGCCATGCAGCCTTCAAAATCCTATCACTCACTCTTTTTCTGTCTCACCTGCACACCATGGCATAGCGACAGTAACAATAATAAGATCACAACTCTGGATTATACACATGACACTGAAATATCTGCGACATAGGCCCTACAGAGACCTACTACCCTTATCAGCGGTGCAGCCCATGACCCATTTGCTAAGCGATATGGCTCCTTGCCAGGGGCATGAAGCACTGTATACATGCAACTATAACAGCAATAGTGCACAATGCAATATTATGCTAAAAGGATAGATCCTAATTTGCCATTTCTCATTTCAGCAGATTAAGGAAACTGATTCTCCCAGGCACAGCCCAGCACACACACAGACAGTGCATCTCTTTCAAGGTAGGCAGGTTCTTAAACCTTTGCTTCAGTCAGGTCCAAGCAGGTCTTCAAGTGAGGTTGGAAGGTGGCGATCCGGGTGCCCAAAAAATCTTGTGCACCTGGTTAAAGAAATCCAGAACCTGTGAGAGGAAGCTGCCGAACTTTTCAAGGGATGCAGGAGAGTTGAAAACTCTGATCACTGACACCTTATGCTGATGGTTGGCACATATACGTGGGCTGGCCACATCTTTGGGTTGCTTGATTTTACTGATGGTTTATACATTTGTTTTTATCAAAAACTGTATTGCTTTAAAAAAAAAAAATCAAAAAGAAGATACAGTGTGTTCATATGAACCATTAGACAGAGCGTGTCAATTTTATACATTCAGAGTAATAATAATGGACAGCGACAGACATCTTATGCATATGCAATCTAATTCTCCCAATACCCCACCAGTCCTCATAGCAACCAAGACAAGTCACCTATTGAGAAGTCTATATATATTTGGGGGTAAACGTGCACGAGAAAAACAGCTTGTACCAATATTACACCATAGGAGACCTCAGCTATGTTAATGTTGATACTACATGGCAGTCTAAGGGTAGGTACTGGTACTTTCAGTATAAAAGGAATAGCCGGGGATCAATACCTTATGTCTGACATCCACAGGTTAGGCGTCATCAATGGTGAGACCACCCGACAGCAAACCCACCTTAATTGATTGTCTATGCTGTCCAAGGTAATGACCTTCCTCAGAGTTCCAGTGTCTGTGCCTTGAATCCTTCTAGTACATGTCCCATTCCATTGAAATGGGCGTCTTATGCAGGCCCCTGTATTGTTCTTGTCATAGGGCTTCACTTTCATCCAGTCCCCAGTGCAAGACCTACCCACGCCAGTCATCCACTCCAGAGACCAGTGGGGATTCCCACAGTTTTGTTATTGACCTTCTTGCCAACAACAGTGCTAAGTTTGTGAACTGTGCCACCACCTTAGAGCATTTGGACCACAGAGAAAGCCCCAATATACACTTCTCCAGGGGGGTCTCAGTGGTGTAGTCCAGTCAACTCCACCAATGCCTCCATGATCCCCTTCCAGTAACCAGCCGAGGGGGAGGGGCGTGCCATATCCACAACACATGGAGTAGGTTAGCCCCCTGGGTGTGACTGCAGGGACACGCCAAGGAGGCAGCTGGGTACATTCTGGGGGATATTTTCAAGAACTTGTGATAATCCTCGCCAAAATCGGTTAACACAATGTTTCATTTCGCCGTCTATTGCGGGAAAATAGCTCTGTGTTAACGTCCTATTCACAACATGGCGGTAACATGCGATAGTCTCGCAATAACGTGTCAAATATCCGCAATAAAAGTTGCAATGGGCCCAACTGCGAAAAAATCAGCGATAAGCTGCGCCAGGCTTGCAATTCACACACGTCAGGAGGGAAAAATCACTATAAAAGTAGAAAGAAAAAAACAAAAGCAAAACAACTGCGAAGCACAATGGAGGTAGCCGGAGCAAGTACAAAGGACAACCAGAACCCCACAAGACCTCCGGAGGCCCAGGCTGGGACTTCGGGGTCAGGGAAGGTCAAGGACAAGAAGAAGGGTTAAGACGTGGTTCAGTACGCAGGAAAGAAGGATCCTGATAACGGAGGTGATAGAACACCATCAACTACTGTTCGTCACCTCCACTGTGTCATTGGCAACAAAAAATGGAATATGGCAGTCCATTGTGGACAAGGTGTATGCAGTCGGGGTGCTGAAGAGGACAATGGAAGAGGTCAAGAGGCACTGGAATGATGTGAAGCGCAAAACCAAGAAGCAACTCGTCAACAACCAGAAGGCAGCAATGTAGACTGGAGGTGGGAGTCCAGCACCACAGGAGGAGCTGGATGAGATGGAGGAAATGGTGTTCACAGTCATCAGTGTGGAGAAGGTGGCAGGAGTTGGGGGACCGGACACTGCTCAACATGACCAAACACAACAGCAACAGGGTGAGTAATGACCAGGGACTGGGGGCGGGGGGAGATGGGCACAATGCCACATATGCACAATTAAGTATAGAACATCACCCACAATGACTCTGGAGCATGACTCTGATCCCCTTTGCACACGGCAGCATACCTAGAAACAGCAAGTAGGCCCCCATCGACTATGTGCCCAGAGGTGGCCCTTCACACACATCACCAATCTCACAACCAACCCATGCACATGTGTTAAACCCAGCAAAGTGGTGTGAGCGTGAGTAACACTGACAATGCAAGTGAGACTGCATGACAAATAGCATTGCTGCAGTCAATATATCATGAAATGTTGCACGCCACAACACTGATATGGCTGAGTGTGAATCCAAATCTGTAAAGGAGCAGGTCACACTCTGACACATCCACGCGCACAAAGAACCCCTGACCCCAACAACACATCTGCGGACAAACCATGCCCCAGACCCTCAACTCCCACCAAGAGACCAATGTACCCAAGTATGCAACATCTTAACACTGTATAAGCACAGAAGTCAAAGGCATACTGCAGGAAAAAGGATAAGGTGCAGCAAAATCAGAGCTGCAGGTGCGACTCTCCCAAAATGCAGCACAAACACATAACATGCAGAGCACATGAACATTGACAACAATGTGGTACAAACCGCAACACGTTCACAACAGAACAAAGGACAGAACTGGTGCCACTTGTGTGTAGAAAGTGGCCAATCACATTTTGCATAGCAGGGAAATGTGAGTTGATAATGTACAAGTACAAACACACATCCGTGATGTTCTTGAAATGTCCACGGCCCCACATAAAATAGGCAGCTCCTCCCAAACAGTCACAATGTACCATGTCATGCAGTCTGTATGTAAACATGTAGAATGCGTCAACATACATGTGAACACAATGCTAAACTGCATCTCCCCTTCACATTGTAGAGGGAAAACCAACACCTCCTGCAGAGCAGACCGAACCACTCTTCACTGATAACAAAGAGGACCTCCACACCTTCGACACCGACGCCCTCCAAGAGTTCATTGACATCTACGTCAACCCACCTCCAGGAGCAGGGCAGCCCAGCTGCATTGATGAGACCCCACACCTTGCACAGACCACACTGCAGGTGGCAACCACCATCACGGCTGCCTCCCAGGACCCCCATGAACGACACATGGCCTTCCAACACCATGTGTTCGGGTGCCAGGAGAAGTTGGCTGAAAAGGTGCGTATGGGGTTCGACCGCATGGCAGCCAAACTAGATGCCATACGTGGGTGTCTAAGTCCCATCAGTGATCACTCACAGTCCCTAACAGACACCCACAGTCCGCTCCATGCCTTCCAATGATCCATGGCTGACATCGCTGGAGTAATGACTCGGAGACAAGAACAACTCAGAGTGGCTCCAGCGATGTCACCCGGGAGTTGGGACACAAGAGGAAGATCATGGAGAACATGTAGCGGGTGCAGGCAGAAAGAGAGGCTGCCACGTCTGCACACCAGCGAGAGGTAGCTGGGTTCCTCAATGCCCTGCGGACCCTCCTCATGGCATTGCTGCCACAAGGCCCGGCCCGGATGAATGCTGCTGCTACCACTCCATCCACATCTCCGCCCCCTGAAGTGTCAATGCCACACAGTGCAGCAGACATTCCACCTCCGGCCCCTGATGTGTCACTGCCACACAGTGATGCAGACAGAACAACACCACCCACATGTGAGGCACATGGAAAAGCAGAGGACGAAGATGCGGACTAATCTGCCTCAGTGGTAAGAAGGACGCCGTAAAATTCATCTCCGCCACATGGCCTGTTTCTGCTTGGTTCTGGCCTCTGCAACATCACCTTCCACTGTCCCCCCATACACTCTGCGACACTCACCTTGGACGTCGACATGGACTGCCATATCCTGTGTGGTTACCAATGACACAGCAATCAGACTGTGGACTGAACTCTTCCTCTTCCAATGAACTTGTCATTCCCTAAAGGACTCTGGCTGGCCCTCCACGGGCCAACAATGTACAGTGGGGTTTGCATGGCCCTGTACTGCTCCACCTACAACACTCCACTGAATGTGCATTAAACATTAAATTTCACACAGATATGCCATGTCTATGATCATTCAAGTGTGGTAGTATGGATGAATGTAGGCTCAGTGATTCCCCCTTAAGTCCATGTTGCTCATGTTGTGGGACTGGAGTCACAGGGTGCAATATTACCGATTGCGGTCCGGGTGGCACCGACACTACAACAGAGATACACACAGGGGCTGGGGTGTAGCAGCCTGTGTGCGCAGGGGCCGGCAAGCGAAGATGGCGTGTGCAATCATATGAACTCTGCCATTCATGAATCTGGACTCTGTTTCAGTTAAGGAACCTGGTGGACTGCAGTGTATACCGGCAGGTGGTTGGAGACACACCAGTGGCAGCAGGTGAGCAGTGAGGCCTGGCTCCGCAGTGTCAGCACTCTCTCTCCCTCTACCTCTCTTCCTTTCACACCCTCTCTCTCCTCTTTCTCTTTTTCGCTTTCTCTTTCTCTTTCTCTCCCTCTCTATCTCTCTCTCTCTCTCTCTCTCTCTTTCTCTCCCTCTCTTTCTCTCTCTCTCTCTCTCTCTCTTTCTCTCTCACATTCTCACTCTCTTTCTCTATCTCTCGGCCCTTTGATGAGTGCATGACACACCTTCTTATCTTGACTTTTGTCTTGAAGGCTGCGACTTACAGATTGTCCAGAGAAGACCCTCCATGACTCTTCAAAATAGTTGTTTTGAGTTTGATTTGAATAAAATGATTTGTTTGGAAATTCAAAGATGTTTGAATAATTTTCCTTTTTCTGACCACACATGAATGTTGATTGTTGTAATTGTGCAACATCAGGTGAATTGTTTTGTTCATGATTTCGTACAGTTGATGTAACATATCTTTGTCCGGGGGGAGGGTGGGGGTGGTGGGTGTTATGGCCCTCTTGGGCGTCCGAGCTGCATGATCAGTAGCTCCATGGCATCTGTTCTTAAGGTGTGGCTCTGGGCTGGGCTCCCTTTTATGGTGCAGGTTGTCGTCCGACTTTACACCAGGTAAGAGCAGGTGTTCCTGCTGCTAACGCGCCTTATCACCTGTTGTGGGATCTTATCGCTGATCTGGCTGGTCGTTGAAAATGTTGCGAAGTGGTGTTTTCACAGCTTTTTGCACGGGAACACCTACTCTGCATATCATTAGTGTTAGTTTCAGGAGTCATCTGTGGCGATGATTTTTGTAGCTGCTATTGCAGGTAAACTGGTGATATCAGCTGTTAGCACCAGCTTGTAAATAGGGCAATAGATGTATCGCCACTTTGGCTGCGATAAAGTGCTGCTAACTCGGCGATAAGTCCTTGAGAATGTGCCCCTCTGTTGATTCTGTGTGGTGTTAAATATGCTCTTTGTAAAATGGAGATTTGAATGATTTTAAATCTCAAATTAAAATTTTCTTGGGATTTTCCAACAAACAGGCTCATTTCTTATCTGTGACCTCGCTGGCCACGTCAGCCTCCGATTTGGCTTTTAGTGAAGTAAATGGTGTCATAAGGTGTTCCTGGAGTCCCTGGAAGAGCAATCCTATTAGGTCTCCACCATGGCCCATGGTATGAAGTCCCCAAAGAAACTCATGAGTTATGAGTTCTCTTCCATCCATCGCCCATTGCTTACGAATGTACTGGAGAATACTGGCATGCGTTAAGAATAGGGGGGCTTATTTACAAGAAACTGACGCAGATGTGTCAGTTTCTCTGCGCCTTTGTTGGAAACCCTTGCGCCACCATGGATGCGCTGTATTTACAATACGGCGCACCAAGGCGCAAGGATTGACGGATGCGTCAAAAAATTCTGACGCATCTGTCGGCGCAAAAGTTAAGCATTGCTGAAGTTGTGTTGCAAGCATGACACAACGCCAGCAAAGCATGGGGAGGCCTATTCCTAATACACTGAGTCACTCCTTACGCTTGCTCCAAGCAGGCATAGTGTTTTGACGCAGTGGCGTCCTAGAAGAGGCACAGTGAAATCTTGGAGATTTCACAACATCACTTCTACGAGGCTTTTCAGTGTGGGAACGCCCACCCTGCATATATAAAACCTGACACAGGTATAATGTGATGCAGGGCTTCACAAGGTGATGCATTTCCCTAGATGCGTCGAGTTGTAAATGGGCCGACATGTGGTGCATTATTTACACCGCCGCTGCGTCACAAAAAGTAACACAACGGGGGTGCAAAAGTGTCACAAAGGGCTTGTAAATCTGCCCCAGGGTTTCTGGCAGCCCATGAGTGTGTAAAAAATCAGTGTGTGATAATAATGGGCCATCCACAAATAGTGTGCCCACCGTAGTTACTCCTGCCTGCTCCCAGGGGCCAGTCTACATGTTGTCAGGTTGCCTGGAGAGGTGAGCAATCCACATAATGGGATATTCGGCTCATAGGGCGCTGTGAAGAAGCGTATTTCATTGCCATTTTCCAGAAGGCGAGAGCTATGCTTAGCAAAAGTGAGCCTCTATATATAGGTCAGGCACCTGGGCAGATCAGCCTATGCAACAGACCTTAACTAATTTGGGGTGCTGTGTAACCTATGTCTCACAGGTTAGGTCCGTCAACCAGTAGGATAACCACTGTAGTTGTCTGGCTATACAATAGGCTGTAAAGTCTGGGGTCCCCATCCCCCCCTGTCCGTTGGCAAGTATAATTTCATTAAACTGACTATGCGGCACACATATCTCCATATTAGGTCAATTAGTATTGTATTTAACAGTTTGAACACACGATTGGCAAATTCACAAAGTGATACAATAGGCATAGCAACATCACCATCTTTGCCAGGGCTAGACAGCTTGCCACTGACATAGGTAATGTGACCCTAAAGGTCACCTGGGATTTATGTGCATTAACCATACAAATTATGCTACCATCCAAAAAATCTTGAGTCTCATGATATACCTGAATTCCAAGGTAACGAAAGATGTGTGGGGCCATTTGTGTCTGCAAGTCCCAGAACCGGAGTTTGGGTGCCACAGCAAATGAATAGGCACATGATTCATCTGCATTGATTTGGAGTCCGGATAGATTGCTGAACATCAACAGCAACTTGGCAATCTCCACCTGCCCCTCCTGGATATCCCTAAAATACAGGATCATATCATCTGCATAGAGTATTATAGTATGCACTGTGTTATCTATAAGAATCCCTATATGTCCAGCCTTCTGACTGATCAGTTGTGCTATGGGTTCAATTGCCACTGTGAAGAGGAGAGGGGGCAGCCCTGTCTCATACTGCACCACACCTGATATGAGTCTGAGATATAAGGGCCAGTTCTTGTTCTGGCTGTAGGTGCCGTATAAAGTTGCTTTACCCATTTGAAATAGCAAAAGGTATCCCATAAGGATAGACTTTGAAGCGTGGCTAGGTTACACCATGCGCAAAAACCAATATTTGAGTAGCAATATGATCAAATATCTTCAAGAGTTGCTCTAGGGAACAAAATGGAAATGGCCACCCACGTCCCAAAAATCCTTTTTGGCAGAAAGTACACAGTGGATAAGCAATAGACGCAATATCGCTACTGAGCAAAAGCACAATAGCATTCAAAGTTCAGTCATGTCAAATAATTAGTCCAATAAAGTATCCAAAGTCAAATGTTCAAACAGTTATCTTCCTTATTTCTTTATTTCCTTTGTTCTTGTAAAAATTGTAGAAGTTTTATGCATAGATTCTTGATGGTGAGTTGGTGTAGTTGACATCACCAAATGTAGCCAAATATCCGACACGTGTTTCGTCTCGGGAAAAGTCACCCGACGACTTCATCAGGGCTACAACAACAGAAAATATAAAGGCACTCAAAATGATGTTCAGCTCAATTTGTGAGTATATAGATCAAAACATGTTCGTCACCAAGATTTTGTGTGAACATAAAGACTGAAAAGTGAATAAGAGCCAAAAACCAATAATCATCAGAAATTCACCCAGTGATAGAAACACACCAATCATGTAGTGTAAAAGAAGAAAATAAATCTCAGAACAGAACCAGGAATGTCGCAGAGAGAATGGTATCCCATAACAAGGCAGTTTTGCTAGCATAAAATCCCATCCTTGGGTATCAAAGGCTTGTCGGACATACAATGATAGGTATCCGGCATTTGGATGATGGTCTCGAGCATCATGCATTATTCTAAACAGCTGCCGTATATTCAGGGAGGGATTGGCGTGGGGGAGAAATCAGCATTTTTCCGTATGTGCCAATTGCGGAAGCTCAGTTCAGTTCAGTTCTTTATTTGTTTCGAAGGTTAAAAACCATCATAAAAATACATAGTAATACATGGTCACATAAAAACGTACTGAACATCATCATTGAAAAAGAGAGCCAAGTTAAAAAATAAGGGTTTTGTAAATAGTATGAACAAAGTGCAGGTATGACAAAGGTATGACAAAGGGCACCACATGACCTTTTGGTTCCATCCCATTTCATCCGACTTTGTCAGCCCCTTGTGTTTCTTAATTTGAACACAATTTTTAGAAAACTCATGACAGCAAACAAAGTTCGTATTTCAGTAGCTCTTTGCAGAAACAATAAGGCAGATTTGGCATGGATGATATTTGAGTCCTTTAAAATATCCACCAAGAATATTTGACGCGGTGTTTTATAAAAAGGGCACAGTAATACAAAATCAAGGGTGTCCTGCGGAGACCTATTGTCGCAGCCGCAGGCACCCTTCTGCTCAATTGTTTGCGTAAATCCAGACGGATAAGCTAAAATGTTGTGCAACCAATTGAGCCTAAAACGAGTCATTAAAAACCTCTCATGTTGACTGTACATTAAAAAGAGATACGGTTCCATGCCCACTTCATTGCTAACAAGCGAATGAGCAACTACCGAGGGTTTAAAAGAGTCGAGCTCCCTCCTCCTACAATCATATTGTTCCAGTAGTTGCTTTTGTGCAGAGTGTCTGCAATATATATCCACAGTTGCGGGGTCCAGAAATAACCTATGTTGGCCAATGTCCCCCAATGTATCTTTGACATATTTCAGCCAGGGGATTTGGAGCCATCTATCTTTCCGCAGGCAATCCTGGATGATCTGTCTGGACAGTTCCGCATTGGGGTTTGACCAAATTTTAATCCAGGCCAATATTGGTCTCAGTCTGATCAGGTCAGATATGTATGGGGTGCCCAACTCTTCGTGTGTTATCGCTGCTGGGATGCTCATCGGAAGTTTCAAAAGTTTTTTAAAAAATTTGTCTTCCTCTCTTTGTATCTGCTGTGCATCCCTGAAACCCCACACTTCCGCTCCATAGATGGTCTTTGAGATGCTAACCGATCTGTACAATGTCATCACCTGCTCTGGAGACCAACGTCCCATTCGTCGGGCAAAGGTTAGTATGGCCCCATTTGCTGAGACTAGTCTCCTAGACCTCTCCTCTATCAAAGGGGCAAACTTGAACCTTTCATCAAATAAAAGACCCAAGTACGGAAATGAGTTGACAGTGTCCAAGACATGATCCCCTAGTTTAAACACAAATTTCTTCTGTGGTTTCTTCCCCACTACCATGATAAAGGATTTTGTCAGGTTGACGGAGAGGTCCAAATTCATCATAAAGTCAGAGAATCCTTTAATTAAAAGCTGCAGTCCAACTGCTGTTCATGCAAGGAGGACCGCGTCATCAGCGTACAAAAGTACCGGCAGATGACGCGAGCCCACCTTTGGGCAGTCAGTCCCCAGTGCTATCAGGGCACTCTCTAAGCCGTTTATGTAGAGGGAGAACAAGAACGGCGCCAGGATACACCCCTGCCTCACCCCGCCAGAGCACGGGAAGGGATCGGTACTCACCCCCCCCGCGCTATAGCGGACCTTGGCAGTGGTGTTCCAGTGCAGCTCCCTTAGAATGTTAATAAGATCTGGGTCAATTCCCAAGTTAAACATGAGTGTCCATAGTTTAGCTTTATTGACGTTATCAAAAGCTGCTGCTAAGTCCATGAATCCCATATACATGGTCCCATCAGTCGTCTTGGTGTATTTAGCCGTAAGGAGGTATAGGTTGAGGCATTGGTCACTAGTTGACCTGCCTGTTCGGAACCCATACTGGGTATCCACCAGAATGTTGTGAGTGTCAGTCCAATCTATAAGGCGGTTGAGGAGCGCCCTCCCGAGTACTTTGGCAGAGACATCAATCAACGATATAGGTCTGTAACACTGCGGGCTGTCCCTACAGCCTTTCTTATATATAGGGACAATCACCGCAGTGGACCATGATCTTGGAAGTCCCGATTTGATTGCTGCATTGAGTACTCTCGTTATCACTGGAGCCCATAAATCGGTATTACTAAGGAATAAATCTGGTGGGGTACCATCAGGGCCTGGGGCCTTGTTTCGTGTCAGCCCTAGGATTGCTTTTAGGACTTCCTCCAAAGATAATTCTAGTTGTTCTGCCCTTGGCCCCTTCCATATTCCATCTCCAATGTCTACCTCCTGCTGGTTGTACAAGGATTTAACATTGGGTGATCCATTGTTCTGGTAATATGTTAGAGCTAATGGCGGGGGAGCTTGAGTCATGGAAGCATGGTCTATTTATAATTTTCCAAAACTGTGCATAGTCCCGGTTTTCACCAGCCTCCCTAAGGTCTGCCCAAACTTCTTTTTGGAGAGCACTCTTTCTTTTCTTTACCTGGGTTTTGTAGTTCTGTCTGCAACGGATAATTTCATTCTTGTCCCTCGGGGCCTTTTTTAGACTTTGCTTTAGTTCTCTTAGGGCCCTTGAGCAGTTTGTATCAAACCATCTTGGAAAGGGTGACTGTTTTGCGGGCTTCTTAGTTTTTAATAATCCTTCTGCAATTTTGGTTAGAGATTCAAAGGCTACTACCACTCCTCTGCCCTCTATTGAAAGATCTAGACAGGTCTCTATATGACCTTTCCCTTCGTCCACTAGTTTAGAGTAAAAGTCTTGCGGATTAATCATTGACCACCTTATACGTCTCCCCTGGTCTATTGGTTGGATTTGGGTTTCCTTGACCATCCCTGGGTTATTCCTAATTAAATCTTTACGGTTAATTTCTATTGAAATGGGGTTGTGATCACTAAAGGGGCTCCACTCTGTTGTTGTTTTTATAATCTGCTCTCTAGCGCAGGCAGAGATCATTATATAATCAATTATGGACCCCCCCACCTCTCCCTTTGAATGTGGGTGTTGGGGATTCCCCTGCTTTATGTGCATCTAAATCCATAACATGAGTGAGCGCAAAGTTATCTAGTAGCTTCATCAGAGCCGTGCCCTCTTTATTGTGTGCAAAATGGGGGCCCTTTTCTAGGGGGCAGGCTGACCAGTCAGCAGATATAGGGAATAGTTTGGGGCATAGATGACAATTAAAGTCCCCCATCAACAGGACAGTTGGCTCTGGCCCCTTCATCCTTAAATCCAATTCCTCATTTATTCTACTCTCCATCTCTGCTAATACGGAAAAGTTCCCCTCCACCGGCCCAGAATTATAAAAATTTATGAAAAGTAGCCTCTCCCCGTGATGTTGTAGTGAGACTACTTGTGTATTATCTGACATCCAGTCTGGGTGTGACCAGGTGCCATTCAGGTCTAAATCTACGTATGTTACTAGGCCTCCTTTTGCTCTCCCAGAGTTCGTACCTTGGGCAGGTCTAAAAAAACACTTATAGCCCTCCAATTGACACAGGTCCGAATCCCGTGCCCATGTTTCTTGGAGCGCTATAACATGAAAACCCCTTATGAATTCTATCCACTCCTTGCTTTTTAATTTGGCTTCCAGGCCTGCGATATTCCAGGATAAGACGGTCAATCCATCCCTATTCTCTTTACCACTAACTGTGATAACATCATTTGTTCTTACCTCCCCCACTATTGGTGCATCTTTGATATTTACATTGTTGTCCCCCTGGCTCAAATGTTGTTCTAGCCTCACGGTTTGTGTATTCTCCACACTCCCAACTTCACCCCCTACTTCTAAGCCTAAGCATCCACTAGTCGCTGGACTTGATACAGCGTTATTTTCTAGTGGGATGAGTCAATCAATGTCCTCGAGTGATTGAATAGGGGCAAATCTGTTTCTCCATTGAGAGTAGTCTCGAGGAGGAAAGGACTGGTCGGGACGGTTTACTGGTCTTGGTCTATGTGTACGTTGTGGTCTTCCCAGGATCCACCCGCCCTCATCAACTGCACAATTAATGTTCCGATTCCTTGGGTAAAAATACCCGAGTGGGAGTGCACAAATTGTGCTGGTTTGATTCCTATTAGCATTCTTCAGGATGTAGTCAACCAATCTGGTATCCCTAAAATTTGCAACTATGCAGTCCCCTCTTATGTCTCCCACCAATCCAATTTACCCTTCTTACGTGCACTATCTCTCCTCTTTCCCCATTATTTAGTGGTCTGTGAATGTTCAACCACTTGGAGATTTTGGTGAGTAATTGATGATGTGATTCTCTCTCTGTAGGCCTAATTTCTGGCGCCCCTGCAAAAACTATTACAAATGGGCTAGCCTCTGGGGGGAGATCTATATGTGGGGCGGGACTATTAGTGGTATAGAAGGGGTCGAAGTCTGTAAAACAATGATCGTATTTCTCGTCCCTCTGGGGGGGGTCTTCCTGTCTCCATTGCATTAGTGGTGGTAAAGGAGGTTTTTCCGTATTTTTGGGGTTCATGCTGTGAGTGTGTCCCCCCCTCGATTTGTCATTAGAGCCCCCTCTTTGGATTTGGTCAGTTTTTGGGGCCTCGTGTATCTGGGCAATTGTGTGTTGAGTGTGACTGACACAGTTGTTATTTTGCACTCTATTTTTACTTACATTATCATTAGTGACCACCTCAGTAGGTTGAGTTACACCAACAGCAGATTTTACCAATGTGTTCTCTAGCGCCTTGCTTTGTTTGGAGAGCTCACACATTATTTTGTCCACCTTGCTAATGATAGGCTTTAATTGTGCCGCCATAAAGGATTCTAGATGTTTTTTAAGATCTACGACTATTGTCTCGACCCACCCCGGTGGAATAGTTTCTACTTGAGAATGATTTTCTACTAGTATATACTCTTGTGTGCATGTTGAGGGATTGCCTCTTACTGGTACTTTCCTTTGTTTCTGCAGTCCCTTGGACCTCCCCTGTCTCTTCCTTTTTACCTGATGGATCATTTCGTTGCACCCAGAAGTTTCTTGTCCCGGGGTTTGTGCACAGGGGACATCCTCGGGGTCATTGTTTGATTGGGTCACGTTACCATGCATAATTGGACTCTCTACTATTGTTGGGTCTCTGGGGGGTGTTTGGGTGATTACCCTGAAGTTGGGTGAGGAGGATAAACTCCGTTCCATACGTTCTATTTCCCCCGTGACTTTTTTTAACATTAAGTCAATTGCTGTAGGTTTGTTCCCCTTCAGGAGGGCACACTCGTTCGTTGCCACTCGTGTTTGCTTAGGGGTCTTTCTCTTGTTAGTTTTGTTCACAGCCGAACGTGTGTTGGGATGGTTAGACATTTTTCCTTTTAATCTCCCACTAAATCACTCTAGTGCCTAAAAGTAAAATAAACTAGTTTAGGTAGTCTGCATTAAATGGGAGTCCCACAATTTTACGAATAGCTACCCAGCTTGGTTCTCTAGTGGGCCTCTTTGTGCCGCCGTTAAGTTAATCTAAGTATTTTGTGGAGGGCTTCGATAGAATTTGAGAGTTCCAGACACTCAAAGTGCAATACCTGGCTCAGTTGTTAAGAGTCCGCTCGGGCCGAGGGGGTGGCCCGTCCCGTCCCTCGTCGTCCCGGACGGCCACAGACGGCCCGCCCTCTGCCCGGGCTCCGCCCGGCCCGTCCCGCGAGGCGGGAGGCAGCACGCAGATTTAAAGCACCTCCGTGCGTGTTTGTGGGCGTCACCTTCCCAAGTGCTGCTGGGGCTTGTGGTTCGAAGCCTCCCCCTCTCGGCGGCCGCTCCCGGTGTACAACGGAGCAGGCGGCGGGGGAAGTGTCAGTGAGGCAGGTAGATGCCCCGGTCACTCCAATGCCCCCAGGCTCGTGGCAGAAGGTCCGTCGGTCTGCTGGTCAACCCCAATTGCGGAAGCAACAGTGGTAACCGCCAGGCCAGTATTTTGCTAAGTTTTTTGTATTCCATGTTCAGTAATGATAATGGTCTATACGAGGATAACTCAATGGGGATTTGCTGGGTTTTAACAGGGATGTCATGAGTGCTTCTCTGGCATTAAGGGGAGTATTATAGGGCTTCTCAAATTGTGGAACAAATCTCGTAGCATATTTGGGGTAGAATTCATCTTAATGCCATCGGAGCCCGGTGTTTTATTTCAGGCCAGCTCTTTGATGGTACCACGAATTTCATTCACCGAAATGGGACCGGCGAGAGCCTCCCGCTCATTCGCCTGTACCCCAATGTCACCTGACAAAGAAACATTGCTATCTCTGCTGGGTCGGGAGGTAGCTGGGCTGCATATAGTACCAAATAAAAGTCATGGAATAACATGTTCAACCCCAATTGTGTCGCCAAAAATAACTGAGCCGGCATATTGATCGCCAGGATAGGCATGGGAGATTGTGTGACCATGTTAAGCGTGCCAGTAGTGCGCACAACTTATCTGCATCAACATGCACTTTCTGCGGGTAAACCCTATAATCTATCACACTGAGGCATATGCAGATGTAAGTCTGGCTTCCTCAATTGGATTGCAGCTTTGGCGTTCTTGGCAGTTGCTCAGGTAGTTTCCAGGCTTATGAGCTCTGCAACATGGCCCCATGACACATGGTATTTCCAGTGGGCTGTGATCTGATATTGTTTTTCCTAGTTACATGGTATGTGTGAAGTTAGTTCAGAAGTGTGGAGGGCAGAGGAATCTGTCAAGATGGGAGTGGAGTGCATGTGGATTAGAGTAAAAGGAATGTTCCCTCATACCTATTTTACAGCTTTGCCATATGTCCAGAAGACTTCGGACATCAACCCACTGTTCCAACACTCGAACCTGGCACACCATGCCAGCTCCAGGCATGGGGGGGGGGGGTGCGAGCGATCTAAAGTTGCTTCTAATATTGTGTTTGAGTCCCCACAACACCCACGGGTATGGAGCCCAGTCCGCCAAGACGGACGACAGATGGGAAAAGAAGGTGTCTTGTTCGGTATTAGGCGCATAAATACATCCCAACACTATTGTTTGCTGATCTAGCATGGTCCTTAGTAAAACGTAACAACACTGTGTATCTATCTTGGAGTCAAGCACCACAAATGTACCCACAGCCAGAAAGCAGAGTAGGATGTATGGAACAGCTGCCCTCTCCATCGTTTCTGTAGTTTTTGAGCTTCTCAAACCACTAAGTAGTTTTCTTGTATGAGGGTGATCTGGGCACGGCACCTATGCAACTGAGCCAGTATTCTGTGCCTTTTGTGTACAGATCCCATTCCCCAACCATTCCAAGTTATTATATTGTAATCACATTTTTGGCAGAATAGCACAGTGGAAATTGTTTGTTTCCACACACTTTTCCCATTACCACCTAGCAATGTTTCAAATGACAGTGTCAAACAGTAAAGAACATTCCCACAATACTTGGTCCAGTGATTCTTCGTTCTTATCGGGCCTGCGTTACCTAACCCATAAGGGTATTGCGCCTACACAGTGCGTACATTGCAACCACTGCTGGTCATCCAGACCCAGGGCCCCAGCACTGGTAACATCAAGAAGGTACCTGCTGCAGCAAGTTTAAGGCGACATACATGGGGCGTGATCACATCCATAGACATTGACATAACAGAGGAGTCTGTTTGGGGGAGTACACCCATTGAGCCTAATATTCAGTGGCATAAGCGTATCTTGTTTATCTAACCGGCAAAAGTCAACTAAATCCTACCTGTTGAACAGAAGATTTTCCCCCTGTAAAACTCATGACAGTCACCCCAGTAAGTCATTGACAGTCTGTGGGGTAATCGTTGGGAACAGGGCACTGCTGCTGTTGGATTGGTTGCCGACTGGATGGCTGCCAACTGTCCCCATAAGGTCTGCTGTGGGGAGGGGGTCCCCCCAGAGCCATCCCGGGTGACCATACCATGTCGCCACTGCTGAGGAACACATCGCTCCTTAAGTGGTGCAGGCCCAGCAGACCTCCTCTTTGGGTGTCTGGAAAATATTTTTCAAACCATTCCCAGTCCATTACTCAAGCCTCAAAAAAGTGGGTGCTTTGTTCATGTATTACTTTGAGTTTGACCGGGAATAGCAGTGCATACGTGAGGCTGGCTGTATGCAAGTGTCTTTTTATGACCAAGAAATGTGTATTTTTACGTCGAACAGCATTCGTATAGTCCGGGAAGATTGAGATCCTTGTATTGTCCATAAGGATGGGTGCTTTTTCATGAGCTGCTTGTAATAGTACATCCTAGTCCTTGAAATTGAGGATCTTGGCCACTTTGGGCCCTGGTGGTGCTCTAGTGATAGGTTTTCTCATGGGGACTCGGTGTGCCCTCCTGACAATAAATAACTCAGACAGGCCACTTGAGGCCACCACTCTTCTAAGCCAATCCTCCACATACTAAGGGCCCTTGCTCTTCAAGGGCATCAATAATCTCACATTGTTCCTACAGGACCTCCCTTCTGCATCCTCCGCCCATTCTTGGAGGTGATACACCTGCCAACACAGGGTAAACATCGTTTACCACGAATCCTTTTCCCCGCATGGAATTACAACACGGTCATTACAATGACTGTGTTGTAACAACGCATACCATTACTCCGCAAGTTGGAACAACGACTTGCGGAGGGGGCAGAAGGTGTTGGATTTAAAATACAACAACTTCCCTACTGCTGCACATACTGGAGTTGGACTAGTAAATGATACTATTCCAAAATCCAGCGCTCCCCCTAGAGCAAGTCGATGTTACGATTTGCTGGGTAATGGTATGAGTTGTTACAACTCGGTCATTGTAACGACTGCGTTGCAATTGCATGCGGGGAAAAAGCAATGCGGAATAAAGTGTCAAATTCCCGCCGCAGTTGAGCGGTTTGCGTTGTGTGGTCCCTGTGGCCCGGAGACAGGGTGGAGAGTGCCAGTTCATTAGTCATGACCCTATCCACCAATTTACATTGGTTTTCCTTCAGCAGGCTGATGTCTGTGGTGATGACTCCTAACCTCTGTTCAATGGTCATTCTAAAGTCCCGTATTTCTTGAAGGATAACATTTCATTTATCTCATGGTGGAAGATATGCAGTCGCTTGGGGCCCGATTCACAGAATGAACTTAAGACTAAATCCTAAATTTACTACTATTTGGTATTCACAGCATGCACTTACTACTTTCGGGATTCACAGAGTGAACTTACTACTTTCGGGATTCACAGAATGAACTCACTACTTTTGGTATTCACAGAATAGATTTAAGACTACTAACTTTACGTCCGCCCTCAGGCCGGACATTCTGGCCCGGAGGCGGAGTTTCCGGCCCGGAGGCGGACCTTCCAGCTTGGGGGCAGAGCTTGCGGCCCGGCGCGGAGCTTCCGGCCCGGAGGCGGAGCTTGTGGCTTGGAGGCGGAGCTTCTGGCTCGGAGTTGGGGATTTAGCCATGGCTGAAATCTCCGACTCTGGGCCGCACGCTCCGCCTCGGGCCGCAAGCTCCGCCTCCAAGCCTGAAGCTCCACCTCCGGGCCGGAATTTCCAGCCCGAGTGCGGACGTAAAGTTAGTAGTCTTAAATCTATTCTGTGAATACCGAAAGTAGTAAGTTTATTCTGTGAATCCCGAAAGTAGTAAGTTCACTCTGTGAATCCCGAAAGTCGTAAGTGCATTCTGTGAAAACCAAATAGTAGTAAGTTTAGGATTTAGTCTTAAATTCATTCTGTGAATCGGGCACTTGGAGTCTGGGCTGGCGAGCACTCTGAGGGCATGGAGCGGGATAGTCTGTCCCTTTTGACTTTGGTGCGCCCTATGGACACTGTGACCGGTATTCAGCTCCTACAGCCCGGGGACAGGCAGGGACCCATCCATTGTCCCATCCACCGCGGCCCCTGCAGCTCACTTGAAAGGGGCACCTCCCACAGTCACAGGGGGACACTCATGAAGTCCTTCACCGCTCCCGTGTGACTTCAGCTATCAGCAGTGAGAAGCGGTGCTAGGGGTCTGCTGAAGATTACAGAGCAACAGCTGTCTACGGTGTGTCTGTGGGCCCGGAGGGACCCTGCGCACCATGTTCGGGTCTCCTTATCTTCTCATAGCTCCCTGGAATAAGGGGGGGGAGCCGTCACAACTGCACCATATGAGAATCAGTAATGTGGGCCTTAGGTGCTCTGCATGACATCCGGAAACTTACTGCGGCATGGGGGGGCAATCAAATGTAACTTCACAGTTCCCACAATGCTGTCACTGAGCCTCCAACATCGAGCCCATAGGTTTTATGGCAGCGATAATACAGTAAGTGCATCTATAATTTTTGCATTCACCCTCCATCACAGCTCCGGTCCCCCGATTGCGCATCTTAACAGAGTCATGTGGTAGCGCCCTCCGCGTGCCTCCATGTCCCCCAGTGAGACTTATGCTTCAGTCCCAGGGCCTGCCCTATGCTGCAAGGCTGGGGTCAGCAAGTAGGCCCAAGTCTCAGAAATTACTGCCTGGATGCAAAAGTGTATCCCAAAACTCCAACAATGGCCTCTGTCATCTACAAATCCCCGTGTGGGCAGCCGGCACAACCAGGGCAGTCTGTTGATGCCCCCAATCAGTCTCTGCATACCTCATATTCAGACCCAGCGTAGGGCACCTAGCGCCGCATTCCACCAGGCCTCGCACACCCCTGGGCCTGCTTTATCGGTTCACCTCACAATCACTGTCCAACAGGGGCTCTCACATGCTCAGATTCATTCATCCGTGTCCTCCTCTCACCACCTGTGTGGTTGTGGTAATCGGGCTGATCAGACCCCTGTCGTGGCCCAGCGCAGCCCAGCGAGCAGATCACCAACACCATGCCAAAGTAACCAGCCAGCCCTGGCACCAATGTCTCAATCTGTAGTCCCCCGGGTCTTCCAGCTCACCGAACCCTCAGGCGCACCCATCCGCCTTCAAACTTGGGCTCCACTCATACCAGCCCCAAGGCCATCTGACTTCTGCTGCCATTTTGTACATGCAGCGTGGATGCAACCAACTCAGTGTGCCTAGCCGCCCTCTGGGTTTTAATGGCAGACTGCATGATCAGTAGCTCCATGGCATCTTTTGTTCTTCAGTTGTGGCTCTGGGCTGGGCTCCCATGTGTATCAGACTTGGAAGCAAAGCCAGAGCCGATACCGCAGCCAGAAGGGCAGAATAAGGGGAATTTGGAGCCATGGTCCGGGAGCCCACAAGCTATTCCTCCGCTATGTTAGGCTGCTGACCACGCCCCCTACAAATGGTCCTCAAATATGATAAGATATTGGTGACACACTCTTCATATTCACTTCTAAGTCGCAATTGTGCGGTAGTCAAAACAATGATCATTATCCAATTCCAGGTGTCCCATAAGAAAATCACAAAAAAAATGTGGACCCAAAATATCTTGGCAAAACTACTCAGAACCAACATTTTGACAAGATAAGTATACAAAGGTATACGTAGTTTTACTATACTTAACATCACAAACATATATCTTGATAGGAACTTACCAGGAGGATATTTTATTTCTCAATATTTATACATCGATATTTTTGCCTCATGATATTTTTCATCAATATTTTGACAATCAAAATCCAAATCACATGTATTGAATTTCTGGTTGCTGCTCATAAATCAATGTGAATGCGACCTGTGACAACAGCTAACACATGATAATAGAGGTGTGTGCTTGGGAAAGAGGGTCATCATTCTGATCCCACAGAAGAATTTCTCTTGTATTGTTTCTACCTAGGGATTTCGGTGCAGGAGTTACTGGCCAGGGAGTACGACAATCACATGGGGCACATAGTACGCATGTGACTGAATGCAGTTGGGCATCTGATTAAGTCTCCTAATTCTGCAGGATATTTCAGTTGTAAAGGATTTTCTTGCTGTATTCGATGGCATTTTCCAGTAACGTAAATAAGTTTGGTGTGGTACCAATATAATTAGATCAGAGGGTGCAGTGGAGCAGGGTTTTGCATTATTTGCAGCGGCCTCTGGGCATTGCGTGACTCAATGGCTTTGGGTCACCCATCTATCCGCTGGTAGTGGCAACAGCTTACAGAGAACAGCATCAGATATGTGTTTCCTTGGGAAGCGCTAGGCCCTATCGCGGGTTGTCTTAGCAGGACATCCTGTCACTAACGACTCATAGACTGGGTAGCAGTGGTGGATCCTCCGCTAAAGCGGATCAGAGTCGCCCCGCTGCTCTTTGAGCAGCGCAGAAAAAGAAAAAGAAATTGATAATAAAAGGACATTATTATCATTTTATTTTTCTGTGCAGGACTTGGAGCCAGGTCGGGGCTGGGTGGGCTGCAGAGACGCAACCAGAGCCACATTTGGGGGGGGGGGGGGGGGGGGGGCTAAGAAAAAATTTCGGGGGGGGGGCTGAATCTTTAAGCACTAGGCAGATTGGAGCTGCAGGGGCTCTTAGAAGGGGTAAAACAACAGCAAGGTATCATTAGCATGCAAATGTTTTTTTAAAGACCTGTAAAGTGCTCGGGTGCGGCTGTATGTTTGCCCGCGAAGCTGTCTCATCCAGGGCTGCCACACACAAAGGGGGGGGGGGGGGGACTGAAGCCCTTTGAGTCCAATGGGTGTTGCGCGCCTGGTGGGCTGAGCTTGCCAGAGCAGAGTGAGGAGTGGTTTTACTCCCTAAGTTCACATGACAGTTTAGCCGATCCTTGGACCGACCAAATGGTCATACGCACTTAGCATGTTCTCCACCTGGCTGTGTTGCACAGCCCTGTGGAAAACATGCCCATGCTCTGACAGTGCCTGAATGGCCACCCAGATGGTGATGCAGCGTCGTGATTGGCTGAGAGAGTCTGGGAGCCTGCGTGCTTCCGGTGCTGCCAGTGCCGAGTGCGAACGGAAGACAGGCGTGCACCGGCAGCAGCGAAGATAAGCTTCTTTCATATCATTTTCACCACTCTGTTCCGAGGCAGCTGCCAATGCCGGGTAGAGAAAATAAGTAAGGGTTTTAACCTGTATTACGGTGTATTAATGCCAATGAAATGTGTACCACTTGGGCCCTCAAGAAAACGTTCGGGGCCTTTTCCTTTTAGCATGGCTTCTCCTTTTAAGGCACACTTTTGTAAAAGCCTAATATCAATATTAAATATAGAATGAATGAATGGTTTATTGATAGGTAAAACTATCAATAAATCATTCATTTATTCAATAATACTATATGTGCTGCTTATAGTGTTGTAAAAACATAGACTCCTGATAATGCCTTGTAGACATATAAAAGTTTGCAAACTAAAGGATTCACCATCTTGGGCCTTTAATCAGATGGCTTTTGGCCTAGCGGTGGTTTTCTCCACCGAGGCAGAGATCTGGCGACACAATTGCAGTACAAAGCTTTCAAAAATTCCCTAACTTTATTGTAGCATCTATAGTGCCAATATCGGCCCAGCCCCAGACCTTTCTTCATACAACACACCACTCCACCAATAACCGACACAACACAATGTTTGATGGAGAAAGTTGTTGCAGTTTTATTAGCATATACATGATGCCCATGTTGGGTTATCTTACGGGTCGATCCAGAGCAGGCCACCTCTCGCGACCCGCCCACCTGATGAGCCATAACCCCCTGGGGTGTTAACCGCGGGGGCGTTGTCAGTTTTGGGGTAAGGTCTAACCCCTCCCCTCGGCGGACCTCTATTCCGCCCCTTGCTCACCCCCCCCCTCGGGGGGCGGTGCGTTGTGGCAACCCCCGGTTGCTCAGGTCTACAACCGCCCGAAGGACTAACGGGGCGCCGTCGGTCCTCCAGGATCCATCACAGCGTGGATCTCCCTGGGGGATAATTCTGCTCTCGCACCCACCAGTGCTCCTGTAGAGGGTACCCCTCTGTACCTTTCTGCATTGGATCGCCCTGTAACTCCACCTGCAACACAAAGACAGTAATATTAATAGCAAACCTCCCCCCCACTTACTGCCCGAAAGCAGGGTAAGCAGATGGGAGGGAAAAGGCAACGGGCAGTCACCCGCTCAGGATCCAGGCAGGGGAGGGCGAGGGTCAGCGCGAGCAGCGGCCAACGAACAAAGAGGGCGCTTGACCCTCGCCCCCTGGGCTATATAGTCACCCCTCCCCCCCAAGACACAGGAAGTGACATCACGGGGGGACCACTGATCCCCCCAACCACTAGACCGCTCAGGGTCCGTGCCATCCTATGGCACTAAGGGTGGCCGCCCTCGTAGGTGGCCACCTTTGGTGTCCCGGGGCAGCCAATCATAGTGCCAATATCGGCCCAGCCCCAGACCTTTCTTCATACAACACACCACTCCACCAATAACCGACACAACACAATGTTTGATGGAGAAAGTTGTTGCAGTTTTATTAGCATATACATTATGCCCATGTTGGTTTATCTTACGGGTCGATCAAGAGCAGGCCACATCTCGCGACCCGCCCACCTGATGAGCCATAACCCCCCCGGGGTGTTAACCGCGGGGGCGTTGTCAGTTTCGGGGGAAGGTCTAACCCCTCCCCTCGGCGGACCTCTATTCCGCCCCTTGCTCATGCCCCCCCCTCGGGGGGCGGAGCGTTGGTTGTGGCAACCCCCGGTTGCTCAGGTCTACAACCGCCCGAAGGACTAACGGGGCGCCGTCGGTCCTCCAGGATCCATCACAGCGTGGATCTCCCTGGGGGATAATTCCGCTCTCGCACCCACCGGTTCTCCTGTACCTTTCTGCATTGGATCGCCCTGTAACTCTGCCATGGCTCTGGGTGTGGCCGCCGCCGCCCCAGAGTCCCCCCACCTACTAGCTTCCTATTAGTCCAACCTGCTGCCCTTAGTGCTTTCCGCTATATCAACAAAAGATCGTCATATCAGCTTCGGGTAAATGAACCCCATCTACTTCAAAGCACACAGTGCATTTGGCAAGGAGCAACCCGAGCCTGATGAAACAAGTTCTCCTATGCTTCAGTCTACTCCCAAGTTGTCGGGCGACACTATCCACCTCTCATTGGCGCCAAGGACCTATTGCACTACAATTGCAATCACCGGCCTCCTTCGGCTCAGGGAAGGCAAGTCTGCTCTCTTCCTCAGCACCGCCAAGCTGGCACGCAACCCAACTTCCTTCTCACTTCTGCCGCCCTCAGGACAGGGAACTGTGACAGTGATGTCCATGAACTTCACAACTAGCTGCCAACTGTGCTTTGCAGGTGTCCATCTAGTGTGCCATCCCCCAGTCTGTTCCTATTCTGTACCGCTGGCTGACCAGCAACCAACAAGCCCCTATCAGGTAACAACACCACTGCCACTGGCATGGTGTCCCCTGTCTAGCATGTGGCCTTACACCCTTACTTAGACCTACTGGGGACATATTCACCATCAAGGTCACACCAGGCGGCTCACTCCCCTGACGCCGACCCTACTGTAGGCTAACCAACTCTTCGCATGTTTAGCCTCACTGGAAAGACACATAACTTTCAAACCCATGGGAACCTAATTGTAAGACCATCCCCTCTCAACTATGCCTGCCAACTGCGTTCTGGTGTCGGCTTAAAACACTGTGTAGAGGATCTCCTCATGTTTGCACTTGTACAAGACGTCCACCTGTGCCTGGCCTTCAATGGACCCTATGAAGCTTGTAGCAAACCGCCTATACAACTGTATATACAAGTTGTGCAATTAAGTGAACTAATCCTTCCTCACTCTTACTTCCTGGCATGTGCACACTGCCAAAGGAATCCTTACTTTAGTGCCTGAAAACAACTAAATAGATACTATCTAGGTGAAAGCTTACCCGAACACCTAGCCACGGGCCCTTCACTGCGTGACAATCCCTGTTGTTTATTTTTAGCTGTTAAAATTGCCTGCCCCCTACCGAACCCTTCACGTAAAACCAGCCAAACCAAACGCTTACATGGCCAACATGTGCCAGCATGTGTCCCATGATTTACAAGTTAGAGGCATACTGTATCAGCCTGATCCAAAGTGGATGCAGAGCTGAGAGGTCTTGGTGGGATCAGACTGGAGGAGGTATGTGAGTGGCTAATGCAGGCCCAAATTTCTGTACAACCTGATAAAGCATACCCATAGTGACAATGGTCCAGAGTAAAGGAAACTGGCAAAGCTGTGGTACAACTATGTGATTGTCTCAGCGTGGGCCAGCATGCAGCAGTTAATGTGAGGCTTATGCCGGCCCACTAATCTGCAGGGCTATCAAGCTTGTACAGGTAAAGTGCTGAATATTGCCTGGTATATAGCCGCTATGCCAATAGCCTCCCTGTAATTTACAAAAGGAGCACTTCACTACCACTGTCGATGTTGCTTAGTTGCCCAAGATGAGGAAGCCACAGTTAAAGCTTTCTTGCATAGCCAACCACGAACTAGCCACCCCCTTCAGAGCTACACGCGTAAAACTGCTGTGTGTGACATTTCCATAGTACAGTGCACGATGAGTGACATTGAAGGACTAAGAAAACACTTTCTTGCTAGTACACATCATTGAAGATGAGGGAGACCCAATGTCAGAATTGCGCCCCTCAGACCCGCAAGCATTCTAGGCAGACCAAGGTTATCAGGCTGCTTTTGTCAGACATTCCATAGCTTGGAGTGTGCATGTGCGAGGCAGTAACCTATGCACGAAACCTTGGGCGTAAAAGTGCCTGGTCTTGAATGAGACTGCATAGCTCAAATGGAACAGAGTATCACCAAATTACACAGTCAGTCAGGACTGCCTGGCCCCGTGAGACCGGAAATTTTAAGAGAAGTCCTCCACGTACCCCACAAAGAGGACCCGCCCAGTCGTCCACCCTTCTACCCATGAGGTTACTTTTCCAGTCACCTAGGAGCTGTAGCCCGACAGGAAAATAAGACTTTGTTGCTGTTTGGTCATTGACTAATGTTGTTAAACAATAACTGTGGGTATCGGGGAAGAAAACAAAATTCCACCATCCTGAACTGATCAGCCTGTGCCAAGGGAGTAGTCCCAACAAGGGTTTTATCAATGTGCTACAGGTATCAGAGGCCCCTCCCATCCCTCAGTGGATAGGGCCTCAGATGTTCAAACGACTAATAAATTATTAGAGAACAAACGGCACAACAATCCATTAATGCACATGAGATGCATTATATGCCCAAATCAACCTGTTGTTGAGCTGACAACACATTTCCCATTTGCTTTCCATTAGATGCATGATTAGCCTCTGTTCTGCCACTGCATCCAGCGCGAACACCCCAATTATTGTACCGTAAAACACATTGCCCAGACTCAAGTAAGAGAGAACATCCAATTCCGCACAGGGCTGCCTAATAAGTCCCAGCTCCCATGTATTACTTCCATGAGTGAAACCAGCACGCGTCCCACACCCCGTATAGTAATGACAACTGGGGAGAACCTGGGAATCCCAGACCCTAACACACTGCCCCAGTGTGCTATGACCCATATACCTGTTGATAATTCAGGTGGCCCCCATGTTGGTGGGGCGGCTCTCATGCACGGTTCCTGCATTAGAGACAGAAAGCATTGATTAAAATGCCCCCCCCCAATCCACGCTTTGCATTCTCTGCAATGAGACATGGCCCTCAATGCCCCCACAAGCTACCCAGGCCAGTAGGTGTTACTAGCATTAATTAGTCAGCATTACCTGAACCCTTCCACAATTAAAGTTGTCCTCTCTTAATAATTGAAGGAAGTCCATTCATAAACGAAACACTTCCCTCCGTGGCTCTGAAGGTGTCTACCCAAGTGTTCTGATGCCTCGAGACACTGCCCATTCTTGCAGTAATATACCTCTAACTGAGTAGATCCTCTGTTGTCGCATGCGCCCGTCACCAACCTCTGGTAACACACAGCTTGCCACCTCTAACAGTCTGTTTAGATCCGAGGTTTGCACGCGTTGCCCCAATGCTTAATTAGTTTTTGATTAATATGTTAGACTGACCGCCTTGAATGTACCTCACTAGTACTATATACGCTAATGTAATTAGTACCCAAGACCTATTCTCCTCCTGTAATGCCAAGTACAAACATCTTCTACTATCCGCTCGTGTTGAAACTTGTTTCTTGTAACTTCGCGTAGTTATATACGAGAACACCTTATGGGAGTATTGGTTCCGTCCCCTTTGAGAAGCGTTCTGACCCCCATCGGGCAAAGTTTGTGCTCCCTCGCTAGGCGCATAGAACTGCAGAGACCTGCAACAAGGTTCCTTTCACTCTAAAACTACGCGGTCTACTCTGTAGCGGACCTCTAAATAGAAGCTTGGGTCAGTCACTCCACGTTTAACTGAGTGATTAAATCTATTCTCGCTCCCCCAGAGTTTGGCTTCAAGTTGTTAGGAGTTCCTGCAATAATATCCTCATGCAAGGCCCAATTCCCCCTGGTAGGCCCTCAATGTTCTTGTTAAACTTTTATTCATTGCTAGCATGGATACCCTCACTCCAGCGTATCATGCCAGGAATGATGGATGAAGACACTATTTCCGAAACACCAGGAATACGCTCATAATGATCAATGATGCGAATAGATCAGTTATTAACAATGTAATTCAAGATATGCTATCTACACACCACCTAGACAGTGTTAAGTGTACCTTACACGCCATGAAGAACATTGACATTAAGTAAATTGCAACAAGGCATGCCCCACCATCAATTTCTACTTTGTAC
Source organism: Lissotriton helveticus (assembly GCF_964261635.1). Classification (NCBI taxonomy): domain Eukaryota; kingdom Metazoa; phylum Chordata; class Amphibia; order Caudata; family Salamandridae; genus Lissotriton; species Lissotriton helveticus. Next base: position 408,797,634 of record NC_136063.1, on the reverse strand, counting down.
CACTGTCAAACCACCACAGGTCGCTTCAATGGCTACCATGAAGGGATCCACGATGTCCTCCTCTGACCGATACCTGCATGGATATAAACAAAAGACATCCAAGCCCGCTGGACGGGCTCGAGAACCCCATGGTGTTGAGTTACCTTTGGCATGCAGTTGTATAATTGACACAACACTTACCCATATGCATAGAATCCTGAGGCATGCCTAATGCCTATTCATTTAATAACACCAACTAAAACACGGTGAAGCATTCCATGTTCTCCTTAAAGCAATACTAATCCCAATGAGCAACAATGACCACTGGAATCATATTAACATTGCGCACAGCAGCAGTGTGTTGTCCGTTGTAAAGAGCCCATGAAGAACCATCACGCTAAATAAATTGCAATAACAAAGTAATGCACCACTGATAGAGCGCGCAGGTCACCCAACCAACAGATTTACCATACACATATCGGGTCCATATATTTCAATTCACCATTTTATTAATCGGGTGACCATACACTCTACTACCAGTAACCCAGTTCCTTCCTATATATTTCTATTGTACCCGACTTACCAATCCACCATCACGGGTACCTAATGACCACGATGAATCAGGGAGCTAACTGTGAAGAAAAGGCAGACACAAAAAAAAATACTTATGCTTTTTTATATTCTATTTGTACTATAATAACCACAAACTCAGGAAGTTTTGAAAATCTTTATCTAAATTTCACCAAGCTCAGAAAACATGAGATTCAGAACGAGCAAGCAATCGATTACTAGAATTACAAATAACACGTATCCATAAAGGAAATATATTAAGCTGATCATTTATGACTCTAAAGGGAGGTAAGAACAAGGAACATGCTAGGCAGCAGTTTCAGAATTTAAACTTAATTTGGAGAGACTAAAAGACGAGGATGAATAAAGAGCATACTAGAATGTCACAGTGAAATCTTTCCCCATAAAGAGGAACTATAGATAAAATGCAAACCGACCATACTAACAAACTGGTGCAATTACTTGAATCGGCTAAATAATGGGAAAAGACAAAGAACATCTATGTATCATAAACTTGAAAAGGAATTTACTAAGGATGGGTAAGAAAATTGGAACATGCTAGAATAACGAAAATAACGTATGAGCTTTTCATTCAGTGGTTTGCGGAAAAAGCATGGAAATTCAATATATGCAAAGATATGTCTTTATTGAAGCAAAAGACAGGAAAATAGAAAGGTGCAGTATAGAGTTTCAGCACTATATTTACCTAGAATGGTGTGAAGACCAACCCTGGCCACAGGTCAGTTAAGAACAGGAGGGACCCCAAAGGAAACCCATCATCAGTAGGACAGCAGGTGCAGAATGGACACCCCAGGACAGGACAGGAAACCCAGATTAGGATCAGGACAGGACCACCAGGATAAGACCAGCACCAGCAGTTTGGAAGCAACGCCTGCGCTCCACCCTCTCTGCAGTTATCGGCCAGAACCACGATTGGGTTATCGATTTCCCCAGCAAAGTGCTCCATCAGCACTTTAAGGTTTAAAACCTCTAGAGTCTATGGAAAGTTCGGACAGAGTGCTCCGCAGCCCTCTGTATCAAGTCACCTATTGAGTGCGTTGGGTCAGTGACAGGTCAGCTATTCGGACAAGTCGGACAATTTCTCTAACTAAACCTAGGCTAGTTATACTGTTTTCGGGTCAGTGTACCACCCCCCAAATGTTGCAAGTGTCAGAATCCCCAATTTCGATTGGTCCTCAAGTAGGATAGGTCAACACACCAATCACATTTTACTTCTACAAGCCTACATTTACATGGTCTGGGACCGCCTAGTGAATTTGGGGTTCCCATGACGAGCTCTACAGAATACAATGGATAAATTACAAATGTATCATTTGCAGTACAGTTCAGCTTCTTTGCTAGGTGAGGGTGCATCTTCCCAGGCATGCTTTGGCTGCGACCTCAGGTTGGCAACCATTCAATGCCACTGGCAGAAGACTGTCATGCGCAGTATGGTAACTCAATATGGATTCACGAGTGTCTCGCCGACCCTCAAGAACGCGGTACATGAAAAGTAAGCGAAAACAAATTAAAACACAGAAATAAATGAATACACTGTATACCATGAATAGCTACTCTATACCCCTTACTTTATAATATCTATAGCGTTAGGGTAAATGCGGAACAAGCAACTTTGCAAAAGCAGCTTTGCAAGCACGGAGCATATGAGGAGACAAAGCGGCCATTTTAGCTGTATTGCGCATGAGCAAACATTTCCCACCAGAACTGCGAGTACGTCACGTCACGTGAGTGTGACTAACGCAAGCGCAGAAGAAACCGCGCCAAGCAGCGGCCATTTTCAGTGGCAAGCATATTAATGTTAGTAAACACATAGGCAAGTTTCACTGGGACACCCAAAATGTCAGAATAACAGGGACATTAGTAAGACAAACAGGTTGGATTACTTTGTTACATATTATTCGAGGTTCATGAATTCAAGCAAGTCGCGTAATATGCGAATCCTTGCTCCATCAATCCCCTCTTTGATGATATTTACTATCATCACAAAACCAATGGAATCAGATGCCAACTTTTTTCTCACACTTTGTTCATTTCAATTTCTTTTAACATTCGATTCAACTTTTCTTTAACTTCTTTGTTAGGGTGAGAATTCTTCCCCCTTTTATAAATCTGATTATTCAGTTCCTCCAATTCAAGTTCATCCACACTTCGTTTCACACCTCTTTTATTCACAGTATACTTCTTTTGGTGTTTGCGACATTTGCAACAAACAAATATAAGGAATATGATAAAACCTACTACTGCAATTGGCATCAGTACCTTGTACAACAAACCTTTACCTAAACTAGAAAACCAATGACCTACAGAGGAGAGACCATCAGTGAGTCTCTTCCAGGCACTGTCAACCTCCAGTGGTTTGAGTTCCTTTTCCAAATTTGTGATGTTCCTCACAAACTTTTTGATTTGTACACTTTTATCCGGTATGTAAGTGCAACAATGTTGCGCTTTCAACATCCGGCAGACTCCGCCCTCTTTTGCTAATAAGGTATCAAGAGCAAGTCTGTTCTGCAAAACCATAGATCTGATTGCAACCATTTCGGTATTGACCATCAGAAATCCACTTGCCGTGTCAGTAGACAACCGATCCACTATAGTTGACAATTTGCAAATTCTATGTGTGTTCAGAACCACTCCCACTGCAGGTATCAATGCACTAAAAATACTACCCATTATTTCACCTACACTTTCCCTTTTACTACGCATTAAACTGTTAGTGTTTTCATTGCTTCCAGCAATTTCATTCACATGGTATATTTTCGGGAAGACAATGCCAAAATAGCAGCTTCCATACCAGTGATCCGGCAATTTGAAATAAGCCTTGTTTCCACATATGTAATAAATTCCGGGAAACACAGGTTCTGACCCATTTTTGAAACCCCAACCTTCAATTACCTTGTAATTGTGTTCACATTGACTGGAACCAATGAAAATGTTATTATAGTAACTAGTCTTTTCTCGGTGAAGACAAAGCTTCCCTTTTCTCTCGAAATCCAGCAACAAAGCAGGACTAACCCCACCATTTGAGGTGCTACCCATGTTTTCAGCCCACTTAGAGTTTTCTGCCTCTTATCATTCGCCTTTCTTTGGAAACTTTCTCTTCTTTTTTCTGCCATGTTTAGAAACATTTTCTCTTGTTCATGTAATGAACAGGTCAAGTTATCTCTATGTGCTTCACCTAAATCTATAGGACCTATAGTCAGGAAGTATTCTCCCATATAACGTGTCACGTCACTTTTTGTATGTACAGGGTTCAGATTTCCACGTATAGGAAGTTCAGAAAATATCACGTCAGAGTTAGAGTAATAGTACTGTAATGGTTCTCTTTTGTAAAATAAACTAGCTAAAATACTACAGGAAATTCCATATGTTAGTGGCAAGTGATGGTATGTCACTCCCTCAGCTACAGAAGTAGGTAGCTTCATGCACACATAACAGTCCTCTATTTCCATGGTCTCTACATAATGCACTAGAAGGTTAGCGAATACATTTAAATGAGTCTGGTTCTTTACTCCATGATAATGCAGTCCTTCCTCATCTGATGCTTCTAAGTCTGGTTTAGTTTGTCTAATGCTAAGTGCTTTCTCATGTCCTTCTACGTTTTGTGATGACGTTTCTCTTGCATTTTTCGTCACAGTCTCTGTGGTGTCAGTAATAGTACTTTTGCTCATCATATAAGGAATAGTAATTGTTAGTCCTATCCATAATATTAACACTAAAGCTACACTACATATACATACTTTACAGCATGTTTTACAGCAATTACGTCTAGGTCTTCCATTCACATTTGAGTCAGACATTTCTGCTTAACAAGAAGCTTTTCTCAACCCCTCTTTGCAACTTTGCACAGGTAGCTTACACTGAGCAATTTGAGGTGGGCTCTTCTTCTTCGGCAGACTGGTCAGTTGTCTGTTCTTTGTCACTTTCGTCAGTTTTATCAAGATCCTCAAATTCCTCCAACACCAGGAAAGTCCATTCAGGATCCTGGTACTTTTCGTTCTGTCTTTTTACTCGGGCACTTCTTCGCTTAGCGTTTTCTCCAGGTAACTCTGTTTTACTTAGAGCTTGTTTCCTTTGCTCAAGCTTTTCTTCTACTGTTTTCAGTCTCAGTCTCTTAATGTACCTTGGTTCTGTATTTTTCTTCTTGAGTCTTTTAACTGGCACTGTGTTTGGGCTTTCGTCTAATGCTCTTTTATTTTCGTTCAGTTGTGGCACTTCTGCTTCTGCTTCTTCCCTTCCTGTCTGACTAGTCCCAGGTCTTACTTCTTTTTCTTCTGCCTGGTCACTAAGCTGGCCTTGTTCAGGTGTAAACTGGTTTTGACTTTTGGGATCCTGAACACATTCGTCTATTTCTATCTGATCCTGTTCAAGCACTTCGAACCTTTGATTTTCTTCTGCTTGAACTTTCGCCCTTGTTTCTGTCTGTCCCTTTTCGATTTCAGGAGTTCTTGGGGGTGTGTCGATAACTTGTTCTGTCCCTATCTGATTTTCTTCATCTTCACATTTTACATGGATTTCGATAACCTGATCGTCTTCTCCTATTCCTGTCTCTTCCTCACTATTCCACTCTCTGTCTGTGTATGTCTGGCTTCTGGTTCTGATTGGATCATCCGTCAGGTCGATTGTGGGTATCCACTCATCTTGACTGGTGCTCGGTTGTTCTTCATCAGCTACTTCGGAACTCGCGTCTGGAGACTCCTCAGCTGGGCAACCTTCAGCGTCAGTCTTCTTTTCGTCCTCTGTCACTCTCTTGGTGTGGCTGGCATGGATCCACTTTGGTACTCCTGCACACTTCACCGCTGTCGTGGTCACCAGCATCACTTGTCTCGGTTTTCCCCACTTCGGTGCAAGGCAATTAGAACGGGTGTGCTTCTTGAGTACCACCCAATCGCCTGGATTCAATTTATGGACTGGAGTTGCTGGACTGGCGACGGCGTCTTCCCCAATCTGGCGTGAGATAGAACGCACTTGGTCACCCAGTTGCTTGCAGTACTCAAGTACCAAATCATCAGAAATGCTTATCAGTTTGTATCCTGGTGCCCATGCTTGTCTCATCACTCTTCCCATCAGGATCTCATGGGGACTCAGGCCTGTATTTCGGTCTGGAATACTTCGGATTCCCATCAGAACAAGAGGTAAAGCCTCTATCCAATTCATGTTAGTAGATTCACACATCTTTCCTAGTCTCGACTTGATAGTGCCATTCATCTGTTCCACCACTCCAGAAGCCTCTGGACGATATGCACAGTGCAGCTTTTGTGTAATCTTGAAAGCTTTACAGAGCTGATCAATTACTTCATTCTGGAAATGCCCACCTCTATCTGATTCAATTGTGACCGGAACCCCATACCTAGGTATTAGTTCTCGCAGTAACAACTTGGCTACAGTGATGGCATCATTCTTTTTGGCCGGGTAAGCTTCTACCCATTTTGAAAATAGGCAGACAATAACAAGGACATATCTCATTCCTTTACAAAGGGGCATCTGAATGAAGTCAATCGGCAATCTTACAAAAGGACCTCCTGACTTCCCAATTTTACCCATTTCCACTACTGTCTTCTTCCCAGCGTTGAACTGCTGACATGTCAAGCACCTCTGGCAGAGCGACTCCGCTACCTTCCTGAACTTCGAGCTGTACCATGTCTGTTGGAAAACACGAACCATGGCGTCCCTACCAATGTGTGCATCTCCGTGTATGAGTCTGGCCATAGAAGCAAGCAAGCGATTAGGCAACACAGGCATACCATCAGGGCCAACAATGACACCATCCTCGCTTCTTTAGTAACAACCAAGCTTTCTCCATTTTCCCTTTTCCTTTGGTGTTGCAGCATGCTGCCAATCTTTCAATTCATCCCATGTAGGCACATCCTCAAACACCATAAGTTGGCAGCTGTTTCCGTATCCCCCCAATTTGATATTGACAGACATTCTATGTCTGGCACAATGTTGGGCTACTTCGTCAGCGTATCGGTTACCTACTGTCACATGGTCATTGCCAGATTTGTGAGCAGCACACTTCAAGTCAAGTCAAGTCAAAACCACTTTATTCGATTTAGTTAAAAATCATAAAAGCATTCTACAATCCCTTCAAAAAAGGGCAATACAAATTCATGAGGAGTTACAAAAATCATCAGTCAATAGTATTTACATATAAAAAGGTGATGAAAAAAAAACATCAATAATAATTAATTAATACATAGATTAAAAATACATCTTAAAAAGTACATACTCAGTAAAATAGATATTTAAATATGCACAGCATTTCCATTTTAATCTTCACTACAAAACCCTGGTGTAACATTATTAAGTCTTCTCCTCCTAATCCTAACAGCAGCAACAAGATAATTGGCCACGCTAAACATGGTCAACGCTGAATCCAATAATTGGAGATAAAGGAGGGCAGGTTTTGCCTGGTAAAAAGCTTTATCCTTTAATAATGGTACCAGGTATTTCTGTCTGGGCGCGGTGAAAAAATTACAAAACAACATAATGTGCATATTATTTTGCGTAGAGAAATTATCGCAATTACAAACAGGAGCGTCCTCCTCCTTAAACCAACCTTGACTATCACACAAGACTGTGTAAATCTGATTAAACCGAAGTTTAACCAGAAGCCACCTATGAAAGGGAATAGTGACGATAGTAAGGTACGGTTGTATAGTCAGGCAAGTGATGGTTAGGAAATGGGCTCTGACCGTGGGCCTAAGTAATTGGCGTTCCTCCCTCTCCACATTTTTCAATAAAATGAAATTGGCCTTCACCCAATCTAGATCAGATTTCTTTAGACCCTGGGGGACCAGAAAAATATCAGGCCGTCCCAGGTCCAGAGAACACTTTTGTATGTAAGAAAGCCAAGTGATGTTTTTGTAGTTATCCAGATTTAAACAGTCCACCAGTATTTTATGATTCAGACCCAAGTTTTGGTTGGTCCAAAGCCTTATCCATAACAAGATAGGGGCCATGAGAAGAATGTCAGATATGTACCCAAGGCCAACTTCCTTGGGTACTGAAAACGTGGCTGTAGATTGGGGAAGCCCTAAGGTGGAACGTAGGAACTTATTTTCTTCCCTTTGTAGTGATTCACTATTTACATAGCCCCACAGACCTGAGCCATACCTGGCTATTGCTACTGATTTCGCCCTGTACAAATTAAGTAAAGCACCAGTTGGCTTCCCACCCAGTCTCCTGGAAAAATTTAAAATAGCGTTAGCCGAGCTCCTAACCGCTTTGGTTTTGGCTACAATTTGCGGAGCCCAACTCCCCTTTGTGTCAAAGATAACACCCAGGTACGTAAAAATTTTGACATTAGTGATCACGTTACCGTTGCAGTAGAACTGTTTAGAATTATTTTTACCAGCCCCAAAAGCCATGACGTGAGATTTGGAGTTGTTTATCACTAAGTCTAATGATGTCATAAAATCATTAAAAGCATTTAAAAGTTTTTGTAAACCTAACGGAGTTCGCGCTATTAAAGCTGCGTCATCCGCGTACAGGAGAACAGGGATACGAGTGTCCCCTGCACGCGGAATATCTAAGGTAGCAGTTAAAAGAGTCTCCTCAAGTGAATTTATATACAAAGTAAACAGCATGGGAGCAAGAATGCAGCCCTGCCGCACGCCCCTACTTGATTTGAACCACGCAGTACTATTACCTTCTTGGTCCATTCTAATTGAGGCTTTTAAATCTTTATGTAGTTCTGCCAAAAAGTATACAAGGGGAGGGTCAAGATCCAGCTTTACCAGCATGGTCCACAGCCGGGCTCTGTTCACTAAATCAAAAGCCGTGGACAGGTCCATAAAAGCAACAAAAATTGACCCTTTTTTAACAATTGTGTATTTCGAGATTAACAAATGAAGATTTAAGCATTGGTCCTCAGTCCCTCTGCCAGCACGGAACCCATACAGGGCATCTACTAGGATGTCATTTTCTATGGACCAGGTGTTAATTCTAGCTAACAGGACTTTGCCCAAAATCTTCATAGAAGAATCTAATAACGAAATTGGTCGAAAACACTTAGGATCGCTTCTTTGACCCTTTTTAAAAATGGGTACTATACTAGCACAGGACCAAGTTTTTGGCAAGCCCCCCTCATACACACAATTAAAAACATTTGCTAAAATCTCAGCCCACATCTCAGAGTTCAGTTTGTATAGGTCCAGTGGTACCCTGTCTGGGCCTGGGGCTTTATTTGCAGCAGAGCCTAAAATTGCCAACTCTACTTCTGATTTAGTAAAATTTAATTTAAAGGGAGACAATAAGGAGTAAGGTATATTAAACGCCTCAGCTATTTCATTAGAGCCATATATATTAGAGAAATGGTTGATCCAGTCAGCCTCAGAGATATTAATTTCAAGATCCATGTTGTTAGTGTGGGAAAACAAGGGGTTATTTATTATGGCCCAGAATTTGGAACTATGTTTAAGAGTTATAGGGTCCATCAAGGAGTCCCAGGCTTCATCTTTGATGGCTTTTTTCCGAATTTTAACTGCCAAAACATATTGTTTTCTTAGGTATGCCACCAAAGACCTATCTCTAGGAGATTGTTTAAGACCCTTCAGCAGAGCTGAATGAGCCTGTGAACAAGAGCGGTCAAACCATCTGCACACTGGAGCAAAACCCCTCCCTGGTTTAGCTCTAAGCTCTTTTTCTACTCTGGCACAGATAGCTTCAAAGGCACTCACAACCTCCACCTCCCTTTCCCCCCCCTTCCTACATATCTCAATTTCAATTGACATGTCTTGTACAATAAGACCATGAAAATCCTCTGGGCAGACTTTACACCATTTAAGGCGTCTTCCCTGATCTTTACTCCTTACGTCCCTTGTAGAGCTAGCCCTTAGTTCTCCTTTATGCAACCCGGAAAGGGCATCCAAAACCAACAAAACAGGGTTGTGGTCACTGAACCCACTTACTATTGCATTATAAAACAATACGTAACGAAGGAGCCCTGGGGACATAAAAAAGTAATCGATAATCGATTCACTGCCCCTTGCGTTGTACGTGACCACACGGTTTGAAGGATCTGAGAACCCCGGTTCAAATAAATCATTTGATGATAAAAGTTTTTCCATTGCCACACCTTTAGGGCTATGTTCAAAGTGTGGCAGCGAAGTATAATCGGGGCCGGTGTCATCAATGATTTGACAGTGGGACTTACACGCATGAACATTAAAATCACCCATCATTATGAATTGAACAAAAGTGGTTTGTTTTGACATATATTTGGTTAAAAAGGCTGATAAACCATCTAACACAAAATTTGGGGGCCCCCCCTGCATAGAATTGTAACAATTTATTAATACAATCTTGTTCCCGTCAGCCAAGCAAATTTCCACCAGCTGAAAATAATGCGAAACACTGGGGATTTCTCTAACATTCCCTGCAATTTTCACCGAAACAAGGAGTAGCAAACCCCCTCTATCCCTTCCTGATGTAGAGCTCTGGGCATCAACAAAGAAAGAAATATATCCATCAACCCAGAAGCCTTTATCTTTCGTCCAAGTTTCTTGTAAGGCAACTATATCATGGTTCTTCACTGATTGTAACCAAATCAGGTCATCCTGTTTTGCCCGTAGGCCCGCAATGTTCCATGATAATAACCGTATGTGCCCTCCACCTATTTGTAATGGGTCATTTGTAGCAGATTCGACTCTGTCAACGGGTGGGGCTACCTCAGTGTTACCTACACTTAGACCTGTTAGGTTTTCCTGTTCCGATTCAGGTTCTAGTCATTCAATGTCTATTCTATCAGCTAGGGCCGAAAACATGTTTGACAATGGGAGATCATTAGAGGGTGTGTTCCTTACAGCATTTACCACTCCATTACCTTTGGTTGGCTTAGTCATCCAGACACTGGTAGGCATAGGCGAGATAAGTTTATCCTCTGCCCAGGTATTATCAGTGAACGGTGATTTATTAATCTCCATAACACCTGATCTATACGAAAGAGGATAAAAAAAACCAAGGGGCATCGCCCGAACCCCTTTACTTGCAGAATCCAGAGGGGAGTCATCCCAGAACAATCGACTAGCGACATTCTTGGATTTGAAATTTACAATGACACAGTCTCCGGATACCTCCTTCTTGCTTCTGCCCACCCAATTTACCCGTCTACTTGTTACGATGTTGTCTGCAATATTACTTTCTCCCGTGCAGTTAGCATTACACCATTTTTTAACGTGCCTAAGAAGGGTCTCATGATGTTCCACCACCCCATCTTCAAGTTTCGGCACGTTAACCAAAATTGCAACAAAGGGAGTTGCATCCGGAGGTAAATTTATTGGGGGAACCCTTTTTTCCGTGGCCCCCCACTGGCCCCTAGGCCTTGTGGAGGAACTTGCACTGTTGCCAGCCTCTGTAATGGGAATATATATCCCATTATCTACTTTCCCTTTTTGTGGCACAGGGTTAACACTAGGCAGAAGAGGCGGCCTAACTGTGGGTAGGTCACCAACTTTAGGGGCAGACACCTGCACAACTGAAGGACATGGAGCCAAAGGCATAAAAGATGAGGGGGCCCGAATGCCAGGAGCATCATTGATTCGCTCACATTTTGCCATAAGGTTCTTAACACAGTCCTTCAAAGTTTCATTAATGTCCGAAGCAATCTGAATTAAGGCAGTCTCAAGTCTTTCTGTGAACAGTTTTTCCAATAGGGCCATAATGCCCTCCTCCGTTACAAAGGTTGGCTGGGTTGAGACAGCCATAGTTGAAGCAGACCTTCCAACCTCCCCGGGGTTCATAGGAAAGCTAGGTATCACAGTTTCAGTTTCAGCCGGACATGGAAGAACTGTGGCAAGTTGTGATAAAGTAGGTCTACAAGCCTCAATGATAACCCGAGGCTCCAGCGGAATACAGTTTATAGCAGAGGAGTTAGATGTATTGACACTCCCAGGGCTGAGGCCGAGACCTAGTTCACGTTCGGACTCAGCGATCTGCGATGACAATTCCCCCACCTTAGATGTTAAATATGTCAATATGCTGGTAGTATACTTTGGCACCTTCGCTTTAGCTTCATCTGCCACTGATGTTGTCAATTTACGCTTACCCATAATTGGTGATGTTCCGGACGTGGCCCGTCCCGTCCCTGGTCGTCCTTGGACGGCCTTAGACGGCCCGCCCTTGTCCCGGGCTTCTCGCGTGTGCGAGGGGCGTTCCGTTCTTTATTGCGCCTCCGGGCGCTCGTGTAGCGTCACTCCCCGCGCCTGCCTCCGCCGGGGCACCTGGGATATGCAGTCCCAGCCCTCGCGGCGTCCTCGCTGTGGCGGCGGTGTCGGCCGTTTCCCTCACGGCGTTCTGTGGATGTTAGGGCGTGCTGGTCTGCCCAAATGTCGCTGGCCGTTCACCTCACGGCGTCTGGTAAGTTCCCCCAGGAGCTCAGGGCGCTCCGTTCTTTATTGCGCCTCCGGGCGCTCGTGTAGCGTCACTCCCCGCGCCTGCCTCCGCCGGGGCACCTGGGATATGCAGTCCCAGCCCTCGCGGCGTCCTCGCTGTGGCGGCGGTGTCGGCCGTTTCCCTCACGGCGTTCTGTGGATGTTAGGGCGTGCTGGTCTGCCCAAATGTCGCTGGCCGTTCACCTCACGGCGTCTGGTAAGTTCCCGCTAGTGGAATGAGAGCCCTGGATCCACAAAAGTAGCTCATAGAATCCTAAAGTCTGCGGCCTGTCAGAGTGCTGTAACGCAGGGTGGCCACTAGCGACTCATTAACCCGTTAAACTCAGAGCCACAGTTCTCTGACCTCACAGACGTAGACTAGAGTCCAGGCTTCAGGTCACACTTAACCACTGCCAATTCTTTTGGTAACTGGATTGCATCCAGCAATTCTTGTACAACTTTTCCATTTCTGATAGGAGTACCTGAAGAAGTCAGAAACTCTCTTTGTAGCCAAAATTGGCCGAAGTCATGCACAACCCCGTACCCATATTGACTGTCAGTATATACTGTTACTCTTTTATTTTTCCCAATTTTACAGGCTCTTGTTAATGCAACCAATTCGGCTACTTGTGCAGACTTTACTCCAAATAGACAGGATGCTTCTATAGTACGTGATACTGTGACTACAGCATAAGCAGCACTTAGGCCTGCAAATACATGTCTCACACATGAGCCATCAACAAACAGCTCGTAATCTTCTACGGGTAGGGGCATTTCCTTGATATCTGGACGTGGTTTGGTACTAAATTCAGTCAGGTCAATGCAGTCATGCTCGACCTCTCCCCTTGCCTCTGCAATTAGTGACTCCGGCAATAAGGTTGCTGGATTCAATATGTTACACTGAGTAATGACTACATTTGCAGCACCTACTAGAATCCTCTCATACTTAGTCAGCCGACTAGGTGTGAGATACTGGGTCTTTGTTCTAGTCAGTAGGATTACAACTGCATGTGGAACATACACAGTTACATGATGTCCCATAACAATGGATTCACTCTGTTCTAGACTCATGCAAGTTGTGGCTACTGCTTTCAGACATCCAGGTAATCCAGCAGCTACTGGATCCAAGGTGGCAGAAAAATATGCTACTGGACGTCTAGTCAGACCATGCTCTTGGCTTAGGACAGACAGTGCACAATTATCTCGTGTATCACAAAACAGTGCAAACTCCTTTGAATAATCCGGCATTCCCAATGCAGGTGCTGTACACAGACATTCTCGTAATTTTGTAAAGGCTGTCAAGCTCTCCTCATCCCATTCCACTGGATCCTTTGCTCCTTTCTTTGTCATTTTGATTAATGGTTTTGCTAGGACTGCAAATCCCACAATCCATTGCCTGCAATAACCTACGACTCCAAGGAACATTCTGACTTCTTTCTGAGTATTGGGTAACTGCATGTTTTGAATTATCCTAATTCTTTCTGAAGTAACTTTCCTGATACCTTTCTCTATCTGGTGCCCCAGATATTTTACTGATTTGGTACAGAACTGTAGTTTGTCAGGTGATACTTTATGTCCTCCTCCACCTAGATGGTTCAGTAAGGCAATGGTGTCAACAACACAGTCTTTCTGACTTTTAGACGCCACCAAGAGGTCGTCTATATATTGCACCAAAACTGAGTTTCCAGGTAAGACTAAAGATTCAAGGCACTTTTTCAGAATCTGATTAAATATTGAGGGGCTTTCTGTGTACCCCTGTGGGACTCGATTCCAAACGAACACGTGACTGTCGAAGGCAAATGAGAAAAGAAATTTGCTCTCTGGATGTAATGGGATTGAGAAGAATGCATGGCATAGGTCGATCACGGTGAACCACTCAGCATCCCAGGATATCTGATACAGAATCACTGCTGGGTTCGGAACAATAGGGCAGCAGGGACCAACAATTTTGTTTACCTTTCTCAGGTCCTGTACTACCCGGTATTTGCCGCTAGGCTTCTTGATTCCAATTATGGGTGAGTTACATGGGCTACTCATCACTTCTTGTATGATGTTGGCTTCTAGTAATCTTTTTATTTCAATGGCCACTCCTGCTCTCACTTCTGCACTCATTTTGTATGGCTTAGTATTGGGGTAAACTGCATTTTCTTTCATGGCTATTTTAATTGGATCAACATTTGCCATTAGTCCTACATCTTTTCCAGTAAAGTCCCAAACTTCTGGTTTCACTGTCTGTTGGAGTTCTTCAGGTAAGTCCTGTATAGTCAGTGGTTTAATTTCTGAGTCAGGTCTGATTAACATTAATTTGTATATTCCATCTTCGTCTGGGGTTTGTATTTCGACGCCCTTTGGTGTGCAAAAGATGGTACAATTCATTTTGCACAACAAGTCACGTCCCAGTAAGTTTACAGGACTGGTGTCACAAACTACAAATCTATGCATTTCTTTGAAATTCCCTATTGTAATCTCCATAGGCTCAGTAACTTGGGTACTAATCAATTGATTAGATACACCCACTACTTGGATTGCTTCTCCCGAGAGGGGTAGGTTTGGAACGTCTGCTGTTCTCACAGTAGAACGGGTAGCACCAGTGTCCAACAGAAAGGTGACATCATTGCCTTCAACCTTTCCTTCAATGTATGGCCCTGACTGGTCTGTCGGCAAGGAGGCGCCAAGTACGCACTCCTCGTCCTCCCCCCTCAGGCCCCGTCAGTATTGGTCGTCACAGAGGAAAGTATCATTCAATAAAAATTGCGAAGTTGCTGCATTTCTATCCTCCTTTCCTCCCCAGATTTCTATGTCTTCACCTTGCGGTGTCTTTCCCTTATAATTCGGTTTAGGTGCACGAGGCAACTGACTTGCCTTTACCTGTTGCTGGGTCTTTCTTGGTTTTTCATTCTGCGTCTGTGGATTTAAATCAGGGGTTTGGGGGTTATTATCTTGTGCATATGGACACTCGTCTCTCCAGTGCCCTATTTCTCCGCACTGGTGACAGGGGAACTTCTTTTTGGCTTCTTCTCGACTCAATTTCACTCTGGGCTTCCCTCCACCCCCAGAACCTTGATTTTGGAAATTCTTATTCATTTTACCCAATTGCTTTTCCTGCTGTTCCGCTAGTTTTACTTGTGCCCACATGGCCTTTTCTTTCAGAGCCTTTCGCTTATCAGCCATCTCGTCTTCACAGTACTTTGCGTACCGTAAGACCTCATCAATCTTCTTTGACTGCCAACAGATTTTATTGTCTTTGATCCACTGGCAAATTTCAGGTCTTAAACCGTTTACAAACCTGTAAATGAAGTGGGTCATATCCTTCATCTCGATGTTATCTATACCGCTGTATGTTTTAAACACCTGTAACAGTCTTTCATAAAAGGAATGCACAGTCTCATCTCTTTCCTGTGTAGTTCTATCTATTCTGGTCCAATCAGTTTCCTTTGCAGGCACTTTTCCCTTCAAGTGTAACATTACTTGCTGGTATTTTTTCATTACCTCATCAGAAGGTGCTCCTGAAATAGGATCCCTCGGGTATTCCTCACTAGGCCAACCAATGGCAATTTTACAATCTGTCCACAAATCTACTGGAACAACTATGTCGAAAAACCCATCCAGATCTTTCCACAGGCATTTTTGTACTTTCACGAACCTCTCAACCTGTCGGTACCAATCTACAGGCTTCTCTCGCAATTTAGGGAAATCATTTGTAAAGGACACAATATCCTGTCGGGACCATGGAACGTGCACATACTTCCCACCTGGCACTTCTCGCATGGTGTATATCTGTTCTGGCTTGTCTGCTTCTTTTAAAACAAACTCAGAAGTCGTCTGTTTGGACCTAACCTCTTCCTTTTTCTTTGCCCACCTGGCTTTCCACTTTTCTACGTCTCCCCATTTTTGCAACACGGTCAACAATTCTTTGATCTGCACCTTTTTTCCCGACACATTCATATTTTCCAGGTCTTTGTCTGAGGGTTTTTGTAATGGCTTTGATTTCGAAATATCTATTCCCATACTTGCTGCAGTGTCTGTTAATTTCTCATGGAGCACTTTGGTATTACGGGTAAGACTCTTGCAGATAAACAGCAGCTCTTCCTCGGAATAGGTATTTAATCTGTCTAACCCCACATTTCCGGCCGTCAGTTCTTCCATTTCAATTCTTAATTTGTAAATATCTAATGGTTTGGTCTGAGGAGTTTGTTTCTCTAGTTCTCGACTCCATCTCTCAATCTCTTCAGGAGTCACCAATGTGACACTCTTGGTACCTGAAGTCGATTCCATTTGAATCTGTCTCTTCTGCAAACTCCTTCCTGAGTTCCTAATCGGCAAATCCATTAAAGAAGCTTCAGATTCACACTCACTCGTTTGATCATCTACAATTAAGGGCTCTTTTCTTGGCTGCACTACAGTTGGGGTAATAATTGGGGCTCTTGGACTCCCTTGTCTATCCCCATACAAAGGAACAACTGGTCCAATAGTTACTGGGATTGTCAGGGCTTCGGGACTTGTATTTAACTGGGAGAGTTTCTGAATTATTTTGGTTCTTTGTTTGGCTAGAGCCTCTCGCTCTTTTTCCTGCAGCATTCTTTCCAGGCTTATTTCAGGTACTATTTGCGGACTCAATGTTGGGGCAGTTGGATGCGTCATACTTGGAACTTCACCATAATTAGGTTTTGGAAACAAGCTTCCTGTGTTTACGGATCTCGGTCCTTCCTCATAAGGAGGTCTTGGACCAAAATCTCTTTCACCTGAATATCTTGATTCTCCACTAAATGGTGGTCTTAGACAGGTGTCTCCGACACCTATGAGTCCTAGGCCCTCGCTATAGGAAGGTATTTGACAGCTATCTCTTGCGTTTACAGATCTGTTCCCTTCCTGGCACGGGGGTCGTTGGGAAGTATCCTCTACACTAGACGATCTGGGTCCTTCATTATAAGGAGGCGGATTTTTCATAAACATGTCATCCAATAAATCATCATCTGAATCCCCACTGGACACCCAATGCCTGGTCTTTTCTGTCTTTTTCTCTCCCGCAGGACCACCCATTGCCATCATTGGATATAGTCCTTCTACAATCATGTTCTATCTCCACTGTTTCATCTTTTTATCTTGGGTCTCTTGCTTTAATTTCGGATAACATTTTGTTAACCCTTTATCCAGTCGGGGCTTGTCTCTTTCAAAAGCCTCGATCTCCCATTCTTCTAATGCTTCGTACTGCGTTAATCTAGGTCTGGGATGTAAATCATTCATTCGCGTTCTCAAATTAAAAAGGATTCTTCCATTAAATGTACCTTCTAACGGAAAAGCCAAAATTCCGTCATCCTTTCTGTACTCCGCCCAATTTTCCAACCATACACACGAGTGGTACCCTTTATCAAACATCATGAACGATGCAGGAGTATTAGGTGGCGGAATGACAACACCTTCTCTGGTTTTGATAGGTTTGTCCTTTTTGAAATAATTTTTCACTTTGTTTACAAGGGACAGTTTTCTCTTATTTCCGTACATTACTGGTGTTATGACCTTTCCAATGATCGTTTTCAAACCCTAGATGTCTTGGATCAGGTCTAGTTACTGCCCTATACGTATGCCACATACGATTTCCTGCGAGCGACTTTGTTTACAAAATCACTCCCAATCCAAATGAGTATTTTATTTTTGTGCAACCAATGAAATGCACGATTTCAAAAAATCTCGACCAATGGGTGCGCGGCCTTTCGCGAGACAGGTTCTCACGCTTCGGCCCTCACCCCTCCTCTACAATTTCAGCTCCGCTACACACCCGCGGTTTCGACCAATACCAGCGCGGCACAGAGTGACGTCAGAGCAGCTCCGCAACTGACTCCCTCCCTCTCAAGGTAACGGAAACTTTTATTTCTTTCTTAAAGTGCAAGTGCTTTAGTTATTTAACAACGTGAACACATTTGCCACTGTACTCGAGTGTCTAGACAGGAAAGATTTGTTTCACTGCAAGTAAATTCCTTCTGTCTACTTTTCAAATACTACGAGTAGATCTCTTCTGCCTACCCTTCACTCAAGCATTAGAGAACCTGCTACTTCTTCGACTCATCCACTTCTTTTCGGGATATATACTGAGTCTAAAGTTTCACTAGCGAACCCTTTTGCTGTCACTCAAGCTCCGATGAACCTACTACTCCTTTCTCGTGTGACCCTTACTAGGTTATATCACAACTGAAGTTTCATTAGCGAACTCGATGCTATCATTTATTCAAACATACATTTCAGAAAAACCCTAATTAGTGCTTCCAGTTCTGCCTAACCTGCACCAAATTTTCCTTGAGCCAGTGACCTCAAAGCGAAGTGGATTCTCTTCACCACTCGCTATTCAATTCCCCGGGGATTCTAGACAACATGTAACATCAACTTAACGAGTAATATTAGTACATTTATCAATACAACAGCAAGAAAAACAATTTAAAACATTTCATAATTTTCAAAGCAATAACACATTTGTAAATACGTTCGAACGTTTTTAGCAGCAACATTTTCACAATTAGCAGCAATAACTTTTTAGCAGCATCCGACCTACCTACCTATCCTAACTAGTCCTACCCAACTTTAACTAGTCCCTAACCATTTCTTCAACTAGTCCCTAACCATTTCTTCAACTAGTCCCTAACCATCCTCTGGCTACCAGAAAATTACTGATAGAGCGCGCAGGTCACCCAACCAACAGATTTACCATACACGTATCGGGTCCATATATTTCAATTCACCATTTTATTAATCGGGTGACCATACACTCTACTACCAGTAACCCAGTTCCTTCCTATATATTTCTATTGCACCCGACTTACCAATCCACCGTCACGGGTACCTAATGACCACGATGAATCAGGGAGCTAGCTGTGAAGAAAAGGCAGACACTAAAAAAAATACTTATGATTTTTTATATTCTATTTGTACTATAATAACCACAAACTCAGGAAGTTTTGAAAACCTTTATCTAAATTTCATCAAGCTCAGAAAACATGAGATTCACAACGAGCAAGCAATCGATTACTAGAATTACAAAGAGCACGTATCCATAAAGGAAATATATTAAGCTGATCATTTATGACTCTAAAGGGAGGTAAGAACAAGGAACATGCTAGGCAGCAGTTTCAGAATTTAAACTTAGTTTGGAGAGACTAAAAGACGAGGATGAATAAAGAGCATACTAGAATGTCACAGTGAAATCTTTCCCCATAAAGAGGAACTATAGATAAAATGCAAACCGACCATACTAATAAACTGGTGCAATTACTTGAATCGGCTAAATAATGAGAAAAGACAAAGAACATCTATGTATCATAAACTTGAAAAGGAATTTACTAACAATGGGTAAGAAAATTGGAACATGCTAGAATAACGAAAATAACGTATGAGCTTTTCATTCAGTGGTTTGCGGAAAAAGCATGGAAATTCAATATATGCAAAGATATGTCTTTATTGAAGCAAAAGACAGGAAAATAGAAAGGTGCAGTATAGAGTTTCAGTACTATATTTACCTAGAATGGTGTGAAGACCAACCCTGGCCACAGGTCAGTTAAGAACAGGAGGGACCCCAAAGGAAACCTGTCATCAGTAGGACAGCAGGTGCAGAATGGACACCCCAGGACAGGACAGGAAACCCAGATTAGGATCAGGACAGGACCACCAGGATAAGACCAGCACCCGCAGTTTGGAAGCAACGCCTGCACTCCACCCTCTCTGCAGTTATCGGCCAGAACCCCGATTGGGTTATCGATTTCCCCAGCAAAGTGCTCCGTCAGCACTTTAAGGTTTAAAACCTCTAGAGTCTATGGAAAGTTCGGACAGAGTGCTCCGCAGCCCTCTGTATCAAGTCACCTATTGAGTGCGTTGGGTCAGTGACAGGTCAGCTATTCGGACAAGTCTGACAATTTCTCTAAATAAACCTAGGCTAGTTATACTGTTTTCGGGTCAGTGTACCACCCCCCAAATGTTGCAAGTGTCAGAATCCCCAATTTCGATTGGTCCTCAAGTAGGATAGGTCAACACACCAATCACATTTTACTTCTACAAGCCTACATTTACATGGTCTGGGACCGCCTAGTGAATTTGGGGTTCCCATGACAAGCTCTACAGAATACAATGGATAAATTACAAATGTATCATTTGCAGTACAGTTCAGCTTCTTTGCTAGGTGAGGGTGCATCTTCCCAGGCACGTTTTGGCTGCGACCTCAGGTTGGCAACCATTCAATGCCACTGGCAGAAGACTGTCATGCGCAGTATGGTAACTCAATATGGATTCACGAGTGTCTCGCCGACACTCAAGAACGCGGTACATGAAAAGTAAGCGAAAACAAATTAAAACACAGAAATAAATTAATACACTGTATACCATAAATAGCTACTCTATACCCCTTACTTTATAATATCTATAGCGTTAGGGTAGATGCGGAACAAGCAACTTTGCAAAAGCAGCTTTGCAAGCACGGAGCATATGAGGAGACAAAGCATCCATTTTAGCTGTATTGCGCATGAGCAAACATTTCCCACCAGAACTGCGAGTACGTCACGTCACGTGAGTGTGACTAACGCATGCGCAGAAGAAACCCCGCCAAGCAGCGGCCATTTTCAGTGGCAAGCGTATTAATGTTAGTAAACACATAGGCAAGCTTCACTGGGACACCCAAAATGTCAGAATAACAGGGAAATTAGTAAGACAAACAGGTTGGATTACTTTGTTACATATTATTCGAGGTTCATGAATTCAAGCAAGTCGCGTAATATGCGAATCCTTGCTCCATCACCACCATAAATTACCACTTGGGACGCATCCTATACCCTACACGGGTCACTTCGGTGACCTGCCATGAAGTGCGCCACAACGTCCTCATATGACCGATCGCCTGCATGGATATAAAGCAAAACGTCAACCAAGCCTGGACGGGCTCACGAAAATTGCATAGGCTTAGGCCCCAAGGTGTTGTGTTACCTATGCTATTGTAATCGTAGAAAAGACATATGACATCTCCCCACATGCATAGATTCATAAGTCTTGCCTAATGCCTGTTCATATCATATACACCACTAGAAACAGAGCAACAGCGTTGTACCATACTAATCACAATGAGCAGCAATAGCCACTGGAATCAAATTAACATTGGGTACAGCAGCAGTGTGTTGCCTGGTGTAAGGAGCTCTACCTAGAGGCAGTATGCGCTATGTAAATGTAATAACTCTATAATTAGAAGCTCCTGACATCCTACAGGTGTTGTGGTAGACATCAGACGTAGGAGAGGGGGTGTGGGCTGATGGAAAGGACCTGTTCGATTAGGATGTTTAACTGCAACTAATTGTTACAATTGCTCACATTACCAACTGCTCGATTAAGTCCTCCCTGGGGAAGTGTTGCTCACGGTTTAGGGTGAAAACACAAGGAGGACTGGGAAAGCGAGAAGGAGATTAGGGATGTGAAGTAATGTAGGCTGCACTGTCCACTGTAAGAAATAGCTTTGCATGCGTAAATATTGTATGTAAATATACAAACTCCTAGGAGCATAGATGTTTGTGTCAGCTCTCTGTTCTGATAAGTTCCCTATTCTACTCCTGACGTAATACTCAACTCCTTGAACCTTGTAGAGCCATGTCGCAGTCAGCGGAGTCAAGTGAGTTCCACTCACCCATGAACTACCTCATCCCTGGATAGCAGACCTAGGCTACCTGACCTGTACAGAATGTGTGTCGCATTAGCTATCCAAATAAATCTCACCCCGTAACTGTTTACGTTATTGCCGGCCCACAGACCTACCACTGTCCACCCAGTCACAGTGCGCCACCTGTTTACCCATGTTCATTCTATCCACGTAGTGTGCTCCGACAACCACCACTTGCTGTTGTCCTGCAGTAAGAAAAAGGGACATCAGTTACGTATGCCCCCCCCCCCAACTGCACTCTGCGTAGTCAAGTATGGTCCTTCAAGCCGAAGACAATCTTTCACCTTTGCTACCTCTATTATTTCGTAGCTCGCGATTTTCAATATTGCTTCGTTTAATGTAATGTTTGCATTTGTATTATGTTCACTTGTGAAGTACTCTTGTATCTGTTCCGTTCCTAATTTGAAGCGCTCTGACACCTTCTGATTAAGTTCGCGCTATCTAAAAACTTAAATAAATAAATAAATTGACGGCAGCGATCTCCCCAGTGAAGTAGACGTGTAAATAGGCAACATCCAGCCAGAGGAGCGCGAAGGGGGGGAGAGGGGGAGGACAGGGGGGGAGAGAGGGGGAGGGTGGGAGTCCCGAGGATCGCATGCGCATGCCCTCCGATGACCGCGTATGCGCACACTTGCGCATGCGCGACTCAGCGACAAAATGGCGGCCATATCGCACCCAAACAAAGCGCTACGTGGGCCCCAGCCACGAGGGCCCGCCACAGCGCCAGAGCGGGGCGCCCGATCCTCGACTGGCCTCTCGCGGTCAGCCCAAAGGAAAGAACCCCGGCCACAAAAACAAAATTCCGCCCAAAATCCTGTCCTTCGTGGGACCCAAACCTCGAGGACACGCACAGCAGGAGGGCTGCTGAGAGACCAGCCTTGCCCCAAAGGAGAACTCAAAAGAGAAGGCACAGCATGAGTACATATCCGCTCGCGCTCGCATGGCCCCCAGGGAACCCCGGACCCCTCTCCCCACACGGAACACAAACCACAGCTGGCCCAGCCGCCCACCTCGCCTCCCTCAGCACCACCCTCCCCCCACAACAGGAGAAGCAGCGCGGCCCCGAAGGACGCCCCCCGCACATCCCCATGAGCAACCAACAACCCTCTACCCTGCAACAAACTACACCGTCCTTACGCACCTTAAGCAGAGAAACACGGCAGGCCACGGAAGTAAAACTAGGTCCGGGACCAGCGCGTGCAGCCCGCAGGAAAGGTGAGCCCACCCCCCCTCCGCAGCATCCCGCCCCGTCCCAAAAGCGATCCCCTACCAACAGAGACAGCCACCCTCCCCCCCACAACCCCACCCTGCCACCACTCACCCATACCCCAAAAGGCAACGGGCAGTCACCCGCTCAGGATCCAGGCAGGGGAGGGCGAGGGTCAGCGCGAGCAGCGGCCAACGAACAAAGAGGGCGCTTGACCCTCGCCCCCTGGGCTATATAGTCACCCCTCCCCCCCAAGACACAGGAAGTGACATCACGGGGGACCACTGATCCCCCCAACCACTAGACCGCTCAGGGTCCGTGCCATCCTATGGCACTAAGGGTGGCCGCCCTCGTAGGTGGCCACCTTTGGTGTCCCGGGGCAGCCAATCAATAGAAGTGCACGAGCCGCGGACTCTGCTGCATAATAAGTCATGCTCAGGGACTGCGCCCATAACAGCTCTAAAAAGGCGCCTTAAGGCGAAGACTTATTCTTCAAGATGCTATGAATCACACTCACTTGTATCAATTACTTTCCTACAGCTCGTCCACGGGTGATTATGTAAAGTGACTTCTGCATTTTCTAAAAGTGAAACCAATAAATCTGTTTGAATACAGAATGCTTCTTCTAGTTAAGGAAATTGTGTTAAAAAACCTTGTAGTACTCAGCATGCGTGGCACGCTCGTACCATTTTATGGCTGCCAAGTGTTGTTCACATTGATTTTCAATGCTACTTTCCTGGAAATGCCTTCATACAGCATTTGTGTCCTAGGGTAAGCGAAGCTATGCATAATTTTTCTAACAAATTACAGATTCTGTGAGATTCACAGGTCTTATGTGAAGTGCATAATGAATGAGAAGGAGAATGGCATCGCTGTGAAAATGCTGACTTTGAAGGGGCGGCTCCTCCTCAATGGCGGAGGAGCGTCGCCTCACTGGCACAGAGCCAGTAGCCAAAAAATAAAATGATATTTGATCATCGTTTTATTGTTAAGCAGCTGGCTCAGCCAGTGTGTGCAGGGAGGGGTAGGGCCGGAGCATGCAAGGGGGTAGAAGGCATGCTATGTGCACTCTCTAAGTGATCATATGTGTTTTGCCGGCTGTCTCAGGCTGACCAAAACACACATGCGCACTTAAGTTTCTCTAACCGGACCGTATTGAACAGCCGGGCTGGAGAAACCCCACAGACTCCCAGACCTGAGCGTAGCGTCTTTCCAGCCTGCTCAGAGCAGCGCAGGGATTGGACAGGGAGTCTGATACAGCCCCAGTGTTTGCTAGGATAAGGAAGAGGAAACTCCAGGTACAGTGCAGGACGCGGCCGGCAACTCAAGGTAAGTTTTTCCATTTTATTATTAAACTCCCCACCACACTCCCCCTCCCGTGCACCCCACACTCTCCACGCCACACCACCTTTTGTATGTGACGGCCACCACTGACTTTCATAACGCTTTTTGATCATAACTCCCCACCAGCATGTTAGTATACTGATCTCATGTAGTTATCCCTCTCGGGCGCCCATATGAAAGGTATGCATTCACGTACAAAAGGCTTGTGTGTTACCAGTGTGTCGTAATGCAGAGATGCAAGACGCATCCATGAGTGTCATGCAAATCAACCTCTTTTAGATTTGGCTTTACCTGGTTTACATTTAAATTGAGTGTTTAAATTGTATTTTGTATAGCGCTTACTACCCCTAACGACGAGTAGCACATTACCCAAGAGCCCAAAGTTAGTTATAAGTCCATTAGTTATTGGGGTTCATTTTGCATTCTCATTTCGTGCATTCATGCAAGTTTGTTTGTGGTACATTAGTAACACACAGATGTGAACATTAGATGGGGCTATGTGAGAAGCAATTGCTTGCTGGAATTAATAAGATTGTTCTGGTTTCCAAAAAGAGCTTGGGATGGATAGGCATGAGTATTAGAGTAACTTGTAACAGAAGAAGAGGCAGAATGAAGGAAGGGACACAGTGGTGCACTTAAAAAATAGTGGATGGAAGCAAGTAAATAAAGGTTTGATAGAATGTCAATTTTTCATGCTGAATTTTAGGGAATGAAGCAGGCGGATAATTTTTGCATGCAATTTGTGGCTATAAACCTGTTGACATATTTTAAAATTCTGCTCTTAAGAAATGTAGCTTACACAATCCTTCTAGAGGCACTAAATAGGTGATACAGTTACTTTCATCAGTGAAAAAGAAGCACAGTGCTTGTTGAGACCCTTTTAATGTCAAAGCAGTGTGACAAATAAGCATAATCCAGAGAGACCCCTTTTACACACCTACGACCGCAGTATATTTACTGCTGTAAACAATTGTTATGGTTTATGCAAATCGTATTCCCTATACATAAACTATACATATAATATGAGACATGTGGTATGTAAACACCCATAAACTTAAAAATATGACAAGACAATAGATAAACATATCATAGCAATCATTAGTAGATTCAGTCCACGTTTGTGACTCATTCAATACCTGGTTCAAAAGGTACTGCCCGCTGCGCCCACCTGAAGAGCACGCCCAAAGAACAAAGACCAAGGCCAGCAGAATAAATGTGTCGGAGGACACCTTCACTTTCCAGCATCCACCCTTCCTCGTGGTTGGGTCCTTTTAAGACATGATATCAACATCAAAAGTATTGTAATTCAAAATGATCACTGTAAAAATAAGGTAGTCTTAAATATTGAGTGTTCAAGCTTTCAATGTGAATTACAAAAATAATAATCTACAAAATATTGTGTACTAAATATCGAGATTACATAGGCATGTATATTTATTTAAAAGTATTTAATATGATAATCCTTTAAAAAAATAACAAACATTTGTATATATATATATATATATATATATATATATATATATATATATATCAAAGTCTAAACAGGAAGCCCCAAATTGAAGCAAAGCCACACGAAGTTAAGATCAGCACGTGTATTTGCATCCATTTCACTGCTCGCTCCTTGACAGCTTTCAGAGCAATCTTTGAACATGTAAAGCCATTGTTCACGAAGGGCTGGAAGAGCAGTTTTTGGCAGCGTCTGCTCATATAATCACTGGCACCTGCCACAGTGGGCGTGGCTAAATCGCAAAGCCTTCTGTGCCTTGTAGTACGCTGGGGCTTGCAAAGACGGAACGAAGACAAGAGCAGCTCCAATGCAGGTGGTGCTGCCTTGAGCACGAATTCACTGCTGCAAAGCGCAATCTGAGGGCTTACAGCGCTTTACTTTACTCCACTTGGTGAAAACTTGGTTCCAATTGCAAGGACTGTTGAGTGGCCCCACTGTGGGAAGAGGGCCAGCCTACTACAAGGCACAGAAAGCTTTGCGATGTAGCCACGACCACTGTGGCAGGTGCCAGTGATTATATGAGCAGACGCGGCCAGAATCTGCTCTTCCAGCCCTTCGTGAACAATGCCTCTGAAGAAAGGATTATTTCCTGAAATGCGTCAGGCTTTACATGTTCAAAGATTGCTCTGAAAGCTGTCAAGGAGCGAGCAGTGAAATGGATGCAATTAAACGTGCTGATCTGAACTTCATGTGGCTTTGCCTCAATTTGGGGCTTCCTGTTTGGACTTTGATATATATATATATATATATATATATATATATATATATATATATATATATATATATATATATATATATACATATGCAAATCAATTCCTCCTTCCTCCTGGTCGAAGAAATCAAAGGACACAGCAGGGCATTCTGAGGCTGCTATTTATTGGAATTTAAAAGCATAACCGGTTTCGGCGTGTGCCTTCTTCAGATGCTAAAATCCAAACTGCGTGCTCCCTATTTTACGTTTCAGAAAAGGGGGTGGTGATGAACAGAGTGTCTGAATTAAGCAGACCACTCTTACCCAGTCCAAAGATTAGGGCTTGATCCATCACCGTTATTTAGCTCACTGCCCCATCCCAGCTCAGAACCTGGCTATATGCAAATTAGTCTGTCCCTGGCCCAGTGCATCATGGGAACAGGGCAGACCAAACTACCAAGCCAATTCTTACTGGGTAAGAGTGGTCTGCTTAATTCAGGCACTCTGTTCATCACCACCCCCTTTTCTGAATCATTTTGTCCACCATAAGCGTGGAAGGGTATACTCAGATGTGAGTCCCTTGCTCATTGCACCATCAGGATTCAAGCAAGCCGGGCCGACGACGCCTGAAATGGCAGAAACCGGTCCCCGGAAGCTTGTTTCCTTCCCAGTATAAGAATTGGCTTGGTAGTTTGGTTTGCCCTGTTCCCATCATGCACTGGGACAGGAACAGACTAATTTGCATATAGCCAAGTTCTGAGCTGGGATGGTGCAGTGAGCTAAAAAACGGTGATGGATCAAGCCCTGATCTTTGGACTGGGTAAGAGTGGTCTGCTTAATTCAGGCACTCTGTTCATCACCACCCCCTTTTCTGAATCATTTTGGCCACCATAAGCGTGGAAGGGTATACTCAGATGTGAGTCCCTTGCTCATTGCACCATCAGGATTCAAGCAAGCCGGGCTGACGACGCCTGAAATGGCAGAAACCGGTCCCCGGAAGCTTGTTTCCTTCCCAGTATAAGAATTGGCTTGGTAGTTTGGTTTGCCCTGTTCCCATCATGCACTGGGACAGGAACAGACTAATTTGCATATAGCCAGGTTCTGAGCTGGGATGGTGCAGTGAGCTAAAAAACGGTGATGGATCAAGCCCTGATCTTTGGACTGGGTAAGAGTGGTCTGCTTAATTCAGGCACTCTGTTCATCACCACCCCCTTTTCTGAATCATTTTGTCCACCATAAGCGTGGAAGGGTATACTCAGATGTGAGTCCCTTGCTCATTGCACCATCAGGATTCAAGCAAGCCGGGCCGACGACGCCTGAAATGGCAGAAACCGGTCCCCGGAAGCTTGTTTCCTTCCCAGTATAAGAATTGGCTTGGTAGTTTGGTTTGCCCTGTTCCCATCATGCACTGGGACAGGAACAGACTAATTTGCATATAGCCAAGTTCTGAGCTGGGATGGTGCAGTGAGCTAAAAAACGGTGATGGATCAAGCCCTGATCTTTGGACTGGGTAAGAGTGGTCTGCTTAATTCAGGCACTCTGTTCATCACCACCCCCTTTTCTGAATTATTTTGTCCACCATAAGCGTGGAAGGGTATACTCAGATGTGAGTCCCTTGCTCATTGCACCATCAGGATTCAAGCAAGCCGGGCCGACGACGCCTGAAATGGCAGAAACCGGTCCCCGGAAGCTTGTTTCCTTCCCAGTATAAGAATTGGCTTGGTAGTTTGGTTTGCCCTGTTCCCATCATGCACTGGGACAGGAACAGACTAATTTGCATATAGCCAAGTTCTGAGCTGGGATGGTGCAGTGAGTTAAAAAACGGTGATGGATCAAGCCCTGATCTTTGGACTGGGTAAGAGTGGTCTGCTTAATTCAGGCACTCTGTTCATCACCACCCCCTTTTCTGAATCATTTTGTCCACCATAAGCGTGGAAGGGTATACTCAGATGTGAGTCCCTTGCTCATTGCACCATCAGGATTCAAGCAAGCCAGGCCGACGACGCCTGAAATGGCAGAAACCGGTCCCCGGAAGCTTGTTTCCTTCCCAGTATAAGAATTGGCTTGGTAGTTTGGTTTGCCCTGTTCCCATCATGCACTGGGACAGGAACAGACTAATTTGCATATAGCCAAGTTCTGAGCTGGGATGGTGCAGTGAGCTAAAAAACGGTGATGGATCAAGCCCTGATCTTTGGACTGGGTAAGAGTGGTCTGCTTAATTCAGGCACTCTGTTCATCACCACCCCCTTTTCTGAATCATTTTGTCCACCATAAGCGTGGAAGGCTATACTCAGATGTGAGTCCCTTGCTCATTGCACCATCAGGATTCAAGCAAGCCGGGCCGACGACGCCTGAAATGGCAGAAACCGGTCCCCGGAAGCTTGTTTCCTTCCCAGTATAAGAATTGGCTTGGTAGTTTGGTTTGCCCTGTTCCCATCATGCACTGGGACAGAAACAGACTAATTTGCATATAGCCAAGTTCTGAGCTGGGATGGTGCAGTGAGCTAAAAAACGGTAATGGATCAAACCCTGATCTTTGGACTGGGTAAGAGTGGTCTGCTTAATTCAGGCACTCTGTTCATCACCACCCCCTTTTCGGAATCATTTTGTCCACCATAAGCGTGGAAGGGTATACTCAGATGTGAGTCCCTTGCTCATTGCACCATCAGGATTCAAGCAAGCCTGGCCGACGACGCCTGAAATGGCAGAAACCGGTCCCCGGAAGCTTGTTTCCTTCCCAGTATAAGAATTGGCTTGGTAGTTTGGTTTGCCCTGTTCCCATCATGCACTGGGACAGGAACAGACTAATTTGCATATAGCCAAGTTCTGAGCTGGGATGGTGCAGTGAGCTAAAAAACGGTGATGGATCAAGCCCTGATCTTTGGACTGGGTAAGAGTGGTCTGCTTAATTCAGGCACTCTGTTCATCACCACCCCCTTTTCTGAATCATTTTGTCCACCATAAGCGTGGAAGGGTATACTCAGATGTGAGTCCCTTGCTCATTGCACCATCAGGATTCAAGCAAGCCGGGCCGACGACGCCTGAAATGGCAGAAACCGGTCCCCGGAAGCTTGTTTCCTTCCCAGTATAAGAATTGGCTTGGTAGTTTGGTTTGCCCTGTTCCCATCATGCACTGGGACAGGAACAGACTAATTTGCATATAGCCAAGTTCTGAGCTGGGATGGTGCAGTGAGCTAAAAAAATGGTGATGGATCAAGCCCTGATCTTTGGACTGGGTAAGAGTGGTCTGCTTAATTCAGGCACTCTGTTCATCACCACCCCCTTTTCTGAATCATTTTGTCCACCATAAGCGTGGAAGGGTATACTCAGATGTGAGTCCCTTGCTCATTGCACCATCAGGATTCAAGCAAGCCGGGCCGACGACGCCTGAAATGGCAGAAACCGGTCCCCGGAAGCTTGTTTCCTTCCCAGTATAAGAATTGGCTTGGTAGATGGTTTGCCCTGTTCCCATCATGCACTGGGACTGGAACAGACTAATTTGCATATAGCCAAGTTCTGAGCTGGGATGGTGCAGTGAGCTAAAAAACGGTGATGGATCAAGCCCTGATCTTTGGACTGGGTAAGAGTGGTCTGCTTAATTCAGGCACTCTGTTCATCACCACCCCCTTTTCTGAATCATTTTGTCCACCATAAGCGTGGAAGGGTATACTCAGATGTGAGTCCCTTGCTCATTGCACCATCAGGATTCAAGCAAGCCTGGCCGACGACGCCTGAAATGGCAGAAACCGGTCCCCGGAAGCTTGTTTCCTTCCCAGTATAAGAATTGGCTTGGTAGTTTGGTTTGCCCTGTTCCCATCATGCACTGGGACTGGAACAGACTAATTTGCATATAGCCAAGTTCTGAGCTGGGATGGTGCAGTGAGCTAAAAAACGGTGATGGATCAAGCCCTGATCTTTGGACTGGGTAAGAGTGGTCTGCTTAATTCAGGCACTCTGTTCATCACCACCCCCTTTTCTGAATCATTTTGTCCACCATAAGCGTGGAAGGGTATACTCAGATGTGAGTCCCTTGCTCATTGCACCATCAGGATTCAAGCAAGCCGGGCCGACGACGCCTGAAATGGCAGAAACCGGTCCCCGGAAGCTTGTTTCCTTCCCAGTATAAGAATTGGCTTGGTAGTTTGGTTTGCCCTGTTCCCATCATGCACTGGGACAGGAACAGACTAATTTGCATATAGCCAAGTTCTGAGCTGGGATGGTGCAGTGAGCTAAAAAACGGTGATGGATCAAGCCCTGATCTTTGGACTGGGTAAGAGTGGTCTGCTTAATTCAGGCACTCTGTTCATCACCACCCCCTTTTCTGAATCATTTTGTCCACCATAAGCGTGGAAGGGTATACTCAGATGTGAGTCCCTTGCTCATTGCACCATCAGGATTCAAGCAAGCCGAGCCGACGATGCCTGAAAGGGCAGAAACCGGTCCCCGGAAGCTTGTTTCCTTCCCAGTATAAGAATTGGCTTGGTAGTTTGGTTTGCCCTGTTACCATCATGCACTGGGACAGGAACAGACTAATTTGCATATAGCCAAGTTCTGAGCTGGGATGGTGCAGTGAGCTAAAAAACGGTGATGGATCAAGCCCTGATCTTTGGACTGGGTAAGAGTGGTCTGCTTAATTCAGGCACTCTGTTCATCACCACCCCCTTTTCTGAATCATTTTGTCCACCATAAGCGTGGAAGGGTATACTCAGATTTGAGTCCCTTGCTCATTGCACCATCAGGATTCAAGCAAGCCGGGCCGACGATGCCTGAAATGGCAGAAACCGGTCCCCGGAAGCTTGTTTCCTTCCCAGTATAAGAATTGGCTTGGTAGTTTGGTTTGCCCTGTTCCCATCATGCACTGGGACAGGAACAGACTAATTTGCATATAGCCAAGTTCTGAGCTGGGATGGTGCAGTGAGCTAAAAAACGGTGATGGATCAAGCCCTGATCTTTGGACTGGGTAAGAGTGGTCTGCTTAATTCAGGCACTCTGTTCATCACCACCCCCTTTTCTGAATCATTTTGTCCACCATAAGCGTGGAAGGGTATACTCAGATGTGAGTCCCTTGCTCATTGCACCATCAGGATTCAAGCAAGCCGGGCCGACGACGCCTGAAATGGCAGAAACCGGTCCCCGGAAGCTTGTTTCCTTCCCAGTATAAGAATTGGCTTGGTAGTTTGGTTTGCCCTGTTCCCATCATGCACTGGGACAGGAACAGACTAATTTGCATATAGCCAAGTTCTGAGCTGGGATGGTGCAGTGAGCTAAAAAACGGTGATGGATCAAGCCCTGATCTTTGGACTGGGTAAGAGTGGTCTGCTTAATTCAGGCACTCTGTTCATCACCACCCCCTTTTCTGAATCATTTTGTCCACCATAAGCGTGGAAGGGTATACTCAGATGTGAGTCCCTTGCTCATTGCACCATCAGGATTCAAGCAAGCCGGGCCGACGACGCCTGAAATGGCAGAAACCGGTCCCCGGAAGCTTGTTTCCTTCCCAGTATAAGAATTGGCTTGGTAGTTTGGTTTGCCCTGTTCCCATCATGCACTGGGACAGGAACAGACTAATTTGCATATAGCCAAGTTCTGAGCTGGGATGGTGCAGTGAGCTAAAAAACAGTGATGGATCAAGCCCTGATCTTTGGACTGGGTAAGAGTGGTCTGCTTAATTCAGGCACTCTGTTCATCACCACCCCCTTTTCTGAATCATTTTGTCCACCATAAGGGTGGAAGGGTATACTCAGATGTGAGTCCCTTGCTCATTGCACCATCAGGATTCAAGCAAGCCGGGCCGACGACGCCTGAAATGGCAGAAACCGGTCCCCGGAAGCTTGTTTCCTTCCCAGTATAAGAATTGGCTTGGTAGTTTGGTTTGCCCTGTTCCCATCATGCACTGGGACAGGAACAGACTAATTTGCATATAGCCAAGTTCTGAGCTGGGATGGTGCAGTGAGCTAAAAAACGGTGATGGATCAAGCCCTGATCTTTGGACTGGGTAAGAGTGGTCTGCTTAATTCAGGCACTCTGTTCATCACCACCCCCTTTTCTGAATCATTTTGTCCACCATAAGCGTGGAAGGGTATACTCAGATGTGAGTCCCTTGCTCATTGCACCATCAGGATTCAAGCAAGCCGGGCCGACGACGCCTGAAATGGCAGAAACCGGTCCCCGGAAGCTTGTTTCCTTCCCAGTATAAGAATTGGCTTGGTAGTTTGGTTTGCCCTGTTCCCATCATGCACTGGGACAGGAACAGACTAATTTGCATATAGCCAAGTTCTGAGCTGGGATGGTGCAGTGAGCTAAAAAACGGTGATGGATCAAGCCTTGATCTTTGGACTGGGTAAGAGTGGTCTGCTTAATTCAGGCACTCTGTTCATCACCACCCCCTTTTCTGAATCATTTTGTCCACCATAAGCGTGGAAGGGTATACTCAGATGTGAGTCCCTTGCTCATTGCACCATCAGGATTCAAGCAAGCCGGGCCGACGACGCCTGAAATGGCAGAAACCGGTCCCCGGAAGCTTGTTTCCTTCCCAGTATAAGAATTGGCTTGGTAGTTTGGTTTGCCCTGTTCCCATCATGCACTGGGACAGGAACAGACTAATTTGCATATAGCCAAGTTCTGAGCTGGGATGGTGCAGTGAGCTAAAAAACGGTGATGGATCAAGCCCTGATCTTTGGACTGGGTAAGAGTGGTCTGCTTAATTCAGGCACTCTGTTCATCACCACCCCCTTTTCTGAATCCCTATTTTACGTTGTTCTGTGGGCTCCTCCTCCATGTGGTTTAGGAGCTTCACCTGCACTGGATTTTCCCTCTTGCGTCAATACCGGGGACTACCAGTCCCACAATGCAGCATGTAGGTAATCCCGTGCTCAGGGAAGCCGCCACAATATTCAAGCAATGTCCGCCTCTTGTTCCCTTCTTTCTGCCACAAACTTCGCAGGGACACAAGTAGGAAACGCAAGTGTAGTAACAGCGTTTCACCTAGCAGTCTTTGCCCGATGTACTACAGCGGCGTCTTGGCACCTGGTAAGTGATAGCGGCGGGTCACGAATACTCCAACACCTTGGCTTAAATTCAAAGATTTCTATATAGATATATATATATATATATATATATGTATATGTGATCAAGGCAGGGGATCAGAGTACGCACATCTTTGAACTGTTGAGCCGCTGAGGAAGGACTAATAATCTCTGAAATGCATCAGGATCATCGACACGTCAAGCTGCGAATTGTATCGGCGTGTGGTGCACATTTGTACCTAATACATGGCTTTCAGCTTTCAGCAGCCCGAGTGCGTCCTTAAAATTGATGGGCAACCTTGAGCTTTCATTTATGTATGGCCGTCCTGTCGTAGAGGACGCACCACCCTGAATTCATGGGGGCCATGCGGCTGGGATTCACCTGACCGCATATATGGGACAGCAACAAAGGATTGAAATCGTGCCCACATGCTGAGGCTCAATGAGGGCCCGAAAATTAATGCAACAATACAGAGTGCACTCATCCGGGCTTGAATTGCTGACACGGACTACAACGCCCAGGTATCAACGCGAGCACCTTATTAGAGGAGAAATGGGGGCGTTTCAGAGTACGCACATCTTTGAACTGTCAATCAATCAATCAATCATGGTATTTATAAATCGCACTACACACCCACGAGGGTCTCAAGGCGCTAGGGGGGTAGGGGGGAAGCTGCTACTGTTCGAAGAGCCAGGTCTTGAGAAGTCTTCTGAAGGTCAAAAGGTCTTTGGTCTGCCGCAGGCGGATGGTCAGAGTGTTCCATGTTTTGGCGGTGAGGTGAGAGAATGATCTGCCGCCGGTGGTCACTCTTTGGATGCGGGGGGCGGTGGCGAGGGAGCAGTCTGCGGAGCGGAGCTGGCGGGTGAGGGTGTAGAGGCTGAGACAGCTTTTGAGGTATGTTGGTCCGGTGTTGTGGAGTGCCTTGTTTGCGTGGGTGAGGAGTTTGAAGGTTATCCTCTTGTTGATAGGGAGCCAGTGTAGGTCTCTCAGGTGGGGTGTGATGTGTCTGCGGCGAGGGATGTTGAGGATCAGGCGTGCGGAGGCCTTCTGGATGTGTTGAAGCAGTTTTAGGAGTTTGGCCGGGGCTCCTGCGTAGAGTGCGTTTCCGTAGTCCAGTCTACTGCTGACGAGGGCCTGGGTGACCGTCCTTCTTGTTTCAGTGGGGGCAACTTGAAGATCCTGCGAAGCAAGCGGAGGGTGTTGAAGCAGGTGGAGGAGACGGTGTTGACTTGTTTCCTCATGGAGAGGGTAGAGGCGTGGATTACCCCTAGGTTGCATGCGTGGTCGGTGGGTGTTGGGGGTGTTCTTAGTGCAGTCGGCCACCAGGAGTTGTCCCAGGCCGACGGGGTGGATTCGAGGGTGAGGACCTCCGTCTTGTCCGAGTTCAGCTTCAGTTGGCTGTTCCTCATCCAGTCGGCGACGGCCTTCATTCCTTCATGGAGGTTGGTTTTGGCAGTGTGGGGGTCCTTGGTGAGGGAGAGGATCCGCTGGGTGTCGTCGGCATAGGAGATGATGGTGAGGTCGTGCCGTCATGCGACTTGGGTGAGCGGTGCCACGTAGACGTTGAACAACGATGGGCTGATGGATGGGCCTTGTGGTATGCCGCAGATGATCTCGGTGGCTTCGGAGCGGAAGGGGGGAGGAGGATGCTCTGTGTACTGCCGGAGAGGAAGGAGGTGGTCTAGTCCAGGGCCTTCTCTTGGATTCCGGCGTCGTAGAGGCGTGTTCGTAGTGTGCGATGGCAGACTGTGTCGAAGGCGGCTGACAGGTCCGGGAGGATGAGGGACGCGGTGTCTCCGTTGTCTAGCAGGGACCTGATGTCATCGGTGGCGGCGATGAAGGCAGTTTCGGTGCTGTGGTTCCTGCAGGTCCCTGACTGGGACGGGTCCAGGATGCTGTTCTCCTCGAGGAAGCTGGTCATTTGTTTGTTGACGGCCTTTTCTATGATCTTCGCCGGGAACGGGAGCAGGGCGATCGGTCGGAAGTTCTTGAGGTCATTGGGGTCCGCCTTGGGTTTCTTGAGTAAGGCGTTGATCTCTGCTTGCTTCCAGCTCTCCGGGAAGGTCGCTGTCTCGAAGAAGATGTTGATGGTTTTCCGGAGATGGGCTGCGATGGTGCCGCTGGCTTTGTTGAAGATGTGGTGTGGGCAAGGGTCTTCCGGGGATCCGGAGCGGACGGTGTTCATGATCTTGATGGTGTCGTCGTCGTTGATGTTGGTCCAGGAGATCAGGCAGTTGGTGTGGGTGGTGGTCGTGGGAGCGGGGGTCTCAGTGGTTGCCGGGGTGGTGGCAGCTTTGAAGCTGTCGTGGATGTCTGTGATCTTGGAATGGAAGAAGGTGGCCAGCGAGGCGCACAGGTCTTGTGAATGTGGGATGTCGTTGGTGTTGGAGCTAGGGTTGGAGAGTTCCTTCACGATGTTGAAGAGCTCTTTGCTGTTGTGTGCATTGTTGTCTAGGCGGTCTTTGAAGGAGGTCCTTTTGGCGGATCTAATGAGGTGGTGGTGTCTGCATGTGGCGTTCTTGTGGGCGGTGTAGCTTTCCGGTGTTCGTTCGCGGATCCAGGTTTTTTCGAATTTTCGGCAGGTTTGTTTGGAGGCCTGGAGGTCTTCGGTGAACCAGCTGGCTTTCTTGCTAGTGTGGGTGTTGGAGGGCTTCTTGAGGGGGGCGAAGGTGTTGGCGCAGTCATTGATCCACTGTTTGAGGTTGCGGGCGGCGGTGTCGGGGTCGGTCAGATCTGTGGGAGGGTTCCAGGCGAGGGAGGTGGAAAGCTGGTCTTCGGTGACTTTGCTCCAGCAGCGGCGCAGCATTTGTTGGGTGCGGTGGTGCGTGGTGGATTTCTGGAAGGTGAATTGGATGCAGCGGGTGATCGGTCCAGTGGAGCTCGGTGGTGTGGTTGAAGGAGACGTGGGAGCTTGCGGAGAAGATGGGGTCAAGCGCGTGGAAGGCGGAGTGGGTGGGTGTAGTGATGAGTTGTCTGAGTCCGAGGTTGGCGAGGTTGGAGATCAGGGTGGAGGAGTTGGTGTTGTTGTTGTTTTCCAGGTGGAAGTTCAGGTCCCCGAAGAGGATGTAGTCAAGGAGACGAGGGCGTGTGTGCCTACGAGGTCAGTGATGGAGTCGCTAAACTGTGCTCATGGTCCGGGGGCTCTGTAGATGAGGGTTCCTCTGAGGGTGTTGTTCGGATCGGTGAGGATCTGGAAGTGCAGGTGTTCGGCGTTGCTGAGTGTGTTGTCGGTGTTGGTTGGGACTTTGAAAGTGTTCCTGTGGACAATGGCGATTCCTCCTCCTACTCCATTGGTGCGGTCCCTGCAGGTGATCTTATAGCCTTCTAGGATGTCTACGGCAATGTCGGGTGCAGAGGAGGGGTTCAGCCAGGTCTCCGTCAGGAAGGCGACGTCTGAGGTGTTGGAGTCCAGTAGGTCCCAGCATTCCACGGCATGTTTGCCTGCGGAGCGGTTGTTGAGTAGGATGCATATGAGGTAGTTGGGTTCTTTGGTAGATGGGTTGGCGGGCTGGATGCTGGTGAAGCTGCAGATTAGGCAGGAGAAGGGTCCTTGGGTGCGCTTCGGGTGGCCAGGCAGCAGGTGCGTGATCGTCCGGTGTTGAGTGCGTGGACGATGCTGGCGTTGTAGCAGAGGCGAGCTTTGTGGCGTTCGTGGGGGTCAGGGGTGCTGGCACTGGACATGGTCCAGGCATGGACGGGCGAAGACGGGTTTGCCTTAGGCATGCCTTTGGCACGCCAGTGGCATGCCTGCTGCGGGCGGCCATAATATATGGGGAGGAGAGAGGGAGGAGCAGGCGGGAGGTAGGGGCAGCGAATGGCAGTCAGGGGTGCGGCCGCAGGGGATGCAGCGACGGGAACAGGAGCGATGGACGGCGCGGGGGCAAGGGCATAGAATCACGGGGGCACAGGGGAGAAAACGGGGCACAGAGCAAGTGGCACAGAGGAAAAAACAGGACACAGAG
The DNA here is from genome assembly GCF_964261635.1 of Lissotriton helveticus. Lineage (NCBI taxonomy): Eukaryota > Metazoa > Chordata > Amphibia > Caudata > Salamandridae > Lissotriton > Lissotriton helveticus. The sequence continues at coordinate 408,760,279 of NC_136063.1, read as the reverse complement.
CGAGAGGCACAGAGGAAAAAACAGGGCACAGAGCAAGTGGCACAGAGGAAAAAATGGGGCACAGAGCAAGAGGCACAGAGGAAAAAACGGCACAGAGCAAGTGGCACAGAGGAAAAATGGGGCAGAGAGCAAGAGGCACAGAGGAAAAAACAAGGCACAGAGCAAGTGGCACAGAGGAAAAAACAGGGCACAGATCTAGAGGCACAGAGGAAAAAACGGGGCGAGGGAGGGTGGAGGAGTTGGTTCACTTTGAAACATTAGCGCGTGTTTATATATACACAACATTGGATTTGAATATGCGCGTGTCCAATACGCGCGTGTTTTTCATCGAAAGGCCGAACAGGCCCTATTGATTTGGTTGCTGCGCAACAACTACAAGGGACGCATAAAGACAATAGTCTACATATATTAGGATGGACAGTTGGGGTCAGGATGGTAGACCGGGAAGTGGGTGGAGGGAGGGGGGAGGAGTTGGTTCACTTTGTAACACTAAGTAAGGACGCACAGAGACAATAGTCTACATATATTAGGATGACCAGTTGGTGTCAGGATGGCAGATCGGGAAGTGAGTGGAGGGAGCGGGGAGGAGCGCGTGTTTATATATACACAACGTTGGATTCGAATACGCGTGTGTACAATACTCACGTGTTTTTTATCGAAAGGCCGAACAGACCCTATCGATTTGATTGCTGCGCAACAACTACAAGGGACGCATAGAGACAATAGTCACAAAAACATATTGTGTACCCACAAGCATTGTGAAATTAAACATATTAGAAATGTGTGCTTACTCTTTTCTTTCTCTTCTACTTAACCAGACTGAGCCACAGCAACGTGTGGCCGGGTACAGCTAGTATATATATATATATAAATATGAACATGACATCCCACAACAACAAAGAAGAAGGCACGTACTTGAGGAAGTTGGATATGGCTTTCTTATTTACTCCGTCTCACTCGACCCCGCGCCAAAGAGACGCGTTTCGGCTATATATATTTACAGTGGTATGCTGCTCCTTGCTGTTCCACCTTCCCAAGGTACTGTTATATATCATTTTAGGACCCTATTGTAAGTTTCCCGATGCATGCCCTTATATAGGTATAAATCACCATATCCTTATATAGGCATAGAAATCATAACCATATTTAGGGATAGCTCATGCAGTCCAAATACGGCAGGGATACTTCCACTAGTTCCAAAAATCCACAACGATTTCTTGGAAAACTCAGCTTCAGCAGCCGGGGACTTCCCCTTGCTTGAGTATTGATTTTTCCAAGAACTCATGGAGTTTTCAAAGAACTGAGACTCTTTGATGACCTTATTATGTCCAACTGTACGTCAAACTCAGCACCTTCAAGGTATAAATATGCCCACACTTGCCCAAGCAAACACACAGTGGTTTGGAGCAGTTAGACTATCTACTTGCCCGACACGCCCTGCTACAGCAAGTGCCGAAGGAAGCCGACCCTCCAGCAGACGCACTGAGAGAGACGCTGTCTTTTCTCCTGCCGAGAAATCCAGTCCAGTGTTTCCAAGCGCTACCCTTGCGGGTTGTTGGGAAATCGAGTCCCGAGACTGACCTTCTCCATTCTAAACTAAGGTACGGAGCTGATTAGACCCTTAGAGAAATCTTGGGCAGATTCTTGGCAGAAGAATACTACATTTATGCTACACCTCACTTACTTCCTCCCCCGTACTAAGCTTAGGTTAGGTCCCTCGGGGTAGGCATATTTTAGAAGCACCAGTTGAGTACTTTTAGTCTCTGTTATTTATGTATGTATTTATATATGGTTTAGGAACCATACAATGTTCTTACAGTATTATTTGATTCTGCTATTTATACTGTATGCATTATATTTTACAAACAGTTTTACGATTGTGGCAGTTCACTTCTTATGCTTGAGAAAGAAGACTGTTCAATAAAACCTTTTAATGAAAACGCCCGTCTTTCTACTTTCTCTGCACCTCTAGTGAAACGAAGCATGCACGATTAACTGAGTGAAATATATATCTATTGTTTCCACGACTCTGAAGATGCGTTTTATCTTGGAGAAACAAAGTTGTCATGTTTATGCAGTTGTCAGAGACTAATCCCTTCTTGTGAATTCGAGAACGTTTCTAGTGACCTCTGAGCTAGCTGGCACACACAATTAAGTCTAGTATATTCGATAGAGACCTAGTCGACCTCAGTCCTACATCTAATCTAAAGGATATATTGTTCCAATGCGCAGAGTCTATTGGGAATATAGGAACTACACTACATGGCGTCCAACGTGGGGCAAGGCATTCATTTAACGCTAGATACTAGAGTACCTCAGTCGTGCTTTTCCCAGAGACCCCTTTATCCCGTAAAAACTCCATAGACATCTGGAGTGGGTTAAAGGATAAAATATACGCCTTAAACTGAGTAGGACGAAAAATCCTATGTATTAGTTTTTGGTTTGTTCAACGTTGAAGGATACAGTGTTCCAAAATATTGTGCACCCTATCTTTATTTCCTTGAAACTTCTCTGCAAAACTTGCAACAAAAATGCAAGATAGCGACGAAGAGAGCAGTGGAGCTGCAAGAACTGCAGCCCAACCGGTTTTAGACGTTACAGGTCTCCAACAAAATGACCCGGACGCTATAATCATCCCGGAAAACGTGAGAAAAGCCATAGCTATAAAGCTTATAGAAAATGGCCTATCACCGAGAGGTGGTACGGTTATATTTGTCATAGAGGCACATGAATATCTGCAGACAGAGGTATTCTAGTCATGGATTGTCTTTCCACAGGCAAATCCAACAACACATGTGTTCCACTTCTACAAGATGGAGGAACATCCAGCGGAATATGTTCCTTTCGAGGACGTTGAAATTCCACTAACTTACCAAGAGCACCAGCTCTGGTTTAAAGGCTCCCTACAACATCAAAATCACATTACCAGGCTCGGTCCACTCGGTAGACCAGGAGCTACATGGCCGGTACTAGCCAGCTATACACCACATCCTAACATTGAAAGAATGTCAGATGTTGAACTGTTAGCTCAGCTAAAACAATTAATTAAAATACATAGACAATTGGTACAATATGTAATGCGGACTTTAACAGTCCAACCTGCTATAAGAATTCCACAGCACACCCCTCATAAGGGGAACATAAACAAAATCACAGACTATACAGTCAGTAATCGGTAAGTTGCCCACAAAAAGGAAACATACTCCATTCTGGTTAGCCCAGAATATTACTCGAATAGAGGCAGTATTTCCCGATAGTACACCTCATGAGAAACACAGGATTCTAACAATCTGTTTTCCAATGGGGATTGCACCAAACGTAGAGGACTGTAACACTTGGGGTACAGTCTTTGCTTCAATCTACACAAAAACACTTGGTGTCCCGTCCATGGCGGTAATACCAGATGTTCTGAGACAGATTCAAAATTAATACGGTCCAGAACCACCCCTGAATCTAGGTATGAAATTACTGAAAGATTTCAAACAAGTCTCAGCTATCTTATTAGCTAACATTAAAGGTGAAGCAGCATCAGTGGCAATCCGCCAGAAATTAAAAGAACTTGATATTACTGAGCAACCGTAGGAACTTGCCAGAATTATTGAAAAATCCTCTGAAGAACTAGGAAGAGATAGTTTGGGATGGAAACCTGTAAAACCTGAACTAACAGAAAATTCTGAAAAAGTTTTTTATCAAAAACAATCTAACTACTCCTAAAAAGAAATGGGAAAATTGTAGACATTTACTTCCTAAAGAGAAGCACTCTCAGTCCAGAGGTAGATCTCCTCAAAAGGAGCACTCTGAAAAGAGATATAACCTTAGAAATAGGGATAATATAAGAAAACCTGATAGATATCAAGATACTGATACAAGATCCTCTCGTACCTTTCGGACTACCTCGAAGAAATCCAAAAGAAGAGGACGATCAGAACAAAAAGAAGAACGCGTGAAGTCCAAAGACGACCAACACGTTCCAAAAATAAGAAAACTCAATTCTCCAAAAAGAAGGTAGCAAGTATTAAAATCAGACATGCCGAGGATCTGGAGGACACAACTCAAGAACGGGGAGTGGACCCAGACAATGCTGGACAGCGCAGCAGAGGTCACCATAGCTCGCAGGATCCTGAAAGATCATCTGGAGACAGTGGATCTGAATGAATGCATTCAGGTTGAAACTGCCGACACCAGAGTTAGTTAGTTCCCATAAGTTATATGAAGTAACACTCCGAATAGAGGGGGATATAACTAGGAAGATAAAAGCACTCTTTTGGGAAAAATTATCTAAAGGTTATGACATCCTTCTAGCTGAAAAAGTCTGGCCACCTGAATTTGTCAGGGAGTGCCCACATGGCAAAGAGATCATTATGCCAGCCTTCTCTAATCATATTCCTATTCATAAAAAATACACCTATGCCAGAAAATGGGCTGTAGCCCAGGCTACAGCCTTATATAAAAATCATGTGGGATGGGATGAAGACTCTCCTCACCATAAAATTCAGTTAAAAAATCAACCAACTGCTCAAAGGCTGTATTCAGTAAAGCAGGAAGCTAAAACTCAAGTCAGGGAGATCTTAGATCAACTTGAATACCAAGGGGTGATTGAAACATGCACTTCGTCAATGAACAATCCTTTGTTTCCTGTCTCCAAACCAGACGAAACATACCGTCTAGTTTTGGATTACAGACATTTAAACTCTTGTTGCAAAACTTTTCCAGTACAAAATTCACACAGTGCAGCACTGATGAATAATATAGTTCGGTAGAAATATAAAACTACTTTAGATATTTCAAACGGTTTCTTCTGTCAAAACATTGCACCAGAAAGCAGGTATTTGACCGCTTTCTCAATAATGGGGACATAACGACACGTCTGTCGTCTCACCCAGGGATTCAAGAACAGTTCTGGATTATTTTCAGCCAGAGTAACAGAGTTACTACAAACGTATGATGATGAGGCATTATCCTATGTCGATGACATCTACCTTAGAGATGGTGATTTGGACAGGCACTTGAACAGGGTGAACACCATAATACTTGGATTCGTCTCTGAAGGGTGTAAATTCAACTTTAAAAAATCAAGAATTGCCCCCCTCAACGTCCTATTCTTAGGATACGAACGTTCAAGTGAAGGCAAAAGCCTGGCAGCAAACTTTTTAGAAAAATGTGCGCTGCTCCAAACTCCCAAAACGCTGAAAAACGTACAATCAATTCTAGGATTCCTAAACTTCGGAAGAACTTACAATCTGAATTACGCAGAAAGGGTTAAACCTCTCTACGAACTAATCAAATCTGATTTCAAACCAACTAATTGGACTCAAAAACACACAGAAATTTTGCGTTTAGTACAAACAGACATGTTGGCAACAACACACTTACAAACACGCGACAATGTACGCAACCTTGTTATCCGAATCATCCCAGGGAGATGCGGATTCACGTACCTAACCTTTAATGAAGGTGAAAAGGTACCAATAGCTTACAACTCACACTTGTACACACAAGCTGAAATGAAATTCACTTCAACAGAAAAAATTCTGACAGCGGTTCAGACTGCTGTAGCAAAGGAGAGAGCCCTAGCACAGGGTAAACACATTGAAGTCGTTACACCTGTACCTGCCTTATGCAAATGCTCTACATCCAAGATGGATACAATGGGTTAATTCTCTTGCTGCAACAGACGTTGAATACGTTTTTGACCCTTACTTGAAGACACTTCAAGTAAGAATTTCTCCAATACGAACAAGAATGTCCTCTGCCTACTGAAATTCTACCTCTAGAACATTACGGCTGTATAATACATACAGGCGGATCAGCACAGCCCGCGATTGGGGGTAAACAAGCTTATAGTGCTGCGTGCGCGATTGTTAAAGGTTGCTGGCGTAATGGTAAATTTAGACCTATGGTAACAAAAACTCAGTCACTAGGAGACTGTACAGCTCAGCAAACTGAACTCCAAGCATTCAAGATGGCGCTGGAAAATACTGATCGCGAATTCCCCACACTCAGAGTGTGCGATTCGTATAACTGCGTCCGGAATTAAAATGAATATCTGCAGACCTGGGTTCAGAATGGTTTTAAAAACACAAAAGGTGGCACAACCAAGCATAAAAAGCTTTGGGAACAAGTAGTTATTTTGCAGAAAGAACTTCAAAAGACTCACTTGATCCATACACTGAGTCATCAGTGTGATGGCGTTCACGTTGAAGGGAATTCATTGGCTGATGAAGCCACGAAAGCAGCTGTGCAAACAGCTTCCGTAGCTACAATCAATCGTTCGAAAACAACGATAGACGGTGAAACCATGCTCGCTATCAATGCCACGAGCAAAGGCAGCGGAGCCACGTTACCTCTAAATTATCCACTCAAATATAAATACATAATTGATGCAAACTCTGTTCCCTTTGCTCGAATTCCTGGAGTGGGGGATAGAGTAATTCCAAACAGGAACCGGAGAGGTGCTCTAATTTATGAAGCACATATGGGAGAGGGTCTGATACATCAAGGGATCTCTAAATCTCCATTAGAATTAGAACAGATGTACTGGTGGCCAGGGATGAAAGCTCATGTATACGAATTTGGAATTAATTGCGATGACTGTTCCAAATACCACTGCTTTGAACACCACCAGATTCCTCTCTACAGCATAGACAGCCCAGTACAGACACCACTGTTAGACAGCATAAGGCTATCTACATGCGGACATTCGAATGGACTGAAGCAGTCCCACAAATATTGAGACGAGATTCATTTGGATGTGGCCTCAGCGCTCAGCTGACACTCGAACTGTTATGAAAGATATGCGAGTCTTTATCGGCACATACGCAATCGGCACGCTACATTCTGACCAGGGTCCTGCGTTTAGCTCTAGCACTTACAAGGAGGCCATGGCCAGCTTTGGCGTTGCATTGCGATTTTCGAGTCCATTCCATCCTGAGGGAAATTCGGTTGTGGAGAGAAAAAAACGTGACATAAAGCAATCTATAACAGCTAGGGTATTAGGTTCGGGTGATAGGTGGGTCAAACATCTAATAAATGTCCAACGTTGTCTTAATAATATGTCAAGAAATTCTCTGGGTGGAATCACTCCATATAAAATCCTTTTTGGTACTGGAATGTTGGTCGAAGACCTCGATCGTCACACTTCAGTGGTGGAACAAAAACCCTTTGATATCAAAGATCGTTTGGCTGTTTTACAGGACTTAAATGAAACAAGAAGAAGTCTAAGCAATACCAGCGAAAAGCCAACGACCACTGAAGAGCAACCATCTGTCCCAGCAAGACCTGCCTGGATTCCAAAGATTGGGGATCTGGTCAGGGAGAAAATAGTGGACAAAAAGGAATTTGGGCCTTCTTACAGAAAACCAGTACCTGTACTAGCAATCCACGGATCAAGAACAGTACTACTGCCGCCCCTTGCTGGAAAACAGGAGAACCGGTCTGTGTCAATTGACCTGGTAAAACCACACCATGTGGCCGATAATAAGTAGTAGGCCCAGTGGACTCCCAAGATGTAGCAGACGACCAAATCTTGCTACAATCCAAGAGGTTCAAACTGAAAGACTTATCACCTTTGGTGAACCTGCAGTGGGAAAAGAAGGACTATGCAACAAAGCCATGGAACTTGTGCCTCTTGAAACCCAAATAACAGTTTGTCAAGAAACTCCCGTCTACAATGATGTAGCGTCTGACTATACAAACATTTCACAGGAAAAAACAGCTCCAGCGATTTAAAAAAATCCAGAAGCGATACCAACAATTGACAGAACTGCTTCTGGCTCTTTTATCAACTTTGATAACTTTTCTGAGGATCCCAGTGAACCTGAAACTACGCCAGCAAATAAAACTTTCAAGGAAAAAGTAAAGGTACTTGGTCAAGAGCTTACAAATACATATCTGATTTCACCTTGGGTTGAACTTTGGATTATATTAGGCGTACTTTATCTCCTGCTATGGCTCATTCTTGTGTTAAGTTTGGGAAAGCTGATAGATGGAAAGCACATTAAAATGGACACAGAAAGTAAGAAAATCAACTTGGTCCTGAAGCCACACAAATCATCTCATCGTGAACAACGAGACCTGTCATCAGTGAACATCACAGCGTTCCCACTACCTGGTGGAATAGCATGGGATACAACTGATTATGACAGTTATGGCCCTGTTGAGCTGCTAAATATATATATATATATATACATATATATATATATATATATATATATATATGTATGTATGTATGTATGTATGTATGTATGTATATATATATATATATATATATATATATATATATATATATATGTATACATATATATATATATTCACTGAAAAACCATAGGTTTCACACCAGTTATAGTTAGGAATTAGCATTTAAAAAACCTATTAAATTCACTGAAAAAACCATAGGTTTCACACCAGTTATAGTTAGCTGGAAATTTTACTGGCATAAAACCAATGAAATTCCCACGTTATAGTTAGTTGGAATCACTATAACTTGCGCGTGCAATGCACTGCTGATGACGTCACATATTACATCACTCATGACATGGTCAGTGACATCACTCATGACATCACTGATGACACCATCCTTGTGACAGAGTGACAGACCTCCTTTCACTGTAATGTAACCCTTAAAACACATATTCAAAAATAAAAAATAAAATTTTCAAAAAAATGGAGATACCCATACCAGTTACAACAACCAATTCAGTAATTCCACCATCTATATACACATCCACTCATTCACCAACAGTTCTATGTAGTCACTCATACATATACTCACTCATCATATGTAGTGATACACCTATACATCCTGTTACACACCGACAGTCATCCAAAAGATACTCTCACACATACTCACACATGCAAATAAACTATTGAACATCCATTTATTTGCATATACAGCTATACACACACTACCACCTTACTTCTAAGGAACCTTACACATACTTACTCTCTTAAACAATCACTTATAGAAACACATACTTATTTAAACAGGAACTCTTACAATCCCTTACTCTCACATATACTCACTTATATACATCAAAATTCACATATACTACATTAAAACATATGTAGTTACTGATAAAGACACTAGTGAGACAGTCATTCACTCACTAACATACACATATACACACTCATCGACCCATACAGTCCTGCACATGTGCTGTATTCAAAACACATACAAACAGAGAGTCAGTCATTCATGCATCTATGTGCTAAGTAATACCCCCACCAAACCATACAAACACTTATACTGATACTAAGAAAAACATCTAATAACCCATATACCTACACATGTAGCTACTCACCAACCCATGCAGCCACTTATACACAAAGTGAAACATTAATACATATATTTAAATATTTAAACATTACTCACTAGTATTTATTTTTCAGAAAGACACACATTCACTGGATGGTGTCATCAGTGATGTCATGAGTGATGTCACTGACCATGTCATGAGTGATGTAATATGTGACGTCATCAGCAGTGCATTGCACGCGCAAGTTATAGTGAGCCCAACTAACTATAACGTGGGAATTTCATTGGTTTTATGCCAGTAAAATTTCCAGCTAACTATAACTGGTGTGAAACCTATGGTTTTTTCAGTGAATTTAATAGGTTTTTTAAATGCTAATTCCTAACTATAACTGGTGTGAAACCTATGGTTTTTTCAGTGAATTTCATCGTTTTTTTAAAAGCAAATCTCTATAGGTATGAAATAATATTTTTTATAATGAATTTTATATTGTATAAATATGTAATGTTTTTTTTAATTTTATTTTTTAATATTTTTTGCCTGGTGCGCTCCCGGGGCGCGTACCGGTGAACGCACGGGTAAGCGCAATGTTACGGCGCGCCCCGGGGCATGTACCGGGGAGCGTCCCGTTAGCGCTATTCCGGCGAACGAAAACAACATCGTGACAAATACGCGTAGCCGCGTGATGCGTCATATGACGCACTGCGTAAGCGCACCCGGAAGCACGTGATCGCATACGATCGCGCAACGTAAGCGCCCGACGCGCATACGCTACGCGCCCCGGGACGCGCCCCAGGGCGCGTAGCGTAAGCGCGTCAAACCATGTGACTTTAAAATAACACTTTTCATTGGTTCAGAACATGTTTGTTTTTCAAAATATTGAGAAACCCACCCATTTCTCTCACTATTGCTTTGTACTTGGAGAGAGCAAGAGGTGTTCTTTGCATTATCTGCTTCTCAAAGTTTCCTGATCTACAGCAATGGCTGCAAGAGAGTCATCCAGCAGTGATTCTGATGGTGTTTTGCGTGAGGACCCTCCTCACCACAAAACAAAGGACCACTTCATTTGGAAATTTTATGACATCCCTGAAGGAAAAAAAAAGGTTAATGCTGCTAAGGTAACCTGCAAGATATGTGGCAGTATTTTATCCAGAGGCAATCCTAATAAAAAATATAGCTTTGGAAATGCCAATTTAATTAGGCATGTCCAGAGAAGACACCCAAAAAACTATGCCAGGGAGAGTGTGAGGGACCTGGCACGGAAATTACCAAGAGATGGCAGCAGCACCTCCACTGGTGGAGCAACACCTTCAGGAACACCACGTGGAAGAATGGTCCCTAACGTGCAGCCGGTGTTTGCAGGCATAAAATTTCTATACGTGGACTGTGATGAACTGCTCTGTTATGGGGAGCAGAGCGTTGAACTCATTGCTATAAAGAGACAGGAACACCGCTGCCCTCCCCGTCCCTAATTTTTCACAATTTTTTGCTCCTGTTGAGCAGTTTTGGAATCCCTGTTTTTGTTTTTCCCCTGAAAAAATCCCCAAAAAATATAAAATCGTTTTAAAAAAGTATAGAAAAATATAAAAAAACAAAAATTGAAAAAAAAGTTCTTTTCAGAACTACCTCCATTTTTTAAAAACTCTGTCATTCTTTTTTCTCCATAGTACGCTCCCCGGTACGCTCCCCGGTGCGCGTACCGGGCGCTCCCCCCGTGAAAATCGAAAAAAATTTAAATTTTGTTTTTGTCCCGCGGGACCCTTTTATGGCCCCCACATCAAACCTAGGGGGTCAGGGGGGGGTGTACCCTGCCCCCTTTTGGTCATTTCCCCCTTATGTTTTTAGCCACCTCTTGTGTCTCGGTCCTACCGAGACACAAGATGGCGGCCGCTCCGGACTGTTTCGAATGTTTACAGACACCCGAGAGCCAATCAACTTCTCGTGCGCAAGTCGCGTGGCGCGCCCGGAGCGCTCCCCGGTGCGCGTACCGGGGCGCGGCTCTAGATATATAAATTTTTTTGAACCTAAATTACTCAAAATCCTCTGGAGCACATATCTTGAGACATAGCAAAGGCACATCGGGCTACCAGTCCCTACAATTTTGCCAAGTTTGGTGAAAATCCATTCAGCCGTTCGAGCTAAAAGTGCAACCGACCGCCCTATGGAAATTAACATGGGGAAAACACATTTTGGGACCCCCCTTTTATCTCGGCCCCCACTTGACGAATCCCCCCCAAACTTTCACAGAAGGAGCGGAGCGCCGCTGAAAAATTCAGGCCGATTCCTCAACCGGCGCCAAAGTTATTCCAAATAGAATGTTGCGATTTCCCTATGGAAATCAATCCTAACTATAACTACCTACTGGCGACCGCCAGTAGGTAATATATATATATATATATATATATATATATATATATATATATATATATATATATATATACATGTATATATTACCTACTGGCGGTCGCCAGTAGGTATATATAGTTAGGATTTTTTCTCTATGGGATTTTTGAAAATTCTATGTCTAATAACTTTGGCGTTTGTGGACGGAATTGGCTGAAATTTTCAGGAAAATGGAACATTTTGTTTCTGAGCAGCCACTGAAAATTTGGGGGGGGGGTTCGTCAAGGGGGGGCCGAGAAAAAAGGGGGGTCCCAAAACGCGTTTTTCCCATGTTAATTTCCATAGGGCGGTTGGCCTCACTTTTAGCCCGAACGGCTGAATGGATTTGCACGAAACTTGGCAAAATTGTAGGGACTGGTAGCCCGATATGCCTTTGCTAGGTCTCAATATATGTGCTCCAGTGGATTTTGAGAAATTAACGTTCAAAAAAATACGGTTCGCGTACTTGACGCGTAACGGAACTTCGCGAAGCGAAGCTGATTGGTTCTCCGGTGTCTGTCAACATTCTAAACAGTCCGGAGCGGCCGCCATCTTGTCTCTCGGTAGGATCGAGAGACAAGAGGAGGCCAAAAGAAAGGGGGAAATGACCATAAGGGGGCATAGTAGATCCTTCCTGACCCCCTAGGTTTGATGTGGAGGCTTTAAAAGGGCCCCGCGGGGCAAAAAAAAAAAAAATCTTTTTTGTTTTTTTTGCGTGGGTAGCGCCCGGTACGCGCACCGGGAAGCGGTCCGGGGAGCGTACTATAAGGAAAAAAGAATGATAGACTATGATATTTTGAAATATTGTATGTTTATTGATTGTTCTTTTTGTTGGTTTTTTTTTTTATTTAAGTAGCAGTATTAATGATTATTAAATATAAATGTATTTTTGAAATTGTGCACAGTATACTATAAGTCTGACTTTACATTATAATCAATTTGGTACTAGTTTATGAATTACATATAAAAATGATTAAAGACTCAAACAATTTTTAAATATTAAATATAATTTTATTTTTCTAATTCTTTTTCAAAATTTAATAGAACGTCTAACATTTGACTGTCCGATATGTCCTCTTGTTGAGTGAACATAACTTCCCACATTTGACCGTCATCATAATGAAGTAAATGATCCACAGATTCTACACATTGTAGAAGTTCATGGTCTCGTGATTCATCCAAGAATTCCAAGTCAATGGGTTCAATTATTTCCTCATTATTCATGTCTAGGACAATTTCAAAGGAAACGTTCTGTTCTCCTTGCATTTTTGTGCTGAAATTTGAATAAAAAATAAATATATCAGTAGAGATAGGGCACTGTTGGGTTTAAGTTCAGACAGGTACTTTTGAGGCATGAAGTAGTACTATTAAAAAGTGCCTGTGAGAAAGCCTTTGTAAATTCATAATAATACCACAGAAACTTAAATCAATCCATAATTATAATAAACAAGCCTTTCTCAATGTCTAACTCTTACAGAGGGATAGTATATAACTATCTGAAAATGTTTTCAAATTTATAAAATAATATCTTACCTTTTAAAAACAAGTTTAAGTTGTGAGTGAAAATGATCTTGCAATATAATTCAGGAAGTAGTAGTCAAAATGGCTGTGTTTCTCTCTCTTTTTTTATATATATTCAGGTACATAACCAATCAAATGTCAGAAAAAAAAAGTAGAAAATGAAAGTAACATTTTAATTGGTTGTCAATTCCAACACTTCAGATGTGTTTTGTGAAGTAATTTACCTCAGGGTATTTAGAGAGGTCTACAGGCTAAATGGCTAAATGGAATTCCAACCAAATGTGTGAAAATGGTAGGGATTGGTATGTAGTATGAGCTAATCTATATTTGGTGAAAGTGTCTCCAGAGTTTCTTCTGTAAATTACTTTCCCACCTTTTTTAATGGAGCGCTTCCCGGTGAGCGCCCCGGTACGCGAACCGGCAGCGTTACGGGAGTCCACCATTTTGTGTTTCGGTCGAATTAAGATACAAGATGGAGGGCAAATAATGTTCAGAATGGGTAGAAGGGGGCACGGTAGACGTATTTTGACCCCCTAGGTTTTCTGAGGGTGGCTGAGGAGGCCCATATGTGCGAAAAAAAATCATTTTTTTTCCAATTTTCGCGGGTTAGCGTCCGGTGCGCGTACCGGATAGCGCTCCGGGGAGCGTACTTTGTTGAAAATTAGTGAAAAAAGTTAGAGTAAAATAATAATTGTGAGTGATCAGATGTAGGGTAGCTCTGAAAAGAGCTTTTGGGTTTATGGTACATTTAGGTACTTATAAGTAGGTACCAATGCACAGTTTTAAATTCAGAATGAAAACTCTGTTCCCTTCATCTGAGAAGTGAACTCCATCTCCTCTGTAGATATCTTGCATGTAGTAACGTAAGTTATTGTTGTAGATGGAGCCCATTCCATGGTCTCTCATGTAAGCAGAAACAGATTTGTTTACATGCTTCCTCGATTTCTCAATTTGTGGACAAAATTGGTTCGACCATCTCCATTTCTGTCTTTGGCATATATTTGAATATACCAAGGCAGTTTGAGGTAATAGTGCCATCAATTGCTCAAAGGTGTCCTTTAAAAGCATTTCCAGACCTACCCCAGTCAAAGTGCCCAAGTCATTTCCTCCACAGTGCACAATTAACAGGTCAGGTTTAGGCAAATGCATAAAGGTTTTCACCAATGGTATCAATTGGTGACATTTTAATCCTCTGTGGTCAAACCACTTAATTTCCACATCTTGTAAATTGAGGTTAGGTAAATTAGTGTTATCAGCATACCTCTGAGCCCAGTAGATGTAACTATGTCCAACAATCCAGGCAGAAAACATGGTGAGAGGAGGTTCTGCTGCAGTCAGATGAAGTGTGGCAATGAAATGTGAGTTGAAAAAATAAGATATTAAAATGAAAAAAACTGTGGAGTTTCTGTGTTAATGAAGCAGTAGCAGTGATTGGTGGATTTTGATTGCTGAAAACAGAAAGTTAGGGTGCATGGATGAGTTCTTTGAAAGATGTAATTTGAATGGTCAAAAAAAATCATTTTATGAAAGATTGCACTGGATATGCAGGTGTACTGAGAGTTCAGAGTTCAATTGAAACATTGTTGTGTGAACTTGCAAACATGAGAGGTCTTTCAGGAGGTGGTTGCTATGCAAAAAAGGCAGAAAGGGTAGAGGGGGGAAGGGTGTTGATTTGAAAAAAGTGAGGGAAGAGTTTTGATTGGGTGACATGAGAGATATGTGTGATGAATTACAGCTTTTCTGTGCTTTTTATAGCTGCAGACTCTGGAGTGCATACCTTTTGCTCTGCTAAAGACAATTTGGTGTGTTTCTGAGACTGTTTTGAAACTCATAAAGTATTTGCTAAGGTGAGAAAAGATTCATTTAATTTAGATAGAGAATAGTATGGTTTAGGGAGAACATTATGAAGAAAGTTGTGTATTTAAAATTTTGATTTGTGTCAAGTGTTTTACAAATAGATTTTGTTTCTTTGTGTTACATAGCCATGTTAAAAGTGACGCTAAAATAGTGCAAGCGTCTTACAAAAATGCTTTCATGTTTCTTAGGGTATTTTAACTCACTTTCTCATGAATGTAGGTATATAATTGATTTAGATGTTGTGTTTAAGAACGATTTAAGAAAACAATTAGGTTTCGGGATATGTACTGCTAGAGATTCATAGGTTGCTTGGGGCATATTTATAAGGCCTTTGAGTCTCTCTGATGTTATTTTTCACATTTTTATTTAAGACCTTTCTCTGTGGTGCAAGGTCCTTGTAAATATGCCCCCATCTGTGGTTGGCAAATTTTGATTTTAATTCATTGACTAACATAGCCATGTTAAAAGTGACCCAAAAATGTTGGAAGGGCCTTAAAAAAACGATGTCATGTGTCTTAGGCCATTTTAAGTCATTTCCCCTTGAATGTAGGTATATAATTGATTTAGATGATGTGTTTAAAAACGATTTATGAAAACAATTAGGTTTCTTGATATGTATTGCTAGAGATTCATAGGTTGCTTGGGGCATATTTATAAGGCCTTTGTGTCTCTCTGATGTTATTTTTCCCATTTTAATTTAAGACCTTTCCCTGTGGTGCAAGGTCCTTGTAAATACGCCCCCATCTGTGCTTGGCAAATTTAGATCTTGATTATTTGACTTACATACCCATGTTAAAAGTGATCTAAAAATGGAGCAAGGGCTTAAAAAAACGCTTTCATGTGTCTTAGGGCATTTTAAGTCACTTCCCGATGAATGTAGGTATATAATTGATTTAGATGATGTGTTTAAAAACGATTTTTGAAATCAATTAGGTTTCTTGATATGTAATGCTAGAGCTTCATAGGTTGCTTGGGGCATATTTATAAGGCCTTTGTGTCTCTCTGATGTTATTTTTCCCATTTTAATTTAAGACCTTTCCCTGTGGTGCAAGGTCCTTGTAAATACGCCCCCATCTGTGTTTGGCAAATTTAGATCTTGATTATTTGACTTACATAGCCATGTTAAAAGTGATCTAAAAATGGAGCAAGGGCTTAAAAAAAATGCTTTCATGTGTCTTAGGGCATTTTAAGTCACTTCCCGATGAATGTAGGTATATAATTGATTTAGATGATGTGTTTAAAAACGATTTTTGAAATCAATTAGGTTTCTTGTTATGTAATGCTAGAGCTTCATAGGTTGCTTGGGGCATATTTATAAGGCCTTTGTGTCTCTCTGATGTTATTTTTCCCATTTTAATTTAAGACCTTTCCCTGTGGTGCAAGGTCCTTGTAAATACGCCCCCATGTGTGCTTGGCAAATTTAGATTTTGATTATTTGACTTACATAGCCATGTTCCATACAGTTCTCACCTTCTGCGTAGTCTTTGATATGCTAGACTCCATCTGCACTATGAGATACCTAAGCAAAGGAAACACAGGTGATGTGATTGTGAAATGAGGAAAAGAAACTCCACATTTTTCAATTACATCACCTGTGTTTTTATAAGTTTACGAATGACATTGTGCAGATGAGGTTTAGGTCTGTCCACGGACACAGAAGAGGTCTGGCCTTTGTTCAAGAGTGAAGTGGACATGACTTACTTCATTGGTAGGCTTTCACATGTATTATCTCCTCTGTACTCTTCAAGAAGCGTAAATTTCATCTGCAACCCTGAGTAGGCCTCACCTTAAACAAACCTCTGGATAGGCCACACCTTATCGTCATCCTGAATCAATCATTTAAAATGTTAGGGACAGATTTATGATAGGTGTATGACTCTTTTGCGTCACTGTGCGTCACTTTTGTGACGCAGCAGCGGTGCAAAAGATTTGCTATGTGGCGACATATTTACAACTTGATGCATCTAGGCAGATGTGTCATGCTGTAAAGTCCCATGCCACATGAAACCGATGCAGCAGTGATGCAAAAGATGCACCATGTTGCAAGACAGGCCTCATTTCATCTCCAACAAGATAAGAAGCTGAATCTTCTGTAAATGTCAAAATTGTTGTATACACTGCTCAACTTATGTGTACTCTTTGATATGCTAGAGTCCATCTGCACTATGAGATACCTAAGCAAAGGAAACACAGGTGATGTGATTGTGAAATGAGGAAAAGAAACTCCAAATTTTTCAATTACATCACCTGTGTTTCCTAAGTTTACAAATGACATTGTGCAGATGAGGTTTAGGCCTGTCCACGGACACAGAAGAGGTCTGGCCTTTGTTCAAGAGTGAAGTGGACATGACTTACTTCATTGGTAGGTTTTCACATGTATTATCTCCTCTGTACTCTTCAAGAAGCGTAAATTTCATCTGCAACCCTGAGTAGGCCTCACCTTAAACAAACCTCTGGATAGGCCACACCTTATCGTCATCCTGAATCAGTCATTTAAAATGTTAGGGACAGATTTATGATAGGTGTATGCCTCTTTTGCGTCACTGTGCGTCACTTTTGTGACGCAGCGGCGGTGCAAAAGATTTGCTATGTGGCAACATATTTACAACTTGATGCATCTAGGCAGATGTGTCATGCTGTAAAGTCCCATGCCACATGAAACCGATGCAGCAGTGATGCAAAAGATGCACCATGTTGCAAGACAGGCCTCATTTCATCTCCAACAAGATAAGAAGCTGAATCTTCTGTAAATGTCAAAATTGTTGTATACACTGCTCAACTTCTGTGTACTCTTTGATATGCTAGAGTCCATCTGCACTGTGAGATACCTAAGCAAAGGAAACATAGGTGATGTGATTGTAAAATGAGGAAAAGAAACTCCACATTTTTCAATTACATCACCTGTGTTTCCTAAGTTTACGAATGACATTGTGCAGATGAGGTTTAGGTCTGTCCACGGACACAGAAGAGGTCTGGCCTTTGTTCAAGAGTGAAGTGGACATGACTTACTTCATTGGTAGGCTTTCACATGTATTATCTCCTCTGTACTCTTCAATAAGCGTAAATTTCATCTGCAACCCTGAGTAGGCCTCACCTTAAACAAACCTCTGGATAGGCCACACCTTATCGTCATCCTAAATCAATCATTTAAAATGTTAGGGACAGATTTATGATAGGTGTATGACTCTTTTGCGTCACTGTGCGTCACTTTTGTGACGCAGCAGCGGTGCAAAAGATTTGCTATGTGGCGACATATTTACAACTTGATGCATCTAGGCAGATGTGTCATGCTTTAAAGTCCCATGCCACATGAAACCGATGCAGTAGTGATGCAAAAGATGCACCATGTTGCAAGACAGGCCTCATTTCATCTCCAACAAGATAAGAAGCTGAATCTTCTGTAAATGTTAAAATTGTTGTATACACTGCTCAACTTATGTGTACTCTTTGATATGCTAGAGTCCATCTGCACTATGAGATACCTAAGCAAAGGAAACACAGGTGATGTGATTGTGAAATGAGGAAAAGAAACTCCACATTTTTCAATTACATCACCTGTGTTTCCTAAGTTTACAAATGACATTGTGCAGATGAGGTTTAGGCCTGTCCACGGACACAGAAGAGGTCTGGCCTTTGTTCAAGAGTGAAGTGGACATGACTTACTTCATTGGTAGGCTTTCACATGTATTACCTCCTCTGTACTCTTCAACAAGCGTAAATTTCATCTGCAACCCTGAGTAGGCCTCACCTTAAACAAACCTCTGGATAGGCCACACCTTATCGTCATCCTGAATCAATCATTTAAAATGTTAGGGACAGATTTATGATAGGTGTATGCCTCTTTTGCGTCACTGTGCGTCACTTTTGTGACGCAGCGGCGGTGCAAAAGATTTGCTATGTGGCGACATATTTACAACTTGATGCATCTAGGCAGATGTGTCATGCTGTAAAGTCCCGTGCCACATGAAACCGATGCAGCAGTGATGCAAAAGATGCACCATGTTGCAAGACAGGCCTCATTTCATCTCCAACAAGATAAGAAGCTGAATCTTCTGTAAATGTCAAAATTGTTGTATACACTGCTCAACTTATGTGTACTCTTTGATATGCTAGAGTCCATCTGCACTATGAGATAACTAAGCAAAGGAAACACAGGTGATGTGATTGTGAAATGAGGAAAAGAAACTCCACATTTTTCAATTACATCACCTGTGTTTCCTACGTTTACGAATGACATTGTGCAGATGAGGTTTAGGTCTGTCCACGGACACAGAAAAAGTCTGGCCTTTGTTCAAGAGTGAAGTGGATATGACTTACTTCATTGGTAGGCCTTCACAGGTATTATCTCCTCTGTACTCTTCAACAAGCGTAAATTTCATCTGCAACCCTGAGTAGGCCTCACCTCAAACAAACCTCTGGATAGGCCACACTTTATCGTAATCTTGAATCAATCATTTAAAATGTTAGGGTCAGATTTATGATAGGTGTATGTCTCTTTTGCGTCACTGTGCGTCACTTTTGTGACGCAGCGGCGGTGCAAAAGATTTGCTATGTGGCGACATATTTACAACTTGATGCATCTAGGCAGATGTGTCATGCTGTAAAGTCCTGTGCCACATGAAACCTGCGTCAGTTTTCATATAGGTGTTTTGTTGCAAGGTATGCATTAATTTGCATGAAAGCCCTGTAAAACTAACACAGTGAAATTTAGAAGATTTCACTGAGTCAGCTTTATAGCATTGCTGAATCAAATCCTTACGCCTGTTTGAAACAGGCATAAGAAGTGATGCACCATGCAATGTGAGGGTTCCTCCTGTGCATTGCAGTAGACATGTCGCGCTTATGACGTGATTCCTGCAATGTGCTGCTTTTGCGGCACAGATGCGTGACGCATCTGTGCTGTTTTTGCTCAATGGTGCTCCACATTGTAAATGCGGCACACTATGGGTGGCAGAGCAGCGGTGCACATTAACTGGTGCATCCGTGGGGATGCGCCACTTAGCATAAATCTGCCCCTGTACATTTAAGTATGAGCAGGGGACACAGAGTCGGTGAGGCTTATCCAAGGTTAAGAAGAGATGAGTCCTGTTCACTGAAAACTTGGACATAGGCCTCACCTCCTCAGCATCGCTGGACATGGCTAAATAATAGCTGCAAAATGTTACTCTTGTTAAACAATTTTACTATTATAATCTCTGAGATTTGTCTCTTACTCTGCAACATCTCATTGTTGTTCTCTTTCTTTAAAGATAACGACAACATCAACTATGAGTGACAATCAGCAATCAGTTGATCTCGACCTTATCATTGAACTTGTAATTGAAACGTCAGTGGAAGTAGATCCCTTGGATGATTTAAATCCTGAGGATGATGAAGAACATGATGAGGATGCCGATTTGTCAGAATTGTATGACATAGGGTGGGAAGCTGACCTGCTTGAGCCTATGGAACTATAAACATTTATTTTTAAAATTTACAATAAATGAAAAGTAAAAATGTAAACCGTTTCATTTAAAATTAAACACACCTTCAAAAACAGGTTATGTGTAGTGTCTTCAATAAAATATTAAAATATGCTCATAAAATTAGATCAGATTCACATATAAAACAGCACAGGTAAAATGAAGAAGAATTCCATTTCTTTTCTGCTATTTGTGTATTCTAAATTTGCCAAAGCACTAAAAAATATTCTATGTAAAAATGTCAAGTAGTTTTTGATGACTGTTATTGATTTACTGTTTGGTAATAGTGGTTAATAACATTTTTTATTATATTTTACCACAGATTCAACTGCAGATCATTTCAAATTTTGAGAATGCCGTCTAAGGATAGAATCAGAAAGGCTACAAAACGTCAAAGACAGCAGGTTCATCAACTAATGCAGCAGTCCTCTACAATAAAAAATCGTCAAGTCACCAAGAAAGCACCGGGTAAGAACACGAAATCATTCATAAGAAACATTTGTAAAAAAAAAGTAGTACTACAGAAAATGTTTTAGTCCAGAAAAAGAGAAGCAATTTAAACGGAAAGGAAAGGCCAATCAAAAATCTTACTGCTAGAGCAAGAGATAACTCTGTGCATAATAGTAGAAGGAAACAACAGTTTAGGGACATTCGTAAACGAATGTTCCGCAACAGGATAATTGGCAATTTGTTAAAAAATATTAAGAAAGGTCAACAGAAAGTGGTTTTTTATAAGAAAAAAAAAAAGTTGAGAAAGTTATTGATCAGGCATTTGAAATTAAACGAAAGTTATTTATTTTGATAATCAATAGAATTAGGAAGCTAAACAAGGCAATTTATGATTTCAAAAGAAATAGTAGATGGAAGAGAATAGTTAATCGTAGTAATTTTTGTGAAGTTTTTTCCGGAGAATGGATGCATAGTTCAAGTTGTGAGGCATTTTTTAATGAGGAGAGTTATTTCCAGGATAATGATTTGGTGCATGCAGTTGACACCAATGGTCGAGCTTATGAGGTGAAAGATGGTTGTCCAGTTGAAAAAGAAAAACTTGTGACAACAGAGACAGAAGAGGTGTTAGGTAATGAGGTTTTAGGAAGACGTCCTAAGGGTCCTGTGTACACCTGGAAGTGTAGTAGTATTTGCAGTGTACGACAGGATTCCATCAATTTGCTTTGTGATTTTGTACGGACATTTAATAAGAAAAGTTTGAAGCAGAAAATGATGTTGTTGCAAGAATTAGATCCTTGCAGAGTGAGAGAAGTGACAGGTTTGCATGGTCATTCACTGGCTTGTCTTTCCAGGAGAGTATGCCAGAGTGTTTTTCATCATTTCAGGATGCTAGCAGTGCATCATAATAAAGTGAGGAAATTAGTTAGAATGTTGTATTATGCTAAGAGTCCAGCAATTATGCTTAAACAATTATGTGCTGCTCTTTTGCATGGTTCTGAAATAGATGTGAAAAATATTTGTGAAGAAATTGAGTTTTGTTACTTTGGAAGTAAAGAGGAGAATGTTGAAATTGACCCAGAAGAAGAGGGTAATGTGGAAGATAGTGTACAGGTTTCCAGTACAGATAATTTTCAGAAGGAAATTGCCACGTTTCAGGTGAAATCAAGTGAGAGGCCTAATTTCACTTGTGTGTGTTGTCGACGCACTTATTATAAGAATCAGACTAAGTTAGTGGATTTATATGTAAAAAGTGAAAGGGAAAATAATAGTGAATGGAAGGATTTCGCAATATACTTGATGTTAGAAAATTGTTTTGATTTGGGATTGGATCAACGTGTGTGTACTTATTGTTGTAACAAATTAAATCAAAACCAGATGCCTGCTAGAGCGGTTCATAATAATCTGGAATTGGTTGAGATTCCTTCTGAATTGAAGGATTTAAATACTTATGAATCTATTTTTATTCAAAGTATCCATCCCTTTCAGGCTATTGTAAGAATGGAGCCAAAGACAGGGAAATTGCCTCCATCAGATTTACAGAGAGGATTAAAGGGAAGAGTTGTTTATTTGCCTCTAGATTTGAAGAAAAACATTAATACAATTGGAGTAGAAAAAGTGGAAGAGGAACCTCTGGTTATCTTAGTTAATGGTGTTCCGACAAAGAATAAGAAAATATGGCAAGATTTAGTGGATGTTAGGAAAGTCAAAAAGGCAACATTGTATTTGAAAAAAAATAATAAGTACTATAAGAATGTATATGTTGCAGAAGAGGAAGTAAGTGAGGAAGAGGATAGCGATTTGTGTGCTGGTCAAATTGAGAAAGTAGAACCCTCTAAAAGTGAAGAAATATATGAACATTATAGTGTTCTGTAGTGTAGTTCCTATTATCCCAATAGGCTCTGCGCATTGGAATAATACCTCCAATAGTATAGACCTAGACCAGACGTTAACTAGGTCTTCTACTGTCGATATTAGACTTAAAGTTTTGGGTTTGCCAGCTAGCTCAGAGTTCACTAGAAACTTTCTCGAATAGGCAAGGAGGAGTTGAACCTCCCTGGATAGACAAGAAGGGATTTAGTTTCTGACAACCATAGAACATGACAACTTTGCTCTCCCCTAATCAAGAGTGTATCTCTAGAGTCGTGTGAAAACAAAAGACAACTTATTTTACTCAGTCAGTACGTGCATTCTTAGTTTCACCAGATTGTAGAGAAAAGGAAGAGACGGGCGTGTTCAATAAAAGATGTTATTTATTGATCAGTCTCTTTTCTCGTACAAGAGAAATGAATTGATATTATTGCAATACTTATGGTTAAGTAAAGTGCATACAATAAAAGCAGAAGTATAAAATAATACTGTAAAAACATTTATATGGTTTCTAAGCCATATGGTGGTTTAAAATGGATAAAATAGATACATACATATAAACATTTGACTAATCGTACTCAACTGGTGCTTCTAACTACGCCTACCCCAGTGTACCTGACCTAAGCCTAATACGTGGGCGGGGATAGAAAGTAGTAGTTTAAGTTAAGTTTGTTTTGCCAAGTGACTGATTCAAGAATTCTCTGCAAGGGGTTATTCAGTTCCGTACCTTGAATCTAGGATGATTGAGGGATGGTACCTCTCATCTTTGGTCTCGATATTCCAGGCTGCCTGCAAGGGCTGCTCGGAAGCGCCGGAGCTGGATTTCTCGGCAGGAGAAAGGCAGCGTCTCGTTCTCAGCGCGTCAGGAAGGCGGGGCAGCGTCAGTGGGCTTCGCTCTCTGCTGAGCTTCGGCAAGTCTCGCTGCTCCGATCTCGTCACCACCGCGTGTGTTTGCTTAAGGCAATATCGGTAATATTTATACCTGTAAGGTGCCGAGATTGACGTAAGGATGGACATAGATACGTCAATAAGGATGTCATACGAGCTGGTCGTTAGCACATTCTTTTACTGAAGTTCTCGGTGAAATCAAAACAATGGCCGCAGGGTTTTTCCCAGGTTGTCATAGGTTTGATTTGTTTTGAGAACTCCGTATGCCTTATCAGGGGCTGGAGGAATATTGCTTGCCTAATTAGATGGCAAGCGTTATGACCTAATCAGATAACGCGCTCCTGTGCCGTGGTCTGGCGTAATCAGATAACGGTTTCTGCATCATGGGATGGCTGCTAGTTAATTTGTTAACCAGAATAGGGTCAGGAATAGGGGGATCGATACAGAACCTATAGGAATACATCACACCCACTCCACGCTAACTATGGCCATATTTACGAATCTAGGCATAGTAAAACATACTGTAGAGTATCGTGTATACCTTACCACCCCAAAATACACATAATGCATTTTGAAATTATGTAACATACGGGAAAAAATAGTCATATGTACTATATGCACTCAAGCAGTAGAATAATGCTAAAATAATCACGCATATGTATACATTATTAGTAATTGAATATTAGAATTACACATGAAATGGCTCTTAATACAGAAGAAAAGTTCGAGACCACTTCATCACAGTTCAAAAATATTTATAAACATACCAGAGGGCAGCTAATGTCTATGAAGTTTCTAAAAATAGAAATTAGTTCTCTAAGAATAGTTCTTACTTTAAGCAGAAGAAAAGTGTCCCGTAAAATTTAACAAAAATATTTTGGGGCTGCTAAAAAATTGCTGTCCGTGAACTGGAGAAAAAGTCGATCTTGCTACTTTATTATTAAAGTTGAAGGCCAAATTCAAGGTGTCGGGAACGCCGTGTGCTAGCTTGTTCAAGAGTCATTATTTCTGCTCTGGTGAGAACATCATACTGCTGAAAAAGCTGTCAACAGCTTCCTGTGAGAGTTCCACTAACTCGGAAAAGGATGTAACCATGCATTCATGTGCATGATTGTCTCTATTGATGTTTTGAGTAGTATTGCTGACAGAAGGTTGTACCTGATCGATGCTGCTTTCATCTTGATCTTCACTACCCCTTAATCGTAGTGGTGAAGTTTCCACGAATGCCGTCATCAGGATTGGCAGCCGTTGAGGGCAGCACAATGCATGAGCCTTTACCGGACCCAACAATGTTTCTGCATCCATTGGCGCATCCGATTGTATCGTCAGACAGGTGTCCAACACGCATTCTTCTCCGCACAGCATGCACCTTAATACAGGTAAAACACATCTTTGCCATATCGGCTGAAATGAAAGAAACCAAGTCATGTTCAGGTCTCTAAGCCGGGTTAGTCCCAGGATTTTTGATATCCGGTCCCGGTATCCAATGGCTCGGATTGTTTCTTCCCTTGTCGCAGGTGTTTTGTCTGTGACATGGTTTGCCATAACGAAATATAAGGACTAAGAATAGGATTCCTGCAATTAGTCCCAGAATGAGGGGAACTCCTCCAAAAATCGAATGGACGAAGTCTGGAAAAATACCCAGTATGGCTTTGAATGGTGTTAATGCCATCGAAAATACTGTCTTAAATACATTTGAGACTCCACTGGTATCAGAAATATTTAAGATTTCATTCAGGATTTCTGCGAAATGTATGGGGGAATTAGTTGATAACAATGAGTGAATCTCTGCAGTCGTCCTTGCGACTAGGAGATCATACGTTTCTTTTGATGACGTGAGCCTGGTCGGCGTCTGAAGAAGCACTGTTTTCATTCTGCTTAAAGTATCAACTCGAATAGAAGTAATTTTCAAGTTAGGCCATGCCCTTGCCTCCCTGTCTGGAAAGGAGCTGGGGAACAATAAGCGTCCACAGCACATGACCTTCGCAGTCGTACTAACGAGATAAGGAACCCCAGGCAGTAGACTACAACATCTGCGATCCACAATTAGAATGTAACTCCAGTTATAGAGTCTTTTAAAGAATGGTTCTATCTCTGTTGCAGGTGTGCCTAGCTGGTGACATGAAAGGTTATTTGAGTTCCCTTCACAGGCTCCATGCAAACTAATTCCATTACACAGAAGTGTACCGCTTAGTGACATCGCACAATTATTGCCACTAAGAAACACTTTCTGTCCTTTATTACTGACACATGCATGTGAATAGGGCAAGTTCCATGTTGTCTTAATGTACCCTTTTCCCGATTTTTCGTACATGCCAGACTGTATATATTTTTGGCAGTATTGAAACCTGAAAGTAGATATCGGAATATTAATTATCCCATGTATTATCCATTCAATGACAGTTCGTTCTGACATTGTCAATGGTAATCTCTCGAGTTTCTCAATGCTTAGGATTGTATAATCAGCACCCTTCTGTGCCATACTGATCTGTTTATCAGTAAGGTTAAAGATATTGAATAGTGACGTTGTGTTGATTAAACGCCAAGGCACATAGCCTGAACGCAGATTTTGTAACGTCCAGCCAAGCTGTACAATAGAACGCAATTGAGACTGACCGTGTTGTAACAACAGTAAGTCTTGCGATATTATGTCGATTGCTGATGACACAATGCTGTCCAATGAAAAGATTCTGGAGGACAGAGTCATTAACCCATTGTCCACTACAGAAAGCGATTTTTCCAAATTAATACGGTCAATTTCCCGTATACTTTCTGCTGTCTCAATTTGAGTTATCTTCCAGGCCTCGTTGTAAGCTGCATATATAGAGGCTGCTATGAAGCATTTTTGACGCTGTTTGCGTGGTCCCATAATGAAATCACGCAAGTCAGCACCATCAGTAAGTAAAGTTAGGTGTTGCTTAATTTCTGTCAGTGTGGAAGTTTTTAGCCATTGAAGGCAGAGTTTGCCCACACTGTAGGTGGTGATTATCCCTGGGTGTTGTCTTTTGGAATATCTAGGGTCTGGCCTGGTCAATGTGAACCCCTGTGTTTTGTTCAGGAATCTGTCTTGACAGTTATTAGTATCTGTGGGCCAGATTAACCATTGTTTCCAATCAGGATTTGTTCTGTTTTGGTTTAATACATAGTTTACGTCTATCTCTTCATCTGCAGAGTTATTGCTGTTCATTGTT
The DNA here is from genome assembly GCF_964261635.1 of Lissotriton helveticus. Taxonomy (NCBI): domain Eukaryota; kingdom Metazoa; phylum Chordata; class Amphibia; order Caudata; family Salamandridae; genus Lissotriton; species Lissotriton helveticus. The sequence goes on along the minus strand of NC_136063.1, from coordinate 408,733,411 downwards.
GGTTTTGGAATAGACGGTTTATTTAAGTCTTTGATTTTGGCTAATCCAAGACAGGTAGTTTGTTGAATAGTTTCATTCAAGAATATAATTTGTTCTGGGATCATGCAGGCTCTAAACAATGATTCTATACCTTGTACTTGCCATTCTTTTGTACCCCAAACACTTTTTACTTCAACATTTTTGTCCCAATAATCAAAACCAAATGTATTCATTTGTTCAAAAAATGAGTCCGAATATATCAATTTTGTGTTTGTAAGCATGGTTTTTGTTCCTGTCTTATTTGACAATTTGAAATAAAATGTTTCAGCATTACTTGTGTTGAACCCTGAAAAATATGAATATTTGTCATAAACGGTTCTTGAGCTTCCTTTTGGAGGGGTTGCACAATGTTCCCATTGATTATAATTTAAAACATTTCTAGGTTGTGCTGATTTATGTAAAAAATGGTTACCATAGTGGTTGTAGCAGTACATACTATCATAATTAGACGAACCCTGCAAATAATCATGTTTGGTAAATTTAGCAGACATCACTAGGTCAGACATCATGTCATTGATACTTTCAAAGTCCCAATCATCAGCAAATGAGTTTGGTTTTACAAAGTCACTCAACGAGATCTTGATTTGGTGTGGATATTTGAGGATTTCGACCGGACCATAAATTTCATAGTCAGTATTGTCCCATGCTACCCCACCCGGTATAGGATTGGCTGTGAAATTGACTGAAGAAAGTTCTCTTTTCTTGACGTGTGAAGACGTGTGTGGCTTGAGGATCAAGTTGATTTTCTGGCTTGCTGTGTCCATTTTAGCATATTTTCCCTCAATGAAGCGTCCCAAACATAGTATCATGATGAGCCAAAGTATCAGGATAAATACACCAAAGGACACCCAAAATTCTATCCATGGAGAAATCAGATAGGTTTCTTTCAGCTGTTTCCATATTTCCTTAGCTTTATCTTTAAAAGTTTTTGTTGATGGCTGTGTCTTTGATTCACTTAGATCTTCAGAAGAATCTTCAAAGTTGATGAAGTAGCCGGATGCCGTTCTGTCTATTGTTCCAATTGCTTCAGGATTACTGTTTCTTGCAGCTTCAGCATATTCATTTGTTACTTCATTGTAGGTTGGTGTGTCTCTACTAAATGTTTTTATTTGGGTTTTCAGAGGTGTGAGTTCCATTGCATTGTTGCATAGTCCTTGTTGTTGTTCTGTAGGCGTTTCGAATGTGATTAGCCTTTTAGTTAGCACCTCTGTACTTGTAGCAAACCTCGGTGTTCTACTACTTATCGGGAGTCCACTTGGCCTACTGTTTGTTATCGGCCACATGTTTGTGGTTTTACCAGGTCGATGGATACAACTCGGTTCTCCTTTTTACCAGCAAGCGGCGGTAGTACAACTGATCTTGTCCCGTTGATGGACAAGACAGGAACTGCTTTTCTGTAAGAAGGCCCAAATTCCTTCTTTACCGCGATCTTTTCTCTGACTAGATCCCCGACTTTTGGAATCCAGACAGGTCTTGCTGGGACAGGTGGTGGTTCTTCAGTGGTTGTTGGCTGCTGTTTCAACTTTATGTTGCTCAGGTCTTTTCTTGTTTCGTTTAAGTCCTGTAAAATAGCCAAACGATCTTTGATATCAAAGCTTTTTTCTTTTACCACTGAAGTCTGACTGTCAAGATCTAAGACTAGCATCCTAGTCCCAAACAGTAATTCGTACGGACTGAATCCCCTCAGAGAATTTCTTGGCAAGTTGTTTAGACTACGTTGGACACTTATTAGATGTTTGACCCACCCAGCTCCCGAACCTAATACCTTTGCTGTTATAGATTGCTTTATGTCACGGTTTTTTCTTTCAACAATTCAGTTTCCCTCGGGATGAAATGGACAAGAATACCGCAATGCGACGCCCATGCTGGCCATGGCCTCCTTATAAGCTCTAGAGCTAAAAGCAGGACCCTGGTCCGAATGCAGCATGCCAATTGCGTATGTGCCGATAAAGACTCGCAAATCTTTTATAACAGTTCTGGCGTCAGCCGTTCGCTGGGGCCACATCCATATGAATCTCGTGCATGAATCCACTGCGACCAAGATATATTTATAGTTACCATCCCTTTGTAAGGGACCACAGTGGTCCAGGTAAACACAGGCTAATGGTTTGGGACCACAGTGGTCCAGGTAAACACAGGCTAATGGTTTATCTGAGATTAGAAGGGGCGTCTGTGCTGGTCGTCTCACTGTTGATACTTTCATTTTTTGACATATTTCACATTCTAGAACATAGTTCCTGGTTTGTCTTCTCATTTGTGGCCACCAGTATCTCTGTTTTAATAACGATACTGTGGCTGGGACGCCAGCATGTACAGAAGCAAGTCCTTCGTGTGCCGCTATGATGAGTCCTAACCTATGTTCCATGTTTGGAATTACTCTATCCCCCACTCCAGGGATTCGAGCAAATGGAACATTATTTGCATCAGTTATGTATGAGTACTTTACTGGAAAGCCTTTCGGGAGTGTTTCTATCGCATCTTTTACTGTAGCGCTGACAGCTTGTAATATATCGCTGTCTATTTTTGTTTTTGACCGAGTGATGGCAGCTACGGAAGCCGTTTGCACAGCTGCCTTCGCGGCCTCATCAGCCAATGAATTCCCTGCAACGTGAACGCCATCACGTTGATGACTCAGTGTATGTATCACGTGAGTCTTTGGTAGTTCCTTTTGTAAAAGAACTACTTGTTCCCAAAGCATTTTATGCTTGATTGTGCCTCCTTTTGCATCCTTAAAACCATTCTGAAGCCAGATCTGTAAGTATTCATTGTAAGACTGATCGCAATAATACGAATCACACACTATGAGTGTGGGGAATTCTCGATCGGTATCTTCAAGCGCCATCTTGAATGCTAGTAGTTCTGCTCTTTGAGCTGTACAATCTCCTAGAGATTGTGTTTTAGTGACCGCTGGTTTGAATTTCCCATCGTGCCAGCGACCTTTTACAATCGCACACGCAGCACTGTAAGCTTGTTTACCTCCTACTGCGGGTTGTGCTGATCCGTCTGTATATATTATACAGCCGTAATGTTCTAGAGGCAGAATTTCGGTCGGCAGCGGACATTCAAATTCATATTGGAGAAACTCTTGTGTTTTTAAGTTAGGATCAAATTCGTATACAACGTCTGTTGCAGCAAGAGAATTAGCCCATTGTATCCATCTCGGATGGAGCGCTTTAGCATTCAGTATGCTTGCTTTTGTTACAGCCTCTAGGGCTGGTATCGGTGTAACGATTATTATTCGTTTACCTTGTGACAGGGCTCGTTCTTTTGCTATAGCTGTCTGTGTTGCAGTAAGAATTTTTTCCGTTGGGCTAAATTTCATTTCAGCTTTAGTGTACAAGTGTGATTTGAATGCAATTGGTACCTTTTCTCCCTCGTTAGAGGTCAGGTATGTGAATCCGCATCTTCCTGGGATGACTCGAATCACAAGGTTGCGTGTGTTATCACGTGTTTCTAATTTTGTTTTAATTAACATATCTGTTTGTAAGGATCTCAGAATTTCTGTGTGTTTTTGAGTCCAATTGTTTTTTTTTAAATCTGGTTTTATTAGATCATAAAGGGGTTTGACCCTTTCTGCGTAATTTGCAATGTATGTTCTTCCGAAATTTAGGAAGCCTAGAATTGACTGTAGGTTTTTTAGTGTTCTAGGTGCTTGGAGTACGGCACATTTCTCTAGGAAATTGTCAGCCAGGCTTTTGCCTTCACTTGATAATTCATATCCTAAGAACAGGACTGTTAGATGGGCAATTCTAGATTTTTTAAAGTTGAATTTGTAACCCTCTGCTGCGAACCCAAGTATTATGGTGTTCACTCTCTTCAAGTGAGTATCCAAGTCATCGTCTGTTAGGTATATGTCGTCGACATACGATAATGCTTCGTCATCATATGTTTGTAGTAACTCTGTTACCCTCGCTGAGAATACTCCTGGGCTGTTCTTGTACCCCTGGGGTAACCGACAGAATTATTTTTGAGCGCCATTTATTGAGAACGCTGATAAGTATCTGCTCTCTGGTGCTATATTTTGACAAAAGAATCCATTAGAGATGTCTAATGTTGTTTTATATTTTTTGCGCACTATGTTATTCATTAGTGCAGCACTATGCGAGTTTTGTACTGCAAAAGTTTTGCAACACGAGTTAAGGTGTCTGTAATCCAAAACTAGACGATATGAATTGTCTGGTTTGGAGACAGGAAACAAAGGGTTGTTCATTTGTGAGGTGCAAGTTTCAATCACCCCCTGGTATTCTAGTTGATCTAGAATTTCTTTTACCTGTTTTTTAGCTTCTTGCTTGATTGGATACTGCCTTTGTGCAGTAGGTTGTGATTTTAACTGGATTTTGTGAGGAGGAGAGTCCTCATCCCATCCTACATGATTTTTATATAAAGCAGGAGCTTGAGCTACTGCCCACTTTCTTGCAAGTGTATATTTTTTATGAATTGGAATATGATTTGAGAAGGCAGGCATAATTATTTCTTCGCCATGTGGGCACTCCCTGACGAACTCTGGTGGCCAATCTTTTTCAGCTAGAAGGATGTCATAGCCCTTGGAGAGATTATCCCAAAAAAGGCCCCTTATTTTTCTAGTCTTATCCCCTTCTATACGTAAAGTTATTTCATATATTTTGTGAGGTTTGCTAACTCTGGTGTCTGCAGTTTCCACCTGAATGTATTCATTCGTGTCCACTGTCTCCAGATGATTCATAAGGACTTTGCGTGCTATGCTCACTTCTGCTGCGCTGTCTAGCATTGTCTGAGCCCACTCTCCGTTTTTCAGCTGTGTCCTCAGTATCCTCGGCATTGTTGAATACTTTAATACTGGCTACCTTCTTTTTTGGAAACTGTAATTTTTTATTTGGATGAGCAGGTTCCTTGTCTTTGGACTTGACGTGCCCTTCCCTGGGTTCCGATCGTCCTCTTCTTTCCGATTTCTGCGAGGAAGTCTGAAAAGATTGAGAGGGACGTGTATCAAAGTCTTGATATCTATCAGGTTTCTTTATGTTATCCCTATTTCTAAGGTTGTATTTTTTCACAGAGGGCTCCCTTTGGGGAGACTTGGGTCCTTGGTCCGGAGATCTTTCTCTCCGCCGAGGAGACCTTCCTCTGGACTGGAATCTCTTTTCTTTTGGATTGGATTGTTTGTTTCCATCCCAGTTCTTCTTTTGACTGTTTAGATTATTTTTAATAAATATTTTTTCAGGACTTTCAATTAGTTGGGGCTTTACTGGTATTCCACCCAAACTATCTCTACCTAGTTCTTCATAGGATTTTTCTATAATTCTGGCAATTTCAGCTGGTTGGTCTGCTATATCTGTCTCTTTTAACCTCTGGCGGATCGCCACATTCGCTGCTTCTCCTTTTATGTTGGCTAGTAATATTGCCAAGACCTGCTTGAAGTCTTTTAGTAATTTCATTCCAAGAGTTAAAGCGGGTTCTGGACCGTATTCGTCTTGAATTTGTTTTAGCACATCTGGTATTACTGACATGGATGGAACTCCATGTGTTTTTGTGTAAATGGAAGCAAAGACTGTACCCCAAGTGTCACAGTCGTCCACGTGTGGTGCGATTCCCATTGGAAGACAGATAGTCAGAATCCTGTGTTTATCCACAGGGGTGGTGTCTGGAAACACCGCCTCTATTTGGGTGATTTTTTGTGCTAACCAGAATGGTATTTGTTCCCGTTTAGCTGGTACTTTACCTAGGCAGGACTGTATGTTCTGTGGCGTAATTTTATTTGTGTTCCCCTGATGAGGGGTCAGCTGTGGGATTTTAACTACAGGTTGGATGGTTGAAGTCCGCATTACATATTGGACTAGTTGTCTATATATTTTAATTAATTGTTTTAGTTGTACTAAAACATCTGCTGCAGACATTCTTTCGATGTCTGGATGTGGTGTGTATCCGGCTAGGACCGGCCACGTTGCTCCTGGTCTACCTAGTGGACCGAGCCTGGTGATGTGATTATTATGTTTTAGGGCGCCATTAAACAAGAGCAGGTGCTCTTGGAATTTAAGTGGTACTTCCACTTCCTCGAAAGGAGTGTAGGTATCCGGAGGTTCCTCTATTTTATAACAGTGGAACTCCTTTGTTACAGCATTTGCTGCTGGAAAGTTTATCCATGAATAGAATACCTCTGTCTGCCGATATTCGTGGGCCTCAATTACGAATATGACTGTACCACCTCTTGGTGTCAGTCCATTGTCTATAAGTTTTAACGTTATAGATCTTCTTATGTTGACCGGGATGAGTATTATATCCGGGTCTGCTTCTTGCATAGTATTATCAGCTTCTATTACTTCAGCTGCTGCTCTAGCTATCTCTCTTTCATCATCACTTTCTGGCATTTTACTGTCAGGATAGTTATTCTGTTTGTTTGCAGATCAGGTTTCTTGTGGAAACAAAGATGAGATGCACAATATTTTGGAACAGTGTATCCTTCAACGTTGATTGAACCAAGAACCATACATAGGAGTTACCTCCTGCGAGGTTTGGCGGATTTTACCTCTCACCCACTCCAGACGTCTTTGGAGTATTATGGGAAAAAAGGGGTCTGAGTGAAAAAGCACGACTGAGTTACTCTAAAGTCTTGCGTTAGTTTTATCGCCTATCCAAACACGTTGGGCGCCATGTAGTGTAGTTCCTATTATCCCAATAGGCTCTGTGCATTGGAATAATACCTCCAATAGTATAGACCTAGACCAGACGTTAACTAGGTCTTCTACTGTCGATATTAGACTTAAAGTTTTGGGTTTGCCAGCTAGCTCAGAGTTCACTAGAAACTTTCTCGAATAGGCAAGGAGGAGTTGAACCTCCCTGGATAGACAAGAAGGGATTTAGTTTCTGACAACCATAGAACATGACAACTTTGCTCTCCCCTAATCAAGAGTGTATCTCTAGAGTCGTGTGAAAACAAAAGACAACTTATTTTACTCAGTCAGTACGTGCATTCTTAGTTTCACCAGATTGTAGAGAAAAGGAAGAGACAGGCGTGTTCAATAAAAGATGTTATTTATTGATCAGTCTCTTTTCTCGTACAAGAGAAATGAATCGATATTATTGCAATACTTATGGTTAAGTAAAGTGCATACAATAAAAGCAGAAGTATAAAATAATACTGTAAAAACATTTATATGGTTTCTAAGCCATATGGTGGTTTAAAATGGATAAAATAGATACATACATATAAACATTTGACTAATCGTACTCAACTGGTGCTTCTAACTACGCCTACCCCAGTGTACCTGACCTAAGCCTAATACGTGGGCGGGGAGAGAAAGTAGTAGTTTAAGTTAAGTTTGTTTTGCCAAGTGACTGATTCAAGAATTCTCTGCAAGGGGTTATTCAGTTCCGTACCTTGAATCTAGGATGATTGAGGGATGGTATCTCTCATCTTTGGTCTCGATATTCCAGGCTGCCTGCAAGGGCTGCTCGGAAGCGCCGGAGCTGGATTTCTCGGCAGGAGAAAGGCAGTGTCTCGTTCTCAGCGCGTCAGGAAGGCGGGGCAGCGTCAGTGGGCTTCGCTCTCTGCTGAGCTTCGGCAAGTCTCGCTGCTCCGATCTTGTCACCAGCGCGTGTGTTTGCTTAAGGCAATATCGGTAATATTTATACCTGTAAGGTGCCGAGATTGACGTAAGGATGGACATAGATACGTCAATAAGGATGTCATACGAGCTGGTCGTTAGCACATTCTTTTACTGAAGTTCTCGGTGAAATCAAAACAATGGCCGCAGGGTTTTTCCCAGGTTGTCATAGGTTTGATTTGTTTTGAGAACTCCGTATGCCTTATCAGGGGCTGGAGGAATATTGCTTGCCTAATTAGATGGCAAGCATTATGACCTAATCAGATAACGCGCTCCTGTGCCGTGGTCTGGCGTAATCAGATAACGGTTTCTGCATCATGGGATGGCTGCTAGTTAATTTGTTAACCAGAATAGGGTCAGGAATAGGGGGATCGATACAGAACCTATAGGAATACATCACAGTTCATCCTTTGCATTCCAAGGAAGTCATGGGGAATGCTATTGAGTTGTTTCAAATGAAACAAGCCAAAGGGAGTCCCATTAGTGTTTGGGAGGAAAGTTTGGAAGCTCGGTGTTTCCCACAGCTATTTCCAACAGGTCAGGGAGGAAGATATGATGAGCGACCTCATCAAATTCCTGCTTCTGAATACCGGACTTTACGATTGTATGCAGAAGATGCTAGGTTTCGACAATGCATTCCCTATTTGTTTCATCTCCTGTTTGAAAGCGATCTGTCTGGACTGTCATATGCAGTGAACCACATCTTGAAAAGTGGTATACACATGCAAAACATCTCTGCAAGTGACTTTATGGATAAAGTCAATGTGCAAGATAGTATTTTGGATTGTCACCTGATTAATCTCATGGCGTGTCAGCGTGGTACTAATGAGTACTGGTACCGTCGTCATGGTGATTTAAAATGTATGCTGAGGAACTTAGGAACTCCCACATGGTTCCTCACTCTGAGCTGTGCCGAGTATGGCTGGGAAGACTTACTTGAATTTCTACGAGAGGCAAATGGAAACATTGAAAATATCGAATTCAAGACACCCGGAGAACTGTGCTCTTTGGATCCAGTGAATGTATGCAGGTACTTCAATCATAGATTTGAAGCTATGATGTCTTTCATCATGAACAAGAGAAATCCACCTCTTGGAGAGGTGTTGGATTTCTTCTGGAGAAAGGAGTACCAAGCAAGAGGTGCTCCTCATATACATATGCTGCTGTGGATCAAGGATGCACCTAAATTTGGAACGGATCCAGAAGACTTAGTGATGAGTTTCATAGAACAGTATTCTACATGTGCTGTTCCAAACGCAAAGGAGAAGAAAAGCCTAAGAGAACAAGTTCTACGTTTCCAAAGCCATCGTTGTGGAAAGTACTGTCGTCGTAAATTCAGAAACAAGGACAAGTTCTACACCAAATGTTGTTTCGGCTTTCCACGACCGGTGATTTCTAAAGGAAGAGTAAACAGTTTGATGTCTTCGCTGCGACATAATGTGATGAAGAAATCACCTAAAAACACATACAATTTGAAAAGGAACGAAGAGTCCAAGTACGTCAACGACTACAACCCAGTGATTTTGTCCATGTGGAATGCTAACATGGATATACAGTTTGTGGCTGATAACTGTATGGCTGTGGCTCGGTATGTGACATCTTACATCACCAAAAAAGAAAAGACAGAATTGAAGGATATGTGGGAGGACATTTCCCATGAAAAGAGCCTCAGCAAGAAGTTGTACAGTTTCAGTCTGAAGATGTTGTCACATCGAGAAATCGGAGCTTACGAATGTTCTGACCGGTTGTCTTCAGCAAGTCTCTATGCCAAATCCAGGAGTATCGTTTGGGCGAGTCTTGGTCTTGCTGCAACGCGTAATCGAGTTCTGAAACCTGTGCGGGAAATTGAGTATTTGGCAGAAAAGGAGCCGAACAGTACCGATATTTTGAAGACCAACATGTTGGATACATATTATCCAAATCGAAGCAGTCACCTCGAGAATGTTTGTCTGTATGAGGTTCTACAAAATTACATATTCAAGAGGAACATCAAAGAAGATATTGATAAAGGAGTGTATGCTGTAATTGGAAGTGAGGGATGTCTGGTCAAGCAAAGAAAATGCCACTTGGTAAACCATCGAAAATTGAGTGGCGAATCTCCTGAAAAAAAGGAGTTTTTCTATTTAGCACTTTTGCAACTTTTTAAGCCTTGGCGTGCAGAAGAGGAACTGCTTGGAGATTTCCTCTGTTACGAAGACTCTTTCATTGCCGCCAAGGAGACCATAGAATGTCCTGCTTTTCCCAAATATCTAGAAATGTTGAATGCAGAAATCGAGCAGGAAGCAACGATTGCAGCCGAGATTGCCAGAGACAGTTCTCAGGACAGTCAGAGTTCTGTTTCATTGAGTCAGGATCCACTAGGAGGACCTGTTATCGAAAATGAAGCTGCCACTGCCATGAATGAAGTGGAAAGAGCCATGGCACATGCTCAGGAGGATGCGGTTAACTTAGAAGACTTGGAAAGACAACTCAACGTTGAGCAAAGGAAAATATATGACGAGGTTACCAACCAAATTGATCATGGATTAAGTCATGAGAAGAAAGAGTGCTCATGTACGTCGTTGAAGCCTGTCCGACTGTACGTGAGTGGAGAAGCGGGAACTGGAAAAAGTTTCCTCATTAAAGCAATTTCATGTTATTTGCAGAAAAGGACTGAGTCATCGCTGTCTTGTGTTGTCACCGCTCCAACTGGACTGGCAGCACATAACATTAAAGGTATTACTTTGCATCGTCTACTGATGCTGCCAGTGGAGCATGATAACAAATTACAATACCACAAGTTATCTGGAGATGCTTGTTGTGAAGTTTCAACAGTCTTGAGGAAAATGAAACTTCTTATCATTGACGAAGTAAGCATGGTTTCCAATGTCATGCTTGCCTTTGTGCATTTGAGAATGCAAGAAGTTCTTAAAACAGAGTATGATGTGTTATTTGGTGGCAAACACATCATTGTTTTCGGAGATCTTCTGCAGCTGACACCAGTGAAAGGACAACCTGTGTTCAAAATGCTCACGCATGAAGATACCAGGAAGTGCCTAGGGAGCATTGGCAACGTCAATATATGGTTAAACTTCAATTATGCTCAACTGCATGAAAATATGCGTCAGGCGAAGGATGAAGATTACAAGAATATTCTACAAGATGTTAGAATTGGAAAAGTGACCGAGCATGGGAAAGAAGCTTTACATGCACGATTACTGTCAAATTTATATCCAGAACAAGACGTTGTGCCTGAGAATATTTTTCAGAAAATTACTGAGAAGAAATCTGGAATATGTTTGATGCCAACTCTTGCAGAATGTGCCATCTTCAACAACAAAATGTTGTATTTAGAAAACCAAGAGATTGTGAAACTGGAAGCTATTGACAGAGTAGAGCATATGGGATCAACAATTATTTTGTCTGAGAATTTGAAAACAAAATTGGATTCATTAGAGAAGAGTATTTTTAAAAATTAAATTTGATGGCATTGAGGAAGTACAGCTAATTGGTCGTTGTTCTGCTAGATTTTTGCTTGTAAAAGACTTATATGTTCGACGTAAGCAGTTTCCTGTTTGCTTGGCATATGCGGTGACAATCCATAAATCGCAAGGTTTAAGTGTAGACAGTGCATTGGTGAATATTGGCAGTTCTGTGTTCAAGGAGGGTATGGCATATGTGGCATTGTCACGAGTTAGAACTTTATTGGGATTGTACTTGATTGAGTGTGATGTCACAAACATTTGTGCGGATCTAGATTGTGTTAAGGAATACAATAGGTTAAGAAGAGAGTATGCGCCACATTTGCCTCAATATCCTTTGTTTGAGAAACGTGTGGTAGGCCGGAAACGAAGAAATGTGACCAATACTAGGGAGGTTGTAGCAAAAAGACGAAAAGTCGATGAACCTGAAATTATAAGCAGAAACAAAAAGGATTCTGTTGAAGATGTTGTTGGTTTTCAATTTGAAAACAGTTCTGGTGTCAACTGCTATGCTAATGTAGTGGTTAATGTTTTGTTTTCTCTAGAAAATGTAAAAGAAGAGATTGTGGTCAATTCGGATCAGAGATTTTGCAGTTTGTTGAATTCTGTGTTAGAGAAATGTAGCACTGATAGAACAAAAATAGAAAGTGTGTCTGAAATTCGAAATCTGTTAGACAGATGTTCAGGTCAAACACAATTCTCTCAAAATATTCAGCAAGATTGTCAGGAGTTTTTAATGTATATGCTTGATGTATTGCATGCTGAAGGTGTAGATGTAGATCACCTGTTTGGGCTTTCTTATCAATGGCAGCATGACTGCGAGAACTGTAGGGTATCAAGTAATCAAGTACTACTAGTGTAGACTCAGAAAGATTTATATATTTAACTTTGCCAGACAGTAAATCAGTGTCCTTTAATAAGCTAGTAAAAGCAGCTGATCACAGCATGGAGTGTAGCCAATGTAAGTCTGAAATGTTATCAACATTATTTATACGAACATATGGCCAGTATGTCATTTTAATGTTCCAACGATGTAGGCCTGATGGAACAAAATTGACAACTTTAATTAAAAATTTTGTGGCTTCACAGTTGTCAATATCAGGAAGGACTTTTGTAACTGCAGCAATTATATATCATGACGGTCCTTCAATAACATCAGGACATTACACAGCTTATTTAAAGTCTAGAAATGGCTGGTCATTCTGCAATGATTCTGTTTTAACTTTTTTTAAAAAATTGCCTTTTGACCTTAAAAATTCTTACCTGGTGTTTTTAAAACCAAAATTTTAGGGAAGGAATCTCAGGATTTGCTCTGAGGAATTTCAAGAGGTTCTAATGGCTCCTACACAATTTGGCCTTGAGGATAAGTGTAGTACAGAGTCAAAAGTAATTTTTGAGTTTTAAATAGTTCCTGGAAAAAAAGAAGGTTTTCTTACAGAAAGTGGTGGGCACGGATTAGTTAAAGGACAACAGAGTATTTCCCAAAGCAAACGGTGTTCTTACCATAACACTTGACGTCATAGAAAAATAACTGCACTTTGAATGAGTTCAGAAAAACTGTTTCTTTTTATAAGCTAATTCAAGCAGCCAATAAAAACATGGAGTAGAGGTAATGTAAGTCTGCAATGCTGTCTAGATTATTTGACCAAACTTTTGGTTATAATGTCATTTTAAAATTCCAACTATATAAACCTGATGAAAGTAAGTCTTCAACTTTAATTACAAATGTTGTGGCTACACAGTCGTTCATTTTAGGAAGAACATTTGTAACTGCATCTATTATATGACATGATGGTCCTTTGACAACATCCGCTTATTACACAGCTTAAAATGTAAAAAAAGCTGGTGTTTCGGAAATGATTCACATTTGACTATGAAAAATGTTGCCTTTTAACTTAAAAATATTCTTACTTTCTGTTTTCAGAAGACAGAATTTAGGGTAGGTAACTGGCCTATAATGATTTTAGGGGTTGATATAATTTTATCTACTGTTTTATATTGCTTTGTGATTAAAAGTGATGTAGACAATTAAATAATTGTAGTAGTCATAGAGGTAGTGTAAGTCTGCTTCATAGTAAGCAGTATCAGTGGCATAGGAAATGTAGAACATGAGTGAGCAAGAAGGGTAAGATATTACTAATCCAGGATTGTGAAAGTGATCTTGAACGTTTTCTTTCTGAAAGTTGCGGAAATACAAAATGACGGGATTTGCTTACAAGAATTCCAAGAGTTATAAATGGCTCTTACATGATTTGGCCTTGTGGAAACGTGTGGTAGAGAGCGAGAAGTCATTTATTGTATGTAACATATTTTTCAAAACGATGGAGGTTTTCTTTCAGAAAGTGGCGGGCTGAAAATAAAAACAGCACAACAGAGTGTAAGCTGTTCATAGGACATCCTTCGACGTCATGGAAAGTAAGTTACTTTTGAGGAGTTTTGATTTCTGATTGGTTATGTTATATGGGTTTTTTAAACACAATCATTTTGATTGTGTTTTTTTTCCCCGCTGTTATATGATGAATACCTTCAAGTCACTGTTTTTAGTGAAATTTGATAAATTCTGAGAACAGCAAAAATAAACCATTTAACATGTATAATTAATTCTGTATTTTTTGTACTTATGATATACATTTAGAAATGTGTAGTAGACATGGAGAAGCTGAGGCTTCTGTAAGTGTCAAAGTTGTTGCATACAGTGCTCACATTCTACATAGTCTTTCATATGATAGACTACATTTCCACAATGAGATACCTAAGTTAAGGAAACATAGGTGATGTGATTGTGGAATGAGCAAAAAAAATTGCACGTTTTTCAATTCTATTACCTGTGTTTCCTAACATTACAAATCACATTGTGTAGATGAGGTTTAGGCCTGTTCCAGGAGACAGAGGAGGTCTGACATTTGTTCAAGAGTGCAGTGGACATGACTCACTTCGTTATTAGACCTGCACATGTATTATCTCCTCTGTACTCTTCAACAACTCTAAATTTCATCTGCAACCCTGAGTAGGCCTCACCTGAAACAAACGTCTGGATAGGACACACCTTATTGCCATCCTGAAATAATCATTTAAAATGTTAGGAACAGTTTTATGATGATTGTGCACCTCTTTTGCGCTGCCATTGCGTCACTTTTGTGAGACAACAGCAGTGCAAAAGATCCACCATGTTCCAAGATAGGCCTCTCTTCATCTGCATCAAGATACTGTTAGTTTAAAATGTATATCTTTAGGACTGTGTAGGGGGCCTGGAGAAGCAGAAGCTTCTGTAAGTGTCAAAGTTGTTGAAAAACTGTTTGTCCTTCAATCTTTTCCCTTGTCTTTTCTAATTTTTAAATACATGTTTTAATATTTTTCAAATGTTTGTTCTCTCTTTCACAGATTGAAAGTATAAAAATAACAAGTGACTAAGTTAACGACAATTATAAGGTAAATGTTTTGTACTCTTTTCGTTACATTTCTATCACATTTAAATACTATTAGTTCCATTGCTTCATTTCTTTAACCCTCACTTTCCTGCCTTTGCTACTTCCCTCATTCCTTTCTCTATTACTTACTTACACTACTCCTTCCACTCCTTTTCTCAGTCTCTCTCTTCTCATAGTTCCTCACTCTTGTTCACTCACTCCGTCTCTATTACTCTTAGTGTCTCTGACTGATCACTCTTTCACTACTTGTTCATTATGCTTTCTCTGTGTAGTTGAAGCACACTAAGGGGCATATTATGAACACAGCCAATAAAATTATTGCTGTTTTTATCGGCTGAAAACTGCTGCAAAAGCGGTTTTAGCGGCAGTTTTCTGCCGCAAAAGTGGCTTTAGCGACACATTTCTGCCGATAAAAGCTGCAAAACTTTTATTGCCTATGTTGATAATATGCCCCTATGTTATTTAGATTTCTTTGCTGTTTCAATTATTCTTTTTCTGTTACTTCTTCTTTTCTGCTTTCTGTTTTTTCTCTCTGTTATTCCGCATGTTTTAATCTTATTTTGAACATTCACTCACATTCTCTAAGAAACTCTTCTTTGTTATTCTTCTACTCTCCTTTTTTTCTTTCACTTCCTTATCTATTTTGTTTTTCACAATTATATCCTCTTCCATCTTTTCTTCCGTAAATAAATCTATTAAACAGTATCTCTGGTTTAGTCCCTATAGCTGTCTTTCTTTTAACATTACTCTCTGTTTACTTCCCTTATACTTACTCTTCTTTTTTAAAAAAAAAAATGTTTGGGTTCGCTCCCGATTCGCGTACCGGAGAGCGAACCGGAAAGCGAACCAAAAGAAATAGAGGTTGCCAGAGTGCTAAACATTCTAGCAATTATTTTATAAAGGGGAGGTAGTTCTGAAAAGAACTTTTTTTTTTAATGTTTTTGTTGTTTTATATATTTTTTTTATTTTTCTGAACATTTTTTGTTTTTTTTGTATTTTTGAACAATTTTATGTTTTTTGGGTTTTTTTGGGGGGGGAAACAACGAAAAACAGGCATTGGAAAGGGCTCAACAGGAGCAAAAAAAAAATTTATTTTTTGGGGCGTTTTGAGCACTTGTGGTTTTCAAATGCTCTGTTTATCAAATTAATACTCATATTGCCACATGAGAGTAAGGTACCGCAATATAAACACACTATCTTCATGTGGACAATGTTGTCTTGAATGTTTGGCACTGTTTCCCGTGCCTCTGGCCCCGACAGCGTTACCTGTGCCGATGTCCTGGCCACAGGAGTTGGTGGGTTGTCCTGGAGGTCACGAATCTCTGCCCTGCTGTAATTTAGTGGATGCCACCTCTGCATGTGACGGTGCATAGTATAGTTGCCGTAACTATACTTCTTATCTGTGCCTCTAGATAAGTCCTCTTTGCATATGAGGCACGTCACATAGCGAGCATTAACTTTTTTTTGTCCTTCAGGAAAAGAAAAAAACTGCCAAATGGAACTATTTTTATGATGAGATATCCGGGGCTCCTCTTGTAAAAACTGTGTTGTCTGTATTTCCTCTTCCTCTTCTTCATCCTCTTCCTCCTCTGTGTTGGGAAGGAACTGTGGAGGTGGTCCTCTCTTCCTATGAGGAGGTGGTGGTGGGGGTGCACCAGCTGCAGCTACTAGTGAAGCCATTTTCCACTCAGCAAAATAGGTCTTCCTTTCACAAAGTTGAAAGTCAGAGTGAGAAAAAAGGTGGGGGCTTTCATCATTTTGGAAAAAAAATAGTTCTAAACCAATGAAAAGTGTTATTTTTAGGTCACATGACCTAGCCTTACATCATTAGGAAACCAAAAGTGAAATGAACCAATTAAAAGTTTTATTAACAAGTCACATGACCTGTTACGCTTATGTTACGCGCTGCGGGACGCGCCCCGGATCGCATCCGGGGGGCTGCGCTTCGCGCCTCGGTTCGCGCTCCGGAGCACTTCCGGGTGCGCTAACGCGGCGCGTCATAAGACGCATTACGCGGCAACGCGATACGTCGTGCTTTCGCGACGCGCCCCGGATCGCTTCCGGGGAGCTGCGCTTCGCGTCTCGGTTCGCGTACCGGAGCACTACCGGGTGCGCTAACGCGGCGCGTCATAAGACGCATTATGCGACAACGTGATACGTCGCGCTTCCGCGACGCATCACGATGTTGATTTCTAACGCGGCAGTTGCGCAAACGGAACGTTTACCGGTTCGCGGACCGGGTCGCGGCACCAAATTGAGCTAACGGGAAGTTTCCCGGTTCGCGAACTGGGAGCGAACAAAAAAAAATAATAATAAAAAAAATTATTAATAGACATATAAAATATATTTTTTGATTTAAAGAAGAATACATTTTACAGCTATAGATATTAGCTTTTAAAAAACCAATGAAATTCACTGAAAAAACCATAGGTTATAGACCATATATAGTTAGGATTTAGCATTTACAAAACTTTGAAAATTCACTGAAAAAACCATAGGTTATAGACCATATATAGTTAGGAATTAGCATTTAAAAAACCTTTTTTTACTCACACAAAACCATTGAAATTCCATATATAGTTAGTTGTACTAACTATATATCGCGCACCCGCAATCCACTGCTGATCATGTCACATATTACATCATTCATGACATGGTCAGTGACATCACTAATGACATCACTGATGACATCTCAAATGACATCATGATGGGGGTGTATGGGGGTGTATGTCAGCAGCTCCCCTTGTGCAAAAGCAATAACGGCTCCTGCAGGAGGCGGGGAGACGCGGGACCGTGGGGGCATTGGGGCTCCCCCAGTGGTCGCCAACACAACTGGCCGACCCCAGGGGATGGGGTCCCCGGGCCAGAAGAGCTCCGGGAGGGGGGCCATGCGGCCCCCACTCCTGTAACTCATTTTTTTTTAAAAGAGGCCATGCCCCGGGGGATGGGGTACCTACGGCCAATAGTGGACCGGGAGGGGGGCCACTCGGCCTCTCTCTCCTTTAAATACTTTTTTTTAAAAGAGGCAAGTCCCCAGGGCCAAAATTGAACCAGGGAAGGGGGACCACGCACCCCCCTTTCCTATTAATATATTTTTTAAAAGGAGGCCATGCCCTGGGGATGGGGTCCCCAAGGCCGAAATCAGCCTCGGGAGGGTGGCCCGGCAGTCCCCTTCCCGTTTTTTTTTTCAAAGGGTCAGGCCCTGGTGGATGGGGTCCACAGGGCCCCGAAAATACTAGCAGAAGGGGGGCCACACAGCCCCCTTCTAAAAATATATACAAAAAGCTGCCATTTTGCCAGAGGCCCCACCCCCTCCCTGCACCACTGGGCAAACGCGCAAACGCGCCCCCTAGCGTGTTTTCAGTTGGGGAATTAATTCCCCTTGAATACTGAGGGTACCTGGGGGCCAACTAGTCTACCAGGTACCTTCAGTAAGCGCTACACACCTGAATTGCTGAGAGGTGGTCTGAGGCCACGCCCCTTTTTACACCACTCTGCAAATGTGCCTCTTGGCGCACTGCTGGTGGGGCGATGAGGTCCTCTTTTGTCCTGAGGAACTGAGGCCCCAATGGATTTCATCTCCTAAGCAGCAGTCGCGTTTGCAGGGTGGTGTAAAAAAAGGGCATGGCCTTTGAGCACACGCAGCAATCTAGCTGTATGGGGCTTACTGGAGGTAACAGGTGGGCTAGTTGGCCCCCAATGACCCTCAGTATTCAAGGGTACTTAATCCCCCAACTTAGAACGTGCCTGGAGGGGCGTTTGTAGAGTGGTGGAGAAAGGTAGTGTGGTCTGTGTCCAGCTTTCAGCAATCCCACTATCTGGGACATACTGGAGGTATCAGGTAGGCTTGTTGGTCCCTAAGTACCCCCAGCAGCGAAGGGTACTTCAATACCCATGCAAGTACACACCAGGAAGTATATTTGCAGAGTGGTGGGGAAAGGTGGGGTGGCCTGCTATGACAATTTAGCAATCCTGCTGTGTGGGACTTACTGGAGGTAATAGGAGGAGTAGGTGGCCACAACAATGTCCTTGGGGGCCACCTACCCTTTTTGTTACCTCCAGTAAGTCCCACACAGTGGGATTGCTAAGACGTCTTCAGAGGCTATTCTCCCCTTTCTACACCACTCTGCAAACACACCTCCTGGCAGAGAATGGGATGGGGGAAGAAGTCCAATTTACTCCTGAGTGACTTTGGGGGCCAAGAAGCCCTCCTGGTACCTTCTGTAAATCCTACGCAGTGAAATCCCTGAGCGCTGGTCGGAGGCCCAGCACCGTTTCTCCACCACTCTGCAAATGTGACTACTAGTTAAAGAATTGGTTGCAATGTTATAGGTTTAGCATTTGCGAAAGTTATAGCTATTGGCAATGTAAATGTAAACGTTTTTTAATGTTTTTCAGAGTGGAGTGATTGTACGTTGTGTGTAGAATTATGTGGTAAGTTGTGCAGTGAAATTATGTGGATAGAAAGTATGTGGTATTTATTTTATAGGAATTATGTAGAGTGGGATTATTTGTTATGGAGAGTAATTATGTGCTATGGTAGTCTGTGTTGTGGAGTGGTAATGTCAAGCTTAGTCTTTCTCGTTTCCATAGAAGCTCAACTATGAACTCAATGAGACAAAAAAAAGAAGGAATCACTGAGGAGCACTCCTGTATGAGCAGGGCCACTGGAATTATGCGACTGTCTGCACCGACTTTTGCACAAATATACATTTTCCGCGTTAGTCAAATAATTCATCATCTGCTACCTAATCTGCAGATGTGAACAAAATAAAACCTTTTTTCAGCTCAAATGGCTCAAATGCAGCAACAAGTGTTACAGCGTGTTGGAAGGCCCTTTGCAAACCTATAATGGTCACCTGTTACTTATTGCTAAATGTGGGTGTTAAATTGGTACTAATGGTGTGCAAGCCACTCTTGTTTCCTTCTGTGCCTCTCTCTGCGCCTCTATTGTCTCTTTCTGCATTTCTGTTGCTTCTTTCTGCATATTTCTTTCTTTTTCTGCACTTCTCTTGCCTCTTTCTGCAAATCACGTCTACTTTCTACATCTCTCGTGCCTCTTTTTGCACTTCTCTTGCCTCTTTCTGCACCTCTCGTGCCTCTTTCTGCACCTCACTTGCTTCTTTCTGCACCCCTGTTGCCTCTTTCTGCACCCATCTTCCCTCTTCGTGAAACACTCTTGCCTCTTTCTGCACCTTTCATACCTCTTTCAGCACCTCTGTTACTTCTTTCTGCACATCTCTTCCTTCTTTCTGTACCCCTCCTGCCTCTTTCTGTACCCCTCTAGCCTCTTTGTTCGCCCCTCCTACTGTTTGTGCACATCTCTTGCCTCTTTATGCCCCTCTGTTGGTTCTTACGGCACTGCTCTTGCTTCTTTTTGCACCTTACTTGCCTTTTTCTTCACTTCTGTTGCTTCTTTCTACACCTCTGTTGCTTCTTTCAGCAATTATCTTTACTCTTTCTGCACTTCTCTTGCCTCTTGCTTTTTTTGCACCTCTCTTGCATCTTTCTGCCCCTCTGTTGCCTCTTTCTGCACTTCACTTGCTTCTTTCTGTACTTCTCTTGCCTCTTTCTACACCTCTGTTGCTTCTTTCTGCACCCCTCCTGCCTCTTTCTGCACCCCTCTTCCCTCTTTGTGCACCTCTCTTGCCTATTTCTAAACCTCTCTTCCCCCTTTCTGCACAACTCTTGCCTCTTTCTGTGCCTCTGTTGCTTCATTCAGCACTTCTCTTGCCTCTTTTATGCACCCTTCGTGTTTCCTTCAGCAGCTCTGTTGCCTCTTTCAGCACCATTGTTGGTTCTTTCTGCACTGGTCTTGCCTCTTTCAGTACCTCACTTGCCTCTTTCTGCACTTCTCTTGCTTCTTTCCGGCGAGAGAGGTGCAACAGAGGTTTACTCTGTTGTTTCTTTCAGCAATTCTCTTGACTCTTTCTGTACTTCTCTTGCCACTTGCCTCTTGCTTCTTTTTGCACCTCTCTTGTATCTTTCTGCACCTCTATTGCCTCTTTCTGCACTTCACTTGCTTCTTTCTGCACCTCTCTTGCCTCTTTCTACACCTCTGTTGCTTCTTTACGCATCCCTCCTGCCTCTTTCTGCCTCCCTCATCCCTCTTTGTACAACTCTCTTGCCTCTTTCCACACCTCTCTTCCCTCTTTCTGCACCACTTTTGCCTCTTTCTGTACCTCTGTTGCTTCTTTCTGCACTTCTCTTGCCTCTTTCTGCACCCTTTGTGCCTCTTTCAGCACCTCTGTTGCTTCTTTCTGCACTCCTCTTCCTTCTTTCTGCACCCCTTGCGCCTCCTTCTGCACCACTGTTGCCTCTTTCAGCACCTCTGTTGGTTCTTTCTGCACTGCTCTTGCTTCTTTTTGCCCCTCACGTGCTTCTTTCTGTACTTCTCTTGCTTCTTTCTAAACCTCTGTTGCTTCTTTCAGCAATTCTCGTGCCTCTTTCTGTACTTATCTTGCTTGTTTCTGCACCTCGTTTGTAAATTTCTGTATCCCTCTTGCCTGTTTCTGCACCCTTTTCCCTATTATACCATCCCTTTTGCTTCTTTCTGCACTTCTCTTGCTTCTTTCTGCACTGCTCTTGCTTCTTTTTGTACATCTGTTGTAAATTTATGTGTCCCTCTTGCCTCTTTCTGCACCCCTGTTCCCTCTTTCTGCATCTTTCTTGCCTTTTTCTGCACCTCTCTTGCCTCTTTCGGAACCTCTGTTGCTTTTTTCTGCACTTCTCTTGCCTCTTTTTGCACCTCTGACTTAGAGGTAGTTGTAATCCCGTGCCATATTATGTACTACGGCCTTACAGGGGAGGTCATGCCAATTACAGGGGTACCTCAACCCACAGTTTACCTTACTGTATGTATGTGTTTTCTCTGTATTCTAAGTGTCTTTCAGGATAGCATTGGCTCCAGGCCTGGTTAGTCAGAGTCAGTTACCACCAGTGCCAGTCAGCAAAAGTTGGGGGCACAGAATGACTTTGTAACAAGGCCTCTTTCTGCAACTCTGTTGGTTCTTTGTGCATATCTCTTGCTTCTTTCTGCACCTTTCTTCGTCTTTCTGGACTTCTGTTGCCTCTTTTTGCATTTATCTTGCTTCTTTTCACGTTTTTTCCTCTTTCTGCACATGTCTTACCTTTGTAGGACTAGTCAGAAATGAGCATTTAAAAAAAAACCTTTGAAATTCACTGAAAAAACCATAGGTTTCAGGAGCGTTATAGTTAGTTGGACATTTCATTCATACAAAACCAGAGAAATTCGGCCGGTATAGCTAGTTGAGCTAACTATAACTCGTGCCCCCGCAATGCACTGCTGATGACGTCACATATTACATCATTCATGACATGGTCAGTGACATCACTGATGACATCTCAAATGACATCACTGATGACATCATCCAAGTGATAATCTGTTGTGCTTCCTCACACCTTAATATAATCTTTGATACCCCCACTCTAAAATACAGACTACCATTTTTGAAACCATTGACACATCAATACCAGTTACTACATACCCACTCACTGATTCCTAGGTCTACACACATGTCCACTTATTCACCCATACAGTCACTCATACATGTAGTCACTTATCAATACAGCACTATCATTTGCACTCATACACCTATACTGACACTCACACATCACCACTCATCCATAGAGTTACTCACACACCTAGTCAATCATGCAAAGAATCATTCACACTCCCATTTACTCACCTATACGGTTAAACACACACCACCTCACTTATTCATAAAGATACTAACACATACTTACTCTCTTATACAATCACTGGTACAAGCACACACTCATCCATACAGCTTCTCTCACAATCACTCACTCTCACATATAGTGATTTATATACCCCAACACTCACATATACTGTCTTTCACATATGTAGTTACTCACACATGTACCTCTGTGACATCCATTCACTCACCAACACACCATACACACACTCACCCACCTATACAGCCCTTCACAGATGCACTCTTGAACCCATACACCCTACTCACACATCTGTGTACATTCTCTCACACGCCCCACCCACCTACACAGACACTCAGGCACCCATACAGATACTCATACAACCAATCAATAACCCATGTAGCTACTCACCAACCGATGCAGCCGCTTATACACCAACTAACAGACTGATACAAACATTCACACAGTTTAGTAATTAACCCATGCATTCAGTAAGACACGTATAATCACTCAATTATACAGTCAGTCACACGTTTATTAAATCATCAATCACTCAATCAATCAATGCATTTATAGAGCACGCTACTCACCCGTGAGGGTCTCAAGGCGCTGAAGGGGGGGGGTGCTGCTACTGCTCGAATAGCCAGGTTTTGAGGTGTTTCCTGAAGGTGAGGTGGTCCTGGGTCATACGTAGGTGGGAGGGGAGGGAGTTTCAAGTCTTGGCGGCCAGGTAGGAGAAGGATCTTCCTCCGGTGGTGGTTCTGCGAATCCATGGGATGGTGGCGAGGGCGAGGCTGGCAGAGCGGAGCTGGCAGGTCGGAGTGTAGAAGGTGAGGCGGTTGTTGAGGTATTGCATCTCGTGGAGCACTTTGTGTGCGTGGGTGAGGAGCCTGAACGTGATCCTTTTGCTGACGGGGAGTCAGTGCAGGTTTCTCAGGTGGGCAGATGTGTGGCTGTGGCGAGGGATGTCGAGGATGAGTCGTGCGGAGGCGTTTTGTATGCGCTGAAGTCGTTTCTGAAGTTTGGCGTGGTTCCTGCGTATAGGGCGTTCCCGTAGTCCAGTCGGCTGGTGACGAGGGCCTGGGTGACCGTCTTTCTGGTTTCGGTGGGGATCCACCGGAAGATTTTTCGGAGCATGCGCAGGGTGTTGAACCATAAGGATGAGATGGCGTTGACTTGTTTGGTCATCGAGAGTGAAGAGTCCAAGATGAATCCTAGGTTGCGTGCGTGGTCTGTGGGTGTCGGTGCGGTGCCGAACGCTGTGGGCCACCAGGAGTCGTCCCAGGCGGATGGGGATTGTCCGAGGATGAGGACCTCCTTCTTGTCTGAGTTCAGTTTCAGACGACTGAGCTTCATCTATTCCGTGATGTCTTTCATTCCTTCCTCGAGGTTGGTTTTGGCGGTGGCTGGGTCCTTGGTGAGGGAGAGTATCAGCTGGGTGTCGTCGGCATAGGAGATGATGTTGAGGTTGTGTTTGCGTGCGATGGTGGGGAAGGGGCTCATGTAGATATTGAAGAGGGTTGGGCTGAGCAAGGAGCCTTGGGGTACGTCGCAGATGATGTCGGTGGCCGCGGAGCGGAAGGGAGGGAGGCGGACTCTCTAGGTTCTGTTGGAGAGGAACGAGGTGATCCAGTCCAGGGCTTTTCCTTGGATCCCAGTGTCGTGGAGGCGGGTTATAAGGGTGCGGTGGCAGACGGTATCAAACGCGGCTGAGAGGTCTAGGAGGATGAGAGCGGTTGTTTCCCCGTTGTCAAGCAGGGTCCTGATGTCGTCGGTGGCTGCGATGAGGACGGTCTCGTGCTGTGGTTGGTTTGAAATCCAGACTGGGATGGGTCTCGAAGAACGTAGTCAGCTGTTTATTGATGGTCTCCTCGATTACTTTTGCCGGGAAAGGAAGGAGAGAGATGGGGTGGAAGTTCTTGAGGTCTTTAGGGTCCGCTGTGGGTTTCTTTAGCAGGGAGTTGATCTCTGCGTGCTTCCAGCTCTCTGGGAAGGTGAAGGAGTTGTTTATGACATTCTGGGTGCGATGATGGTGTCAGCTTTATTGAAGATGTGGTGAGGGCATGGGTCCAAGGGAGAGCCAGAGTGAATGGTGTTCATGATGTGGGTGGTGTCTTCTGTGCTGATGGGGGTCCAGGCGCTGAGGGTGGTGGTGGGGGGCTTTGGTTTGGCGAGTGGCGGCGGAATTTGGGCGCCAAAGCTGTCGGGTATATCGGCGATTTTGCGGTAGAAGAACGTGGCGAGCGAGTTGCAGAGGTCTTGTGACGGTGTGATGTCATTGTTGCTGGCGCTAGGGTTGGAGAGCTCTTTTACGATGCTGAAGAGTTCCTTGCTGTTGTGTGTGTTGTTGTCCAGCCACTCTTTGAACGATGTCCTTTTGGTGGTGCGGATCAGCTGGTGGTGTTTGCGAGTGGCGTTCTTGAGACCTGTCATGTTTTCTGTAGGTCGTTCGTGGCGCCAGATTTTCTCGAGAGTTCGGCAGGATTTCTTTGATTCTTTGAGGGCGTCGGTGAACCATGTGTTTGTCCTGTTGCCGGTCTTGCCTGGGGGGTTCTTCAGTGGAGCAAGGGCGTCGGCGCAGTCAGTGATCCACTGTGCGAGGATGCGATCTGCGTCGCTGGTGTCAGAGGTGTCGGTTGGTGGGTTCTGGCTCAGTGATGTGGTTAGCTGGTCTGTGGTGACTTGGCTCCAGATTCTGCAGGGGATCTGTTGCGGGCGGTGGTGGGATGTAGTCTTCTTAAAGGTGAAATGGATGCAGCTGTGGTCGGTCCAATGTAGTCCGGTGGAGTGGCTGAAGGAGACGTGGTTGCTGGCGGAGAAGATGGGGTCGAGTGTGTGGCCGGCGCAGTGGGTGGGGGTGTTTACCAGTTGCTTGACTCTGAGGTTGGCAGGTTGGCGAGCAGGGTGGTGGTGTTGTTGTCATTATTGTTCTCCAGGTGGAAATTCAGGTCCCCTAGGAGGATGTATTCTGATGTGATGAGGGCATGCGGGCTGATGAAGTCGGCGATGGTTTCGCTGAAGTGTGTGTGTGGGCCCGGGGGTCTGTAGATGAGCGTTCCTCGGAGGGTTGTTTTGGGGTCGGTGTGGATCTGGAAGTGTAGGTGTTCGGCGTTGGTGAGGGTGTCTTCGGTGTTGGTCATGACGCTGATGGTGTTCCTGGAGATGATGGTGATTCCTCCTTCGGTTTGGTTGATGCGGTCCTTACGGGTGATCTTGTAGCCATCCGGGATGGCTATGGCGCTGTTGGGGGCTGACGAGGCGTTCATCCAGGTTTCCGCCAGGTAGGCGATATCCGGTGTTGTTGTATCGAGGAGGTCCCAGAGTTCTACGGCGTGCTTGTGGACGGAACGGGTGTTGAGTAGGATGCACTTGAGGTGGTTGTTGTCGTTGCTTGGTCCGGAGGGTGGGGTGCATGTTTGGAGGCAGGTGAATTTGCAGGCTTGGCAGGTGAAGGGTCCGTGGGTGTGCTTCGGGGTGGGTCGGTAGCAAGCGGATGGTCGGCCGGTGTTGAGTGCGTGGAGGGCGGCGGTGTCGTATCTCAGTCGGATTTCCTGGCTTCGGCGGGGGCCAGGGGTCCTGGCGCTGGGCGTGGTCCAGGCGCAGACCGGCGCAGACGGGCTTGCCTTTGGCGAGCTGGCGGCACGGCCGTTGTGTGCGGCCTCCATATGAGGGGAAGAGGGAGGGAGGAGCAGCTGGGAGGCGGGAGCGGGGCGGCGAATGGGGAACCAGGGGGGCGGGGCCGCAGGGACTGCTGCAGCGGAGAGAGCGAGGGGGGAAGCGGGCGGGTGGCGCAGAAGGAAAGGGCACAAAAGGGCACAAAATAAGGCAATAGCACTGGGCTCACAGTTACAAAAAGGAAAACAAAAGACAAAAACGAACAGAAATTAAATTGACACGGGGGACACCCAGTACGGACACAGTGAGTGGCAGGGGTAGCGTCACACAGGAGGACCGTGTGGTGGCTGAGGGGGCGACCTACCTGGTGACAGGGTCAAGGGTCCATTCAGACAGTCATACACCCACTCATTCTTCAATACAACTTGGCCTACATATATATATAAAACATATTTAAACTTTACAGAAACACAAAGTCACTGGATGATGTCATCAGTGATATCATCAGTGATGTCACTGACCATGTCATGAAGGATGTAATATGTGAGGTCATCAGCAGTGCTTTGCGGGGGCGCGAGGTATAGTTAGCTCAACTAACTATAACAGCCAACTTTCTCTGGTTTTGGACGAGTGAAAGGTCCAACTAACTATAACGTCCCTGAAACCTATGTTTTTTTCAGTGAATATATATATAGACACATATATATATTTAAAATGTAAAAATAGAGGTATTCATTAGGTTTTTTAATAGAATACTTAAAAAATGAATTGAAACAGAAATATATATATATTTATACACACACACACACACATATTAACTATTTTTGTATAGAATTTATAACAAAAACTAAAATCACTTAGAAAATAACGATAACTGCATTTGATTTGATTTGATTGGTGGATTTATAGAGCGCACGAATGCCCAAGGGCGTCTTGGCGCTGATGATCTGTGCTGCAGAAGTGAAAGAGCCTTGCGGCCCACATAACTGGACTAAGCCGAGAAAAGCCAACAGTGAGGGGCTGTTTTTTAATTCTACGGATAACTTGTCCCAAGTTATTGCTGTGTTTAGTAAGACGCTTCTCCCCCCCCCCCATCTTAATTGATTAAATCTGGGGGTTATGAGAAGATTTGCACTACTAGATCTTAGGGACCTGGATGGTTCGTAATGTTTTAGATTTCTCTTTAGGAAGTGAGAGCCAGATCCCTGCAGTGTTTTGTAAGCCAGGCAAGCTGACTTGAACTGGATTCTTTTTCCTACAGGGAGCCAGTGGAGACTTTTCATTTTTTGGGCCATTGATTCGAACCTTGGAATGTTTAGTACCAGCCTGGCTGCAGAGTTCTGCATCCTCTGGAGTTTTAATAATAGCTGTTTTTGCAACCCTGCATAAAGTGCATTTCCATAATCTAGTTTTGAGAGGACCAGCAAGGTGACCAGGGTTTTGCATGTTTCCGGTGGAATGTATGGCAGCAGCTTCCTAATTCATTTTAGCGTATACCATACAAGGGAGGCAAGTTTGTTTATTTGCGCCTTAAATATGAGTTTGGAGGCGAATATAACCCCCAGGTTCCTTACACTGTCCACTGGCAATGGACATCTGCCAAGACTGTCGGGCCACCATTTGCTAGACCAGATGTTAGGTTCAGCCCCCAAAAGCATGACCTCTGATTTGTTGCCATTAAGTTTTAAGCAATTAGTCTGCATCCAATGGCTGACCAGGTCCATGCAATGCCTAAATCTTTCTGCAGTCTCAGTAGTGTTGTTGGAAATTGCCACCACTATTTGGGTGTCATCTGCATAGGAGAGTGGGATGAACCCGCAATTTCTAATGATGTTGGCTAAGGGGGCAACATAAATATTAAAAAGGGAAGGGCTCGAGCGGGCGCGGCTTGGCGCCGGCTGAAATGGCCGCCTGATCCCAGAGCTTCGCCGGCCCGAGCCCTCAGCCTCAATCCAGCCGCACATAATCCGCTGCTTCTCGCGGAAGACCAGTGTCCCCGTGTTCCCCTAACACCGCCGCACCCAGCGGTCTGCCTCCGGCTTCTCTACGTCTCACCGGCACCGAGATACGGCTATTGACGGAGCGGCCCGGGAGAAGCGACGGAGCGTCCCTGCATCGCAGCCGGCGTGCTGCGCAACGCGAGGCCCCGGCTTGAGGCCTGGTCCTGGTGGGGACGAACTTGGCCCTGCGGCGAGAGCCCGGCTTCCGCTGGGCGGCGCCCGCTGGGGGGAGGTCGCATAGGCCAAAGACCTTCGCACAGGAGCCGGTGAGACCCCGTGCTGGACGCTACGGCCATGTGAGAGGGCGGCGTGTAGTGAGTTGCGGCCCCAGCTTGCGGCCTAGTCTGCCCGTGGACGACCTTCGCCCTCCGGGACGTGCCCGGCCTCCTCTACGTGGCGCCCTGTGAAGGCGGGACATTTTGGGTCGGGGGCCCTCGGTGAAGTGCCGGCGGACCTGTGATAGCGGCGCCTGGGCCTGAGGAGGTGGCGGAGGCCTGGTGCGGGGCCAGTGATACTGTGAAAGTGGCGCGCTGGCCAGGGGGAGTGACTGGGATCCCGTGGAGGCCCGACCCGACGATCGTGTGGACTTTGCTGCCGCAGAGGTGGTTCCGCCTCTGCCTGTGATCCACAGAGGTGCTGTGCGGCCGGGTAGTGTAGCCCCTGGTGCCCGCGCTGATCGCCTCGCACTGCCTGAGCTTTGACGCACTCCCTCGTACCACGGACCTATCCTGTCCGCCCTGGTGATCCTCTTCTGACCGCCTGCCCGGTTGGCGTGATGGGGAGCTGGAGGGGCAATCACGGAGTGCTTCCATTCTACCAGCCACTGCATTGCTTGCCGGCGGCCCTCTGTTACGACGGACCACCGCCCCTGCCCACGGGTCTGCTCTTCGACGCCAGCTTCAACATGAGGCCTAAGTAGGGTACGTCCACCCAGTCGAACTATCTCGATAAATACACAGTGCAGAGGGGGACGCCGTGGACGGAGGTACCCGCGGGCGGCCATCAGAGTCCAAAAGAACCATCGCTGGCCAGCATTATGACGGCTATTCAGGCACTGGGCACTACCCTTGAAACTAAAATCGACAAGATGGCCATAGAGGTGAACCTTCTCTGAACTGACCTTAATAAAACGTCGGAAAAGACAAAGGCTAATGAGACCGATATAGCGGACCTGCAGGCGTCTACGAAGCAACTGGAGAAGAGAGTCAATGATCTAGTCCACCAACACAGTCAGATGACGGTACGGCTGGACGACCAGGAATGGAGGGCCAGAAGAAGTAACGTACGCCTGGTTGGAGTTCTGGAGGACCTTGAGGGGCCCAGTATGGAGTTGTTCGTTGAGGATCTAATCCTTAATCACCTCAAGCCAAAACGCCTATCTAAAATCTTTACCGTCGAGCGTGCACACCGGGCGCCCATCCCCAAACCTAAACCGGGAGCGCCACCGAGGACAATCATTGCTAAAATCCTCAACTACAGGGACAGAGACGCTGTCCTGCAGGAGGCCAGACAATCAAACGAGAACGCCGCAATTCGATTCTTTCCCGACTTCATCCTCCAGGTCCAGCGCGAGAGGAGGTCTTTTGCGGGTGTGAAAAGGGCACTCCGAGAGAAAGGTATCAAATACATGATGTTCTTCCCCGCCAAACTCAAGGTTCTCATGGGAGGAAAATCCTTCTTCTTCACATCGCCGTCGGAGGTGCAGGAGTGGATCGACAAGGAGGTGCCCGTGACAGGCGAGGGTGCGGAGGCCCAGAACTGGAGAGACACTCAGACCGCATCTCCGGGCTCAGCGGCCGGGAGGTCTGAACAAGATGGCCAAAGTCAACGCTCCTGGAGATCCCGCTCCGCGAGTCCGAGCTGAAAGACACAGCAGAGAGACGCCTGAAGGCGAACTTCGCGAGATTTACAGAGCCGATAAGTGTCACTTTAATGTATTGATCTGTTGCCTTTGACTCTTAGATTCTGAACCAAAGGGGGTTAGTTACCCATTTGACATCATAACCAAATGCAGACACTGGGAATTCCGAGTTGCAGGACTTATGAACTACCTCACATAGAGGTTGGGGGGGAGGGTTGCGGGCGGCGGGTGGGGCCGGGCCAATACACGCTCCAAGTGAAAGGTCCATCTGAGGGGAGGGTGGGTTGTTTATTGCTGTAGGTTCCTCTTCGGGGTGTGTCTCTGGGGCGAAAGGCACTCTGCTAATTGGGGATGTGGGTAGTTCTAAACCCGCAGAGCAGGGCGGCAGGGAGGGGGGATGGCGCACAGGGTGTTGGGGATGAGGGTGGGAAGGGCTGGGAGGGGGTTGGGAACAGTTTGGTAACTTTGGCAATGTCACGTTCATCCTTTTACTGTTATTGTACAAGAAGCGCAACTCGGGGCATGGTACTCGGCCAGGTATATTCCTCTTTGCATTGGCAGGAGATTCGGTGGGATAATCCAATAGCTCACACACATCTCAATGAAGTGGGATAAGAGTCAAAAGGTGTTGAGTTGGAACGTCAACGAGCTGGGGGATAAGCACAAACGCACTATAGTCCTACAGGCCATTAAACGACACCTCCCTGACGTAGTCCTCTTTCAGGAGACGCACCTGCTGGGGAACTCATGGCAAGCACTAAACCGGTGGGGCTACTATGTGGCGACTCACTCAGGCTTCACCCCAGGATCTCGAGGGGTAGGCATACTACTTCGCCGCAACTTCCCCTTAATCATTGAACACTCCGACCCAGACCCCTTGGGACGCTTCGCTGCAATATCAGGTTCATGGGAGGGCTACAAGATAAATCTAGTTACAGTCTATATGCCACCTGGGCTTCAAACACAATCATACCAAGAGCTAGGTAAATTGCTCCTCTCACTCCCCGAGGGACGCCTACTGATAGGGGGTGATTTCAACACAGTAGTGTCAGGTACACTAGATATATTTCCACCTAGAGACATCCCACAAGGCCACAGATGGCTCACTGACTTTTTAGACGCTTTTGGCCTTTTAGATCTGTGGCGTATCCGTCACCCACGAGACTCACAATACACTTTCTTCTCGGGTCCGCACCGATCGTTCTCACGCCTTGACTAATTGCTGGCACCACAATACCACGACACAACGCTCCGAGAAGTCACTCATCTGGCAAGAGGGGTCTCAGACCACTCGCCGCTGTTAGCCCACCTCAAAATGGGCGACAAACGAGAGGGGTGCACGGCGCCGATTAATGCTCGGTACCTGCGATGCGAACCTATCAGACGTAGTCTCCTCCACTCTTTGGTACGATACTTTGCGGAAAACGAGGGCTCCATGACCTCGTCAGCGGTGCTCTGGGAGGCCTTCAAAACTGTACTTAGAGGTGAGGCTCTATCGGCGATCTCAGGGCGCCGAAAGGAGCGGGCGGAGAAAATGGCAAGCATGGAGAGAGACTTACTGCAGCGAGAAGCAGAAGCTACCGCGGGGGGTGACCCCGCAGCAGTCCACCTTATGGAACTCAAGGCGGCGGAATACAGGGCACTGGTCACCGATGCTGCTAAGACCATTGCAAGAGACAAAGAGGGTAGAATTTATGACCAAGGGGACAAGGCGGGCAAGCTCATAGCCTGGCTCGACAAAAAACAACAGGCACACAGAGTAGTTGCTGAGCTCCGACGGGAGTCCGGTGAAGTACTCACCGAGCCCCGAGTTATTGTTCAAGAATTCACATCTCATTACCAAAAGGTATACAGTAGAGGTTCGGACCGGCCGGAGGAGGACTCTGTCTCCCTACTGACGGATATCCGAATGCCCTCTCTCTCAGACTTGGAGAGGGAGGTCTTAGAGGCGCCGATCACAGTCGAGGAATTAACCCAAGCAATCTTAGATCTCCGATCTGGGAAGGCCTTAGGGCCCAACGGCCTGCCGATAGAACTATATAAGCTGAACCCCTCTAGCCTCGGCCCATACCTGAAAAAGATGTTCGAGGAGTGCAAGGAATGTGGTATCTTGCCTCGAGATCAACGCATAGCCACGATAGTGGCCATTCACAAAGAAGGGAAACCCAGGGACTCCTGCGCCTCGTATAGGCCCATATCCCTTCTGAACGCAGAGCCCAAAATTTTAGCCAAAGTCCTTGCTAACAGACTTAAGCCGTCCTCCCTGCTCTGGTCCACCCGGACCAATCTGGCTTTATGCCACACCGTAACACTGCGCTCAACCTCAGAAGGCTACACGGAGTCCTGGGCCGCTGCCACACTCTCCAAGAAGACGCGGTATTGTTTTCCCTGGACGCTACGATGGCGTTTGACACGCTTGAGTGGTCCTACATGATGACTGTCCTCCGCAAACTAGGATTTGGCCACAGCTTCATAGGATGGGTGCGCCTCCTCTATACGAAGCCCTTAGCTCAAGTCTCAGTTAACAACAAAATTTCTAACCCCTTTGAACTCGGACGGGGAACGAGACAGGGCTGCCCTCTTTCGCCCCTCCTCTTCGCCCTCTCGCTAGAGCCCCTGGCCGCGTGGATCCGGCAGGATCTCTCCCTGAAGGGGATACGCTGGGCCGACGGATGGGAGGACAAAATTTTGCTTTATGCGGATGGCGTCCTACTGTACCTCACCAGACCCCGAAAGTCCCTAATAGTCGTTATGGATATTATAACCAACTTCGGGAAAAACTCTGGCTATAGCATTAACTGGGGCAAATCCGTTCTCTAGATACTGCAGGGAGAGGCTCCCACGCTTCCACGGAACTGCCCTATCACGGTGGCCACCGAGGGATTCCGATACCTGGGAGTATTCATCTCCAAAGATCCGGAGGTGAGATACGAGAGAAACCTCCTTCCGCCCCTCTGGCGGTTTAAGAAAGATACTGCCTCCTGGTGGCGCCTCCCGCTGTCCCTCCTCGGACGGGCGGCACTCTTCAAAATGATGACACTGCCTAGGTTCTTGTACGCCCTCCAAAATCACCCGTACCCTGTCCCGAAGGCATACTTCGCCTCTATCGAGGCCACTCAGAGGGAACTGCTGTGGGCTGGAATGCCCCGCATATCCATACAAAAGTTGACCTTGGGATGGTTTGACGTATAGCGCTCCCTGACATCCGCAAATATTACTGGGCCGCGCATCTCTCAGCCATTAATCAATGCACCTACCGTGATGGGAATGACCCGGCGTTTGGAATGGATGGTGGTTGCTGGAGGGTGGTAACTTCGAGGCGGCACTCTACTCCAAACCGGGACGACACCCGCCTACGGGGCCTATGCACCACTCAGTACAGATATGGCATGTCGTATAGCGCACACTGGGCTGGGCGGATACCCTCACGATGGCAACCCCCCTGTGGGTCTCGGAGAGACTCGGCAGGCTAGGCCGCACTAAGGGGTTCCGTAACTGGGACCTCATAGGTATCTCTCATGTGAGAGATCTGTGGGGCTCGAAGGGGATGGTATCATTTGCATCACTTCAACAAACATACGAACTAGCCCAATCAGAACACTTCAGATACGCTCAGGTCCGACACTCCTTACAAGCCAACATTCCTGCGGGCACGCAGCCTCCTGCCTCCTCACCGCTGGAGGACAGACTTCTTGATGGTCACCTCCCCGAACACGCAATCTCACTCACATATAAGAAAATCATCAATCAGTCCTCTGACCTACTGTCCCCCCTCAAGTGTAAATGGGAAGCTGATGGACTAGAGATAGATGAGGAGGAATGGCGCAGTGCTCTAGCCTCCCCTAAGGAGGTGGCTATTCCGGCCAGGTTTCGGCTCATCCAACTGAAAATCCTGCACCGTGTCTACCTTTCAGGGACCAGATTACAGCGCATGGGCCGAAGCGCGGATGGTCTCTGTAGGCGGGGTTGTGGAGAGGTGGGAACCTTTTTTCACATACTGTGGGACTGACCGAGGTTGCGACAGTTCTGGACCCGAGTGACCCGATGTATGCAGGAGGTCTGGGAGGTAGAGGTTAGACTTGAAGCCAAGAAATGCCTGCTAAACATCTGGGAACCTACAGACCTACGGCTCAATGTGAAAGTGTGGGCCACTTTAGGTTTTGTGGTCGCTAAAAGGAACATAGCAAGGCTGTGGGGGGCGACTCAACCTCCCAAGATTGGACAATGGAAGTCCGACATGGACTGGTGCATGCTCCACGAGAAGACTGTTTATGAGGCGAGGGGCTGCCCGGGGAAATGGACTCGGATTTGGTCTGTCTGAAACGATTACAGAGGAAACATCTGTGAGCCCCCCCGAACCGCTTTGATTGACGAACCACTAATACTGTGAACTCTACTTGTTACACTGTTTTTATCCCCATGCACTGAGATTGCTGTATGTGTCCCGAGACTCCTTGCGCAACGAAGGTAACCGAATTAATGCTAAACTGTGATGATTGCCACCTGTTTTGTCAATTGTTAATAAAAAGATTTTTTTTTTTTTTTAAAAGGGAAGGGAATGCCTCAGCGAGGAGCCCTGGGGTACCCCCCAAGGCAGACTGAAGGACCTTGAAGTGAATTCCCCGAGCTGAACCGAGAAAGATCTTTCTCCCAGAAAGGAGGCCAGCAAAGCAGTTGCGGATGTATGTAGGCCTATTTCCTACAGCCGTGTTAGGAGAATCTCATGATTAACAGTATCGAAGGCCGCCGATAGATCTAGCAAAATGAGGGCGGCTTTCCCCCCTGCATCCAGTATGCTCCTGATTTCCTCCGCTGCCATCACCAAGGTAGTTTCTGTCCCATGTTCCTCTCGGAACCCATATTGGGAAACATCTAAGACATGGGAGTCCCTGGCAAAACTCGCGAGTTCAACAGTTTTTCCAAGATCTTCGCCGGGAATGGGATTCTTGACA
Source organism: Lissotriton helveticus (assembly GCF_964261635.1). NCBI lineage: Eukaryota > Metazoa > Chordata > Amphibia > Caudata > Salamandridae > Lissotriton > Lissotriton helveticus. The sequence goes on along the minus strand of NC_136063.1, from coordinate 408,698,780 downwards.
TTGGCCTGAAGTTGGCGGGGATGGAAGGGTCGAGGTTAGGTTTCTTAAGGAGTGGCGACACAGAAGCCGCCTTCCAAGCTTTCGGGAAGCAGTTGGACTGAATTATGATGGCGAAGAGCAGCTGAAGTTGGGTACTGAGCAGCTCTGGGAACATGCGCATGACCTTGGGGGGCATGGGTCCCAAGAGCTCCCAGAATTTGTTGACAGAACTAAATGATTGATCTGATCAGTTGAATGAACTGAGAATTTGAATTTTGGGGGGCTAGAGACTGTGGGCATACCCTGACTAGGCTGGAGATTTCCCTTTACTTGTATATCATAGTGCGGCGGAGTGAAGGAATCATAGATGAGTCTCACCTTATCGGTAAAGAATAGCCCTAATTCATTACATAGATCTGTGCTACCTACAACCTGTTTGGCCGCGGGCTCCGTGAGTTTCTTTACAGTGGCAAACAGTTCTTTACTCGAATTGTTTGCCTCGTCGATTTTTTTTATAAAAAAAGCAGATTTTTCTCCCGCTATCAGTTTCTTATAGGTGGCTAATGCTTTGCAGTAATGTTCTTTCTCCCTAGCCTCATAATTAGCCCTTCATCTCCTTTCTGCAAGTCTGTTTTTGTATTCTTAATTTCTCAGAGAACCATGGCTCCGAGAAATTTCTTCTTTTACGGTTTTTAATTTTAATAGGAGCCACCGTGAGAACTGCTGATTTGATCCAATTCTCTACTTGGGTTGTAGCTACATCACAGTCTTGATCTAAGCTGGATATAGTTGCACCAAGCTGTGCTTGCAATTCGGCAATGTTTATCTTAACCCAATCCTGGTATGGATGGTCCCCCCCGCTGGGCCCTGACTGTTTTTGCGTGGTCAACGGTTAGAATGAAATGAACCACTTTATGATCCGACCAAGGGACCGGCATCACTTGCCTGATACTGATGCATGGAGTTAAATGACAGCACCTAATTTGAATAAGTACAAATGAATCACTCGCAATTATAAGAGGACAGAGGTTAAGGCACTTAGCCTTAAAGGAACACAAAACACAAAGTATAAGTAATATCACACGTATTACATTAATAGAGTTACTATGATCCTATTGAAGGGCACTTAGCCTTTAGTAAAGCCTCAAAAGAAGAGCGGATTGAATCATCTTTCATTTAGTGATACCTGTACACCTGATCTGGCACTATTACAAAACAAATATGTGACGGGAAACGGCCATTACAACGAAGCCTTTACAACGAAATCGTTAACCACGCATGCAGTACAACGCATGCGTGGTTAACACGAAAGCCTTTACCACGCATACCTTTACTACGAGGTTTGTAGTAAAGGTATATGTGGTAAAGGTAAAAAGAAAAAAAAGGGAGGCTTGGGGGGGTCTCCCCCCCAAAAGAGAAACTCACCTGAAGTCACGTCGGGTATCAGCGTCGTTTAAGAGAAAACGGAAAATAAACTTCCGCTTTCTCTTAACGACGTATGACGTCACCACGCTAGTAATTGTGGTAAATGTAATGCGTGGTAAACGAATTCCGTTGTAACGCATGCGTGGTAAAGGCTTGCGTTGCAACGGAATTCGTTGTAACGTCATATATTCATATGTGACCACATGTAAAAAACACTGAAATGTATGATACGATAGGAAGCAACACATCATTGCCAGTGTAAAATTTGGAACACAAACACACACATCCAAATTAAAATCTTGTAATAAACACGTAATGCTTTGCCTGTCTAAGGAAGGGAAAACATGCATTTATATTTTTTGTTAGCACCAATCAATACTGTATGATGTATTTGTGAAATAAGAAAAACGACATATCCCAGAATGCATCTTTAAATGCAGGACGGGCCACATGTATAAATAGAAACATAGTAAAAGAACTTACTGACCGTGAGCAAGATTTGGAGGAGTTGAAATGCGTGTTTACTGATTTAAAAGAATAAAGAAGTGGTTTATTCTATCAGAGACTGGAGTGCAGCGTTTTCTTTTGACAAATACTGAAAGTAGATGCCTGATATATACATATATGTACATATATCTTTATAAATTAAAATTATACAATATACTTAATAAATTGTTAAAATGACATTTTGAGAACAGATTAGTAAAGTTAATATTACTAAAAAATGTGATTAAATAAAAAAGTGTGAAATTACAATACAAATATCCCTCAAAATAAAATCATTAAACAAATTTAAAAATCAAAACTGACAAAACAATAACATTAAAATCAAGGCATAACCAAAATGTAAAAATTACTAATAACAAATCTGCAACAAATAATTAAATTAGACATATCTTCTACATAAAGGGAACTAATATTTGGGCATTAATTCAAGCATTCCATCCATCACTTTTTTGGATAATTCATCCAGTATGTTGCCCTGAGTGAGACGAGTATGCCCAGGTGGTGGCCTGAGTAATTACCAGTAGCTGAGATGAATTAAAGTATTCCATAAATCACTTTTTGTAAACTTCATTGTGTTCTAGAGAAATAATACACCACCAACGTGGATTCTTTGACCATGGACATTTGTAAGAAAACAGCAAAAAGTTGGAAGAGATTGTATTTTTATACATTGCGTTATACTTTTTGGTGACTTCTTGGAACCGAACTGCAGTTGTAAAACATTTGAGGGCACGCACAGGTGATCTAAAGGAAGCATAGGGGACTGAGACCCTAGTCACGAACACGGTTTGCAAGCACCATAGAGTTTATTCCGATGAGGAGGGTGATGGCTGAGTATGGGAGATTTTGTAGAATCAGAAAGGGGGAGAAGGAAGTGGTCGTGATCCATTTATCTTCCTTAATACATAATTAAAAAAATCAGGGGGGGAACGGATCACTTGTCCTGGGTCACCAGGGTTTTTGTTCTTTCGTTTCACGGTACCGATAAAAAACCCTCAATCAAGTGCCAAGGCTCAGGTGGCGGTATATCTTGATTCTCCGGCCTTAAAGGTACGTGCCAGCATCATCATAGGCTTAGTGGTTATGCTTTCTCCACCCAGAGGTAAACCACTAGTAGAACCATTAGTGATCAGTGATCAAAAAATGGCTGTGAATTGATAGACGAGAAAAAATGCTTACAAAGCTTGAGTATCCAGAAGAAGGTGTTTATTGGGTCTGGATTCAGGCTGATTAAAATTAAGGTGTGCTTTGGAAGAGGAGTTAGTCTTCCGCACAGTTATTAGTCCATTAAAAAGGTCGACATGTTTCAGCCTTTGGGTGCCCAGGAGGGGTCAGTTAGGCTTTCATCTGGACCAAAAAGTAGTGAAAAATGACCTTATTATGCAGGTATGCTAAGTCTAGGTATATTATCCTGACTGTGGTGAGGTCTGTGGTTACTTCTATGTCAGTATTTTCTGATCTCATCTGGTGATCATAGAGGGGAATGCCTGCTCGTGTGCAGGGTGCGCACAACTTGTGCTGTCTCTGCCTCTTGATCCCCAAGGCCCTCCTGGGCACCCAAAGGCTGAAACATGTCGACCTTTTTAATAACTGTGCGGAAGACCCCTAACTCCTCTTCGAAAGCACACCTTAATTTTTGCCAATTTCTGGTAGTGTTTAAACAAATATATATATATATATATATATATATATATATATATATATATATATATATATATATATATATATATATACACTGACTGTCAGACTCTGCTTTGCATGACTCCACCCCATGTGACTCCATTTCTTTCAACTGCCACACCTTCATCCCCACTTTATGGGTTTCCAGAATAAAAATGTTTTTCGATTTCTAGCAATGGGTGGAAGCATTGCTGCCATATGCCATTTTCATTACACTCTACTTTCTGAACAACAACACTGTCACTCTTTATTGATGAGTGATACATTCTGAAGAACCACCAATAGGGCATTGATCCTATGACCACAGATTTTCCACAAAAAGAGATCGAGTAACAGAGCCTTCTCTGGTACTGTCCTAAATATTTGGGACTCTCTTCCTCCGGAAATCCGTACAACCTCCTCCACCGCTTCCTTCAAAAAGGAAGTGAAAAAAATTCTAATGCTCAAGTTCCTGCCCTAATAGGCCTTGGCTCCTAGACTCCATTACTGCCCTCTATCCGATCGTCTTGATTAACTTTTGACATGGTTACATACCTGGGAATAACATTGTTAGCAATGCTTTGTACATACATATGTTCGAATGTTCCTCACCCATTACTGTATCCGTCCTACCTTTATGTAAGGAGTACAGATACCTACTGGAGTCTTGCACGCGCCTTGCATAATTATGTAACAAATGTTTTGCTTTCCAATACTGTATCCCTCAAAATTGTGAAGCGTTGTGATACCCTTAAGGGTCACGTTCGCACTATACAAAAGTTTATAAATAAAATATGACCCTGATGTAACACAGACTCATTTATCCATGATGCCATTAAACATAATAATTTGCCTCTAAGATGATGTTATCTGTGCCGGTGCAGAGACGACTTCGGTGAAGGAGCTGGAAGTCCCCATGGAGTAAGTGTGACAACGAGGCCCACTCACTCGTACTCTCCTATGAAGCAATAAACATCTCAATTAAATGTAACAGAAGCCCAGAAATACCTGAGCGCAGTCAACCCAAATGTTAATTTAAATGTGGGTGAATGATGCATTTGAAGCGTATGCACAAATGTGTAAGGGTGTAGCACTCCAAAACAGGCTAACCTATAGGGATCCTTCATGGTCCTGTAGAAAGCTGGCTGACCACTGGGGAGTTGTGAATCCATCTGAAACACGTACAACAATCGAAATGTGGGAGATACATCTTTCCCCACTCATATTGCCATATATTTTGAACCCAGTCCAGGGTCCCCGGGAGTAAATAAAGTATTGTTAGGGGACCTGAAGACTATTTTAATATATATATTTTTTTAACGGGATACCATTAAATATAGATCAAAGAGCTCCCCTTCTCATTTATGAAATAATAAGGGCTGATCCTGTCCTGGAGTACTAGACGACCGGATTTAAACTCGAGGATGAAGCATAAGCATGGTTTGTAGGTGAGAGTTTTAATTAAAAAACAAGGGAAGCTTCCCCATTTGGACTGATAAAACATACCACGGGAGGGCAGATGTAATTTGGAGGTAACATTAACTTAATAAACAACTGTTGGTGTGCTCATATCTAAATTACACAAACAGTGATTCCATGTGGCAAGCCGTTATAAGTGCTGGTGTTGGCAAATAAGTGCAGATGCTGAGCACCGGAAACCACCGGGTCAAATTAAGCACTGGCCACACATCTGCCCACCAAATTATGGGTTTCCAGAATAAATGTTATCTATTTTTATCACTGGATAGAACCACTGCTCCTGTTTTACATTTTTATAACACTCTATTTTGTGAAAAAAACAACATTAGCTCTTTTTATTGATGAGTGAAATAAATTCTGAAGAGCCATCAATAAAGCATTGATCGGGGAGGAGCCAAGCTCGCGAGCGTAATGGTCGCCTTTTAGCTCGGCTCCCGCAGCCCTCCGGCCTGATCATGTATCCTGTATAATATCCTGTCCGGAGACGACACATTATCGGACAATCGGAAACGGAACACCTCGCTTGTACTCACCATTTGGCCCGGAGGTTTCAACGTGCAGCGGCTCCGAAGTTGTGCCCTCCGCAAGACCGGGGCCTCCGTGGAACCTAGACCGGGACCTAGCCTGTGGGGTCCGACGACTGTCGGCCCCGGTCGAGAGAGTGAACCAATGATGAGAGCCGTTGTGCGAAAATCCCGGCGATCCTGATCCGGGCCTGCCCTGGTGACCGCGCGCCTGATGTGGGTGAGATGCACCGGGGACTGATTCTGTGAAGGGGTCCTCCTCCCGCCGCTGCTTTGACCGGCGGCCCTGGACCTCTGCGCCCGGACTCTGCTTGTTGGGGGCGCCGGTGCTGGTGTAGGCGGAGACCCGCATTGGGCGGACATCCTTTCGGCACCAAGGCTGCCATTGCTGGGAACCCCCCGGAGCTCTGTGAAGTCCTACATTTTTTAACTGTTTTTTGGGGGTCGCGGAGGGCGGCGACTGGGCTGACTTCGCAAAATGGCGGCCGACCCTCTGAAACATGAATCGCCTTGTGGCGGCGGGCTTGGGTTGCCTAATTGTGCGGGGGTCCGGTCTGGTGAGCGTGAGCTTACGGTCAGAGATATCCTGGAAGCTCTGAGATCCCTGCGCGCATCCCTGGCCCCCGATGTCCCTGTGAGTCCGCCACGATCTGCCGCCATTTTGAGCAGCCGTTTCTTCTTGCCGCCCTCTTGTTTCAGTGACTCCATTGCCTCGCCCCCCTCGATAGCTGCAAGTGTTGCTGCCGCTGATCGAAGATCATTTTGTGTGCCGGTGACTTTGGAGCTCCCTGTTTTTCGAGGTTCTGACCCCGGGGACTTGGACATTGTGCCGCGGCCCTGTTCGGCTCGGATGCCTAGAAATATTGGTGGACTGCCGCCTGCACCTGCTCCGATGGCTTTGCCTTTGTTTACTACAGAGACCCCCTCGCCTTCCCAAGCGGCGAAACTGAACTCCTGTTCTTCATCACCCGTGCTGCGATTGCTGATGCATTTAAACTCTTTGCTCGGACTTTTGCTCACTTGCGGACCGATTTACCCCCCATGTCTACATGGTAGTCGACATTTTTTTCGATTGTGTGCTGGTCTTGTATTGAATTTCTCATTTTACACTGTCATGTGGTGGGTGGGATTTGTGGTTCGGAAGGGATGGGGGTGATATGCACGACTCCTGGTTGATTATTGGTATACGACTTAGTGACGCAGTTGTTTGTACCCATAGAGCGGTGGGTGGTCCCCTCCTCCGTAAGTTTTATGGAGCTTGATGGGGTGTCGTCCTGGTCTGTTTTTGCTGCGATTGTCTGGTTGGGCGGAGGGCGGCGGCCGACCATATTGATTTCTGCTCTTATGCTCCTCCCTCCTGTTTTCTTTATTTCTGTTTCTGTTCCTTTTTGTCTTGTTCTTCTCTCTTTCTTTCTTGCTATATTTCGGGTTCTGGTTTAGGGCGACAGGCACGCTGTCTGAAGGGTAGGCCATAGCCTTCTACAGGGGTGCAGGGTGGGATGGGTGGGTTGGGTTCTATTTGTTGTTTGTTTTATGGTTCTATGGCCCTTTTGTATCTCTTTATAGTAATGCCGCGTCTGTCCCTGCCTCCCGTGGTGTGTTCGGGGTGGGGTGTGTGGCGTCGTTAACCCTCCTTTTATGGTTCGGTTGCATTTCTTCTCGATTGCTGTACCCTCACTGGTGCTGATACTCCTGTTTTCTCCTGTACTCCCGCCACGGACGCCTGTGTCGGCGTGTCTTCTTTCTTTCGTTTTTGTATTTCATTTCTTTTTCTCATTGTTCCGTCTTGTCCTCCTCCCCTCCCCCTCTTTCCCCCCTCTTCCCCCTCTTTTCCTCGCCCCCGTCCACCTCCCTCCATTTTCCTAGAGGTCACTATGACGGGTTGGTTTTGATGTAATTTTTTCTCCGATCCCTCTGTTCTGGCTTAGCTGTGGTTTGGGTGGTGGGCATGTAACGATGATAATGTTCAAGTGTCGATTATGTCTAAATTATCCCGATCTTCCTGTGTGAATTGTGTTGCCTCTCCTGTATTGCGGCCCCATACCCCCTTATTGTCGCTGAGGCTGGTTCTGGGACTTCGGACGTCTCTATATTGAAAGTGAGCCTGTCATACGCCTTATCCCCATATTATAAAATTAACCTTTTTTGCTCCTGTGTCTTGGCCCTCTGGTTCCTAGGTATATTCTCCCTTTTTACGATTGTATTGCCTCTGCTTCTTGCTGCTTGACTCTGTAATGTTTGCCTTGGAACTTCTGATTGCTTTACATATTGAGGCCGGCCGATTTGGTTGTAGGCCTAGACTTGTATATCCTTTTGACGCTAATAAAGGTTTTAAAAAAAAAATTTTTTTTAAATAAATAAAGCATTGATCATATGGCCCTGGTGTTATGCAGACTAGTTTATCCATGATGCTTTTCAACATAATAATTTGGCTCTGTGATGGTGTAATCTGAGCTATAATACAGGGAAGCGTATCATATGTGTATAACCTCTCTTTTCTGACTTCAGAAAGTACCAGTAATGAGAAACATATGTCACTACTCACTTGTAATATTTATAACAAGTGAGAATTGTTCTCCCAATGCACCATCCATTATGGCAGCCTAAAACATTCTCGGTGCCCCAAAACGAGGAAGCCATTCCTATCTCTTTCAGAGTCGATGACCAACACCTTAAAAATTTCTGAGGCAACATTTGTGTGCAGAGAACAAGGACATACTAAAGAAGATTAAAGTTGTGGGAGCCCAGCTGCACATCTGGCTGCTATTGGAAGCATACAGTGATTCCAAGATTTGGGGAGAGGAGTTGGCCTAACGGCTAGGGCGCTCGACCTCGGACCTGGAGAAACTGGGTTCCAGGGGCTGTGGGTGACATTTCAAATTGGTGGGGCGCAAAGTGATTTGCATACAGCACCTTAGCGAGTGAGCGCAGCGAGCGACCCTGTACCCCAAAAGGGGGGTTTGGGGTACAGTGTATTTTCAAGCAAATTTGAGAAAGCAGGAAGGTTAATAAAGCAATTGTGAAAGTGCAGTTATTACATTAATAGATGGCATAACATAGGTAGCTGCTTATTCAGTATAACCACAGAGCTTCATACATTTCGTCCTATTACGCCCAGGTGCTGAATTCAGACTATAAGACTTTCATGAAAATCTCAGCTCTAAGAGTAGAAGAAGTTGCACAGCAGTTGGGAAACAGCCTTCACAAAGCATTAGGAAAATGAGAGGCAATTACTTGAAAGCAAACTGAAAGCAATGCATCAAGTAGTAACTTAAAGCAATGCATCCAGCAAAACAGTGCATGCAGTCAACCATACAAAAGTAAACTAAAGCAAGTGTGAACCTGTGAACCTTCACTTTGAAAGCAGGGTGCTAGTCAACAGGCCAGTCACATACATTTAAACTGAAGAAGAGTACACTTCAGCATGCTGGCACCAACATAAAAGCACCAAGCAAGTCAAACAGTTTAATGAAAGAAAAATGAAAGCAATACATCCAGCAAACTAGACAGGGACTCAAAAAGTAAACTGAAGCAAGTGCACACTGAAAGGAATGCGCAGTCATAAGTCAGACATTCACATAAAAGCAACTTACCAAGACACCCAATCAATTACATGGGAAAAACTTGAGCCAATGCACCCAGAAAACCAGACCAGCACACCAAAGCATCCCACCCCTGATTTGATGGCAGCTGTGCTCTTAGGGTCACCCCTCAGTTTTTTGGCAGGGTTGAGCACCCCCCAGTTTTATGCCCTCTGCATCTGAAGGTGAGACAGGCAAAAGGGGTCATAATGGGACATCTGGCACAGCCACTTTGTAATTGAGATCACCCACCCAGCTCAAGACTGAGTTACAGGCTGATCTTAAATCTTTAAACAACCACAAGGGTCTCCAGCTAGTTGGTTCTTGAGCCAAAAGAGTCCTCAGCTCACTGGGAGTCTTTACATCGCGCCTGAGATGGCATGACAACGTCCCTTAATCCGGAGCAACCGTGGGGACTGGTCTGGGTCTGGATCTGACTTGGTACGAGCAGGATACAAAAAGTAACGGGTAGGTGGTAACCCACTTCAAGTGAAGGAGCTGTAAGGAACCTAGGCGCACTGGTGTGGATACCACTAACAGGGCAGCTCTGGCTTTCTCAGGGTGGGTGTCAGCTGTGTGATGAAACCAGCATGTGAAGCAGTTACCTCAAACAAACTAAAACCAATGCACTCATCAAGACAATGAGTTACATGAAATCAAATAGAAAACCACCATCAAGCCAGGTAGTCACCTAAAGGCAAATTGAAGTGACTGCACACTATGGGAAGTGCACTTCACCAGCCAGCCTATTACACTAAAGGAAAATAAAAGCAATGCTCCCAGTAAACAAGACAACATAAATTGAAAATGTTTCCCCACAGGACCAACAGTCACAAAAAGTAAAGAAACAGAACGAAGTCAGAGGCACTCCAGGACTCCAGGAGGGTGGTCTGGTGGACTGTTCATGAAGGCTGAACCTGGTTCCCCAGAACGAAATTCGGCAGCTCTGGCGTAGTGCCACATCCCCCAATGAACACCATGCTATCCCACTGAGACACCCACACTGCCTTCAGCTACAACCCAGTTGTGCCCTGCTACATATACCTGGATGCGGCTCAATTCAAATTATGCACAAGAGTGATATGCTGCCTGGAAAAAAAGTACCTTCCTGGAAAAAGCAAACCCTCATATGGATGCAAGATTAAGTAAAGCATATGAAATGTAAGTAGAACAACATGGCTACCTTAACACTTTTATACTTATTATTCAAAAATCAAGAGTGTTTTTTACTGAAACTTTAAGCACCACTACAGATCCCTGGGGGGACCAGTATCACGGTTTATTGCTTATATCCTGTGAACCGTGAGCAGTATGGTTTAAACAGACTACATTACTCAACACAGAGCCACTGCTTGTTTTTCTTTTTTTTTCCTGTTTCATTATTTTTCATCCTTCAACTCCCTTATTGTTTCGAGGTCTCAGTTACTTTTCTTTTGTCCTCTACATGATAAATGCTCCTTCCTTCCCATGATTTCCAATCTTTCCCATCCCCTCCTGTGATTTAACCTCTCAGTTCCAAGGTCACCCAATACCTGACAAGTGGAACTGGGCCCCAGGACATGTATTAAATAGCCCCACATCCTCCACTGTCTCTCATACTCAGGTACTTATGAAGTATTTGGTGACCTAAACATGGCCAACGAGATGGACATTAGCCATGTTGAAGTACATGGCTTTGAAATCAGGCACAAGTCAAGGGTGCACATGGGTCAAAAACATCCTCCCACTCTTTTCACAAGGTGTGCTCTGTGTACCTGCCAAGAGGTTAGGCCCCACTGAAATATGGCAACTTGCCCCTTGCTATTGTCAGAAACCGTGGCATATTCAGCAAGGCCTACACATTGCCTGCTTCTATTCTATTCTTCTCCCAGAGGGGAGAAGCACCATCTCAAGGGGATCCACAACAGCTTCACATGCTCCATATCAAAGCAGAGCACAGGAGAACATTCGGGAGTATTCCAAAGCACTCCCATCTGCACTGAAGCTCTACATGCCTCTAAAGTAGACAAAGCAAAGAACCATCTCTGCAAATGTCCTGTGCCATGCCTCCTACAGCAGTCAAACTTCACAGCAGATGAGGAACACATCCCAAATAAATTTGAGGGGGAGTGGGGAGGAGTGAATCGACATGGAAGCGGGAAGGACTGAGGTCAACAGGGAAAAAAGAAGAGGGGAGTAAGAAGGGGAAGATGGCAAATGAACAGAAAGGAGATAAAAAGTGAAGGGAAAAGAACACAAAAGGAAAGAGAAAATAAGGAAACAAGTCTGTCTCCATGCCAGCTACAGGTGCGCCTGCATCTACAGCTGAGAAAGCCCCATACCAGGACCATTTACAATAGAAAATCAGCCAATTCTTCTTACTACTTTACTATGAACCTATCACATAGAGTCCAAGACCCCTTACATCAAACCTGCCCTACAAAGACAGAACACTCAAAAGCTCTTATGTAGCCCAAAGATATTATCATAGTGGCAGACAACACATTGCACCCATTATGTGAAAGACAAATCACCCATGAAAGTTGCTAAGCAGCAAAGGAACAAACACTGTAGTATTGTAAGAACTGGTCTCTGGAAAACAAATCACACAAGGGATGACAGGGACAACATGATGCACCAAATCATGGTAATTAGCCAAAACAAGTCAATTCTCCAGCACTACTTTACAAACACATGTTTAGCACCACTAAATCACGCAGCTTCCACCAGCATACCTTTACAAAACAGATGGACAACAGAAACACTCATGGCCTATCTGCATGGGTCTACTTCACATGACACACCCACATACTCTCTCACTATTTCTCTCGCCCTGAGCAACCGGAAACAGACGTTCCTAGTCCAATTACATCGTACCACTTCTCACTACGCACGTTTCCCCCAAAAATAAATTAATGCAACAGCTGACATAACACCCTGAAAGAGGACCAGCATCAATGAACACATGGATAGATGCTCATTGGTCATTGTTAATGTGCCTGTGCTTATGGTATTATTCTCGCAGGGTTGGGGCGGGGGAGCTTTAAAATGAAAAAAATAACAGATCCTACCTGACCAGGTCCGCGCCGCCTCGGGTCCGTTGGCGCCTACACAGACACAGGAACAGAAGCAGGCTACACGATCGGGCACCGCCACCGACCAGTCCTCCTTGGCTTGCTGCTCCTGAGACGAATGCCGGGCCACCGCCAAGCGCGGCATCCAATGGGATGCTGTGCCGGTGGACCAGCCAATCCTGGTCCCTACTGGGTATCTCCAAGGTATCCCCGGCGTATGTGGGGGGCCGTTGTGGAGATGAGGCAAGCTAATGCCCAGAGTTGCTGAGTGTGATCCCTGGTTAGAGTAGGCACCGAGGCGAGAATTATCGAGTTTGCTGACCCTGGTCCACGACCCTGCCGCGTCGGGGATAGAACCCTGGTCCTAGGCCGTCCTCTGCTTCCGGGTCTGCCGCCTCTAACCAGTGAGCCACACCACTCCACTCAGAGGTCACAAGAATTTAAAAAGCACACGTTAAAAGTTGATATAAACTTAACAATAAAAGATACAGACAAGGCAGTGGTATATGGTTTAATGGTAAATACAATATCATATTTGGGCAATGTAGTAGAGGGGGATATAATAACATACAAATGATTATAACGGCAAATGCACACTTTTTTCTTTTTTTAAAAGCTCTAATTACAATTTCAGCACCTTAAGACCCTAGCGGGTGAGTAGCTGCGCTATACAAACTCCTGATTGATTGATTCAGCGAGGTTATATTATTGACATTGTATGGTATTTATCCAAGTTAACTTCATTGCATCGGGGGATCTAATGTGTGTGTGAATCTGAACATTTTGGAGATTTGTTTTCCATCATAAAATTTCTGAGAGTAACATACCCAAATGTAATAGAATGTTGTAACTTTAACAAACGAAAATATCAAAATGTAAATGTATCACATTGATTACCAATAGTACATTAAAGATAAATGAATATGGTGTTTAATAATATAGCTAGCAAAAAGATTACTTTATTTGAGTAATATAAATGTGGCAAACAACTTGCCACTGGTTTAGACAACATTAATCATCTAGGTTTATAAAAGTTAATGTTTGAATTAAGCATTTATTTTATCACAGTTTATTGCCTGGCACTTAGATCTGTAATTTAGCTCTTTATTAAGCATGTAACTAAGGGGCATATTTACAAGCCTCTGTTGCCACCGCAACATCACTTTTCTCGACATTGAGGTGGTGATAGGGGCTTCGCCTTATTCACAAGACGGCGTTAAGCCACTTAACGGTGCTTAACGGCACCTTGGGAATAAAGCACCCTTTCACACTATACTTAGTGTGAAAGGGGCAGGCAATGGGTGTTGTCGTGGGTGTTCCACCGCAACACCCATTGATTTTGACGCTGCCCCATATTTACAAGGTTGGCGTAAATATGGGGCAGCGCCCAAATTAAGGCCAGAGAAAACCTGGCCTTCCCCTGGCGCAATGAGGAGAAATATTTAAATTCTCCTTGTTTTTGCTGTTTTCACATGTGCTGCCTTGTGCAGCAATCACAGAAACAGCAAAACGCCATTGATTGTTTATGTTCAGGAAGATGTCCCTTCCTGCACATAAACAATCATAAAAACAATTACATTATGCAACTTATATGTGTTCTGCTTTAAGCAGCACACATAGAAGTTTCAAAACGCCATTGCAGATTGTTTATGTGCAGGAAGGGACACCTTCCTACACATAAACAATATTCCCCTGCAAAACCGGCCCCCTTGCACTAAGGTGCAAGGGGGTCTGTGTTGGCATTAGGCAGCTACCTTTACCGCCAGCAGAAGGGGAAATGCAGGGCTGCACCATATTGTTGTAAATATGGCGCAGCCCTACATTTCAGAAGTGGTGAAGCGCTGCGTTAAGCGCTAAGCCAAGGAGGCCAACACCGCGCTCTGTCACTTCCTTGTAAATATGCCCCTAAATTCTTCCCAAATTATATTATACAGTGCCAGGTGACGTTTAGGCTTGAATGACTCTTTTTGTAACAAATTTACCATGTCAATGAGGCATGTATTAATTTGTGGTTTGTCTATGAATTATTTATTATACAAACATTGTTGTCTACTAGCAAACCTAAATGAAGCCATATTTGTTTCACTTTCCCTACTTCTGCCCATCATTCAGTGTCATTGAAGATAATTTCTCTAGCTGAAAACGCTAAATTATTCTTTAAATTCAAATGACTTCTGTTGTTTACTTTTTTCCACTATTCTGATACAATTTACATTTTAAGAACATAGTTGGCCTACAGATAGTGGAATACTCAGCATTTTTTGGATTCCACTAAACTCCGTTTTTTTAATTTTGTTTGGGGTCCAGTAGATTCTTTGCAAGGTTTTGTTTCCTTAAAACAGTCTGTTTTGTCTTGCATATATTTGGCAGATATCTACGCCAGTATAACAATATTCTCTCTCTCAATGTCTCATTCATTTCCTTTTGTAAAATAAATGCACATTATCATTTAATAATAATATCTGTATTTTAGAGCTTGATATTTATTTAACAGTTTTTCAGAACCCAGTACAATGGCTTCAAGTAATGATTTACCCATGGTAAAGATTAACTTTCTCAGCTGTCCATTCCCTGAGACAATGTCTTAGATTGCAATAGTCCCAGAGTTCCTCATGGGCGAGAATATATCTGTTTTTTCAGTTCTGTGAATAAAAAGATCTTATTTTCTTTGCGGAGGACCTTGCTGTACTGATACTTTTGGAACATTTTCTGGTTTTCTAATGGAGAGATTTATTTGACATCTATACAGCTGAATTGTAGGATTTTAAACATAAATGAACCTTGACAAGACGTTTCTTTTTATTATTGGGTTCAGTTTGTCCTATTGGCTGAGGTTCATCAGTGTTTTACAAAATAACTTTTAATATACGTTGCAATGGACATTAAAATGCATATTTGTCAAAGTTCATTATGTTAATTTACAAAATGTGGTGTCTGAGATTTTATGCCTGTAGTAAAATAAAAAAATAAAACTAAGGGGCTCAATTGTACGCCTGAGCGCCACTCGGACGTCACTTTTTCCCATATTAAAAGTGACACACCGGCAGCGTAAGGGGCTTGTAAATAAGCCCCTAAGTCTTTTATGGCCTGCTCTTCAATACTGACCATTTTGGAATTTCTACAGTACTTAAAGTGAAACAATGTCACAAATGGAAATATCCAAAGACATAATGGTATTTCCTCAATTTAGGCAAGCTAAATCTTCATTTTCTAAATGGAATCTTTAGTTTGTTTTTAGATATTTTGGTGTTTTTTGGAGAACAGAGAAAGCATGTCAAAATGTTTTCAGGCTTTAAGTGCAAGGAGTTTTGGCTTGCAGTGCAAAGGATTTTAAACATAAATGAACCTTGACAAGACGTTTCTTTTTATTATTGGGTTCAGTTTGTCCTATTGGCTGAGGTTCATCAACTAAAATCTGTTTTTAAAGATTTCATAATGTCATCCACATGTAATTGTAATGCAGATTCCACCTTTATTTCTATTTGTTCTAGGTAAACAACTGTTTTCTCTCCGTTCAGCATTTGATATTCCTTTCTGATAACCACTTTGAAGATTAGCATTATAGTGGGGGTTTTTTCAACACATTTGTTTGCCAATTGTTCTAAGCAAATTCAATACAATCAGTAATTCCAATACAAACGTTTGAGGTGATGTTAATGTGATCAGTATATCACTTGCAAATAATAGGCATTTGCATTAATTGTGCCCAATATTCTTTCCACAATGGTATTGTTGGCTCTAATGGAAAAGTAATGGTTCTAACCCTACATCAAATAATAGAGGTGTTAATGATCAACCTTTTTTAGTCCATTTAGGTAGATTCATAACTCTGGATAGTAAATACTTGATGTTGGAACTGTCCTTAAACTCCTTACATAGTGCTCACACAGTATTATTGAAGGTGTCACAAATGTTATTTTTTAATATTTCAAACTGACATAACCATATGACACTAACAAATGCCTTTTCAACATTTAGTCCCAATAAAATGTGTTGTGAGAAATTGGATTCTGTACAGTGGAAGAGAGCACATACTTTTCTAATTTTATTACTATCTAGTCTACGTCCAAAGCCAAATGATCTGTGTTGATGAGCCTGTGTTAAGGCTGTTGGTGGATATCCTATAAAGCATTTTAGCATTTATGGTGGTAATAAGTGATGATAATTCTTGATTATTTCATTTTGGCCTAAAGATCAGTATTACATGGAATTTTGTATAATTTCTATATATCTTTCTTTTTTAATGCAATCATTATATTAAGGCAGATTTCTTGGAAAGATATTGTTTCCTTTGTAGCATATTGTTTTTAATGTAACCAAATTTACAGGAACTTACTTAATGTATTTTATTTATTTATTTATTTTGGAGTTTTATATAGTGCTAGCCAGACCCGAAGGTATTGGAGCGCTTTACAACACTTAATAGAGTAGAACACAATATTATAGCAGTGTTAACACTAATAGATGTTGTAGCAGTGGTCACAACACAAAAGCCTCAAGGTGCAGAGGGGGATTTAGCACAATTGAGGAATACTAGAAACTGCATAGACTCGTAGTAGAGAGCACCATATTTCAAGCCGCGCATCCTTCTAAACAAGGGGGTAGTGGGAAGGAGTTGGGCTAGGCGTGAGGTAGAGGACTTAGTTTCAAAGTGTCATTGTGCCAGAGTGTATACATAAATATAAAATCCACAGATAAGTGTATCTTCACAAATCATGGAAACCGAATTCAATAAAGGCAGTTTGCTTCTCAAATGGGTTGGGTTGTTTATTCCTGAAGGTATATAGAGTGGTCTTAGCTTCATCTACTGGGGGATATCTACTCTTTAACTAACTATGTGACCAACTGCACTTAAATTTCATGGGTTATCTTGTAAAAGAAATGTGCCTTTTGAAACAGCATTCTCATTTCTGCTGTCAAAAAGTGCAAACCTAATTGGACTGAAAAAAGGCAGTAATGCAATACTGACCCAAAGGAATTTTTACAAACACCACATATTCATTTATTATCTCTTTTAACTCTAAGTTCATCTTAGTTCTTGGCTCACTTCTCTAATTTTGCCACCGAAGACTAGCATACAAATATTGCTTCCCTTTAGGCAACTGACCAAAGTCTCCCATATCCAAATGATGAGCTGGAAAGAGCTGTGGACACTGTAACCCATGGTATGTCTGTCTACAATAAAGTGCTACTAATGTAATTGTTTGCTAATGTGACTGAATTGAAGGTTACAATGTGGATTATTGAAAGGAGGCTTAGGAGAATGCCACAATTTGTGTCAAATAACTCCTCTCTGTGTCCAAAGGCAATCTCCTGACTCAGTGTGTAAAGACATATGAATGTCAGGCCAATTTCAGATTTTCTGGATAAAAGCCAGTAACTCAAATATAACTTTATGAAGATCTCGAAGATGTCCAGTGTCCTTGAGTGTAGTTGTATATCAGCAGGTGTAAGGTTAGTGTCTAAACCCTTCGACATTTACTTTTGAGTCAGAGAAATATATTTCTTTGGATAATGAAGTCTTTTTTCACTTCATTCAAAGGTAAGAAATGTGCATCAAGAAACCCCTGCTATAGTGCCTAGAAGTATAGTTCTAAGTAGTTAAGGTAAACACTAAGGGCCCGATTCACAAAGGTAAAGTTAGACCAAAGGTACCTATAAGTTTACAGGTACACCTAAAGTCTAACTTTAAACCTGTAGTCTAACTTTAGACTTCAGGTCTAAAGTTAGATGTCAGGTCTAAACTTAGGGTCCAATTCACAAAGGTAAAGTTAGACCAAAAGTCTAACTTAGACCAAAAGCCTAACTTTACTACTTTATGGTATTCACAAAGGTAAGTTACTACTAGTAATGTTACTACTAGTAAATAACTTGTAGTAAAGTTACTACAAGGAAAACTTCTAGTAGTTGAGTTACTAGTAGTAACTTACCTTTGTGAATACCGAAAAGTAGTAAAGTTAGACTTTTCGTCTAAGTTAGACTTTTGGTCTAACTTCACTTATGTGAATTGGGCTCTAACAAGATAAATTCATTACATTATTTAGATGCAATCTCTTTTCTGCTACAATTAACCTAAAGCTAATTTGCCCACAATTTACAGCTCAAAATGGCTGTGTTCAGCGCCCTAAAATTCATTCTGCGGTACTTTAAAATGCAGTCTTTTTGAACTTGGCAAATACTTTATTATTGGTTATTTAAAAGTTAGTTCGGGCATTAGGCACCCACTGCTCTCTGAAGTTTATGAGCTGACTGGCGGGACTCACTAAAATTAAATCTGCTTGCTTCGGTATCCTGTTCGCACACATGTGCCACAAGGATGTTGTTGCCTGTGCATTGACTAAGTCAGGTATGGGAGGGTCATAAAGCTGACATTCTTTGGCATTCCTAGTCTTCTCTTCCTCGTGGCTCCGTGCATTGCCCTAGAGCATGATGCCACAGTACCTAACAGACTATTAGTCACACTCATCTCAGAAGCAACACATGCGTTTGCATTCCAACACTGAAATGGATGGATGTGCTGACATGCCACCTATTTCAATGGCCATTGGTCTACCTTCAGAATGCGAATCCTGATCTTCGTGCTCAATGTACATCTATGTTACATGCAGATGTAGATGGGTGACTCTATAAGGCACAATGTAGACTTTTCACAGGTTGGAGTTTTCTTTTAACTGAGATTAAAGCATTGTCTCAAAGGAAGGGCTACAATAGTTGTACTTTAATTTCTGTAAAGTTATTGTTTAATGTAGGCCTGAGTCGGCCTTCCTCCATTACGTGACACCATGCTCTCTTTCCCAAAACACTTCTTTCATTAGGCCTGCCTTTGCAATCAGTTTCTTGTTTCATAATTGAAGGGACTATCACTAAGTGTCCCCTTATCAAAGCCAAATCAATGTAGCATTGTATACTTGACCCATTAGCTCATCTCACTTTCTGTAATTATAAAGGTGGATAGGGTGTCAGTGCATATTTTCCGTGTACACAGAGTGATTGGTAATGAAGGACCTCTTGAATGTGGAGCCCAATGGACTACAATCCTAAACACACATTCATGTGCAGAGTTCATAATTGTAGCTTATTGTGCTCTTCTTCATACATGTTTCCTGGTAGTCACAAGGTTGCAGGACCAGCAACACGTATATCATGCGGACCAAGGGGCCTATCAGCCGCATGGACCACCATGCAGCATGAAAGGCTCCATGGCCAAGAGCCTGCTGAGCGAGGACCACTCAAGGCTGGCTTCCTGGAGTTTGGAGAGGGCACCCCCTCACAGCAGCACCACTATACTCTGCACAACTTCAACCCCTTGCTGGAGGGCCTTACAGGAGTTCCACATATGGGGGCCAGGAAGGGTGCTGCAGGGATTCTGCTCCTACACAGAACTGTGCACAGAGACTTGGGACCTCAGTGAATTAGGGTGTGCCAAAACTCACATTAGTACCCAAAATCCCCTACCAGACTAGCATCAGTGTCACATTGGCTCTGCCAAAATACCAATGATTAGACAACCCAGAACATGCGACTTAGGTTACCTCAGGCAATGTGGAAAACATGAACCGTCTTTCGTTATACTCTCATACCAGTCCAAAACAGGGAGTAAAAGAAGACGCGTGCAAGTTTGAAATATTTATTTCTAATGCTGTGTTCTCATGTGCAGCATCTTAACTAATACAAGCAGACATATTATTAGAAACAAGATTGTCAGCATAGTTTCTATTCAATAAAATACAAAGGGAGAAAGCATGTTATAATGCTAAATAGAAATAGGTTTAAAATATACCTATATTTCACCCTCCCTTGCTAGTAGGTTATTTTATATCTACAGAAGGTCTCTTAGGATTACATAGGCGGCCCCATACCTCTGGTATTAGCTGAAATGGATCACATCAAATTCTGCACAAGCTCTCAGCATACGAATGTTCTCCAAGTGTGTGTGACCATGCCTACGCAGTGCATTATTAAACGCGCCAATCTCAGAGACGGCCACAGCTGCATATATGTTATGTCTAGAATGTGCGCTGATCAGTCCGAACAACAACCTCAGTGTTGAAGTAACCTTGAAGGCCTCGGCTCTCACTGTTCAGACTAAGCTTACCAAGCAAGGCTACTAATACAGAAAAACATGTTATTCTCGTGTGAAGCAAAACACTCTGCTAAACTCTAAACATTTAATAAAGTGTGTGCCGTGTGCAAAAGGCAGCAGAAAGGAAAAATAGCGTTTAAACTTCTAATAAACTCATGTCAACTTAACACTGTGTGAATGCAAGGCTCAGCCCCACGACACCCTCCCTTGATCTGAGCACGGATAAGAAGAGGGCAAATTTGGAAAGCAGAGTGCAAGAAAAAGAGTAAGAACCAAGTTCAAATTGCCACAGCAAAAAAACGGGAGCAAAACTCCAAATATTTAAAAATACTTCAAATCAAATTTCAGTTCCACAGGCATAGTGAAGTCAATAGGCCTGGGGAAAAATGTAAAGATGTAAACAAAAAAATTTAAGTAAAATCTGATGTCCAACATGTGACCTCAGCCATGCAAGAGAGAGGAGAGGAAACACACCTCACTCCAACAATGTATATGCACGATACGTTGCAACAGCCTCCAAAAGGAAGTCATTGTTCTCATCTGAAAACATTTCAGCCATCCAATTCAGATATGGGAAGGAACATACATGTTCCTCAATAACCGGAGCCTCTAGCACCATCAGAGGACAACTCGGGTTTTCTTCAACATAACTGCGTGCCAAGAAATCATGCGCCGCTGCAAAACATTCCAACGTCCCAGGACTCCATGCATCATTGCAAAGGCCATAATCCCGCCGCCAGAACAAAGCAATTCATGAGCAACTAAGGGGCTCATCAGTTGATTATAATCCGCGTTGGGAGACACCGTATTGCAGAGACACAAATCCAGGGCCCAGTCGAAGTCGCAGCTCAGGCAATGAAAGACAGGCTGGACGCATGTGAAAAAGGAAAATCGAAACGATAATCCGTAAACTGCACTCAATGTAGCAAGAGGCAGCGCTCCATAATAATCAAGCATTCGGTTGAGGAGCAGCAACAGCCGTGGCAGATCGTCTTGTAACACAGGACGTGCATCCATTTTGAAATAAACAAAGCAATAGAAGTACGCCTGCAACTAGAGCGAGCATCAAGGGAAACCCACCAAATAGGCTGGAAAAATTGAAAGAAAAAATGCTGGGAACACACCAAATATAGTTTGAAAAGAAGTCACAAGCCCACTACTAACAACTTTAAAAAAGTGAGCCAGCCCTGTGGTGGAGGAAGCATTAAAGATAGTGTACATTAATTCACCGAAATACAAGGGCAAATCCGTATTTAATAAAGCATGCACTTCTGTGCGGGTGTTTGCCACGTGAAGGACAAATGTTTCACGAGCAGATGTGAGGGCGACTTCTTTTTGAGACAAAAACGCTCTTATGCGACTCATCTTGTTGAACTCTGCTATCAAGGTTGGAATTGATGGCCAGATGGAAACATCCAGCTTCCCATGTGTAGGAGGAAACATTACGTTTTTACAACAGACTATACGTTCAGAGACCGTAACCACGTAAGGAATTCCAGCTAACATCCCACAACAATCCTCATTATTTAAAAGTAAATAACTACCATTTGCTAGTAATGTGAATGTGGGTTTGATAGCAGGCGTCGGTGTACCTTTCAAAACACAGGCTAGATTTGGCGCATTCTGGTTGCATGAGCCATGTAGTTGGATATTCCTACACACTAATGAGTGATCTGGTGTTGTTGTGCAATCTTCACCATTCAAATAAACCTCTTTTCCCTCCCTCAGGCACCTATACGTAAAAGGAAGCGACCAAGCTTCATGGAGATAAGCAGTGCCCAGAGGTTCAAATCTGCCAATTGCGTAGTAATTTAAAAGGAAACCTTTTTGAAAGATTCAAGCTTGAAAAGACCTATGTAACTATAGGTAGGTTTATCCGACACCACTGTTAACTGGAAACAATAGCGAAGGGGCTAAGGACTGATAAAAGTACTACTCAAGCGTCATGAAATAAGACCACCATCGTTGGGCGCCATGTTGCAGGGATTCTGCTTCTACACAAAACTGTGCAGAGAGACTTGGGACCTCAGTGAATTAGGGTGTGCCAAAACTCACGTTAGTACCCAAAATCCCCTACCAGACTAGCATCAGTGTCACATTGGCTCTGCCAAAATACCAATGATTAGACAACCCAGAACATGCGACTTAGGTTACCTCAGGCAATGTGGAAAACATGAACCATCTTTCGTTATACTCTCATACCAGTCCAAAACAGGGAGTAAAAGAAGACACGTGCAAGTTTGAAATATTTATTTCTAATGCTGTGTTCTCATGTGCAGCATCTTAACTAATACAAGCAGACATATTATTAGAAACAAGATTGTCAGCATAGTTACTATTCCATAAAATATAAAGGGAGAAAGCATGTTATAATGCTAAATGGAAACAGGTTTAAAATATACCTATATTTTACACTCCCTTGCTAGTAGGTTATTTTATATCTACAGAAGGTCTCTTGGGATTACATAGGCGGCCCCATACCTCTGGTATTAGCAGAAATGGATCACATCAAATTCTGCACAAGCTCTCTGCATATGAATGTTCTCCAAGTGTGTGTGATCACGCCTGCGCAGTGCATTATTAAACACGCCAATCTCAGAGGCGGCCACAGCTGCATATATGTTATGCCTAGAATGTGCGCTGATCAGTCCGAACAACAACCACAGTTTTGAAGTAACCTTGAAGGCCTCTGCACTCACTGTTCAGACTAAGCTTACCAAGCAAGGCTACTAATACAGAAAAACATGTTATTCTCATGTGAAGCAAAACACTCTGCTAAACTCTAAACATTTAATAAAGTGTGTGCCGTGTGCAAAAGGGAGCAGAAAGGAAAAATGGCGTTTAAACTTCTAATAATTTCATGTCAACTTAACACTGTGTGAATGCAAGGCTCAGCCCCACGACAAGGGACGTTCTAAAGCATGTGCATAGTGGTCTATTCCCATGACCCATCCATTCCATGAGGTCCCCTGTAAGGCCAGTGAGACAGTCGAAATTCTTGGCATAACTGTGGGGCTCATAAAAGCAAGACTATATATTTTTTTTACAGTTGAGCATGCTTAACAGAAACTAGTTTAAAATCTACTACATTTTCAGGCAACACAAAGCAGCAACCGAAGTTGCTGTGCTGTGTTCAGTGAAAGGATACAGTAGGGCAGCAGCATATCTACTAAGTTATGGCATTGCTGCTTGGATCATTCCCTGCACAGGCACACTTTCAAGCTGCCTCACGCTGCATAGGTTTTCTACTGGAAGGATACCCTTTCTGTACAAAAAGCAATGCTTAGACATAGACATAGAACTTTTCCAACTTTGTATGAGTTAGAAAGTTAGAAAGATTTTGAGAAAAGAAATCTTTTCTAATGCATAATTCTCGAGGGAGAGTGCATTTTTGGTGAAAACTCTTATCTACTTTTTTTTAGCAGCTGACTTTGTGTCAAAATCCCAGGTGGTTGCAATGGGACACCCTTGTACCTCTCATGAGACTCTCTCCTAACGCAAAATATTACTTAACATTACTCTTTTGCTACTTTCTAGTACACATCAAGATTTGTGCTGGAGTAAATTCTAGGCCAAGACTTTACACTGGTTCGTCTGACCTTTGGTGACACTGTAACTAAGCATTGACAAATCTGGCCCATGGTGTGCATACCTGGTCTGACCAACCTTAGCCCATGCACTCTCAGCCATTTTGTGCTGTACCATTTCTCTCTTTATTTCACATCACACCTTCTGCCATAACCCTCTTTAGGTCTCGTAGAGAGACCTATTGAGGTGAAACCAGAAAGTTAAACCAAGCGGTTTTCCACGAGTGCATGTGCGCTCGTGACCGCGCTTAAGCCATCTGTTGCTTCCCCAGCACACCGGCCTCACTTCTCCTCCCCCTAATTACACTTCTTTCACGGCCGCCAGGCTGCTGTCACTTAATCTCCCCAGTGCCCCACCCCCATCAGTGTCCTAACTACACTTCCAGTCCTCGCTGCCTCACCGCCTCCTCTCTATCCCTCTCTCTCCGTTCTTTTCCCATCTCTCCGTCCTCCCCTCTTCTCAATATTCTTGATATACCATCCACTCAATGTCTTTATTTACACGCTATCGTCTTTTGTCCAGCTCCTCGCCCTTTCAACCTTCCATATTCCGGCTCTGCTCTTTCTCACCACTTACTACATATGTCCTCTCGTACCATTAGTATATTTTATCTTCCCACACAGGCTAGCACATGGTCTTCTTTGCATGCTTTCACTAAGAATTGTTGTGATGACTGATTTGTCAGAACAGTCTTGTTTTTTTAAACTTTTTTTTACGGCCGGCCGTACTTTCAGTTTCACGGCCGCAAGGCCGTGTCTCCTTTTTTGAAAACTTTTTTTTTAAATAAATGTGACTGTCCTCTCTTGTTGTGTACAGTATTCTTTACTTCTAATGACTGCCAATGTCATTTTATTCTTTCTTGTTATTGTAGCTGCCGTATACTACTATCAGAGAGCTATTTGGCGTTCAGTCACTCTTAAGTGTGCGGGTCATTTGATCCTGTGCTGCCCCACCCCCTGCTTCACGGCCGCTTCTCCCTCTCACAGGCAGCCATCTGTTTGTCCCCCCCAAACTCCCCCAGTTTCCTCGTTCTCTTTCTTCTTTTCTGCTTGAGGCCTGGCCCCGCTTCATTTCCGTCATTCCTTGCGGTGTACTTTAAAGTATGCTTCACACAGACATCGTTCAGACAAAATGATGCATTCTTAGGTTATACTGAGCCCCGTGCAAACAATTTCCGGCTTTTTGTGTACATTAGGGCATGCAGTGGACTATTAAAGTATACGTGGCACAGGGCAGCATGGCTTCACAGGTTTTACTCAACAGCCCTGAGACGGTGTGGCTTTACGGCGCATTTAAACAAAAAGGCATAAAGACCAAACCGTGGTTATATTTTTGTTTAGTTTTTTTTGTCATCTGTACCTCTTTTGCCATAAATGTCTTTGGGAATAACATATCTGTAAATGTATAAATACACTATTTGCAGTCTGGTATTATTTTCAAACCAGCAGCTTAATTGTAATTGAAAAATACACATCACCTTTATTCATTGCGTTCGTTTTTATTGTAGCTGCCGTATACTACTATCAGAGAGCACTCTCCCCTCTCACCACTCTCCGCCCTCCCTCACTCTATCGCCCTCCCTCACTCTATCGCCCTCCCTCACTCTGTCGCCCTCCCTCACTCTATCGCCCTTCCTCACTCTATCGCCCTCGCACACTCTATCGCCCTCCATCACTCTATCGCCCTCCCTCCCTCTATCGCTCTCCCTCTATCGCACTCACTCTATCGCCCTCCCTCTATCTATCACCCTCCCTCTGTCTATTTATCACACTCACTCTATCTATTGCATCACCATAGCATCACTCAGCACCACCACAGCATCACTCAGGGGCACTACAGCATCACTATGCGCTACAACCGCATCACTGAATGCAACAGCATCACTTGTCCCCAAAACAACATCACTCAGCGCCACCACAGCATCAATCTGTGAAACCATTCAACAACAACTGGTTCAAATATTTTCTGTCAATGTTTCAAGCTTTATTACAAATGTCATAAAAAGATGTTAAATGTTTTCACTTCTGTTCTTGTTAAAACATTGTGATTTGTCAGATCAATACATGTAAGACAGGGGAAAACTAAACATGTACCTTTACTAACGCTATAGATGTAACATTTGCTAACTTTATAACTATTGGCATTTCTAATAACAAAATTAATACTTTTATATTTTGAAAAACATAAACAAAAATTAAAAAATATTTACATTTTACACACCAAAAGCTCAAACTTTTCTATTACGAGACCTATTGCATTGCAAATGCTTGTTTTTACCTCTCTCTTTAAATACATATCTTTCTGTACCTTGATCCTCTTTATCTTAACTCTCTCTGTAATTCACCTTTGGCAACCTCACCTCTCTCTCAGTATACCTCAGTGGAGTTTGTCTCTCTCTACCTCATTGTTCCTAATGTTACTCCTCTCTCTCACTCTCCGTGCAGAACTCTATATCTATCACTCTTGATCCTCTCTCTTTACCTCATCCCTCTCTCTGTGCCTCTCTGCTTTTTTTCTATCTGACCTCCCTTTATCTCTTCACCTATTTCTCTTCTCACATAACCTTATGTCAATCCTCATATCTGTCTCTCACTCCATGTCTACCTTACCTCTCCCTCAACCCTTTCTCTAACTCACCACTCCCGCTCACCTCTCTGTCTCATTTCTTTCTCTGCCTTACATCTACATAACTCTTCTTCCCTCTCACTACCCAAGATAACCTCTAAATGTACCTCTTCCTTAGTACAATATTGCACCTCGCCATCTCCCCTTTGTCTCATTCCTAACTGTGTTCCCTTTACTTCACCTCTATAAATATCTAACTACATTATGGCTAGCTCTATTTTTCTACCTCTCTTTCTCTATCATCAACTTCTCTCTCTCTCTCTCTCTATCTCTCACATAAACACATATCACTATCTGGCCCTCTTTCTTCATTTCAGCTCACCCATCCCACCTCAACTATCTTTATCTACCTCTTTCTTTATAGATCTCTCTACCTCACTATCTCTTCCTCGTTCTCACAAATCTCTACCTTTCTATCAACATCACCTCTATTTCTTTATTTCACGTATGTCTCTCAACTTCCTCTTTCCACTCTAAACCACATTTCTCTTTTTACAGTATGCCTCCTTATCTACCTTTCTATCTTCACCAATACTTTCTTTACTTGACCTGTTTTTCTATACCTGTTTTTCTATTTTTATTTTGCGCTCTCTCTAGCTTGCATCTCATTGCTTTTTCTCAAATTTCTCTGTCTGTCCACCTCTGCCTCTCACTGCCTTTACCTATCTCTAACTCACCTTTTCCTACTTTCTTCTCTCTCTACTTCTCCCCTTTGAACATTTTACTACTCCACCTCTCCCTACATTTCCTTATCCGTATCTCTGTCGCTCTCTACCACACTCTAAAACCTTACCTTTTTCTCTACCTTTTTTTTGTCTATCAACATCATCCTCAATATATTATTAACTTTTCTTCTATTTACCCCACCTTTCTCTATTTCCTTTACCACTCTCCCTACCTCGCATGCCATTCTACATCATATTGGTCTCTACTCCCATCTTCCTTTACTTCACATCTCTCACTATACCGTTTTCTTTCTGTGTGTCCTTCTCCGGTCCTGCTCCTTCCCACTTTTTCACATGTATCAAAAGAATAAGAGAGACAATGGAGAGGGAAATTTGGAGCAAAGTATCAGACTTTAGCCAATGGAGTAGCACTTTGATTTTCACTATTACAGCAAGAATGCCAGTGAAAGGGGGTATATTTGTGATTACAAATAGCTGGCAACCAAAGCTTAATTTTCAAATGCTATGTGAATATATCTTAATTTTATATTGTGCATTAGTCCCTTAAACATCCACCAAGTCACCCTAAGCACGCTTTTCCTACACCAATCTAGTTAGAAATTGAATTCCACATAAAAATGTGTTAACACATGTAAAGACAATCTAGATACAAACTAAACAAAATACCTTTATCATTGCTTGTTCAAGCTTTTTGGGCTTTATTTGGTTTGTGGACACCAGGCAACTTGAGTTTGTGGCTGTTTTTTCGTGCCCTTGCTAATGAAGATTTAACATGTAATTCAATATTGTTTGTAAATTGGAATCCTAAGGACTTGAATTAGCTGAAAAGGGGTAATAAATTCAAAGTTGTCTAAAACAGGGGGCCTCAAAATATATCTTCCCATAGCCCCATATAACCATAATATGTCTCTGGGTTCTGACCCTGTGCTATCCCTGTATTCCCATTCGACACGCTCAGCGCCATGCCAGCCCAACCATCAAGGGCAGCATTTTTGGGATCCTACGGCCCCTGAGAAGCAGGCTGCAGAAGAACACACGTGAGTGTTCTACTCCCCTAATGTGAGTGCACCATACACCAGAGTGTATTTCCTCTTCCCAATATTCACAACTCATCTTTGTAGCTCTATCCTTTTCATTCTACCCACCTGTGTGCACCCATGTATCTCACCAGTGTGCATCCCTTCCACAGCACAGCTCTTATGTGTGCACACCAGCTCCAATTAGCTTTGTGCACCTCTTCTTTGGCACTCTGTGCACCTTTTCCACAAGTGTGTGTCCATTCCTGCATCGACCAGGGTGCAGGGCACTGACCATAGCGCGTACCTGGTGCAGGGGCCTCCAGCCCAGAGAACTCTTCAGCAGGAGCACACAAACCCAGGCAACACTGCCCGCAGGCTGCACGGACCTGAATATGCATCACTGTGGGATGGAGGGGGCAGGCAGCACTGGGGAGCGTGCTGGAGCTGGGGGGGAGGTCGTTGACATGTTATTGAACATGTTTATACTGAGCTGAACAAATGGACTAACTGAGCAGCTCATACAAACAGCAATATTACTATTTTTCCTAAAATGGGGGACTGGTTTTCAAAACTCTTAACAGGTGACAACATTCAGAGTGCATCCCACAAAGCCCACTCTCTGACTCTTATGTCGCAATAGAAGGGTCAGTGTAGCTTGTACCCATATAAGCGCCTGGCCAATATCTCCCATTCTCTGCCCCTGAAGCTGCCTCCACTCCAGGCATGTGTGTCACCACCCAATTGTCTGCCGATGGAACAGGTATCCCACCCCCTGCCGGTTGCATGAGCGGAGGATCTAAAAGTGTTGAAATAAGAGATTTAGTAAGGTAGGCCATACTTGCATTTAGTGAATGGTTGTGGCCCTTCTTCATACCTATGCACTTCCAGAGACTCCTGCAATTCCTTCAGAGGTGCATACAGGGAGCATTGAGGATGGCCATTTGGTGTCTATGCCAGTGGCAAAACCAATTCCAAAATTATTTGCACTGAGCTTAAAAAGGATGGGCACCCCAAAGAATATTCATGGCCCTGGCACCCCAAACACTGCATTGCCCAGGCCGTCTCATGTCAAAGCTCCTGACTTCTGTGCCACCCATGAACATGTAAGATAAGATATGGTCTGTGCTTCTTCTCCACAGGGACAGCAGCTCTGGCGGAAGGGTGGGCTTAGGCTCTGGCAGCCTCAGCCTGCATCCTGGGCAGCCTTACGGGATGGTGGTGGCTCAATATGCGTGGCTACTCTAACCACATTCTGGTTGCATCTAATTACCTTGTAAAAGGTGAGCGCACAGGCAGGAGTCTTTACAGCCCCACATTCATCTGTTCTTGTTTTCTATTTATTTAAATTATTTTGTAGTTTATTTATAGCACTTTTAAGGTAGTGAGAGGTGTTCTAGTGGGAAAGGAATCCAAACAGAGAATTGAATGCCTGATCTCGGATTCCCCACTTGTCCAAATGTAATCCTTGACAAGTCACTTAGCATGCTGCTTTCTAGACACAGTCTTCATGCAGTGATGCCTCTCAGGGTAGGGTAGTATCTGGCCAGGAGCACCCAAACCAGAGGCACAAGGGGGTGTGAGGTTGCTGCATTTTTCTGTCATCAGCCCATCTCAAAGTGTGATCAAAGAAGACAAAAGACTAAACCTCACCTCAAGAGCACCCTTCACTTTGCACAACACAATCTGCAGTTCAATCTCTCAACTGAATCATCTCACAAAGGACGTCTAATCAGAAGCCCCTTGCTAACAAACTCTTTGAAATACTAAATAGATCCCGGTCCCACTTCTTCATCTCAGTGTCTGGATCTCCACCCACCAGTTACAGTACCCCAGACAATACACTTCCACTGTCTGGAGAAGCTGTCCTCATCCTCAATATTTTGCCATGCCAACCCAGAGTCATCCAAAGTGAATCTCACTTTGTTTTGTAATTAATACTGTAAGCCTAACTTAATGATAAACACCAGAAAACATATGCTCAGCGTTTGCAGGATCTATGTTCAATGTTTGCATCCAGCCTCCTTTTCTACCCATGAGCTAATCGGCTCTCCCTCCAGAAACATAAATCTATTGGTAACCTAGCAGTGGATGGACCATTCACCTGACTCCAAGTGCCTATCGAGCCTACCTAATATAGCAGTATTTTCAAATGCAAATATAGTTCTTTATTTGTACAGTGTCGTGAATCCTTAAATTGCATGTTGTCTTAAAATACATCCGCCATATTCCTAACATCCGGCATGAAAAATGTACCTTTACTTAACACCTCTGATTGTTGCCTATCCCTCTTTATTTCAAACGGCTATCTCCTTCTCATTGATCCTCTGCATGCCTCCTCTCTCCGAGCACAACTTTCTTTAAGTCACATGTATGTGTGCATTTATCTCTATTAATGTTTTTCTCCCGTCTCATGGCCTACAGGGACATTGTCATTTTTTACTAACTTAGCATGGGCATGTTGCAGCTTTCCTGCTGTTTTGCGCACGTTACTATGCATTTTTATTTTTGAAATACTTTCGATGACTGCTGTCACATGAGAACTCATCGTTGAGTTTGTTGTCTGCATGTTCTTGGGATTGTAACTGAACATTATGTGCAAGGTCGTACAACAATGCCCCTTGTTATTTTGTTCTGGCCAAACCTTAGCCAAAACATACCGAGGCAGCTGTTGTTTGGACAGCGTACTTGGGTTTTTAGTGGGGTACACGAATAGGTGACACACACTTGGAGAGGGATCTTTTCAGGGAGAAGAGCGAGACAGCACCTATGACGTAGATCTACCATTTATAGGCTAAGGTATGGGGTCTGCTGACAAAGCCCAGATATCTTTTATTATATAATAACACTTCTTCTTAGCAAGGGGAGAGAGGTTAGGTGTTATAGTCCTTTCTCCACTGTCTTTTTATGATGACATCTCCCTTCATAATGTATGGACTAGCTGCTATGCTGACTGTATTTGTTCGGTGCATTTTTCTGTTTGTTGTGGCATGTATACTACATGTTAGGGCACGTTAGTTAAAATAAACATTTGAAATCGTTTTGTGTCTGTGTCCGATCTTATTGTGGACAAGAACAAGTACTTGGGTGAAAGGGTGTGTCTTGTTACTGTGATTCCTGAGAGATCTGGCAGTGTTGTGATCTGGGGTGTCTAATCATTTGTTTCTCTATGAGAAAGTAGGAGAGCAATTGAGACACTGTAGCTAGTCGGTCCTGGGCACTAAAATGGTAGGAAGACCCAGTCCCTATACTTCCAGGTCCCATAATCCTGCACATAGTTCTGTGTTTGTGCAGAATTCCTGCAACACTCCCAATTACCCACAACTCATTTTAAAGATCACAAACTTTAATTTTTTTGAAAGACATGTCCCTGCAACCCAATAATACTTTATCTCTTCTTGCTCATCTATTAACCCCACCAAACATCTGCATGAACTCACATATCACCTGGCCCACTAATGATCACACCTAAATCCTTTTTTATTTAGTCTACCACAAATAAACTGGATTGAATACATGTAATACTTTGTATGAGTGCCTTAGACTAAAGCCAATAACCAGCAATAACCAATAACATTGGACTATCACTAACTTGGGATGCGGAGCAATGTGATGTCTGGCTGAAAGCATTTCAATGCCTCGTCAGGGGTTGTAAGCGCTGTAAAAATGCAATTGCAGTGTAATATAATACAATATGCATGACCCAAATTCAAAACAGAGCTTACTGTTTCAAAATACATCTCTCAAATAGCTTGATTTCCCTTGAAAATACACAGAGATTTGAGTAACTCATTTGAAACACAAGTTGTACCCTTCTCCAAATGAAAATATTAACTCACATGTAACACAATGAAGGATGGAGGAACATGGTCTTTTCACACAGAGGTTTTGATTTTGATGCTCACTGAACTGTTTTGAAATCAGTTATTGAAGGCCAGTAAAGATACCTATTGACTTTTCCTTCATTAAATAATTATGAACAGGTTTTAAATAACAATGGTGGAATTCCATATTTTTTTTATTTCTAAAGAGCAAAATCCCTTTGCCATAAGGAGGCGTCTAATTTGGTCCGTGGGACCTCTGGTAGAGGGCCTGGAGGGTACTGCTATTTATCTACAGCAGCCTCTCGGGCAGCGGGCTTTGGTACACTGTCAAAGGCGGCTAGTAAGAAAATGGAGCAGGTCAAAGTGAAATCTGCACTAGTGAATACCTGAAAGGACAAATGAATGGATGAATTAATAATGTATTCTTATGACAGACAAAGATATGGATGCCCAGATCATGCTTTAGGGAAAAGCCAAGTTTTCAAAGCTTTTCTGAAAGCAAAATGATGAGAAATTGGTCTGATCGAAAGAGAAAGATAATTCCATGCTTTTGCTCCCAAAAAGGAAAAAGATCTATTCCTAAGACCGTTAGTGTTTAATGTGGAGGGGCACTAAACGTTTAGCAGAAAATTCTAAGGAAGCATACACACTAACTTTGACTAGTGTCAGACATTCACAAGGAACGGGGGCTGTAGTACTTTTGGAAGGGGCCTCAGACATGTGGGAGCGCAGGAGCACAATACAATGGGGGTGGTTAATTGCATCTTTTTCAGTGTGTGGGAGGCATTGCATAGTGGAGTTCACCCTGAAGGGATGTTCACCTGATCTCTATTGTAAAGCATACAGTATGTAATGGGGTGCTAGTCTCTGTTGTACACTATGTGCAAAAACAGTATGATAGGTGGCCCTCCCTCCCTGCCTAGTCAGCCCATACTTGTCAACCACTGTTGAGTAGTGTGACTAAGCAAAGGGGAATATAGTCAACCTTTCCAAAAATGTAAAAGATGCATTCACAAAGGTAGGGAGTTAATAGAGGAACACTAGGAAATGCCCATATCCTGTATGCTCACAAGCATAATTTACAACTGTTTGGTTAGTCCTTATCATTCTCTGGATATCATGCATATAATATCCATGGCACATTTTATGTGGGTATATGTTTGCCATTCACGTGCAATAATGAACTACTTGCATTATATATACACATGGTCATGTATGGCATGATTAGAAAAATTGTGGATTTTACTTATTGAAATCCTTATGTTTCTTATCAAAGTGGTCAATTTTCCTAAAGGAGAATCTGATTACATATCACCCTACTCACTGTTCCCAAATTCTGACAACTCCATTTTGATGGTTGACCATTGCCAAAGCTTGCACCCAAACTGTGAAACTTTCTTCATCTTACCTTCATCACATTTCAAACCATCTGGCTTTCAGGAAAGCAAATATATTTATTCCATTAGTCTGTTTATTTTTGGTCTTTTGCTTTGATTGGTCGTAGTGTCAATATAGCTCTCAATGAATGTGTGTTTTACAATGATTTCACTCATTAATTCTTTCATTCATTCATCAATGGCAAGTATTTCCTGCAAGCATTGATACATGCTGCAGCCATCTTCTGGCCATACTTAGGACATTCCGCTGGTTCAATATTTATTTTCAGCCTATGTGCAGCCTTAGTTTCAGCCTAGTATGGGTATTTTGTCAGTAAGGCACCTGCAGATATCTATTATTTAATGGAGCATCCCACTTCACAACTCCACCTATGGCACTCCACTTTAAAATGTTCTTGGCCCTGTCAGTGTAGACACATAAGAATCAAAAATGGAAATACAGAAAAATGTAATTAGAATCAGGAATTTGAGGCTACTGGTCATTGTGCAGGACAGGGAAGGAGCTAAATGTGTCAACTATATGTTTGCTTGGATGGTAGAAGGACTAGAGATTGTTCCGGGGGAAAAGACAGTGGAGGTAGATGTATTCCTTTACCCTGATGTTATATCTCCCTCTTATTGCCAATTGGACTGGTGATGACTCTTACGAGTCCAAATGTGGACTGGTTCAACATAGGACACCACTAGCAGAGTGGTGACAGTTCAAGAACTTCAGGCGCCCCCTTTACACCCAAAGTGCCTGGGAAATTTCATCCTCTCAAGCCCCGATTCTTCCTCATCTAACCACCCTTCTTTTGATTCCCTCTTGACACACCCTCAGTTTTCCCTCCTTTCTGACCCTGGGCGGGGAACTCTGCTCCATACGCAGAGTTTGCAGAGTGTTCCGCACTCTACGTTACGTGGAGCTCGCAAAGTTCTGAAAAACTCACTTCATGCAAGCCGGCAGAGTTTTTTCCTCGCTCGTGTTCACCAACGTCAAGTTGACGAGCGCGAACGAGGAAAATCCAACTCCCGGATAGATTTTTCCTCGTTTGCGATTGTCAACATCAAGTTGGTGAGTGCAAGCATGGAAAATAAACCTCCCTGTGATATTTCTCAATGCGGGAGAGACAGGTTTCTCATTGCAAGTGGTCGTGTATGCCTGTGACCACTCGCGTATGCCCGCGACTGCTCGCGTTAAGAAACTGCCCGTTTGCGTTGAGAAAGCTGCCGCTCGAGTAAAAATCTACTTGAGCGGCAGAAAAGGAAAGAAGGGACCGCTTGCGCTGTGCACAGTGTCGTTCGCCATGATTGCCCAGTGCGGACAAGCATTCTGCACTTTGCAATCACTGTTAACGGCATTTTTCTATGGAACTCCGCCGCTTGTGCAACTCCGCATAGTGCAACAGAGTTTTTTTGCCACTTCGCAGTGTTCTGCATAGTGCAACTCTGTGAACTCCGCCCAGGGTTACTCCTTTCCTTTGTCTTTCCTCTCCCAATAAGCTTTTTTGATTTCCAATGGCTGCATAGAAGACACCATGTGTAAGGGAAGTGGTGACAAGGTGTAGTGGGATGATGTATAGATTGAAGTACAGTATTTCAAAAATAGAACTGTCATTAGTGACCACATGGATAGAGGATGTTTTAAAAATAGCTGATAGCAATTGATGTTGGGTTTGAGCATTATTTCATCCATGTAAAGCATATGTTCATATTCTTTCCTATGCTGTCATAGAAGCAATTGTTACAGTGAGAGTTGGTATGTGTTTGAAATCCAATACATTTGACTATAAAAGGTACTAGTGTGCTCTTCTTTCCCCAATAGTAGCTAAATTAATGCAACTGTGTAGACAGTGATTAAATAGATATTCAGCCCTTAACAATTGTCTATTATATGGTAGTTTGTAAAGAAATAGCATTCAACACAAATAATACAAATTCAAACAAAATGGATAGTTGATATAGAATAAAACATTTCCTAAACATACATTTAAACATTCCAGTTCCTCAACCTTCCTTAATGCATATAAATATACTGTCAGACAGAGATAGGTTAACCACTAAGCTTACAGCCGGATACAGCAGGAACCATGGAGATGCTAGTTAATCCCCTCCCCTATATAGAGACACCTATGAGTATATAAGAACCACACTCCACAGATAGAACCATCACAGGGGAAAGGGAAAAAAAGGGACAAATTAAACAAAAACGTTACCGCTGCGTAACACAGAATAGGGATGTCTCCACGAGACGTAGACCTCTCTTTCTCACTCCTATGCTCCACCCCGTCTGCCCTGCAAGTGAGACACAACACACACACGTAAGTAGACACCCCCCCACCCTCTATGTGTTATGCACTTACTTTTAAGCAGCTGCACATCTCCCAAAAGAAAAAGGCACAAAAGCAAAAATAAAGAAAAATATACAAAAACTGTAATAGTCTTCTGGTTCTAGAAGGAGATGAAGAATGTGGGTGTTATCAAGGAGGTCATTATAAACAAAGTCAAGAAAAAGAGGTACTTATCTTAATGCAGATAACCTCTTGTAGTATAGAGAGTTTCTTAAGTGACTGTCCCTGAACTAGAAGTCCATATTCTCCAATCCAGAGAATGTCTAGGTCCTTCTTGTGCTCTCCTGAGCTGAATCACTCCACAACCTGAAATTAATAACCAAAGTCGGTGAATGACCTGCTCTTCGTGCTCTCCTGAGTGGAATCAACAGGGAATCGGCAACCTTCCGGAGCGAGTAAACAGCGTGTGTTATGCCTTCCTCCAGACAGCATCGAAGGGGCACATAATATCCGCGCTAGTCTTACTGCGGTGGAATTACACCAGGTCTCCGAGGGTTTGTGTCCTAATGCGAGAATTGCGGTACACTTCGAGGGTCAGGTCCATTTGCTCTAAGAAGTTTGAGCGCATCACGGACACACCCACCTGGACGCGGTAGGCATCTTCAATCAGCACAAGACTCCATAAGCCCCCAAACAACAACGGGTTCCACAGAGCAAAACTGAGAAGGGGGAGAAGGCGGGCTGCCGGTCGCAGGCTACAGCTGGTATTCCTCGGTCCAAAAGGGCTCTGCACCTCCACGATACCACTGCCTCACGGAGCAGCGCTACGGAAACACCAGCGTGACAAGCCCCGAACACAGGGATAGGCGGGGCTTTAAGGGATTAGAGTTCGAGGTGCCGCCCACCTTCCCGAGCATTATGGGAGATGTAGTGCTCTCTGCATTCATACACCATACCGTATCCTAGCCATGACAGTACCCCCTCTCATTGACCGACGTCTCTGCGGACCACCTGGTTTAGCGGGGAAATGCAAATGGAAACGGCGCAGGAGTCCAGGGCAGATTAGCCACTGGTTCCCACGAACAATCCTCAGGTCCATAACCTTTCCAGTCAATGAGATAGTGCACTTGTCCTTGAAGGTATTTGGAATCTAAAATGCTCTGCACCTCGTACTCCTCCTCCCCATCTATTTCCACAGCTTGTGGTCTCTTTGGCAAACGGGTGCCCTGGATACAGGGCTTTAATAGGGATACATGGAATACCGGGTGTATTTTCCAGGCACGGAGGAGTTGCAGTTCCATAGCAACAGGATTAACAATCTTTTCTATAGAATAGGGGCCTACAAACTTAGGCTGCAACCTGTTGTTCCCTTTAAGTTTCAGGTGTTTCGTGTTAAGCCATACTCTATCTCCTACCTTATAAGAAGGTTTGGGTGTTCTCTTTTTGTATGCCTGTTGTTTGTCCCTTTTTTGTGCCTCTTCTAAATGTGTTTTGGCCTTTTCTGACACTAGTTTAAGATGTGCATGATGTTCCTAAATAGAAAGGAGATTAGTGGTGACAATGCGTTCGAAAGGTAACATATTGGGATGGAAACCATTAAGGCAAAAGAAAGAAGAACATCCTAATGAAGAATGATCAGCATTATTGTATGCGAACACTGCTGTACAGTAGAGTGTGTGCCAGTCGTTTTCTTGTAACAAGGTAAAACATTGTTAGGTATTGTTCTAGGGTTTGGTTTAACCTTTCTGTCTTGCCGTCTGTTTGTGGATGGTAACTTGTAGATAAACATGACCTTACACAGTGCCTTCCAGAATTTAGAGGTAAACTGTCTGTTATGATAACCGCAGGGATTCCATGTAGGTCGAACTATGTGTTGCAAAAAAGATGGAGGCCAGTTCTGCTGAGGTAGGCAGTTTGCAGTTTGGTCATAGCAATGAAATGGCTCATCTTGTTTAGATGATCGATGACCACTAGTATGGTGTTGTGTCCAGAACTAGGAGGCATTTCCACGATAAAGTCCATGTACACTGTGTGCCAGGGAGCCGATGGAGTGGGTAGAGGTCGAAGTAAACAGATGGGTCGTTGATGTTGAACTTTGGCTTGCATGCAAATAGCATATTCAGAGACGTATTTTTCAGTGTCTCTCCGAAGTGTCTCCCACCAAAAATATCGAGACATAGTAGAGGGGGTTTTCTGTATCCCCATGTGTCCACCCAAGGACGTATTGTGGATCCACTGTAAGGCCTGTTGCTGTAGTGGTCCTTCAGGAACATACAACCGATCATCATGAAACAACATCTCCCCTTTAATAGAACGGTGTTGTGGCTCTTCCATGGCCCATGCATCTTTGTATAGACTCCTAAGTTGGTTCTTCACTTCATCCAGAAAATCCTCTGTAGTGAGTAGAGCTAAGGTCTCCACAGGGAAGGAGGCCTTCTGCAGTATAATAGGAGATTCATCTTCGGCCAGGGGACTGACAGCAAGAATGGGCCAGGGTCTTGAAATCTCATCAGCTTTTCCATTTTGCGGCCCGGGTCTATACTTGATCACGAAGTCAAAGTTCGCAAAAAACAACGACCACCTTAGTTGTCTAGGTGTCAGGGCTCTTGTGCTCTTCAAAAACAACAAATTTCTGTGATCTGTATAGATTTCCACTGTATGTCTGCCCCCCAATAGATGATGTCTCCACTCCTCGCAGGCCCTCTTGATGGCTAACAGTTCTTTATCTGTTATGCTGTAATTAACTTCACATTTGGTCAATTTCTTTGAGAAGAAGGCGATAGGGTGAAGTTGGCCAGTGTCTGGGTTTCTCTGAGAAAGGATTCCTCCTATGGCGTAGTAAGAGGCATCTGTTTAGAGTACGAATGGTTATGAGGCATCTGGATGTCTCAACAGTGGAGCGCTGGTGAAACAAAGCTTTAAGGTCTGGAACGCCTTTTTGGCTAAAGCAGTCCACTGAAAGGTAGCACCTTTCCGGAGCAAGAGTGTCAGAGGTTGTATGATGTAGGAGAAGTTCTTTATAAATCTTCTGTAGAAGTTCGCAAACCCCAGGAAGCTCTATAAGGCTTTTACACATGACGGGGATTCCCACTTGATAATGGCTTGCGTTTTCTTGTGATCCATACAAAGTCCATTAGGGCCGATAACATAACCCAAAAACTCTACTTTAGAAGTATGGAAAAGGCACTTCTCTAGTTTTGCATATAAGGAGTACTGCTGGAGCCTTCCATGCACTGCGGATACATGAGTTATATGTTCCTACAAGGAAGTCGAGTACACTAGGATGTCGTCAATATATACTATACACGACACATCCAACAGTCCTCCCAACACTTCATCCATGAAGTATTGGAATGCGGCGGGGGAGTTACATAGCCCGGAGGGCATGACCTGATACTCGTACAGGCCAAATTTGGTCTTAAGGCCGTTTTCCATTCATCCCCCCGCCGCACTCTTACCAGATGATACGCTTCTTGGAGGTCTAGCTTGGAAAAAATAGTGGCTCCTTTTAGTTGGTCCAGCAGGACCGGTATTTACGGCAGGGGATATCTGTTTTTCTTAGTTACTCGATTAATCGCCCTATAATCGATACATGCCCTGAGGCCCCCTTTCTCACTTCGAAATAAAAAAGAAAGGCGAGGACACTGGTGAAGATGAAGGACGAATAAAGCCATTTGCCAGTAGTTTCTCCAAGTATTGTTGTAGGTACAGGGTTTCGACTTCGGTGAGGGTGTAAATGCGGCTGCACGGAATACTAACTCCTGGTTCCAGACCGATCACACAATCATACTCCCTGTGAGGAGGGAGTTTGCTAGCTTCTTGCTCACTGAACACCGCTTGATATTTCTGGTAGACGCCAGGTAAGGTGGTAACACATCCCACATTGTGTGTGAGACAACTACTGGCAAGCAATTCAGCAGAATTTGCCTTCTGAGGAGCTTCTTGTACGTTTTCTTTAGTACAATTTTCCATGCAGTATAAGGAATTCAATGTGACTGTCCGAGCAGCCCATTGCACGAAGGGATCATGCAAGGTAAGCCATGGCATACCTAGTATGAGTGTAAAATGAGGGGCATCTATCAAATCAAATTGTATGAACTCATAATGATTCAGGCCCACCTGCATAGGGATTCGCTGGGTGTTGTATCTTACAGGGCCTGACGTCAGTTCTGTACCGTCTACAGCCTTCACTAATTCTGGGACTTTCTTCTGTACACAAGGCACTCCTATTTCTTGTGCATAGCTTTGATCAATAAAGTTACCGGTAGCCCCGGTGTCCAACAGGGCATGCACTAGTACAAGTCCGGCCCCAGGTATATCTAATGTGACACAAACGTTCATATGTGCCACAGTTTATTGGACTGTGTTGACCACAGCAGGACAGACATCTTCTTCTATGGGCCTCAAACAAGGGCTCTGAGACTTGTTTGGGTGTTTTAGTTTTCCAAATCCTCATGCAGGTAGTTCACTACTGGCACATTCTGGTTTCTTTTAGGCTCTTTGTAGCTGGTCTTGGTCTTCACCTTGCATTCTTTGAAAAAGTGCCTAGGTTTACCACAGTACATACATAAGCATTGTTTTCACCTTCGTTCTCTTTCGTCGGAACTTAAGGGTCCTCTTATGCCACTGATTTGCATAGGTTCTGTTCCCTCAGAAGTGGGAGGGTGTGCCTCAGCTACTGATCTTGGGGGAAATGGTATATATCCAGACTCAGGACGCTGCTTATCTCCTTTTCTTTCTTGGAGTCTATGGTCCAATTGAACTGTGAGATCAATAAGCTCGTCACATGTAGCAAGCACGTCCACCACCTGAGCCAAGACGTCTTTTAGCTCACTTCTTAATCCTTGATAATACAAAGATGTTCTGTTCTCCATAGGCCAGTCTGTCTCAGCGATGAGCCAATTGAAAGTGGTCATGTAAATGATAGATCTTGGGTGCCTTGTTTTAGTGTGATCAACTCTCTATCTAATGAGAGCTGGTGCGCCTTCCTATCAAACAATTTGAACAAAATGTGTCAAAGTTACGCAAATCAGGGTCGTCCCTTTCTATGAGAGAAAAAGACCAACTAGCGGCATTACCTAGAGGGAAGACATCACAAAGGCTGTCTTAGCTTGATCAGTGGGAAACATGGCAGGTTTGCACATAAAATGCAACTTACACTGCCCCAGGAATACACCAAACTTTTTGGGTCCCCAAAAAATCTTTCAGGAGGAGCTAAAGGCAACTGTGTAAGCTGTAATACTTGTATGGTAGAAGGTCCTGTTCCCCCTCCCAAGGTATGAGTTGACTGTCCAGTGTCTGCATCATGAGATGCGGGTGGGGGTAATGTCCAATTCCTAATGTACGGGGCCCCCGAGAACTCTTAGGACTAGAGCGAGACAACGCCGCAACTTCTCGTCTCATGGTACTCATTTCGTTTTTTAATTCTAGATTCTCACCCCTAAAGGCGTCTACCTCCATTCTTAGGGAGGTCAAAGTTTCCAACACCGAGGCAAGAACAGTGTTGGTGTCCATCGTTCGGGCTGTAGGTAACTGTGGGCTTGTCACTCTGTCAGACAGAGTTAGGTTAACCACTAACCTTACTGCCGGATACAGCAGGAACGATGGAGATACTAGTTAATCCCCTCCCCTAAATGGAGACACCTATGAGTATATATGACTCACACTCCACAGATACAACCATCACAGGGGAAAGGGAAAAAAAGGGACAAATGAAACAAAAACGTTGCCGCTGCGTAACACAGAATAGGGATGTCTTCAGGAAACATAGACCTCTCTTTCTCTCTCCTATGCTCCACCCCGTCTGCCCTGCAAGTGAGAAACAACACACGCAGGTAAGTAGACACCCCCCCACCTTTTACATGCTTCACCACAAAATTCCTCTATGTGTTATGCACTTACTTTTAAGCAGGTGCACATCTCCCAACAGAAAAAGGCACAAAAGCAAAAATAAAGAAAAATATACCAAAACTGTAATAGTCTTCTGGTGCTAGAAGTAGATGAAGAATGTGGGTGTTATCAAGGAGGTCTTTATAAACAAAGTCAAGAAAAAGAGGTACTTATCTTAATGCAGATAACCTCTTTTAGTATAGAGAGTTTCTTAAGTGACTGCTCCTGAACTAGAAGTCCATATTCTCCAATCCGGAGAATGTCTAGGTCCTTCTTGTGCTGTCCTGAGCGGAATCACTCCACAACCTGAAATTAATAACCAAAGTCGGTGAATGACCTGCTCTTCGTGCTCTCCTGTGCGGAATCAGCAGGGAATCGGCAACCATCCGGATAGAGTAAACAGCGTGTGTTATGCCTTCCTCCAGACAGCATCGAAGGGGCACATAATATCCGCGCTAGTCTTACTGCGGCGGAATTACACCAGGTCTCCGAGGGTTTGTGTACTAAACGCGAGAAGCGCGGTACACTTAGAGGGTCAGGTCCGTTTGCTCTAAGAAGTTTGAGCGCGTCACCGACACACCCACCTGGATGTGGTAGGCATCTTCAATCAGCACGAGACTCCATAAGCCCCCAAACAACAACGGGTTCCACCGAGCAAAACTGAGAAGGAGGAGAAGGCAGACTGCCGGTCTCAGGCTGCCGCGGTTATTCCTCCGTCCACCTCGATGATACCGCTGCCTCACGGAGCACCGCTACGGAAACACCAGAGTGACAAGCCCCGAACACAGGGCAAGGCGGGGCTTTAAGAGATTACAGTTCGAGGCGCTGCCCGCCTTTCCGAGCATTATGGGAGATGTAGGGCTCTCTGCATTCATACACCATACCGTGTGTGTGCCTATCGTAGTATCCTAATGAACAACAGAATGCCAGTACTGTTTTATTCTTTTTTGGAAAAGTAAATATAAAACCATACGGTTTATGCGCTATGGTAAATTAACACCCTAATGTCTGAATGAATCTTTCATTTTATTATTAAATTTTTTTACATAAGGATTTTTGGTTATTATTTCACCAATTTATCATACATTAGAAGACCTCATAAACATGTATATATTTACACAATATTGACAAAATATTTACAATATCACCAATGTCAACACAAACAACAATATCATTTTTAGAAACAATTATACCCTCATCCATTCACAGCCATTCACATCATCATACACACAACCTGAGATAGAAATATTCACAGTAAGCCATATACAATAAATCTTTATCAATGGAAAATCTTTAGTAAACTGCTCCTTTGTTTAGATGGCATATATTGTCTACGCGTTTCGAACTCACACCAATCGGGGAGTTCTCATCAGGACAAAAAAGCTGTAGGGAAAAAGGAGAACAAAACCTTCCTTTAGGGTCATGACAAAAAATGATGGAAACCTTACTCGCAACCTCCATTACTCAAGCCACCTTGTCTTACCTCTGGAGTTTCAAGAGCTGTCTAGGGTACAGAAAAACACCAGTCGAGGCAACAAGTTTATCCAATGTACACATCAATCTGTATAAAAAAGACAACCAATCACAACCTGGCCCACAACGACATTCATCTTGAAACACAGTGTTCAAAGACTCATGTGAGTAAACTTACTTGTGTTTAGGAGATGAGGTCAAAAGAGGGGAACCAAGTGCAGCCACTCCTGTGAAGAAGTGCAGATTTTAAACACGATTCATCTTTTGTGTTAAAGTAGGCTATAACCACGTGACCAAACACTAAACACTCATTCTTACTTGTCAGAATGTCGCTCGTGGCCCCAAAAGTTGTAAACCGGAAGCGGGTACTCACTACAATGAGAGGAGGGTGCACGTGATTAGTGTCCCTATCATAATTTATTGATGCAGCGTGTTGCTGTCAGTTATATTTAAAAAGCGGTGCATACCTCTTTCCTAGGTCTGCTAGCCTTCCCGCTTCATTCTCAATAGTCTCGGTGCTGTTTTGAATTAGCAGCGCTGGTCCCGTGGCTTGAGTCACCCAGGCAGTTTGGTCGCTATCCTCACGGGGCGACTAGTCTCTAAAATAAGAGATGTGCATGTATTGTCAGTGTGCCTCAACGTGTGTTAGAACCACAAGGACATAACATGAGCAGTACGAAGTTCGTAGTTTGGTACGGCCACTTACCCCTGCTATTCGGAGCTAGTTTCTTGACTCGGTTCTGCGGTTGTTTCCAGCGTCGGACCCGCAATTCGATTTCTCCCCACTTCCGGTTCCGCAAGGGTTCCTGGGAGTTGTGGTTGATATGTCATTTTGTTATTTATGTGTCCAGCGTCTATTGCAAGAAGGGCGCCTGTGTTATCAATGCGCTCATCTGTAATTAAGCTTTTTTGTCCTGATGAGAACTCCCCGAATGGTGTGAGTTCGAAACGCGTAGACAATATATGCCATCTAAACAAAGGAGCAGTTTACTAAAGATTTTCCATTGATAAAGATTTATTGTATATGGCTTACTGTGAATATTTCTATCTCAGGTTATGTGTATGATGATGTGAATGGCTGTGAATGGATGAGGGTATAATTGTTTCTAAAAATGATATTGTTGTTTGTGTTGACATTGGTGATATTGTAAATATTTTGTCAATATTGTGTAAATATATACATGTTTATGAGGTCTTGTAATGTATGATAAATTGGTGAAATAATAACCAACAATCCTTATGTAAAAAAATGTAATAATAAAATGAAAGATTCATTCAGACATTAGGGTGTTAATTTACCATAGCGCATAAACCGTATGGTTTGATATTTACTTTTCCAAAAAAGAATAAAACAGTACTGGCATTCTGTTGTTCATTGGTACTTCGTGGCTCAGCCTTACTGTTGGGGGCCCAGACCCAGTGGTGGTTTTTTGTTTGTAGTAGCAGGCAGCTGCCTGTGTGGTTTTCCAATGTATCGTAGTATCCTAGCCATGACATATACAAATTCCTTGCAACAATATTTGATGTACATGACAGTTATACAATTTCAAGATGAATAATTAAATTAATGCTTC
The DNA here is from genome assembly GCF_964261635.1 of Lissotriton helveticus. NCBI lineage: Eukaryota > Metazoa > Chordata > Amphibia > Caudata > Salamandridae > Lissotriton > Lissotriton helveticus. The sequence goes on along the minus strand of NC_136063.1, from coordinate 408,654,148 downwards.
AGCTCATATAAATTATTATAGCTTTCAGATACACTCAGTCGTTTTAGTAATGAAGAAACCATGTATATTTGCTTGGTGCAGGCTTGTCTCCGCCCTTTGTGCGATTTCTTTAAATGGAAATTGATGCTTTAGCTGTTCCAACTTCATTTAACATTCATCTAGTTGTTCAATTTAGTTAGTAGACATGATCCATAATACCTTCTTTTTTTAAGTTTTAAAAGTAAACTTTATTAAGTAGGAAAAAGGAAAATAAACAGTAGGTTCACAATATAATATAACAACAATGTACTGAAAATATTTAAATAATAATGAGATAGTACAGGAAAATATTTGCAATTATATGTAGAAAACAGGATAAAGGGGAAAGGGAGAAAGAAGATAGAAAGAGCAAAAATAAAAGTACTTCTCATGTACTGAAACTAGCATAATTTTAAACTGTAGTAACATTACAAAAATCATAGAGTACATATTTATCATGGAAACAAAAAAAAGCTAAATGTAGTACTATTAGAATGTAAACTACAGTCATATTTGTAAAAAAAGATAAGCCACCTATGCAACCTGGATCTCATAGACCTACTATGCTTTTAAATTGTGATGGAAAGATTCATGCAAAGTTTTGGCAACACGCCTTTCACGTGTAATAACCCCTTTTGTAGGCGTGAGACAACATGGGTTAATCCCAGGAAGAGGCATGGTCAACCAAGTCGGCAGAGTAGTTACCCTGTTGGACATAGCTAATGTACAGAAAACACCTTGCGGAGTAGTGCTACTTGATGCTGAGAAAGCGATTGACTGTGTCTCCTGGGAGTTCCTGTGGGCTACTATGACATGGCAAGGCTTTGGACCCGGGTATATTCAAGCTGTGCGAACTATGTATAAAGCACCTACAGCACAAATATGTGCAATGGGTCTGGAGTCTGATTCAGTTATAATATCAAGAGGCACACGGCAAGGGTGTCCTTGCTCTCCTCTACTATTTGCTTTATATATTAACCCCTTTTTAAATGTACTGGAAACTCGGCTAAATGCGCTAGAAGCTCGGCCCGGGATGGAAGTTACTATATTAGCATATGCGGATGACATTGCTGTGATCTCACCAGATCCAGCTAAATCCATACAAGAGATTGAACAACTAGCAGCTGTTTTGGGGGAAAAAATCTGGATTTAAGTTACATATTGCAAAAACACAAATAATCTGTACAGAGCTAGCATGTTTTAATGAAGCCAGGGTTACAGAAGAGGCTACATATCTGGGTATTTGTATCAATGCATGTTTAGAAAAGATGGTAATATCTAATTAGGAACCATTGGTATCTAAAATTGGAAGCATTTGGATAGACTAGAAGGCCTGCATTTATCCTTAGTAGGCAGGTGCAATGTGTTAAAAATGGATGTTTTACCCAAAGTATTGTACTATTTTAGATGTGTCCCCGTGGAACTTACCCGGAAGCAACTGCAGAAATTACAGTCTATTTGCAGTAGCTTCCTGTGGGCACAAGGAAAGCCCTGCCATGCAATGAGGTACATGACTTTGCCATGACACCAAGGGGGGCGGGCTGTTCCAAATTTCTTGTTCTATTACTGGGTGTGTTTATTACAACAAATGGACATAGTGTTGATTGGAGACGAGGAGGAAAAGGTAGAAGAGTCCCGAATATTTATAAGATGCTATAAGAAAGGAACTTCCTTCAGAATCTGGAGCCCAGTTACTACAAGAAAACTCGATTTAAGGTGCTCCAAGCTGCTTATAAAGCATGGACTCAGATTCGTAAAATACTAAAGATTAGTAAACTTAATTTCTATACACCTACATCCTTCCTAGCTTTACCTCCCTTAATTTTTTCAGATGCCAGCATGGCTAGGTAGCGGAGAAAGGGTCTGGTGACCTTGGGGGATTTAATTAGTAATGGTGTTATCAAGGCCTATTCCTCGCTGGTGTCTGAATATAATCTCCCTCAAGCTGATTTTTTTAATTCTTACAAATGCGGGACTACCTAACAAGAAGAGTAGATGTAATGAATTTGGTTAGGAAAAGTGATTTGCAGGAGATGTTGAGAAAGCACAGCAGGATTGGTAACCTATATCAAAGCCTTATTGAACTACAAAGGGATGACCTTGAAGTACAGAATTCTAAATGGAACAATGAATTGACACAAGAAGGGGATACCCTGCCGGAATCCATTGCGGTGGCTGAGAAACTTCTAATATCTTCCAGCCTTAAATCACAATATTTTAAAACCGTATTTGAATTGTTTTATACGCCCACCAAAACAGCACGGTGGGGGGGTTAAATGAGGGCAGATGCACACGATGTGGAATAGAGCAAGCTGATAGCATCCATATGTTTTATAACTGCCCAGAGCTGAAGCAATCGATACATAAAATGGAAACCTTCCTGGCAGAGGTGATAGGGGAACAGATTGTGATTACCCCAAAAGTGATGATGTTGGGGTTTTTGGATGATTCATTGATGGAAAAGGGGGTATATCAATATAGGTATTTTATTTTCATCTCTGTAGCAGTAGCCAGATTATGTATTGCTTCATTATGGCGGGAGATGAGCCACCATCCTTTGAAATGTGGAGGGGCAAACTCTATGCAATATATAATTTAGAATTTAGTTTGTATGCCTGAAAAAGGCCCCAGAAGCGCAGGCTAGGCATAAAAATATGGGGGACACTCTCAGATTATTTAAAATAATTATGAGATAGCAAACTGGTCTGTCTTCTATACATTGGATGCAAGATTTGGCCGGACTTAAGGTTTGGCGACTAGATATGTATATTATATTGGTCTCTTTTTTGAATGAATTATAATTGCTCTGAGGCAGATTGATTTTATAATGATCTTCATGTCTTTTGTCTCCTTTTTTTCTCTTCTTTTCTTTGTTATGTACTGTAAGGACATGTATATCGTGATCCCTCCTGATTTCATTTGTTTTTTGTGTGTGAACAAAGCTTCTGTAAAAGTTTATTGAATGGCTAAAAAATAAAAAATAAAAAAATAGAATGTAAGCTCTAATAGGAAAAAATATGTATTCAAGGAGGTTTAGATACTTCATCAGTTAAGGGTTGATGTAAGAAAGTTTTTAAAATCGAGAAATCTAGAAAAATGTTTAGTGGAGACCAGAGAGCATTTTGTTTATTAGGTAGAGACATTACTGTATACACTCTATCTAGTCTAGGATTTTAACAAACGCCATACCACCATGCTTAAAAGGAAATATGTAGAGCATTCTTCCAATTTTTAGCAATCTGTTGAAATGTGACAACAATTAATAAGTCCACAATTTATATATTAAAAGTACAACAATGCCAATCATCAGAAAGGCTACCTAAAATATATTAGCAAAGGAGAATTTGTGTCGGAAGTAGACTTAATTTGTTTCCATACTTGTAACCAAAATTGATAGGTGGGGGGGCATTCAAATAAATTATGTTTTATATCAGAAACTGATGCAGAATAGGCCAACAAGATGGTGGAGTGGCACTATCAACCTTGTGTGAAGTTTGATAGTGTGAAGAAGCAGGAGTAATTAGAAGGAGATTAGCAGCATTTTTGTGGAACACATTTTAAGCCATAATGTTTTCCACAAGGGAATAGGAAAGGAGGAGTGAACATCTGCTCCCCATTGTAATGATAGGGTTGATGTTTGTGATCAACAAGGGGAGAGGTAAGGTTGGTATATATATGAGAAGCAGTAGGTGCAGTTAGTAGTAATATTGGTATTGTGATATAGGAAGAGGGGATATGCATAACGAGTAAAGTGAAAGTATGTGGTTCAAATAGAAAAGATCAATGACTGAAATTTGTGTTGATATGAATGAGGAAAGTGAAAGATGGATTGAGCCTGTAAAAAAGAGATAGGGAAGTGGTTATGTATCAATTGATGAGTCCACTATAGACCTTTATCTCTCCAGGCTTTCCAAAAGATAGTTTTTTAAATTCATTTTAATGAATTTATTATACCAGATCGAGGTTTGAAGGAATTGATCTAGAGATGAAGGAGGAGAAATATAAAGTGGCCGTATATTTTGCAAGCATTTTTAAGAATAGGAGGAGACTTGGAATAAGGATGTTGAGCAAAGGGTAAACCCTCTACAAAGGAGAAAGGTTGAATAAACGATAATTCCCAATTCTGTCTATAAAAGAGATGGAATTGTGTTTGAGCCATCTTGAAAATGTATTGATTATTTTAAAAAGAAAGAATTTTACTAAGACTGATAATGAGGAAAATTAACTACCCCTTGCTCCTTTGTAATTTCGACAAAGATATACAATGCTTTTTATTATTCCATAAGAATGCAGTGAGAATAGAATTTTTTTTTTTTAAATAGAATCGGGAAAGTTAATTGGAATTGCTGAAAGATAGAAATCAATCATAGAGACTAACATCATCTTAATGTAAGCTAACCTACCCCACCAGGTGAGAAATAGTGTATTCCATCATGAAGTATGTTTAGATACAATAGACAGTAAAGTAATAGAGTTGAGTGATATAGTGTCTTTTATAAAAGTAGTGAACCAAAGGCCCAAATATTTAATTTTTGTCGGGCTCCAATGAAATTCTGAAGGGAGGAAATCGTGATTGATACACAATTTGTTAAGTGGAAGGATTTCACATTTGTCAGAATTAAGTTCATAACCTGAAAGCGAAGCAAAAGCGGAAACTACATTTAAAAAGGCATATAAAGAAGAAACAAGAGAGGCCATATATAAAAGAATATCATAAGCATAGACTGAAAATGTAATTTGTTTATTTCCATATTTGAAGAATTTTAGATAGAAATGGTTTGAGAGCCAGAATAAAAAGAAGAGGTTATAGGAGACTGCCTTGTCGTACACATCTGTGTAAAAGATAGGGAGAGGAGGCTAGGCCATTGACAAATATAGATGCAGAAGGGGAAGAATATAAAAGAAAGATTAAGTTAATGAACTTTTCTCCAAAACCAAACAATGAAAGTGTAGAGAATAAAAACTTCTGGTGTATCCGATCAGAAGATTTTTCAGCATCCAAGGAAAAGGCTGCTCCAGAATGTTTCTAAGCTTTAGATTTACTCAGAAGATCTAAGAAAATCCTGGTATTATCAAAGAGTTGTCTACCTTTAACAAAACCAGCTCGTTCACGACCAATTAAATTGCGGAGGAGAGGATTAAAGCATAACACCAGGATTTTGGCAATAAATGTATAATCAGCATTAACTAAGGAAATGGGTCTATACTTTTTATATAACTTATGATCTTTATTATCTTTTGGTATAAGGGTCATTAAGGCTTCTTGGAATGTCCTGGTAGCAGAATTGGAAGAAGTAAAGAAAGTAAATGAGCAATTTAATTTAGAGATTAATTGTTTAGAGAAATGAAGGTAGAATTCAATAGGAATTTCATCAGACTCAGGAGCTGTACCTTTTTTAATAGAGTAAATGGCAGTACAAATATCATGAGTTGTGATGTCAGAATCAAAGGAAGAAAAATCAGTAATTAAATCAAATTCTTTATGGATAGAAGAAAGGTATGAGTTAATATCAGACTGTAGAGGATTTAATTCTGGTGTATACAGATTAAAGATGTCATTGTCTCAACAAAGTGGTATGGAATCATCACTTAAATTTGTTTCTATTTTAGTTCTTTCTTTTTTAATTTTAAGATAATGTGCTAAGAGTTTTCCCCCTTTATTGTGACCACCATATTATATGGAACCGTATTTAAGAAGATAAGAATTAGCCTCTTCTGTGTGGAGAGCTTATTGAAATCAAATTTGGCCTTAATTAAATTATCTAACCAACTCTTCGATTTGGATGTGAAATAGGATTGATCTAAGAATTTAATATGTTTCATTAAATTCAGTACTTTTTTAATGTATTTTCTTTTTGGTAGACACATAAGTAAAGATAAAATCTCCAGAAGCAGCTTTGAATGTATCCCAAATAATTGGAATTGATAAGTCAGGAGATTCATTCAATGCAAAAATGCCTGTTATAAAAGTATGAAAACGTTGTGTGAAAGAGGTATCCAATAAAAGGGAAGTATTGAAGTGCCAATGTCTGACTTTGGGGGGAATGGGAAGGAGATCTAGATCTTGAAATACTGGTGCACGATCAGAAATTAAAATGGCGCCTATCGCAGCTCATAAGATGTGTTGAGATAAAGGTTTAGAAACAAAAAGGTGGTCAATCCTAGATTGAGAGAAATGTACAGGCGAGAAAAAAGTATTTTCTTGTAAGCAGGGGTTGAAAATTCTCCAGGAGTCAATGTGGGATATTTGTTTGATGGCTGTGGTAAATTGTTTGTGAATGTAGGAAGGTATTAAAAGAAGACTTGGAGGAGCGATCTAAAAAAGGATTTATTACCAGATTGCAATCCCCAAAAAAACTAAGGAGTCATCAGAAATAAACATAAATTTGGGCGTAATTGAGGGTCAAAATATTTTATCAGGATGTGTGGGTGCATAAATATTAAAAACAGATATTGGTATTTTGTTTACTTGTAATTTTACCATCAGAAGCCACTGACCTTTTTGACCCATAATACTTTCTGATCTGTGCCCACTTTCAAATATAATATATTACTTTCTGAGTTCCCACAAAAGATAATATCATTCATACAGTTCATGCATTTTCAAGAAAAAAAGCAGTTAGTTTAAGTCTTCATCGCACAGACACATACAACACAACTTTAGTATGCAGGTTTAGAGCACTTTCATTCTTTTTCTTTGTTGAGCATTCACAAAAGTGTTTGTGAAAATATGTAATTTTCTGTGATTTGGTAGCTTGCATTTGAAATGTTCGAAGCAGCTTCACTTGCCTGTTTGGTTCTCCTAAAGATTCTCCTGGTTTGTAGATAGAAGACCCTGACTTCAAGGTCAAGTCTTTTCACATGAAGCAAAGAGGACTTTACTTCCAGCTACGGTAACTCAAAACCTTTTAGTATATTTATATGTTAATAGTTGCTGCTCATCTGAGTGCCCATAGCTTCTTCATTTCTTTCTTTCTCTCTAGCATCCTCAAACTGCTCCTCCCAGCCTAGATATAGAGGCTGAACTCAGTGTTTCAGAGAATAAAGCAATGAAACAAACATCACAAAGAATGTTTTTCAATGTGATCTGTGCCAGAAGTTTATGCTAAATTAGAAGTACTTAAACTTCAGGTCCACAGAAATAGATGTAGAGCTCGATTCACGAACTTCACGACTTTCGGTATTCACAAAGACCATTTACTACTCGTAAATGCCCTTTGTGAATACCAAAAGCCATAAAGTTTACCTTTTTGTATTCACAAAGGGCATTTACAAGTAGTAAATCCCCTTTGAGAATACAAACATTTTTTAAGTTAGACATTAGTCTCGCGTTACCTTTGTGAATCGGGCCTGTAGTTTGAACATTTGGTATGCCTATCTTTCTCAGCAGTGCCTAAATTGTTTAGAATAACACAAATATCTTTGTGTTCAGCATGACTGAAAGATTCTGAGAATACATATTAACTCATTACAAAAATATAATGTTTAAATCATGCTTCAGACAATGACAGTATTTATAATAGCATACATTTATATACATAAATGAGGTAAATACTCTATTGGCAAACCTTTGAGGTGAGGTGATACCATAAAATAGCAAAACATTACACATTTATAATGTTTCAATTTATAATATAGAATGGATATTTTATTTATATTTGAATACAAATCAATCAAATAGATACGAATGGAACAGAAAGATTAATATTATGAACATACAGTACATGCTTTAGAAAGTCATCTCCAACCTGGGAAATGAATATTCAAGACAATTATATGAGGAACAGAATATATTTGGAAACAAAAGATAAATAATCTATTCTGTGAATTTTAAGTATGCTACAGTAATCTTGCGTACTTTTAACATTTTGTGTTACACTTGTTATGTGAAATGCTTGGGATTATGTGATTAATTATGCAACATTGCATAATTGAGTTGTGGCTCAGGTAACAAACCTAATGTGAGAACATGTGAACAACATAAACTATCAGAACAAGAGTGGCTGTTGTTTATAATAACACAAAGAAGGGAACTACCGGTCAAAAAGTACAGAAGAGTTTTGGAAATGGAAAAGAAAAGACTAAGAGTAAAAAACAACAGCACCAACCATATTAGATTGAGATGAATCCCATCAGCCCACCGAACTGGCGGAACATCGTCCTTTGGGGGTGACGAAAACGAACTCGGTGTGGCCCACCTCTGGATGAGGGATATTAATGCTACACCGGTTGAGGAAATGGTGGAAAAAGCCAACCAGATCATGATCTCAATCAATGGTGCTGAAAAAGGTGCAGTGTAAAGTGAATGTGAAGTATAAAATTGGTTACTAGGATATCAAAAAAGTTTTAATGGAGGCTATCCTAGTATCAAATTTAAAAACAAGAGCTGATGGTTTGAAAGAATAACCATTTTATAGCAATAGAATGTGGGTCGACATGTTTCAGCCAGAATGGTAAAGTAACCTGGCTTTTGTCAGGACCTAGTTGTTAATACACTACTGCACAAATATGAAAATTGTGAAGAAAAAAACAAAATTGTCAAAATATAGATTTTGTGACACACTTACACCCTACCGGAACCTGATGAACACGGGCGTGTGAAGGTTTCCATTTTACTGTGGGTGCTGTGTCTTTCCTGAAAGATATACACAAAATCTGTTGTGATGTTATACTCATGGTGAACTTAAACAAACCAAAACTCCATTCTGTTAATTGTTTCTTAAACTAATAACGTCATGGGCCCTCAAGTTGGCTCCACATATAGTATGCTACAGATCATTATATTTATTTGAAATGATACTCACCCAGCATTATGTGGGAGAAAACCTCACCTCACCAGGCAACTGCTCGGTAAAGGGAGGCCCCGCTCTGTTAATGAGTGAAAAAGAACACAAATAGTGTACAATCAATAAGTGTTCTTGATGTGACTAACATATATAGATATGTTCATTAAATAAAAACCTTGTTGTTGAAAAAAACTAAAGAACAGACCATGTACCTGAAATGAGAGCCAGATTTCTAGAGAAATGGGGGTTAAAAAGTAGAGGATAGCAAGTATCAGAAGCTACAATATTGAAGGTGAATCAAAAAAGAACACTGTCTGCCTGTGCCACAAAGGGTTGTATGGCAAATATCAATGTGTATTTCTAAAGGGGATTTGAATTTTAAAATATCAATTCAAATCTGAAAACTTTGAGGTATAGCTTATACAAACACATATCAAAAAAGCAGGGGATTGATGTGTAGATGTTGGTTCAAAGTTAATTCAAAAATACAAAGAGTATAATGCCACAATATAAGGGGCTGCTGGCAAACTAACCTCACTATCATTTAAGGCAAAGCTACTGGCACCAAGCACAAAAACAACTGACCTGTCCGTCGGTACCTCGAGGTTAAGACCAAGCCGAAGTGGGAGGTACCGACAGGACAGGTCTCAGCGCTTATATAGTCCGCCTGATTGGTGCCAATTGTGACCAATCACCTAATCAGGCTCCAAAATTGCTTGTGTTAAATGTCCGCGATTGCGTACTATCAAGACGCTACATATTTGCAAAGACGCCTATTGGTTAAAATGAGGCTCTGCATCTATTGCGGCGTCGTACATTTATGTCATATGCAATTTTGTCTGTACATGTGAGGATGCATTTTGTGCTAAAACAAAAAGCCCAACATGATAAACCTGCATTTTGGGTTAACGTGTATAATATTTAAGGGAATTTACATAATTTCCGAACAGGAAATGATGTGAATTTTGCACCAATTTTATACGTGATATCGCAATTTGAAGATACATTTAGAAAAAAATATATACATTGTATGTACAATTACAATAATTATAATAGTTATGCCCCAAACGTGCAAATATGATTTCAACTACCAAATGGAACACCATTGTCAGAAATACAGTACAAATAGACACCATTTGAGATCACTTTATGAGATCCAGACAGCACTGAGGTAATTTACTATGCCAGCCATATGCAGTAATTTTATTAGGAAAATATTATTTATAGGAATCAATTGAAAGTAGTTAATAAATATGACATATTGCAATTAATATTTTTATTGTACAATACTCTCCTGCACACAAAAATTGGAGCACAGACTGTCATCTTGTTATATTATCTGATTTCCAAAAGTACAACAAATAGCTTGAGAGGTGTCTGGTGCTGGGAACTGAGCATTAGAAAACCATAGAAGCAGCATAAAGAGTACTAATCCCTGAAATGCCACATATTCAGTGCCAATCTGAAATCCTTTAAGAAGGGAATCTTATGCAGATTGCAAGCAAGTTCATTCCACGGTTTTGCTGCTCTATCCGAGAATGATTTGCTGCCTCATAAAGAGTGCTCACCTATAGGAAAAGTCAGCAGGCGGGCTTCGAGAAAGTTTATAGATGATGAATATTTGCCCTAGATAGATGCCCAATATTTGGAACAGCTTCAAAGACATGGCATAAAGATTTGAAAGCAATCCATTTTTTGACTGGAAGTCAATGGAGAGCCTTTAAGGCTCCAAAGGCAGAGGAATAGCATGTGAGTCAGAGGGCCAATTTGGCTACTTCATTCTGAACCCTCTGCAGTTTCCTCAGAAGGCCTGTGTGCATGGCTAAAACCAGATAATTGGCAATTCAATGTGGTGGCATGGATCACCACCCACTGAAAATTCTTTGGGAGGAAAGATAGGATTTTCCTGATCACTGTCAGGAGAAATAAACAAGTCAACACAATATGTGTAACCTATTCTGATAGTGAACGTTTAGGCTTAAATAAAGTCCCAGGTTTTTTATTTTCTTAGCCAGGGTAGCGGAGCGTGCCAGGAAGGTGGCCAGAAATCCAATGGCAGATGGTTAGGGAGTGAGAATCCTTGATCCAGAGGACCTCTATCTTGTCTACATTGAACTGAGTTCGGTTGTAACCAAGCAGACACTGCACTCATACACTGATGGAAGGGCCCAAGGGGTCAGTGCCCGCCCTGTTTAGAGTGATAATAAGGTGTTATCTTTGTAGTTTATAACTAGGCTGTCCGGTTTTAGGTTTAAACCTATAATAACTGATAAAACCCCACTGAAAAGGTAAGTGTAAATATATAATATATAAACACTAAAAAAACACCTGCACAACCACAAACTAAATGTCGTTCAAAGAAAGGAAAAGGAGAGCGAAGGGGCCAATACAATGTGACTTTGTTATACAAGTTAGCAGCAAGAAAGAATGGGATAACACTATTCTGCTTGAGTTTTGTTGTATAGGGATGTAACTAAAATATAGTTTCTCCTTCATTTGGGATTTTTTCAGTTTTGTGGTCTTTGGTCTAAAGTTGCAGGGTGTGGAAGCATGTTTTAGGTCTTGTTTAATTATTTTATAAACTGTATAGAATCAGGAAATATCAAAAACATATTTGATATTTTGGGTGATTTTGAATCTTTCACTGATAGGTAAAATGGCTGGTTTCATAAGGTTCTTTCCCAATATGTGCGATTACATTTACCCACAGACAATGGGTAAAACCCTTGATACATCAGCCCCCAGTTTCTAGTGAGTCAGTATTGATAGTAGGTGAATTGCCAACACCCCAGGCTTTAAACATTCAATGCAAGGTATAGTGACAAGTATATGTGAAATGATTGCTATCACCACTCTGTACAAATTCTAGATCCCTTTCGTAAAGGGAATATTCTTCGTAGTTTAATAAGTGCTGCTTCATTTTTGACGGTTTCAATCACTCTGAGTGCATAAGCCCCCAGTTTAACACAAAGTGCAGATGACCAAAGACTCACTGAAGAAGGATTGTACGGTATATTACAATAAGTTTGATTTGCAAAAATGTATTTGGACCTCGTATGCACTGTACATACCATGCACTATCAGTGCAGAAAGCAAGCAATAATAAAAGCAAAACTTTCCATAAACACCGGAAAACACTGTTTCTGTTGTTTTTAATGGCGTGAAAATGTGTAACACTGATAACCACTGTTTTTTAAAGTATTGAAATCACTTGAAAACACTGAAAAATCCCCACCAGAATTTACCAAAAATAGAAACTGAAAACAGGAAAGCCTATTCATAACACAGATGGCATATGATTTAATTAACTTCACCAACTTTGAGCCCCGGGAGAATGGGGAGAAAGCATGCTCCAAATGACCAAATATCATATATGGTGGCCAGTACCAGGAGAGAGAGATGTGCAGTAGGAAAAATTGATAAGAAACCCTGAAAGGAGGAAGATGCCATGAGAACCTGCTCACATAACCTGCGAGTAAGAAAAATAACCATGGTAAGTGGGGAAACTGGTGGGCCATACCGGAGCTGATGGAACACCGCTCCAAACATACCAGAAGGGTTGTGGGGTGGAGTTGACAGCCACCCCGGGGAGCTGTTTCGATGTTACGGCTACCAAGTTCTCCACACAAGTACGACAAGGAGGTAAACAATAATGCAACTTGTAATAAATCCGGGGATCAGTCTGGAAAACCGTAAGACACAATAAAAGGAGGGTGCATTGTATGAGACTTGGCTGACACGAAGAGCAGTGGGAACAGAAAGTATGGAAGAAATGAACAAGAAATTTTCATTGCAGAGTGCAAAACCGAGTCTTGAACCACACAATAGCTAGTAGAAACACAAAAAGAGCATAATTAGGAAGCAAGATTTTTAATGATAAAAAACTGAATGAAGGAACAGAAAAATGGGGGAAGAACCCAAAGAGATAAATTGTGGTCCACAAGGAATTATTAAGGAAATGGAAAAAGTGAGAAGGACTAAGAGCAACATATGGTGTTGGCAAACTTCCCTTCAGAAGTATCTAGAATGTAAAAGATTACCAAGGTGCTTACGTATTATATTAATGCCCACATTAAACAACATGTATGATGACTTATTGGATGAGTGCAGTGCTTAATTTGAGCAGGTGCTTTCCCGTGCTGAGCACCGGCACTTAATTGGTTTACAAGGCTCGGCACCGGCACCTAATGGTCAACACCATAAATAGGGCAGTCTGCCACATGGTGGCGCTGTTCATGTAATTTAGAGATGAGCAATATAACAGTTGTTTAGGTAAACAATATACATGAAAAGAAATTGCAATAATCTGAACTATCGCATATACCTGCGAGAGAGATAGTTAGTAGTTTTGGCAGCAATAAAAAGGGCAATGGGTGGTGCAAGCTGCAGTTGCCTCCTGGTCAGAGCCCTGGCACTTAATAACCTTCAAACTAAGCACTGGATGAGTGGCAAGCAAATACAACAGAATGCTCATTGAGTTTAATTCAGACTTTAATCAAGCGTGCAAAAGAGTACAGGAAGCCACAGAAGAAATGAGCGGTTGCAGAAAGAACTGCAGAAACAGAAGAGGTCAAAGAAGCTCTATCTGCAATGGAAGAAAGGCTTGAGAAACATGAAAAGGCAATCTAGGAAAGGAAGGAAAGAACATTTAATCAAGAACATTTGGATTACCTGTATGGCAGAATATATACATTTGCCATAAGATTTGAACAATGAGGAACAAAGAATTCATGGACAGAAATCTACACCTAAGGATAAGAAATGTAAACAAATGAAGAAAGCTCAAAAGCCGGATCCTCAGCAGAGGAGGGAAACCATTTTAAATGTAATCCCTTTAGAGGAGATTAGTTTCTTCCACACATGCACCAGAGGAAGGGAAAAGGAATGGAAGGAAGGGAAAGAAAAACAAAGGAGCAAAAAGAGGAGAAAGACCAAAGAGAGATAGAAGGGACAAACATAAGAAATCAAAGAAGAAAGGAAAAATATTTCCTCAGAGAAACTCACAATCAAATAAGTCTCTTAAGAAAAGGCCTCTATTTTTGGCCAGATACTATGCTGCACGAAGCAAATGTAAGCATAAATATTTTCAAATTTACAAGAAAACTAAAATTGAAGAAACACTTTATACAACACCCCAAAATTGAACCCAGGAGAGAAGAAATGGAAATATCAAATTTGAATATTCATATAGAGGATACTGACGAATTAACAGAGTTGGAGTTATGCCAAAAAGTGGAATAAGCACAGACATAAGCTGAGCAAGTGGGTGCAAATCAAAATCAAAATGTTGTCCACATCTTCCACGAAGAAACAATATAGACGTTTTCCGTGAGGTGGTTATCGAATATCTCAGAAGTAACAAAAACAGCTTCACAAATGTAAAGCAGTCAAATTTGACATTGAAAGAATGGAAGGCTTTAAATGAACTATTTGGTGATTATAATATAATCGGCAAAGCATCTGATAAAGGTGGAAATATAGTGATAATTGGTCACACTCAATGTATCAAAAAAGCTAGAAGGCAACTGGATTATCGAGCACGCTATGGGAGACTTTGCTTGAATCCGACAAAAGAAATAGCCTCAAAATAGAACACTAAACATCTGAAATGTAAAGAGAAAGATTTGTTAGATTATGAAGAATACCACTATTTGAAAAACGATAACCCAATTTTCTCACTAATATATTTCTTACCAAAAATCCATTAAAACAGAAAAGACCAACCTGGCAAGCCAATAGAAAGTTCTATTGGATCATTATTGGAGAACATATCAACATTTATAGATCTATTTCTCTTCAATTATGTAACAGCCCTACCTTCATAGTTTGTATTCTGCAGACTTTCTATCACAAATGAATGAAATCCCATGGGAAAAGAATTATCTTATGGCTAGTATTGATGTAGTAGGACTATAGACATCAATCCAACATTAGGATGGGATCAATGCGTGTAAAGATTTTTTAAGGAAAGATCAATTACTCTACTGGAACACATGGAAAAGATCACAGAGATGTAGGAATAATGTTTAAAAACAATATTTGTATCTTTGATGGAACCCATTATATCCAGAAGTTTGGCGATGCTATGGGTATATTCCTTGCCCCTAGGTATGTCAATCTACTGGTGGGATTTTGGGAAAAATAAATAATGTGAGCAGAGGAAAATGAAACAGCAATCAAACAAATTAAAATATGGGTCCGATTTATAGCCGACTAGTATTTGATCTGCTGAGGAAGTAAAGACTCCTTAGAGGCATTTATTGCTATGTTGAACCACAATAACTACAATTTACAGCTCAAGCAATATATCAGTAATGAGGACATTGACTACCTGGATATACATATGTACATTGAACAGGGGAGGATCTGCACAAAAATATGTGGAAAAACATGGCCAGTAATTCCACCTTCTATGCAAATAGCGGACAGCCAAAAGCTCTCAAGTCGAGTATTCCCTATGGGAAATTACTGACGATAAGATGAAATTGTTTGGAAAAAACTGAATTTGAATAGGAACCAGAGAGAATGATATCAAGGTTCATGGAGAGGGGATCTCTGGACTCAGGCCTCTGAAACGCTTAACAAAGATTAAGAAAGAGAACAGAGACTCAACAATAAGGATTAATATGGATTTTAAGAAATTACATAAAGAGATAAAAATTATACAGAGAAATTGGGAAATAGTACTAATGGATGAGGACTTAGGAGGCGAGCTAAGAAAAACCAAAGGTGGTGATGGACGGAGCGTTGACAATACAAAACACGCACCCCCAGTCAACTGATCTGGGTTTAATCCATCCCCGTTCTTTAGCTCACTCCGCCACCCCAGTTCAGACATGGCCATATGCAAATCAGTCTGACCCTGTGCCTCATGGGAACAGTCCAGCCCGAACTGCCAAGCCATGTCTTCCCTGGACCGGAATCAAGCTTCCCAGGACCGGTTTCTGGCATTACAGCCGTCTTCAGCCGGGCTTGCTTGACTCCAGTGGCAAAGTGAGCAAGGGACTCACGTCTGAGCATACCCTGCCAACTTAGGGCGAACAAAGAAAAACCCAAGGTGGTGATGGACGGAGCGCTGACAATACAAACACTCACCCCCAGTCAACTGATCTGGGTTTAATCCATCACCGTTCTTTAGCTCACTCCGCCACCCCAGTTCAGACATGGCCATATGCAAATCAGTCTGACCCTGTGCCTCATGGGAACAGTCCAGCCCGAACTACCAAGCCATGTCTTCCCTGGACCGGAATCAAGCTTCCCAGGACCGGTTTCTGGCATTACAGCCGTCTTCAGCCGGGCTTGCTTGACTCCAGTGGCAAAGTGAGCAAGGGACTCACATCTGAGCATACCCTGCCAACTTAGGGCGAACGAAGAAAAAGCAAAGGTGGTGATGGACGGAGCGTTGACAATACAAACACACACCCCCAGGCAACTGATCTGGGTTTAATCCATCACCGTTCTTTAGCTCACTCCGCCACCCCAGTTCAGACATGGCCATATGCAAATCAGTCTGACCCTGTGCCTCATGGGAACAGTCCAGCCCGAACTGCCAAGCCATGTCTTCCCTGGACCGGAATAAAGCTTCCCAGGACCGGTTTCTGGCATTACAGCCGTCTTCAGCCGGGCTTGCTTGACTCCAGTGGCAAAGTGAGCAAGGGACTCACATCTGAGCATACCCTGCCAACTTAGGGCGAACAAAGAAAAACCAAAGGTGGTGATGGACGGAGCGTTGACAAAGAGGCGAGCTGCCAGACTCTCCACTGATTACATATCACACAACTTCATCGCCAGCAGATATGATGACCTCCAGTTATTTGAAGTCCATGCTAAAGGAACAATTAAACCAGTTAGCCAAACAAAACAAGAATGGGTTTTGAAAATGCTCCACGTGCTAGGCATGCAAACATGACATGAATACAAACGTTGTTGAACTATCAAATGGAAAAATGAAACTTATCAAAGAACAAATAACCTGTGAAACAAAACTTCTCGTACATGTATTGCAATGCACTTGCACAAACAATATGTAGGAAGCACCGCAAAAAAAGTAGAAATTAGAATCTAGCAACACCGTAGAGCTAAAAAAAAACAAGGGTTTTAGCTATCCAATCACTAAACACTTTTGGGAAAAACATGCACAACTCAAATTAAGAAACACAGAATCCAGAATGATCATCCTTATGGGCACAGAGGCACCCTGAGGCCATAATAAAGACGCAGGACTGCATGTACATTTACAGTAGAGGGTACTTCAGCTAAAGGGCGTCCACAACCAGAATACATTTTTAAAGGACTATCTCCTCTCATTACATGAGAATAACGACATAAATGAGAATTTAGAACTCAATAAATAAATAAATCATTTATGAAGTATGAACTTACAGCAAAGTGGGTGTGTGAGTCTCTGAGGGTCTGTGAGTTGGTGGTGAGTCTCTGAGTAGGTCTGTGAGTGGGTGAGAGAGAGCATGAGTGATTCTGTAAATGGTAGTATGAGTGTCTGACTGGGCTTGTGATTGGGAGTGAGAGTGTATGAGTTGTTCTGTAACTGGGGGCATAAGTGCCTGAGTGGGTTCTGCTTATTTTCTGCTCAATTTCTGACATTTTTTTCTCTTCACTTCTGAGTTTTATTTTGCCTCTTTCTGCTCATTTCTGACTTCTATTTTGAACTTTTTTGCTAGTTGCTGGCCTTTATTATCTCTTTTACTGCTGGTTTCTGAACCCTATTCTGCCTCTTTCAGCTCATTTCTGGCCTTTATTTTACGTCTTTCTGCTTGTTTCTGATTTCCATTTTGACTCTTTCTGCTCGTTGTTTACCTTTATTTTGCCTCTTTCTGCTCTTTTCCCTACTTTATCTTGCCTCTTTCTGCTTGTTTCTGACATTTATTTTTCCTCTTTCTCCTCGTTCCACTGGGACCATGAGGCAGCCACAAGGACCTAGCCGGCTCCCTGTTGGAGGCAGATTTGCTTGTGCACTGAGGAAGTTGCTGGCAATGCAGCGCCCTGCATGCAAGAGCAATCTTTCATCTCTTTCCATGCCCCCATGACTGCGGGCTGGGAAAGAGATGAAACCCCTGCTTACAGCGGGCGGTAACACTTTGACAGCTCCAGCCTACTGGAACCAGAGTGTTTAGTCTTGCTTCCCGAAAGGTAAAGCAAACAGCTGTGTCCTGGGGGTGGGCACCCTGGGGCATAGCAGGAACCAGCCCTGGGACATGGCGGTCCCCAGCGCCATATGTGGCTCCAAAAGAAAGGTCTCGAGGGGGTCCCCGGGGCTGAGAGCAGCCTGCGATAGGGGTCATGCGACACCCCTTTATTTCTTAAATAAAAAGAAAGCTCTGGTGAGGTGGTGGTCCCCTGGGTGTGGGGTTACACATGCCCCCACCAATTGTTTTATTTGCACCGGGAGTTGGTGTTCTCCGGGGCTCCCAGAAATCCAGGAGGGGGTCCTCGCGGCACCTCCATTATTTAAAAAAACGAAATTATGAAATGCCCCTGGGGGCCCTCTCGAAAACAAGCTCGGGAGCCTGCGCTTGTTTTTTTGTTTTTTAAACGGATTTAGCGAATTCACAGCAAACTATTTTGTTTTAAAAAAAATATATTTTATCCTGCTACGGGCTTTGGCGTCACAGTATTCCTATCCTGCCCCCTTTATTTTTTATTTGGGACTCAGTTGAAGCCGATTCCCAAGATGCCTTCCAACTCTTCCTGGTTGAAGTATTGGCAACCAATTAGAGCTCTGCAGGTCTCTGCACAAGCTCGTTATTAGTCACAAATTACCCACAATCGCAGATATCCTTATTTGGTTTTCCTTAAATGTCTCAACAACATACAACCAAGTAACAAAAAGCACAATCTGCAGACCAAAAGCTAGCTTTCTGCCAAATTTGATGGAATTCCATCCAGCAGTTTGGGATGTAGTTGTGTTCAAAGCTTCTATGGGAATTAATATGGGATATGTGGATATATATTTTGACCCTTAGCAGTCAGGCCTCTGCCTCTTACTTACTTCGGAAACAGCCTTGTCAGCCAAGGTGGACAACCTTCAAATGCTGTCAGATAAAGGAGATCTCTCTGCTCTGATGCTGTTCATGGTCAAATTCTGGCCTTCTGTCAGTAGCCCAGAGAGGCACTAGTTGATATATTGCTGCAGGATCTTAACCACAGATGGTAACAAGGATATTGGATGGAAGTTATGGAGTTATCAGCACGGTTTCTTTTAGTACTGGCCTTATCAAGTTTTCTTACTTTCTTCTGGTACATGTCCACTGATAAGGGAGTGATTATAGAACATCAGTAATGGGGGAACAATGGTCTCAATTAATGCTTTCCAATGGGCTGGGGGAAAGGTTAGCAGGTGGACCTGATGGAATCAAGCTGGCAATGGTTGAAAACTGTTCAAAAGATTGTGGTTTTCATTGTTCCAAATTCAATCTCTGTACTACAGTGTTAATTTGGAGAAATAACTACCATCAGCAGAGATGAACCTTCTCAGGTTCAAAGAGTCAAGAACAGTGGATATTTTGTCTTCAAAGAAGTTGAAAAGCCTATCTGCCAGCTTCTGGGCATTCTTAATGAAGACCTTTGCACATTTATTAGCGGACAAATCGCAGAAAATTTGATACATTTCTCTAACAGAGTTTCCTGTAATCATGATTTTATTGTTATAAAAAGTATTTTTCGCAGACCTGAGTCATTTTTTTATTCCTTCAGGGCATTTTTCAGCGCCTCCTTAGCTGATATATAATATTCCTGACTCCAGAGACACTCCAGTATTTATAGCCCGACTTAGCTTCTCTTAAGACTGGCAGGTGTCACAGGTCAGTAGGAGTGGATCTGTTGTTGTTAAAACTTTTAAACAGTAGGACTGTATCCAGAACTTTCTCTATCCACTCAGTATAATTGGCATACCCTGCTATCTGTGACTGTGGAGAGTTATTAGGGTTAGCATCCTAAGGCTTGATGCCAGGTCTGAGATGGGAGGTTTTCTCCATGGCCGAGTCATTTGTATTTTAGATAGCTGTGTTTTTCTGTCCATCACTCTTGGAACAAATTTAATTAGGCAAGAGATCATACCAGCAGGTGCTGTTCATTCAGAGGATACAACTTTCTTGTCCAAAGATCTAGTATGTAACCCTTCATGTGAGTAGGCCCCTTAACTAGCATTGAAAGACAGTAAGAACTTAAGGTTACTGGTGAGGGCTAAAACTCTACTTAAGCAGCAATCACACTCCTCAACCGAATAAAGTCACAAGCAAACCTCAAATTAACCTGTGCTCAATCCTCTGGTAGGTAGCCACAGAGCAGTCAGGCCTAATGAGACTTTGAGTCAATATGTAAAGTACTTTTGCAACACTTCAACACTAATAAAATGAAAACACAGTATTAAAAGGATCTCATACTAAATTAGAATATTAGAGTAGATTTTTTTTTATTTCTTTTTATTAAACAAAAAAAGACATTACAAAAAGAAAATCAACTTTCAGGTGAATGCATTCAATTTCAAAGCATGGAGCATAGCAACACAGTTCAGGATCAAGGAATCATCATCAATAACTGTGTCAAGGGGAATCCTGTGCTTCTGAGTCTAATCTTAAAAAATAAGAGAGTCTCCCAGAAACCAGAAAGGACCGGGTATCAATAGTATAAGCAAAGAGAATTCCTTTCTGTGTTGTTATACTTCTAATTGGTGACCAAAAGGCCTACACACAAGTCATTTTTACTTTGTATTCAAATGTGACACTGATAATTATTACTACAAAACACTAGATTTACTTTTGTCTCTCAGATTTTATTTACTTAATTTTTTTTCGTATTGGGTAAAAACATAATCTAGTCATGCATTCATTATATAACATGATCATGATCATGTGCTCTGGTACATAATATAATAATCTATCTAACAATTCCACTTTACGGTCGCTACCACAGAGTCACTGATGCTTATACTTTGATAAAAATTTGGCATAAATCACAAATCAATTAATAAACATAATACATAAAATCAATTAATGAACATATTGCATAAATATACAAACAAAAAAGTCCTTAGTCGACGCGTTTCGGTGCTTTTGTAGTGTTGTGGCACCTTCCTCAGCACAGACAAGTTAAAAACAAGTATTTTCTTCTTATTTAGTTAGTGAGATCTTGGTCCTTCTCATCAATGTTGAGGCCAATTAAATGTCGTGTTTGTTGTCGTTATGGAGCCAATTAAATTTTTAGGCCACAAATTAAAAAAAAAGGGGAGGCTCGTATCTATGGTGTCTTACTATCATAGCTGCGTTTTTCAATCGGCACAGAATATTTGGTAGACCCCGGTACACCCGATGCCAATAACCTTAAGGCACATCACTTAATCCAGCTTGTTATTTTCACGCCGTCCTCTGATATTGGGACGATGATCCGGGTGTCGTGAAATTTTGCCTTCTTAATATGATGGCCCACTTCTTCTGTGATACCGTATTGTTTCGTTCGGGTATCGTCTGGCACCGTCTCACTCCCCTGCTTCTCAAGCAGGGGAGTGAGACGGTGCCAGAAAATTTCACGACACCCGGATCATCGTCCCAATATCAGAGGACGGCGTGAAAAGTAAATAAAATCTGAGAGACAAAAGTAAATCTAGTGTTGTGTAGTAATATTTATCAGTGTCACATTTGAATACAAAGTAAAAATGACTTGTGTGTAGGCCTTTTGGTCACCAATTAGAAGTATAACAACACAGAAAGGAATTCTCTTTGTTTATACTTCTGAGTCTAATCACATCACTGGCGGCACACAAATTCCTCCCCGGTGACTATTCCATGCATCCCAAACCTTACTCCACTTCTCCGGGCAGCCCCTGGCCACATACACCGATCTCTCCCGGAACATCCACCAATCAAGATCTTCAGACCATTTCTTAAGCCTAGGCGGCTGACTGGCACCCCAAAGTTGAGCAATATTACGTTTGGCCACCATATAGGCTAAAGTCACCCATTGCTTCTGGTAAACATTCAGGTCAGTCGGCTCCCACACATTCAGCAGTCATCTCCGGGCCTCCGGCCGGATCTCAGCACCTAAAACTTCTCTCAACTCCTCATGGACTTTTGTCCAATACCTCTGAATATCATCACAATACCAAAGGATATACATCAATGTGCCGACCTCCCCACAACCTCTTCTACAGACTCCACTCTCGGCTCTCCCCATTCGTACCAGACGAGGCCCCGTTATGTAGGATCTATGCAATATCTTTAACTGCACAAGCCGGAGCCGCATCTGGATAGCTACCACTTTGGGGGACGACACCGCCTCTGTCCAATCCTCATCATCAAGCTCCAACCCATCTGCACTCCACTGAGCCCTGAGACGCACCAAGGTGTCATCCGAGTTATTAACTAACTTCCTATAGATCAGCGAGATGGTTTTTTCAGGAATATGACCATCCAGCACATGGTCCTCAAGAGGAGATGCCTCTGGAAGCTCGGTACCCTTGGGAACATGAGTAGTGAGAGCGTGCCTAACCTGCAGATAGTGAAAGTACTTGTTGTGATGTAGCCTATACTGCTGTACAAGGGATTCAAACATGAGTTCTGAGTTCTTATCCCATACAACTTTAACCTGCGTGATCCCAATGAGATCCCATCTATCGAATCCCTTGGACCTCCACAAACTGCCCAACCTTTCGGAATTCAAGAGGGGGGTCGCAAGTGTCAATTTGCCCTCCCACCCGAGACCTCTATTGGCAGGGTGCCATACCTGCACCGCATGTGCGGTCGGGCCAGTTAAGGGAAACCTCCCGGGCCTAGCGTACAAAGCTCGGTCAAACATCCCGCCCAGAGCCTTCCATAGCATATCCTGGATCCCCGGGGAGTCCGTAGACAATATTATTCACCACTGCCAGCTGCGAGGCCCAATAGTACTTCCGCAGGTCCGGGAGCCCGATTCCACCGTCACACCACGGAAGGGTCAGTTTATTGAAAGCGATTCAGGCCCCACCCTCCCAGAGGATCTGTCTCTGGAGAGCCTCTATCTCCTTGAAGTATGCGGCCGGTACCGGGTCCATAGAGTTTTGCAAAACATACAAGAACCGAGGCAGAGCCATCATCTTGAAGAGGGCGGCCCGCCCTAGCAGGGAGAGTGGAAGAGTCTTCCAACGCTCCACGTCCTTCTTGCATCTATTCAGTGGAAAAGCCAGATTTCTATCATACCGTAACATCGGATCCAGTGTGATAAATATACCCAGGTACTTGAACCTAGAGTAGATTTTAATAAATAAAACAAGACCTAAATTACAAAATGCCAGTCAGTAGAAAAGGAGATATGCCAGATTTCACTGAAAATAGAGCCAAAAAGCACCAAGCGCCAACTGTGGATATCTGATCACCAAACCGGAACAAATTCACAATTTGAGGCCGAGTGTGATGGAACGTATGTGGGCAACAGGGATCCAGTTAGGCCTGCTTTAGAAGAGTACCTTAATTTCTAGTTGCAGGGAATTGCAAGGTCCCGTGACGAGGATGCGTTGCGCAGCCAAGGCGATGTGTTGGGTCCAGGGGTCTGCGAGGCTGTGATGCAAGGTCCTGCATCGTTGTCATTGTCTTCCATTTTACCTTTCTTGCTTTATTCCCTCTAATGGTCCATTTCTTCCGTTTTGCCTTCCTGCCGTCCTTCCTCCCTTTCTTAGCCTTCTTCCTTCCTTTTTGTCTGCCTTCCAACCTTCTTTGTTAGCCTTCTTTTCCTTTTTCCTTCCTTCCTTCCTTTTTCTTGCTTTCATTTTCAAAGGCGAGGCTAGCAGTCAATGCCAGACTGATGGCTTTTCTAAGTCTATGTTAGCCAAGACCTTTTGATTTTATTAAAAGTGTGTATAACATAGCTACCTACTTATAGGGGTTTTCAACCAGACTTCATCCATTAGTGTGTGATTGTGTCATTCACATGTTTCTTCCACAGACCCCAGCAATGTTAGCCCACTTCAGCCATTGACTGACTTTACCATGAGTTACGGCATGCCGCCCTTTCACAAGGAGCACATCCACACCCAAAGTGGTTCCCTTCATAGCTGGTTGTATCATGGGAATGTGCACTTTTTTGATTCCAGAAAAACACTTTTGCCAATATTTTTATTAGATTTAGTGAGGGCCCAGCAGCTTCCCAAACAATAAAGTTTTGCAAAAACCATAACAAAACAAAAGAAAACTGCCAAAAGTCTGGTGGCCAATGCCAGATTTCTTGGCTTTTCCAATGCTTGTTTCTATTGCTCCCAAGAGCCAACACGGTGGGTAGGAGGGAGGTCAACAACACCTCTGCACAATACAGATGACCAAAAATGATAAACTGTATATTATTAAAGACAGGCAGATTACATAGCAGAACCTCATGTCCTAAACACATATTACATTCATGTTACAAACGTCAGAAGTCTGAGAGGCTGGGCGTGTCTTAATAGATCTGAGGCTGAGACCATGGCTGTGTACATGCAGATCTATGTGCAGCAGGTGTATTAAATATGCATCTATAATCAGATCTCCTAAAGGACTGCAGAGTCAAATCTAAGCAAAAAGCGACGGGAAAGAAGGGAGAGTGCAGTACAGACCCACACAAAATAATACATCAACATAAAAGAGCATCATAATAGTCCTGCGGATGCCTTCAGAATACAGCAGGACTATTTTAATATTTAATACTGTGCCTTCTCGACTCTGTAATTTTATGTTATGCTTTTCTCTCAGCCATCTCTGTAATATTCACTTCCTGACTGCAACAATCACTACCATACTGTAAAGCGCCTTATCACCTGATTGTATGTCTAGTGTGTGCTATGTAAAAATTCAAATAAGTTCCAAATCTGGGATTGAAATAAACATGGGCTGGGTCTTGGCAGGAGTGTGAGGCAACAAGTACTCATTTATTCTTGGCGCCTGTGGATGGTAAGGCCACCAAAAACCATTAAGTCTCTTGGCTGAGCAGTCTGTCCCACTGTATATGGCAGCAACCAGGCCTCAGGCTCAACTTTGAGAGGTAAAATAAAACCTTCCTCCACTGGAAACTTCAGCCATCAAACCGAGCCTGCCTCTTTTGGTTACATCTATTGAGATAGGGTGGGTTCGGGGACCTTCAGCAGAAATCTCCGAAAATTCGAAAACCTGCATATGAGCGATT
Organism: Lissotriton helveticus; assembly: GCF_964261635.1. Taxonomy (NCBI): domain Eukaryota; kingdom Metazoa; phylum Chordata; class Amphibia; order Caudata; family Salamandridae; genus Lissotriton; species Lissotriton helveticus. The sequence goes on along the minus strand of NC_136063.1, from coordinate 408,629,207 downwards.
GAAATCCTAGCAAGCATGGCTCAGCATTTTCATCCCTCTGAAGAGGAAAAAATAAAAACTATTCACGGAGCTATAACAATATTTTTAATTTAAACTTTAAAAAAACAACTTGGTTTGTAGTGTGTGTGAATCAATAAAATAAGGCGAAGAACACCAGGCTCCCACAAAAACACAGCTTGACATTTAACTTCGGTCTTTGAATGCCTAGCAAATGTGAAGATAAGTTTTAAAGGCCCAGTTTATTACAGAAAATGAGTTAGTGGAAGAATACTGTAAACACGACTTTAGAATGGGAAGGTGCGAACTCAAGCTGCACAGCATGAAGAAAATAAAGCCAGCAAATCGAAAAGCAGAATACATGAGTTACAAACCACAAATCCAATAGCAAGCCACAGGCGGAATGCATTCCCTGGTCAACTTTCTGAAAGTTCCCATGATGTCTTTAACATAGCCAGACATCTGCACTGCCTGGTACCCGACGACCTAAAAAGAAGTGCCAGATAAAAGGAGCAGTGGAAGGACACAAGTGCTTGGTCCATGCTCTAGGAGGGACATACACAAGAAGCAAAAGTGAATGACACACGTGCCAACATCTGAAAAGTAAGCAAATAGGAGTGACAATGAAGCCAACCAATGTTAAGCAATTGGTGGCCTTTAAGCCCCCTGTATGTAAACAAAATGTCTCAAAAGGCACAGCACATGCGCTTTCTCAGGAGACACCTAAAAACAGCACAAAAAGTGTTCAACTATGGCAGTTTTGTAGTTGTTCCATAGTGCAGCACTTAAAAATATCTACTTTATAATATCTGGCTTAGAGACAGTCTTAGCTGTCTTCGTATGCTTCTGTAAATAGGAAAAAGTAAAGCAAAATATACAGGGTCTGATTCACAAAGGTAAACTTACACTTTTGTTATTCAGAAACTATGACTTAATAGTAAGTTTATGATTGCGGAGATTTCGGAGACTCCGCAGTAGGGGCAGAAAGCTCCACTTATAAAAGTATAGGCCTGCCCTCTTGTGAATGCAGAGAACATAATTACTAATGCATTCATTCTGGTTGGGTTGCTGTTGCTGTTTGGTAAACACTCCTCACAGGCACCACGACAAGGCCAAGTGGGAAATACCAGCAATTTTGAAGGGCATTGGCATCATTGCTCGCACCTTCAGCCACAGTTTATTGCTGCAGCTTTGCATGACAGTGCTCAGGGTCCTTCTGCATCCACCATGCTAATCTCTGCTGCGAGTCTACACACTGCCCATGAAGTGGCAACTTGCTAGTAGCTTGAGTGCATATATATCGCTGACCATTCATTGCAAGTAGAGTGTCAGAGGAGCTTCTTATAAAAGTATAGCTGACTAATTTTCACTGCATACCAAGTTTTATGAGCAAGGCTCGAATATATGCATACAGTGGAAAACGTTGTTTACTTCAACTTTATTTCAGGAGTAGGAAGGCACCAACCTACAGAAAAGGTATAGCCAAAAGATAATAGGTCTGTGTTATAACTAAAAGTGCTGCTTCAATGATTAATGATTATGTGTGTGTGGTATTGTGGATGGGGAAGTGGATGATTGAAAGAATTAGTTAATGAATGGATATTTCCATCCATGCACTCACTCATTCGTCTGTGTCTTTGGTCATTTACCCTTACACTTACATATTAATTAATCTACCTTTTGTTCATTCCTCCATTCACCCTGTCGCCCATCCACAATATCACTCACACACAAACTTAACCAATTAATGAATGGGCACTTGTAAGCCTTAACTGTTGTCTGTGTACACTGCTTGTTTACAAACAAAATCGTGCTCTCTATTTCCAACTAGTAAGCGGGTTTAAAAAATAAAGTCATTATTTATAAATGTGAAGTCTTAGTACTCTAGTAGCAGATGCCCCAGAGAAAAGTCGATATTTTTGTTTTTGTTTAAGTTTTCAAGTCTATAAGAGATCTCAGGCTTCTTAGACTAAATCCAAGCCCCATTCTCAGCCTTGCTCAAGGACAAAAAGAACTGTTTGGCCCTCTAAATGTCCTGAGGAGCACAGGGACAGGAGGATTACTTTTTATTTCATATTTGTTTTTGGAGAGTGTAAGATCCCAAAATGTGTTGCCAGAAATTCTGAGCTTGAGGTTTGAAACTGAGCTGTAGCTGCAGTGTGCCTGAGCTTTTCGCTGCATTGTGCCTGAGCTTTTCCAGGCATCCCAGTCCTCTCCTAGATGTAGTTTCAAAATGTGTGAACTGATTAAAAATGCAATTTCTGAATCTTTGCTCTATGGAAATGGACTGCTGCAAATTAAGAAACCCCAGCTGGCAAAAACTCTCTGGATTTTGATGGAGCAGAAATGTTGCACTGCAGTTAGGGTTGGTCCTCTGTATTTCCCCTTTATTAGTAGACCATGACCTATTAGGGAGCATAGGGGGCTCTTTTCTGTGCATCAGCAGGCAGTTTCATCAACACATCCAATGGTTGGGAGATGAGCGTCCACAGTGCGTGGCCGTGAGAGATAGACTCGCCAGATTAGACAGTGGGAATCCTGAGCTAACAAATCTTTATGTTGCACTTCTCTTTCAGCATATTGTTGCAGGGATTCTGCTCAGATACAGAACTGTGCACAGAGACCCAGGACCTCGGTGAATTGTGGTGGACCAAAAAACTCACCTCAGTGCCTAGAAACCCTAACCAACTAGCATCAGTGTCACATTAGGTCTTAGTCCTATAGCAAAGGAACCAATGATTAGACAACCCAGAACATGCAATTTAGATTATACTCAGGAATGGTGGGAAGCAAGAACACTCTTTCGTTTGTTATTTTCATACCAGTCCACAAAAGGAGTAAAAAGAGACACAGGAAAGGTTAAAATATTTATTTTAACGACGTGCTCTAAGATGCAGTATCTTTGCTAACATAAGCAGACCTATGATTATTAGAAATATTATGATCTGCATTGTTACAATTCCATAAAACACAAAAGGAGAAATCATATTTCAATGATGGTGAAAACAGGTCTTATAGTGCTATTGGAACACCCTCCCTAGATAGGAACTATGTTTTATAAAATATAGAAGGTCTCTTAGGCTTGTGTGGGGGACCCCATACCTCCAAGACCAGCAGGTGTGAATCACATAAGGATCTGCAAAAGCTCTCTGTCTCTCTGGAAAAACGGGATTCTTCCAAGTGTCTGAAATCATGCTTTCAGTGCAATATTAAAGGCGACAGAATCGTGTTGGCTGTAGCTGCATGTATGTTATGTCTAAAACATGAGCCGATCAGCCAGTACAACAGCTACCTTGTTATGATAACCTTGGAGGCTTTAGCACTCACTGTGCAGACTAGGGTCGCGATGTAAGTCTACGGATGCCGAAAACAAGCCATTCTCATGTGAAGCATTTCACGCAGCCTAACCTACAGCAACAGCTATATGCAGTGTTGTGTGCAAAAGCAGCAAAAAGGTAAAATGGCGTTTCAACTTCTAATAAGCCTATGCTAACATAGCAATGTGCGCAACAAGGCCCAGCCCTCACTACAATATCATTGTAGAGAAATCTTTTCTGGACAAGTATTTTTAAAACATGGAGCCTGTTTAGAGTTTGTTGACGGGTTAATCTTTCACAAACGTGACGTATAGCCTGTCTGCCATACTACAAGTGACAATGTATTTAATGCACTTGTAATAAAATAGATGGGCCGATTACGAGTTTGGCCACCACCCCAATCCCACATCGCCAAACAGGGCCGCAGCCCACCCACCAGATTGCGAGTGAAATCGCAGTCTGGCAGGTGGCGTGGCGGTTCTGCGGCAGTTCAGTAAAAAGGCTCAAATGGGAGCCTTAATGCTGCATTAACGCAGACTGCCACATCACGTTCCAGCGTAGCATGGACTGTGAAGACCATGCCGTTCTGGAACTAGGGGTGCATGCACACAGGGTGAACATGCACCAACATGCAAGGGGGGCCCTGTAGGGCCCCCTCTGTTTCTTGACCGCCAGCAGTTTCATGGAGTAAGAACCTCCATGAGACCGCTGGAGGTCAGGAAACTCATAATATGCATGGGGGTGCCACAGCAGCTATGCCAGCATATTGTGAGCTCCTGACAGCCATGCTACCACCGGAGAACGTGGTTCCCAGGTGGTTGTGGTGGTCCAATGGCGGCCCAACCACCAAAGTTGTAATACTGCAGTCGGACGCCAGTGCGGGCGGGGACTGAACCACCAAGCCGTGTCACCCTGAGTTTTGCAGGCCACATACCACCAAACTTATAATCAGAGTAACCTGTTCACCGAACTTAAGTCAGGGTTATAGGTCCTTTAAGTAAAAACACATATATTAACCTCTAGCTTTCAAGTGTACATAGAGATTTGTATCAAATGTATTCCTTCTTGTGATCTCTTGGGTTTCATAACTTTAAGATGGGATTGTTTTTTGCATTTATGCCTTGAAAGAATCAAACCTAATTTTAAGGACTTAAGTTCCCAACCACCTTTGTAGCTATAACATCTCCCCATTTTCTCTTTGCCCCTTAAAGTTTCCCTGTTTATCCATGATCCTGTGGGACCCCTCAAGCTGCAAATGTGGAACTCCTCAAGAACCCCCTTTGTGTGCCCTCAGATGGAGAGAATCTCCATTGATCTCCTTACACAGTAATCTGGAGGAGTACCCTTTTTGACTTCCAATGTACTTGTACAGTGGTGCCACCTACTGGCCTCCCTCTGAATAATGTCCGGTTGGTGGGGCCCTTTGTATTTATTTCTTTATTTTTGGAGCAAATGCTCAGAAGATTTTTGAGTAGTGATTGTGAACATCAGAGTGTGTGCCCATGGCAGATAGTTTCCGATCACTGGCCGTGAACCTTCCATTAGGATTGCCATCAACAGTGGACATCTTTATATCCACAGGCCCTGGTTTAATACTGCACTGTACTGTAATATTGTTTTATTGTGTAGTTTGACTGTGTCTTTTTACTGTTTGGCTTGCTGGACTGCAACTACATTAATATATTTTAGGATGTTATTAAAATGTTGAACCTTAAATGAATCACAACTCTAGGTGGCCTTTCTCTTCTTTTTTTAGCTGTGGTGCCTGTGTTGTACTGAGTCTAGGATTAGCCCTGTACCATCTCCATTAAGCTAAGCCTTGAGTGCTCATCCATGTTCATCCAGTGAATGAAGGAGGTTTGAGAGGCCAAGCTTCTCATGCAGACCAAATACCCGGTGTCCTGGTGGTCTTTGATTGTGCCTGATTTTCCCTGCAACTTGAAGGATTGGGGGGGAAAGTGTTGTTTCCAGTTGGGCATTATTTGAGTACAGTCAGGTGTACATTTGCTCTAGTTGACTGATAGGGTTTGTGTCATTGGTATCTTTATTTGGCCTGAAATTACTTAATTTTGGAATTTGCAATATTTCATATTTTTTGTCTGTTTTGTGAACTCAACACTGTGCTTCTAGGTTAATACTTATTGGTATTTATTAATGTACCTAAATGATGACAGCAAAACACAATATTACAGTGGCCATTTCAATGAATCTGTTTGCTCTACAGTCCTTGGGCACAATAAATAGCCTGATTCATAAAACCTGCGGGAATCTAAAACCCAGGAAAACGCCATTATATTGCTGAGTAGATAACTGTTACCATGACATTGTATATCCCTGTATCCATGCTTGCCTGCAGCATGAACCTGCTACCTTTAGCCAGCCATTTCTTTTCTCTATTATCGTAGTTTGAAATATGAATCACCCAGTCATATAATAAACACACACTTTTACTTCTCATACACTACTATTTGAAACAGATTAAATATGAGCCATTTTTGCAAACCCAGAGCAAGGAACTTGCTTGCTGAAATATTGCATGACGTGGAACTTGTTCTTATGTCTCATTTTCATTTCACCATCTCTGACAATCTTCACTTGGACATGAGACCATTTACAAAGAATGTTAACTAAAAAAAATCATGTCAGTGACCATGCCATGAGGGATGTACTTTGTGAGGTTATGAGCAGTGCATCTTGTGGGCATAAGTCATAATTTGCTCAGGTAACTATAACTGCTGAATATCTATGGTTTTGTACGAGTGAAATCTGAGCCTAACTATAGCGTCCCTATAACCTTTAATTTTTTTCAGTGAATTATTAAGGATTTTTTAATTCTATTTCCTAACTATAACGTCCCTGTAACCACATGGTTTTTTCAGTGAATTTCAATGGTTTTTCAAATTTTCTTTCCTAACTGTAATTATTGACAGTGGGTGTGCGAGTGCCTGTATAGGTAGAGTAACAGGTGTGTGAGTTTCTGAGAGGGTGAGTGAGTGTGTGAATGAGTGTCTGAGTGGGTCTATCAGTGGGTACATCAGTGTTTGTGTGGGTCTGTGAGTGGGTGGACAAGTCTCTGAGTGGGGGTATGACTCTCAAATTAGGTTTGTGACTGAGTACATAAATTCCTGAGAGGGTCTGTGAGTGGGTGCATACGTGTATTAGTGGATCTGTGAGTGGGTGTATGAATCTGTGACTGAGTTTGTGACTGGGCGTACTACTCTCAGTGCATCTGTGAGTGAGAGCTTCATTGTCAGACTGGGTCTGTGAATGTTTTTTGTTTTTTTGCTGAAATTCGCCATTTTACCATGATGTTACACAGGGGGGGGGGGGCTGTGCTGGTGGTCACAATAAATTCACAACTATAACGTGTGGAATAAAACCTGTTTAGCAAATTATTGTATGCATATGGAGTTCCTGAAAAATGCTTATATGTCTCCCATGGGGTCAGGACACATCCACCCTGACCCTTTATACAAAGTTCTGCCATTTCATTTCAGCCCCAGTGACTGTTCCGATGAGGTAAAATTGCTGCTGCAACTCTCTGCTTAGGTTGTGACCAGCCAATCACAGCATTCCTGTTGGTACAAATCTTGTGTAGACACTCAACAACAATCACATTGGCAAAGATACAGACACACAAAGTCACTGGAGACATTTCCTTGACGTCCTTACACAGCTGTAGTGTAGGAGATGCACTACACATTTACCCAACAAGGTAGTACTTACTAATGATCCAGTAGAAAGTATTCAAGTTGGGTGGAGGTGTTGCACAAAATGGTGGTATCTTCTTGGATAAGTACGCATGGCAGGATTCATTCTAGCATGATGCTCATTTAATAGAAATGGAACCTCAACTGGAAGCACTTACAGATATAAACAAAGGAGGTGGCGATGTTGAAGCTCCACTTCTGTAAAGTACCAAGCATCCTAACTTCGTACACTTCCAAGGCAAAGAAGGTGTATTTTCTCTGCATTTCCATTGAAAAGTTATCTATAATCTGTGATAGAGGTGTTTGTTTCCTTGCTTTTCACAAGCGCAATATCTCATGTAGTGTCTGCGTCGAGCAGGTTCTTTCTTGTCATCTGCTGCTGAGACTAGAGATTGTGTTCTAAACTTTTAAAAACTAGAAGTGCGTAAACTTTCCTAAAAATCCCACCCAATCGGTCCCGCCCCATATTTATTAGCAGTATGCAACATCTTCCCATCCTTTTCCCAGGATGGTGGACAAGTAACTAAAAGGCCCACAGAGCGCATTTTTTTCAGATTTTGGAGACGGTATCCTAATGCCTAGGAATACAATTGCTTCTCTGCCAAACAAAGAAGCAATTACTTCAGGAAAGCACAAATCATCCAAATGCACAAAACAAAGGCCCCTTCTTGGATAAATATGCAGGGCAGGATTCATTCTGGGATAATCCTAATTTCACAGAAATGAAACCTCAACAGGTTACACGTAGGAAATAAGTATTAAAGAACCGTTAAAATTCACAGAAAAAACAACGGTTGCAAGAATGTTGTAGTTAGAAACTAGAATTTAAAAAAACGTAGAAATTCACTGAAAAAGCCAACGGTTACATGGACGCTATAGTTAAGCTCAGATTTCACACATTCAAAACAATAGAAATGTAGCAGTTATAGTTACTTGAGCTAACCTCAACTTATGCTCCCACAATGCACTGCTTATGACCTCATCTATTACATCACTCATGACATGGTCAGTGAGTTACTCATGATATCACCAATGACATCTCAAATGATATCACTGACGACATGACTGATGACATCAGTCACAGAATCACTAACACACCCACTTACACCACATACAACACCTCATACACCCACTCAGACACAACCACTGATATACCCATTCACAGACCCATACAGTCACACACCCCTTCACTGATCATGAGAGTCACTCCTACATCAACTCACCCATGCAGCCACTAATGCCACCACTAAGTCACATTTACAGCCACTCATATACCGACTCACTGACTAATACAGCCACTCACACATCTATTGTACAGACATACAGACACTTACATACCCACTCATACTCCCATACAGCCACTCACCCACTGAATCAATTACCCATACAGCTACTCACACACCTACTCTCTCAACCATACAGTCACTCACATAGCTACTCCCTCACCCATACAGATACTCACATACCCACTCACTTAAACATTTACTAACATGTATTTACTCACCTATACAGTCACTTAGACAAGCACATATTCTCCCACACAACCTCTCTCATACTCACTTAAACATCCACACAGCCACTCACACACCCATTCACTCACTCACCAATCCAGCCACTCACACACTCACTCACTCGTATACCCACTTACACACCCATTCATGCACCCATATCTCCACTTATGTACCCTATCACTCACCCATACAGACACTTATGTACCTGCTCAGTCACCTATTCATCCACTCATGCACCCTCTCATTCACCATTTACAGCCACTGATACACCCACACATACAGCCAGTTATTCACCCTCTCATTCACCATTACAGCCATTTACATATCCACTCAGTCATGTGTACAGTCTCTCACATACACACTCACTCTGCTATACACCACTTACACACCCACTCACTCACCCATATAGGCACTCCCATAGCCACTCCCCTTAGTATATATGTTTAACAGTGAGTAACCTTTAGAAAACACTCTAAATCACTGGGTGATGTCATCAGTGATGTCAGTTGAGATGTCATGAGTGATTTCATTTGAGATCTCATCAGTCATGCCATCAGTGATGTCACTGACCGTGTCATGAGTGATGTAATATATGAGATCATAAGCAGTGCATTGCGGGGGCATAAGTTATAGTTAACGAGGGTAACCATAACTGCTGAATTTCTCTGGTTTTGTTTGATTGAAATGTGAGCCTAACTATAATGTCCCTGTAACCTTTGTTTTTTTTCAATGAATTTCTAATAAAAAATGTTTTATTTCCTAACTATGAATTTCAATGGTTTTTCACATTTAATTTCCTAACTGTAAATTGTAACCTTTCAGAGTGAGTGTGTGAGTGCCTGTATAGGTAGGTTAGTGGATGTGTGAGTCTCTGAGTGGGTGTGTGAGTGTGTGTGTGAGTGTCTGAGTGGTTTCACTGAATATACATAGATATAATCACACATTTAAGGTTTTAGGTTTAGGGCTGGGTGGGGGTTTTAGGTCCAGGGTTGGGTAGGGGTTTAGGGATGGGCAGGGATATAGCTTAGTAAAGGTATTTTATGGTGTAGGGATGTAAGGGTATTTTTAGGGTTTAGGGGTGGCTAAGGGTATTGGGTGGTAGGGGTATTTTTAGTCTGTAGGGGTAGGTATGGGTATTGGGTGGTAAAAGTATTTTAGGGTTTAAGGGATGGGTAAGGGTATTGGTGGTAAGGGTATTTTTTGGGTTTTAGGGTGGGTAAGGATATTAGGTGGTACGTGTGTTTTTAGAGTTTAGGGGTGGGTAAGGGTATTGGGTGGTGAACGTATTTTAGGGTTTAGTAATGGGTAGGGGTATAAGGTGGCAAGGATGTTTAGTTTTTAGGGTTTAGGAGTAGGTGAGGGTATTGGGTGGTAAGGGTATTTTTAAGTTTAGGGGTGGGCAAGGGTATTGGGTGGTGAAGGTGTTTTAGGTTTTGGGATGGGTAGGGGTATCAGTGGTAATGATGTTTTTAGGAGTGGGTAAGGGTGTTGGTGGTAAGGATATTTTTAGGTTTTAGTGGGGAGTAGGGGCATTGGGTGGTAAGGGTGTTTTTAAGGTTTAGAGGTGGGTAAGGGTATTGGGTGGTAAGGGCCAGTTGCTGGCCTTTATTTTCGCTTTTACTGCTGGTTTCTGAACCCTATTCTGCCTCTTTCAGCTCATTTCTGGCCTTTATTGTACCTCTTTCTGCTTGTTTCTGACTTCCATTTTGCCTCTTTCTGCTTGTTTCTGACTTTTATTTTTCCTCCTTCTCCTTGTTCCCCTGGGACCATGGGGCAGCCTTAAGGACCTAGCCGGCTCCCTGTTGGAGGCAGATTTGCTGGTGCACTAAGGAAGTTGCTGGCAATGCAGTTCCCAGAACACAAGAACAAAATGTCATCTCTTTCCCTGCCCCATGACTGCGGGCTGGGAAAGAGATGAAACCCCTGCTTACAGCGGGAGGTAACACTTTGACAACTCCAGCCTACTGGAACCAAAGTGTTTACTCTCGCTTCGCCAAGGTAAAGCAAACAGCTGTGTCCTGGGGGTGGGCACCCTGGGACATAGCAGGAACCAGCCCTGTGGCCTGGCGGTCCCCAGAGCAATATGTGACTACAAAAGAAAGGTCTTGAGGTGGTCCCCGTGGCTGAGAGCAGCCTGCGATAGGGGTTGTGCGACACCCCCTTCTTTCTCAAAAAAAGAAAGCTCTGGGGAGGTGGTGGGACCCTGGGTGTGGGGCTACACGTGCCCCCACCAATTGTTTTATTTGCACCGGGAGTTGGTGTTCTCCGGGGCTTCTAGAAATCCAGGAGGGGGTCCACACGGCCCTCTCCATTATTTAAAAAAAAAAAATTGAAATGCCCCCGGGGGCCCTCTCGAAAACAAGCTCGGGAGCCTGTGCTTGTTTTTTATTTTTTAAACGGATTTAGCAAATTCACAGCAAATTATTTTGTTTTAAAAAAAATGATTTTATCCTGCTAGGGGCTTTGGCATCACAGTATCCTATCCTGCCCCCTTTATTTTTTATTTGGTACTCAGTTGAAGCTGAGTCCCAAGATGCCTGCCAACACTTCCTGGTTGAAGGTTTGGCAGCCAATTAGAGCACTGCAGGTCTCTGCACAAGCTCGTTATTAGTCGCAATTACCCACAATCGCAAATATCCTTATTTAGTTTTCCTTAAATTTCTCAACAACATACAACCAAGTAACAAAAAGCACAATCTGCAGACCAAAAGCTAGCTTTCAGACAAATTTGATGGAATTCCATCCAGCGGTTCAGGGTGTAGTTGTGTTCAAAGCTACTATGGGAATTAATATGGGATATGTGGATATATATTTTGATCCTGAGCAGTCAGGTTTCTGCCCCTTACTTACTTCGGAAACAGCCTTGTCAACCAAGGCGGACAACCTTCAAATGCTGTCAGACAAAGGAGATCCCTCTGCTCTGATGCTGTTCAGGGTCACATTCTGGCCTTCTGTCAGTAGCCCAGAGAGGCACTGGTTGATATATTGCTGCAGAATCTTAACCACAAATGGTAACAAGGATATTGGATGGAAGTTATGGAGGTATCAGCACGGTTTCTTTTAGTACTGGCCTTATCAAGTTTTCTTCCTTTCTTCTGGTACATGTCCACTGATAAGGGAGTGATTATAGAACATCAGTAATGGGGGAACAATGGTCTCAATTAATGCTTTCCAATGGGCTGTGGGGAAAGGTTAACAGGTGGACCTGATGGGATCAAGCTGGCAATGGTTGAAAACTGTTCAAAAGATTGAGGTTTTCATCGTTCCAAATTCAATCTCTGTACTACAGTGTTGATTTGGAGAAATAACTACCATCAGCAGAGATGAACCTTCTCAGGTTCAAAGAGTCAAGAACAGTGGATATTTTGTCTACAAAGAAGTTGAAAAGCTCATCTGCCAACTTCTGGGAATTCTTAATGAAGACCTTTGCACATTTATTAGCGGACAAATCGCGGACAATTTGATACATTTCTCTAGCAGAGTTTCCTGTAATCATGATTTTATTGTTATAAAAAGTATTTTTCGCAGATCTGAGTAATTTTTTTTATTCCTTCAGGGCATTTTTCAGCGCTGATATATAATAGTCCTAACTCCAGAGACACTCCAGCATTTATAGCCCGACTTAGCCTCTCTTAAGACTGGCAGGTGTCACTGGTCAGTAGGAGTGGATCTGTTGTTGTTAAAACTTTTAAACAGTAGGACTATATCCAGAACTTTCTTTATCCACTCAGTAGAATTGGCATACCCTGCTATCTGTGACTGTGGAGAGTTATTAGGGTTAGCATCCTAAGGCTTGATGCCAGGTCTGAGATGGGAGGTTTTCTCCATGGCCGAGTCATTTGTATTTTAGATAGCTGCGTTTTTCTGTCCATCACTCTTGGAACAAATTTAATTAGGAAGAGATCATACCAGCAGGATGCTGTTCATTCAGAGAATACAACTTTCTTGTCCAAAAGGTCTAGTATGTAGCCCTTCATGTGAGTAGGCCCCTTAACTAGCATTGAAAAACAGTAAGAAATTAAAGTTACTGGTGAGGGCTAAAACTCTACTTAAGCAGCAATCACAGTCCTCAACCGAATAAAGTCATAAGCAAACCTCAAATTAACCTGTGCTCAACCCTCTGGTAGGTAGCACAGAGCAGTCAGGCCTAATGAGACTTTAAGGCAATATGTAAAGTACTTGTGCAACACTTCAACACTATTAAAATGAAAACACAGCACTAAAAAGATCCCATACTAAATTTGAATATTAGAGTAGATTTTAATAAATAAAACAAGACCTAAATTACAAAATGCCAGTCAGTAGAAAAAGCGATATGCCAGATTTCAATGAAAATAGAGCCAAAAAGCACAAAGGGCCTACTGTGGATATCTGGTCACCGAACCGGAACAAAGTCACAATTTCAGGCCGAGTGTGATGGAACGTGGGCGGGCAACAGGGATCCATTTAGGCCTGCTTTAGAAGAGTACCCTAATTTCGAGTTGCAGGGCATTGCAAGGTCCCGTGTCGAGGATGCGTTGCGCAGCCAAGGGGATGTGTTCCAGGGGTCTGCGAAGTTGTGATGCGAGGTCCTGCATCGTTGTCATTGTCTTCCATTTTACCTTTCTTGCTTTGTTCCCCCTAACGGTCCATTTCTTCCTTTTTGCCTTCCTGCCTTCCTTCCTCCCTTTCTTAGCCTTCTTCCTTCCTTTTTGTCTGCCTTCCATCCTTCTTTGTTAGCCTTCTTTTCTTTTTTCCTTCCTTCCTTGCTTTTTTCTTGCTTTCATTTTCAAAGGCGAGGCTAGCAGTCAATGCCAGACTGATGGCTTTTCTAAGTTTGTGTTAGCCAAGTCCTTTTGATTTTATTAAAAGTGTGTATAATATAGCTACCTACTTATAGGGGTTTTCAACCAGACTTCATCCATTCGTGTGTGATTGTGTCATTCACATATTTCTTTCACACACCCCAGCAATGTTAGCCCACTTCAGCCATTGACTGACTTTACCATGAGTTACGGCATGCCGCCCTTTCACAAGGTGCACATCCACACCCAAAGTGGTTCCCTTCATAGCTGGTTGTATCATGGGAATGTGCACTTTTTTGATACCAGAAAAACACTTTTGCCAATGTTTTTATTAGATTTAGTGAGGGCCCAGCAGCTTCCCAAACAATAAAGTTTTGCAAAAACCATAACAAAACAAAAGAAAACTGCCAAAAGTCTGGTGGCCAATGCCAGATTTCTTGGCTTTGCCAATGCTTGTTTCTATTGCTCCCATGAGCCAACACGGTGGGTAGGAGGGAGGTCAGCAACACCTCTGCACAATACAGATGACCAACAATGATAAACTGTATATTATTAAAGACAGGCAGATTACATAGCAGAACCTCATGTCCTAAACACATATTACATTCATGTTACAAACGTCAGAAGTCTGAGAGGCTGGGCGTGTCTTAATAGATCTGAGGCTGAGTCCATGGCTGTGTACATGCAGATCTCTGTGCAGCAGGTGTATTAAATATGCATCTATAATCAGATCTCCTAAAGGACTGCAGAGTCAAATCTAAGCAAAAAGCGATGGGAAAGAAGGGAGAGTGCAGTACAGACACACACAAAATAATAAATCAACATAAAAGAGCATCATAATAGTCCTGCGGATGCCTTCAGAATATAGCAGGACTATTTTAATATTTAATACTATGCCTTCTCGACTCTGTAATTTTATGTTGTGCTTTTCTCTCAGCCATCTCTGTAATATTCACTTCCTGACAGCAACAATCACTACCATACTGTAAAGCGCCTTATCAACTGATTGTATGTCTAGTGTGTGCTGTGTAAGGGTGTTTTTAAGGTTTAGAGGTGGGTAAGGGTATTGGGTGGTAAGGGCAATTAAAAAGTGGGGTTTGGAGGGTTTAGCCCAAATATATAAAATGTCATGTTATCCTCCAAAAGGAGCAACATATGTATTAAAATGAAAATGGACATAATAGCACCAACCTCATTCAAACTAAAATATTGAGATAGGCATGGTTTGCTGAAACACATCTGCTTTAATAAATATGGAATTGACCCTGTGAGTGCTCTGGCTTTGCGTTTTGTGCATACTCACAAGCGTCCACCCTCATGTTTCACAGATAAAAGCACCCACCCTGGGTTTGTCAGAGTGGGATAGAACTGTTTAAGGATTGTACATCACAAGCTGCCTGAAACACTTAATTTGAGGAAAAGAGATATGTATTCTGTCAACACTTTCGGACGTTATTCATACTGCAGGATGTTTAGCCATTTGCCTGACACCTACAGGAACGTGTACGAAATTTCCTGAATTGGGGCTGTGGTGAGGGTAACCTGTTTGTATACCAATCTGGCTCAGGAGGCATGGCTTTTTGGGGAGGAAATGGCAGCCCATCCAGGGTACACATTATGGGAAGGACTGCACAGCTAGGCCTGGGCGGGTTAACTTCACTTTGTTCGCGGAGTTTGCAGAGTTTTCTGCACTCCGCACTCTGCAGAGCTCACGGAGTGCATAAAATTCGGCTTCACGATGTGCAGCTGAGTTTTTTCCCTGCTCGCGATCGTGAACAGCTGCTGCTCGGGTAGAATTTTTACCCGAGCTGCAGGAATACCAGCACAAACTGCAGTTCGCGCTGCACTCCACAACTATGGGAGCTATGAAGAGTTTTTTGTAACTTCGCGGAGTTCCGCGTAGCAAAACTCCGCAAACAACGCCCAGGTGTATGCACAGCCCTTTGCATGGCAAAATGTGAGCAAATGTGTGACGTCTTCTGTTTATTTGAGGTTAATGTCATATTGACGCATTTTGGACATTGATTGTTAAGATCTAAGGAGACGCAGACATTTTGATATATAAAACAATGGCAAAAAGTATCACGCAAATATGGCGGCCAACTAATGAGTATTCGAACTGAGACAGCAGCATTTCAGTCCTCCCATTTTCATCAAATAGGAGTGATGGAGCAGGGTTTTTGCGTAAAATAAAACCTGCTCGGATTGAACCCTCATTAATCTTTACTAAACTTGTGCAGTGGATAAAACTAATGAAAGAGACTAACAAGAGTGAAATGCTTATGCACAAGAGCGAAACAAAATTGACAAGTAGGCCGCAAAACTTGTTTTAAGGCTAATGTAAGTAAAAATAGTAATGCTACTTTAGATGCACATTATTAATATATAATATTGACGATTTCCTAATGGCATCAAAAACACAGGGGCATGTGTGCCAGATACGATTGCTTTACTGAATTATTTGGCAGAAGGAGGATATAAAGTGTCCCCAGCAAAATTACAGTTTCGCAAGAAAGAGGTTTAATATTTGGGATACAAGATTAAGAAAGGAGTCAGGAAGGTGTCACAGGATGGAATTGCTGTGATTTTGCAGATGAGACCTCCTAAAACGCAGAAAGAAATCCAGATGTTCTTAGTTATGTTTGGCTATTATAGATAGTGGATTAGTGGATTCTCACTGATAGCTAAGCAGAGATTAATGCTCAAGCATGTGGTTGATCCAGTTCAATAGGATGAAGAAAGCATGAAAGCGTTCATGGAATTGCAGGATGGTTTGTGTCGAGCACCTGCATTCTGAATGCCCAATTATAGTAAAGAGTTTACATTGTTCTGCTCTAAGAGAGATGGGTGTGCACTTTCAGTTTTAACAGAAACACATCGAATGGCAAGACGTCCAGTGGCATATTTCTCTGCTACTTTGGATTCAGTGGCTGCAGCTTTAACAGGTTGTTTGAAAGCAGTGGCTGCTACTTGTGTGAGTTTGGAGCAGAGTGAATCAATTGTGATGGGATATCCAGTGAAAGTGTATGTACCACATACTGTTGAGATTTGGCTGATGCGTACACACACTCAGCACATGACAAGTAGTCGTTTGACAAGATATGAAAGAGTGATTTTGGGTGCTGAGAATGTGACGATAATCAGATGTACTTCACTGAACCCAGAATTATTGTTGCCGAGTCCAGCCTGTGAAGAAGTGAAAGATGAAGCAGACCATGATTGTCTGGATGTGACAGAATTGTGCACAAAACCAAGACCTGATATAAAAGATATACCATTATCAGAATCAGATTGTGTTGTTTGTTGATGGTTCTTGTTTGCGAGATGGAAGAGGCGTTCTGCGAGCTGCATATGGTGTATGCACAGTGGCCATGGTTCTTGAAGCATCATGCATAAGAGGAATAAATTCAGCCCAGATTTCTGAGTTGGTCGCTTTGACCAGGGCATGTATAATTGGCTAAAATTTGAAGATAACCATATTTACAGAGAGTCAATATGGTTACAGAGTGGTGCATGACTTTGGCCAATTGTGGATGCAATGGTGATTTCTAACTTCTTTAGGATCACCGAAAAGAAACAGTAAAGATGTAAAAGATTTGTTGAATGCACTACAATTGCAGAAAGAGATTGCGGTGGTTAAACGTCCAGCACATAAATCAGGAAATGATTATGTGAATAATGGAAACAGATACGCAGACCAAGTGGTTAGTTTCTGTGCACAAAATTCAGTTTCAATTAACAAAGGTTTGGAAAAGAAAAATACAGATTGTCATTTGATGTTCTCTTCAGTTGAAACATGGGACAAACTTAGACAGTTGCAGGAAGAAGCTAGTGAGGTTGAGAAAGAACTCTGGATTAAATCAGGTTGTAAGAAAAGACCAGATGATGAAATATCGGTGTATACGTACAATAGATTAGTTATGCCAAATTGCTTACTCTCTCAGATGGTGAGGGATTACTATGGAATTACACATGTAGGAAGGGATGCAATGATTAGGCTTTTCAAACAGTCATGGTATAATCCTAAATTTAGGGTCATTGCAGAGAGTCTATGCCAGAGATGTATCATTTGCCAGCAGCAGAATCCAGGGAGGAAAATAGTTGTTACTTGGGGTAGTATTGGAAAAGCGGCTGGACCTTTCACAAGGTTGCATGCAGATTTAATTGAATTACCTCCCTGTAATGGACTAAAATATGTGTTGGTTGTTGGTTGTTTTCTCGTTGGGTAGCAGCATATCCAACAAGAAGAAGCGATGGCTTGACTGTTGCCAAACTGCTTTTGAGAGAAATAAATACCACGTTTTGGATTCTCTATAGAAACGGATAGCGGTACTCATTTTAATAATGAAATAATTTGGATGATTTGCACAGCATTACAAATTGAGCAAAAGCTGCATTGTGCCTATGGACCAGAGGCCTCAGGTGTGGTTGAGCAAATTAATGGCACTATTAAATCTAGAGTGTCTAAAGTGTATGCATCCACAACACTGAAGTGGCCACACGCTTTACCCCTGGTATTAATGAGTCCATCCAAGAAGCATTTCTGATAAAAAAGACTGGATTATCCCAACATGAAGTAATTATGGGGAGAGCAATGAGACAGCCAATTGTACCAGCAAATCAACTGATGAATATTACTGATGATCTGGTGCTTGATTATTGCAAAGGATTGGCTGATGTGGTGTGTTCTGTGGCTCATCAGGTTGGAGAGATTACAGCCACAACAGAGTAAGAGCAAGCACATGATCTAAGCCCAGGTGAGTGGACCCTGGTGAAGAAACACGCAAGAAAGTCGTGTTTGGAACCAAGATATCATGGGCCATACCAGATCATACTGGTGACAATGACAGCAGTGAAGTGTGATGGCTTGCCAAATTGGATACATGCAAGTCATACAAGAAGAGTTCCAAGTCCACTTGAAAGACAAGAAGAGCAGCAACTGGTAGAGAGACGAAGAGAGCCAGGAGCTGAAGAATCTGAAGAATCTGAAACTACAGATTCTAAAAGTGTGAAACACGTGCTTGAACAGGGGAAAAGTCGTATAGAATGGGCAGCATCAGCTACTGGGTCTTGTAAGACTGCGGTTGAAGGTAACAAAGGAGAAGTGTTGAGAGAGAATCAAGAGCAAGAACAACAAAGAATGAGCTGAATAAAAGAACTTGTAATCTTGACAACGAAGCAGAAGAAGTAGTTCATGAAAAAAGAGAGAGAAAGGGTGATTTGTGGCCAAAAGGAGTGAAAGGACTGTAATATATTCTAAAACAGAAATCACCAAAGTCAACAGAAGAAGTATCAGATAAAATTGAACAAAGTGAGTCAGAAGAAGAAACAGTTAGAAAGACAAAAGAATAAGGGTTCCAAATAAAAAGTACACAGCTCCAGAATGGACATACATAGTGTTAGAAGAAGTTGAAGAACAAGATCAGATCAAAGAAGAAGTTGGTACAGAAGAAAGTGAAGGAGACGGTTTTGAGCTACCTTAAAAGAACTGTGAAATTAAGGTGCAAAAAAATTTGAAATTCATTGAAAGAATTGTAGAAAGTTGATTTAAGCAGGAATCAGAAGATATATAAAAAAGGAGGGGTAAAGAAGAAAGTCATAAAGTGTGACGGACTATTACTTTTGGATAGTTTAACTTAAAACATTTTTTTTTTTAATTCTTCGTTTTTCTTAGCTTTTTTTGTTTTTCAGTTTTTAGATTTGATATAGAATCTTTTATTAGAAATGGCAGAAAAAGCAGAGACTGCATATCAAAATCGTAGTTTTAAACGTAGATGGGTTAATGCTTGCTTATTTAGGGCCAGATGTAGGTCGCCCAATACCTGTCGGTAACGGCCGAAATTACCGAATTGCGGCCGTTACCAACCGTTATTGGGCTTTTTAGATATAGGTGGCATTTTTGTAGGATTCGGTATTTTACCGAATCGGTAATTTAAGGATTCGGTAAAATACCGAATTCTTAACATACTGATTTGGTAAATTACCGAATCCAGGATGTAGGGAGCACTCAAGTTAGTGCATTCCTCAGTTAAGGATTCGTTATTTACCACCAACTACAAGTTGGTGGTAAATATGAAAACCTTTGAAAAAGCATTTTTTTTGCTTTTCCAACAATTGAGGGGTACAACAGGGTCTCAAAGTGACATCCTGCCACCCTTCAATGTTTTCCCCCTTTTACCGAATCGGTATTTACAGATTCGGTAATTGACATTCATTCCTATGGGCCTCTAGGCCCATAGGAATGAATGGCAATTACCGAATCGGTAAATACCGAATCGGGAAATACCGAGTTTTACCTACATACTATTTACCTATTCTTAAATACCGAATCGGTATGATTCGGTATTTAAGAATAGGTAAATAGTATTTACCTACATCTGGCCCTTAGTTTTTTATTATTAATGGTTTTTTGGTTAACACTAATTGTTGTTATACCTATCATAATGGTAACTAATCATAAGAATAACACAAATCCTAATGGTATGATGAGTGAAAAAGTAGATACTAAAGTTTCTAAAGAAATTCCAAATACTAATATAGTGATGGAAGATGACAGTTTCTCTCATCATGATAACTCAATTAATGATTTTTTCGTTAAATATATTCATGAAATTACTGGCTGAATATGTGGATACAATGGATGTGAGAGATTGCTATGTGTGCATGCACTACCTTTGTGTGTCTCAGAGGGGGTGGCCTACCATCACCTGTCTTTATCATATGGTGTGTCTTGTAGTGTGCTAACTAATTTATTTTATGAAAAAGGGAGATTGCAATACTATTATTCAAATATGGATTTAGTAAGGGTTCTGTGTGGGTTTTTTTCATATACTGGAAGAATGGCGCACTGCCTGGTAGCGGTGGGTTCAAGTAAAAAGCAACAACAATGATACAGTGCTACAACGTCAGAGGAGACTCCAATAACCCCTGAAGAGGAGTGGCCAGGGCCCACTCAGTGAAAACAAAAAAAAGGTCTGTGCACACGTTTATGGTAGGTACATACAAATGTCAGATATCAAAAGCAAAAGAATTTGTACGGAATGAAACAAGGTGGACACAATTCAGTAGGAGACGAGTGATGTCTTCCTAAATGCTCAGCATTTAAGAAGACATCACTCATCTCCTCGTTTCACAACAGATCTTGCGGTCCGAAGGATGTATCTGCCCGTCTCCTGGGTTGAGCTAGCCTTTATATGGTATTTTACCTTAACCCATGTTCGCCGGGTTGGAATTATCACCGGCCATACGAACTTGTACTAATTGACCTTATACAGCCCTGAAGAATCACGGGTTCACGGCCCGTCTGACGAAATAAGTGTCGACTGGTTATTTCTTTGATGTCATCCTTCCCAAAAGGAAGGTCTAATACACTTCACTTTGAAAAAAACTACTGAATTGTGTCCACCTTGTTTCATTCCGTATGAATTCTTTTGCTTTTGATATCTGACATTTGTATGTATCTACCATAAACGTGTGCAAATATGGATTTAGTGTTTCCCGAATTTCCAATTAGAAAGAATATGAATAAAGTGAATAGTGTTAGAAATTCAGAATATCTGGGAGAATTCTTTCATTCTACAACGACATTAGACACAGTATATGCACACAGACATAATCTCACATGTAGTTTTGGCTTTGAAGAAATATAATTCATTAATATGGAAGAAGATAGAAGACAGGAATTTCAAAGAAAAGCTACCGAGCAAAAGTCTCATGTACCTCCCTGGGGTTTCAGAGAAGAAAAATTACAAGAAAGGCAAGACTTACGCTGCAATGTCTCTAGGTTGGTATAAAGGAGGGAAGCTTTGCTGCTTAGACCAAAGACTAACTATAATAATTATTTCATTGGTTCTAGTGAATGTGATCATACTTTCCTAATTACTGGTGGATGGGTAATGGGGAATAAAAAAATTATAAAATGATCCTGTTTTTCCAGGAATGTATTATGTGTGTGGTAAGAATGCCTATTATAGGCTGCCTGCACATTGGTATGGATGTTGTTACCTTGGTATAGTCTTTCCGAATATATACCACATGGATAAGGATCATAGAATCAATGAAGTAAAGAATGGATTAATACGCAATAAGAAAGCAAGTTTTTCAGAAATAGTTGGAGGTATTTTTGGAGAATTGATACTTTCAGTTGGAGTTATTCTAAATTCACTAGAGTTAGTGAATTGTCCACAGTGGTTGAACGTTTACCAACGGATACTGCTGGAGGATTCTTAATGGTAGATACTGAAATGGTTGCAATTAGGTCAATAGTTTTGCATAATCGACTTGCCCTTGATGTAATTTTGGCCAAAGAGTGTGGAGTCTGCAACATTTTGAAAATACAACAGTGTTGCACTTATATCCCTGATAAGAATAGAAGTCTTGAGGGGTATATTAAGAATATTACAGATCTTCATCAAGATTTGTCTGAATTGAAGGTTGATGGTGTTTGGGAGAAACTTGACAAAAGTTTTCCTCAATAGGAAATTGGTTTTCTACTTTTGTAACTAGTGTTATAGGGAGAATACTAACACCTATTGTTGCAGTGGCTATGGCAATACTAATGATTTTTCTGATCTATAAATGTTGTAGATGCAAAAGAGATACTTCAGATAATAAACGTAGAACAAGGAAAGGAAAGAGAGAAGAAATAGAATTAGAAGATTTGAAAGGGAATTATTATGAAGTTATAAAGGATTTAGATGGGATAATGATTAAATGTGAAAGAACATCTGCCTTCTAAAGGATGATCATCTTTATTGGTGGGTATTTTGGTGATGGCTTAAAACGCCATCAAAGGGGGGATTGATGGAGCAAGGTTTTTGCGTAAAATAAAACCTGCTGCTCGGATTGAACCCTCATTAATCTTTACTAAACATGTGCAGTGGGGAAAACTAATGAAAGAGACTAATATGAGTGAAATGCTTCTGCGCAAGGGCAAAACAAAATTGACAAGTAGGCCGCAAAACTTGTTTTATGGCTAATGTAAGTAAAAGACTAATGCTACTTAAGGTGCACGTTATCAATATTGGCTGAATATAAAATAATTCATCTAACATGGGTTGTGCAGGGATGGAAGCAGCATTGGGTTGGTGCGTAGAGAAAATGTTTTCATGAAATAATAAATGTTTGTGTTTCATTCTTATAGAATACAAGTGTCGTTCGGGTTAAGGGTTAAAACGGTGAAGAAAATCGGAGATGTGCAAAAAAGAAGCAGAGAACTCTGGGTAGTTCTCAAGTTTAGGTGGAAAGCAGCTCCTGTATAGAGCACTCTCAACACCAGCGACACTCTAGATCTGCTCACCACAAGTGTCTGCTTTTCTATCAAAGTGTTTAAGCATAGGATTAGCACAGTGCCGTCCATGCCGCGATAGAAAGGGACAAAGTCTTTTGCCATTCCTACAGCAATTCGCTGGTATTGAGAGTGCTCTATACAGGGGCTGCTTTCCACCTAAACTTGAGATCTACCCAGAGTTTGCTGCTTTGTTTTTGCATAATTTATGCGTCACTCTATGCCTAAAAGGGTACTGTCAGTTCAGAGGCCTTTATCTCTAACTTGATCAATAATGACATCAATCTACACCTCACACACAACATCAGTGAACAGT
Organism: Lissotriton helveticus; assembly: GCF_964261635.1. Taxonomy (NCBI): domain Eukaryota; kingdom Metazoa; phylum Chordata; class Amphibia; order Caudata; family Salamandridae; genus Lissotriton; species Lissotriton helveticus. The sequence continues at coordinate 408,606,286 of NC_136063.1, read as the reverse complement.
CTATTTATTTCTTAGATGTAGAGGTATTGGTTGCCGACAACAAACTTGAAACACGTCTATTACGCAAACCCACGGCAGGGAATACTCTACTGCACGAATCCAGTTTTCATCCAAAGCATACAATAAATAGCACCCCTATGGGGAAATGCTCCGGATGCGCAGACTATGCTATGCAGTAGAGAGGATGACCTTATACAGGCACAGAAACAGTGTAAAAAACGTTTCCTAGCCAGGGGATATTCATCCTCGACCATAGATGCAGCAATCAGTAAAACCAACCAACTATGCAGGGAAGATCGTTTGTCCAAAAACAACAAAAAACCTGATTCCAAGTCCACTTCTGAAACTAACAATCCTAGACTCATTCTGACATACAGTAAACAGAGAAAGGGATATATGCCGAATATAAAACTGGCATATAATAAGCAACAATTCCACAATGGGAGAATTATTCCCCAAAACCCCATTGTTACGTACAGAAGGGTAACTTCAACTAGTGATTACCTAGTGAAGAGCAGCCCAGGGATTGTTTCAAATAAGAATTGGCTCTCAGGACAAAAAGGGTTTAGAAAATGCTTGACTTGCAAAGCTTGCAAACTAGGCATTATCAAAAACTCATACATTACCCTTTTCAGGTCTGCTCCCACACTGATTTCCAAGTCTTTGACCTGTAAAACCGAATATGCCATTTATGTGTTGGAGTTCTCCTGTGGATCAAGTACATCGGCATTACCAAACTGCCAGTCCACAAGAGAGTTCTCCAGCACATGAGAGCTATTACTAACTTTGACTCGAGTTATCCAGTTGCTCGCCACTTCAGGGAAGTCCACAACAATCAAATACAAGATCTAAAATATTTTGTTGTGGATTCCATACCACCTTTAAGACGTGGCAGTAACAGAGAGGCCAACCTCAGGAAACTAGAAACTCAATACATCTTAGAGTTTGATAGTAAGACTCCTAATGGTCTCAATACAACAGAGGACTTATATACATGGCTCTAAGGTGTAAGGTTGAGCCATATTGGGCACTACTGTATAATAATACGTGTATAAAAACTTTTCTTACAGTTTAAAATGTGCAGCTAACCGGTTACAAGAAACCGTATGTAGGATTACTCCTACTTAAATTTTAGTTAGCTGCTCACTCATTCATCCGCACACAACCTCCGTATCAATTCCCATAATTTATTTTTAAAAGTATCACTTCACGGTTAATTCATATGGTTTCATTTTTATTAACTGTTGCACTAAGGCACTTTTTAACACACTTTTACAACACTGTTCATAGGTAGCATTTTAGAAGACTTAATTTGGATGTGTAAATTTTGCAGCATGGTACATGAGGTACCAAGGTACTTTCAGCATTTGATATGTTTTGGTTTAAAATGAGAACAGCAAATGTGGGGATTGCAGTAAACCAACAAGGGGAAAGGCCTAATCTGCACAATGTTTATAATCTGACCAAAATGTATATATCCCCAGCCATCTTAACCAATGGACCAAGAAGAGGCTTTTTACTTAATTGTGTATATAAAGCTGAGGTTGTTTTTTATCTTGTATTTAAACAGATATCATTCTGGACATTTTTAATTGTATAATAGCGCAAAAAATGTTACGTTATGCACAAATGAATGTCCTGCTACTAAATGATGAATGAGAAAACAGAACAATAGTCTGTTTTCATGGTTGTCTTTTGCACTGTCACTTTAAAAAGGGAAAAGAAATCAAAAAACATGTCATGTGATCAAAGGCTTTAGAGCCCGAAACACATCATGGCGGCATTTTTGCACTGAATAAATCTTCAGGCACAAAGAAATTGGAGTTCGTTTCTCTTTTTGCAAGTTCCTGAGAATAAGGGTGCTTCAATGTTGGAAAAATCGATATATATACAGTCCACAAGTTCCGGTATAGAAATTACCGGCTTTCACAGGAGGTCCAGAGTTAGGATACCAACAATCCTCGGTATTCGCACCAACAAAACCTTGATTCCAAGGAAGTACTCAGACACCCAGGCTTCTTGCAGTAAAATTTATCCGGAAAATGCAAAAGCGACGCGTTTCGCCATTACAGCTTGTGCAAATCTGGCGGCCATTTTGAAAGGACACTATATCTCAGTACTCTTTCTTAATTAGTGTTGCTACACACCATGAATGACGTCTTTGCAACATGTAAAATACATATTCTGCATAAATATCAATAATAGCGAATTAGAGCCCACAAAATACATACACGGCTTGTAGCGACAAATGTTTTCAGACCAGCAATTTTAAATAGCATATCTGCATTTATAATACATGGTAATGCCGATATTGCGTCTCTTTTCTCTTAAACACAATAATGCAGTGTAGAGATGCCGCCTGTATTACATTGCAAGATGTGCTCTAATACCAGCACATCCATTGGCTGAGGCGGCCGTTAATGTTGCTGCAAGCCTACTGATAGGCTCAGCGTCATCACCCGTTGTTCATACTAGGTCACAACACTAATACAAATAAAGTTTTCAATGGACAAAATAAATTGAAGCCGATAGAGCCCAAGTAGGCATAATGAGCCTCTCCCGCTGTACAAATAGCTACAGCTACTGGTCACCCTCATCAATGTGTGCAACTGCCCAAATGTGCTAAACATATGTATGTACACATTAATGTACCCAATCCAATATGTCCATACAAGCTTCAATGGTGCCCATCACTTGTCCAGTTTTCCACCAGTTGCATAAAGAGGTGCCCCCTTCTGTAAAAGATGGGGGCACTTCTTTATGTCTGAGTACTTCCTTGGAATCAAGGTTTTGTTGGTGCGAATATATCAAAATTCCAATCCTTCGTTGAACACACTTCACTGATGAAACAGGCACAGGCACCTTCAAGGTGCGATATTTGATTTTATTATCTTAATCCATTAAATATACAAAAGCAAATGCATCACCCATGATGCGTTTCAACTGCATTCACGCGGTCTTAATCACATACCCGGGCTGCGAAAGCTCTGCATCTTTTAACCCCTTACACCACGTGTACTTCCTAATAATAGACAAAGGCAACAGACGTAATGATTTTTCGTTATTGCTGATTGTTTTTGCTAATCAGTTAGAACAATAATTATCTCTTTAAAAATATCCGATTGCTTACAATGTTTTTTACTGAATTCATTGAAAAAGGGGGAATTGATGTGTCAACATAAGAACTTTAACCCCTTCGGGGCTGATGACGAGCTCAGCTCGTCATGGGCGTAACCTGCCCTACGCGGATGCCGAGCTGAGCTCGTCACGTAACGCGGGTTTTTGCGAATCGCAGCACGCAGCGGGAAAACCGCTAGCGCGCATGCGGTTAAGTTGGTGAAAACACATGCATTTGTACAAATTTCAATTTCTTTCGATATTTATTCTCTATTCCAATTATGTGAAGCCAGTATCTTGTCCACCCTTATGGCGCCAACTATACTATATATATATATTAACTAAAAAAACAAAGGTTACAAGGACGTTATAGTTGGGGTCATATTGTGCTCATACAAAACCAGAGAAATTCAGACGTTATAGTTACCTGGGTTGACTATAACTCGCACCCCCCGCAATGCACTGCTTATGACCTCACATATTACATCACTGATAACATGGTCAGTGACATCACTAATGACATCTCAAGTGATATCACTGATGAAATCATCCAGTGACTGTTTTAAAAAAGTTTATGAGTGTTAAATATATATACTAAGGTGTATTGGTGAATCAGTGAGTGTATGACTGAATGTATAAGTCAGTGATTAGGTGTCTCAGTGAATGTATAGGTGAGTGACTGGTTGTGTAAATGAATGTATCTGTCTGTCAGTTGATGTCTAATTGGGTATATGAGTGTGTTAGTGGGTACATAGATGGCTATATGGGTAATTGATTGGTTGTCTGGCTACCTCTGTGGTTGTCTGTGTGGGTGAGGAGGTGTGTGACTGGCTGTATGGATGAGTGAGTGAGTCAGTGGCTGTATGGGATACTGTGTGCATGTATGAGAAAGTGTATGGGTGGGTGAGTGTCTGTATGGCTGTCGGTGATAGAGTGCATGTGTCAGTGTGGGTGAGTAACTGGGTATGCGAAAGGCAGTATAGGTAAGTGATGGGTTGTATGAGAGACTGTATGTATGAGTGAGTAAATATGAGAGAGGCTTTATGGAGGAGTGCGTGCTTCCGTCACTAGCTGTATAAGTGAATGAGTATGTGTTACTATTTCCATGAGTAAATTGGTGGGTGTGTGTGCGTGTAACTGTTTTGGTTATGTTAAAAGGGTTTATGTTATGTTATGTTATGTTAAAAGGGTTTTATAAAGTGCTCGTACACCGGTTGGTTTCATGGCACTGATACTAGGAAATGCCGAACCTGGAGAAGTTTATTGGTAGGCCTGGATGTACAGCCATGTTTTGAGGGATTTTCTGAATCTCAATAGTGCATGGTGATCCAGCAGGACCATAAATTCCCACAGAACAGCAATCTGGCCGCATAGATAAATTAATGTGTCATCTGCGTACAGTGTCACTATATGCCACTGCTGGCCAGCATATATGCCCTAGGTAAGTACCCGTTGGCGCAGTCTACACACCAATGGCTCCATAGCCAGTGCAAACAGAATGGGTGACAGAGGGCAGCCCTGCCTTGTACCCCGCTCTATTGCAAATGGTAGAGAGATAGTACAACCTGTCTTCACCCTGGCTTGGGGCTTTGTGTATAGTATCCTTACCCACCTCAGAAAATTGGGACAGATTCCGGGCATCACTGCCAGTAAGTAGTGCCAGCTCAGGGTGTCGAATGCCTTTTCAATGTCTAGGGATGCTATCCAGGGTATATCAGGCTCTGTACGAAACCATTCTAGCAGCATAAAGAAGGTGGTGTAAATTCAGTCCAGTGCTCCTCCCCGGAATGAAACTATTCTGGTCTTCATGAACCAGTATGGGCATTGCTTAAATCAACCTATTGGCTAGCATGTTGCCTAAAATCTTATAGTCAACATTCAGCATGGACAAAGGGCGGTACGAAGCCTTCTGGAGTGGGTCTCTGCCCGGTTTGGGCAACACTACCAACATTGCCTCTCTCAGAGTAGGAGGGAGTTCACCCCTGTCAAACACATTTCCATACAGCCAATCGGGGGACAAGTTTTTTTGGTGTAAGCTGAGCAAAACTCTGATGGCCAACCATCTGTCCTCAGGGTCTTACCCGTTGCCAAATGTTTAATTGCGTCCAAGATCTCGTCTGTGGTAACAGGGGCTTCGAGTGAGGCATAATGTGCTCACGTTACCTGTGGCAGTTGAACGTACGACAAGAACTGCTGGATGAGGGCGGGGTCTCCGGTGTCTGGGGCCCTATACAGCTGGGTATAATAGTCATAGAAAGATGTATTAATCGCTTCCTGGGTGTTCTCTATGTGTCCGGAAGGCATGTATATTGCCGTGATGGGGGGCTATGAAGAGTCTGTTTTTAGTAACCACGCCAACATTTTACCAGCATTGTCCCCTTCAGTATGTCGACAGGTGAGATATGACTTGTAGTCCAGCGCGCAAAGGTTATCTTGTGTTTCCTTATACAACAATCAAGCCTGGGCTAGCGACTGACCACAATGGGGGTCTGTGAGGAACAGCCGCTCGCATCTCTGTTTCTCCAGTTCATATTTCTGGAGGTCATTTAAGAGTGATTTGCGGGAACCGTAGGTAGTTTTGATGGTGTGTCCTCTCTCTCAGGACTGCCTTGAATGGATCCCACTCTATCCCAACATTTGAGGCTTTATCTGCATTGTCCTGAAAGTATGAGTAATTGTGTTGTGACAGGGTGGCGTGAAACACCGTGTCGGTAAGTGCCGCAGTAGGAAGATGCCAAGTCAGCACCCTAGGTCTTTGCGCTCCCCATAAGAGGCGGAGCTGTAGTGGACTATGATCTGAAATTGTGCCCGCTAGATATTCCACATGGGACACACTGTGTAAAGCATTATCTGAGCAATATATGGCATTTATCCTTGTGTGGGGGTCGTGTAGTGCAGGGTAATGTGAGAAAGTACGCTGTGCGAAGTGTTTGCTCTGCCATGTATCGTGAAGGTGCTTGTTAACAGTCCAATCCCTCATGTGTTGTGCCAGTTTAACGGACTGCGCCCCCGGAAGTGGAGGTCGCGAGCGGTTCAAGGTGAGGTCCCGTACACTGTTGTAGTCTCCACCCGTAGGGTCTGTGAGTATGGATGGTGTAATTTACTGTAGAAAAGACGCTTGGCCTGAGTTCGGAGCATAGAGGGACACCAGTGTTAGTGGGGACCCATTTAGGAGGCCTCCAGGGTTGCATAGGGGCCTTTTGTGTCAGTCAAGGAGTGTGATATTTTAAAAAGAACTCCAGGTGCCACACATATGAGGGTGCCCCTAGCATATTCCGAATTTGTGGTTTTAATAACCATGCCCCTCCAGCGTTTACGAAGGGACACCATAGTTTGCAGAGTTAGGTGTGCTTCTTGTAATATTGTGAACGAGATCTTGTGACTGCGTACGTATTGATACACCTTGTGGCGTTTAACACAACCTGCCAGGCCACGTACATTCCAGGTAAATAGCATATATTCAGTACTAGCCATCTAAGTAATAATAAACATAAGGGCAAATGTAGAGCCGGAGGTCGACCCCTCACCCTCCATTGATGGTTTGTCTCTCATCGCTCACACTTCCCAACCCCAGCAGTCACCGAGTTGCCAGTCATCTTTCACACAATGTACGAGACATGGATCCAGACAGGTCAAGGCAAATGATAGAATAACCCAACTCCCCATCCCAGCCCGGCTTGCCAACGGGCAATTGACCATCTGCACTGAAATGCAATTGAACCAAACTACATATAACATTGAAGAAGAAACAAAAAGAAGCATCTCAAGATTTCTGTCAGCAATATTAGACAATGTAGGAGTGGATAGGAGAAGAGAAAAAAAAATTTTGAAAAAAGGAAAAAAGGGTGTGAAATTAAAAGAGAAGGATGTCAGAAAATTAAGAAAATAGAAGGTTGTAAAGGTGCTGTATCAGCTACTTATCGCTCTCAGGGGAGGCGCAGAAGTTCCATGTGCCGCTGTCAGTTAGCCGCTGTATAGAGACCCAGCTGGTAATGTAGTTATCTATAATATGCGGCAAGTACAATGTAAAATGCGCTTCTCCATGCAGAAATTGTAGGCGCGTATTGGTCTGCAGCAGATTCTCATGGAGACTCCCAGTCAATCATCCGTATCCTCCACAGATTGTGGGGTGAGTATGGGTCCGCCCCCGACAGCGATGGGTGTTGTGAAGCAGTCATTGATATCGCTTGATCTGACGCAGCATCGGAGTCCGAATCTGATCTGTGGGGGGGGGGTGCGGGCTGCCAATATGCTCTGCTGACTTTATAGCTTGTGAGCTCTCTTGAGACAGCTGTGCCTTCATCGGGCACTGTACTTTGCCCTTTCTGCGGTCTCCGCGTGCACCCACCAGTTTATATGGTTGGCGAGTTTCTGCCACTGTTGTGGGCGCAGTGTGCGTGAGTCCTGTTAGACCTCCAAACCGTGTGCTAATCATAGCGAGCACACCGGTTAGTAAAGGTCATAGCCTGGTTGTTCAAAGGTGGCAAAAAAACAGAAGATGGTCAGACCTTCTTTGGTCCTGGAATTCAAAGATGGCCGCCGATCTCGAAAACGAGATCGCGGTCTAGTGTTTTTTTTTTCCTTCTCACACAGCAGGTGCATGGAAGGAAGTTTGAAGCGCGCGCTACCTAAACACTGCGCACTTCACTAAAGATTCTATGCAGCAAGAACCTGTTTACGAGAAGCTCCGTAGGAATTGTAAAATCTAGTGATACCTCGTCGGGGTTTTCGTCAAGTCTCGTTCCGTATCCTCCATCAGGGGTTAGGGAATTACTAGCGACTTCCTTCGTTACCAGGCATTATGCAGGGAGGGTGTTCCTGTTAGTTCGTCACCGCCCCTCCTCTCAGCTCATTTGAAGGCTACAGCGTTTCCCTCTTCGGATTTCTCTTCACGCTGGCAACTCCTGAGAAGAAAAGGAAGAGAAGAAATCAGAGCTAAGTGTTTAGGAGTAAAATGACTGATTAAGTTACTTAAGAATATAAGACATTGTATACTTACCTTTCCTGAAGAAAAGTTGTCCATAGAATCTCGTGGTAGAAAGAAATAAGGGACAAGAATTATTACTACAATAGAAATTAAGAGAAAACTGTATATATAGAGTTCATAGAAGAAAAGGGAAAAAACAATAGAGAAGAAAGAAAACACATAGGATATATATATAAGATTAAAACATAGTAAGAGAAGTAAGTAGAAAACACATATAGAAAAATAAATAATAAACACTACAGGTAGATTTTAGAGGATTGTTAAGAATTATATTTGTTTTGTAGGATAAGTATCGAACTGTGTTTTATAGAAGTAAGAAAGAAAAGAATTACCAAATAAGAAAAGACAGAAGAGGAGCACAGATCTTGGAACAAGGGGTAGGTATAGGTAGTGTAGAAAAAGAGTAGGAATAGATTAGAGTAGGTGTTAGGAAAATAACATTTGTGTTTATATGTTTAGATTCACATAGAGAAAAAGACGGTCTGCAGGTCGGACAGGAGAAAAATATGAAAGAGAGAGAACCAATTCCAGGACAGTCTCTTCTTGTTTGTTATTTTATCCACTCCCCCTTCCCCCTGGAGGGTAGTCTGGAGTCTAGGTATATTCTTTGGATCTCCGGGTATCTTCTGGAGGGATTTCGGAACTAGCGTCTCTGTTCCTGTGCAAGTTAGAGGTAAGAAAAAATATTGTGTCTGACAAGTCCATGTTGATCAATCCAGGCCCATGCCTTCTCAGGAGTGGCGCAGAAGATGGTGTTGTCCTTGTAGCGGATACACAACTTGGCTGGATATTGCAGTGAGTACTGCATTTCATGCTCACGCAAGCATCTCTTGACCTCCAGATATGAGGATCTGCTCTGGTCACCTGCAGTATATGGTTCCTGTCCCGGTAGTTAATTAATCTCGCCACCACAGGCCTGGGGGGCAACCGTTCATGGGGGGTCCCCCTGGTACCCTGTGTGCCCGTTCCACCGAGAAAAAGTTCAACCACTTGCCCTGGAGAATATCAGTGGAGAACCAGGATTCCAGGTAGAGCTCCAGGTTAATGCGCACCGCCCGTTCCGGTAGATCCACTACGCATACGTTATTTCTACTAGACCGGCTTACCTGGTCCTTAATGCGTGTCCTCAGGTATTCCACTTCTTGTTGGACGGTCTGGGTTGTCGCCGTGACCACTGTGGGGCGCATAGATGCTAAAGTAGACTCCGACTCCTCCACTCTGACTTTCAGTTTTTTATGGCCCTCTCTTAAGAACCCTATGTCCACACTAAGTGAATCTATCTTCGGGCCCAAAGTGGTTTTAATATCCAGTATTGCTGCCATTAGGTCATCAAACCGATGTGATTGATCAGTGCAGTTAATGGAATTCGAAGGCCCAGTGTGAACAGTATTCATTGCGCCAGGGGCAAGGTTTGGTGCATCCGGTGACTGAGACTGTGTCCTGTACATTCTGGGCCTCCCCATCACAACAGTATGGACGTGGGAAGTCCTGTACCTAGTTGGTCTGCCAACTGCGGCTCCTAAGGAAAAGGTTGGGGGGGAGTCACCAGGTACCCCCCACTGGTCAATTAAGCAATTCTTGCAACGCAGCACCGGGGCACCTGTCACTTATGTGGTCTGGGTCACCAACACATCAGCCGGAATATCAAGCGTCTCCCTTTTTTGGCGTGCAGTCTTACGGCAGATATGGGTCACAGGAAATGACAAACAAGGGCAGTTTAGCCAAGGAGGTAACAAGGGACCGGAGAGGGCCAGTGAGTAAAGCACCTCTCGTCCAGACCACCGCCCCTGCTATCACCCCTCACTGGAACCCTTTATGGGATGGACGCCTGTATAATGTTGTGGCTCACCAAGGGCCCAGCCTTGAGAACCGTTGATCAAAGCAATTAAAATTTCCAGGAGGCCCCCAGTTGGATCATTCAAAGAGGTGGGTCCCGGGGGACCGCAGGTACAGCAGGCAAGTCTTTGTTGCTCATACAGCCACCTCCACAGTCATTAGAGCGAAGGGAGTTCAACGCCAAAATCAAGTCCGACTGGTGAGTAAGGCTGCTGCCCTCCAGGGAGTGAGGGTCTTGTAGTCGCCAATATGAGGCGAAGCATGCACCGTGAATCAGTCGTGTAGACAGGCCCCAACTCACCACAATGCTGCTGCGTGGGCCCAGTGGCGTCTTGTGGGCCCCGGAGTTGCGCCACCCCGTTGGTGTCTCGAATCCAGCGCACCCCTGCCATCGCAGGTGATCCAAGGTGCAGTGTCACCCAGCAACTACTCTCCGGTTGAGGCCGCTCCTCGTCGGGTCCCGCAGTTTAACACTGCCCCATCGACGGATCACGGCAGGAAACACCCAGGCTCTGTCTCACTGCTTCAAAGAGGTGGTAGCGGGTGTGTACCGTGGGTCGCCGGACCCCCTAGCAGTACCGGTGGGGATCAGCGGAGCACCCACTTTAGTACAGCCTTCTCTTCCACGCGTGTGCCCCAGTAAGGAGGAAGCACAGGCGACGCACGACAATCTGCTGCACGGATGGGCGTGCCGTCCTCACTCAAGGTCCATGGCTGCAGGCTGGGTACGGGCGGTCGTCGGCGGCAGTCTCTTTTTCTGCCCGTTTTTTGGGTGCAGGGGTCAATGTTGCAATCGGGACATCAGTGCTGCGTAGTTCACTGCATTTACACGGCCAGGGCAGGAATAAAGGAGGATTATTTGGCGGACCCAGAGAAGAGCTCAGTTCAGCACGCCTGTGCTCGCTGCCATCTTGGCCGCGCTTCAACTCCGATAACTATATCCGCTGAATTTTTCTAGCTTTGTAGGAGTAAAATCTGACCCTAACTATAACGTCCCTGTAACCTTTGTTTTTTTGTGTGAATTTCTAAGGTTTTTTCAAATTCTCTTTACTAACTATATCGTCCTCGTAACCTTTGTTTTTTTCATTGAATTTCTAAGGTTTTTTAAATGCTTATTCCTAACTATATTGTCCCTGTAACCCTTGTTTTTTTCAGTGGATTTCGAAGGTTTTCTAAACTAGCAGTCATGTTTGCAAAGTGGTGGAGAAAGGGGGCTGGGGCACCAACCACCTCTCTGGGAAACAACTGTGTAGGACTTACAGGAGGTACCAGGAGGGCTTCTATGTCCCAAAGGTCCCTTTGGGGCCAAGGGGATTTTTCCCCAACTAGTAGAGTGCCATGAGGCATGTGTGCAGAGTGGTGGAGAAAGGGGTAGTTACGCATTATGTTGTAATCTAGCCCCTGGGCAGAGCGGGGCCTGGGGTCCCCGCATTTTAGTGATTCAGCCTAGGGTGGTAGCAGTCCCTTTCTGCACAAAAACGATCCTGCCCGTAATGCAGGCACCCGTGCTTTATAGTGCAAAGATGTCTGCATTGGCACTAGGCTGTACTCAGAGTGTGACAGCGCAAGCAGAAATGATCCATATGTTTGTAAATTTGGAGCATTTTTCTCTCTGCTTTTCATGCAACGCAGTGCAGCAACTTTGCTTGCTGCCCTATGTTGTGTGAAAGATTAGTTAATATCCCCCTCATTCTTTTTGAGAGTTATTGTAAAGATGTTACCAGCTCAAGTGTGGAATGTGAGCTTTTAATGGACAGTTAAAAAATGTTTACACAATGTGCAGTCTGCCTATTACTAAAATCTCTATTTGAAAGTACTTTTTTCATCTTAAATGTAAATCATTTTGTGCCAGCCCATCTTATACTGTGTGTAGTGCGACTTTAAAATAACAACTTACATATTAATTGGGCTTTCTGTCACAGACTGGGACCTCATAGCACTAAAAATAGACAACGCACTGTTCTACACTGCACAAATGAGGATTCAATAATTCTGTGGCTCTAGTTACACACAGCTGATGGCAGACGCTCTTGTTTTGTGCATGCATGTGTGACACAAGTCTTCGTAAAGCAACAAAGGTACTTAACTAAGATTTACCAAGCTACGCAAGGGGCGATTTGCGCCACCTTGCATAGCTTTGTAAAGAAAAAGCAACACCACGTAACGCAGCCCCTTGAGCTGCACTGCATTGCACTGCAACTGGGAGACGTTTCCTAGGTGGAACATGGGCATTCTGATGCATCCACATGTGGATTTTGGCACATTCCCAGATTTACTAAAACTAGGAAACCTGGGAATGTGTCAAACTGCTATGCAGTCCCCAGTGAGGTGTAACAAGGAGAAATATCTTTATTTCTCCTTGTTGCTTCCTCTTTTTATAAGTGATACATTCTGCATCACACATGGAAAGAGGAAAATGCCTCCAAGGTTGTTTTTGTGCAGGAAGGTTTCCCTTCTTGCACAAAAACGATCCTACCCCTAATACAGGCATCCGTGCACTATAGTACAAAGGTGTCTGTGTTGGCGCCTGGCTGTACACAGTGTGTGCCAGTGCAAGCAGATAGCAGCTATGCTCTATAAGTTTGTAAATATGGAGTGTTTCTTCTCTCTGCCTTTCATGGAACACAGCGCAGCAACTTTTCTTGCTGCCCTATGTTGCATGAAAGATTAGTTAATATGCCCCTCATTTTTTAGAGGTGCTGCAAATATATTACTAGCTTAAGTGTGGAATGTGTGCTTTTAATTGACAGTTAAAGATTTTTTACACAATGTGCAGTGTGCTTATTATTAAAATCTCTCTATTTTGAAGCACTTTTTTTAACCTTAAATGTATATATTTTTGCTCATTTTGTGCCAGACCATCTTATACAGTGTATAATGCAAGTTTGAAAAAACAATTTACATATTAATTGTGTTTTCTGTCACAGGTTGGGACCGCGCTGCACTAAAAATCGATCAGTCCCTATTCTTCACTGCACAAAGGAAAATTCAATTCTGTGGCTCTCTGGCTACACACATAGACATCTGCAGTGATCAAATTAAGCAGTAAAGGTTTAATAACGTAAAATAGAGCATTTACCGCCAAGTTGCTTAACCTGCATTTATTTTTCATTTAGGGTGTGCGTTATTTTATTTGTAGTTACCTGAAGGTTAAAGGCCAAAACAATCTATAGAATATTTTGTCTTTATAGCCACGCCGTTGACCCCGCTTTTAAGCTCGCTGACCCTACCACCATTGCACTCAGCACCACAGTTCCCATAGTTGTTAAGGTCTGCCGTGCGAGGCATGCTATATTCAGGTAGGGACTTGAAACTCTGCCCACTGTCAGCCTATATTTTTCATTGTCTTGTGTCATTGTCCACTGTAAACTGTGGTAAAAAGGGTTTGTAGCCCCTCCTTAGTACTGCCTTGTCTCATTTTGTAACCTCCCATGGCGACACCCCCTTTTACGTGTGTTGTTACTCGATAGGCTTTAATTACAGCCTACGAGCACTATTCTCTCAAATAGCTTTGCCCTACCTGCTGCTGCAGACAGGACAGGCTCTTTCCTAACACATTATATTTTATTTTTATAATACTGGCGCCCAACACATTTGCAATGCAATAGGCCTTGCATTTGCGAGAGTTTAAGCTATTGGCATTGTAAAGGACAATGCCTTTTATTTATCTGTTTTAAAAACAATTCATAAATAAAAGCCATTGTCATTTACAATACCAATAGCTGAAACTCTCGTAAATGTGAGACCTATTGCGTTGCAATTGCTTGTTCTTTATGCACTTCGACCACTGTAGATAAACATATAAGCCCACAGACAAAGAAAAGTTGGAGAGCAGGGGCATAGCTCCAAATGGTGTGTTTGGGGTATGGCACCCCCCTAACAAATGGATAATGATGTGGGTAGTTGGGTCCAGGGTGTCTGTGGTCAAGTTTCCCACTGGAATTAGCAGCCTGAGAGAACAGACATGCCTCTATGAAACTTTGCAGACCTTGCATACACCCACCTCTCCTCTATTGTCCGACAAAGAACAGGTCAGGAATATACAAAGGACTGTGAGGCTCTTATGTGGTGCAGAGAAGCCTTTTAAATGTAGCACTATTTGTATCCTTTCTGCTCTCCAACAATGTACTTTATTTTTCTTGAGGTGCATCGGGGCTCACAGAAAATGACAAAAAGTTGTTGATGTGACGGGAATGAGGAAAGTAGGATAGTTAACAGTGGTAAAATGGCAGCACTTTTTTTAGATGTAAATGTAGTATAGGACAAAGGTGTGCATCCTTCCCTGTATTTATGTAAATCATACATTTCGCCAATGACATCTTCCTATAATGCACCTTTTCTTCATGTTCTGTCTTTTTCTTGGTCTGGTTTCAAACACACACTCCTTGCAGAATTGGGTCCTATGTTCGGCACCGGAAGTTTCAGTGCTTCTACTGATAGAAAAGTATGCCTTCTCTAGTGCCCCAAAGATCTTCTGAGTTGGGTTCAGTTCACGCTATTTGAAATACCTCATGTGAAATAGCTACAACTTTGAGGTCACACTCATGCAAACTCTTAGGCACACAAGTGCATTAGCAAGCAATGGTATAATGATGGCTGTGAAATCTCCATTTCACATCCCCTGAATCAAAATGACTAAGATACGCCCCTGTCGGACAGGGAGGGAGGTGTGGCTCTAAAAACGGAGTAGAGCTTGCAAAAAAGAAAAGTGGAAAAGGCAAAAAAGGAAAAACCACACACACAAAAAAGTTCAAGTTAATTGACAGATTGAATATCATGTTTCATCGTTAAAAATTTATCAATACACATCCAAAAATAAATAAAGCACATTTCATTAGAAAATATGTCAAAACATAAAAAAAAACTACAAAAGTATAAAACATTGGTTAGAATCATTTAACTAGCAAATCATTGCACACACTCATCGCAATGCGATTTTCTCAAACCATTTCACGCACATAAAAAATCTCTTAGGCAGAAATAATCGTAGTTAATCGAGCAGCCACTGTAAGTCTATTTGACCACGCAAACAATGGAAATTTAGATAATGCGGTCACTACCACGCGGGTGAAATCTCTTTTACAAAATCTAAAAGCATAAGTGCCATGTGACACACCTAACAGATGACACAAAGGAGCAATCCACCTGGCCCTAGGTCTAGTATAGTATGGTCAAGAAAGGAGCAGTGCTCCTCAGTCTCGTCAGATAGTGTGCATGCCTCGCACATGGTGGACATTGCCTGCAGGGGAGGGAGCCCATTCCGCTGAATACATAGCTGTTGGCAAAGTACTGTACCTAAACTGTAAGTAAAGCCTGCACACATGCAGCGGACGAATAAGATAAAAAAATTCCTCAGTTTTGGGCACACTCTTATGTAAAAAGAGCCTTCTGCAACTACCGCAGACGTAGCCTAACCATTCTGGGCAATAGCTCTCTCCCAGTAAACACTGACTGTATATTATGGTCTGGGACATTGATAGTGAAACTCGGTAATCAAAATTTCATAAACCAATCACAAGTTTATTTTTTTTTACGAAATTGTTATGAACTCCTTGTAAGTCTTCCTTGCCACATGATATACTGCCAGATGTAGGTGTAGATGCAGGTAGCCAACTACCGGTCGGTAACGGCCGATTTCGGCCGTTACCGACCGGTATTTGGCTTTTGACATGTAGGTGGCTCGGAATTTACAGAATCGGTATATTTACCGAGTCGGTAAATTTACCACTTCGGTATTTTTCCGAATCGGTAAATATACCGATTCTGTTAATCCATATGTAGGTGGCACAGTTTGCAGTGCCACAGGCCCTTAGGATTTCTTATTTTACCACCCAATCCAATTGGGTGGTAAAATACCGAATTCCAGTGTACATGCACATCTGTGCATGTACACCTATGCCATGTGACACACAGACATGACCTTAGGGCATGTATGTGTGCCACATGGAACACAAGCCTGCAATTGGGGTGCTACAGGGTGTCAAAGTGACACCCCGTTCCCCCTGCCAGGATTCGGTATTTACCGATTCGGTAAATACCGAATCGGTATTTCGGTATTTCGGTATTTCACATTGATTCCTATGGGCTTCAAGGAATCAATGGGAAATACCGATTCGGTATTTACCGATTCAGTAAATACCGAATCTTACAGAATCGGTAATTGTAAAATAAAAATTACCTACATCTGCCTACTTCCAATTTACCTACTCTTAAATACCGAATCGGTATGATTCGGTATTTAAGAGTAGGTACATCGAAATTACCTACATCTGGCCCTTAGTGAGCTCCAGCTCCCCAACAGAACCTTCCAAGCAATTTAGCACTCTAGTCCTTCCATCCCTCCCTAACATAGCCAACCTCCTTCACCCTTGAGTCTTGACCCAGAAAAGAGGAAGCACAACCCACCCCACTTCCTGTTTCTTTTGTTTCTGCTCTGCAGACTCTCCCAGAGCAAGTTTCAGGTAAGTGGGGTGGGGTCAAACCATAGCCGGCCCTGATGCTCAAGGTGGCGGCCCTGCTAAGCAGGCTCTTGTTTGCGCCTTTACCTTGTCTGTTGAGCATTTCTTAGAAGCTTGGCGGAGCGGGCTCTTCCTTGGTAATAGAGGCCCTGCTTCAGCATGCTCATACGGGTCGGTGGGCGTCCTCTCCCTCTGCTTTTGTTTACTGGGCTGCGGTAGGGCGGTCAGCGTTTTTTACGATGGCCCGGATCTACTGTAGTCTTGACGCATCACGTATTCCTGCCATGCCGGTAATCTGTCAGGAAGCGTGGACATTGCATTGCGTTGTCAGCGAGCACCCTATGGTTGTTTTGGGGTTGCTTGGCAACCGGCAGGATTTTTGGTTGTGTGTTCTCGTGCGACATAGTACGCTTTTTATGCTTTGTCACTGAGGGGGGATTTTCTTTTCCTATCAGTGTGCGTCAGAAAGAAGCCTGGTGAGGGACCCCACAAGGAGGCAGGCCCTAGTGTGCAGGCTCCTGTGGAGGCACCTTCCTTGATGCCCATCCAGCAGATGATTCAGGTTGCTGTGGCTGTGGCACTTAAGGAGTGTGAGGACCCCTCTTCCCCCTAAAAAGCAGCGCGTTAAGCCTTCCACCAGTGCACAGGCTGAAGGGGAGGAGGATGATATCCAAATCAGATTTGTGCAGAGGCAGGAGCTGAAGGAAATCTTGAAGCATAATAAGGATAACCTGACTTTTTCAGTACCTCTGGTTGAGGATGATGCAGAAGATTTTTTCATGCAGTACCAGAAGCGTGAGCCTGAGAGTCTGCCATTGCACCCATCTATCAGGAAGGTGATTGACAATGACTGACAGGAGTTGGACAAACAGTGTCTCCAGCGCTATCTCTCTAAGTGCCATGACTTTGTCACTGCTGTGAAGGTTGATTCTGTAATGGCGGGTCCGTCATTTCAGAGGATACCCCTCCTTTGGAGGCGGCGGACAAAAGGGGTGAGGCAGCGGTGAAGACGTCTTACGCCACAGCCAACTTCTCCATTAGAGTGTCTGATTATCTCTCCTACACTATTCAGTCTCTTTTGCAGGACAATAATATTCTCTCCAAACTCATGGAGCAGGGGGAAGACATCATGCCTACCCTAGTGATCATGGAGCAGCAGACAAGACTGTTGTCAGACATTTCCTTTGATACCCTTGGGGCCGCAGCAGCTTCTGCGGGCGTTGCTATTGAGGCCCAGCGCCAGGTCTGGTTGTGCCATTGGAAGGCCAAGGTGGCACAGAAGTCCCTTCTAAAAAAGATTCCTTTTTCTGGGGTTAAACTGTTTGGCGCTCCCCTGGAGGAGATGGTGACGAAATCAGCAGAGGATATGAAACTGTTGGCTCCCATCCGTCTTTCTTGGGGGAGGTTCTTTGGCACCATGAGGACCTTCGGTCCATCTTTTGCTCCAAAGGGGACCTTGCCCTTTCGGGGGAGGGGTCGATGCCTGGGTGTCTCTTTTTCCCACAAAGCCCAGTCTCAGCAGTCGGATGGTGGTTCGAAGTCCTGACTATCCATGGGGCCCTGCGGGTCAGCTCCCTGTGGGGAGTCAATTTTTGGATTTCGTAGATTCTTGGGCGAGGTCAGTCTCCGAATTGTTAAGGAGGGAAGGAGAGCTACACAATTGTCTTCGACTCTCCACCCCTACAGTTTTTTGATCACACTCTTTTGCCATCAGCTGCACCAAAGAGGGAGGCGCTTTTGGCGGGTATTCAGGATCTTTTCGAAAAAGGCGTCATTCGTCCAGTTCCGGCCTATCAAAGGGGTCGAGGGGGTTTACTCAATACTTTTTCTGGAAAGGAAGGGTTCAGGGGACTTCTGTCCTGTGCTGGATTTGAAATGGGTGAGTTTGTTTGTCCCTCATGCTAAGTTTAAGATGCTGTCTTTACAGGAGATCCTTCCCTTGCTGGTTCAGGAGGACATGGTTGCTTCCTTGGATTTGTTTGATGCTTTACTGCACATGCCCATTCACCCTGCATCCCAGTGGTTCCTCAGGTTCCGTGTGGTCCCTGAGCACTTCCAGTTCCAGGTATTGCCTTTTGGTTTGTCATCTGCCCCAAGGGTCTTCACTAAGGTCCTGGCTCCCTTGGTTGGGCTCATCCATAGGATTCAGGTGTTTTGCGGTACCTCGATGACTGGCTGATTTCTACCTCTTCTTTTTCCAAGGTGACTCTTCAAGTCCAGAGGGTCTGCGAGATTCTGGAGGTCCACAGCTTTCTGATCAACCACAAAAAGTCACATCTATGTCCCACCCAGGACTTGGTGTTTATCGGGGGTCTCCAGGACATGGTCAAGGGGCATGGTGTGTGTGCCGGCTGAGAGGAAAGACACCTTGTAGAGGGACCTGGGTTGTCTGCTCACCCTGGATACGGTCCCAGTGTATCAGTGGTTGAGGTTTCAGGGTTTGATGTCTGCAGCGATCAATGTGCTGCTGTGGGCTCATTTACACCTGTACCCATTAGTAAACCATCTCCTGTCTCATTGGTCCCTTTGTTCCACTGTTTACGATTTTCAGGTGGTGATTTAATCTTTTTCACCAGCCCAAGTAAACAGATTTCAGGTTTACATTCAATTGCATTCAATGTCATGACAGAGAGCACACTAGTCACATGCTGCCAGAAGTCATATATAGCCTTGCAATCCGAGTCCAGATGGTTTTAATCCGCCCCCTCGTCCCCACATCTCATACATCGAGCATCTTTCCGCAATCCATATTTGAACAATTATCTAGGAGTATAATACCGTTGCTGCGGAAATTTAAAATGTATTATTCGGAGGTTGCAGTTGGCAGTCAGATGCCCAGTCAATGCACAGCATGCTTCCCAATCCTCCCAGACCACAGGCTCAGCCAGCTGATTGTTGCACTTATCGAGAGAAGTAGAGCTAGTCAAAGCAATCTCTCTTTTGGAGGCATTGTATAATCTAGTGATCAGGCCCTTACCCTCCCCCACTGTTAAGACAATTTGTAATGCTTTCAGCATCTGTGGCTCATTAATGAAATCAGGGCACAATGCTCAGACCGCCAAGCGCAACTGTGCATAATCGAACCTTTGCATTGACTTATTTGCTTGTCTAGCTATAAATTCATCCAAGGATAAGAACTGCCTATTAATATACATGTCCCCAAGTTTAGCAACTCCAGCATTGTGCATAATGCACCACATTCCTGCGCAGTTGAGATTCCCGGATGTGCAGCAATAGGCATAGCTGGAGCATACAAACTCCCTTTATCTGCTCGATTATGCAGAGCCCTCTATGCTTGGATCATACATTTGACTTTATCTATTCCTTTCCTGCTTACCTCGGCTTTAGTGTGCAGTACCATGGCTGTAAACAGAGCCGGGTAGGCAATATCCTCCTCCACTGCCAGGTGTGGCAAATAGCGCTGTGTGAAATACCAATAGTGTGCAAATTACACTTGCGCACACAGATAATACGATCACAGATCAGGGGTTTCAAACCTCCCCCGTTCAAACAGCAGTGTCAGGGTGTCCCAGCTACATCTCCACTGCTTACCTGCCCATACCAATGACAGCAACCATGACTGTAAAGTCTTAAATGCGGCCTTGTTCAAGACTATTGGAATATTCACAAACAGATAGAGCAATTTGGTGAGGATTGTTATCTTCACAGTTGCTATTCTATCTGCCAGTGACGGCGGAAGTCTGGTCCACCTGGGAACTTGCTCAGTCATTTTGGCTATCACTCGCCCATAATTCATGCTGATCACAGTGTCAGGATACCTAAGCACTCACCCAGGTATCTGACTGGCTCATCCGACCAGGCCAGACGGAATTCCAGCCCACTCTCCCTAGTACATTCTGTTAGGGTCAAGACAGTGGACTTTGCCCAGTTTATGCCTAACCCTGAGTATCTCTCAAACCGGATATATTACCGTAATAATAATGCCAGATGTGTAGCAGGTTCCCTAACATATAGCAACATTTCGTCCTCATACAATTATAGTGCTAGCAGGTGCTGCCGGAAACCCAGTGCAGCAGTGGCATGGCCCTGGTGGATCTTACAGGCAAGCGGCTCTAGCGCCAATGAGAACAACATCGGGGATAGGGGGCAGCCCTGCCTGATGCCCCTAAATATTGTGATTGGAGGTGAGGCCACACCATTAACACGCATCCTGGCCACCGGGCGTGTGAACAGGAGGCGCACCTATTAAAAAAAAAACAGCTGCATCACCATTCGCAACACCACAACTATATAGCCCCAGTGTATCAAGTCAAATGCTTTCGCCGTGTCTAGGAATATGGCCACGGCTGGAAGCTCATGGCAAAAATAGTGCAGATATTATGTATTGTTGATCTTTTGGGCACAAATCCCAATTGATCGGATAGGATCTGATTTGGACCAGAGGTTGAAGTTTAATGGCGAAGATTTTTGCAAGAAAATTTGAGTCAATGTTTATTAAGAACAGTAGCCTTTATGATTCGCACCGGTCGGCCTGCTTATCCGGCTTCAGAAGCACTACAATGAGTGCCTCTCTCATGGTGGGGGATAGAACGCCCCTTCATATGCTTCAGCGAACAACTCTAGTAGTCTTGGGACCAGAGCATCCGCAAACATTTTGTAAAATTCGCTGGCCACGCTTCCAGCCCTGCCACTTTACCAGACAGAAGCAACATTAGAGCTTCCTGGACATCCTCCACCGTAAAGGGCTCCAGCTGACCCTGGGACAACCAGCCTAGTGCAATGTCATCTAGGTAACTGGATATCTCTCTGTCCTGCACAGTCGACTTGTGCCCGTATACATTAGAGAAGAAATCAATAAACACTTTGCTGATCTCAGAAGTGGTGTACTGTACTATGGAGTCAATGTCCACTATTTCTACGATATGTTCCTGTGTCCTTGGCAGGGTCAATTTGTGTGCCAGAGAATGACTTGGCTTGCCGCCCTCCCCATAGAGACACGACTTATACCTAGGGGACCTGGGCTGTACCTTCTGCTCAGCAACCTGATTATGCTCTGTCACTAATTCTCTGATTCGTGCTAACAGTGCATGTGAAGGGTGCTGTTCATACTCACATTCCAGCGTCCGGATCCTGTCATCTATGTCCTGCAGCCTGTTCCTCATTGATTTTAATACACATGCCTGTGCACCTATACATTCACCCCGTATGGTGACTTTAAAAGCCTCCCAGAGTGTACCCGCCTGGTCTATGGTGCCCTTATTTTAAAAGAAAAAGTTTGTGATAGCTGCCAATATCGTGGCGCGGAACACTTGGTCCAGCAGAGACGAAGGCTGCAGCCTCCACTGAAACAGCAGCCTAGCATGCGCTGGCATAGCCAGCTCAAGGAGTACCAGGGCATGGTCCGATAGTGTTTTCGCTAGATGTTTCACGGACACTACCCAGGAACTCACAACCTTGGCGACCAGCCAATAATCCAGCCTGGACCATGATCCACGCACTGTCGACACAAACGTTCCCTCTTTCACAACAGGGTTCTGGCCCTGCTACACATCCACCAATCCCTCTGTCTCCATTATTTCCGCAATTACCAATGCAGCTTGTTTCCCATGCTATGACGTGTCAGCTGAGCGGTCAAGCTGCGGGTCTAGGTATACATTCAAGTCACCACCCCATATCACAGCAGAGGGAGGGGAAGACGCAATATGCCTCTAAATATTATTGTAGAAGGCGGGTTTGTTTATGTTGAGCCAATAGGTGTTAACAAATAGGATATTCGTGCCACCCAGACTACCCTGTATCAGGAGTTCCCTACCCTGCTCATCAGCTTCAGTATGAGTCAGCGTGAACGGAGTACCCCGCTTGACTAGCACAAGCACCCCCCTGGAGTACGTAGAGTATGACAATGCCAATCGCACCGCCCAGAGAGCCCCCACATTTTGTTCAGTATGTTTTGTGAGATGTGTTTCCTGCAGAAACGCCACTTGGATATCCTGCCTATCGAAATAAGCTAATACATTGCGGATTTTCTTGCGGTTATTAAGACCACGTACATTCCATTTTATCAATTTAACAGTACCACCTGAGAATGCAATTTCATATACATAACACACATGTTCCAATACTGAGGAAATACCATGGGTCGGACCACCATTGGTTCACTACTACATTTAGACTGCAGTGCACCTGTAACAGAACCCAACCACCCAACTCCCCCACCCACTTCAGTGCCCACAACATGCTAAAGCCATCCCCATGAAAAAACTAGCGGAACCACCCTATGAAACACTACCCAAATATGAAAGTGGGGTACACCCATCAGGTAACACTTGAGCGCAGTCACCCTCCCACTGAGCAGGGAGGTTGCCGAACTTGTCCATTAGCATAAGGTGCCAATCCAATAAGTGTCCACTCCAAAGACCTTAAATTCTCAGAGCTCCAGTAACCTTGTGATACGAATATCAGTCCCAGAGTCCAACAGACCAATACTCTGCGAGGCAGCAGCTCCCCAAGTTACCCCTTTGTACATAGATCTCAGTCACCAGGCACTGCATGCCTGCGCTGCTAGAGTCACCACTTCTGGGCCATAATCACAAAGGAAGAGTTCGCCACCATACACTACACCTCATTGCTCCTCTACTTCTGGGTCGCTTGCTGTGTCTCGTCGTTGTTTCTTTAATGACTTTACATATTCCATGACGGACTTAGAGCTTGTATAGATTCTGGCAGATCCGTCAGTTCCAATTCTCAACAGGGCAGGGTATAGCATGGCATATAGAATGTTCTCCCCACCTTCTTAAATGGCAAGACTTCACGCCACGCTGCCTGCACAGTCACGGTGAAATCCAGATAGAATGCCAAATGATTCCCATGGTAGTTTATAGAGCCTTTTTCACATGCTAGGCACAGGACCACGACCCTATAATCCAGCAGCCGTGCAATGATCGGCCGCGGCGGGGCTCCGGGTACTGGACGCACCGCTAGTAAGCGATGCGCCCTCTCCACGATTCGCATGGACAACTGGTTCTCCGCCCAGAAGATCTCCTGGATCATTTCCTCCACAAATAGCTCCAATTTCCCAGTATTGGTCGATTCAGGCAGACCTGTGATCCTAAGGTTATTTTGACTTGACCTGGCCTCCAGGTCCTCATTCTTGGTCTAGATGACAGCCAAGACTTTTTCCATGTTTAGGACCTTAGTCAAGATGCCTCTCAACCCATCCTCTGTGTCAGAGATGTGCTTCTCTGCCTCGCCCAGCCTGGCACTCTGTTTATCAAGCTTCGCCAACATCAGATCCATGCGCAAATTTAAGGCATTAATCTTCCCGTCGATCGACTGTAGGCTGTTCTGCATAGCCAGAAGTGTCGTTTCCAGCGATGTGGTGACCTCTGTTGGGGCGTGCAGTTCAGAGTCAGAGGTCGGCCTCTGCTGTGACCTCCAGGCTTTCGCATCTCAAAGGTAAGGCGAGATTGGTTCTTGTCTGTCTTGCCCACTATGGCCGCTCATCCTGCTGCACTGTCAGGCTCCACACCGGTCATATTGGTAGCCCCTGAGCCGCACCTCTCAGAATCCAGAGTGGCCCTGCGCTGCAATCAGGGGATCTGAGGAGCCACTAGCACTCCCAAGATGCAGAGGGCCAGCTCCGCAGTGCCTCCACAGCCAGCAGCTGCAGCAAGGCAGGGATAAATTCAGCCAGTCGCAATTAGTTATCCACCATCAAGCTCCTGATCAGCGCTGTAGCTAATGTGCATACGCCAAGGATTGTACAACGGCACCCACTCTCCTTCCAAACTAGCGCTGGGAGTCAAAACACTGTCTCCTAATTCCCATAGCACCATATATGGCAGCCGCAATCAGGTACCAGAGCTCACATGTGTCCTCCCCTCAGTGCCAACAGCAGCAGTAACAGGCCTCATAGGGTCCAGCCAATCTCATAGAACAAGCAGCCAGCACCTTTTGTCGTTTCCCCCAGCCAGCTTCCCATATAAAAGCTGATGCGTATTAGGGCCCAGACAATGTGCATATGTTCATAGTAACCTGAGAGTCACTCAGACAGTGGAAGGCCTCGCAGCTCCGGGCAGCCGATCCCTTCCACGGCAACAGATCATGCGATTGCAGCGGCCATCCTCACCATATAGCTTCCGACCGGAGGGCCCCCCTGCCTGGGCCTGGCTACAGTCACAGCAGCGAGAACAGGGCTCTCCGCACCACAGCAGCAGAGCAGCAGTTACACCTCACGGGTGAGTCACCAGTCCGCGCCTTGGCCTCCCGGCCTTGCACAATTGACAAACACTTTCTCACTGTCTGCCACAGTGGCGCACGACCCCCACAGCACTTCTCATCCCAGCACGGACTCAGAGGTGTCCTGAATTCTGGAGTGCAATTTTAAGTTCAACGCGATATTCAATCATGTCCAGCTGCCATGTTGTCTCAGGCCACTGGTCCTCGCGAAAGTGCATTCCCCACTACAGGCTCCTCCACAGACCATCAGCAGCGCTGCTATGCACCCAGTGTATGCCAGTAGCACGGTACCGGGGTTTTCAGGTTGTGGCTGGCACGTTTAAGGGCAGGATTATAAACGGATTATAAGTCCGGCCGGCAGAGCTGCACTATGGCGCAGCCATCTTGCCGTGCACCCTCTAGCGCCCCCTCACTGAAGTCCTCATTTGGATGAGCAATATCCATTGGTGGCCCGGTTGATGCGTAGTTGTTTTCTTCAGTGTCCTCGGGTGGTTTGTCCTGCCCCAGCCTGGGATCTCCTGTTGGTGTCGCATGCCCTTGAGGCAACTCCTTTTGAGCCTTGGGGTCAGTGGACATGAAGTTCTTTACCATGATGCTGGAATTTTTAGTGCCCATTGTGTCTGCTAGTCGGATTGGGGAGTTGGGGTTGTTTTTGTGGTCTCCTACTTTCTTGGGTGTATTACCAAATCGTATTATCCTGTGCCCTGATCCTAAATTTTTGCCCAAGGTCCCCTCCATTGCCAATCGAGGGGACTAAACAAGTCAACGCCGTCTCGTCCTCCTGCTTCAACACCCTCCGCATGCTCCGTAGGATCTACAAGTGGATCCCCACTGAAACAAGAGGAACGGTCACCCAGGCCTCGTCAGCAGCAGGTTGGCTATGGAAACGCCCCCTACGCAGGAGTCTCGGCCAAACTCCTGAGACGGCTCCAACGCATCGAGAAAGCCTCTGCATGCCTGATCCTCAACATCCCTCCCCGCAGCCACATCACACCCCACCTGAGAGACCTGCACTAGCTCCCGGTCATCAAGAGGATATCCTTCAAGCTCCTCACTGGATCAAGGGAAGGTATACCTGTGGTATTTCTGTCTCCTGGACCTTTTTCAAGGGTGTCTCTATTGAGGATATTTGAAGGGCCGCCACGTGGGCCTCTCCTTACATGTTCATGGATCACTATCGAGTGGTGTTGGTTGGGTTGTCCAGCTGCTGGGGGTTTTGCTGTGGCTGTTCTGCATGCTGGCTCTGCCTGCGCTTGATTTCCGCCGCCCTGTTGGGCATCTGTTTGTTTTTTCCTCTGTTTGATGTTTGGATTAAACTTGGTTTTTGCGCCGCCCTGCGGTCTGTGGTTTTCTTTATGGTCCCCATAATGCAGCTCGACTTCGGTATATGCTTACTAAGTATATCATGTGGCGAGGAAGACTTATGAGGAGGTAATAAAGATTACCAGTAAGTAACCGGGGCACTGCTGAGTTTCATTATCAAGGCTCAAACCTCAAAACACAGTCAGTGTTTACTTAAATTTGCATACAGGACTGCAGGGTTTAGTCCTGTAATTTTGTTTGAGGTCAGGTGTCAAACCCGTTAGAAAGCCTCTGTTTCCCTCACCCCTCTTCTTTGGCGCAAACAGCTCTCTCCCACTTTCTAGCTTTAACAACATTAGTTGCAGAAAGCTTATTGGAGGAAGGCTCTTCCCAGAATTTACCTAAACCTAGATCGTAAGGTGATTTCTTAGCATTGGCTAGCCACGTGACCTAATTAATGCCAGAAAAAAAAGTTAAGGCGAGGTGTGAAACGTGAAAGATTGCAAAAAAGCAGCGCATTGAGGGGGGTAGCAAGGAAAGTATGTCAGTATTGTGAAAAAAACACAGCAAATTGACAGTTGCGTTCCCCGTTTGTACACTAATTACAGTGCACAAACTTGCGCCGCCGACATCCTTGTACCCGTCTCCTTTTTCAGACATTTTGAAGAGCCTACGACGCTTCTAGCTTTCATGAAATCTAAAATGCCTCTCTGCAAATAAAACAAAAGCTCTGCCTTATGCAAACAGAAGGGCGGGTAAACAAGCTGAAGGCACTGAGTGATTCCTGCATTCTCTCTTCCTCCTCTGAAAGGGAATTATTTATTTATATGTCTTCCCTCCTCTGCCAACGACTCTTTGCCGGTGCCAAGCCCAGCCCTCGTATGCCCCACGGCCAGGCCTGTTTTTAAAGAGAAAAGCGAGTCTGTGGAATGCGGTGCGTGCACGTGCCTATCCGTGCTCCACAGACCGCACCTGCCCAACAGGTAAACCAGACCCTCTGCGCTGGGCCTCATCGGCGACATTCCACCTATAGGCAGCTATCGCTTTCTAATTGTTACCTGTCAAACAGGTAAATTAAGCCGACGCTCTCGGGTCGGGTCCAAACACGCCCGTGTTCCCATGAAACTCTAAACTTGGATACCTTTGACCTTCTCACAGGCTAAATATTACTGGCAGAGCAGGACTAAAACATTTCTCCTGGCATCGGTGTGTTTTTTAGCTCTTTATTGTTTGCGGTGCCAAACACAGCATCGCATTAACAAACGCCCCAGAGGCAATTTGCAGAACGTAATACAATCACGTCAAAAACTCGACCCACCTGGGTAAACACAATAAACAAATAAAAGACAACGACGCAAAAGGCTTTCAGGTCTCCTGGAAGAGCAAAACAAAAATGGCGGATGGAAGAGCAAGTTCAACTTCTTTGCAAGACTCAGCTGCAGCAATGTTTGCAGTTGTATCTTCCTGTAATCGAACAGGTTCGTCCACAAACAGTCCCAGTTAGTCCCAGTTCAGTTTGAAGAAGTGGGACAGGCGTTTCCTGTTCCCCTCACCTTGTTCAAACTTGTTTTCAGGAGCGAAACAGGATCAGCCTGCTCACGCCAAAAGGTTCTCTTGAGGCTAGGCTTCCGCGATTATAAAACAGGGGCCGGGATTTTTTTTTGCAAATCATATTCAGAAAGATTTTCCTCAGACTCAAAGCACAGATCTCTGTCGTTTTACTATCTAATGCGGGAGCTCGTGTGCTTCTAATGTGGAGGGAGCTCTTGTGCTTAAAATGTGGGAGCTCCTGTGCTTGAAATGTGGGAGCTCCTGTGCTTCTAATGTGGGAGCTTGTGTGCTTCTAATGTGGAGGGAGCTCTTGTGCTTAACATGTGGGAGCTCCTATGCTTGAAATGTGGGAGCTCCTGTGCTTCTAATGTGGGAGCTTGTGTGCTTTTAATGTGGGAGCTCTTGTGCTTGCTCATGTGGGCGCTAGTATGCTTCTAATGTGGGAGCTCGTGTGCTTGCTCATGTGGGAGCTTGTGTGCTTGCTCATGTGGCAGCTCATGTGCTTCTAATGTGGGAGCTCATGTGCTTGCTCATCTGTGGAGCTCGTGTGCTTGCTAATGTGGGAGCTTGTGTGCTTCTAATGTGGGAGCTCGTGTGCTTGCTCATGTGGGAGCTTGTGTGCTTGCTCATGTGGCAGCTCATGTGCTTCTAATGTGGGAGCTGATGTGCTTGCTCATCTGTGGAGCTTGTGTGCTTGCTAATGTGGGAGCTTGTGTGCTTCTAATGTGGGAGCTCATGTGCTTCTAATGTGGGAGCTCATGTGCTTCTAATGTGGGAGCTTGTGTGCTTACTCATGTGGCAGCTCATGTGCTTCTAATGTGGGAGCTCATGTGCTTGCTCATCTGTGGAGCTCGTGTGCTTGCCAATGTGGAAGCTCGTGTGCTTCTAATGTGGGAGCCTGTGTGATTCTAATGTGGGAGCTTGTGTGCTTCTAATGTGGGAGCTTGTGTGCTTACTCATGTGGGAGCTCATGTGCTTCTAATGTGGGAGCTCATGTGCTTGCTCATCTGTGGAGCTCGTGTGCTTGCTAATGTGGGAGCCTGAGTGCTTCTAATGTGGGAGCCTGTGTGATTCTAATGTGGGAGCTTGTGTGCTTCTAATGTGGGAGCTTGTGTGCTTGCTCATGTGGGCAGCTCATGTGCTTCTAATGTGGGAGCTCATGTGCTTGCTCATCTGTGGAGCTCGTGTGCTTGCCAATGTGGAAGCTCGTGTGCTTCTAATGTGGGAGCTCATGTGCTTGCTCATCTGTGGAGCTTGTGTGCTTGCTAATGTGGGAGCCTGTGTGCTTCTAATGTGGGAGCTCGTGTGCTTGCTCATGTGGGAGCTTGTGTGCTTGCTCATGTGGCAGCTCATGTGCTTCTAATGTGGGAGCTCATGTGCTTGCTCATCTGTGGAGCTCGTGTGCTTGCTAATGTGGGAGCTTGTGTGCTTCTAATGTGGGAGCTCGTGTGCTTGCTCATGTGGGAGCTTGTGTGCTTGCTCATGTGGCAGCTCATGTGCTTCTAATGTGGGAGCTGATGTGCTTGCTCATCTGTGGAGCTTGTGTGCTTGCTAATGTGGGAGCTTGTGTGCTTCTAATGTGGGAGCTCATGTGCTTCTAATGTGGGAGCTTGTGTGCTTACTCATGTGGCAGCTCATGTGCTTCTAATGTGGGAGCTCATGTGCTTGCTCATCTGTGGAGCTCGTGTGCTTGCCAATGTGGAAGCTCGTGTGCTTCTAATGTGGGAGCCTGTGTGATTCTAATGTGGGAGCTTGTGTGCTTCTAACGTGGGAGCTTGTGTGCTTACTCATGTGGGAGCTCATGTGCTTCTAATGTGGGAGCTCATGTGCTTGCTCATCTGTGGAGCTCGTGTGCTTGCTAATGTGGGAGCCTGAGTGCTTCTAATGTGGGAGCCTGTGTGATTCTAATGTGGGAGCTTGTGTGCTTCTAATGTGGGAGCTTGTGTGCTTGCTCATGTGGGCAGCTCATGTGCTTCTAATGTGGGAGCTCATGTGCTTGCTCATCTGTGGAGCTCGTGTGCTTGCCAATGTGGAAGCTCGTGTGCTTCTAATGTGGGAGCTCATGTGCTTGCTCATCTGTGGAGCTTGTGTGCTTGCTAATGTGGGAGCCTGTGTGCTTCTAATGTTGGAGCTTGTGTGCTTCTAATGTGGGAGCTCGTGTGCTTGCTCATGTGGTCAGCTCATGTGCTTCTAATGTGGGAGCTCATGTGCTTGCTCATCTGTGGAGCTCGTGTGCTTGCCAATGTGGAAGCTTGTGTGCTTCTAATGTGGGAGCTCATGTGCTTGCTCATCTGTGGAGCTCGTGTGCTTGCTAATGTGGGAGCCTGTGTGCTTCTAATGTGGGAGCTTGTGTGCTTCTAATGTGGGAGCGTGTGTGCTTGCTCATGTAGAAACTTGTGTGCTTCTAATGCGGGAGCTTGTGGGCTTCTATTGTGGGTGCTTTTGTGCTTGCTCTTGTGGCAGCTAGTGTGCTTCTAATGTGGGAGCTTGTGTGCTTCCAATGTGGGAGCTTATGTGTTTCTAAAGTGGGAGCGTATGTGCTTCTAACATGGGAGCTTGCGGGCTTCTAATATGGGAGTTCATGTGCTTGCTCATGTGTGATTACGGGACGTGGTACTACAGGAGTATTCCTCCTTGCCTTTGTGAACGTCCAACTTCTTATTAGTAAAAGTGCAAGTAGGAATCAGGCCTTTCTATTTGTCCTACCTAAATAGGAATGCTCCCATTGTATTTCCATTTGAGATGTTTTGGAGCTAATTCAGAAAGGTAAACACAGTGCACAAGTGTACTGCCGGAATACTAATTTGTCCACAGCAGCTCTTTGTGAAAAGGTCCGATAGTGTGTAATAATAAATGTATATGTAAATTAGGAATGAATAAGCCCAAAACACATTAGTCGTTGTTGAATATAAAATTATAATTCCAAAGTAACATGTTACTAAGTCAAAGTGGAATACATTTTTATGTTTGGCACACACATTTCCGCCTTACAAAAAGAAGGATGTTACTATTGCACAATGATAAAACTAAAAGAATAAAACAAAAAATGGCATGAACCCTCATAGGGATGCAGCCAGCAAATTTAAAAGTGTACTTCCAAACAACTCGCATTATTTGGACACCCTCCACGTCCTCAAATTCAAACTCTATCCACTTATTTGAAACCTCTTGTGTCCTCAATTGTCATCACCAACACGTGCCTCTTTGATGTTCAACGACCAGAGTGTTGCAGACATCTGCTTTCTCCAGTTATCAATTGGGCCTGGGTCTGTAGAAGGACTGAAAAGACACCTTTCATTCAAAGTTTTATTGAAATGTACAATTTTACATCAAGGTTATATGTCTTAATAAACATTGATCAATCATTGTAATACTCAACCTTTAATTAATAACATATTCTTTAATAATAATAAATACGTCAAACTTACAGCCTTTGTTGTAACTTTTCATAATAAACAGATTAGATCTATGGCATCGGACATACATTTTTGTAATGCATCAGTCAGGCCTATAGCCTTTAAAGCTGGCTTCCCAGCATAACCAACTTTAGCTTAGTGTATTGCACATACATTGTCCCAGAAGACAATCTTCAGGCAAACGGTTAAAAAGTTACATATATTATACAAATGCGACGAAACAGTATAAAACTCCTCCTATAGGGACCTACCAAAGATTCTAACAGTGCAAATCTTCTACCCCTAAGGTTTGTCAGTAGGAGTAATGAACACCAAAATCCTTGCCTACTATGATAAATGGTGAGATTATATGTTACAAAATACATGTCTACATGCTTTAGCTCAGTGTAATAACAAGCCCCTCTTAAAGGCCTATTGGCTTTCGCATATGTTTATTCCAATAAGTCAAGCCACCTCCTTTAGTCCTACCATTTCAGTATAAACAGGGCAGACCTATGGCATCTGATAAAACCTTTCCAGACAACCAATCAGCCATCTAACTCTATTATTGACTTGACACAATAACCAACTCAGACCTACTGTTTTGAGCAAGAACATTCCCACAAGTTTCCATGACTTATACATTCTTAGAGAGCGGTGTCCAGCAGCATTACGAGAAGGCTGCCTAAGATCACCCTGCAGTTATATCTATACTGTGAGAAGTTGGCCTGGTATATGATGCTCACTAGTTCTAGTGATCACCTTGTACCATGCCAAGCAACCCTTATGGTGCAGGTTGTGAAGTCAACCTTATAGACAAGCTATCCTAGGGGTAGCATGGACTAAGCAGTCTTAGGCTAAACTCTGTAAAGGCATGTGAAGCAAGCTGTTTTACCATACACAATCCCTTGAATACCAAATGAAAGGACACCACACAGATATATTTTGAAAATATATATAGATTTATTTCTACAAATAACCCTGATACTCTTTATGAGCACAGAAGCAAATGCGTTAAAACAAAACACAGTTTAAATACACAAAAGTTGCACAATTTTGGATGAGCCCTAAGGGCCACCTAAACCATATACTAAAATAGAGGTATAAGAACCACTATGGGGAAAGTGAAGAGGCCTAGGGCCTGGGGAATCGCTGGAGCTGTTCGGGACTAGCAGTGAAGAAGTCGGGAAAGGCCCGCGGGACTCGGGTGCAGTGCGGAAAGTGCACGCTTTACCAATGCAATGTCAATGGTGCGTAAAAGTTACAAAGTTAGTTATTAAGGAACCTTCCGAGTGACCTAGAAGGATGAAACTTTAGACACAGACACTAGAGGTGTATACCAGTGTGGGAACACCGGCGTTGCTGAGTTACCTCACCCACAGGAAGCGGGTGCACAGGGTCGAAGTAGTGTCGGGTTTCGTCACGCAGGTCAATGGTGCTTGGAGCTGAAGATGCTGCAGGCGGCTCGATGTGAAGAGTTCCGGTGGATCCAAGGGTGGATCTGAAGAGGTGAAGACCTGAAGGCAGAGGGGACAATGTTCAAAGTCACTAGCCAGTGACTACCGTGGAACCAGGACGGAACCAGGCGATGTCGGGTGCAAACAGGTGATGTCGTGAAGATTGTCTCTGCAGCCACGTGGACACGAAGAGATCAAGGACGTCCAGGAGTCGGTCACGAGCTGTCCCACGTAGGTTCTCGCTGATGGCGGTGTCGGGAACTTGATTGGAGCAAACAGGCCTTGGCTAAAGCAAGCCACGCAGGAAGTGATTCAAGCTTCTCACTCGGACCAGCAAGGTCAGAGTGGGTGCTCCTTTTCAGGGGAGCAGGGGCCAATCTGGAACAACCAGATCAGTGGTGTAGTTTGTCGTTTTCGTCGCCAAGATGGCCGCTAGCCACGTGGCAAGTGGCCGGGATGGCGCGTCGAGTGGCATAGTGCAAAAGGGCCCCACGCAGATCGTGGAGATGCTGGGGGGCTGATCTTCGGTGCAAGGGCTGCTCGAGGTTAGGGCTTCTAAAACCCCAAAGCACAGCGTCGAGGGTGCCTCAGGTGCTGCGCAGTCAGCTTCTCGGGGGTCTTTCAAGAGGTCCGGTCCCACATCTCTCGGTACCTCCACGGGTCCCTTCTTTGCAGGGACTGTGGATCGGGCTGTGAGAAGTCTGGGAGTCTGGGTCCTTTCAGGCTCTGGGCTCGGGCTCCGGCGGGAGGCGGCGGCAAAGCAGACATCGAGTTGCTGGTTGGTGCCTGTGTTCACAGGGTGGTCACTCCTTGGCCACAAGGGAGATTCTCTTCCATCTTCTGTGCAGCAGAATGTCGAAGTCCAGTCTTCTTCTGTATTTCAAGTTGATTCAGGATGATCTGAAGTCTCAGGACACAGCTCCCACTCTTATTCGAATCTGGGGGGCCGGATCACCTACTAGGTCCCTCCTCTGGGTGGAACCAGGAAGGGGAGTGGTTACACCCCCTTTCCTTTGTCCAGTTTCGCGCCAGGACTGGGGCTGGAAAGACCCAGCACCGGTTTGAACTGGCCTATGCACAGGGACACCTTGTGTGCCCCAGGCATGTCTGATTCTATTCAGCCCTGTCCTACCCAATACACAAAATCATGTCTAGGGTGGTGCTAGCACCTCCCCAGGCAGGAAACCCTTTGTCCAAGCTGCCCTCGCTGGAAGGACTCCCAGCAGCAGGAGGTCAGACTTGTGTCTGTGGTGGCAGCATCCATTTTGTGATGCTGAGGCTCTGTTTAACTTTAACCGGGGTTCAGGCTAGGTACATGTCGTGTCCCTCTAGAAGGGTGGAATGCTACCCCCGTTGCCAGAACTGGCGAGGGGGTAGTATTCCAATTCGTATGACACCTTACTCGACATGTTTTGATAAAGCCAAACCCAAGATAGCATTTAACCGCGAGGTTCATAATGCACTTAAGAGTATATGGTATGGCAGTATCATGAAACAGCTAAAGGACATGGTTCCGAAAGCTGCAGACAGGCTCAGCTCATGCCAGAGCACCATCTCACATATTTCCAAGCACTCTGCCTCCAGGATTGATGAGGCCTTCCATAGGAGTGACTGATAGGAACATATGTGTCCATTTTAGGTTAGGTATAGGCATACTACACCTAAGTAAGGGGTGGTTACACCGACTTACCCCAGCTGAGTGATCAGCCAGTTGTGTCAAATATGGAGGCCAGGCCATGGGTGGCACAATACATGCTGCAGCCCCTGGTAGGCCTTGGAAGCACCTATGCCCTGGGTACCTGGGTACACTGTTACAGGGGCCAATAAGGTGAACCAGTTCCAATTGTGTATGTACCTAAGGTACATGGAGTCCATTTTAAGGAGAGCAATTATCCTGGGGCCCTGAATAGCAGGATCCCAGGCCAACTATGTCAAAAACCAGCTAAACACCAGGCAAAAAGTTTGGGGGTAACCATAGTCAGATATCCACCTTCCTACATAACCCCCCCCCCCCCAAACGAAAGGGGATAAGGCTATCCTTGACCAGGTAAGCCTATATTGCCTAAGTGGCAATATAAGGAAGTACCAGCTCTGGCTTGGTTACCCCCTGTCTCATGGTCCACTAAGCAATCCCTCACCCTAAGGGTATCTGAGGGTCTCCACCATAGGGAATCTCTACCTGTGGTGTGTCTTTGCAAAGTTAAAGGCTGGTGTTGGATGGAGTACTGAAGTGAGATCCCTCTGTAGGACTCAGCTTCCTCCAATCACTCTCCACCATGTGTGCCTTTCTTTCTTTGACTGAGTTGCACTGTGCTCTCAGGGTCAACCTCTGGCTACCTAAAGCTGGAGGCTGGGTCCCTCTTGTTGGCTTACTGGAGGGACAGGTCAGGTTTGGGGCCTTGGGGTCCCAGGTTTGGCTGTGCCCAACAGAATCCATCTGTGGGAGGTCCCTAACTACTTTTAAGGGGGCTCCCTCAGGAGTTTTTAAAGTTTTCACCTCACTAGGGCTACTAGTTTCGGTGCCCCTGATCTGTTGATGGGGGTGCTTTATTTGACAGGGGGCCCTTTGGGGCTCACTGTCCTTCTTGTCCTCTGCAGCCCTGGGCTGAGCAAGGCAAGGTAGAGGGGGGCAGGATACCTGCTCCAGACTGGTTCCCACCTGAGAAGGGTCCACTGTCATCAGAGGCTCTGTCAGGCCAGGCCTAACAACCTCTGGGACAGTTCCTTCATCAGGGGTAAGATCAGTTCCCTGAGGAGGCTGATCCTTTCCTAAAGTCTGGTGGGAGGGAGATTTCTCTTCCTCCTCAATGCTCTCTGTTTGTGTGGAGTGATCCATCTTTTCAGGCTTCACAACACATGTATCAGTTTGAGTTTGGGCTGTGGCCATCACAGCCCCACCAACCTTTTCAGGAGGAGACTCAGTTTGGGTATGGGCTGTTACCATCACAGCCCTGCTAATCTCTTCAGGAGGGAAGTTAGCTAAAGATGGGGCTGAGGTTTGCTCAGCCCTACCAACCTTTTCAGGAAGGACATCTTGGATTGGGGCTGTAGCCATCACGGCCCCACTAACCTTTCCATGGAGATTTACCATTTTAGAATGGGTTTCTTGTTCCACCTCAGCCCAGGCTGAGATTTCTAAATCATTCCCCAGTAGACAATCTACAGGCAAGTTTGATGACACTGCCACTCTCTTTGGGCCAGTGACACCTCCCCAGCTAAGATTTACTACTGCCATGGGGTGATTGGTTTCTATTCCATCAATGTTGGTCACCTGATATGTGGCATCAGGTAAAAGTTGCCTTGAGGGGACTAGACATTCAGCCAACATGGTGATGCTAGCCCCTGTGTCTCTAAAGGCCTCAACTTTCAAGCCATTGATGAGGGGCTCCTGTCTATACTTGCTCAAAGTGTTTGGGCAAGCAGTGAAATTGGCAAACCCCATGCCAGTCTCATAGACAAGAGTATCTGAGGTAGGGGACCTGGTTAGGCCAGAATCCACCTGTCCTCCAAAAGTAAACCCACCCAGATTCCTGGGTGTGCTCCCACTTCCTGGGGGATTACTGCTGACAGTAACAGGAGGTGTTGGAGCTGGCTTTGGAGGTATATTCTCTTTATTGCCATTCTTGGGACAACAGCTGTCTGTTTTGTAATGCCCAACCTGTTTACAGACATGACAATAAGGCTTTTTCTGGGTTGAAGAAGAGTCTTGGGACCCACCCCCATCCTTGGAGTTTTGGGGCCCTGGGGAAGTCTGTTCCTTACTTTTATCCCCACCCTTCTCTTGAGGCTTGGTAGTCTCTTTCTTTTGGTCACCACCCTGGTTCTTAGGCCTGATCCTGGTTCTGACCCATTTGTCTGCCCTCCTACCCAATTCTTGTGGGGAGGTCAGATCAGAGTCAACCAGGTGCTGATGTAGAAGCTGATTTTGACAATTACTTAAGATTTGCTCTCTCATAATTAAATTATACAATCCTGTATAGTCCTGTAACCTTACTTCCCAGCAACCAGCCCTCCAGAGCCTTAGTGGCACATTCAACAAATTCAGACCAGTCCTGAGTCTGTGTCTTCTGGGTGTCTCTGAACATTAACCTGTACTGTTCAGTGGTTAAGCCTAACCCATCAATCAGAGCACTCTTCAGGACCAGGTAGTTTCTAGAATCCCCATCACTAACTGTGA
Organism: Lissotriton helveticus; assembly: GCF_964261635.1. Classification (NCBI taxonomy): domain Eukaryota; kingdom Metazoa; phylum Chordata; class Amphibia; order Caudata; family Salamandridae; genus Lissotriton; species Lissotriton helveticus. Next base: position 408,569,807 of record NC_136063.1, on the reverse strand, counting down.
GGAGTCTGTCTCTGCCTCTACTTTCAAAGGAGAGCCACAAGATTGCTGCCCACTGCTCCCGAGGGACCTGCTGTACTTTGCAAGCTCTCTCAAGTGCAGTCATCCATTTGTGGATATCATCCCCAACTTGGTAGGGGGGAACAATCTTACTCAGGTTTCTATTGTCATAGGACCTGTCTTTATCCTTAGGGATAGTGCTGCCACCAGTGGATTCTAATCCACTCTCTCTAGGTTGCCTTGCTCTAGCAAGTTTCTCTTTGGCCAGGGCAACTTCTAACTCTTGCCTCTGGATCCTAAGTTCAGCCTCTCTCATTTTGGCCTCATGTTCCCTTCTCTGAGGGCTAGTCAACTCCCTTCTGGAGTTGCCATGAGAACCTCTAGAAACATGGGAAGTATTGGACTCACCTGAGTGATTCCTCCTCCTCCTATGCTCCTGGTTAAGTCCATTTGGGGGTCTGAATGGGTTGGACCCACCTTCAGTCCCAAATAAGCTTAGGTTAGCCTGGTTAAGCCTGCTGACTAACACCTGGCTATTTCTACCATCATCAGAATCACTTTCTTCTCCCTCCTCCTCCTCTTCTTCTTCCTCAGGCTGAGTATTCCCAGGGGTCTGGTCTTCCTCATCTATCTGGATGACAGGGGCAGGGGCATCAGGGTTATCATCTTCAGTGGGAGATCCTCCATCTCCAGTCCCTGAGGGGCCTGGTTTGGAGTTCTTTAGAGCTTCAGACTGGTCTAACAGCGCTCTGAGGTGTCCTGCTGTAGGAGTAGGACCCGTTTTGATTCCTCTCATGGAACACAGTTGCCTCAGTTCCTTAAATGGAAAGATAGCAAATTTGGATGGTGCCCTTGGAGGGTCACTCTCAACAGAGGTGGTTCCAGTGGATCCCTCTGCTCCAGACATCGCTCTAGTGTGGTGGATGTGTTGCAATCTACCTACACTTGTGTTTTCCTACAAAACCTATCTAGTAGTTGTAGTCAGGGTGTGCTACTCCCTATCCTCTACAACAACTAAGTTCAGTAGAACTTAAGTATATCTAGTCTTGTTTTAGTGTACCTATCAGGTACCTGTATGATCTTTCAAATGATATTTTCAAAGATTGTAATGGTAAAACAACAGCAAGCTCAAATCCCACCGCTGCCACCAATGTGAGAAGTTGGCCTGGTATATGATGCTCACTAGTTCTAGTGATCACCTTGTACCATGCCAAGCAACCCTTATGGTGCAGGTTGTGAAGTCAACCTTATAGACAAGCTATCCTAGGGGTAGCATGGACTAAGCAGTCTTAGGCTAAACTCTGTAAAGGCATGTGAAGCAAGCTGTTTTACCATACACAATCCCTTGAATACCAAATGAAAGGACACCACACAGATATATATTGAAAATATATATAGATTTATTTCTACAAATAACCCTGATACTCTTTATGAACACAGAAGCAAATGCGTTAAAACAAAACACAGTTTAAATACACAAAAGTTGCACAATTTTGGATGAGCCCTAGGGGCCACCTAAACCATATACTAAAATAGTGGTATAAGAACCACTATGGGGAAAGTGAAGAGGCCTAGGGCCTGGGGAATCGCTGGAGCTGTTCGGGACTAGCAGTGAAGAAGTCGGGAAAGGCCCGCGGGACTCGGGTGCAGTGCGGAAAGTGCATGCTTTACCAATGCAATGTCAATGGTGCGTAAAAGTTACAAAGTTAGTTATTAAGGAACCTTCCGAGTGACCTAGAAGGATGAAACTTTAGACACAGACACTAGAGGTGTATACCAGTGTGGGAACACCGGCGTTGCTGAGTTACCTCACCCACAGGAAGCGGGTGCACAGGGTCGAAGTAGTGTCGGGTTTCGTCACGCAGGTCAATGGTGCTTGGAGCTGAAGATGCTGCAGGCGGCTCGATGTGAAGAGTTCCGGTGGATCCAAGGGTGGATCTGAAGAGGTGAAGACCTGAAAGCAGAGGGGACAATGTTCAAAGTCACTAGCCAGTGACTACCGTGGAACCAGGACGGAACCAGGCGATGTCGGGTGCAAACAGGTGATGTCATGAAGATTGTCTCTGCAGCCACGTGGACACGAAGAGGTCAAGGACGTTCAGGAGTCGGTCACGAGCTGTCCCACGTAGGCTCTCGCTGATGGGGGTGTCGGCCACTTGATTGGAGCAAACAGGCCTTGGCTAAAGCAAGCCACGCAGGAAGTGATTCAAGCTTCTCACTCGGACCAGCAAGGTCAGAGCGGGTGCTCCTTTTCAGGGGAGCAGGGGCCAATCTGGAGCAACCAGATCAGTGGTGTAGTTTGTCGTTTTCGTTGCCAAGATGGCCGCTAGCCACGTGGCAAGTGGCCGGGATGGCGCGTCGAGTGGCACGGTGCAAAAGGGCCCCACGCAGATCGTGGAGATCCTGGGGGGCTGATCTTCGGTGCAAGGGCTGCTCGAGGTTGGGGCTTCTAAAACCCCAAAGCACAGCATCGAGGGTGCCTCAGGTGCTGCGCAGTCAGCTTCTCGGGGGTCTTTCAAGAGGTCCGGTCCCACGTCTCTCGGTGCCTCCACAGGTCCCTTCTTTGCAGGGACTGTGGATCGGGCTGTGGGAAGTCTGGGAGTCTGAGTCTTGTCAGGCTCTGGGCTCGGGCTCCAGCGGGAGGCGGCGGCAAAGCAGACGTCGAGTTGCTGGTTGTTGCCTGTGTTCACAGGGTGGTCACTCCTTGGCCACAAGGGAGATTCTCTTCCGTCTTCTGTGCAGCAGAATGTCGAAGTCCAGTCTTCTTCTGTATTTCAAGTTGATTCAGGATGATCTGAAGTCTCAGGACACAGCTCCCACTCTTATTCGAATCTGGGGGGCCGGATCACCTACTAGGTCCCTCCTCTGGGTGGAACCAGGAAGGGGAGTGGTTACACCCCTTTTCCTTTGTCCAGTTTCGTGCCAGGACTGGGGCTGGAAAGCCCCAGCACCGGTTTGAACTGGCCTATGCACAGGGACACCTTGTGTGCCCCAGGCATGTCTGATTCTATTCAGCCCTGTCCTACCCAATACACAAAATCCTGTCTGGGGTGGTGCTAGCACCTCCCCAGGCAGGAAACCCTTTGTCCAAGCTGCCCTCGCTGGAAGGACTCCCAGCAGCAGGAGGTCAGACTTGTGTCTGTGGTGGCAGCATCCATTTTGTGATGCTGAGGCTCTGTTTAACTTTAACCGGGGTTCAGGCTAGGTACATGTCGTGTCCCTCTAGAAGGGTGGAATGCTACCCCCGTCGCCAGAACTGGCGAGGGGGTAGTATTCCAATTCGTATGACACCTTACTCGACATGTTTTGATAAAGCCAAACCCAAGATAGCATTTAACCGCGAGGTTACATAATGCACTTAAGAGTATATGGTATGGCAGTATCATGAAACAGCTAAGGGACATGGTTCCGAAAGCTGCAGACAGGCTCAGCTCATGCCAGAGCACCATCTCACATATTTCCAAGCACTCTGCCTCCAGGATTGATGAGGCCTTCCATAGGAGTGACTGATAGGAACATATGTGTCCATTTTAGGTTAGGTATAGGCATACTACACCTAAGTAAGGGGTGGTTACACCGACTTACCCCAGCTGAGTGATCAGCCAGTTGTGTCAAATATGGAGGCCAGGCCATGGGTGGCACAATACATGCTGCCGCCCCTGGTAGGCCTTGGAAGCACCTATGCCCTGGGTACCTGGGTACACTGTTACAGGGGCCAATAAGGTGAACCAGTTCCAATTGTGTATGTACCTAAGGTACATGGAGTCCATTTTAAGGAGAGAGCAATTAGCCTGGGGCCCTGAATAGCAGGATCCCAGGCCAACTATGTCAAAAACCAGCTAAACACCAGGCAAAAAGTTTGGGGGTAACCATAGTCAGATATCCACCTTCCTACATATACTAAAACATTCAGCCCCATGAAGGAGAAACACTAGAAATAATGGCACCTGGCAAGAATGAGATGGGGTGCGCTGTTCAGTGCCCACTGAAGAAGAGGAAGATGGGATTTGATTGAAATTGGTGGGGTGAGTCAGAGTGTTCTCTCCCCCCTCTCAAGGCTCGGTGGAAGAAGGGACCTCTGATGAGCAGGAGAAACTTCTAATTCTTCAACTGCAGATTGAGATGGATAGCCTGCTCAGCTTCCTCACATGACCACAGCCACAGTGGTGACTGGCAGAGAGAAGAGTGGCAGGGGCTTACAATGGGCCAGGGAGCAAATGGCCACAGATGGCCAGGAGCTGAGGCGCTTGGGCCTGTGCACCATTTTGGGTCCACAAAGGCATCATGGAAAATAGTCTAGATGCTGCATGGAGGCAATTGTTCTTCAAAGCTGTTGGTCCCAGTACGCCTAACTTGAGTACTTTGATGCACAACTGACCCAGCCCTGTTCTCAGGCAACCCACGAATTGGGACACTGATATTAAGAAAGCAAAAGTGCTTTGTGTGATTGGGTGCAATTATTGCAATGGATTGTTACTACCCAGGACACAGCTGGTAGATTGTGGCATGAGAGCGGGCCATTGGGCATTCACAGGTTATGTGGCAGTTGAGAATATTGGAAAAGACTGATTATAAAATGGAAAGGACTGCTTATGAGGTCCGCTCTGCGAATGCAAAGAAGTGGTTGAATTAATCGGAGGGCATAGTAAGTGCCATATGCCCGGGAATTAACATCTTCTGGACATAAATAAGACTGTACAGGAAACTCTGGGCAGTAACATCTGGAGCAGTAAATCATGCACTGAATTAGAAGGCCTGAGGTGAGATGGGCCGAAGGGGACAAGAAAGGCAGCTGAAGGTCTTCCTGCCAGCTGGTCAACAAGGAAAGCTACACTCATCAGATTGGTGGTGCACCTTAGTTTTGATGGACATTTCTTTGTCCATGCTGATTATTAAGGATGGAGAGGGAGAACACAGCTGACAGTGCGTACAATGCAGAAGGCACTTTTTATCCCAGCACTTAGCAGTGGCCACATACTGTAAAATCAACACTCCGTCCATAAGAATGGACCATCTTGAAGAACAAGGATAAATATGGCAAAGCAGCGGGCCTCTGACCTGCAAGATTACACCACGGACCATGATGAAAAATTACTACAATTGTAGAAAGTCCTGTAATTTATCTGCATCAAAAATGAGGACCTGGAAGGGAGGGCTAGGTGAAACAACTTCAGGATAATAGGCCTCACAGAATCCACAGCCGTGGGCAAACTTGAAATATTTGTGGAATCACTCCTGATCAACTTATGTGGCAACACAAATTTCTCTGGTGTTTTCATAGTATAAAATCAATCTAATGGGACTTACTTATTGGCAAAGACTCTCCTATAATTCTGAGATATGCTGCATACGTCAATCATTCATATCTTCTTGAATATCTTTCAAAAAAGTACATGATACATTTCTCTATGCAGATCTTGAAACCTAGATTAAATTCTAACATAGAAGACTGAGAAATTATATAAGATAAATGTGTCTCAGGTTCCCATCTGATAAGAAGTTAGATACTATGCCACAATGTGATAGTGTAAGGTCAGATATTTATATTGCACTATATTCGGAGCAATTTCAGAATGTCTTCCTTCAGAGTTCACATAAGAACAGAGGGTGTAAACTGTCGAGGTGTTTACCATGGCACACACCCACATGCAACATAAACATATGAAACTCAGTATTGGGTGGGATGTTGCTGTTTTTGGTGTCTGGGTAGCAATACCTAACTGAACAGGTCTAAACCCACAGCCGCACACACATTGTCACAACAAAAACACTATCCAAATTGCCCCTAAAACAGTGGCTGACAGATGTCTGGAAAAACCCAGACACACGTGACTACACCTATTATTCTATAGTAAATGACGCATCTTGACTCATGGCTTCTAGCATGAGACACTTGTACTTGGGTTAAAGGCTTGGCCATCGTAATGCACATTCTCTCCGACTACTCCTTGGTGGTGATGCAAATTTCAATGCCACTGGTTGGCATGGAAGTAAGGGACTGGTGTTTCCCCGTCAAGGCTGAAATCAGGCAGGCCATAACGGAATATGTTGATGTTAATGTCAATTCATTTCAAAGTCTGTGTATTGTCTGGGAGGCCATTAACACCTACAAAAGACTAACTAGCATTTAAAACAGTCTGGAGTGGTGTGGGCTCTACTTGACATGCTTGGGAGACACAAGAAGAACATCTGGGGATTGGACATTGAATAAAATGAGACCTGGGACAGAGTATTCTTAGGGAAATTACATGTTCTGATATCAGACTACCACGAGGTGAAAGATCATGAGGTCAAATAAATGGGCAAGAACACACTAGTCAGACGGTCCGGTGAGAGTGACAGACTAAGCAGGATGCTGGCCCAGTTAACCCAGCCACATTGGGCATTTCAGAATGTTCTAGCGATTGAGGTAGATGATTGGGGAAGCATGTGGTCAAATCATGAGATACTAGGTGTCTTCCAGGATTATTACAAAAAGATATATGCGGCACCGGTGGGAATGTCAAAAATTGATATGAAGTGGGTTACAATGGCCTGGCTAGAGCAACCTGAAAGAGAACCACCATGTCAATGCATTTTGGTGGGCACAATAAGAGAGGCAAACAGTAACCTTGTGGTTTCTAAGGCAGCCAGCAGCAATTGGCTGTCAGCATAATTCTAAGGAGAATACAGTGACTTATTCACTTCTCACATGTTGGAGGTTTAAGAGGAAGCAAGGCAGCGATGAGTTTTGCTGCCTACACAGGAGGACGTTCTCACTATCACATTGTTAAAATCAGGCCAGTCACGCTCTAAATGCTCCCTCTTTGTTATTAAATCTTGACGCAAAGATGCAGGTAAACCTAATTCATACAAAACGCCTGCTACCCTACATTCTGTGCATGGTCCTACTGAATCCGGCTGGCTTATACCAGGATGGTCAACAGTGCACAATCGTCACACATTGTTTGGACTTCTCCACCAGCCTGTCCCAGAAATACCAGTAGTTGTGAATTTCATAGATGCTGAAAAGGCATATGATTACTTAGCATGAGACTTTATGTTTTCTGATCAAATGCCTAGATCTTGGTGTGGATTTCATGCAGTGGTTCAATTTATTATATAAGGTGTCAACAGCATGTGTAAGGGTAAATGGGTGTACATCGAGGACCATTGCTGTCGCCAGGGGCTCCAGACAGGACTGCTTACTGTTGTTGCTGCTTTTTGCAGTTGTAATGGAGCTTCTTACATCTGTACTAGTCGGAGAAGGGACTGTCCATGGGAGGAAGCCGATTGCTGATATCCCTGTAAGCGGATGGCATCCTTCTTTGTGCCAGGTGTCCCATGTGAATCTATCACCAATAGTGAGGGAGATAATAAGCATTGAGGGGATAACCAGTCTTCACATCAACTGGAATACATCAGAGATTTTTCTGCTCACACCCAATACAACCTGTCTCCAGGTTGAGTTCGGAATCAATGATGGAAGGAGTTTGTGAGGTATATAGAAATTAGGACACACAAGGGTTGTGACATTGTTATTTGGTACAACTACAGGGCAGTGATCACTATGATACAAGAGCAGGTGGAGAGGTGGATATGACCCTATCTATGGCAGGCTGAATTGTCCTTACAAAGATGGTAATGTTTCTCAGCCTTTTATATTCATTCAACAGCATCACTATCCGACTCCTCAAAAGTTTTTCCAAAACATTAGATTGCTTCTGTTTAGATTATTGTTAGTGAATAAATAACTGCAAATTGCATGTGAAATGTTGACACTTCTATATACCTGTGGAGGGATGGCAGTAGCAGACACTGAGCTTTACTACTATTTGCCCAAGAACATTTTACCCCAATATTGATATCATCCAAGACCTGAATTGCCACACATGGCGAGGGAATGGAAAATAGCAGCACCATGCCTACTGGACACGTTTCGGATGGGGCTGGTTACCTGACCAATAGGGCAGATGAACATGGTGGCCTGCATGATATGGCCGTGGAGCTGACTAGGGGAAGCCCTTTGAAGCGGAAACCTCTGCCGCCTACCTGCTTTGCTGCCTATTTGCCTGTTTGCCGGGGAGTATCTTCAGGAGTCCAGCGTGCCTTGTCGGTCCTCTTCCCGCCTCCCGCTGCCCAGCTCTGGTGTCATCTGAGCTCTGTAGGCGAGCGGAGCGCGGTCTGAGGGGGACTGGCTGAACTACATTTCCCATCAGCCAAAGCGGCGCACGCCGCGCCATCCACGCGCCAGGAGGCGTACAAATTGCGCGTCACCCCGGTCGAGGGGTGGGAAGCCCTTTGAAGCGGAAACCTCTGCCGCCTACCTGCTTTGCTGCCTATTTGCCTGTTTGCCGGGGAGTATCTTCAGGAGTCCAGCGTGCCTTGTCGGTCCTCTTCCCGCCTCCCGCTGCCCAGCTCTGGTGTCATCTGAGCTCTGTAGGCGAGCAGAGCGCGGTCTGAGGGGGACTGGCTGAACTACATTTCCCATCAGCCAAAGCGGCGCACGCCGCGCCATCCACGCGCCAGGAGGCGTACAAATTGCGCGTCACCCCGGTCGAGGGGTGGGAAGCCCTTTGAAGCGGAAACCTCTGCCGCCTACCTGCTTTGCTGCCTATTTGCCTGTTTGCCGGGGAGTATCTTCAGGAGTCCAGCGTGCCTTGTCGGTCCTCTTCCCGCCTCCCGCTGCCCAGCTCTGGTGTCATCTGAGCTCTGTAGGCGAGCGGAGCGCGGTCTGAGGGGGACTGGCTGAACTACATTTCCCATCAGCCAAAGCGGCGCACGCCGCGCCATCCACGCGCCAGGAGGCGTACAAATTGCGCGTCACCCCGGTCGAGGGGTGGGAAGCCCTTTGAAGCGGAAACCTCTGCCGCCTACCTGCTTTGCTGCCTATTTGCCTGTTTGCCGGGGAGTATCTTCAGGAGTCCAGCGTGCCTTGTCGGTCCTCTTCTCGCCTCCCGCTGCCCAGCTCTGGTGTCATCTGAGCTCTGTAGGCGAGCGGAGCGCGGTCTGAGGGGGACTGGCTGAACTACATTTCCCATCAGCCAAAGCGGCGCACGCCGCGCCATCCACGCGCCAGGAGGCGTACAAATTGCGCGTCACCCCGGTCGAGGGGTGGGAAGCCCTTTGAAGCGGAAACCTCTGCCGCCTACCTGCTTTGCTGCCTATTTGCCTGTTTGCCGGGGAGTATCTTCAGGAGTCCAGCGTGCCTTGTCGGTCCTCTTCCCGCCTCCCGCTGCCCAGCTCTGGTGTCATCTGAGCTCTGTAGGCGAGCGGAGCGCGGTCTGAGGGGGACTGGCTGAACTACATTTCCCATCAGCCAAAGCGGCGCACGCCGCGCCATCCACGCGCCAGGAGGCGTACAAATTGCGCGTCACCCCCGTCTCGCGGGACGCCGGGCGAAGCCCGGGCCAAGGGCGGGCCCGTTCTAGACAGTGAGAGACTGGACTGGGCCACCTCTCTTACTTCCATCTTTTAGACTGAACTTTGGCAAGGTAAAACTCACCTATATCCACAGTGTATTATAGTCTATAACTGTTATATAAACCCACAGGGCCTCGCTGTTTATTATTGTTTGCTCATTATGTCCAAGCAAAAAACGCCTGCCACCCCGGCTAATACAATGCACAACTACCTGGTCCAGGTAGTGTCAAAAATTAATACCAATCGGAGGTCCTCCTTGGGCATTGAGGATTCGCCACCTTGTGCTCAATTCAATCAATCAGGGGTAACTCAGTCTGCCGCTGACGATCTCATTTTCCCCGATCTTATTGAGGTTCCAAATGAGCAACCACCCATTGATGTATCCATGGCCCCTACTGACCAACAACTTGACCCTTTTACAGACCTAATTAATCTAGAAGACCAAGATAAATCTGTAACAATTGAGGAGTTTGTTATAGAGAGCAACACTCCCCCCACACCGGTTCCCGCTCCAAGAGCTAAAAAAGGGATTACCAAGGCACCTCCTAGAAGAGGTGGCCTACGCTCTTGTAAAAATAAACCCGCAACCCCCCCTAGACGAACAAAGAAAAGGATAGAGGATGGGATAAGGGAAGAGGAGTACGAAAATGAAGAAGGGGAGGATACCCTCTTAATTAAGCTTATGGGTACATTAGAGTCTAAACTATTAGGTTTAATGAAACCCCTCATATCAAAAGTTGACCAATTAGCTAATAAGGTCAACAAGCTGGAGTCCCTGTTAAGGAAAACCAACGAGGGGGTGGGGGAAATATCAAACCTAGTAGTAACTAAATTTGAACAACTGGAGACGGCGGGGAAATCACTTGGGGTGAACATGAATATTGGCCTACAAGCTCCCTCTGAGCAAGTCCAACAAATTAGCCCCATGCTCGATAACACTCCTGATATGGTCCTAGTTCCAGATGCAGCCCAATTAATGGGCAATACTATCCCTGAGATTCTGAATCCAGAAACTGCCCCAGTTGAACTAATAGTTGAGGCCTCGCCCCTTATTTTAGTACTAGCAAACACACCCTTGCTGAAAACTGGACAGATTGAGTCACCAGATTTCTTAAGAAATAAGGCCCTTCAGTGGCTTAGTAGTAATATGCATATAACTCCCTGGGGCAAGGAAAAACTATCTGACGATCTGCTTACAGCAAGAAGGGTTAGGTGGATAGGTACTAAGGCGAAGAAATTCCAAGGGGATTGTGTGGTCTTGAACTTTAAGGGACCTGAAGTCCTGCCTGATGTCCTACGGAACATCCTCCCCCCACAACGTAGGACAGCTGAAATAGTTCCATTGACACTGGATTTTTTCTATAGCAGAAGAGGTATAGTAGCCAAACCGAGCATATTAAGAACAAAATGGACAGTTGTGGGAAATAGAATTGCTAGGTCCAATCCAGTATGTGAGTGGGGGTTAAATTTGGACAACCAATATTCTGTGTTAACTGATTTAAATGAGTGTGATTGACTCGCATGTGCCTCCTCCGCCACCCTAGATATGCACCTGGCCCAAAGATATGTTAAGACTCCCATGCTAGACGAGCCTACAATAGTCCCAGATGTATTTCGGACCACCGTCCTAGAGGAAGTAAATAGGGTTCAGGTGGGACAGAAAAGGCTATTGGAAGAAATTGAGATGTCACCAACATTGAGTAATAATGTGATACCGGGAATAGATCCTACAGAAACAGTAAAAGCCCCTGATATTGATCATGCTCACACCCTAAAGGCCAAACCGAAATTATCAATTGTCTCATGGAACATAGCTGGAATTTCTAATAAACAAAACATCCCAGACTGGGTCGACTTTACTAACTATTACGACATTGTCATGTTCCAAGAAACTTGGTCGCTTACACCAATTTTCAGGCAAGGGTATTTGAATTTTTACGTCCCGGCTTTAAGAAATCGAGTGGGACGTCCCTCGGGGGGCCTGTTAATTTGGGTACGCCAAACTTTGAATTGTTCGGTTAAACAAAGGTCTATACCCTCTAATGACATTTTGGCACTTGATATCACCTGGCAAAATGGTCAGCAATTAGCCCTGTTTAATCTCTATTCGAGGGGAGTTGCCAGGGGTAAATCATCAGAGACCCTAACGTGCCTTGAGAACCATATTGAATTGCTGCCAGACCCCACCCATATATTAATAGGCGGGGATTTTAATACCACCTTTGAACCCTTGGGTGAGGAGGATAAGATCCTGGCCGAAGATGAGGATACCAAGTGGGGAATCCCCCAACTAGATATCCCAGCAATTAGGAAATGGAGCACGGTAGCAATCCAACTGAAAAGTTTTTGTCTTTCTAGAGGACTTAGAGCAGTCAATGGGCGAGCATTGTCAGATCCCAGGGGGAATAATACCTTTGATAATGGCCGATCAGCCAGTAGGATAGATTATATACTCCTGGATGTAAGGGCTTGGGACAAATTGGTAGATATGGAAGTGAAGGATAAGATTGAAAGTGATCATAATCCATTGTGTCTGACGCTACATACCTACCATGACAAACCCGAGCATCCTATAGAGGATCACATGGTTACACGGGACCTTGTAAGCTCAAATAACACTCGATATTTGAAGTGGAGCATGCTCCTAGAAGATATTCCTAAACTGGAAACCCTTAGGAAAGTAGTGGTGGGCGAAGTTGCTAAGATTAAGTCTCATTATGGACAGACCGATTTTATTGACTATATGATGGCTGCCCATGAGATACTCTTCTCTAGAATCCAAAGCTTTTTGCTTAAAAAAATATCTACAAATAAAATAAAGAAAGCCCAAGAAACTAGAGGGTGGTATGATAAGAGCTGTAGGGCAGCACGAGATAATCTTAGCAGGGAACTAAGATCAGGAAGGCCAGAAGTAGTAAGGCTGGCAAGAGACCAGTATAGGCAGGTTCAAAAACTAGCAAAGAAGCGTTGGGACGAGGATTGCTGGCGTGAACTAAAGGAGGTTTGTGCCTCCAAGGATTCCAAGCGCTTCTGGGCTTCAGTAAAATGGGCAAAGGGTGGCATAGCACCCCAGCCTGCTAATAATGTCGCAAAAAACAGTTGGATAGAATACTTCCGACCACAGTATGCCCGTAACCCCATGTTTAATAACGTTAGTCCACCTCCGCAAGTCTACTATAAAGTACCTTTATTTGTTGAGAGGGATGTGAGTGATGTATTGGACTGTGTAGCAGGGGGGAAAGCACCAGGCATGGATGGAATTCCGGCCGATATTTTTTTATCTGATCGGAAGTCATGGTGCAGCTACTTTACAATGTTGGCTAATGCAGTGGCTATGGGAGGGAGAGTGCCTGCCTCATGGAAGGGAGCCGAAATAATCCCTATATATAAGAAAGGTGACCGATCCCAGGCTAAAAATTACAGACCCATTAGCCTGATTGATACAGCACAAAAGCTAATGGGTCGACTACTGCAAAATAAACTGCAACAATGGATCGACGAAAACAACATTCTGTCATCTTATCAAGCTGGGTTCAGGCCCCTAACTAGCAGCGTCGACCAAGTCCTCCATTTTCTAACAATCTATTGGAGAAATGTTATCCTGAAGAAGGGGACATTGTATGCAGTTTTTGTAGATTTAAAAGCCGCTTTCGACCTGGTCCCCAGGGAAAAACTCTGGCAGACCTTGGCGGACGCAGGCTTAAACCAGGAATTGCTTACACTCCTCGTTCGCCTGCACGAAAATAATTTTGCAAGGATACGATGGGGCAAACAAGGAGATGTAACTGATCCCTTTCCGGTTGAACGTGGGGTGAGACAAGGGTGTGTCCTAGCGCCAACCCTCTTCTCTATTTATATAAATGGTATTGTTGAACACCTAGAGAAGATTGCTAGTGACGCCCCTGTAATTGCCGGCTCCCGTGTGCCAGTCCTCATGTTTGCGGATGATACACTTTTACTTTCCCGCACCCCTAGTGGGTTACAAAAAGTAGTTGATGCCTTTGGTGTATATTGTGATGAGAGGGGCCTAGAATTAAATACTACTAAAACGAAATTCATGTGCCTCAATTTGCAGTCCTCTTTTAAGGGTGTAATAAAATACAAAGGAACACCATTAGAAAGAGTGGACTCCTTCTCATACCTAGGTATCACTCTGCAAGAAAACATGAGCTGGAAGCAACACATAACTACAACCCTACTAAAATTTAGACAACTAGCAGGTGCCATCTCATTAAAACATCGTACCTCATTGACAAAGCCGGTAAACTGCGTGATGGAAATATATTCCATGAAAGTCCTGGGGGCTTGTTTATATGGATCGGAACTATGGGGTTTTTCAAACCTGAGTGAATTGGGCCGAGCAGAAAATAGGTTTCTAAGAGGGATCACAATGGTCCCCCAAAGTACGCCAACAATCCCGTTAAAACTAGACCTGGGAAGGAAATCTGTTGAGGATGTAGCGAGGCTCCGGCCCCTCCTATATTGGAGACGAGTTATGGTGACCCCAGAATTAAACCATTATGCAGCAGCATTGAGGGATGTCATCAAATTTGATCGTTTCCATATTATCCCATGGTTAAGGGAGTTGCGGGGGCTCCTTACAAAATTGAAATTGGACTATTTATGGGACAACAATGACCTAGCTTGCTTTCCTACTAAGGAAAAGCTAAAAGAGCTATACTGGGAAATGGTATATTGTACAATGTTTAGTGGCAGTACAAGCGTAAATTTAACATCTCGCTTTTTAAATGCAAAAATGTATCCCTCCTATGAGCCTTTTTGGGACCTTATTGAAAAACCATACGACAGAAAACTTTACTTTCAATTCCGCATTGGTACACTACCTTTGAATGCGTTTAAGAGGCATTGGTCCCCGGCATGGGATGAGAATTGTCACCATTGTAAAGAAGAAACTGAACATATCGCCCATTTCTTGTTTTGTTGTCCACTGTATTTGCCCCCTAGACGTAAGTGGTTAAATCCGGTGTGCTCAAAGTTGGGTACCCGAAGCCATTCCGAAGCCCTTAGGATACTCGAAACAGATTGTTCAACATTGCTTGTGGTTGGTGTAGCAAAATTTTTGGCTTGGTCATGGCTAATCCGTACTCGATCATTAACGGCTATTGCATTACAATGAAATTATGTATATCCTTAAATCCTGTTTTTGCGACATGGGACTATTGTCCTTTGTTTTCTAATGTAAAGGAATTTTAATTTTTTTTAAATGTAATAATGTGTGTAATTCTGATGTACTTTTTATTATGTCTTATTCGGCATTTAATGTTTAATATGTATTTTTAGAAGTATTTTTATATCTAGTATTTATTGTATAGGGTTAGGTGAATGCTTTTATGACAAATGTCGAATAAAGCTTTATAAATTGAAAAAATTGACTAGCGATCTTATACATACCTGAGGAAGCCTGTGACGCCCAGCGACGATGAGCCTAAAGCATGGTCAGAGCTTTCCCATCTGGATCTTGGCAGAATAGTGGAAATCTGCAGAGAGGAAAACTTCCTTGCATTGGTGCAATTTAGGGAGCTAGAGAGAGGTACTGGATCGAACATCTTTCTGTACTTTCGAATACAACATACAATTCAAGCCAACAATAAGAACCATCAAGATGAGCCTGGAGTGATGGGGCACTGACTCATCTGATTACTACCCAGAATACTGGTCGTATGGTAGCACACCTCTGTTTGGTAACATCCACCAATGAAAAGGACCCAGAGGGCTTGACTTAACAGATGTGGGAAAAGGATTTTGAACTCATGGTTACTGAAGTGTAATGGTAGTACTGATGCACCCAGATAGGTCAGATTTCGCTGAATAGCTGACATTGTCTGTTACACTTTAAATATTTACACCAAATGTATTAAACCGCATACACATCAGGCCTTTAGCCTCTGTCAT
Source organism: Lissotriton helveticus (assembly GCF_964261635.1). Taxonomy (NCBI): domain Eukaryota; kingdom Metazoa; phylum Chordata; class Amphibia; order Caudata; family Salamandridae; genus Lissotriton; species Lissotriton helveticus. Next base: position 408,554,495 of record NC_136063.1, on the reverse strand, counting down.
AACCTTCCCTAATAAACCAATCAGCTGTATAGCATTTATCATTTACCTGTCACCATAACCAACTCAGGCACACCATATTAAGTCTAGGCATTACTACAAAGCAATCATCATGCAACGATTCATAAAAATAAAAACATGCACAAAATTATAGGTGAAAAAACAATGTAGATATTTTCCTAAGAGGGCCTAACGTGGATTATCACAGTAAAAATATTGAACCGCAGGGTTTGCCAAATGAGCCAAACAACAGCAAAATGATTACCGACCACAGCAATCTGCGAGTTTCCCTGTAAAAAGCATAACGGTATACAGGGTTTTACACAAAGTGGTATACCAGTCCACTGTTGAACGCCTATTAGATTTAACTTATGCTTTTCACAATAAATGTCAGGCCTACTGCCTTTGTTATAACATTTCGTAAAAGATCAGACCTATGGCTTTCATGCCTTTTCCCAATGAACCAATCAGTTTTATATCCTTTATCACTGGCTTGTTACCATAACCAACTCAGGCCTGTTGTATTGCACATACGCTTTCCCACAAGGTATCCATCAGGCATGCAGTCCTAAAATTAGAAATATAGAGGTAAAGCAATGTGCAACCCCTCCTAAAAGAGTTAATCTGTGACATTCCCTGTAACACTTGGTCTGTCTGCATGCTTGAATGGAGTGTATTCATCCACACTTAAAGGACTACTGCAATGGGAATACGGTTTTGCAACCATCAGGTATGCAGCTATAAAATTACAAATATGTACATAATTACAGTTCGTAAATGAATGTACAAACACTACTTACAGGGGCTAACAAGGATTCTCACTCGGCTTTCTACAGGGTATTTCAAAGAGGGTAACCAACACAAAACTCCTTGCCTACTACGTTAATCTGTGAGATTCCATAAAACAAAATGACTCTATACAGGTTTACACACAGTTTATTGCCAAACCACCACTAAAGGTGTGCTGTCTTTCACATATACTTTTGACAATAAACCAGTCAGGGATACTGCCTTTGCCGTAACTTTTCATAACAGACAAATCAGATCCATGGCACCTGACATAACATTTCACAATATACCATTCAAGCTTAAAACCAAGACCTCTGGAATTATGTGAGGGGAGGACCAAATTATGCAGTAATGTTCTCTAAACTATGCAGCAAGAAAAGGCAAATTATGTGGTGCAAGGTGGCACAATTTGGGTCAGTATTTTTATACATGTTTACACTGTTTGGGCAAAAGTTTAATGTCATTGCTATCAACATTTTTTTTTTTTTACATTTTGTTATTGGGTTTTAAACAAAAAAACAGCAAACAATGCGGGCAAGCGCCCACCGCCAGAGCTTCTTGTCAGGCGCCACACAGGCCTTCTAGGACCAGTGCTACTTTTATGAACCTGCAAATGTAGTTGTTCCCCTTTGGCTCTAGGCCGAATGCCCTGCAGGCATAATTCCGGTGTGAGTGGTATTGTGATATTGACTAGATCTGATATGATCCTTGCCACCTCCCTCAGGTGTGTTGGAGCACCAGGCGATCCCACACCATATGCTGGAAGTCGGCATCTGGGAGACGGCAGCTGAGACACAGTCCCACGCTGCTCCTGGAAACAGAAGTTGACCTTGGGGTGAAGTATTGCTATCAGCAACTAACTCACATACAGCAATAAGAAGCTGGGCCTTTCACTGCCTGCATCATGCATCACTGTGTTTATAGTAACTTTTGACCCGCTTCTACTAGAAACACATTTTCTTTGTTACAATCTGCTATTCATGCAGTAGCTGATGAATAACTTATGTGGCAACTGAGGCGATTTCATAATTATACAGGAAATGCTGCAGCCACGGAATTGCATCATTTTAGTGAACCTGTCCCTAGCATTGGTCATTAGTAAGTCACCATCACAAGCTCAAGCCTGCTGTGTTGAGCATACGCTTTCCCACAAGGCAACAGTCAAGTATACAGTAAGTAGGAGCAAGTGCCTAAAGTTTTATGAGGAGCCCTCGCTGGTAAGTGAGTTGCTACCCAAGACTTTAGGGCAGCAAAGCCAGGCTCTATTACTCTACTAAGGTCCTTTGTCTTGTACTTTCAGGGCACAGCTGTAGGTCACCTGCTTCAGGTATTGAGAAGGAGCGTCTGAAATCGTTTCTTCATCCACATAGATCAGAATTATCACCCTTCACATACCATTGTGAAGTTTCCTGCTCTTCTGTCAACTTTCCCCTAGTAAAGTTTTTACCAGTAAGGCATCTACATTTTCTGCGCACGGAAGACCTGTAGTAAGTTTTGCAGTGCTACAGTATTACTTAACTATTTACTGCAAACTGCACTTTTGTACACTCTTGAGTACGTTTACTACTTTTGGGTAGTCACAAACTGCAGTTTTGTAGTAACTTACACTTTGGTAATAATTCCTTACTGGCATTATTTTCCATGGGAGGGTGTTGTGGTACCAGTGGTTGGCCATGTGCAATGCTGGACGTACTAAAAAAAAGTGCGGGCCATATTATCAAGAAAGGGCGATACATTATCGCTACTTTTATCGGCAGGAAACTGCAGCTAAAGCGGCGATAATGGGCTTGATAATATGCTGTTGTGGATTCCCATAGAATCCCAGGTTCTGTTGTTAACCTGGGCTTCTATGGGAATTCACAAGGGCATATTATCTAACCCTGGGCAAAGCACAACGCTACGCTCACGTAGTTTGCGCAACTTCGCACTACGCGAACTGCACGTAGCACAGTGCGAACATGCGCGCAGCGGTAATTTTTTGCTTGCTCGCGGTCCTCAACGTCAAGTTGGCGACCGCGAGCAAGCAAAATGACATCCTCGCAAGACTTTTTCCTTGTTTACGATCAGCAACATCAAGTTGCCGATCGCGAGCATGGAAAATAAACCTCCCGGCGAGATTCTCAACGCGGGGAGGTCAGGTTTCTCATTGCGAGTGGTCACGCGACCCCTCGCGATGAGAAACTACCAGTCCGCGTTGAGAAAGCTGATGCTCGAGTAAAAATCTACTTGAGCGGCAGAAAAGTACAGCTCGCACTGTGCAAGATGCCGTTTTCAATGACTGCACAGTCCCAGATGCTTGCACAGTGCGAACATCGTACTACGCAGTTCGCGTAGTGCTACGCATAGCTCGCGTAGTGCGAAGTGCACTTCGCGTAGCTTCGCGTAGCGCTACTTCGCGAACTACGCCCACCTTATCAAGCCCATTATCGCCGCTTTAGCGTCAGTTTTCTGCCAATAAAAGCGGTGATAATGTACCGCCCTTTCTTGATAATATGGCCCTAAGTTCTAACAAAAGGGCAGTTTGTAAATATCGAAACACAGTAAACTTACTCAAAAGTCTAAATTTGCTGAAAATTATAAGTTCTCTTGTGGATCAGTCCCACTGTATCTGACAAGGCAAGAGATGTTTATATGCTTTCCACACCACTGCTTTTTTTACTCCATTCATTGCTTACTCAGCCCAAATTTACTTCTGGTTTTCTCCGAATGGTAACTTCCAGGGAAGATAGGGCATTTGAGGGAGATGATGTCAGACCCAGGTACACTTAAAAAAAGCTGGAGAAATTTGTGAAACCCACGTTCCTAACCATAAGCAACTAACTAACTAAATATACTGGGTATAGACTAGGCATGGCAGTTAAAGGCATATTACCTCTGATCTTTAACATTAGTTGAAAAATCCAGAGAATTAAGGAAGGTCACATGAAGATCCTGCTTCAGAGTGGCAACATCAGCTTTCTCCCAACTTCAGAACCCAACTCTCTCTATTCACCTTCAGAAAGCAGCTAAACACTTAGGTGTATCCTTTCAGAGGCATTTTGGAGTAGGTAAAAAGAGTACTTCCTTCATGAATCCATGAATTGGCCCCAACAAATCTAAAATGGGAATAAAATGGGATTATTTGTAAACGATAAATGCAAATAGAGACAACTGGGCCAACTATGTGCATTTACAAGCAGGGAGTTAGACATTTTGGGGACAATTCTCAGAAGCACGCAGGAGTACCTAAATAAACACTCCTGTATTACTCCTTCCTGTACTCATAAATGCTTTTGTGATTCAACCCCAAAGTCAGTGGCGTAACACAGGCCCTCGGAGCTCCCGTGTTGCGGTGGGCCCCCAATCTCCAGGGACCCCCTCAGCACAATACATTGTCTGGGGAGCTCCTGATTGAGTCCGGAGGAGGCCCCTCCAACTACCTTGCATGGAGGTCCCCTCAAGTTTTGTTACACTAGTCCCAAAGTATTAAAAAATACCACCATACTTAAATAATCTACTACAAAAATACTGGGCAGATACACAATAGTATTTATGAGCATGGAAAGTAGTACTACAGGAGTAGTTTTTAATGACTCTCGCATGCCTTTATGAAGTCGGCCCTTTGGGCCTTAATTACAAGGTTTTGGCGTAGGGCAGAGCCCCAGGCCTTCCTGCTGCGCTGCCCAACGGCAAAATAAAAGAGCAGGAATGTTCCGTATCTTTGTATTTTGTATTTGTATTTTTATGTATTTCTAAAGCGCAACAATCGCTCCGAAAGGAGCATCCTGGCGCTAAATAGACAGTGTGCAAAAATTGGAAAAGATAAGAGACTATATGAAGGTCATATCTTTCCGATGCGGCGCATTCCTGTCCTTTTCCCCTTCACTGGTGCACATTGAAATGAAATTAAATGAAAATGAAATGAAATACAGTATTTAATAAAGCTCACAGCTACTCAAGCTAGAGTGTCCTGGTGCATAGACAGCGGGGAGAAAATAAGTGGAAGAAGCCAATTATAGATTGAAAAGCCATGTTTTTAGATTCTTTCTAAAGGAAAGTAAGTCTGTGTCAAGCCTCAGAATCACCGGAAGGCTATTCCATAGTTTTGCGCCCAGAAAACCAAAAGATCTACCGCCGGTACGAGCAAGGCTTGTTTTGGGCACAGTGGCCAGATTGGCGTTAGAAGAACGCAAGGGTCTAGAAGTAGAGTAATGGTTAGCTCGTTTAATTAAGTACCCGGCTCCAGCAGGGCTGGACTGGGAACCAAACCGGCCCTGGTTACCTGCTCGGCCTGCCCCCCTATGAGACAGGGAGGCGAGTCTGAGCTGTTTGCTAGGGCCGGTTTTGGCTGATTTTGTTACAGTGGGCCAATATTACCAGCCCCCAGTAACAAAAATGGCCCCCAGGGGCCCAAACCCGGCCCACACCTTGGAGGCCCCTTGTGGTAGGCTTTAAAAAAGATGGTAATTGCCTTAAAGTCAATACGCTCTTTAATGTGGAGCCAGTGTAAAGATGTGAGAATCGGGGTCATACTAGCTCTAAATCTTGATCTCACGATGTCTCTGGCCGCCGCGTTTTGAACCACTTGCGAACGCTGGGTCAAGGATTTAGAAAGACCAAGGTACAGGCAGTTGACATAGTCAAGCTTTGATGTCACAAGAGCTTACACCACAATCCTTCTACTCTCCAGCGGTAGAAGCGACAATTTTATTTTAGCATTCTGAGTATACTGAAGCCTGCACCAGAAAGATTTGGGATCTGAAAATGCATCAAAAATGTTTTGTCTATGATTATTCCCAAGTCTTTTACTTTCTCTTTTTCAGCGGGCGGGGGCGGCTGATCCTTGGGCCACCAGGAACTCCCATTGGGTGTTTCTAGTTTTCCAAAGAAAACATCTTCCATTTTATCCAGGTTGCACTTGAGCTGGTTAACGTTAAGCCCGTTGAAAACCTTTGAGAGGCAGGAATTGATCAAAGTCTGAGCCTTTATCACAAGAGAAGATAAGCTGAGTGTCATCAGCATAAGAAACTATTTTGGCGCCCACTTACTCTACCAAGGATGCCAAGGTGCACAGTGGAATCCAGATGTCCTGAGATCTGTTTACCAAATAGGAGGACATCCACGTGAGGGCTGTCCCACCCAGGCCACTGTTTTTAAGTCTGTTTAAGAGCCTCTCATGTGGGACCGTATCGAAGGCAGCTGGAAAATCTAGTATTATCAGAACGGCCTGGCCTCCCTCGTCTAATTTACCCCTGATGAATTCTGTCACTTGCAGCAACGCAGACTCCATACTAAAAATTGCCCTAAAGCCAGAATGGGATTCATGAATAAGCTTCCCATCTTCAATATGTTTTTTAAGGACTTTGTTTACATGCTTTTCTAATGTTTTAGAAAGGGCCGGAAGCAAGGAGATCGGCCTATAATTAGCAGGATCCATCAGATCAGCATTTGTCTTTTTTATCAAAGGGAGAATCTTAGCATGCTTCCACAGTTTAGGCATAATGCCAGTGGAAAGAGAAGTGTTAAAAAACTGGTGTACAATTGGGTTGATTGTAGAGGCTACCAAAGACAAGATAAGATGTTAGCTGGACAGAGGTTGGTAAGGGAGCCCGACTTAATGCTTTGAAGGAGGAGCAATGATTCTTCCAACTGAAGCACCGGGAAGGCAAGAGGGGGTGGGGGATCCAAGATGTGAAATTTGCTATTGACACTATTGTAGAAGTTCAGCTCATCCTCTGATATGTTTGAAAAAGCATGTTGGATCAGAGAGATTTTTCCATAGAAAAATTTAGCAATCTGCTTTGACCATTCCTCTGTTCCCTACCTTAGAACAGGCTTTCAATTAAATAAAAGATTTGTCTATCCTAAAAATTTCTGTTGGCTGCCATGTGCCAACGCAGGCACCTTTTGCCATGGTGCAAGGGTTCCTGTGTTGCAGTGATGATTGTTTTTGTGCAGGAAGAGAAACCTTCCTGACAAAAACAATCACAAGAGGCTTTTTCCTTTTCTTATGTGTGCTGCAGAGTGCAGCACACACAGAAAAAGAAAAAACAAGGAGAAATAAAGGTATTTATCCTCGTTGTGCATCCCTTACACCTCCCCTTGGGTGGCATAAGATTCTGGCACTGCTTCTGAGTTCCTTGTAAATCTGGGACAGTGTCAAAAAGTCATGGGTGTTGCTGGGAATGCCCCCAGCAACAGCCATTGCACGCCCCTTTAACACAGAAAACTGTGCTAAAGGGAACAATATTTAGAAGGCTGTATTAAGCCATGCAAAGCAGCTTAGCGCTGCCTGTTAAGTATGGAGCAGCGCCTTACGCAACCAGAGCATTGCAAAAAGTTACGCTACGGTGGTGCAGCCTCATTGTAAATCAGGCACTGTGCTTTTTCCATCTACTCCTGAGCTAACCTGAAACCTTCCACCAGACACGTATTTTCACATTTTCTATTGATACGTCCTTCCCTGCTTGCGTTTTCATTGTTCTCTGCCCCACCCCTACACTCTCTAATTAAATGCTTCCCTTATTGGTCTTGTAATTACCTCCCAGCTGTACCTAATGGTGGTGAGTTAAAAAATGTAAAATACCTAATCGCCCATAGCTGCTAGTGCATGTCATATGAACGGTAAATAAAACATGTGTTCATCATATTTTGGAGGCCATTTGCCACCCTGGCAATCAGAATATCAAAGTCAGCCTCTCAAATGATGGAGCCTAATCTACCTCCTATCCTTGATGCATTCCTACCTTCACCTTTCATCAGTGACCCTAGTCCACCCATGCCTGGTGAAAACAAGAGCATGGCCATAACACATCCTACCTTACCCTGGTCTCTGGCGCAAATGAATCTGAACATTACCTGTGCATCTCAGAGGCTGAGAAATGAGCCTGAAATGTTTGGATAATGTTAGGCATTTGGGTTCCAAACAGTGCTTGAAAAATGGGAAAAATAACTGCAGCTTAGAGCTGGACTGGCCGTAGTGGGCATCGGGCGTTTCCCCGGGAGGCTTGAACGGTGGGACCTGATTTTGCAGCAGTGCTGTTTGATCGGCCCCAGTAACAAAGGCAGAAAGGTGGCTGATCCGTCAAAAATTGGAAATGCAGGTTTGGGTTTCCAGTCTGGCCCTGGTGCAGCTTCTCATCAATTTGAACAGTGAATGTGGGGGCAGTTGAGGTGAGGCTAGAGGCAGAGGTAGGAGGCAAGCATTTCTTTGGAGTGACATTGTATTGGTGTGCAATTGTGCACGATAATACAGAAATATTCCTGTCATCTGTAGACTGTTTATTTTTTCGTCCCTTGTCAAAAGGATACCTTTATTATTTTTGCAATTTCATATCAATGGAGATCGTCTCTGAGCCTATGTACATATGAAACATAAAAGTCATGTGAATTTTCTTATCTTGCATAACAGCAGGTTCTGTGGGCAATTTGAGAAAGAAACCAGGATAATGATGCACCAATATTTTTGGGCCTCCGTTCTGTGGGATAAAACTTTCAGCATGCATTCTTACATCTTTTTTTCTCTCTGTTACCTTCTCCACTTTTCACATAGTAAACATCAAAACTGAAGTCACTGAACCAACCCACATGAAAGAGAACATTGTCAATCTAGTCTTCGGCACAATGTACTTTATAGGAAGCTCCCACCTTGGTCAATCAAAACCCTCCACAGCACCTTCAATGGAAGCATAATAATAATAATAATAATAATAATAATAATAATAATAATAATAATAATAACCATGAATTCGGAAAGCGCACAGCTACCTCCGAAGTGTTTCCTGGCGCTGGGGGCCATCTGGAAGATTAAGCGAGCTATTGCCCAGAGTCACATGGCGCTGGCTGACCAGCCGCCGGCGATCGAACCGTGAACCCTGTGGTCCAGAGTCAGGCACATTGGCCTCTGCGCCACACCTTTTCCAAGCATGAGATACCCAAAGTAAGGACTGGGTAACTGAAGTGACTACTGGAGTGGTAATACATGTGATGGAGGACTTAAGTTACTGTGATGAACGCAAAGAGGTTGGTTCAGCCAGCATATGTCAGTGCAAAGTGAATGAGTTCAACAAAGGAGGGGTGGCCAGGGTAAGCAAGGCTTGCACAAGGTAGCTGAGGCAAGCACAGGGCAGATGAGCCTTGCACTGGATGGGTCAGGTAGGAACCAAGTGAATGGGGTGAGGAAGGATGGGCCAAATAAGGCAGGATGAGTAAATTAAGTATGATGGTTCAGTGCAGCATAGAAGAGCAAAGCACAGCTTGCATGATGTAAGCAAGGGTTGGTAAGGCAAATACAGGTTGGGTGAGTTGAGCACAAGTGAGAACATAGTGGTCTTGATGATTACAGGATGACCAAAAGCAAGTAATTTGGGTCTGTGGAAGAGGCAAGCACAACTTGCCTTAGGTAAGCACAATATGTGCATGGCAAGTACAGGCTTGATAAATCCAGAACACTGTAGGTACAGTGGGCACATGAAAGGTCAAGAGATCATAGCATTTTCTTAAGTAGTTTTTATTGGGTGCACCAGGCCTCCTGGGCATCGGAACTATGCAAAATAAATGTTAGTACAATTTTGTAACATTTGGAGGTTCCCTAAAACATCCCCCAAGATAATACATTTTTAGACACAGGAAAGAAACATTTTGGTTTCAGAAGGAGATTCTTTCGGAGGGGCATAAAACAGAGAACTTTCCACCACTGATTCTCTTCTTTTCAAAACAATGGACCACCATCAAAAGACTTATGCGCAGTCTGACTTCCTCAGACAACAACAGAGACTCTGGTTGTTATACTGACCCAAAATTCAAAAACTGTGTTGCTTTTCCCGCTATGTAATTAAAGTTTTGCTTCACTGTATTATAAAACATGGGCAAACTCAGCTGTGTTTTGCTAGCTCTGATTTAAAAAATAATAATAAAGGGGGTGTCCAGTGAGTACTATCATAATAGACTTCAAAACCCCACCTGACATCATCAAACATTTTATACTACCTTTTTTAGGTCTCGCCTAGCGACGCAGCACGCCTTGGCGAGACCTATTGTTGTCGGTTTCTTGACCGAACGGGGGCAGGAGATGTCCACACGCGTTCAGAGGACAGGCGATGTGCGCGCGCACGGCGCGCTTTCACTTTCCCTCGCTCACCGTTCTGTAAGCTCCGGTTGTGCACGCGCTCAGTCTGTCTCCCAGAGGTTCGCCATGGACTTGGTGGGTGGCATTCTTGTTCACAGCAGGACGCAACTTCTGGTTGCGTTGCTCTGTTCCAAATGCAAGCTAACTTGGGTCTTACCGTTCCACACATGTTCCTGCCCTCCATGTAACTCGAGTCTAACAAACCGCAAACATCTGAGGTTCATTTGCAGTGCTGTTCTTGCAAAAATTCTGGAACACTTGAAAATGAAATACATGATCCAATGTGAATTCCTTTAATTTAACTGGGGTAAATTATTCTGACCGGCGGATGCACTGATCAGGAGCTCAAAATGTCACGTTTCTGTGAGGCAGCAAGAAAGCAAAATGGTGCATCCGAGTTAATGGCAGGGCAGACGAGGGCTGCTGTGCGCATTCCATGGCCCGGGGCTTAAAGCGCAGGCCCATCTGCCTGCAAGTTCTTGAAACCAATTTCGTGTTCTTGAAACCAATGGTCTCCGTAGCCCAGGGCCAGCACTTAATTGTCAGCACTGGCTGTAAAGACAGTCCACCACATGGCGACACTCTCTGTCAGATTTTGAGTTAAGTGCAGCGGTATTTAATAAGTCAATATACATTAAAAATGAATGACATCTGTCGCTCATACCTTTATTAAAGTTGTGGGTGGCCTGGGATAGTTTGAGTTGCCCCACTTCTAGCAGTACAATGCACGGCTTTAAGTGGGCAGGGTCTCAGTTTTAAAGGGGGCCTCGAAACAGGTCTCTATTGGGCTCTGTTTTGTGCCCTGGCACAGGCGGTCCGTTTTTTTCCAGACTGCAGTGACAGCCTCACAGGCACATCGATGTAGCGAGCTCACACTGCTCACTTTTCACTAGCGGAGAAGTTACGGCATGATGTTATGCTAGGTGAGCGTTGAAGGGGAAGGGAAATCCTTTAAAGAGAGTCATTTTCTCTCTGGATTTTCCTTCTCTTTTTGAAACTCATAAGCAGCAACATTGTCGTGGTGTCACCAGGACTTTAAGTCAAAGCTTTTTCAATAATGTTTACTAGCCATAGTTGCTGCATATTTATCTTATGCAACCAACAACCACTGACAACGCCAATAGTCCTGACTTTTTGTAGGTATGATATTTGTTGTATCATATATCTTGATGCAATGACAGAAACAGCAAAATACAAGTCGGCGCCACACTACGCTAAGCACAGATTTTTAGCGTAGGTTTTTTTAGGCCACGCCCTTAATTACATTGGCCACACCCCTGTGAGAGACACCACCCAGTTTTTTCATCCCACTTAAAGCCCTGGTGCAATGGTTAGTACTTGTATTGGTTCTGTCACTTGCAGCGCTGGCAGGGGCAGTGAGTGGTGGGAGCTGCAGTGAGCTTTTGAGGAGGGCCCTGGCGCCTATTTTTTATTCATTTTTACAAATTAAGCACTGCATTGATCACTCATTCACGTGGGCAGGTTCAGGATCTACCTACTTGATATTTCAGAGGAGTATTAAGGGCTTCACAGGTCCCGCTGATTTGTTTCCAATCTACAACGCTAGAGGGAGCTGTTTTGAAGTGTGCCTCCCTCCCAGATCAGTTATTTTGTGATTGAAATTGCTTTATATGAAATAAATGTGCAGTGCTTGGTGGAGAATTACACGTAGTATTCTTGGATGTATTTTTGTCAAGTCATTATTTCTGAAGTTCGCTACTCTCCAAACTAACACGACATGTAAACTTAATTTTCTCAGTATAACTGCATCTTGGAATGAATGCTTCCCTTTTCATCTTCAGCTTGCACAGGAGCACATCCAGAATTGGTGGTGAGCAGAACTACACAATTAAAACTCAACCCTGGAGAATCCTTTTTAGGTTTCGGTCATTCATAAAATTTTGAAATATAGGAAAATATCATGCTTAATGCTTAAGGACAGGTTGTAAGCACAAACTGCTCAAGATCACCTGTGGTGTGAGAGACTCAGTTAACATAAAATGTTTTATCTATAGGGTGGAGGAGGTGCGTGCACAAGAAGACAGAATCTGAGGAGGTTACATCTGGACACCAATACACTAGATTTAAGGAACAAAGTACGTATTTTTGTGACGTTCCGCGACGCAGGAGCCTGTTCCATATTTACGAGGCAGCACTAAACCACTTTTTTGGGGTTCATGTTGCCTCATAAATATTGTTCCCTTCAACACAGTTTTCTGCATTAAAGGGCATGCAATAGGTGTTGCTGGGGGCGTTCCCATAAACATCCAGAACTTTTTTACACTGCCCCAGATTTTCTAGAAATTGTGAATCTGAGGCAGTGCCAAAAAGGTAAGCCTTCCAAGGGGAGGCGCAAGGAGGAACAACGAGGCGAAATATCTTTATTTCTCCTTGTTTTAGATTTTTCTATGTGTGCTGTATTTTGCTGCACACATAGAAAGAGGAAAAGCCTCTTGTGATTGTTTTTGTGCAAGAAGGTTTCCCTGCCTGCACAAAAATATTAATAATCCCCACAATGCAGGCACCCTTGCGACATGGGGCAAAGGTGGCAGCCCATTGTGTGCCGGCGCTGGAAAAAAGGAAAGAAATGCGCCGTGTGTGATAGATACGGCACATTCCTGCCCTTTTCTCTTGCCCTAGGGTAGTGCAGCATGATGACCTGCGATGCTGCCCTATGGCAACCTCATAAATGAGGCCCTCACTCCAAACGGCGGCGTGGTATGTAGTTCACATTTACTACCAACGTTCCTTAGCCATTGCAGACTGGCTTGAATCCAATGTTTCTTAAGCATATGTGCTAATTCTGGTGCATGTTGGATGCATGCAAGAGGATGAGAGGTGGCTGCAGTAATGCACAAAATCACAAATGTTCACCCTGCAGTGAAACATGTGATTGACACATGTGGACTTTGCTTTCTATGGTTCCCAATGACATTGTTCAGCAGGCTTGTGCCAAGATGTTAGCTCTTCTGGAGGAATGTGAGTTGTATTGCGAGCAGTTTTCAGATTGATGATCATAAGTCCTGATGGGTTATCATACAGGGAAGATCTACATCTCAAGCACCAGGTTAGAGTGGGTGGTGGGTTGCTGCACCGATTAATATCTATTATAAGGGAGACAGGTCAGGACGTTAAAATGTATTGATAAAGTAAGAAAGTACAGCTGATACTAAAGGAATTTGAATGAATGGTAAAGATGTTTTCTTCACTCTCCATAGACCAATCTTTGGTTCACCCACCCACATTCTTCCGACCCATATGGAGCCATGGGCACCATCATGAGATGCCCCAAGGTCAGAAACAAAGCCAGGACAGCAGAAGCATTCCGAGTAATACAGAGCAAAAAATGAGAACAGGTCTCACTGCCCTCCTGGTTTCCTGTATCTACAGTACTTTTTTTCTACCACCCATCACATTGAAAAACGTTCAAATTGCACGCACTCCTCCTTTTAAGGGCAGTCAGTCTAGAGTCGTGTGAGTTTTCCCGGGAAGGGGATGAGGGGTTCCAAAATGTCTGTTTACTACATTTTGCTTCCTACCGACACCCACTCTTTCTCACCCTGGATGTGACTTGGAATTATGGACAGTGCTTTTTGCCTGCAGCACTATGGGCCTGGTGCACACAGCCCGCTTGCAGTTGCAAACCCCGTGATTTTCAAAAGCACCGGGTCTGTGAATGCATAAAGGGCGCTTTAGAATGTCCAAAGCCCTTTTACAAGCCCGAAGATTCTTCCAGACTCGTCAGGGCACTTGTGCAATCCTTTCCGAATCACGAATCCGAGAGGGCGCGAAGGAGATCCTCTCCTACTTCAGATTCGGAGAGGAATGTGTCAAAGGCTTTTGCCCGCAATTTCAAGCAGACCCCAGTGGTGAGTTACTGACCCCACAGTTGGAAATCAGAGTTGTTTCTGTCACCGCCCAGCTCTGCATAAGTCTCTAAGTAAAGAGTATGGTTTCACAGCAGAGAAGGAAATGGGCTCACAGCACGGGCTGACACTCCTGCTCTGGTAAGCTTTGTATGTGATGTCATTAAGCACAGAGTCTGGTGTGAGGATGTGAAACTCAGGTGCTGCACCCGATAGGAACGTGTCTTTCCAGCCTTCACTCTCCAGGCAGAAAGCTCCTCATTAAAGGCCTCACTCTTAAGTCTACGACTGTAAAAGGATGCTCGGGGTATTCTTCAGCAAGTGCAATGTTTAGAAGGTTTCTGCTGCTGCGAACTAACAAGGAATCGAGTGTGAGAAGAAGTCTCCGCCCAGGGTGTGATGTGTGCTGGTGCTGGCCCCTCCCGTCCATCCTGCCAGGGAAGCTCTGTGTTCAAACATGTGCTGTGGTGAACCACTCAATCAGGCCATTGTGGGCCCGAACAATGACAACACAGCCACGCTCGGACTTGCAGAACCTCCTGTGGCTTCACAATAATGTAAAAAATGCCGGGTGATATTATGAAAGGTGCAAATCCCACAAAGGAACAGAAAGGTGCAACATGGGACAGAGGGACTACAGGGCTGTTATCCCCGGCCCTGTCTGCTAACTGACTCCAGGAGCATGAGAGCATCAGGGCATCATTCACTGGGTGACTGTTCTGTGGCCGCAGAGGTGATTTCAGGGGTCTATGCTCAGTGCATTGTGCATGGTGCCAATATCGGCAACACTCACCATCCCCCCATACAGCAGTCTCCTAGAGAAATAACCAGACAAGACACCTTCCTTGTGGAGAAAACTGCTGCAGGTTTATTAGCATTACATATATGCCAACGTTGATGGGTTATATTATGGGCGATCCCAAGGCAGGCAGCCCCACGCCGCCTGCCACCTGATGAGCCAAATTACAACGTGACCCTGCCCAACGGTGTTTGCCATATTTTTGGTGTGGGAAGACCCCTCCCACCGGTGGACCAACAGTCCACCCCTTTGCTCACGCCCCATAAGGGGGCAGAGCCTGTCAGGCAACCCCCGGTTGCTCAGGTCCACAACCGCCTGTAGGACTAACGGTGCGCCGTCGCTCCTCCAGGGTCCAACACGAGGACCTCTCTGTGGATATTTGGCCTTTGCACCCTTGTTGTGCTCCTAACAAGCCATCCCTGATCGATATGGTAGCTGTCCCTATCCCAACAGAGTGACTGCACCAGCGCTTGTCTGGACCCACATTTCCTGATCTAATTGATCAGGCGCCCCCCACGACTAGAGGAGGGGCGCCCTTAGTTGCGCCACGGGACCGAGCCGAGCTCCCTGTGGGCTAGAGAGGTGGGGGACTGCAGGTGACATATGGGCAGGGATGGACCCTCTGACGAAAAGGAAACCGAATCCTATGGGGGCTATTTAAGATAGTACGTCTTGGGTCTCCTCCTCTTTGTCTCCCGGGACCCTCTCAAGGTAGCTTCAGGAGCGTCAACGAATCGCGTCTGGGCCTGACGCGGGAAAAGGTAGTAACGAGGTGGGTCCTGGGGGGCCGGGCATCACATAGCGGCACAGCATTCATGCTTTCAAGGAAGTCTTAATACAGTTGCAATGGAGGTCTGCAATATTAATGGGGTGTCATCAATTAGTAATTAGGTTGGCGCTGGGGTGTAGTTTAATAAAGCGTCAGTCTAGTAAACAGGAGTTCACGTTGGCGATTCTCTTCAGTGTTTGGATGTGGGCTCCCTGATAATAGGGTATTGCAGGCGTTCCAAGGCAATTAGGAAGGCATTTTTTAATATTTGTAGTGAGCGCCTGCCGGGGTGCACATAGGAATTGCATAGCACATTATAATTTAATATTGAACTTCCACAATATCGTCAACAGGGGTGGAAGTGGCTGGGGAAGCACCCATTTGGTGGGCAGGTGAAGGGGGGAGGGTGAGGGGGTTTGAGTGCTGGTTTTGGCAACATGGGGTGCGCTGGTTTAACTTGCTGTCCTTTGGCCCTGCTCTTGTGTTGTGAGACCAGTGCCAGGATTGGATGGAGCAGGCTTTCTCAGCACTCCAAAGAGCACTGAAGGCCTTTGCTCGGTCTCAACCCAGCTGTTCAAGACAGCTGGGTTAAAAGGTTTACATTGCACATGTGTGGCTGGCAGTTACAAGCCGGCCGGCCAAAAGACATGTGCACTTTAAAGTATTGAGACCATTACTCCTCTCTGCGGCTTCCAGTCAACAGCGGCCCCGCCCCGCCCTGAGACGGAGCTCGGGATGGGGGTTTGCAGAGTCAATAAAAAATAAAATGGTAATAATGTTTTTTGCCATTTTATTATTCCCTGGGGGCATTTTAACAAGTGGGGCGACGCTCCTCCGCCTTAGGGGAGGAGCTGCCCCTGTACACCCCCTGCATCCTCTGAAGCAACAGTGGAGGACACTCCTTCACCTACCTTGCTGCGAAATCCGGAAACAACCTCCCCCTTCACCTACGGACCTCATCCTCTCTTCTGGAATTCTAGAAAGGACCCAAGACCTTGCTGTTCAAATGAACCCCTTAGCAGCCAAGTTCTCAGCATCTGAATACCCTCGTGGGTGATTAGCTGTGCTCTTTAAATACTGTTTAATTGATTGATTGGTTGATCGATTGATTGATTGATTGATTGATTGATTGATTGATTGATTGATTGAAAGAGGACAGAGTGCATTCAGTGTAGAAAGATCCAGACTGGTCATAATGGTATAGAACAATGACTCCTTTGGCATAGATTAGTTCAAACCCATAAAGCTGATTTTCTGAAGTGTATTTAAGGTTCCTAGGGACTCTTTTACAGTAAGAATGTTCCCAGATTACCTAGTTGGTGGTTGGTTCTGGGGAAGAAGAGCACAAATGGTATCTAGTTGAGAGGAACTATTCTCTACTGAGAAAGCAAGGATCCTTAAGTATTAACGAGGGTTTAAACAAATGGGGTATGAGCACTCCACTTGTACTTAACAATATTTATCTTATTCATTTTAAATCTAGTTTGGTGTCGATCGATGAATGTTCGTGGTTTGGAGATGCCTGACGATAGTGAGTAGATCCTTGGCA
Organism: Lissotriton helveticus; assembly: GCF_964261635.1. Lineage (NCBI taxonomy): Eukaryota > Metazoa > Chordata > Amphibia > Caudata > Salamandridae > Lissotriton > Lissotriton helveticus. The sequence goes on along the minus strand of NC_136063.1, from coordinate 408,537,620 downwards.
ATACGAGGTAGGGCTCAATTGCCTAATGTCTCTTGTCCAAAGTGACAGAATGGCTGGGCTCCAGCATGAGTGAGACAAAACATCACATTGGCCCTTGCACATTGATGGCAATTTCGACAATGAGGATTACAGCAGCTCCGCATTAGTACTCAGTATGGAGTGGTCGGCATTTCAGCAGTTAGTAGGAGACGGCTGTCTCAAAATGTAGCCTGGTCTGGGTTAAAGCTGGGCAGTAGGTAAATGCTGAGATAGAGCTGTGGCAGGGAAGAAATTGTCAAGCATGATTGGTGGTCCTATATATTGTGTCAATGTTAAATATGAAAAGGAAGTTTGGACTAGACTAACACACTGGCTTGGTGCCAACCTATTTCTGGCTCTCGGGCACTGGCGGAGGGGCAGGGGTTGCTTGAGTCACATTGTTAATGCTTATCTGGAATGTTGTGACGACACCTGATGCTGTGGGGTTTGTGTGGTGATGTGTAAGTCAGGGAGATTGTGAATGCATTGGTTGGGACCTGGAGGCAATTTTCCTTATGCCCCTGACTTGTCTTTAAGTCAGTATTTTTTCATAGACAACTATATGAGACACTGGACATTGATATGCATTTTTCTTGCTGTTAAGAACAAGTCAAATGGTACTGGTCATTGAAGAGTGTTTCAGAGTGCTCTGTAAATGTATTGAGGCTAAGAGCTTTATTGTACTTTGAAAGGCTACAGGGGAATAGGTCTGTATTTGTTGGAACCTGGCATAACCTTTCTGCCAAAAAGAGGGCGATCCTTTTAAGGATCGAGTGCACGGGAGTGGCTACAACAATTTATTAATGCAATGCAAACCACAGGAGAGGGGGCATTATAAAGTGAATTGCTCATGAATAGTCAATAAATAATTGACTAAAAGAGACTGCTGATATTGGGAGCAGAGCAAAGGTTCAGCGGCTAAAAGAAGGAGCTGGATGCAGTTTAATGCTTGATGTCATTTAATTGAATATGTAACTTTAAATAGTTTTTAGATCTGAAATGTAAAAATCTGCCTGGAAACAACTGACTTTTGGTGTTTCGAATCAACAAACTGAAGGGATCCTATTTTTGTCTGTAGATACATATGTCATTTTCAAAGAATTTAATAGAAAACCGCTTATTGATATTTTTTATAGGCACTCTATTGCAAAATTGACCTTCTCATAGGAACCTATGACTGGTTTCCGAATAGGAGACATGCAGGATGCCCACCATGTTGAATCTCAAAGCAGATTAATCATACAAACCAGAACAAGGTTGACATAGTCTTTTTTATTGATTTCATACGTGGTACGTATTCGTTTTAAATAGGACTCCTGGTTTTATAGTATTTTAGAAAAATTTTCGTCTGTAATTATCCAAATGTATGTTTTGTTAATTAAAACTGTATTTTTTCATATTTATTTAGGGGTTTGTGAAAAAATATGCCAAAACTAGTATATTAGCATATTTGTTTCACAAATACGTGTAAAATCATACTTGAGCACCTGACAGCTTTCAATGCTATGAATACCCATTCGTGCTAAATTGATGCACTTGTATGAAAACATGTACATTTTAGTCTCTATCTTGTACAATTCTACTGGCGTTTAAGCCTCATTAAGAAACATTCTCTCTTTTATGACTCCTTTACCTGTCAATCCACAGAGCCATTGGTCTTGCAGGTATGATTTACAGTATTCAAAACCACTCAAAAAAGAAACGACCATCTGTTTTTATCCACGTTGACAGATCTTTCAGCAGTGTTTCTATAAAGACCTCTAGCTGGTTATCACTGTTGCCTCTGACACTACTATTGGGAGTATGTTATTCTGCCAAGATCTGGCTTCTAAGTTATCATTTATAGCCACCAAACTCACAAGAAACTTTTCTAGATGAGATTCCTCTTTGACGTGGGTGGTTGGCATATCCTCAAGGACAGACACCCTGCTCTCTGCCATATCTATGTAACAGTGTGAGCACACGCAGGCCGTCAGGCTACCCAGCAGCTGCTGTCGCTTCTGAGGACCTGCCCGCTGCCTGCTGCCACCTGCTCAGCTCCATCTGGGCATCAGCCACCATCCACAGACCGTCTGCGCTTCTTTCTCAAGATGGTGTTGCTGGGCAGCAGCAGTACCAGTGATTTAGATAGCCAAGCGACCCTGGCGGACCCTCTGGATTGCAGTGAGACAGCCGCAGAACATGGAGTTCTGCTCACAAGCGACCATGCTTTCCAGGGATGTCCACGCCCCTCCTCCCTCAGTTGTCAAACTCTAGATGAGGTGATATTTTGCTGGTCATACCCTCAGAGTGGGACATATTTCTTGCTTCTGGGGACAGTCTTTCTCCACCTTGCTGATGGTACCCTAGACTGTCTGGACGGCGCCGCTAAACTGGATGGGTGGGGTGGTGCGTTCAGCCTAAACTGGAGGAATGGCAGCTATCATCTGATGCTAAAGGTGAGCCTGTCTTTAAACCTCACTCTGCCACCACTGGGGGTGGCAACAGTTCAAGCTTATCTCACACTGAACAGTTACAGCAGTGGCAGCAGCACTGCAAGCTCCCCTCACACTGAACCAGTATAACATGGGTACAAACAGTGCATGCTTCAGTTAGAGAGAATATAAACTTCATGGACAGAAACATGGCAAGTTTCCCTCACACAAACAGAATGTCATTGTTTATTGTCTGATTTCCTGCTACAAGTTACTATGATTTAGTGTTTGACAGAATGTGGATTCTTTGGAACTATGTCAATTGCTTTCATTATGGGTCCTAAGTTGAGAGCTTAGGGCAGGAAATGTAACTCCATACTCACTCTATACCTTTAACACAGGCAGAGTGCTCAGTTTGTAAGGAAGAAGAGAAATTGGACATCACTTAATTCAACAGGCACATCATTTGGTGTAGAAATGGAATCATGCTAGGCACACAAACTGTTGCTGCGGTGGGCTATGGTTTGATCAGAGAAAGCAAGTATGGCAATTGAAGAACTTTTTTGCAGACCCAGGATATGTGACATGGTTTGTCAGTTCCTGTGGTAGTACCCAAGTTCTTGTAATACCACACAGTTGTTTCTTGACTGCTAGTTCTAAGGACCACCATGCCAAAACTAAAACACACGGGCCACAAGTCAAGGGTTTACAATATTTACACATTCCTTCTTTCTTTTACCAACACAGAGTTAAGATTTTGAACACAAATGCCTTTAATTGTCACATACGCCAAAGTGAGGTCTATGTTGTGCTTTTTACCACTTACAAAAAAATTATCTCATCATGGTTGGAGTCAGAGTTTAGATAAAATCATATTCTGTACCACCTTCACAAGTCAGCTGCATTATGAGCAATTTCAAGTGGACACACATCCTCAAATTGAATCTCGTCTTTTCAAGAACATACTATCTTCAAAAGGCTTCCATCTCGGAATTTGGTACATTAGCATTTAAAGTGAAAGGACCTCGACGAAATGGGCAAGTTCATTTGGTGGTAATTGTAAGTGTTGCCTATGACAGTAAAACACCTCTTGAACACCCTCAGGGATCTCCTGTTATCCCTTATAGTAGTTGCAAACCTGTTAGTCTCTAGCTTGTGGCCCAATAGTTCAAATGTGTTGCTTCATGTATCCTATGTCTCCTTTATTCTGATAATGGGTGAAAACACTCATTGTGTGATTGTGATACATCGCGATCCAGCCAGATGTTACCCTTATTTTGATGGTTGGCTCATCCAGGTGACTCCAGGAGGTTACATGGCTAGTAAAGGAGCCACTACATGGGATGCAGCTGAGAAAGAATCCTATGACATCATCTCCGATGAAGTTTCTACACCAACCAAATATGGTGTATGACAATAATCAAATGAATTGCGTCCAGCAGTTCCGCTGCCCGTCTGCGGCTAGCCCTTTTTTCAATTGGCATGTTAAAGGAACTGCAGGATTTCTGAAATGGCAGTGTGGTTTTAACATTTTCTGTTGTAGTGCTTCTGGTAAAGAGCACCATGATTGGAATCTCAGAGGCATCGGTAGCCTTTAAAATGTGGATTCTGGTGCTGTCATCGCTAGCTGGTGAGAGCCGTCAGAACAGCGGAAGTATGGTTACTTACATACAATATGCTCACCACCTACTTGTGCAATGGACTGTGTGGCATTGAAATGGCTGTAGCAAAAATAAATATTATTGGAGCCTACTCAAAGTTTGTCATAGGAAACGTATCAATCATTTGTAAGCACAACCCTATCTGAAAACCAGTCAAGGAATGGGAACAATGTTGTTACCTATGCACTAGAACATGCCAAGGCCAGATATAATAATTTTGCCCAATCTCACTGACAATATGGCAAGCCTAAGAAACAAATAGTCAATTACCGAGGATTTTTGTCGCCTCATCACTATAGTTCATACCATAAGGGAAAGTAAGGACTTGGAGCATCCATATCAGAATCCACACAAAATTGTCCATTGTTGAGTTGTTCAGGGGAATGTGCATCAGCTCCATGTCCTACTGCCATTATGTCTGACCTAGTGCAACATATTCACAGGCTGAAAGGCTGCTAAAACAACTGGTCCAGAACCAAGCAGCCTGGCTATTCCATGCCTACAAAGCTCACATTACATATGCAATTCTGACCTTACACAGGCCTCCATTGGAACCAATGGTAACCTTCCAGATATTGTGCAAGATCCAACTCGCATGTTGGCAGTAAGGCCTCACCACTGTAAGCAAGGGGACTCTTCCCTATCTGCCCACCCACAACATGATGTGCAGCTGAAGGTAAACTCTCACCTAGAAGAGGAGTACATCCAAACCCCTTCCTACACAAACCCTCTGTGACTCATTAAATTCTTATTTTTTGGATAAGGTGCTTAACATTAAAAATAACATTCCCCCTCCCTCCGCTTCTTATGCCGACCCCTGCCCACCAGCCTTGCCGCCCAGTCTAATATCAATTCCTCCCATCACGGAAACTAGGTTCCGGGAAATTCTGCTAAAAGTTAAGTCGGGATCACCTGCTGACATCTGCCCGGCTCGTATCTTGCAGCAGATCTTCTCGGTCTGCACACAGCCCCCGATTATCTTTTTAAACAGTTCCCTCTCACAGGGAATTGTGACCCCGGCCCTTAAAGTAGCTTCTATTGTGCCCATCTTAAAAAAAACAGGGGCCGACTCAGCTATTTCTTCCAACTACCGGCCCATCTCTTTGCTGCCGTACCTGGGCAAAGTGCTTGAGCGGCATGTTGCCGCGGTGCTTAGCTCCCATGTTGAGGCTACGGGTGGCCTGGCATCTTGCCAGGCTGGTTTCCGCCCCAAACACTCTACCGAGTCTGTGGTGGTGTCGGTCCTAAACACCCTCAGGGAGGGTCGGGACCAAAACAAACATCAAGCCCTGGTGCTCCTCGACCTCTCCGCCGCTTTCGATACGGTGGACCATTCCATCTTGCTTTCACGTATCGGAGCGGCGGGAATCGGAGGGTCAGCACTAGTGTGGCTCTCGTCCTTCCTGCGGGATCGCACACAGGCGGTCCGGCTGGGAGAGTTCACGGCAGACCCTGTGAAGATCACTTGTGGTGTTCCCCAAGGTTCCTCTCTTTCCCCTTTATTGTTTAATCTTTACATCTACCCTCTGATCTTTGCACTCCAGCAGCGGGAGGTCGCGGTGTACAACTATGCGGACGACCTCCAGCTGGTTTTTGACCTTTCTTCTTCCCCCCCACGCTATCTCTAATTTTCAGTCTATTATGATTTTTATCAGGGACTGGATGAGCCACAACCATCTGAAGCTCAATCCGGATAAAACCGAGTTGGTGCTTACTGGTGGCTCCCCCAGTCCCTGGAACTCTTCCTTTTGGCCCCTCACTCTCGGTACCTCCCCCCTTCCTTCTTCTACGGTAAAAACATTGGGCATAAAAATTAACCACCAGCTCACTCTTCACTCACAGGTTGGTGCTGTTGTTTCTTCTTGTTTTCTTATGCTTCGAACTATCCGCACTGTTTCCCGTTTCTTTTCCCCTCTGGCACTCAAACTCATTATGTCTGCCTTGGTCATCTCCCGGCTAGACTATGCCAATGCCCTTTACAACGGCATTCCGGCATACAGCCTCCGTAAACTCCAGCTTGTGCAGAACCAAGCAGCTCGGCTGGTGTATGGCCTTCCCCGGTTCCATCATGCTACACCTCTGTTGAAGGAACTGCACTGGCTGCCGGTCCGGCAGCGTTCGCTTTTCAAGATGGGGTGCATGGTCTTTCAGGCACGACAAGGAATGGCCCCGGCCTTCATTTCCTCTCTCCTAACCAACTACGTTCCTGTTAGACACCTTCGTTCGTCGGATCGGGCCCTACTGCAAGTCCCCCGTTTTACCAGAAAAAAATGGGGAGGTTCCAACTTTTCCTTTCTGGCTCCGGTATTCTGGAACTCCCTGCCGGACCACCTCCGAAATTTAAAACAATATTCCCTTTTTCGTAAGGGACTGAAAACTTTTCTGTTCACTCAGGCCTTCCCACTTTAAATGTCCCATCCCTGTTTTATTGCATGCCGCTAAAGCGCCAAGAAACCGTAATGGTGTATGATGCGCTATACAAGCCTTTTAAATTCAAATTCAAATTCAAGATTTCACCAGAAACAACAGTGGAGTAGAACACTAGGAAGTTAAGGATCAGCATACAAAGAAGCCACTTGTAAATGTCTTATTATTGCACACGAAGCACGTCACAGCTGGAGTAAGCTGTATTGTTATGTGGCTCCATATGTGGTTCATTGTGCACTGGTGATGAAATGGGTCAATCATCTCTGATGTAGAATCTATTGAGTAGTTAAAATGCTATAGCACATATGTTCAAACACATTTGATGCACATTACTTCTTCCTGGGCCCTGATATTTCCTCTACTTCTGCCGCTTTCTTGTCTTGTTGCAGTGACCTCTTGTTTTCAAATTCATGTTCATTACAACTGCTCCTGGGAGATAAGTAAGCTCGGAATTAAATATCTCTGAGTACACATTAGGAGCCAATTATGATCTGGGCATTAACTGTGTAATGCAAAAAAATTACTGGTAATCAGGTTTCTAAATAGTTCTTCCACTGCACATCATTAGGATAATATCTCCATCATTATGTGGAGGTGCAGTGAAAGAAACCCAGTAATATCACCTCTCACAGTAAATGTCAGAGGTGTCGTGGGCAGTGTTTTGTTGCTGATGAAAGGTTTCAGAATTACAGCAGACATGATGTTTCCACAATTTATTTCCCAAATTACTTGCCTACAAACTAATGGGGGTTTGTACAACAGAAGTGGCGGAGTGAGGTGTTAGCCATCATGGCTTAACGCCTCACTCCGCCACTTCAGAAACGCAAAGCTGCATCATATTTACGAGAATATGGTGCAGCCCTGCGTTTCCCCCTGCACTGGCGCTACACTTAGCAGTGAAGTGCCAACGCAGGCACCCTTGCACCATAGTGCAAAGGTGTCTGCATGCAAGGGAAGATTGTTTATGTGTAGGAAGGTGTCCCTCCTGCACATAAACAATCTTGAAACGCCATTTTGTTACTTCTATTTGTGGTGCTTAATGCAGCACACATGGAAGTCACAATGTTTATGTGCAGGAAGGGTCACCTTCCATACAAATAAACAATCCAAGGCTTTTTGCTTTTTCCATATGTGCTGCACAAGGCAGTACACATGGAAAAAGCAAAAACGAGGAGAAATAAAGTATTTCTCCTTGTTTCGCCAACTTGAGACCAGGTTTTCCCTGGTCTTAACTTTGACAATGCCTCCTATTTGCGCTACCCTTGTAAATAGGGGGCAGCATCAAAATCAATGGGAGTGCCGTGGAACGCCCACCGCAACACCACTGCCCACTCCTTTCATGCTAAGCATAGCGTGAAAGGGGGCCAAATTTACAAGGCAGTGTTAAACCATGTTAAGTGGCGTAACACTGCCTTGTAAATAAGGCAAAACCCCTATCGCCACGGAAACATCACAAAAAGTGACGTTACCATGTTGATATGTGCTTGTACATGTGCCCCCAGGTAGCTAGCAAGGGGTGGTGACAGTATTTGTGTTAGCTGATCAGCACTTTCTGTCTTAGCTATCAACCAAGTTCATAATCATAGCCCTATTCTTGTATAATCCTCTTGTTTGTCGAAGGATAACAAGTGGATACCTTTAGGCGTGGTCTAGGCAACAGCACTCAGATTTCACACTTCTTGATGCTTTCCAACTTTGAGTCTGTGTTGCTTTCCTTTCTGCTGTTCAGTTTTCTCCTTTCCACTTTAGACATGCACTTGATGGCATAACATTTGCAGTTTTCATAGAGATGACATCTTTTTTGAGAACTCCTATCAAAAAGTTGAAATAATGAATCTATTTTGAAAATGTATTCTTCGAAGTCTGGTCTGTGAGTTATTATTATTTCAGTTTATAAACAGAGCTTAATATAGCGGCTCGAAATTCCAAATGCTTGGCGAACCTAGTTAATAACGACAGTGCAGAAAGTAAATACATGGTGGCCTGGCAAGGAAACGTTTTCTATAAAACTGCCTTCAGGAAGAAAAAGAAGAGTGGTTGTTTGTTGTAATCTAATTTATCTTAGTACATCCTCTCACAGCTGCTCAGCAAGGATGAATGAGTTGTGTGTGTAGAATGTTAGAATGCCTGATGACAGTGTGATTGGAATGTGTGAGAGTGATTGCTTGTGAGGGAGAATGACAGTTGGAGAGAGTGGGCTGAGCAGCAGTCATGCAGCTCCTGGTGGGATTCCCTTTACCAACTAAGTTACCTTCTTAAGATCTTCTATGGAACAACTATGGATTACAAATAAACCTCTACATGATTATACCACTTGGTTACACCTTGTCATCTATCCAGATTTAACCTTCAACATTGTTCTTTTCCCAAAATACCTACAAATGCTACCTATTTTACAGGATAATGAGCGGTGATGCATTATATTGATCCAAAGTGAATAGCAAATGAAAAGTGCTTATTTTTCAAATAAGAAATGTTTCTTAGGTTGAGCAAAGGGCATGATTTATATACTGGCAGATGGCCTGTTGTTCTGCCAGGGCGACTGAGTAAATACTCCATCGCCCTGGTGGAGACACGGAGCACCAGATTTAGAAATGCGCGCCAAGATCTAAAGCACTGCCAGGACCCACAGTGACAGTGGTTCCTGTCAATGATTTTAACAGTTTGGTGCTGTAAGCCACCAACATGACAGAGCCTTGCACCCAACGTGAGATTTTCTTTTTGAAAATAAAACAGATAATGCCCCCTTACATGGGAGTTATCTCTCATGGTGAGGGGGTATTATTTCTTTCTTACAATCCCTCACTGCCAGGGTCTGCCTGGTGGTGGTGGACAGCAAAAAAACTGCTATATTTCCACCCTTCCTAATATGGTGGATGAATATATAGCCAAATAACCGGTGGCCCTTTCTCCGCCAGACCGTCGGAGGACTTTGGCTATGGTAGAGATGGAGTAGCTGTAGCCAAACTTAAGGTCCACCCACATCTAATTTGGGCAGGCAGAACGCTGTGTTAGCGGGGAGGGAACACAGTTGCAACAGGGTTCCCTCTCTGCCAACATATAAACCAGGTCGAAAGTATATAGCTACAAAAACGTGGAAGTCCTTTACATTAACTAAATCAGGGACAGCATTACCTTATTCCAGGATAGGATTTAAACAGGACTAGAATATGGGCCTCAAGTACAAATAGTTTTAGCACATGCAAAACCGCCTATTCAGTAAATCAGAGGGTTTGTGAATGCTAAAAACATTTTCTAAATGTACTAAGTCCATTTAATGATTTGGAAAAAGTTTTCCTAATTGTTAAATTGGTTTAGGAAACCATTACAAAGTGGTATTGTAAGGGGTGTGTTAAAGGTTCAAAATACTGGTTCCTTATTGTCTGTATTAATGTTTTGTGACCAAAATCTGGTCACAGAACATTAATATTTTACCACTACCTCAAAGGAGGTGGTAACCCATTCGGAAATACAGTTTGAATTAGTTTTATTTTTAACTGATCAATTTATTAAAATCATTTCAGTAACAACAAATGACGTTAAAAGAATCATATTTGTGCTTAACAAATTACACCCTCAACCCCCTGCACCCTCCCATTCCATCCATATCCTGGCTTTGTAGTTGGACATATGATCTTAAACATATTACACGGTCCCAAGTGTTGTTTGAAATTCATTTTGATTAAAAAGACCACATCAGAAATTTAAAAATGCATGGACTTAATGGGTCTGGTAAAAAGGGGCGCACTCCTCAGTGCCTGTCGGGGACCAGTCTGCTTGCTTCAGCAGGGTTTGGTGTACCAGTTGCCAGAGCTGGATTGCGTTTATGCGAGGCCGTTATGGCAACCCTGATCAGATGAGTGAATTTCCCCAATCTTGCTTAGATCATAGTTTTTGATTTGCAAAAACATAAGGCTGAAACTTCGCTCCAGGTCTTTGCTCCTCGGACAATACAGATCGGACGAAGGAGTCGCCAACGTTCATTGTTAAGATTGGGGCAGCAGCATAAGAGGTGCAACTTCCTTCTTGGAGGAGCACAGCCTACATTCTGTATTTTCCCCCTTATGGGCCATGCTGAATTGAAATCAGCGATACATGATGTAGTAAGTCTCATAAAAAGTCTTTTAGATCAGGCTTGCGGTGTTAAGGCCTTGCTTAGGTAGGGTTGGGCTTTTTCTGACGTGTACGATTTATTCAATGGGTCTAGGTCCTTTAGGGATCCCTACCCCATTGTGAATGTTAACAAAACCATTTTTAGGATCAGGCAGTGGTTAATGGACTATTGCCTACCCCTACAAAACGTATTTTAAACTGTTCATTTTGTTTTAAATACATCCTCAGCAGGCCACCATCCCTGTGATCGAAGTCAAATTTAGTGGATCGCAATTTGCAATCTACTTCCCTAACATTAATGAGGTAGGTCAAATTGTGATCAATTACTATACTGTATTTTGTGAACTGACTTATTAGTACATAGGTTGGTTTACAAAATACAAATGCATTCAGTAAACATTGGTGCGCAAATTGCAAACAACTTTACCTAATGGATTTTTAGTACTGGACTCTAAAATTCCCAGTTAACAGTGCCACCTGGCACTAAGTTAAAAGTTATGTGGAATTTATATCTATTTTAAATGTATGACATGCAGGCAGCCTACACAACAGCAAATTGATTGCGGGGGATAATAGTAAGTTTATTAAGACATATGTCCATAAAACATAAATAGCAGGATCATTAAAACATATAACAATCACATAAACCATCATATTGACATAACATCATTAAAAACGCAACCCTAGGTATTCATATGAATTTCCCATCATAATTAGCTTTTTTATCCAAGAACTATTTATGTTTGATTACCTTTCTCATAAAAATAGTTATCTTGCCGTTTCAAGATTTTTTTTTTTATATTTCCCTAAAGTAGAGTGTTAGATCGTTAAGTTTCTGCTGCAGGTCTACCACTGTTTAGTACATTAATATTAAATCTTCAGCATAGAGGAGACAAGGGATATGCCAGTATCCCATCTTTGGTGAGGATGACCGGGTAGCTTTACAAACCCCTGGCAAATCTGACACAAAAAGACTAGCAAATCAGTCGGAGATATCTGTTGGAGGTAATCCTGGTAAACCAGCAGGAATTTCTCTTATTTCTTGGAACATCGCTGGTCTTACCGGCAAATTAGGTACACCCTTTTGGACCAGTTTTTTGGGTGAGGGTTTTGATCTAATCCTACTTCAAGAAACTTGGTGTCCAGACCCCATCAACATCGAAGGGTATGTATCCTTCTGCCTTAGGGCAACTAAATCTAGCTCGGGTAGGGCTAAGGGGGGCCTTTTATTGTTAATGTCAACTAAGCTGTGTGAATGTACGGTTAAATACAGTACAACCGTGGGGACATACAGCCAAGTTATTAGGGTGGAGTGCAGGAAGAACATTGATTTAGTTATTGTTAATTTTTATAATAATAATTTTGGTGCTACTAGGGGGGATATTTTACTGCCTCTAGAAAGGGAAATCAATAAGGCTCTTGATATCTCGAAAAGAAAGGCTGAGGTGGTTTGGGCTGGTGATTTTAACTTGCAGCCCTGCCATCTGTACAATGGGAATAACTGTGGTTTCGATGCAGCATTAAATAGCCATTGGGGAGATCAGGGGGGGAGGGAGGACTCTCCCCACTTTCAACACTGCAGTTATGGTTCCACTTTAAACAATATGCTAGCCATGCTAGATCTGACCCTGTTAAATTGCAATGTTAATAATCAGGCAATTATATGCCCTACATTTACAGGCAGGGGTGCAGGTTCATTTATTGATCATATTTTGCTGTCTAGCAGTGGAGCCTACACGGATTTGTATGTGAATGAAGAAAGTCTCAGTGACCACAATAGCCTACGAGTCACCCTCTTGGGGCATGGTACTTCATTAGTTCCAGGTGGTAAATGTATAACTGATATAGTGCCTGTTAGACCAAAGGGCCTGAGGGTTAAATGGACTGGTTTAAACTCCAAAACCAAGCAGAAGGAGGTCGTTATGCTTTGCAAGAACCAAATTAGTTATTGCTTGGATGATGACAGTGATTCTGGCTGCCTAACAGATTATTTTGTATCTATGAATAGCTGTATTGATGGTATTTTTACTAAGACCCCGTCAGCTAATAGTGGTCCAAAACAGGGGTGGTTTGATAAGACATGTATAGTCGCCCTCCGTGACCTAAAGAATGCACTAGGCACTAAACCACGTGTTAAGACGGACATACAATATCTCAGGGCCTGTTATAAAACAGCTATTAATAAAAGGAAAAGGGTTCTGCAGTCTGAGGCATGGGATAAGTTGAGGGAGGCGGCTGAGACCAAAAATAGTAAACTCTATTGGGAAACAATTAACAGCCCGTTTCTCAATAAAGAAAATGTCCCAGAACTGACCTCATACGTGGCATGTAGCGATTGGGTTGACCATTTCTCTAAAATATTTAATCCAGAAAGGTCAACCTCTGAGTTATCACCACCACTTATAAACCCATGGTTGCCCCTTCCGATGGCTATAACACTAGATGAATGTCAGGAAGCTATCTCTTTAAGTAAAGGAGGAAAGGCCCCTGGCCCCGATGGGGTTCCGCTGGATTTATACAAAGACGAAACAGCGTTATGGGCTCCCATTTTGGTGAGGGTTTTCAATTGTGCGGCCGAAAGTGAATTTCCCTCTACTTGGGGTCAATCGATTATCATTCCCTTACACAAGAAAGGTGACAAGGCAGAGGCTTCTAATTATCGTCCTATTTCACTACTGGACGCCTCTGTAAAGGTGATGAGTAGGATCTTGCTGAAGAGGCTAGAAGACTGGGCAACGGATTTTAACATTTTAACTAGAGTCCAATATGGCTTTCGCAAAGGCCTGGGTACACTGGACCAATGCGTAAATCTGGACCTTTTAATTAGTAAATATACTGTGGCCAAAAGTGGCAACCTCTTTTTATGTTTTGCTGATTTGAGCAGCGCCTTTGATTTGGTTAACCATAACATTCTCTGGGAGGTTCTGCTTGACGCCGGGGCACCTAGGGAAATAGTGTACTTTTTAGCTAGATTGTACGAAAAACTCTCATGTAAAGTCCGCTATGGCACCCTTGGCGAATGTACCCCGTTCTTTAGAGTGTCACGGGGCATACGTCAGGGTTGTGTTTTAGCCCCGCTTTTATTTTCCCTTTTTATTAATGGTGTCGACCGATCATTGACTGACATCCCAGCAGATGCCCCTTTGATTGATGGTAAACCTGTTCCGCTGTTACTTTATGCGGATGACGCTGTTCTTTTATCGCGAACACAGTTGGGCCTACAGCGCCTAATTGATAATTTTATGCAGTTCATTCAAGCTAGGCGGCTTCGTGTGAATAAAACTAAGACATATGTAATGTCATGTGGTCAGGCAGCCAAGCAGGTAAAGCACACTTTCTTCCTTGATAAGGAAAAGCTAACTTCTGTAAAGTCCTTTTGTTATCTGGGAATAACATATAATAATAGAGGGTCTTGGAATGCGGAATTTGAGGCCGTAAAAACAAAAATGCTACGGTCTACCAGTAGCATATTTCGTTTTGCCTCTAAACTCGGCTCACGAAGTATTTTAGATATGATGAACATTTATAATGTATGCTGCGTTTCCTCTGCTCTGTATGGGGCAGGGGTATGGGGTCACTGTGAGGGTATTTCCTTGCAGAAGGAGGAAAACAAGTTCTTAAGGAGGATGTTATGTGTTCCCCCTTCTGCCTCCATCCAGCTGATTCACGAAGAAGTTGGGATCGAGTATATTTCTGACTTAGCAGCAGTTCGGCCACTCTTATTGTGGCGTTCTATTTGGGCTAAGCCAGAGACTCGATTCACCAAGGACATTATCCTTGACTGTATAGGCCTGGATCACTCCTCACGTGTATCATGGTTAAGATACATTCATCGTTGGTATCTACTTCTTTTTAATATTGATGTGTTTCGTGAGCCTGAAAAGGTTGTCTCCATATCAAAAAAAGAAATCAAGATAATGTTTCTTAATTTTCGTAAGGCTGAACGAGACAAAGCCGTTGGCAATCTTGTTACTATAAAATTTTATAAAGACTTAAATCTAGCTCCCGGACTACAATCCTATCTTGTATTTGTGACTCGCCCCTCTCACCAGTACGTTTTAACACGGGTCAGATTGGGCATAGTACACCACTTGGTTGCTTTTCCAAATACAAAGTCTAGTTCAAACATCCCCTGTCCATGCGATAGCACCTCTAGACAGAGTAGTTGCCATTTTTTGCTTTTTTGCAAATTTTATCAGTGCTTTAGGCTAAAATACCTTAAACCTATCTTTATTAAATATAACATTTGCACTACACAAACAGCATTGATATTTTTATCTTCATTAGAGAACGAGGAGACTTGTTTTTTTTTGGCTACTTTTATTTTAAAATGTACAGCTGCCAGGAAAAGTATTGTATTATAATGTTGTCTACTTACCTGTCTGTACTTATGCTCTACAGCTGCCAGGATCTGTTTATGATGATATTATTGTTTAACGCTCCTGTCTGTATAGATATGTTCCCACTTTTAAATTTTATATCAATTTCTGTAATTAAGGTATTGCTAAACATGAAGTTGACCACAGTATTGATTGATTATAATAATTTTTAATGTACAGTTCCCCATGAAAAGTCTAGTGAGTAACTCCTACTGATCCCCAGCTAATTAATGTAAGAATGTTTGTATTTTATAATGATGTTGGCCTATAGAGGTGGGATCACTTCCAATCTGATGCACTTTAGCCTTCTTTTCCTTTTGGTATAATTATATGGTGTTTTTTTAATATTTCAATCATGTATTTCTGCTTGTATGATTTGTATGTACAAATCGAATAAAAGCTTTTGAATTGAATTGACTCAAAAGAGAAGGTGCTAATACACAGCCTTGGGGCAGGCCGTTCATTGTGCGAATTCAGCTACATAGCCGCCTGAAATGACCAATTGTACCTGGGCCCAGTTTGTCGTTTGCAATGACTGTATCAGAAATAGGAGATCCCTGGGGATTTTCAAGCTTCTTAGCTTCTCCTAAACTCGCTCTCTTTCCACCATATCATAGGCTGTGCTGAAGTCCACAAAACAACAGCACAGCCTCTGGTTCAGATCTAAAAATTTCTTAATGATAGAACAGAGGGTAAAGCATTGATAGGTGGTGGAATGTCCCTCCCGGATCCTCCCTGTTCAATCGGCCGAAGGTTGTTTGACAACACCCATTCTTCCAAGTGAGAAAATAACATTTTGGAAAAACCTTTTTGGGAATATCCAAAAGACTGATTAGATGCAGGCTACCATCACCTTTCTTCAATATTGGTTTAACCACAGGGCCCTTCCAAGTATCAGGAAATAGACAAGATTAAATAATCCAGTGAAACAGATGCAAAAACAAGTCTGCCCAGCATGTGCTATTCGATTTGATAATAACAGCAGGTACATAGTCTGGGCCTGCAGCTCTACTCAATTTCAGGGATAACAATGTGGGTAAGATTGTTTCCCCGAGAGAATCAGTCATATGGGATAGCACCAATTGGGAAATTTGGTGGAAAATTCAGTAAGACCGGAAATCCATATAAATCCTTAAAATAGGCCATCCATATATCTTCCGCAACCATACATGTCAATAAACCAGAGCTATCATTATTTACACTGGTAACTATTTTCCAGAAGGTCTTCTGATCACCTGATAAGATTATCCAAATCATTTCTTCCCCGAGATTATGAAAAAAAGCTGGGTTTTTTGCTTTATATAAGATTTATACTTATTTCTTAAACAACAGACTTCTTCTTTTGTAATACGAGGGGTGCCATGTTTGTATTTCTGCTGTGTCCTACGCAGATCAGATTTTAACTTGTTACAAGAATGGCCAAACCATGATTGGGCTGAGACCCTTGCTTCCTTTTTATTTCGCAAACAATCATGATTTACATGAATCCGAATACAATCAACTACATTTCTTATATGATTCGTATTCTAGGCTATTTTATCCTCAGACAATTCATAATCAATATTCATGCTTTCTGTAATCTGATAGGTGGCCAGATGATTGATGTGCAAAGGGTCGAGACGGTTAGTGAACCTTCGAGGAAAGTTCATAACCAAGAGCAGAACCTTCTTGTTTACCAATGTTTCCATAAAACATAAACTTGCTTCAATTGCATGATAATCACTACTTTTTGTGTGCAATACCTTAAAATCTTTAAAATAACCTAATTGCCAAACAAATACATACATGTAATCTGTAGGACAACCAGCAGGAATATCATCATGAAAATGGGCAATCAAGCAGATCATCATTAGTTTCAATGCCCACAGGGAAGGATGCCACAGGTACTATATAACTTCCAATAGATCTTGCAACAGACTATAAGAAATTCCTAGGAACAATTTTGCATTAAAATCACCTGCTATAGCCAAAATGGCCTTCGGATATCTGTAAAAAACATGATTGAATAAAGGATCAAGGTCATCAAGCCATTTCCCTATACTTACAAGTTCAACTTTATGGAAGTAAATATTTATTAATGCAAACAGTTTCATCTAATTATTATATACACTCAGTTTCATTATTGGTATTTGTTATCTGCTCATGTCCAGTACTCTTTACACAATTCTCTTAATTATTTTGGTGGATACTGGTGGAATCAATAGACCCGCTGAAAGGCGTCCCCATCCATGTTATGTCCCTGGGCTATTGATGGCAATAAAGCCATTTATACTTGTGTTCTCTTGTAACCAAGTTTCCTTTAGAAAAGTAATATCTACATCCTTCAATAATATATCTAAGTAACCCTCTTTTTTTAGGTCTCGCCCAGGGAGCGCTTGCGCTGTCTCTTCGAGACATGCTGTATTCAAGATTTGGGAATTAGGCTCTGTCCATGTTCTGTCCATGCATTTTATTGGCTCCTTTCAGTGTCTGTTAGAATTGTGTTTATTTCATTGGTTTATTTGTTTACTAGTCCCTCCTTTTCCCTCTTTAGTACCTCCTTCTTTTCACTTGTAAGCTCCCATAAGGACATGTGTCCTTACTCTGTATGCTTCATTAACTATTACTGAGCACTAATTAGCTAGTTTATGCTTTGTTTGTAGTTGCTGTAGGAGGCACGACATGCTAGCCTGCTTCGGCAACCCGCCCTGGTGTCTCACTGCATTGTGACTTTCCCCTTAGTGTGCTGCTCAGTAACAGTGCCTGGATTAAAAACCTTTTATTTTTTCCGTGTGGCACACAGCACTTCATCTTTAATATGGCGGTTGTGCTTTTGTTTACTTAGAACCGGCTCAGCCAATTTTCGAACATAATTTTTTTCATTTGTGCTTGCACACGATGCCACGCTTTCACTTTCATAACAGCGGCCGCACCTTCCATTTGTGCCTACGGCGGTTGATATTTAAAACGTTGGCCTTTTTTAAAAAAAAATTCTGTGCGGCGCGCCAAAATCAACTTTTACAACACAATTTTGTTAATTTTTGCCAGCTCGCCATGCAGCACTTTCACTTTAATAATACCGCCCATGCACCTTGCTTTTGTCTTGGAACGTGAAGCCAGCACTCCTCTACTGTAAGTATTCTATGTATTTAAAACATTTTTTTAACTATTTTTAACATATCCAGAATCCTGTATCGCACTCATATCCCAGTGTTTTGCTTTAGACTTAATAAGTGTGTTTTCCTTCATAGAGGTGTATGTAACAAACTCACACATTCATGTTACCCAAGTTTCAAAGTTGCTGCCTTGCGCAACCTTTCTGCTGTGCTGCCTGATGTTCATTCATCTTAACACCCATTTTAGGTTGCTGTGCCTTGCTTTGTCATGCTGCATATGCTGTCCCTTAGGTTTTTTTGCTTACAGACCTGTGAGTAAAACAAACATTGTCATTTACAACACCAATAGCTCTAACTTTCACAAATGTGAGACCTATTGCATTGAAAATGCTTGTTTTCTGGTATATATATTAATATTCCAACTTATTATTTTTATGTTATGAATGAATACAGTATTCTACTGATCAACAGCTCAGCCAGGATGGTCCTCTGCATCCTGACCCGTGAGAGAAGAGTACCTATTAAGATCTTCATCTCTGGAAGTTGCCCTATAGTAATTTGTTTCATTAGAAATAACAATCTTCATGTTATCATTTCTCATGGGACTGGTATTGTACTGATGATGACGAGGGATAGTTTTATTACTGGAGTGGGATGAGATGCATTCTCTCTGTTTCTCGGTCAGACCCTCATCATAGGCTATGGTTTTATTTATAATGTTCTCCTTACTTTCTACCTCAGGAGGAGTAGTGATACTCAATCCTAATGACAAAATGTTCTCCCTGGACACTCAGCCTCCGGCACAGAGTCGCCATTGTTCGAGAAGCCAGGGTAAGGCAGAATCTTCCATTCCAGAACTTGCGCATCCTCATCTTCTCCGACTATACACAGGCGGACAGCAATGCAGATGATTATTTGACAAGGTTAAAAAGAAGCTTTGTGCTCTTAGTCTTCAATAAATTGTCCTCTTCCCTGCAAAACTGAAGGTGATTTTCAAATCCACAGTGCACTTTTTTGAGACACCAGAGCAGGGCTGGGACTGGATGGAGGTATTGAAGGACCTCTGTAGTATGGGAACCCCTAGGGAAGCTGACTCCAGAACAGCAAGGTCCTTATGCTCCTCACTGCTGCTGAGGAAGAAATGATCATAGCTGCGCAAACATCGCTCAAGCCCTCGGGGGGTCGAGACTCTTCTTCAGGTTTGGAGGTAGATGGAGGTGCAGTGGGTGGGAGCAGTCAAGGGGAGCACCTGATAGCCACACTGGAACTATTTGAGTCCCAGCCGGATGGCGTGGGAAGGCCATCGTTATGACAATTTGCTTTTAAGCAGTAGCAAGGGACTGGGGCTCGCTTCCTTCTGCTGGAAAAGAGGGGGCTATTGTGCACATCAACAAGGTTTATGTGGCAGTTTGATATTCAATCCTGTTCCTCAGCAGGTCTTCTTTTAAAGATTAGGCTCGGACATTGGTTGCGGCAACTGCTATAGCAGCTTCTAGGGTGACAGATGCTTCAAGGGTAGAAGAATGGGGATGGGGGTTGGAGCATAAGGGAATTAAGTGTGTTAACACTTGTTGGTATGCACTGCTTCTAGCTCATAGTCACCCCACACACATACATGCTAGCCATTCTCTTCTACTGTAAGTCCGATAAGTGCTGAACTGGGGCAACACTATCCTGTCCCGCACCACACCCACTGTGCCAACCTGTACCACATGCACTATTGGCCCTCCACCCCCATGGATGTTATTACAGTAATGTCATGGAATGTGAACGGCGAGTTGGACCATATAAAATGGTCTGCTGTCCTCCACTATTCTAAACTTTTCTGGCCAATGGTTATCCTTCTACAGGGGACTCACCTTCTGGCTGAACAATGCCCCTTCCTTCTATGATGTGGATACAATATACCCTGCCACTTAGGGTTCACCCGCCAATCCAGTGTGGTGGCCATTTTATTGCATATAAACTTCCACCTTGGTGGTAACCAGCATAAAGACGGCTCTATTGAGGACATACATTGGGGTCGAGGGTACCTGGGAAGGCATACTCTACACTTTCCTATCAGTATACGTCTCGAAGCAGTTGCTCCCCACCACACAATACACTCACATCACTCCTCTTTGTGCTCCTGCATGGCACCACTGTCCTTGCAGGGGATTTCAATGCAGTCCTGAATCCTGAGATGGACTCCTTAAGCCCTCCGGGCCCGGTGAGGCAGCCCTGGTCCAGCCACCCTGGGGCTTGGGCTGACTCACTGGGGGCCCGATTCACAGAACTAACTTAAGACAAAATCCTAAACTTACTACTTTTGGTATTTACAGAAGTTAGGATTTTGTTTTAAGTTTGTCTTAAGACAGACTTAAGACAAAATCCTAACTTAAGTCTGTCTTAAGTCTGTCTTAAGACAAACTTAAGACAAAATCCTAACTTCTGTGAATACCAAAAGTAGTAAGTTTAGGATTTTGTCTTAAGTTAGTTCTGTGAATCGGGCCCTGGGCCTCTATGATGCCTGATGGGAGTGGTACCCATGCAAGTCTGCCTATACTCACACTTTGGCGGCCCAAAGTCTAGCTCCCCTATCTTCTTTGGCTTCCGGCCACAGTTGTCGTGCAGTTGTCGGTGATCAGCATACTGCCTCTAGGTGTCCCTACCCATGTGCCACTGAACGCCCAATTGGGTCTCCCTGTACCTACTCTTTGGCCCATGTGATGTCGTAATGTGTGACATCTCCAGGACCCGGGCAGCTTGGACTACATGGAGTCGGAAATCCATTCCTACTTTGAGATTAATAAAGGGACAGTGAAGTCTGCCAGCACGTTGTGGGCAGCTAGCAAACTTACACTACAAGGCCTAGTAAAGGTACATATCAGGGGTAGGGAGAAAAGGAAGCTAGTGCAGATTATGGGCCTAGAGGCCCAAATCCTCAACCTGGCGCGTCGTACAATGAGAGATCCCTGTGCGCAGCTTGACCAGCAGTTGGCGATTGGTGGTTGGCGCTGGAGAGGACCCAGGTACAACAGCTGTCACTGGATGAAACATGACAATGTTGGAGAGTGACAACTCAGCGAGTTTATGAACACAGAGATAAATTGGTGATGCTGCTGTACTAGCTAGCCACCAGAGATGTTCGTTTCCTTTTTTTTAAAAACATTTCTTTATTATGAGATTTTTTACAGCATAAACCCTCCGCCCCGGAGCCCCCCTCCCCACCCTCTCCGATCCGGGCATCTGTTTGCTTGTCACAGATTGAAAAAAAGAGTTTAAGAAAGAGAGAGAAAAAAAAACATAAGAAAATAGGGAAGAAGAAAAAAAAAAGAGAAGAATTGAAGGATAGATCACAAGAAAACATTAAAAAATATCACATTCAGACATGTTCAAGAGTCATAAACATGACTGTTAAACATTAGAGTATAATGGCATTATTTATATTTCATAAGTGTTATATTCTATTTTATCGTTCTTGACTTCGTATCCATTGTGTTAGGGGATCCCAGATTTCTAGACCCTTTTTTTTTCTTTTTGCTCCCTTCCTCCGATAAATTGCTATCTCTAGAGTGTATGAAGCTAAGAGTCTTGCCCGCCACTGTGAAAAGGTCGGGGGTTTGGATCCAGCCAGCTAGATGCTAAACATATTCTATAAACAGCCATGGAGACCAAAATGAGCCCCTGTATTTTTTTCGGCCTGTTGTTCCCGTCCCTACCTAACATGATTTCAGCTACTGTAATTTCTATGTTTGAGTTCCAGATTTCGGATAAAAATGTTGATATTTCGTGTCTAAGGGATCCTAATTTTTCACATGTGGCAAAAAGATGGACTATGTCGGCTGCTGTTATCAAGCATCTAGGACATTGTGTGCCTTTGCCTGTGCTCCATTTGGCTATTTTATAGGGTGTGTGATATAATTGGAAAAAGGTTTTATAATATTGCACTTGCAGTTTAGGCGACATTAAAAGTGAGTGATAGAGTTGGAATGCCTGTTGAACTGAGTTCTTGTTCAGATCTAGCTTATTTTGCCATTTGATTATATGTTTGTCCATATCGTCTGTTAATAGGGAAACCAAGTTAATATATATTTCTCCTATTTTCGCTGTGATCTTTCTATTAAGGATTTCTATAGTTTGAATCTTATAGAATTCCGCACTTCCACCACCTTTTTTTATTAGATAATCTCTTATTTGAAGGAATTTAAAGAAGTCTCGGTGTTCTAAGCCGAACTCATTCTTCAATTCTTCGAATGATTTAAAGCCTGCTGATGTAAAGAAGCACCCACATCGAGTGATCCCAATATTCACCCATCTTTTCATATAGCTATCAGAGAAGATGTTTGGTAAATTATAATTCTGGTGAAGGCTCGTGTAATAAGAATATCTGCCGATTCCGAGAAGCTTGCGTATATCTCTCCATGCATTATATATACCGGCTGTTTTGAATCGGACCTTTTTGTAGTGACAATCAAAGGTAAGTCGCCATAGATGTTCGCCCGCTTCAGTGCCAAGAATGAGTTCTTGTGGAGTTGGGACGTCCCCTTCTTGTGTAGGATTCAGATTTGGGATTAATAGGATCTTACTATATTTCAGGAGTGTGGCCCACCAGTAAATCTTGAAGCTAGGGGCGGCGAGTCCCCCTCTTTCTTGCGGGAGTGATATATATCTGTAAGCTCTACGTGATCTTGTATAGCCCCATATAAATCGAGAGAATATGTTGTCTATTCTTTTGAATATGTGTAGATCAAAATTAAGGCAGATAGAGCGGAAAAAATACAACAATTTCGGGAGATAGATCATTTTGATGATATTACATCTGCCTATTAAGGTTAGGTGTAAATTGTGTAATTTGCTAAGATTCCCCGTTGTTTCTTTCAAGAGTGGTTCTATGTTGATTTTAACTAATTGGTCTAGTTTCGATGTGATTTTTACGCCTAGATATACAGCGTTCTCAACAATCCTTTCGTCTATATAATTGATTTTTTTATTTATAATTATCTGCGTCTTGCCCTGATTTAGTTTATACCCTGAGATCGCGCCGAAAAGGTCTGCTTCTTTTTCCATCATTTTGGTGGCCACACAAGGATCACTAGTGACGATCGCGATATCATCCGCGTATGCTAGAGTCTTGGTGGTTCCATATGGTGTCTTAATGGGTAAAATAGCCGGATTAGTCTCCAGTTTGCGGATGAATGGGTCGATAGCAATCGCGAACAATAGTGGAGAGCATGGGCACCCCTGTCTAGTCCCTCTGGTCACGTCTATCTTGTTTGATAGTCCACCATTTATCATAATGACTGCTTCTGGGTAATGGTACAAGTTGCGTGTAGCGTTAATAAATCGTTCCCCAATCAAACTCTTTGACATAGCCGTCCATAAATATTGCCAGGAGACCCTATCGAAAGCCTTCTCTGCGTCCAAGAGTATAAGCGCCATAGGGTCTCCTGCAACTTCTGCTACGTCAAAGAGTGTGATGACTCTTTGTACATGATCCGTCGTGGATCTGCCGGGGATGAATCCATGTTGTCGGACCGATATGATCTTGTGGATGATTAGAGCGAGTCTGCTGGCTAAAAGTTTAGCGTAAATTTTAAAATCGCAGTTGATTAGGTTGATCGGGCAATAGGATCCCAATTCTGATGGATCTTTTTTTTTTTTGGAAACACTACGATTTTGGCCCGTGCCCATGATTTTGGTGGTTCCCCCCCTAGGAAGACTTGAATCATTAAATCAGTTAAGATATTTTTTAGTGATTTATGAAATCTTGCATAGAATTCGGCAGGAATTCCATCCAGTCCAGCTGCCTTCCCTTTGGCTAAGCTGTTGATGGACAGCAGAATTTCCATCCACCGTGGTGTGGTCGCTAAGTTATCTTGGTCAGTGTATGATAATTGAGGTGCAGTGACCTGCTCTAAATATGCATTAATACGTTCTTGGTCTTTATTGGTTTCTTTATATAGATCTTGGTAATATTTTTGAAATTCTGACCTGATCTCTTCTGGGTCTTGCTTGAGAACATTGCTGCAGCCTTTAATCTCTTTGATTGTGTTGGCGGTATTTTCTTGCCTCGTGCGGATGGCGAGGTGGTGCCCTATTTTCTCGCTTAGTTCATATACTTTTTCTTTTTGGATCGTGGCATTACAGATTGCTTTTTCTGCAAATATTTCCGTTAATCTATTTTTTGTAATGGCGATTTTTCGCGATGCTGTTTCTATATTTATACCCCCTTCAATAGCTCTTACAAGATCTTCCTCAGCCTCTATCAGTTTCCCCTGTAGTTCAGTTATCTTTTGTTTGGCAGCTTTGTTATTCCTTATTGAGAAGTGCAGGGTTTCTCCCCTGATGCCTGATTTTAAAGTGTCCCACACTACGTCTAGGGGTGCGCTGCCCAGGTTATCTGCCAGAAATTACGGTATCCATTTCTCAATAAGTTGGCAGTAATTCTCGTTCATTAGTAGTGCCCTTTCAAATGTCCAATTGTTTTGATCTGTTTGAATTTTGTCGATGTCAATACTTAAGATTAATGGGTTGTGGTCTGACAGGGCCCTGGGTAGTTTGTCGATTTGGCATTTGGTAATAAGGGTGTGGGAGACGAGCATATAGTCTAACCTGGCAAATTTGAGGTGTGGATGGGAGAAGAACGTATACCCAGATTTATGAGGGTATTTAGATTGCCAACAGTCGGAGAGCCCATGTGTGTTGTATAGTGTTTGAAAGGCCCTAAATACCTTGGGCTTCCTCCCCTGGTATTTGAAATTTGGTCCGGAGGACCAATCAGAGGGTAGGTTAAGGTTAAAGTCGCATGAGATTACAAGTGGGAGTGGCCAGTGCGATAGTTCACTAGAAACGACTTCCAGTAGGTCAGGGTCATCCGTGATACAGCCATAGATAGAGCAGATGGTTAACTTCTTACCCAAACTGTATTGACATTCTGTAATTGCCCATCTCCCAAGTTTGTCTGCCGCGGAGCGAGTACATTGAAGCCCTCCTCCTTTTGCCAGGATTGCTACCCCACGTGTCTTGCTTGCCTGTGTGGTGGCTGTAATAAGTTTGTATCCCAGCGTTTGTAAGAGATGGCGTTGCGATGCCTCCACGTGAGTCTCTTGAAGACACATGATGTTAGCTCCCATTGATCTCAATCCTATTGCGACATTCTGTCTTTTCCGTGGGTCGTTTAGCCCACATATACTTATAGAAACGATTTTTAACTTAGCCATATCAAAATTTTCTTTTTTTTTTTCCTTTCCAAGTAGGTCCCTCGGATCATTGACTCTGATGGACGAACGTGAATCTACACCTCATAGATTGTGAGATTGTTTGCGGATTAATTCTGGACATTGTACGAGTGTAGGCTGAGGCCACCCTCCGATGTCACCTGCCATATCTTGAAGGAGATCCCATTGCCCTCGACCCCCCAGTCCCTTGCTAGGGACTTAGATCATTCACTTACGGCTGAAGACATCAGGCAGCTTTATCTGCTATGTCCCTGGGTAAAACCCTGGGCCTGATGGTTTTCCGATCAAGTATTTCCAAAATGTTTGTACCCTCCTGTTACCGCACCTGCTGGCTTTCTACAAGGAAGCCGCTGAGGTCAGAGCTTTTCTCCCAGAGCTAGATAGAGTCACCATTGTCGTGATTCCCCAAAAAAGGTATTTCACCTGAAAGATGTGCTGCCTACTGACCAATCTCCTCATCAACGCTGAGATCAAAGTGTTCGCTAAGATTTTGGCTAGTCGCCCAGGATGGACCCTACCCTACCCTACCCTGACTGATTCACCCTGATAAGTGCAGCTTTATCTTGGCTCGGAGCACCCGCCACTTCATCTGAAGAGTCCAGGTAGCGCTCTCTCAATCACACTTCCTCTTACATCTGGCAGTCCTGTTCCTGATTGATGTTGAGAAGGCCCTTGATGCGCTTGACTGGTCTTTTCTTAATGCATTATGGAATGGGCCACTCTAGAGACCTATCGCCATAGTCCCATTAAACTCCTTTGCTCCCACCCATCTGCACAAGTCCTCATTATTGCCCTCCCCCCACATCCGTCGGGGCATCCGGCAAGGCTGCCCCCATTCTCCACTACTGTTTGCACTGGCAATTGATCCCTTGACCACACTTATATGTTGGGATGTGTGTATACAGGGATGGCCATGGGGGATGGGCCAGAGGAATGGATAGCACTACACAAAGATGATGTCCTCATTTTCTCAGCGGTCCTGCAATCTTCGTGCCGCATTGTCTGGAACTTCTCGACATCTATGAATAGGCCTCAGGCCTCTGAGTGAATGAAGCGAAATCCCTACTGGTCCCAGTATGGGAGGACCTGTCATTCCAGTATCTACGCATCCACAAATCTCTGCTCCCGGAATTGACATTGAGTCTTAACCTGACCCCCATGGTGGCCAGTATGAGGAGGGATCTACAGATGTGGAGACATCTCCCATCTCTGTAGAGGGGATGGTATGGGTGGCCCTCTTCAAAATTATGGTGTTGACATGCTTCCTATATGTCTTTCAGAATTTTCCCCTTCCAATCTCTAGGCAGTGGTTCCAGTAACTCAACTCCTTGCTCCAGAATTTCCTGTGGGCGGGCGGATGCACCCAAATAGCAATGGCTCATTGTGGGAAGTCCCCCTACGTAGGCAGACTGGGAATGGCGAACCTTCAGTGCTATTATATGGCAGCTCAGCTTGTCATAATCAGTTATAGGTTTAACAGGGAATGGGGGGGACCCAGCGTATTGAGTGGAACTAACCTTGCTGGGCTTGGATACGATAATGGCCATACTGTATGGGGCTGCAATCTAGCAAGCCCTGCCAGAAATTACGCAGGTGATATTCCTCAGCTGGTCATCCCTGTCAGCACTCCATCTCACGGGCTACGATGGTAGACTGACAAGGATGACCCTCGCCCCTCTGGCAAGGGAAATGGCTGCATCACACTGCAGGCTTAGAGGGTTTCTCAAAGTGGGACGCTATAGGTGTCATGCATCTCTGAGATGTATAGACAGGTGGCCATAGACAGACTTTCCAAGAAATCCAACAGCAACTCTGATTGTAGCACACTCAGTTTCACAAATACATACAGCGGCGACATGCCCTTTTGGCCAACATCCCACCAGACACGGACATTCTGGAGTTTAGCCTTCTAGAGGCTAAATTGCTAACAGGGAAGCCCCAAACAGGTGCCATCTCACAGATTTACTGCACCCTAGTTTTCAATGCATTGAACCATTTCGACAGGCTGAGACAGAAGTGAGAGGCGTGAGTGGAGGAGTTGGAAGGTGCAGAGTGGCAAAAGGCCAAGATGGCCCATCAAGTACTGGCCATTTCCACCAGACTCAGATTGGTCCAGCTCAATTACCTGCATCTCACATACATGACCCCCCCAGAGGTTAAACCGAGCAGGCATAATCTCCTAGGCGGGATGCTTCTGCCGCTGCTTGCCAGACGCAGACTTCTTTCATGGGGTGTGGGCTTGCCTAGTGATAGCCAAATACTGGGAAAGATTGAGCAAGAATTCTCCTGCACCTTGAATCTACAACTGGAACTCTAAGCAAAGGTGGCTCTGCTGGGCCTGATGGAGGAATTGGGTGGATCAAGGACAGAGCGTATGCTCCCTGGTACAGCCTTCTTGGTCGCTGAGAGGGATATCGCATGGAAGTGGAAATCCATTAAACGCCCTACAATGATCGAATGGTAAGCTGGAGAAGACTGGTGCAACCTGCAGGAAAAGCAGGTTGATGAAGGGCAGGGCCACAAAACACAGGAAAGTGTGGGGCAAAAGGGGGAATACCACGGTTTGGACAGGGCGAGTGGTTAGTGGATAATGAACAGATACGGTACTGATTCTGATGTCAGGGGGGGCCAGGGAGGATTGTAGAAGCGGTACCTGTGCATGTCTGTTGTGTTCTGTGAAAATGGTGAAAATACAATAAAGTTGGTTTATCACCACAGAAATGATAAAATTTTCTCTTTGGCACACACTACTATATTTGCAACCAAGGAAAAAATCAAATGTACTTTTGTTAGATCTCTCCTCTCATCCCCAGTCTGAAAGCCCACCTGGTCTAGATCATTAGTTAAGATTTCAGCTAACATTGGAATTTATTTAACTAGAAAAAGCATCTTTGATCAATTTAGGGGACACCATTTCTTAGCTTTTTTCCTTTTCAAGGTATTCCAAACAGCAACTCTTGTCCTGGGGGCTTTCGACGCAAAGGGCTATTGGTGTGAACTAATATTCCCTGTTCGCTTGACCCTCCTGGAATCATATCGACTGGAGTCAAGGAACACTTACTGAATGCTTCTTTTGGTTGTGCTGCCCTAATCAAATTAACAATACCCAAGCCTTATCTTTCTTCTTTAGAAAATCAATGAAGGAATGCTCACCATATTTAGAAATTTCCACCTGCCTGCCATGGCTCTGTAATGAAAGTGCATCCAATGTTTTGGCACTTTCATCACAGCTCACCTCTTAGCAGGCAGCCATGTTTGTTTGGTCTGCTTGGGAAAATATTTGGCTTTCGAAAAAGAAACACCAAGGGCAAGGTTGGGACTAATGTACAGGGGTTACAGGGATTGTTTGTTTTCCAGAGACTTCTATCTGAAATTTCCAGAGTCGTTTCCTGTGATGTCATTTCCTGGTTCAGTCATATACAAGGAAGGGATTTACAAGTGACGTGTGTGCCTCTATGGATTTCCTTATTTTACATCACATTATTTGCCCCCTTGCTACTATTTTACACATGATTTTTGTTTCTTGCAGTTTAAGCTTCTTCTAGGACCTACTGCTGGATATTCTGTCTTTGCTCTTTCCTGGTGTTAGGGGACGCTTAGTGCCTTGCTAATAACTTCTGTAAATACTGTCATCCTCAAACAAAAGCTACATGATTGCCAAGGATGTATTTTTTACCCTTTATGTTTGTTCTTTCTCACTGGGACCCTCTAAAGGAGACACTTGCCACCTTTCACATGTACTATTTAGTGCAGGGTTGTGACTACTCCTCAGGCAATCAAGAAGGAGACTCATCATACATTAGCAGAACGAATGGTGTACCCCAACAAACATTATAAAGGTTACAAGAAAACTAATAATAATAAGGAGGGTGAGAATCAAAAATGGCTCTGCCATGGAAATCGTTTATTCAGCGGCCTGGCTGTCTTTGGACTCCTGGCTCGTTGGACAGTCGCCTCATTAGGGAGGCCACCACCTGTGGCTGTCATGGGCTGGATACTGTAGTATGTTAAGTCTAGTAATGTAACGAAAATCCCATTGTCCTATTAGACTTTATTACAGACAATGCAGTGGTTAACACACAAAATGTAACCGCTTCATTTTCACCTTTGAATTAATTTCTTTATTGCATCTTTATGTCAAGAAACATTGAACGGGTAATTTTTTGTATTCTATCATGATCGCTTCAAAGAAGATTTCGCCCCAGGCTAACGCCTAGAGATCATTTAGATGTAAGCATTAACTGAAATCCTATCAAAAATTCGCAGACACATGGTCCACCACTCTGCCAGTATAGCCTCCTGGTTTAGGCTCTTATTTCGGATGGGCCAATCAATTCTGGTATGTGCGGTTACCGCATATTTCAGAATTATAATGTTTGTGATACATGTCTTCAGGTTAATCCTGCTGATATTTGCCGGGGAAAAGGGCTGCTATTTTCTAGAACATGTGGATCTTGGTGTGGCAAGCAGAGAAGGCATGATCAGTGCTACAGGTACATAATGGCTTACCCTGATAGTCCCTTGAATTGCCTAACATTGTTGTCATTCCTCTGCCACTTGCCGAGCCCACAACATTGGGAAGACTATCGAAACCACCTGTATAGCTGCCCACCCACTTCCATGGGGCTCCTCGGTACACAATCAAATCGCCTCAGTGCTGTCCTCATGTTTTTGCTCTGGTTCTACTGTGCATTTTCTCTGAAGTCTTAATTCTACCCATGTGCTTGAGCTGAATTATTTTCTCATGCTCTTAGGCTCTGACGCCTGTTTTACATGTCACATGATTCCCATTGAAAGTCTATATTTAAAATACTATTCACATGTGCCTTGCCTCTGTTTAGCGCATTTATTTTACGGGTGCTCTGAGACCCTCTTTGCAGGTATTCTTAACAATTGCATCTAAGTAGGCACAGCCTTCATAACAGAAATACTAGAGACAGACATGGGGATTAGAATGGCATAGCTTTATGTATCTTCATGTATACATTCAGTTCTGGTATGAATGATTTATGAGGAACAGTATTGTTAAATAGAGGCACTGCAATGGGGCATTAAAAAGAGATTGTTTGGGGGAATAGCATCAGGAGGAAGCCCTGTATTTCTATCAAGTTGGGCACTGGGGGATTTTCCCATGAGCCCAGCCTACAAGCCGAAGCACAATTTACTGGTGGCCAGAGTGGAAGTCAATCAGTATTGTTGTATTTCCCTTTTGTGCTCAATCAGGTCTGCCATTTTCTTTATATAGTGCATAGTGGCATTGCCACTTTGCAGGTATAGTGAGGTCAGAGTTTTCATAGGAGTCCAGCAGTATCGCACATTAAAAAAATAGGTTGATCTGATTGACTGAGAGGGCTTTTTTCTAATCGCCCGCTTTGGTCCCATGGGACTGGCACGGTGCAGCAGAGGTACCGGAGGTCTCCTGCGATGCCCAGCGTGGCCTCCTGTGAGGTACCACAGGATTCCAGTGTACCTCAGGACCCTGAAAACACAATAAACAGAGGGGAAACTTGGAAAATGAAGGGTGGAAGTCCATGAGGGGGTTGGCTACTCACAGGGACTGTCCACCGGCCAGGCCTTGCGGCCAAGCTCATGCCATACAAGGCAGAAGGCCCCGCGCGGTGGAGTTTTGTCTACCTGCAGGGTGTTAAGCCAGACCTTGAGTCCAGGCCCTGTGTCCAACCCCCGACTGCGCGCAGTCAAAGGTATGCTCAGTAAGGAAGCTGGGTAAATATGAATTGATAAAAAACAGTGACCCCGAAAAAACAAAGGTTAAAGTGATGTTATAGTTATGTCTAGAAATATATCTTACTTTACATTAAACAAAATTTAGTAATTCACTGAAAAAAATAAAGGTTAAAATGATGGTAGAGTTATGTAAGGTTCTAAGATTTTAGCTTGCATTAAAAAAAATTGAAATTCACTGAAAAAACAGTGATGTTATAGTTAGGCCTTAAATTAATATAAAAACTATTGTTTTAAAACAAAAAAAGACAGAAATTCACCAGTTATAGTTTACTGAGCATGCTATAACGTGCAATACTAACAAACATCGATTATCACCTCACATATTACATCACTTATGACATGTTCAATGACATTATTGATGAGATCACTGATAACATCTCAAATGATCCTGCAGGCCTCTGAGTCTATTATGGCCTTTGAGATAAATATAGGTACAGATAAAGGGGCCTAAATTACAGAGATCACAAGTCACTAACATCTTACTACCCATATAATGTTGTGTTGGAGTAAAAATGTTATATTGATACTAAAATACTTCATTCTTTTTATGCAAAAACACACAAAAATCGTAATTGATTCAATCCTGTACTATGTAAAATATAGCATATTACCTCGATCATTGTCAACAATCTACTGTCCAGCTCCAAATATGTGTAGCAGCAGGGTCATACTAATTGTTCACTGCTACTCAAGTGACACAAAATCATCCATCACAGCTCTCCTTGACATTTTTCCCCATTACTATGTTTAAGTTATATGAAAAATGCCCATGACTAGAGTGGTTACCTCATTAGCAGAGGGCCATACCCGTCCATAAACTAGAGAAGACCAACTTGCCATTGAATGTATTGTAACTTTGCAACCGCACAATCATGATCACAGAAGAGTCCATGCAGAAAATCCTAAACCCAAAGAGCATGTAGAATGTAGGTTGACACTATGTGCAGATGAGGCAGGATCTGATGTGTGTATTTAATAGAATGTGAGACTAGTAAACCTTTTAGGGGTACCAAACGTATAGTGTGTTTGAAGTATGGCACACATTTGTAATAGTTATGGGCTGCAATTCCACAGTAGCGGCTGCTACTGGACCAGGGTGGGCTGGGACGAAAAAAGACATAAAAAACACCTACCTGAAAACGGCCGGCTGCAACCTATCCTCCGTCCTCTTCTTCCTGTCTCCGGTCCCGGCAGAAGGAAGCAGCAGGAAGCACCCGGGCTCCCAAACTTGTATGAGCCAATCACAAGACTGATTACAATATTGTACCTCAGCACTCGTAAATTCAAAACATCTTTTCAGAAATTATTAGCACACAAAAAACAGTTCAATTTGTCAGTTTTTTTCTTTCTCCTTTTTTAATTGGTCTTCTGCTTGCTTGTTTGTTGTTCAAGAGTTATTTCCCAAGCCAAGCCAACACGTGTTTTGTCGCCTCTTGTGGGTAGTACGTGTGACTTGTTCATGGCTGTTTGTTTTCGCTGGCTTTTGGTTCTACATGTGGTGATAATTCCAGGCCACAAGTGCTCCTGTGGCGTGAGGCGAAATCAGTTTCACAAAAAAATAGAAGTCGGGTATATTTCCATCAGTTGCCTCTCAATATCAGTGTCCCAAATTTGTTTTAGTCGATCTCATGCGCCTATCCGCATCCTCGTACCCCACGCCGGTCCACTCGAGTGCGACCGGCGTGGGGTACGAGGACGCGGATCGGCGCATGAGATCGACTTAAACAAATTTGTGAACAAGTCTCATGTACTTCACACAAGAGGCCACGAAACACGTGTTGGCTTGGCTTGGGAAATAAATCTTGAACAACAAACAAGAAGAAGACCAATTAAAAAAGGAGAAAGAAAAAAACGGACAAATTGAACTGCTTTTTGTGTGCTAATAATTTCTGAAATTATGTTTTGAATTTACGAGTGCTGAGGTATAATATTGTAATTTGTCTTGTTGGTCAGATCACCGAAACCTAGGGAGACAGGTGGTTCTCCCCAACCTTGCAGCACCGACACCAATATCTGAACTCACCCTAAAATATAAAGTGCAATTACCTGGAGGCACCTATACCCTATCAACCATACCACCGATCACGTTCTAACAATCACAAGACTGCATTACAGCGCTGTGATTGGTCTGAGTGCCCTGGTTCGATGCTCAGGCGGGGAATGGGAGGCTGGGCAGGTTCCTCACCAGGCTGTGCATTACAGCCTGGTGGGGAAGATGCAAAGTAAGCAGTAATGCACACTTAGGCAGTGTAAACCACACTTTTCCTGCACTGGCCAGCCCTGCTCCGAGAGCCACTGACTGAAATAGGAAAATGATAATAACAATATGTTATTATAATTTTATTTTTATTTTTGAGCAGTGGGGTGACGCGACTCCGTCTTAGCAGAGGAACAGCCACTTTCTGCATGTCCTATATTTTACCCAATTTAATTGCTGATCTTTGACACATAGTTAAGGGGGTCATTGGGAGTGTTGCATGGCATCTGACGCTAAAAAAAAATATTACATACCCAAGGCCCCTGTTCTTTGCAGTTGACCAATTCATCAACAGAGAGCCATGAGACACCTACGCCCTGTTTAAACATGCTTGTTTTTCATCTTCTGCTCCCTGCTTGGTAAACATCCTTGACGACGTGATCAGGTCATCTGGACAATGGTCTGACTGACCGAGCCTTGATCAAGCTGATTGAACAATGGTCTGACTGACCAAGCCTTGATGAAGCTGATTGAACAATTGTCTGAATGCCAAGTCTTGATCATGCTGATTGAACAATGGTCTGAATGCCGAGCCTTGATCAGGTCACCAACTACAAACACCACCTTGATCAGGTCATCAACTACAAGCACCGCCCTGATTGAACAATGGACTGAATGCCAAAAGAGTGGAATAAAAATGTATATAAGGCTTGTTCGCTGTGGAGTAAAGCAGCAGCCTCCTGGGTTTTGTCTCTGACCAGCTTGGGACTCTGTTCCATAGCCCGGGCTATTGTAATAAAGGTGGTTCTCTCTGCAGACGAAGGTTTCTGGGTCCACTTTATTATATAAGGAGGGTAAGAGTAGACTCAGGTAATTCCCACCCCGCCAAGCCCCCACTCCTCCTTGAGGTGGGCTTTTCTTGGTTCTACAGAAGGATCCAAATAACACATGATACTTTTATTGATTAGGGTATTTAAGTTAAATGCATAAGGTCAAGAATGATATTTACAAAATGGACAGGTTAGTCCACAACGCATATTTACATAAACGGAGAACCGATGTTAGCCCCCATTTCAGTATTTGTAAAGTCACTGGGGGATTTGACCGGGTTATTACATAGTAATTATATAATCCACTTTTAATACTTTATGACAAGGTTGTGGACAATATTTGGATGACTAAGAGCATGGGTTATATCTCGCTTATATCCATGGGAAAGCAAGCAATAACTCGTCACAAAATTTCAACTAATGCTTTACACTTAAGCAACTCAAGCAAATGATGCTTAAGCAAGACAGGAATATAATTTTCATTTTGCTAACTGTTTGGGGTAGATTTGCTAAAAAAAAAAACAATAGCGCAATGCAGCAACCAAAGATGCATATTTACTAAATATGGCCTGCTGTTGATATCTTTCCATACCCTGGTGCACACACTGGGTGCCTATTGCCATGCACACACCTTTGCACCTCAGTGAAATGTTGTGTGGTGTTGTCTAGCATCGGGTTTCTACCGGAAGGGAGTTTGTTCTGGAAGGATTCTTTACAGTACTAAAAAATTCCAAACTTAGACAGTGTTATATCATTTCTACATTGCCACAAGCATCAAATGATTTGAAATGTTTAAAGAAATGTAACATCTCTCCTTCTTAGTACCTATTTCAAAGAGGCAGTAATTTTTGCCACACAGCCAGATCTGGTAATCCTTGTAGATATGGCTTTCACAACAGAAAAAAATAAACATGGGTGGTAATGTGGGAGTGCCCAAGTACTACTTCTGGAATATCTCCTTGACTTATAGGCTAGAAAGCTGCACAATGTGCTTTTTTTACTACTTTAAAGGCAACTTTCCTGTCCAAAAAAGGTTTTGCCCCTGATATACACTTCTACTATTCTGCATATCAACTACTGATTCTGAAAGACTGATGGTATGGTCAACACAGCGACCTGGCATATGCGGTCGAGAGGTGGGCAATGGCGACATGCCCGTACTGGTGTACTTTATGACAGAAGGGGGTTGCGCTCTCTTCTGCCAGCTACACATGTTGTTTTCAATGTATGGAGGAGCTCTTTGCAGCGAATGGGCTGGTGGAGGAAGTTGACAAAGTGGATGCCATTGTGGCAGGGTAGAGTGCTAAAACAGGTGGTGCAGTTGGAGGGCTTTCAGAGGTGGGACATAATCGTAGTCTCCACTCTAGGGGTGATGATGCGGGAAACTGTCTTTAAATCCTTCCAGGAGCTCCAAACTGATTACATCGTAGTCAGTTCCATCATTACCTACAGCTCCGTCATACCCTCTCCCCTTATATCTGGAAACTCACACACCTTCCAGAATCTAACCCACTGGAGGGTAAGCTTCTCCTGGGGGACTTGGGACCTCACAAATTGGCGAAAGTGTAGCAGATGATAATCACGAATAGCTCCACCACACTTCCTACCCTCCGGGAGACATGGGAAGCAGACCTTGGTGAATTAGACAGAAGCATTGGGGGCAATGCGTGGGCTACTATTTCAGCCTGTCTCTGATTAATACAATTCAAGTACCTCCCCAGATCATACATCGCATGGCATTGTTTGTGGTGCATAGGAGTGATTTACTCCCCGACAAGCCTCAGATGTGGGATGGCAGAGGGCACTTTTGTTGTGTTGTTCCTATAAATCTTTATAGTATCTGTGCGTTTAGACAACATAAATTATGTGATTGGAGTCCAGACTGATTCCAGACACCCCCGAAGGATATGTTAGCCTTTAGACCAGCTAGCTTACCATGCCACCATAAGCCCCCTAACCTTACCAAGGAGCGTATAGTATCTGACAACTATCAAACATAACAGCCCTTGATCATTCAGGGATCGTGGAAACAGTGTACTACTTTTCGCTCTGTCACTCGTGTTCACTTTGTCTCAGAGAAATACACAGAATAAACGATGGGGACGTTTCAATAAGCATTTATTGAAACAGCGTCACTCTAGTATAAAATACGTGTGCTGTGACAAACATTAGACAGAAACAGATATATATGACTGCAAGCACTGCCAGAGTAAATAAACAATAGAATTTTACCATGGTGCTAAAACAGTGAATATATGCAGGCATATAGATACATGGAAGTAATCATGCATACTCCTATGAATGCTACCCCTATCTAAGTGTACTTAAATATACCTAGCATGTATGTAGAGTGTATAGCCAAGAATCCCCCTAGGAAAAAGCCAATCCCATTACCTAATGGGAGAGAACAAAGGACACTGTCTTGGTCTTGAGTTGGACACCCCACAAGTGATGTCAGACCATGTATGTTGGAGTTTCTGCGTACAGGAATCTCAGCGTCCTGTATCAGCATGGAAGCTTCTCTTCAATCAATTAATCAATCAGTGGAATTGTAAGCACGCTACTCACCCGTGAGGGTCTCAAGGTGCTGGGGGGAGGGGAGTTTGAAAACCTCGGTTCAGTCGAAGAGCCAAGTCTTGAGTGTCTTCCTGAAGATTTTCAGGGAGGGGGTGCGTCTGATGTTGACCAGGAGCTCGTTCAAGGTCTTGGCTGCAGTGTAGGAGAAGGCTCTTCCACCTGTTCTGGCTCTGCCGATGCACTGGGTTTCTGCAAGGATGAGGTCAGCAGACCAGAGGTTTCTCTTGGGTGCGTGGAAGGAAATTCTTCCATTGGGATATTGGGGTCCGGCATTTCCGTAGTCCAGTCTGTTGGTTATGAGTGCATGGGTGACGGTCTTCCTTGATTCGGGTAGATCAATTTGAAGGTCTTTTGGAGGATGCAGAGGGTATTGAAACAGCTGGAGGCAACAGCGTTGAACTGATGGGTCATGGAGAAGTATGAGTCGAGTACGATGCCGAGGTTTCAGGCATGGGCCATGGAGGTGGGAGGCTGCAGAGGGCAGTGGGCCACCAGGTGATGTCCCATACCGAGGGGGAGGGTCCGATCATGAGGACCTCTGTCTTGTCTGAGTTGAGCTTCATGCAACTGCTGCTGATCCAGGATGCAGCGTCCTTCATTCCTTCCTGGAAGTTGGGCCTGGTGGTGATGGGGTCCTTGGAGAGAGAGAGGATGAGCTGGGTGCCGTCAGCTTAGGATACAATGCTGAGAACGTGCTGTCAGACGATGGCGGCGAGGGGGGCCATGTAGATTTTGAAGAGCGTGGGGCTGAGCGATGATCCTTGGGGGACTCTGCAGATTTCCGTGGGGTCAGAGCGGAAGGGTGGCAGTCTGGTTATTTGGGTTCTGCCAGTGAGGAAGGAGCGGATCCAGTTGAGGGCAGTTCCCTGTATGCCGGTATTGTAGAGTCTGGCAGTGAGTGTACGGTGGGATACAGTGTTGCAGAGAGGCTGAGTAGGATTAGGGCGACGGTGTGTCCTTGGTTGAGGAGGGCGCGGTTGTCGTCTATGGCAGTGAGTAGAGCTGTCTCGGTGCTGTGGTTGCTGCGGAATCCGGATTGGTTGCCCAGTGAAGATGTGGTTCTTTTATACCTGAAAAGTACCTTCAGGGGTTCTACCTAGATGTTTAATGGTACAGTGGCTCTGTCGTTCAAGGATGACGAAAGCGGGGACTTTTGTACAGAGTTAATACACAGAAGATGGCAATCCTGCTGTGCATGTCCTAGGCAGGGGATTAAGATATGATACTAAGAATCCTCACGCATAATAAATTAGGCTAGTTTTCGAAGAAAACCACACAACATTTATTTGGCACATAAATAGGTAAAAGGTGAGTGCCAGAACTGTTATGTAGGGCAAAGTAAGACAAATATGGGTAAAAGGTCAAGAAACTACCTAGGCCTCTATTGGGGTACATTGGGGCTCATAACAATTTCCTTCACGAAGTGTGGAGCTGCACAGAGCTGTATAGGTTCTGGTGAGATGGGACATCCTGTCTGGGGAGGTTTCCCCTAGATCCCAAACTGATTCTTCTTGACACTGCAAAGGGGATAGGGGGGAACAGAAAAAAACTGACTGTTCCTGTTCCTGGGATTGAACCTGTCAAAAAGGGATATAGCCAGAGAGTGGAAGGCGGAATCCCCACCATCCCTTGCAGTGTGGAAGAAAGGGATGGACCATTGCATACGGCTGGAGGTTGCAGTATATCAGTGCAGGGTCTGCCCTCAAAAACACCCCGAGGTCTGGCAGAAATGGGCCGATTACAGGACGAGTGTTATGACTCCCACTATCATAGCACACTCAACAATTGCAGCAGAGATCCGGGGATATGGAGCTGGTGTAGGGAATTGATTCAATGTTTTATATTTCTTTTGCCAGTTTTGTGGGGTATTTATTTGTGTTTGGAGGGGTGGGATGAAGTGTGCAATTGTCTCTGCTTATGTTTATGGATGTATTTAATTTCTTATCGTTTGTATATTTGGTGGCCTGGGTAGTCCTGTCCTTTTATAAAAATCCAATAAAATGTGTTAAAAAAAAAGGTTTGCCCTGGAAAGTTAATACTTTATCAAGACTTTGCGCTGTTTGCGTTTCTGTGCGGTGGCACAAGTCTTGATACATCTGCCCCTTTGTGCTTTATATCAGTTTCGTATGTGCACCGCACAGCTAGAAGACTGATTATTTACACGATCTGCCCGTATCCATGAAGTCAAGCGACCACATTTATGCTTTACAGCAGGTGCAGTTGTCGTTTAGAATAAGGACACACAAATAATGGCATTGTGAAGATGACTGGTCTGAAAGGCTGTCATCAATCATCGGTGGGGTTTATTTGCATAGAGCAGAGTGCCCTAGGCACACATGGGGACCAGGCGTGCATGGACAGATCATGTCAGTGCTGCACAGTGTGTGTGCTGGCTCAGTGAATCGTGCGAGGGTGCTGTGAAAAACCAGATGCTTCTTAAGTCAAGGTGCTTTTTGTAAACACTCTCCATGAGCACACTTTCTCTGGAGGAGCATTCTTTGAGTCATTTAGTTACGTATTTACAACTGAAAGCAAACAGAAAACTACACCTACCTCTTGTCATTGTTATACGGGCATGTGTAAATCTTTTGAGTGTGGAATCATGTGAATGCCACTGATCCATGCTGATCCATAGATTGAGACTCACAGAGGCTTGGTAATCAGGATAGATGCATTAGTCCTTACAATTTACACACAGCTTTTTTCTTTTCTTCAATACATCCTCCTTACTTCTTTGAGAAGTGTCTACCTCCCTTGACAAGCAAAGTAAGAATGGAACAACTTGGTATTCCTGTGAATTTGATCATAATATGTGACATTGACAATGATTCCTTCGGAGTCACTCAAAAGTGCCTTTAGCAATTCTTAGGGAGTCAATAAATGTACCCCCAGTATGCATACATGGCAACCCTGCTGATTCAGGTGGGAGACTACCAATTTCAAGTCTATTCTCCTGCCTCCTGATTCATATGTGCAAAAACCCGATCCCCCTGCAGGCTTCTTCAGACAGAGTATGCACTGTCAGTAACTTGCTCCTGTAGGCCAGTGCAGAAATATTTTTGTCACGCTCTCTCTGTCTGCCATAGCACTTTCTCCGTGCTCCTGACAGGTGAGGTAAAAAAAAACATATTTTCATTTAGTCCCAGTACATGACAATAGACCCTATTCAGGCCTCATTAGAAGTCAATGGGAGAAGTACATTCTCCTGACTATTTTTTTAAAAATCTCCCACTTTCCCCCGTCTAAAATGTTGGCATGTATAGTTCATTTTAATGATGACTAATACCAAACCACAGTCAGCAGGATTCAGCAACGTTATTTTATTTTTTATTTATAAAGTTTTATATAGCGCAAACAGCTGGTTTACTTGGCTAATTGTTTATACTCCTAAAGGTGCTATGTGAAGTAGGGATTGGTGGGTCATGTCAGGTTGGTTGCTTGGCCTCGTGAAGACCAGGCCCTGTAGCCAGTACCTGCTGCACACGGCTAAAGCATGTGCAGCGGAGGTTGGCTGCTGACAGCGGGTTGGATGCTCAACCTGGACAAAGGCAAAGCTTTTCAGCATAAACCTATTGTGCACAACCACAGGCCATATGCAGAAGGCATTAGTAGCTTGCGTCAGGTTGGCTGCAAGGCTGCACCACCGTGGCACAACTGGGCTTGAAAAAAAAGTTAATAATTTTTTTAATTTTTAAAAAAAACTAGATATTCACTGAAAAACACATGCTCTGACACTCGCAGGCAGGTCGCTCACCACACCACCACACGGCCGCCAGCTGCCTCGTACCTGCTCCCTGCCGCCCGCCTGTTTTCCTGCTGGTTCCCGCTCCTTCCTGCCACTGCGTCCCTGCGGCCCCGCACCCCTGCTCCCCATTGGACACCCCGCTCCCGCCTCCCAGCTGCTCCTCCCTCCCTTTCCCCCTCTTATGGAGGCCCCACAGCGGGTGCGCCGAAGGTGTGCCAAAGGCAAGCTCCTCTGCACCTGTCCGCGCCTGGACTGCGCCCAGCGCCAGAACCCCTGGACCCGCGAACGCCACAACACCAGACTCCGCTACGACACCAGCACCCTCTACGCACTCAACGCCGGCCGAAACAACACCTGCTTCCAAGCAGCCCCGAAACAGACTCATGGACCTTTCTCCTGCCACACCTGCAGTTTCACCTGCGACAGAGCCACCAAACCTCCAAGGACTTGACCCAACCACCTCCGCTGCATACTCCTCAACACCCGCTCTGCACGCAAACATGCCGCCGAGCTCTGGGATCTGCTCGATACCAGACGCGGCCTTCCTAACCGAGACCTGGTGAAACGACTCCTCGGCGCCCGACATCGCCATAGCCATCCCGAACGGCTACAAGATCAACCGCAGGCATCGCTCCAACGGAATCGGAGGAGGAATAGCCATCGTCCACAAGTCCATCCTCAAGGTCGCCACCCATGCAGACGACACCCTCAACACTGCCGAACACCTGCACTTCCGGATCCACACGACCCCAACACCACCCTCAGAGGAACACTCATCTACAGAACCCCTGGACCCCGAGCTCAATTTAGCAACTCCATCGCCGACCTCGCCAGCACCCACGCACTCGCCTCCACGGACTACGTCCTCCTCGGGGACCTGAATTTCCACCTCGAGAACAACAACAACGCCGACTCCACCACCCTGATCGACAACCTCGACAACCTCGGCCTCAGACAACTCGTCACCCCACCCACCCACTCCGCTGGCCACACGCTGGACCCCGTCTTATCCATAGGCACCCACGTCACCTTCGACCACACCACCGAACTCCACTGGACCAACCACCGCAGCATCCGTTTCACCTTCAATAAACCAATCACGCACCACCGCACCCAACAGCTACCTCGCTGCTGCTGGAGCAAAGTCACCGAAGACCAGCTGATCACCACCTTCGCCCAAAACACACCCACCGACCCCACCAACCCAGACACCGCAGCCCGCAACCTCAGACAGTGGATTGACGACTGCACCAACACCCTTGCCCCAATCAAGAAACCCTCCAACAACCACGCCAGCAAGAGAGCTACCTGGTTCACCGACGAGCTGCAGACATCCAAACGCGCATGCTGGAAACTGGAGAAGATATGGCTCCACGAACGCACTCCGGACATCCACGCAGCCTACAAGGACACCACCCGCAGACATCACCACCTCATCAGATTAGCCAAGAGATCCTCCTTCAAAGACCGCCTGGATAGCAACGAACAAGACAGCAAAGAGCTTTTCAGCATTGTAAAGGAACTCTCCAACCCCAGCCCCAATGCCAACGACATACCGCCCTCACAAGAACTGTGCAACTTACGGGCCATCTTCTTCCACCGCAAAATCGCTGACATTCATGACAGCTTCAACACCATGACTGCCCCGACTACGCAAGACCCCACCTCCCCTATGAACACCACCAGCGCCAACCGCCTGACCTCCTGGTGCAACGTCAACCACAATGAGACACGTAAGGTCATGAACTCCATCCACTCAGGATCTCCGTCAGACCCGTGCCCACACCACGTATTCAACAAAGCAGACGCTGCCATCGCACCCCAACTACGGAAGGTCATCAACATCTCCTTCGAAACGGCGACATTCACGGAAAGCTGGAAACACGCTGAAATCAACGCCCTCCTCAAGAAGCCCAAGATGGACCCCAAGGACCTCAAGAACTTCCGGCCCATCTCCCTGCTCCCGTTCCCGGCGAAGGTCATCGAGAAAATCGTCAATATGCAACTGGCCCGCCACCAGGAAGACAACAACATCTTGGAACTGTCCAAGTCCTCGTTCAGACGAAACCACAGCACCGAGACAGCCCTCATCGCCGCCACAGACGACATCAGGCACCAACTAGACAACGGCGAAACATCAGCCCTCATCCTCCTGGACCTGTCAGCCGCCTTCGACGCGGTCTGCCATCGCACTCTAAACACACGCCTCCTAGAAGCCAGAATCCAAGAGAAGGCCCTTGACTGGACCACGTCTTTCCTCTACGGCAGAACCCAGAACGTCCGCCTCCCACCCTTCCGATCCGAGGCCACCGACATCATCTGCGGCATCCCTCAGCCCGACACTGTTCAACATCTACATGGCCCCCCTCGCACCAGTGGCCCACCAACACGACCTCAATATCATCTCCTACGCTGACGATACCCAGCTCATCCTCTCCATCATCAAGGACCCGCACACTGCCAAAACCAACCTCCACGAGGGAATGAAGGCTGTCTCCGACTGGATGAGGAACAGCCGTCTGAATCTGAACTCGGACAAGACGGAGGTACTCATCCTCGGACCCACCCCCTCAGCCTGGGATGACTCCTTGTGGCCGACCACACTGGGAACAGCACCGACACCCACCGACCATGCACGCAACCTAAGATTCATCCTCGACTCCTCCCTCTCCATGTCTAAACAGGTCAACGCCGTCTCCTCCTCTTGCTACAACACCCTCCGCATGCTCTGCAGGATCTACAAGTGGATCCCGACCGAAACAAGAAGAACGGTGACACAGGCCCT
Organism: Lissotriton helveticus; assembly: GCF_964261635.1. NCBI lineage: Eukaryota > Metazoa > Chordata > Amphibia > Caudata > Salamandridae > Lissotriton > Lissotriton helveticus. Next base: position 408,494,414 of record NC_136063.1, on the reverse strand, counting down.
CGTCAGCAGCAGACTGGACTACGGCAATGCACTCTAAGCAGGAATCCCAGCCAAACACCTACGACGACTACAACGCATCCAAAATGCCTCCGCCCGACTGATCATCAATGTCCCCCACCGCAGCCACATCATCCCCCACCTGAGAGACCTACACTGGCTCCCCGTCGACAAGAGGATCACCTTCAAGTTCCTCACCCACACACACAAAGCACTCCACAACGCCGGACCAGCCTACCTGAACAGCAGACTCGGCTTCTACACCCCCACCCGCCAGCTCCGCTCCACCAGCCTCGCACTCGCCGCTGTTCCCTCCCTACCCACCTACGGCAGACCCAAAACCTACTCGCCTTCAGAAGACTCCTGAAGACCTGGCTCTTCGAGCAGTAGCGGCACCCCCTCCCCTCAGCGCCTTGAGACCCTCACGGGTAAGTAGCGCGCTTTACAAGTACTCTGATTGATTGATTAATTGATTGCAAAACCACTGAAATGTAATGGTTATGGAAAGCAACTCATACAACATATGTCATTCTTTAAGCTGCCTGCCATGCTGACAACACCACTTTGTCAACAGTACAGGAAAAAAAGAAATTCTTTAGAGAGAACTGAAGACACAATGGCTGGTTTTAAGCACTCGAGGAGGGTAGCTATAAGGTATGGACAAAATGGATAGAAATAGGCAAAAAAACACTTAGCGTATTGTTAATGTGAAAAATGTAAGGAATTCACATGCACTGGGCTGCTTTTTGTACTAAGAAATGGGAGTTATTTCTCTGAATTTGCAAATTCCATGGAATTCATAAATGTAAAAAAAGTGTAAAAAAAAAGAAATAAGTCTCCAGGTCTATGGGTAGGATCCGGGCTGGTAGAAGGTACAATGTGACACATGGGTAGTTGGGCACATGGTCTGGACTGCAGCTAGCCCTGCCCACAACTGCGACAACACTTGGCCAGTTGGACCCAGGGCCACAACCTGGGTCTTAAGTCCATGCCACACCTGACACAGACTTTATGCGCAGTAGGGTGCACTGCATGGTGGGGTGCAAGCCCTTCACCTAACCCTCTGTCTAGTCAAAAGTTGTATGTGGGGGTGCTAGATTCACAGGCGGTTAGGCATACGACCTGGCCACGGGAACATGCCTGACAAATGTCCAGTACTGCACCATGCTGAACGCCCTTTCGTTACACTGGATTCCTGGCAATCGTCAGTCTGCTTGGCGACCTCTTACAAATGTATTGTACCCATATTTTGTTGAAATGCTCAATAAAAGATATTTAATACTAAAAAAACATAGATATTCATTGGGGAAAAAAAGTCAAAACAATATGGTTCAAGTGGTGCAGCCATCTGGAGACACCACATTCACATGGGAAAAAACCATTTGACATTTACTGAAAACAATGTAGTTAAAGTGACATTACAGTTCTCAATCCTAAATCACTCTGCAATTTACCAATTATGATCTGCTGCACAAACAATACCTTGGCCCCCAGCAATGGAATCCGTACCTCACCCCCAAAAAGAGCATAAACTAATCTGATATTGAAGCAATAAATGTTATCCCCTTCATCTGTAAAAAGTCAACTACTGGAGAAAATGTGTTGGTGAACAATCAAGTAGCAGAAGCTAGATCCAATAGTAGAACTCTGAATGCTGGGAGCCCATTGGAAGGTGAAAACTTTGAGGCGAGTTTCTTTTCGAGGAAAATGGCAGAGTTTAATGTTCAGGGTATGTTGTTCTCTGCCCCAGCGACAGCACCTCTGAGCACAACAGGTTGCTCTGCGCCATGTCTCCCGCCTTCCTCTGGCTGCAGCTCTGAGTGTGCCAGCACAATGCTTGAAGTAGGTCCATCCTCTCCCTCCATCTCCTGCCATGGCGATGGCAGGACCCTGAGAAGCAAAGCGACAAAACAAGCCACCCAGACCAAGAGACACAATGTTATTTTCTGCCCCCACTGCGGATACTGCACCTGCACCGGTTAGCGCAGTCAGGTGCCATGACGCTGCCAGTCCAGGAGATGCCGCATTACCCTCTGCCCCACTCCAGCAATGGCGCCCTATTGAGATGGCGCTGATCCTGGAATCAGCTATACCCTGCAGAACAGCGATGTATGGAGAGCAAGTAAACAAATGTTTTTAGAGATAAAATACAGGTAAGCATATTTGGGGAAGACACAAAGGAGGTGAATCTTGGAGGGACTTGAGTGAAGGGTGCAAGGGAAGGAATTGGGTTGTATCCTATGCATATGAAAACAGAAGAAGGTGTACTCTTGAACAAAAAAGGAAATGCCTTCTTCAGTAAAATAATGCAGAGGCTTCTGTTCATTGTAAGATCGCCTCCTTAAGTATATCAGGCCTGGGATGAGGTAGATGGATGAAGAGGTAATGTGTTTTAGTCATATCAGTATAGACATATACATTCAATATCGTTTCTGTCTTAATATTTCATAATGCTATCACATATATTCAGCTTGTCAATGCTTGTTTACCGTCCTTTGATAAAGTAGCTGATCAGCTGAAACTGCAGAAATTTACCTCCCACTAATCATGTACGTATGGATGTACATATATGACATGTGTATAGCGTGTCTTCAGCTCTTTCCCAAACTAGAGCAGGTTTCGGGTGGTCCCGGTGGACATTGAGATGTTGTTCCAGATCCTGGGAGTGCAGATGGAGAAGGCCTTAGATCGTTCGTGGTCTTTAATTAGAAAACACTATTCTTTTATGATTCTATTACTGCAAGGGACCGACCCTTCCAAGTGTTCGTCATCCTGTCCAAGTGTCAGGACAGTAGTCCCTCTGTTGTGTCTATTGCTGGACACCTTAAGTTGCAATGTCGACGGCCCCTCTTGCCCAGCGATTAATTTGTAAAAAAGAGTATGTGCCAGGGCCATTCTCAGGAGGCCCCGGCAGCGTGCACCACCCATTGCCCCTGCCAGCGCTGAAAATGACAGTACCAACACTGCTACTAACCACTGTACTCCTACAAGTGATACTATTCAGACTATTTCTATGCATTTTGACGAATCAACACACTTGTTGTGCTCATCTCAAACGTAAAAAGATAGCGCCACCATGTGGTGGACTGTAACTTGAGTCAGTGCTGACAATTAAGTGCTGGTGCTGAGCACCAGAAACCACCAGCTCAAACTAAGCACTACACTTACCCTCATTAAAGCAGAATATTATAAGGAGGAGTGTTTCAAAGAAGCACATGCACATATACATGTTTGAAGAAGTTCAGGATCAGTGCGACAGCCAAACTGCCTCTCCAAGACTGATGTGGAAAATTAGTGCGTTTTGGTGAACATTATCTGCGCCATCTTGCCTCTTCCCCTGATGCCACACTTTTGTCGTGCGCGCCCGCCATTTTAAAATGCCCCGATCAGAACCAACCCTTTTGCATGCCGCTGGCCCCTGACATAGCCCTTTGCCTTCGCTAAGCCTGCCCGCTGACCACCCCCCTGCTTGCACCTGCCTGGAGTCATAAACCCCTCTTCAGCGCTGCTCTGCCCCCGGCCCTCATCCTGTTCCCAGCGCGACACCTCCCTGCTTTCCTTTCATGATCTCCGGCCCTTAGATGCAAACCCCCTTTTTTTCCCTGTGTGCCCGTTTTGTCCTCCCCGTTCCCAAGCCGACACCCAGCTCTGCCGATACCACCCTCGCCCCTCCCCGTACAATAGAAAGCTTCCCCCCATCAAAGAAATCCCCGGGTTGATCAAAGCCCCCACCCCATGAGATCCAATCAAACCCCCCACATTCTGTGACTCGGCGGATTATCCAGCTGCGCGATGCTCATCACCTGTTGTGATTAGGGTGGGGATTTCAACTGTAAATGTGTGTGGGAACGGGCCCCAAAGGGGGATTCCGGGTATATCTTTCCGTATATCAAAGCTTTGTCACATATATGTAAACTGCAATAAAACCATAAAACACTGTATATAAGGGGCCAGGCCTCAAACGTAAGTTAGAGCACCTCTGAACGATACCTTCTGTCCGTTTCGTTGTGTTCTCCTCCGGAGAGAATAAAAGCCTTGTTTCCTGCCTTCCAGTCTCCAGCGCCTGCCTCTTCATTGATTTAAATAACTAGAGGGTCACAGAGGCAATACCGCCGGGCAAATATCGATTGTCCCCGACCCGATTGAAACTGTTTTTACAATTGGCGCCCAACGTGGGGCCCATCAGCGACTCGTGGATCCAGTGGGAGAGGTCCCGACGACAGAGTGAACGACTGCAACGATCGGGAGAGCTCTTGCCCAATAGACCCTCGTCTGGCAGCCGATCATCCGAACTTCACTAGTTCCGAACAGACCTCTCTCGAGTGATCTACGGTCCTGACTGGGAACCATCAGGAGTGCCGTGAGAAATACGAGAAAAAGAGGACGATCGGGCGCTGGATTCGGAAGACAAGAAACTGTCCACATGGTCCGGGTAAGGTCGTGTTGCCACGACAAATTGCGAAAGAATTTGTTTTGATTGATTGTCAAAAAAATACTAGTATTGCCTTGTTTATTTTTATTTAGAGATTCACTGTCTGCAAACGGAGAAGCAACAGGCTCTCTCTCCCTTTGCAAGCAGTGGAGGATAAGTAGGGTAGCAGCCGTGCTTGTTCTTTTTCTCCCCCACTCAATAATTGCTTGAAACTGAACTGTTGTTCACAAACTATTGTTTCCTGGAGATTCTCTGTCTGCAAGCAGGGAAGAGACCATCCTTTTTGCAGATAGTGAAAAGGGTAGGTGACGCAGATCTTTGCGGTCCTACTCATTCTCCCCATTGTTATTTTGTTGGTCTATTGGTTTTTTTGGGATCCATGAGGTATTCACTGCCTGCAAACAACGTAGAATAGAAATATTCTGTCTAGTCTTTGCACCTAGTGATAAGATAGGCAGTGCTGACTTTTTAGTCCCTCGTTACGAGCCGTCATGTCTGTCTTCTCCCCATTGATAAATAGCCTGTTTAGCCCGGACCGGGTGTTAGAGGTGGACCATATGGCTCCACTAGAAGGCACCCCTAATAAGGACATGTTCATAAACTATGGGTTAGTTACCATAGCTTATAATAAATTATGGCACAGGTATACCGAAGATAGCCAAGACAAACAGTGGCCACTGGCAGGATCCTTCGACCTTGATAAAATAGAAACGTTAGAAATAGCCCTTCGAAATAATAAGACGACGCCAATTATGCTCGACAGTCTCGGTATGTGGCGCAGAGAGGCTACGAAACGACAGAGAAAAGACGAGGATAAACCAAGTAGGGAAATATACCGACAGGACAACCCCAGGACACCGCTACCCACAACTTACCCCCCGACACTATACCAAGGACGACCAGACTTAGGGTCAGACCAATGCGCTTTTTGTAGGTATGTCGGACACTGGAAAGCCCAATGCCCGACTCTACTGAGCGTGAGTAGGAGCAGAGGACCGACAGGAACGACAGACCGACAGTACGAGAAAAGGCGCGAGACAGAGAAGAACCCGACTTACATAGACAGGCCAGACAGAACCACCACGTTTGATTATGCCCGATGGCACAGATTTCGCCAGGAAAATCTCAGCGGCATGATCAAGTTCTCCTAGGTCGGGCAATGTCAAGACGGGAACCCAGCCTCGTTTAAAAACTTACAGACGGAAAGAGATAATTATGACCAATAACTGTTTTTATATTTGTCTTGGGTCTTTGTATGTCGTACTTGTACTGTCCCCCGTCTGAGTTCGTGTGTATGTAATGTACAAATCTGCGTCATCCCTTTTACACGTGTTTCCGTGTTACTCGACCCCTGTTAGCAGAAACTTAGCATAAAAGCAACCTGGAAAGAAAGAAATGATAAAACAAAATCCGTAGAACATTAATAAACTTGAACTTTTAATTTAACACAACAAACAAGGAATAATAACGATAAACTGTAGAAAATGAAAGTCAAACAGAACATTCGCCCCCCCCCCATTCTGGAACCTTCCAAAATAGGGTAGGGTTACGGCTACGCCCAACCAACGGCAACCCATATAAGGCGAGCCCCGCCGCCAACTCTTGGTCAGGAAATCTTAACGTATGGGGGAGCCGGAGAAGAGGCGGGAGCCCGCAGCCTGGGCATTTGCAGGTAGTCCCGCCACATGTCTCTTTGGCCGGCCGCAACGGGCCTGGAAAGACTAAGGTAGTCCCGCCACATGTCAAGAGGAGAGCGAGGCACCTCTTCCTTTTCTCTTCCGTCACGGCCGCAGCAGTCCTGGACGGCGGGATGTCCTGCACGTACCTCCACAACAATTTGTCCAAGTTGGGCTGGGAGGGAGAGGCGACGCGGACGAGCCTCTCCCACCTCCACCGGTAGGAGGTTTCCCAGCCCCCAGCCCGGCGCCGAACACCCCCAGTCAGGCGATGGTGCCCATACTTCCACAGCACCGGACACACCATGGTGGCACCCCAGTACTTGCGCAGCACCGAACACACAATGGTGGCACCCCAGTATTTGCGCAGCACCGAACGTACAATGGTGACGCTTGGGGAACACCGGATGTGGAGAGGCCTTCATGCAGGGCGATGAAAAGGAGCGGCATGGAGTGCACCGGGAGAAGGAGACGATGTGAACGAGCCTCCCTCGCCCCCCCAGGTGGGGGCATCACAGCTGCACCCCAGCTGAACGTCCCGCTCTCACAAAACAGGGACCTCTTCCCTTCACTCCAAAGGGTCTCTTCCATTCTTGCAAACTCGACGAGAGTGGCCCCTGTAGGGCCTCAAAATGGCGTTTGGATCCGCTGGAAGGCGGGTCCCGGCCACTAGAGTAACTTTGGCCAGCCATACAACTCGAACATTTGTCCCATGGAGCACGAGCCCCCATCTCCGACAGCATCTCCGCAGCCTTGAAGATCATGCAAAGGTCCCCGGCGGAGCCTTCGGCCTTAGCAGGTTTCCGGTAAGGGACGGCTGCTTCGATCGCCAACGAAACAAACATGACATTGCCACACCTTCTGTTAGCGTGAATTCTAGAACCGCCGAAAAGGACTCTGGTCCAAACTGCCAGTAATGGAAACATTTCCCCCTGATGCTGCTTCCGGACTGTGCCGGCCCCGCCCAAAATGGCGCTGGTATCAATCGGAACCTACGAACACCTCGTGGTGTTCCTTCGCACTAATATAAACTTGATGTTCTGAGATTTTTGTGATCCTTTGTACACTTGGCTAGAAAAGACAAGGAGAGCTCACTCGACGAACAGTATGAAAAGATCCCCGTTACAAACGTTGATTACGAATATACAATGTATTATATTTTTATAACTGATGTAAACCTCATTTACGATACATGCGTACGGTATGTATATAGGAAATCTGATTACAACTGTTATGATTATGTTTCTAAATTATGAAAATATATGCCCCCGAACCCCCGGCCAATTAATAGACATTTTAGTCTCTTACAAATGAATGAGTAAAACTTTCCGATGTTTTTTACTGTCGCAAACGACGCCCCCCACTGTACGCACTTTAGCCATTGCCACGACCGACCAAATACGACCACACCCTCCTAATCCATATGCTGAAATGAATTTGCAAATTAAAGTCTTTGAAACTATGGACGGGTATTGCATGTTTTATTTTAAAACAATATGGGATGGGTAGGAAAGTTCTTTTTCTGTGCACCCTACTCTGCTCTCTCTTTAAGGTTAAAGGAAGATGGTTGCCCGGCCTTGGAGGACGGATCGGATCGACAACCCGACGCTCCGCATTAAAAGTACGCGACTGACTCATGAACTCTCGCGTAGAGGAAGACCGTGACTTCCAAGGATGGGTAAAACGAATGGTGTAAATGAGGGAATGTAAAAGGAGGGTGAAATGAAATAATGTAAATATTGTAAAGTACAACGTTCCGAAGTAGCAGGGACCCAAGAACCGAAGAACTTTAGAACGCCACGGCGTCGAAAGAGGTTTAAGGATCCCGATAGTAAGATATATCCTTTGACTAGATACCTCGCACTAGGCACCTCTGGTTTCCTTTTTATGTTTCCCCGCACACGCCCTACATGAACACACTACCCCCCCTCGACTCCGAAAACCATATCCCCGTGGACCCTGCCCCAAGGAGGAAAAGACGAGTAAGAGGTAAGTAAAGGACTTATGAATCCATGTATTTGAATGCGCGCGAATGCTGTCTCCCCCACCCCCCCTCTTTTCCTCCCTCTGCAGGTTACGTCAGAAATTACAGCCGAGGTGTGGCGAAGATCTGAGACCTTGCCATGTCCAAATACACGAAACGGACTAGCGCCGCAGGGTAGTGCCCAAGCACGCCTGCAAACTCCTCACGTATCGAACAAGCCCGAAAAATTAGCACAACCTGATAAAAAGTGACCACCCTTAAACCAGACCGGAAGAATGAACCCATGTCACGTATGATGCGAAACTGTGAGGGAATGTGTGTGTGTGTGTGACTGAAGCATTGACCCAACTGGTCAAAGGACCGAGAATGCGAGAAAGTGCGACAAAATGGTACCTCCTTTTTTCTTCTTTCCTTTTCCCAAAGCACGTCCCCTCTACCCTGTCTAATGCTCAAACTGCATGATTACAAGATTCTAACGTGGACTCGTGAATACCCTTTACTGTGTAATGCACTAAATAGCCTTTCTTGAATGCACTGCCGCCCTCTCCGTTGCACGTGCACTATTTAGCCTGCCGTTGCACACTCTCTCTCTCACTCTCTCACTCTCTCTCTCTCTCTCTCTCTCTCTCTCTCTCTCTCTCTCTCTCTCTCTCTCTCTTTTTGCACTACCACTCTCCCGAGTGGTTAGCCCCGAAATTGGCAGATCGCCACCCCTAGCACACCACCTAATTGGCTTCAAATACCGTCAGTATTTGCACAAACATTTGTCTTTAATGCAATCACCCTGAGGCCGCGTCATTACCTCTCCTTTTCCGCTAGAAGTCAATAAACCCAGGTTGGGCCGTAAGGGAAAGGACAGGTAAGACAACAGAGGTTCCCTAATCTGGCCCGAAATAAGGGAACTACATGTCAACGGCTCCTATAGTATAAAACAAGGACCTCAGAATACGCGACCCTCCCCTCCCCGAATCGTCGCAATACCGAAACCAGAAAAACGATCACCCCCGTTGCCTCCCCTGTCTATGTCCCTGGTTGTCTCCCATAAAACCCCTGTCCTTCCTAGTTAAGTAACCGGGCTGTAAAAGGCTACGTAGGACCCAGAATGATGTTTTACAAGGTTAACAGACTAGAGCAAGGTAAAGAAATCGTCAAAATGAACCTCGCAGTAGCTGAAAAACAGGATGCGCCGATAGAAAGGAAATGTTTAGCCATGTTCGTCTCTCAGCAAAATACCTGTGTAGTACCATGTTGACGACTCACTGTACCCTTTTGTAAATGTGAAACTCTAGAGAACGGCATATCTTTGCCAGATTTGTCTCCCGAAGGTGGGTTACCATCAGATGAACCGTCATGCCTGTAATAAATGATTATGAAGGAAGGTCATAGTAAATCCAGCAGGTCCGCCACCGGTCATTCATATGCCAGTTGTGAACGTTAAAAATGACGGACATTTTCATTCTTTGCCTGGAGCTGGGAGAGAAATAGACTTTTTGATTATCGTCATCCGAAAATTTTCTAAAAAACTGTCTTTTCAAACTTGTTTAAGGGTACTGCTGTTGGAGGAGAGAAGGACCGGATGTGGGAGCACGAGGCCCGACTACAGACTAAGGGACACCTGCGACATTAGCCAAGGCGAGACCACGACTGAAAAGAGCTGCAGGACGAGGCACTGTTTTCGACAGCATGAAAAGAAAGGGTCGACCTGATGCCCCTGCTCGACGTCCAGTGCCTGTCGACAAGTCCCCGCTCTCCGAATTCCGTCACACGCCCGCCTATTTGAAGTCTCTCGTTCCCCTAGTTTGTTCCTAATTTGGCCTTGCTCCATCCCCTTTTTCCTCTGACCTACCCTATGGACTGTCTTGAACGCTCTTCTTCCATCGGAACTTTCTGACAATCACCTCAAAGGACACAGGGCGAAAAGGACCTTTCCGACCAGAAACGCGAGGAAAGGGTCGTGCCCTGCAACGCAGAACTTAGAACAGAGCCGGACTTGTAGCTCCACCGCCGGTGCTCAACAGCGCCAACGAAAGATCACAAAGAACAATGAGAACTCGTAAACTTCGAACATTTGACATCCTCAAACCACCGTTTTTTTCTACGCCTCATTTCTCTCCCAGCCACCATTGTATTGATCCTGCTCCAATCCGAATCCGAAATATGTATTAACCTGCCAGTTTATGTTATGATATGTACTTGCTGCTCGCCGTTTTTGTATTTCATTCCTATGACTTTCCTGCTGAACAAATTTATCAAAGTTCATCAAATAGGTGCACCTCCTAAAAACTAGAAACCTCAAAATGTATTGTTTACAACTCTTTATCTTGGGTTTCCTACCGTTTTTCTCTCTCATGCTTACCACAATAGACCCGAGTAGAAGATGAACCAACAAGATGTCTTGAATATGTTAAAGGAGGGACTGTGGAAAATTAGTGCGTTTTGGTGAACATTATCTGCGCCATCTTGCCTCTTCCCCTGATGCCACACTTTTGTCGTGCGCGCCCGCCATTTTAAAATGCCCCGATCAGAACCAACCCTTTTGCATGCCGCTGGCCCCTGACATAGCCCTTTGCCTTCGCTAAGCCTGCCCGCTGACCACCCCCCTGCTTGCACCTGCCTGGAGTCATAAACCCCTCTTCGGCGCTGCTCTGCCCCCGGCCCTCATCCTGTTCCCAGCGCGACACCTCCCTGCTTTCCTTTCATGATCTCCGGCCCTTAGATGCAAACCCCCTTTTTTTCCCCGTGTGCCCGTTTTGTCCTCCCCGTTCCCAAGCCGACACCCAGCTCTGCCGATACCACCCTCGCCCCTCCCCGTACAATAGAAAGCTTCCCCCCATCAAAGAAATCCCCGGGTTGATCAAAGCCCCCACCCCATGAGATCCAATCAAACCCCCCACATTCTGTGACTCGGCGGATTATCCAGCTGCGCGATGCTCATCACCTGTTGTGATTAGGGTGGGGATTTCAACTGTAAATGTGTGTGGGAACGGGCCCCAAAGGGGGATTCCGGGTATATCTTTCCGTATATCAAAGCTTTGTCACATATATGTAAACTGCAATACAACCATAAAACACTGTATATAAGGGGCCAGGCCTCAAACGTAAGTTAGAGCACCTCTGAACGATACCTTCTGTCCGTTTCGTTGTGTTCTCCTCCGGAGAGAATAAAAGCCTTGTTTCCTGCCTTCCAGTCTCCAGCGCCTGCCTCTTCATTGATTTAAATAACTAGAGGGTCACAGAGGCAATACCGCCGGGCAAATATCGATTGTCCCCGACCCGATTGAAACTGTTTTTACACTGACTGCAAGCTCTTCAACAAATAGAATTGGCAAGGTCTAATTTGTAGGTTGTGGCTTTATTGTTGGTAATCGTGTTAGGGTTTTTCCTCGCTCATTAAAATCTGAAACTCTGCAGCTATGATATGCATTTAGTCCTGATATTATATTTTCATCTATTTCTTACTCGTCCTGTCTTGAATTAATCAGCATTGCTGTCTTGTGGTGCAACCTGCCCAAGTTTGAACCACTGGTGATAAAGCATGACATGCATTTGAAGCAGAGTATTATCTGCACAGGATGTTTAATTGAACTGCTGGTGTGCCATTTTATTGTTTCCCCAATGTGCACTGAATATATGTTTATTATCTTCCAAAACCTGTGTCCTGGCATCTAGCATCTCTTTCCTAGTCACATCCACTGTAGCTCTATTATTATTCAGTGAACAGGTTAATGTGCTAGCAAGGTGTTTGGTGATATATCTGCCTCATGACATATCTGCAGTGCTAGCAAGTTGTCAGCTGTTTGACTTTGTCAATGCTTGTTATCTTTTGTTGTGGTTTTTACAAAACGTTACTACTGGGGAAGCTACCAGGCTCTCCTCAATCTAAAAACTGTTTTGCTTGAGAAAACATAAAAATATATATATATATTTGGTTTGAAAAGCACACATTGCCCTAGTAGTCCGGGCACTGATGGGAACTATTTGGTGGGTGGATGTCCTGTTTGTGAAAAGGCAGAATGCCATCACTCATAGTTCAGTTAACAAATGACTGAAGAGGGCTGACCAATGACTGAAGTGTTTCTTTCACCCACTACAGCACTCATGCTCTAATTGGTGGAATAAAACTGTTAATGACACAATAACAGACCAGTGGATGAAGATGGCTGGCTGCAAGCCTCTATAAGTTAAGGCCCAGCTTAACTATGATTTTGCGCCAGGGTTGTGTCAGTTTTGTGGTGCAGCCTAGATGCCAAATCATATTTGATATTTACTAAGCCACATAAAGCCACTTCGTGTGGTTTTGTGTGGTTTAGCAAATACAAAGTAACACAAGGCAACGCACAGTGATCCCTTGCGTTACTTTGCATCAGGTAGGAGTTACATAGGTAGAGCATGGGCACAGTGGCATGGGAACTAGCAGTGCAGGAGGTGCTATAGCACCCCCATAAAACTTGAAAGAGTATAGCTGAAGAATGAACAATAAAGGGGCCCTTCAAACATTTTTCTTCTGGCTTCAATTGTTGTGTTTTCAAAAACATATAGCCACTATACCTGTAGTGAGGTGACTTTTTTTGGCAAGCACCCCACTCTAAAATTGTTCCGGCACTACTATATGGAAATTCCCATGCATCCACCCATGGGTTTTGACACACACCCAGATTTACAAAGGATTGTAATTCTGGGTTCGCATCAAAAAGGTGTGTCCACCCGACAGAGACCTAATGAGGAGAAATACCTTTATATCTGCTTGTTAGTTCCTCTTTCCACCTGTGCTCCATATGCCTCTAAGGATTATCTTGTGCAGAACGGTATCACTTTCTGTACAAAAACAATCCTGCCTGTAATCTTTGCACAATAGACAGACACCTTTGTACCATGGTGAAAAGCTGCCTGTGTTAAAGGCAAACAGTGCACCAGCGCAGGAAGACAGAAGAAATTCTCCATATCACCATTACCTGAATTAATAATAAATGTTCCACTAAGTTTATTATTCATATAATGTTAGTAAAATCAAAAGGTCTTGGCACGCGATAGCCCTAAAAAGGGTAACTAAAAACATGCTTTGAAAAAAATAGGCACACCATTATGGAGAGTTTGAAGTATGAAATATGAATGTATTGAAGGAATGACATATAAAAAGGGAAAAAGCAAACTGAAAGTCTATTATGACAAATCCCACATAAACAGGGACTGTCCAGAACGACATATAGAAGGGCCACCCCTTTAACCTTGTTAAAAACCTGCATGCAATTTTAACTCCAGTATAGTAGCTAAACAGAAAACATATGTTTTGGCTTGCAATCTAAAACATAACTTTTTGCTGGGATTCACTCCAAACCAGGCATTAAAACGTATTTATATAATAGACATAGAACACTAAGCAAAATGTCTACTTGTAACAATTTAAGGCGAAAAAAAACAATTAGTTGTTATTGAAAGAAAATACGTGGAGTTTTTTTAACCTAATTTCCTCAGGCTCAAATTAGGACCACATAAGAATATTTTAAGAAATGTAGTTAGAAAGCAATCAGGACAGGATTGTCAAAAGATGAGAACGTTTAAAATTTGGAATTGAGAAGAAGGACTATGAATCTTTTTTTTAAAAACGTATTAAAAACAAAACATTTCAATCCATTCACCCCGGCGTTACTGCACAGAAAAACGCGAATACTGTTCCTTTAGCCAGATAGTTTAGAACAAGCATTGACAATGCCAATGGTGTTGGGTTTTGCTTATTGAAAATCTCTTTGGAAGGCGGAGTACCGCTCAGCTTTAGTGAGAGCAGTGTAGGGTCCTGTGGATATAGGGTACTGAGGTAGTGCAGGATCACAATGTATCTATGGCCCAAGGATCTGGGGGTCCAGGAAGCAGGGGCACATGGTCCATAGGGTGCAGAGTCAAGGGGTAGGTCAGGGGGTAAGAGAGCAGTACTCAGTCATTGGGGTAAAGCGCAGCGCACGGTCAAAGGGGTGGGAAGCAATGCAGGGTTCCCTGGGGAACAGTATAAGTAGAAGCAGGACAGGGTCCAGTGAGGGAGCAGCGCAAGATCCAGGGGAGGAGCATCAGTGTTGTCATCAATGATGCAATTTGAGATGTCATCAGTAATGTCAAAAATGACATCATAGAACATGTCATAAGCGATGTAATATGTGAGGTCATAAGCAATACGGCTTGGTGAGGGTGTCACGTGCCCCCTTCTCTTAAATATACTGGCCCCGGGAGATGGGGTTCCTGTGGCTTTAAATGACTCTGGGAGGGGGGCTAAATGCCCCTTCCCCTTGAATATACCCAACACCAGGAGATGGGACTGTGAATGGGCTGGGTAGGGGGGATCTACTGACACCCTACTAACGGGTCAAGGTCAGAAGTTTTGATTCGGTGACATTGATGTTAAAGCTGTGCTAACTGTGCAGACCTGTTTTAATTATATTGAGAAATACAGGCTGTCTACAAAATATGTAATTTGTGGTACGCTCCTTGTGTATTTCTATCACCTTCTCCTGAGCACAAAGCATGTTTTTTGCACCCCACTGTCACTTATGCACATGAAAATTGCTTTTGGAATGCCTTTTTTATTGTGAGTGGCTGCTTAATTATCATACTAGGGACCACTGTTCCTTTAAAACATTGATTTTAAAACCTGACCTCTTCAAAGAGATATAAGTAGTTGTGTATTTTAGAAAGAGATGTAATAGGGTCAGGAGGACGTCAACTGCATAAAATATGATCTTATGCTCCTCTCAGCTAAGTGTATTCCCTAGCCATCCCTCCATTGTGTATGTGAGTGGCTAGGGGCTCAATACTAAGGGTAAATTGAACAGGGGAAAGTGGACAGTTTTGGTGCATACCTCTCTCCAATTGAAAAGGTTTAGAAATATATCCATTCAGGATGACCCGCGATCTAGGTGCATTGTACCCCACCGTGGCCATTGTTATAAACTTTGGACCCAGCCCCATCACCTCCATAGTATTCTTTAGGGAAGCACCAGTTAATTTGATCAAATACTTTCTCAGCATCGATCGCCGGGATGAATGCTGGGATCTTTTTCTTCTTTGCTTTTTCAATTAGGTGGATGACCGTCTAGGGTTATTATGTGCCTGACGTGCCTTTATGAAGCCTGATTGAAATACATTAATGTCGGAAGGAATGTCTCTAGTTATTGGGCCAGGAAGTTTGTGTACATTTTTGCATCAAGTTCAAGAGGACTGTTGTCCCTGGTCTTTTCCCTGTCCTTTTGACACCCTTGCACCCTTGAAATTGCATGCGCAATTGGCGAGTACCTATTGGATACTCGCAAATTGTGCATGCAATTTCCCATTCCTTCCTATGGGCCTATAGGCCCAAGGAAGGAATGGGAAGGCATTACTTAATTGCGACCCGCGATTTGCGAGTCGCAATTAAGGAATGTTTGGAATCGTTAATTTTATAGCAATTCCTACATGCATAGGCTTTTGCAATTCCTTAATTGTGATTCCTTAATAATCGCAATTAAGGAATCGCAAAAGCCTACATTGATGCATGTGCCCCATCATGTTTGACATGAAAATTCCACTTTCCACAACTAGGCCTGAAGCTTCCTGGGAGCCTCACATAGAGAAGAACAGAGATACACCTAGGCAGACCATGATGCTGGAGTAGCCTTGGGAAGCTGAAAAATCTGAGAAGGCCTATCCCATCATCATTGCAAAGGAAGTGGCAGGGTGCCAACCTGGAATGTTTGCAGCATTGTGGTTTATGAAGGTCCTACAGGTAATCAGCTTTCTCCTGGGCAGCCCGCCCCATCCATCCCTACACAGGAGTAGCATGCTCATCACCCACATCCAGCCCCACCTCCCACTCTATTACTGGGCTCTCTACAGCCACAGCAAATGGCAAGCAACTCTCAAAGCACAGCACCAATGACATAGTGAACTTGTTCTGCCCTCTCCTTCCTGGCCATACTCTACTCAGGGTGCCACAACCCCAGAAGGCCTGCTGACCAGCCTGCATTACTTCACCACTGTGAGCCAATCCCCTGTCATACAAGCTGTACTTTTCTCTCTACTTTAAATCTAAGAGGACAGTGGTCATTGCCCATTACCCCCAAAGTTTGTCCGAGCTGCTTGGCAGGAGGCCCAACTTCTGGCCCAGAGTAGTGCAGTGTCGGTCTTTGAGGGAATCTTCTGCCGTTTTATTTTCGTTTTATTTTTTTTAGGAGTTTTATATATTGCGAACTTGACCTGAAGGTATCCGAGCGCTTTACAGGAGCATCAGTTGCATTACATAACGACACATTATTTTTGTTAGGCACGGAGATATTAAGTGATTTGCCCAGAATCACAGGATGTTGAGCGTCTTTGCAGAGACTTAAACCCAGTTCCCCAGATTTAAGGTCGGCCTCCCTAGCTGGTAGGCCACATCCTCACCCCAGTTCTATACAGCTGTACAGCACATGGATCCTAATTATAGGCCCAGCATCCTCTCTGTGGCAGAATAAGAGAAAGGCCAACAAGTGCACCAGAAGAGGTGTAAAACAAGGTCAACGAGCATGGAAATGAAATTCTAAAGCAAGTGTACCCGAAATAAAAACTTTAAAATGTCACAAAATTAACCGCTGTTAACGGGTAACAAAGTTCTTTGTCTTCAAACAATTGTACTTTCTCCTCCTTAGTACTGATGCAGCCAGAATTAATTTGTATACTAAAGGAAAGATCCATGTTTTTTAGAACAATGGGCAGCATGTCTTTCCATGGCAGAATGTTTTTTGTTGACTCAAGCGGTGCTCAATTAGAAATATAATGAGTGCCGTGCAAAAAGCACTGCTCAGAAGCCCACGTCGGTGCTAATAAATGATAGTGTACTGATTACCAAGGCTGCATAGTCCTGAATACACCTCAGCCTTCTTTAATCCAAGTGGCGCCTCCTCCGCTAAGGCAGAGGAGGTATAATAAAAAATAAAATGATAACTCAGTTATTATGATTTAGTTTTCCCTTTTTCGTGCACGGCAGCTTTGCGAGGTTGGGCGGGGCTGACAGAGCAGCCGAGGAGTGGTTTGACCCCACTCTTAAGTGCACATGACTGTTTGGCCAAACCTCTCAGGCTGACCATAACAGTCATGCGCACTATCCCTCTTCTCTACCCAGGCCGCATTACAACCTGGGTGGAGAACATGCCCCGGCCCCCATACCCCATCTGAGCGCCAATCCACAGCGCTCAGACTAATCACAATTCTGCATTGCAGTGTTGTGTTTGGCTCAGGGAAGCCTGAGTGCTTCCTGGCTGCTTCCTGCTCCTGCCGGCAGGAGGAAGAGAGGCGCAACAAGGAGGAGCAGCAAGGAGGACGCGGCAAGCAGGCAAGTTTAATTACATTTATTAATTAACCTCACCCCCACCTCCCCACACACCACCCCTGCCCCTCCGCCTCCATTCGGTACCAGCCACCGCTGTTCAATGCGCTACCAGACACCCTTGCCTCTTTTTCTCACTTTTTCAGGTTCCACCTTTTTCCCTTGATTATGGTATTTCCGCCCTTTTCTTTCTCCTTTTTTCCATTTGTGTGATTTTTTCCTCTCTTGTTCTCAGGAAATGTCTGATGAGGGGAAAAAAAGTTCTGCTCCCCAAAAATGAGTGTCAGTGGCCCCACCAGCCACCAACAGCTTAAATGAAGACCTGCAGTGGTGTAGCAAGGTCAGGTGGTACCCGGTGTGGAAAATTTCGTGTCACCCCCCCCAAGTTGAAATTATTAAAAGAAGGAAAAATAAGATACTTGAAGCTTTGCCTTTCTGTTTTATTCTTTGCTGCGCACCACTCGTTTTAAATAATATATATTTTTTTAAAGTGTTGTGAGCCTCAAAATTTCTTTTTTATTTTAAAAACACATATTTTTGCCATTTTGTCACCCCCCTCAGTGATTACACCCGGGGCGGCCCACACCCACCGCACCCACCCTTCCTATGCTGCTGACTGGCCATCCAGCTCCTTTCTTCTTAGGGCTCCAGCTAGTTGTGTATCCTTTCAGAAAACATTGTTCCTAGTGCTGCCTGCATAACTCTGCTCAGGATTGCAATGAGCTACTGAAAGATGAACCAAGGTCAAGACCGGACTAGCCGTAGCAGGCACATGGCGTTTCCCCGGTGGGCCGGATGGATGGAGCCGGCTTTGGACCAGTGGGGGCTGTTTTTGTTCATGGGGGGCAGATTTGCAGTAGTGCTGCAAAATCAGTCCCTTGTAACAAAAGCACAGCACCAGTGTAACCCCCCCCCCCCACCCACCCCCACGGCTGGTCAGGCGTAATTTCCCAGGCTGGTTTGAGATCCCAGTCCGGCCCTGATCAAGTTACCCGGGTCCAGTCATTCTACTGATGACTAATTTTAGCACTGGTTCGTGCATTTCTCAGTTTTTGTATATAGTATATCTAGTGCAATCACTAAAACTTGAATTTGTTTTTACCATGAAACAAATTGTATTTGAGATAAGGTACATAAATATTGTAAAATGTGACAATTTGGGTATTTAATAAATAGTTCTCTGTATTCAGCAAATCTTGTTCAAATTTTATTAAATTATTCTCACTGTTGAGCAAACACATTTCGGTATATAAAGCTATGTGGCAACAGTATTTTCATTGTAGCATAATAATTTTCATTACTGAATATAATATCACTAACTCCAAATGTGATATCGAAATTTCTTTTCGTGATGCATATATTGCATTCTAACATAATATGTAAAAATATAACTCTCTGGTTGATGTATGTGCTTCGATGTGTGAGACAGGCTGCTCATTATATGACTTAATAGGCTTAATAATTAAAAATGCATTCTCCAAACTGAATGAAGGCCACAAACCCCCTCATATCCTGAACAATAACAGTGTCTTATAAAGCACATTTGCTTCTCTAACAATCATTTTCCAGAGTGGTTGGTGTTTGGTTGGTTGGTGGTGCATGCACAGGAAGTGAATTCATGCAGAATGTCACCCATTTCCGTCACGGAGTAAGTTCATGGGGCTGAGATTGAAATGTGTGAAACCCACAGGCAGCGGTCAGCCCACAGCTGACAGCAGTCCCAGCAGTGACCAAGCAGGCAATGGTTGAGGGAGACTGTCAAATACTGCAGAAAAGTTTCCATTTATGCCTGTCAGGTTTCCACAAAAGGATAGCTGTAAATGTTTTTATTACTATGTAATTGTACGCCAAATGTTTTTATTACTGTGTAATTGTACGCCACAACTTCATACAATTACGCTGTAGTAAACCCCTGTCAAGGGAGGTGAGGTAGTGAAGATGTTGTTTGCCTTAAAGGAAAAAGGGATGCATTTCAGAAATGCAAATGAAAAGTTTTCTTTACTTTTTTTTCCCGAGTGGGCCATTGCCTGCTCTGAAAAAATGTTGTAGCCCCAATTCACAAAGGGGAGGGGGTGCCTTGGGGACTCTTTCCTGTTTGTGAATGGCTTTTGGTGGTAATCTGCAAATGTATTCCAACTACATTCCGAGTTGCAAAACATTCATACATACCAGTGGCACTCGCTGTTAGGAAGGGACGCCTTTTGCAAGCCCCTTCCTAATAGCAACTTGCAAACCCTATTTTGCTAGTCAGTAATAGGTTACTGACTCGCAAAATACGGTTGGTACATAGGAAAATGCGATGGGCCGTTTGCGACTGGTAAAATGCATCAATAATCTGGCCCTCTGTTTGCTGCAGATTTTGCAGGTGCAAAAACCTTTGTGACATCTGGCCCCAAATCTTGCTTGAAACTAGGATATTCCACTTCAGACCACCTGGAGGAAAAAAATCACTTAAAATCACTTAAAACACTTTCTTATCATTTATCAACTGTGCTGTTAAGATGTGTTCACAAATTCAAAATAAAAACAGCTCTTCATTGTCCTTTTCCCACGCATCTCCAAGGCTGATTTGCTGAATTCCAAAATCTCCTCACTGACATCACAGAAAAACCTGTCCTCAGCAGGCCAACCGTGGAAAACACTGCTCCTGGCTGGGGGCTGACGTGCTTATACGCCTGGGAAAGATGCCATAAAATGATGAGTCTGTGGAAAAGAACACAACATCTAAAATCCTCAGCTCGGCCCTGTGCTTCTGGTTTCATAACATTTATGAATTGAAAGCAAGGTTCAAATCATACAGCAAGTGTATCCAAGCTGGCTTCATCGCTGTGATGTACACAGCAAAGGGAAAACAGCTACTGCTGTAGCCTTCCCAAGCATTGACCCTGGATTGTGTACTCAGCTCGCCTGATTGGCTAGATGTCTGTTTTCCAGTTCAGGTCTATTCCTATGTAATTGTTTTGTGTTTTATAGCGCTCGCTCACTCACTGCAAGGCATTTCTGTGCTTCACAGAGAAGCAACAACACAGAGACAAACCATGACAACTGTAGCAGGGATGGGTTAGCGAGATAGCAGTTCACGCTCATGTTGGTAGTGAGTAGTGAGAGTGGTTTGATGGATGCCAGGGATGCAATATCTGTAACTGAAAAAGATCAAGAACATCTGGAGTAATGAGAATATGACAATTTGGGATGCGTTGCAACATTTAGATTAGGCGTGGGTTGGTTCACTCTGGTGTAGAATGAAGCAGTGAGGTTTCAGTTGTTTGCTAAGGTCCCAAATTGTGAAAATGGGCAAAGCATTCTTGAGACCAGTTAATGTACATCAAGGGGTCTCTCAAGGCTCGATTCTCTACCCAAACCTCTTTAACCTGGACCTAGAACCACCATGTATGATTCTCAGAAACGCTGGGATTCTCTTCCACCTCTATGCTGACAACACTCAAATATGTATGAAAATCACTTTCACTGAAGACCTTGCCCTCCTTTCAATCACGCTCCTAAAGATTCAGACCTAGATGTCTAACCATCACCTAAACCTCAACCCAACTAAAACAGAATTTCTTTTGATCTCTCCTCCAAAAGCAAAATCCCCAGTACATGAATGGATGGCCAACTTTCTCTGTACTGGATGGCTGCCCTGCCATTGTCCAGAGTGCTAGATCCCTTGGTATCACCCTTGACAATCATCTTAATAGACACAGCCATGGCCAAAAGCACACAACACCAACTCAGGCCGCAATGGGGCGTCAGACAACTGATCCCGGAACAAGACCTCAAAACAGTGGTGTAGTCTCTCGTCCTCTCCAGACTAGACAATTGAATCGCTCATTTCTCAGGCATTCCCAAAGTTCACCTAGGCCCACTGAGAGCAACTCTCCATGCAGCAGCGAACTTCGTACTAGATATCAGAAATGTGACCACATTTCCCCGGCCCTGCTAACCCTGCCAACCCTTCCCATTGAAGCTTGGGCCCAATTCAAGACAGCCTTCATTACCCACAGAGCTCTGCACTCCTCTTCACCCTCTATCTAAGTAATAAACTGAAAATCTCCAGATCAAATAGGGGTTGCCCATCATTTCAGTCAACCCTTGACCATATCTAAGTACTCTATCCAGGAGATGAACTAACTTCATTTTATTTCCCCATCATTTTCATCAGTGCTTGAACCATGTACGTCCCTGTCCAACGGCTGCTTTTTTCCCGGTAGGAAGCTACCAATGCAATACGTCTGAATGTAATTATTGTAACAGTAACTTGCTGCACCCCTGTATCATGCAACTGTTGTAAAGTGCTCTGATACCTTCGGGACATGTCCGCACTACATAAAAGTGCAATTGCAAAACATAAATGCCAAAAGGGTAGTTACAGTTCATAGCTGTTCAGGGAGAGTTACAAAAAGGTTCTGCGATGGCCCAATAGGTTTTTAGGTCTGGCTTGGCAGCTCAGCCACTTGCCTTATCTATTCTTGCTTATTTTTAAAAATATTCTTAAATTGGGTTTTGGCTCCGCCCAGGGAAGTACTTACCTCTCACCTCATTTTATTGTCTGTTTAGTTGATCATTCCACCCACATGAAATTCTAACAGTGCAATACATATAGAATGATTTCATAGCTCCAATGTATACTCTATCATGGCACATGAAATGAGTTATCTCATACATACAATGTATATAGCTGAGTTTACCAAACTGTAGGTCTCGATCCACTAGTGGTTCCTGACCTCATTTTTGGTGGCTGACAAAAGTCAGAGCACTAAATTAAAGATCCCTTTAAAGCCTGTGTGTATTTTGTCACATTTGCCAATGATTCAAAGACGGAGGTCAAATGTCAGACTGCTTTAATCTTTTATCATGGGGAGTGGTGTTTACTTTTATTTCTCTTACTGTAAAGTGATAGTAGTTTTTAAAGCGAATTATTTGACAATGTAGGATGTTATTTTTTGCATTACACAACAAAGTGTACATACCTGTAAAGGAACCGTGTGCATCCAGCAGTAAACAAAGCCAAACTGAAGCACGTTTTTGCAGTTCTGAAGTGTACTGAAAACAGATTTTAATAAGATCAAAATGAAACCCGATTTCCAGACATTATCATTCGTGTGCTATATAGTTTTATCAATAAAAATGTAGGTCTGTGCAAATTTAGTGGCAAGTTCAATGGAGAATGTGCTCCCCCTAAATGAAAATTCACTACCATTCGATGGTTTAGTTACATTCAAAAAGTGCCTGCCTCTTGTCTATTAAAAGTAGGTGGGCCATGAATGTTTTTGTTCTAAAAAGTGGGTTGTGGTTCTAAAACGTTTGGGAACCACTGGTATAGAGATAGCAATCATTTTTGTTTTGTTTTTTCACTGTAGCAGTTTTTTTTAAAATGTTTTAATCACTGTCTAGCTCCCCATTGTTACTTTCTTTCGGTGCTCTCTGTGCCTTTTCTATTGACTTTTCATTTATGTGTATTTTACATTATAACTTCCCATGTATAAATACTCCTGTTGTGCTCTTCACCTGTTTCGCCGGTTTCTTATCCGTTGTAATTCGTCCTACGTTTTCCGGTTTAAAAAATATTTGCCAAAGCCAATAGGTCTGACTTTCATAGTCTAACGCATGCAAATACAAGCAGGCACAAATGCTTTTTGTGTGTGTTAGAACATCAAAGCCAGATATATTGGGTTTCCAAAGCTTTTTTTAATGTCTCCATGGTTTTTTTTTATATTTATCTATGTGCAATTGTATAGGGTCGCTAGAGGGGGCAAACAAGTATTCCAGAAGCTTTATTTACAAGTAACAAGACTCTCCATGGCATGTCTGGAACCTCTACATGTTTTCTGAGGGTCTAAGCAGATACTGCAAATGCATACATGGATTTAGTATAAAAACAAAAAAAGCAAACAATCATTCAACCAAAATATTAAAGGCTGCATTGTAAAACAACCAATGTGCATGATACCATTTCACACAATGTGCGACACTCCATGAGGCATGAGAGGCATGATATTACAATAACAATATAAATTACAGTCCCCCAAAAGAACACCATACTAGAGTGCCATTGCCGAAGGATCATAAGAATGCATTCCTGGAAACTGGTTAACTATTTGTGTTACTTGTACATCTTATCTGGGTAGTCTTCTTAACTATCTTTCCAGTAACTAGGTAATGTTCTGTATTCCTTGTCTAAATAAAAATCTTCATCAATAGGTTTTATTTCAAGCTACTTGAAGTAGACTGAGTATCCGGGATCCCTGAGGGTGCTGATTTATGGGGGTGTGCAGTACAATGGGGAGTGTTTAGTCTATGTTGGTCAGATGTGGCCAGGGGCGGCTCCTCCGTTTGAGCGGAGGAGCGCCACCCTACTTAAGAAAAAACCAAAGCCCTAGACATTAAAAATAAAATGGTAATTAATTACCATTTTATTTTTCATCTTCGTCCCGAGCTGCGCATCTGGGTAAGGGTAGGACTGCTGCTAAGTGACAGCAGCCGGGATGAGAGAGGGCTGATATTGCACTCTTTAAAGTGTGCCTGTCTTTTTTTTTTTTTAAACAAATTTTATTGAAAGATCGCATTGAGATCGCAGAGCTCTGTTCCCCAGAGGCAACTGCCAAAGCATTTGACTGTACATAGCGCATTGCAATCCATCATGTCTTTTACATCAAATATAAGTAAGAAAAGAATGCAATTAACCACCCTCACTCCCGCCCCCCCCCAACTCCCTTCCCACCCCGACCCTCCCGGATCTCCCCCCCCCCCGGCACGGTTCCATTCAATGTCAACAGTTTGTGAACACGTATCCACTGACACAGCATGCTCAAGCCTCCAGTACTCGGTCCTGTTCCGGCAGAGGCTGTGTGCCTGTCTTTTTGACCAGCAGTCCTTCTGACCAGCCATCTTTCAACAGCCACCCACCATTCACACTTCAAACATTTCTAACCCAGCTGTCTTTAAAGCCAAATCCTCCAGAGCACTGGGGAGTGATGCCACTCCCATCAATCCTAGCGCTGCTCTCATGCTGGTGACAGCAGCACCAGGACTGGCCAAGGGATTTCCAGCATCCGGTTCCTGTGCCAGCAGAATAAGAGGTTCAGTGCATATATGTCGCCGAGTTTGGTGAGGTTTATTACATTTTTTATATTATTTTACACAGATTAGCACATCAGCCCCCCCATCCCCCAGTGCCCCCGTAGATGTCAGCCACCACTGGATGTGGCCCCTATTATTTGAATGGTTGGACTAGGTCTGATGTGCCAGCAAGTAACACTTTCATAATAGGTAGAAGAGCTAGCCTCATAGGCAATGTATTGCTTACTAATGAAGCATGGTCTCCTGTGCTTGGCATTGTTCTGGAGCAGGGGTCTCCAACCTTTTCTGTGGTGACAGCTAATTCTGCTCAAAGAAAGTCCTGCCGAGCTACTAGCATATTTTATCACTGTAAAATGCTGATGATATGTATTAATATTACACTATGACCACCCTAAGAACGTTTTATCAGTAGTAACCACCCAAACATTCCAGATGAAGGTATCAGCAGAATGCTAGGAAAATGCTTGCAATCAAGTAAAATTCTAATCATCACATGCTGTGTGCCACAAAGGGTACAGCAGTAAGTCTCCCCACCTCAAATTGAATTATCATTCAGCTAGCAACTTTAAATGTGTTTTAGAATTGTAATATTTTGTCTTCATTAGCATATTCGTTTTTAAAAATACACACATTTTTCTATCAAAACCACTTTCCACTTTAAGCAATCAAACTCAATTTTCCAAAAGAAAAACCTTATCAGAAAAAGCATATTTTTTTCTGTAGAAATCAAATCAGTTTTTATTGTTAGAAAATTCAGTCCCTAAACATCAGCTTTTCGTTTCCGTTGAGTACCGCCATGTAAAAATGCCTCTGATGGACAAATTCTGCTTCAAATACCCAGGAATTGGAATCATAGGCCATGCTTGCTCACCATAACACTATTAATGCATCTGTTATGCTAATAATGCCCACCATTAAACCAGGGCTACCACTGTGCCACAGCTGGCTGCCCAAAATATATCAGTTATGGACATTATTATGGGAGAAGCAGTTGCCACTCAGTCAGGAATGGCTAAAAGCAAGTCAGTCAGCAAGTATGTAAATACTAGACTTGTATGCCCAAACTAGTCAAGGATGAAAATATAATGGCAATGGCACAATTATACAATGAACGGGCACAATTGCGTCAGAGATAATACTCTTATGATGGGGATCAGCATACATATTTGGCAGCCCTTGACACTAGGAGTAGCTTTAAGGAACCATCACTGTTTATTAGGGAAGGACACAATGTCACACACCCTCACACAAATGAATGTGATGCTTCTAATTTTCTCTGCCCTGGATGCATACTCTCTTCCCTCATCTCTTTGGTTGATCATGCTCCCAACTAACACATTTTCACTCTAGTTCTTCCAGTCACACGCATTGATGGGTCAGCCCTGGTTACTGCTGCCACTATTCTTTGATGACACACACGGTGTGACTGATAGAGCAGGGTATATAACATGGCCATTCTCCTTCTTGCGTAAATTTAAAGGGGAAAAAGATGGTTCATGTGGCAGACCCATAGACCAACACCGTAGCCTCCACATGCTTCAACACCCATGAATACTTTGCAAGACCTTTAAATGGATCCCCCCCTAATCCAGGAAGACAGTCACCCATGCACTCATCTCCAGCAGGCTGGACTACCGGAATGCCCTCCATGCCGGAATCAACAAATCTCTGCTCCACAAACTCCAGACCGGACAGAACACGGTAGCCAGACTCGTCCTCAGCATCCCACGACAAGACCACATCACCCTGCACCTAGGAGACCTCCACTGGTTCCCCTTTGAGAAAAGAGAGACCTTCAAGCTGCTCACACACACACCTACAAAGCCCTCCACAACACCGGACCCCAATACCTCAACGAAAGAATCTCCTTCTACACCTCCAAAAGATACCTCCGCTCTGCTGACCAGGCCTTGGCCGAAATCACTCGCATCCACAGAGGCAGATTCTTCTCCTACATCACGGCCAAGACCTGGAACGAACACCCCCTCAGCATCAGACAAAGCCCTACACTGAAAGCATTCAGGAAGAGCTTCAAGACCTGGCTTTTCGAATGACCAGAGCTGCAAAATGCCCTCCCCAGCGCTTTGAGACCCTCACAAGGGAGTAGTGCACTCTATAAATCCCTGATTGATTGATTGATTGATTGATAGGCCAACAGAGTGTGTGTTTGAGTGTTATCAAGAGGTCCTGCCATTGGTTTGGCTGTCTGTAACTCTTACGGGTAATGAAACAAGCAGTGCTGCCTTCTTTAATACACACAGAATCCCTGAGATCGGATTGGTTTGGCTTCACCTCTGAGAGCTACTTTGGGGGTGCTGGTGAGCTAACAGTAGCTCCCGAGTTTCTGGTTGGAGACGTCTGGTCTGGAGATACACATGCCTCTATCCAGAGCTGAAATTAGTTCATCTGATATTGGCACGTAAGTAATATGCACACGAGTAAAACTGTACAAGTTTGGCCTACTCCATAATCAAAATCATAAAGATCTAAAGGAAATTTACCATCTTGGTAAGACAAACAACAGTAGTGTTGTAGTGCTTGTTGTACAGATCATTAGTAAAACATAGTATGTTTTTCACTGTCCCTCAACAGACAAAATGTTATCTGCAAGGGGAGCCCACGTGAATGGTATGACAACGAGTGTGCTGGGAAAGAATGAGAACCAAATAGAGCTCTCAGAGTTAGCCATGGAATGCAGAAGGTAAGCAGGGGCTAGTTGTGTAACGATTATAAATTGTTACTGGTGCTTAAAAAGAATCAGGCACAGCAGAGCGTGTGAGCCCATTAACTGCTCAACAAGAACGCAAAAAGTTTCTGGGAAATTATCTCATAATGACCCACCTGCTCAGAATCAGGCCTGTGTGTGTCTCAGAGGGGAATGATTTTACTTTATTGTACTACACTACCTTGGTCTTGCAAGCAAACCAGATAGTCCAGCCCGCATTACAAAAGACCCAAGGAGAAGAAGTCGCATACATGGGACCTCAATTATAGTTTGATGCACAGCCATAAGTCAGTGGTCTGGCCCCAACAAACTGCCTCTATTTACAGTCAGGGAAAGCGCTATGTTTACACCTATGGAGCCCCTGCTGACACCTCTGGTGTAAACCTTTTACATGGGGATATTACTGCCAAAGTGCTGCCAGGAATATCATGCGGAGACCACTGCACGTAGAGCAGGGGTGCAAGCTGTGGGTACAGGATACAAAGCACCTACAACGTATTGCAAGGGGTAGGTGCTGTGCTCTACCCATCAGTCTCCGGGTAAGAATATAAGAACTTCAGATCACTAACAGTATATCGAGATCAAAAATATCGAGGTACAAAAATATTGATGCAAAAATATCATTGTCCAGAATATCCAAGTCCTATCTACATAATGGTAAGTAAAAAAATATTGAGAGAAAAAATATTTTTGTTAAAAATATCATTTTTTTTAATGTTTATTAAAAAATAATGTAAAATAAAGGAAATAATACATATAATAAAAAAAACATAGAATTATTAGAACTTATTAAAAATTATAAGTATTACATTTAGGGCCCGATTCTGATGCGGGTTGGAAAGCTTCCCGAACGAATCGGTTTGGAAATGGTTTCCGACCCACTCGGATCAGGAGAGTCCGACCAACGGAGTACGATGCATCCGGATACTTCCCGATACTATTTGGGTGAACTCCCATTGACTTCAATGGGAGCATATGTTCCTAACCGCATCATAATTGGGCCCTCAGTTGAGAAGACACGTTCCCGATCCGATTTGGAAGGAGCAAATGCTGTTAGGAGGCCTTCCTAACAGCATCAGAATCAGGCCCTAGGTGGGAATGCTTTCCTAACCGCATCAGAATCAGGCCCATAATGTTAAACAAAAATTCAACATACACATATATATAAAATATAATATATATGTACTTAGTAATATTAATAAATAATTATTGTATTAAATTATAAATTGTTAGAAATATATAAAAATTGTAAATGCATATATATACACATTCACCAGTAACACAAAAATAAAAATAATATATATATATAATAAATTAAAAGATTAAAATATTTTTAGTCTTTTTAAAATAAATTTTACACTACATTATCTGAAACAGTAAAGAAAATATTAGATAGCGGAGGGGTAAAAATTACTATTTCCACTCCAGTGAGTGCAACAGTAGGGAAAGTATTGGATAGCATAGGGGTGAAAATTACTATTCCCACTCCAGATAGTGCAACAGTAGGGAAAGTGTTGGATAGCATAGGCATAAAAATTACTATTACCTCTCCAGAGAGTGCAACAGTAGGGAAAGTGTTGGATAGCGGAGGGGTAAAAATTACAATTCCCACTCCACTGCATGCAACAGTATGGAAAGTGTGGATAGCGGAGGGGTAAAATTACTATTCCCACTCCAGTGAGTGCAACAGTAGGGAAAGTGTTGGATAGCGTAGGGGTACAAATTACTATTCCCACTCCAGTGAGTGCAACAGTAGGGAAAGTGTTGGATAAAGTAGAGGCAACAATTAATATTCACACTCCAGAGAGTGCAACAGTAGGGAAAGTGTTGGCTAGCGTAGGGTTTAAAATTACTATTCGCACTTCAGAGAGTGCAACAGTAGGGAAAGTGTTGGATAAAGTAGGGGTAGAAATTATAATTCCCACTCCAGTAAGTGCAACAGTAGGCAAAGTATTGGATAGAATAGGAGTAAAAATTACTATTCCCACTCCAGTGAGTGCAACAGTAGGGAAAGTATTGGATAGCGTAGGGGTAAAAATTACTATTCCCACTCCAGTGAGTGCAACAGTAGGGAAAGTGTTGGATAGCGGAGAGGAATAACTTACAATTCCCACTCCAGTAAAATAATTAAAAATAATTAACAAACAAAAAATGTATATAAATTTTTTTACCTCCCACCGTATTTCCCAGTAAATGACACCACCAATGTTGTAAAACATAACAATATAACCCTAATTAATTATTTATTTAAAATTAACAATGTAAAAACAATGAATATTAATTTAATTCACACAATTAACATTATAAATCAATTTAAAATAAATGTTATAATAAACAAAAATTAAAACAAATATAGAAATTAAATTACTTCCCAGCCTACTCCCCTATCAACACACAACCCACTCACACAAATAACATAATTAATAAATAATTAATATTTATCAATAACCAATTAATAAATAATTAACAATATATTATTTATCACAATTTACAATATAAATTTGTAAATACATAAATATTAAAAATATAAAAATATAAATACATTAATTACTATTACATTACTTCCCACCCTACTCCTCTTTAAACCGACAACATGCTCCTAAAACAATAACATAATTTACATATTTACCAATTAATTATTAATAATTAACAAACAATTATAACTAATTAATAAGAAATTATTTACCACAATTAACAATAAAAAATAATAAATACATAATTACTAATATATTGAAATTATTAAATAATTAATTATAATTAGGGCTCCTGGTTTTTCGTTATAACGGATTTTTACATATAAATACAGACGGAATTTTTTTTTCCTTTGTCTGTACTTGTATGTAAAAACGGCAAAATACTAGTAAATTTTGCCAGGCTGCAGTGCTTCAGCCCCAGAGTTGCCAAGCCCCTGGTCCTTTTGTTGCTGCCCCAGCCCTTGTTTTGAATTCGCCATCTGTTCGGCAAATGTATTTCTGTGGCCTCAGGGGACAGATTAATGGTGCGCAACGCCATTGGGCTCAAAGAGCTTCAGACCCCACCCCCCACCCCCCGACCGCCCACCACGTCATGTGTGTCAGCCCGGCAGCGACAGCTTTCTGGGCTCACACACAGCGGCACCCGAGTACTTCACAGGTCTTTAAAAGACCATTTATTTGCTAACAAGGCTTTGTTGTGTTTTCTCACCCCTTCTTAGCGTCCCTGCAGCTCCGCTCTGCATATTGCTGGGAGAGCCAGCCCCCCCCCCCTGAAATTTCTCATAGCCCACACCCCGAAATTTGGCTCTAGGTGCGCCTCTGTGTCAGGTAGTATGTGTCTGCGCTGCTTAGATTTGAAAGCTAGCTCAGCGCTTCTCGGCAGGACGCAGTGCTGTAATGAGTATCATTCCTTTTCAGTAGCAAACGCCTCTGCATCTGATGACGAGGCTGCACATCATAGAAGAAAAGTACTCTGAGGATCAGATCAGTCGTCTTCAGAGAGCAGTGATGAGTCAGTATCCCAGCTAAGGGAAACCGAAAAGGATGAAATAGACGAACTTGCATAATTGCTTGATACAAAACTAGTTAATGAGGACAAGGATACTGTTGAGAACCAAGCAAGAACATCTTCAATTAAAAATAGAGAGCTAAAAAAGCATGTTCTCAACCCGGAAAGCACAACGTTTTGTAGCGAGTGCATAGGCAAAAGCTTGCTCCCCAAAATAAAAACCGTAAAATTGAAAAGTAGGAAGAAAAATTGGCAGCTGAGATAAAGAGCATACAAAGTGGTGAGGAAACTATTTCCTCTGAAACTGCTGATGAGCCACTACCAGTTTTCGACTTGAGTTCATTTAAACCTATGGGCTTTAAAATGTCTTTCTTAAAGTTCCTTAAAAGAGTCTGCTGTGAGGGAAAAGAAGAAAGGTAAGCGGGATTGCACAGGATTTAAGACAGATTTGAGTTTGAATCTACTTAAATCTAGCCAGGAGGCTGCCAGCCAGGAGGAGGGTAGTGGAGAGGCTGCTAGTGAGGAGGAAGGCAGCAAAGCATTTGCTAGAAAAAAATACATCTCTGGTAGACTGCCACACGTACCCAATTACTGACTGAGGAAACCTTATACAATTTGCCAATACTTCTCAACTTCAGTGTATCGGAACTGTACTGTTTGTTTTAGATGAGAGACTGAACAATTGCATTGAACTGGCATTCAAGCAGCTTCAGGAAATGAGACCTACTGTTGGTCTTAAAAAGGTTGACATGCATTGCGATGATGAAATATTAACAAGTGCACAAAGTTGTTACATTGAGAGAAATTTCGATGTAGCTAACTAAGGTGTTAAACATTGCATACATTTTTGATTTTGACTAGGAAGCCATCAAGCATGCTAGTAATTGAGGCTTTATTTTGTTGGAGTGATTTAACCAGGCAAAGTTATCATGACCTTAGTCATGTAAAGTTGTATTTCTTTTATCCCTCTGGGACGTGAGGAACAGAATCATAGTTTGAGTTTTGTAAATAATTGATAAAATCCTCAAAATATTTCTATCAATGGATTGTCTTTTCTGCAAACTAAGGGCCCCATTAGGATGGCGGGCAGACTTTGTCCTCCCGCCATCCCGACGTAAAACGGGACCGCCCGCCATAAGGGCGGCGGTACCGTGGGGCTATTAGGATGCGCCTGCCACACTGGCTGGAGCATCCCGCATTTTTAACATTGCGTCGGGCGGTGCAGAAAGTACCACCCGCTGCAATGCTAAAAATGCACATTGCGCACTTCAATGCACAACGTGACAGGCACTGTGCACCACGGAAAAGCATGTTTCCACGCACATCCTAATATGGATGGCGGTGTCTAACAGACTCCGCCACCATATGAAACCCTTTCCCGCCCGGTCAACGAGTTGACCAGCCGAAAAGCGGCGGACGGTCTTTCCGTCCGCCGCGATCCCCCCCGCCATAGCATTATGGGGGGGGAATGGGTGGCGGGCGGGAAAGGATGTCGGGTGGATCGCCACCGCCCACACGGTGATGGCGATCTGCCCGACATCCTAATGGGGCCCTAAATCTTTGTTCATTGTCTGTGATTAGTCTATTTCACCAGGTCACTACTCATGTGTAACAATACTCTTTATTTGTAGATACATTTTTTGTATATATTTATTATTGCTGTAAATCAGTAGCAAACAGTTCCTATGGGATAGAGTATATGCATACCTCCGTATTAGACTTCCATTTCGACTAGCACCACCAGATTTCCAACTGAACCCACTTCCCAATGTTTTTGAAGTCCAGTACAACACCTTATGATATATTCTGTAAGGTAGTTCAGCGGGATGAGTGCCTGCTCCATAGATAACCATAGATAACCAGCAGTGCAACAATCTGAATCGAGACAGGGTGAACAGCATTTGTTATTCTTGTGAGGGGACTGTAACGAGCATCATCTGAAAGTACAGCATAATTTATAATATCTATATATTTTTTTTCACAGCACAAAGGAGGCAAAACTATTTCAATATAATCACTAATGCATTATTTTGCTACCCATGTCTGTATTGATCAATGATATACAATGATAATTAGAAGTGTCAACCGGGTCGGCATTTTGAAAAGCACACTATTCTGTTTGCTCCACTTTTTTTTTATTCGTATGATTTGATCACGTTCTCAAATCATTTTTTGCATTCTGCGAACAGCAAGAGACATTTTAATTCAGCCAGTAAGGCAATATGGTAGTGAACAGGTAGCGCTAGGTGAAAGGAATTAAATCATTAATAATAATAATTGTAATGTATACGATGAAACGCGTGTTTAATGTCCATGTCCATGCCTATGTCCTGGCATTTTAATTACTGTTTTTTGTGTCCCTCAGGGCTCTGAGTTTGTTCACTACCTCCTGTAAATTAAGCCCTCGGCCTCGCTCTATAAATGGGCAAATCAGCTCGGTCCCATTAGGAAGCTAATTCATGTGACCTATAGGGCTTATCAGCTATGCATGTTGTGCTTTCGGTTTTATGAGCCCATTTTCTTGTTCTTTGTTTACTGTGAATCATGCTGCTCTGCCCAAGGGCCTCCAATCATGTTACCGAGTAGGATTGTAAGGCCATGGCCATTTTAAATGTCACCTTAAGCTTTATTGTCATAAAACAGTTACAACAAAAAGGTAACAGCATTGTAAATTATGGGCATAATCTATACAGTTACATATTTCACTAGCAATTGGACGCTGGCTCTTGCTGGCAATTTCAATGTTCTGGGTCTGCAACAACTAGTCCTAGATCCAAATCTTGTAGCTGGACGCACACTTAACCCCGTGTCTGTCTGCGGCCTGGTGGTTTGTAGTGTCCCTTTTGCATTGTGATCGGTGTGTGTTGAGTTTGTTGCCATTTAGTTTGTTGTTCCCTCGGATCTTGTGTCCGTGTACAAGCAGTTGCACATGTGTTTTTGGGGACTGAAATAAATTGGGAAAAATACTAGCAGTAGCGTCGTCTTTTGCTTGTGGCAAAAATAAATGCGGATAAATACAGAAAAACTGCCCCAAAAATAAATATGGATAAATACATTCAGAAATGGCAAAAAAATAAATACCATAAAACCGGGAGCCCTAATTATAATTAAATCACTTCCCACCCTATTCCCCTTTAAACCCACAACCCACTCTTTACAAAATAAGACAAGTAACATATTTAAAAAATAATTTATAATAATTAACAACCAAATAATAACTAATTGATAATAAATTAATTACCACAATCAACAATATAAAATATTAAATATATAAATATAAATTAATAACAAATATTAATTAAATAATTATAATTAAATTACTTCCAACCCTATTTCCCCATAAACCAACCACCCGCTACAGAATAAAAACGCAATTTTTATTACAAATAATTAATAATTTCTCAAAATTATTATTTAATGTACTATAATTAAATTACTTTCCACCCTATTCCCCTATAAACTCACAACCCACTACGGAATTAAAACACTAAATTTACTTTAACAAAAAAAAGTTATAACATCTAAAAATGTAATACATATATTAAAAAAAATACAATACTGAACCAAAAATATAGAACACATATATTTCAAAATACATACTAAAATACATAACACGAATATAAACATATTTTTAAGAACGATATTTTTACGAACAATATTACTGACTTCGATATTAACAAAAACTGTATTTCTTACCTTCATGTTGATATTCTGGTCACCAATATTCTTTTTTTTTTCTAAACATTTTTCATTAACGGTCATCGACATACAAACAATCATAGCAGTAAAGCAATAGAAACATAGGTGTGACAGAAAAAGGCAATAATCTTTCACAATGTACACAATAAGGGCAAATCATAGGGAAAGTATGTCATCCAAGGCAACACTCTGTGGGGAGCACAGATGTCCCCGCGATACGAGTTCCAAGGCATCCATATTCGGGACCACTTTTTTGGGCAGCCTCGAGCAACATAAACCGTCTTTTCCCAGAACATACACCAGTCCATGCTTGGCTCCCACGCCTCCAGTGTGGGCGGTGTTGCCACCCCTCAGGCCTAAGCAATGTTTCTTTTTGCTAACATGCACCCTAGAGTGAACGACTGTGTTTGGTGCACATTCAAATCAGTTGGTTCTCATATATTTAGCGAAATGTGCCAAATGTGTCGCCAATAATATTTCTTTATATCAGGGAGGCTGATGCCTCCGTCATACCATTTTAATGTAAGTTTCCTTAGGGCTATACGCGGTATTCCATTCCATTCCACAACAACTCTCTTTGGAGGCGTTCAATTTCTTTAAAATATGCCAAGGGGACAAGGTCGAGTGAATTTTGTAGGACATAGAGGAAGTGAGGGAGGGCCATCATTTTAAAAAGAGCAGCCTTACCCAGGAGGGAAAGAGGGAGAGATTTCCAACTGGCTATGTCTCGTTTTAACCGTAATTATCGTAACGAAGCGCAGAGTCTAAGGAGAGAAAGATCACCAAATATTTTAATCCTGTGGTACTGACCTGGATCGGACAGTTACGAGGTAAGGCTTATAGGCCTCCCTGAAGGGCATATAAGTGGGACTTAGTCCAGTTGATCGTAAATACAGAATACCTCCCAAAAACTGTCAATGTGTCTAGGACTGCAGTTAAGGATTTTTTAGGGTCAGTTAAGTAGAGTAATATATCATTTGCGTAAAGCGAGATGCAGTCCTCCCACTCAGGCGACCAACGCAAACCACAGATAACAGGATCTTGTCGAATCCATGCCGCCAGTGAGGGGGGAAAGCGAGCATTCCTGATGGGTACTCCGGCTCAAGGCAAATGTGTCTGACTTTTTATTATTAACCACAACTTGCGCTAATGGTATTGAGTATAGGAGGCGTATCCACTTGATAAATTCTGGGCCGAACCCCATTTTCCAAAGCACAGTGAAGAGATAGGGCCATTCAGCTGTATCGAACGCCATGGTGGCGTCCATGGATACCAGAATAGCTGGTTCCGGTATCGTGCCTGCCCTACCCAAAACCCCATGAACTCGACACCGGTTCAGTGCCGTATTCCGGTGCGGTATAAAACTGGATTGGTCAGGGTGTACAAGGCTCTGTATGATTTTGACTAGATGGTTAGCCAGTACCCTAGCAAGAATTTTAGGTTCCACATTAAGGAGTGAGATCGGTCAATACGAGTTACAGTCTGTTTTGGATTTGCCCTCCTTATGAATGGTCACAATATTAGCTATTCGTTGATCCATCGGTAGCTCCCCTCTCTCCCTGCTTACCTCAAACATGGCTTTAAAGTTGGTGGACAATTTATCAGGGTTGAGTTTATATAATTCGATGGGAATACCATTAGGGCCAGAGGCCTTCCCTGATTGAGCGATCTGATTGCCTGTGCCACTTCGTCTGCTGTCAAAGAGCTATCTAATAGTTGCTGTTCTGTCAGGGGGAGGGTGGGAAGTGCTATGTCTTACAACAGTTCGGCAGAGTCGAACTCCGAGTAGGCAGCCACCGCCGTATATACTGCAGCAAAGTGATTTGCAATTTCTTGAGGGTCAGTTATGCTGATATTATTAGCGTCTTGGAGAACCGGACCAGTCGACTTGCCCACTCTCGCTTATCAAGCCAAGCTATCAGTTTCCCAGCTTTATCTGCTAGATCGTAGAATCTACTGAGTTTCTCTCTCCCCAGTATTTTAGCTTTTTCTGTGACTAATGCCCTATATTGATCCTGTTTAAGAAGCAACAAATGGAGCAAATCTGGTGTGGTCTGTTTCTCCAGTTCCCTCCCGATATATTTCGCCCTCTATATTAGAGACCTGATGTTGTTGCTCCTTCTTATGACCTAATATTTGGGACAAAGCCTCCCTCCTAAGTACAGTTTTAAAGGCCTCCCAGACCATCAGGAAGGAGTCAACTGTTCCCGCATTGTTACTGAAATAGGTGTCCATTTCTTTTATGAGATCCTGATGGATTTTGGGATTACGGAGATACCAGGGATTGATCGGGACGACTCTGCCCACCTTTACCTGATCTAGGAGTATATTGACCTATAGCCGTGAGTGATCGGAAATCCCCCTAGCTAAGTGTCTAATTTTGTGAATACTCAAGTTTGGGAGCTAGGGACCAAAATATAATCCAATCTGGAAAGGCTATGGAGGGCTCCGGAATGGAAAGTATGTTGTATTTTCTCAGGGTTGTATGTACGCCAGCTATCCACTAACCCCATGGCCTCAAGGAAATCAGGCAGCCATCTAGTAGTCGGCCCCAAGTCACATGGGGGGTGGTGGTCTAATCTAACCGAGCCCACAGAGTTAAAGTCACCTCCCAGTAGTAATAGCCCCTCTGGCAGTGAGAGGAGAGTAGTGCGGAGGTCCTGAAATGTAGTAGTTTGAAGGCCAGGTGGGACATATAGACATTAATGTAATAGTGCGCCCCTCCCAGGACCCAGTGATACCTATATATCGACCCCTGCCGTCAGCCCAAGTGGAATGTATACTGAGGGGGGATGTGGCTTTTAACATGATACCTACCCTTCTCGAACTTGTTGTGTACCCTGCATGATCCACCAGTTTGAATCCCCATCGGCACATCGCTTTACAGGAGTGACCTATCAAATGCATCTCTTGGAGAAGGACGACGTCTGGGGCCTGTTTCCTGATATATTGGAGAACTATACTACGTTTAGCCTTGTCCCCAAGCCTGTTGACATTCCAGCTTATCATTTTGGCACTCTTACCCACTGCGTATGCATCAAGACTGGGGAAAACTTCAGAGCCTCAGTCAAGTGTTTCACATTGTGTGTCGATGTAAAAACCACAACAGAAAACACAATAAAACTAATAACAAACCTCAAAGCCTCAGTCACGCCGGTCACATTGCTTATCAATGTAAAAACTGTTACAAAAAACAAATTCAAATCTCCTTCCCAACAACCCCTCTCCCTGCTTCCTGCCCGGCGGGCTTAAAACTGCCCATACTAAACTGGCAGAGTGCCTATTGCCCAACTACAGTACTAGTCGAAGAAAAGTGGGATGCGTGTTGCCCCAGCCCCCCAACTTAGAAACAAGATATACATCTCTGAGAGGAAAAGGAGTGTCATAGAGTGTACTGGCCTTCGTACCAAATGCGACCCTGTTACCAGTCTCATAATGTTCCATCCGGTCAATCGATAACTCCACCCTGGTCCCTCGCTTCTCTCGTGAAGGTCCGGTATGTCTCGATTTGATCACCAATATTCTTGATGTCGATATTCTGACCCTTCAAGATTTCAAACTCGATATTTTTGTTCTTTGAAAATAAAAATGCAATATTATGTCTGTACAGCAAGAATTTCCTAGCAAAAGGTGGACTTTATCCTTACTAATATTAGAATAAGCTTATGTAAGATAGGTTCCAATCTAGAAAGGGTCTTAAGGTCCTGAAGAAAGACCACAGGTGTTTTATTCTCCAGATCAAGGCTGAACTGTGTTGACCTGGATAGGCATGTCAGGAAGATGTCATAATAGCTACCTCCAAGTTCTTCTGTGTTTTCAACCGTGTATAGGATAGAACTTCAATACCTTTATTTGTAAAGTAACGTAACATATCTTAATACAGTTTAACAGTTATCTCCACTTAACATTCAGTTATAAAAGGCTCCAAGATCTTTGGATAAGCCCACTTAGCACCAAGATGATACTGGTGAAGAAGCAATCCTGCTTATGAAGCGTGCCTCCTAAAGGCGTTGAGGGATGACTTCCTGTTTTGGAAAGAGCTTTCTCCATCAATTCTGCAGTTCAATATGGCATACAAATCTTCTGATAAATCATCACATACACACTTGGGCCCATGGAACACAGCGTGTGTTTCTACTGGTATTGGAAACTGTCTGTCGCCCGTCATATTAGGGCAGGGCGACCGTTACTGATTTTCACTGCCTGTGGTTACTATACAATGCATAGCGGACATGGGCAGGGAAATTGTAGGCTGTCCCACACATTCAGGGAGAAAACTCCCTCTGTGCGGGGCCATTTGTCTTTTTTGTTTTTCTGCCGAAAAAACTTCTGTTTTGGGAGTTTGTTACTCTAATCAAAATAAATTGCCAAGTGGTTTCTTAAAACAGGGTACCTGTTTTTCAAACTTGCAGTGCAGTGAGGATGGCAGCCAAAGAGACAGCTCCCTTCACAGCATAGAGACCCCTGCCACGGAGGCAGGGATCTCAAAACAGGGACACTGTGAACTCCCGCTTTAGCAGCTACCACGGAGGTGGGGTTCTTTATGGGTCTCTTCTGTCTTCAATTCTGCAGGCAAAGGTTCACCATTAATGGGAAGAAACAGGTGTTAATATAAAAGGGAAATATGAATGAAAGGAAGGGAGGGTGAGAGGAAGATAGGATTTAAGAAAGTTAGGAAAAGTGATACAAGAACGAGCAGGTAGGTGAATGAGAGGGTGGATGAATGAGTAGGTTGATGGATAGGTGAACGGAGAAGTGGATGGATGGGTGAAAGGATGGCGGAGAAAATGGAAGTCTGAGAGGGTGATGGATGAACTGATGTCAAAATGGCAGAGTAAATGGAAATCTGAGTGCATGAATGGCAAAAAGAGACAATGGATGAAAGCCTCTATTCAACAGCTGTGTAAATCAAAGGATGAATCAATGGGTGGATGGATGCATGCATAGATGGCAGATCTGTGAATGGATGGAATGGTGAATAATGACTGAATGGATGACATTACATAAAGGTAAAATGATGGTTATCAGAGAGTGGATGGAAGAGTGAAAGGATGAATGCATGGACAGATGTGTGGATGGAAGAGACAAGTAAGTGCTTCTAGGAAGGTTCGAACTCCCTTCATGCACTTGCTTGATACCATCAGAGCTTTTGTTCAAAGTGGGGGGTATTTTAACTTTCTGGCTACTCCCTTGCATGATTATTTTAACCCTGGGTGTAGTTTGCGAAGTAGCGCTAGGCGTAGCTATGCGAAGTGCACTTCGCACTACGCGAGCTACGTGTAGCTACGCGAACTGCGTAGTGCAAAATGCTGTTTGCACTGATTGCACTGTGCCAGATGCTTGTTGCACAGTGCAAGCGGTCGTTTTCTGCAGCTTGAGTAGATTTCTACTCGAGCTGCAGCTTTCTCAATGGGACTGGTAGTTTCTCATCGCGAGCGGTCGTGAGCACATGCGACCACTCGCAATGAGAAACCTCACCTCCCCGCGTTGAGAATCTCACTGGGAGGTTTATTTTCCATGCTCGCGATCGCGAACAAGGAAAATGTCTTACTGGGATTTCACTTTGCTCGCTCGTGGTTGCCAACTTGACGCTGAGGACCGCGAGCAAGCAAAAAATGACCGCTACGCGTGTTTACCATGTGCTACGTGCAATACGCGTAGTGCGAAGTAGCGCAAACTTTGCAAACTACACGAGCGTAGCGTAGTACTTCGCCCAGGGTTAGTTTATTTGCCTAATTTCCCTCGTTGAGGTGAGTAACTTTTTTCCTCTGAGCCAAAAATATGTGCTATTAGGTGTATCTTCAGATATAAATCAAGGTGGAAATGTTGTTGAATGTCGAGCATAAAATCTTGGATGACAACAACGTGCATTTCTGAGGCACTTTCATTGTTGTAATACTTTAAGAATAAAGGGCTAGTTCCTCTTCCCTGGTCCCCAATTATATCCAATGCTCAGTGGTGTAACGAAACTTGAGGGGGCCCCCCTGCAAAGTACATGGAGGTGGCACCCCATTCTCCGCTGCAGTCAAGAGCTCTCAGGCCAGCAACCCGCCATACTGCAGGGGCTCACCCCAGCCATAAAAATAGGATTCTGGTTCCTCCATTGGTCTCATCCACCCTTTCATTGGGCGATTTACATATATCAGTAAATACTGCTGCTGCGCAGTCCAGCACAGTTACATAACACTGCCTCCAGCCAGCCCGCCCACCAAACACATACTTCATCCTCCTACGTGATGACCCACCTTCAAGCGAAGCCCGCTCAGTTAACCACCTCCAAACACAGACCACTGTGCTCGTGCCTGCTACTAACGCATCCATTTACTCTCACCCCTACGAAACCCGCAGTTATGCTTTTCCGGCAGCCTTTAAAACCACCCCTCGGATTTCACTGCGAACCTGTGACCACCGCCGACTGCTCCCCTGTCCACCACTGACAGAAAGACTGATGGCCGGTCCCCATCTAACCACTACCTACCAGAAACGACAGAGCCTTTCAGCTGTTGCCCTCCCCAATGCCACTGTAGTAGTTTAAAACATGTTAAACAATCTCTTCAATGGACCACCCCAAAACAATTCTTCCTGCTACCCTCTACGGCATCAAAGCTGTTCCTGCTACTTTTCATCCTCAGCATGATGCACCCAATAATATTAAATGTACAAAGGGTCCGATTTTTGTTTGCTCACACTAACATTAATTTACACTATGTACCCCGCTAAACCATACCTCCTGTTAAATGCAAACCTGATCCCATGTGTAGCACTAGTCAGCATGTACCCCAAGGACAAACACCAGAGAGAATGCAGAATTCACATAATTAAACCTATAGTGACAACGTAGCATTTCTCCACCCACTGTCAACCCAGCGAAGTCTGCAACCGCAGAGTAGCCCTCAATACCGGCAACATCTAAAGCACATTTCCACTTCCTTTCGCTGGTAGCTCCTGATACATAAACCTATGACTTCTAGGCGGCATCTACCACAGACACAGCATTCTTTGTCTCCGTAAAACTAACTGAATGCTGTCTGTGAACGCTTCTCTTGCCCCTTCCTTACTAATAACTAATGGAGGATAATGAAAAATATATATAGTATTTTCTTATGCAAATAGCGTATCAAGCACTTGCTGCCCGCAGTCCTCACCAGATCCACACATATAAATATTCTGCTATTGCATATTCCTGTCAAACCTATTATTATCTGAATATGTTTTTATCCCTTCCATGAACTCAGGAAAGCAATACCTTGCATGAAAACAAGACCCTTTAAAACCTTTGCTACTTATACAGACTCGCAAAGTACTTACTTGTTTTACTAACTGTGTTGTAAAGCAAACAGGTAACTAATTCTAGAATTGGAAGTTAATGCCCGGACGTAGGATGATTTTTTGCATGTCTGCCAGACACTTGTTCTGCCCTACATGAGCGCACAATGCAACAATACAATTTAGTGTAACAAATTGTTCAGAAATGTACCGGAAGGTAAAGAAACAGCCCATATTATTTTTACAAAGACAAATAGACAAACGTCCACTTTATACCCCATGACACAAAAGCCTTAGCGTGCACAGCTTGTCCAAAATTAAATCCACACCACCTAATTCAGCCATGCCAAGTACAACGCATCTGACGTTAGACTAACGCATTTCAGCGTGGTGATCCGCATCACCGCACTGAAATGCAAAATCGCGCATAACAGGCATCGCTCCTCCAC
This sequence comes from Lissotriton helveticus, assembly GCF_964261635.1. Lineage (NCBI taxonomy): Eukaryota > Metazoa > Chordata > Amphibia > Caudata > Salamandridae > Lissotriton > Lissotriton helveticus. Next base: position 408,452,298 of record NC_136063.1, on the reverse strand, counting down.
AGGTACCAGTGCTGCTAATCAATGCTGGTGTAGTATTATTTCTGTGTGGCCACCGTCTGTTTTCTGGTGTTTCCCCTGTCTCTTAAAACCTATGCAGTAAATTTCTTTATGCAGTACAGCTGCCTGTGTGGTAGTCCTGTAATTAATGTTCCTTTTCTAAGCCCACAACAATTTGCCGTATTTCCGTAGTATGTCCATAAAGTCAGGTCTTACGAGGATTTGTTGCAGGCGTGCACTATGCACCGGCAGCCCTACGATGTCAGCCGTTTCGAGTGCGACATATGCAAGGACTGGTTCCTGAAGGGAGCTAGGTGCTTGAGAAGGGCACCGGAGCTCTGGAGTGGGTGATGTGACCTGAGATAACCTGCAGGGAGCGATGTGCAAAAGCGGCCGCTCTACATGGAGGAGCCAGGATCCAAGATTCCAACACGATGACACCACAGTGCTGAAGTGCCCAATTTCATTGCTGTTTTGTTGTTGGGGGAACAGAAATAATGAAGAGTGAGTATTAAAGGAATAACATGCAGGAGTCTGTTTCCAGGCTGATTCCGACTTGTTTTCTTTGAAACTTTCACATGGCAGTAATAGCTACTTTCAGCAGCAGACATGCCAAAATGAAAAACAAAAAATGTTAATTGTGAAGGTCCCGTAACTCCTATTACCTAGGTGTATTGGTAACTCTTACCTGTGTCAGAGTGTTGATTTTTTCAGACGCAAGATAAATACATAGCTGCACTGGGGTATTACATTGAGTAATTGCTAAATGAGTGACAACGGTTTCCGAAAGCGTTACTGTACCCAGGTGACATTGTATTGATACCCTCCCCTTACTGCCATGAATTATTGCTCCTCAGAGGGTTAGTGCCTCCAGTCATCTCTCGTAGTTCCACCTGTTACTGTGGTCAGTTACCTCGCAGCCATCCAATGCTTGTTGGCCCTCCCACAGTCCTCAATGCTCCTCTTTTGACTAGAGACCATCAAGAGGCATTGTCTGACAGTCTACTATATTGCCTCATCCAGTCTCTCAAGTTCGGGCCTCTGCCTGCTGGTCGCAGGCCGGTGAGGCCCAATTTACACACAAACAGAAGAGGCTTCAGGTCCCCCTCTGTCCAACAGGTGTTGTATTAATGCACCCACAGACCTTGCTTGCTCTGCAGATTAGCTGATTGCACCGAGGGTCTAGGTGCCTATCGTGGTGCAGGGAGCTGTGGCCTAACTCTATTCTGGGAGCATAGAGGCACCACTGCACATACTGCTTCAGGCTCGGATCTCCCCTCCTCTCACACTCCTGGCTAAATGGACGAAACACTTCAGTCCAGGGCAGTCTAGACCACATAGTCTTAAAACATGTTAGATCCCAGTTGCACCCTACCTCAGACAGAAGATCACTGAGGAGGAACTAGATGGTAGGTCACTGGGTCTAACTGTGATTTTAGCATTCCAGAAATTGACTGATTACTCATAGATGAAAGCAGCTCTTTTTGGAAGGTTTAATCTGACCACAGATTAGCATTTAAAAAAAACTTTTCAGAATGACTACGCAGAGTAACCAGACATTATGGGAGGTCTGATTTGACCTTGAATGAACTGCCATTTTTAAAATGCTGGAGTAAGTGTAACCTGGGGCAGGTAACCCTCTGATTACTGCAGAGAACATCCTATGCTTTTATTTTGATTAGTTACATTAACATGTGGCTGATGGGAAATTGCTTGGCGCTTGCAAGTTTGCAAAGACACCTGGCAGGCTGGTCTTCATGAGGGTCCCGAGAAATACACTTCCATTAGAGCACATTTTCACACTGATTCACTCATAGATGCCAAGGTTTCAGATTGGTAAGTGTGACATTTTCATAATTTAACTGTAACAATGGGTGACAATCATACAGTCTGACTCTGCTCAGTTTTCAGTAGCACACTTTAGTTTAGTGACTTTCTTAGAGTTTCTAGTTGCTCAAATGGGCATAATTTCTAATATTTATATGTATCCCTCCTCTTCATTGCTTGATTTAACTCACGAGAAAGTGTCTCTCATAGTCGTTGAAATGTCACTCATAGTTACACTGAAATTATGAAAATGTCACATATCACAATCTGAAAACTTGGCAGCTATGCTAAATCTACCACACACAGCACATTTGAACATCTCATAATTCCATGCCACACAATTCAACTCTAAATAATTTAACCCTACAACATTCCATACCACATAATTACAATCCTAAAAATTAAAACACAAATATTTTCACTTCACTCCATACCACATAATTCTACATCACATAATAACATTTCACACAACTTAATACCACTCCAAACCACGTAATTACACTCCACACAACACAATTCAACTACACATAATTCCACTTCAACCTATATAATTATACTTCACACAACATATTTACACTCCACTCCAAAACACATAATTACCCTCCACAAAAAACAACTCTGTAACGTGCTGCATAATTCCACTCCACACAATTATACACCACACCATGCCACATAATTCCACACGTGACACAATTACACTATTCATCCCCATACAATTCATCACACAACATAATTACACTCCACATAATACCACTCAGCACAACATAACTTACCTCCACATAATTATGCTCTACTCCATAATGCATAAATACACTCCACATAAATGCAGTCTGTGCCACAAGGTAACATTCCACATAGAAATGGGGGCAAAATTTAATTTAAAGCCCTATCAACACCACCATTAAATTAACCAGAAATTACAACGTAAAAGAATATAAATAACCTCGAAGCGGCGCGCCTGACTTTAAAATGGCGGCCGCTTAAGACATCTCGACTAGATACATATACACTGCTTAAAAATACTACAAAATGGCAAACAGCCGGAGGCAGATACAACAGAAAAAGGACTAACCAACTAATAGAAAGAGAGAAAGGAGCCCATTTCCAATTTCCTAAATAGAAGATGGAAAGTGAAAGAGGACAAACACTATGAAGTGAAAGAGAGAAGGTACTCAACCTTTAGAAAGTCGACCAAAACGGCGGACATCTTGGAAAATACACTTCGTTCACCAGAGGATAATAAATAAATAAGAACAGCTAAGCAAGTACAATGATATGAACATGTTCTAGTGGAACATAGAATCTACAACTACTAAAGATAACTCCTATTGCTTTATTATTAATATAAGTTAGATAATTTACTTTATTATTCAAAGATAAGAGAATTTTAGTATCCTATAACGTATCCAGTTTTTCTCAAGATGGATGACAATCACCTGGAACGGATAGGCAAGAACGCCTACAACATATTATACCCTTCCACTCTCTCCAAAAATGCAGCCAAAAAATTTAAGCATAACCTCTTAAGAAGAAACCCTGACACTTTGATTGCCGACACTTCTTTTTGTCTGGTTAAAGGGGTCATCCTGAAAGATATGATTTTCTTCACCAGAAGAAGAGCAAAATGGCGAAATACCTTTACAAACATGCTATACATTAAAACCACTACCAACATCCCACATGGAACAAAATTCATGACTAAGGCTTCACATATACTCAAAGCTGACATTTGCTTAACTATCTTTAAGAATGGTATAATATTGATCCAAGGCTCTAATGACGACCTAGGAAAGCTCGACAACTTCTTCGATATTCTAAAGAGAAATGTGGAGAATTTGAACTCACTCCAACACCAGAGTAGATCAGATCACAACCTCGTCCTACCGGACACTTCCTCCACAAGCAGCACAATAACCAGAGACCTCCAGGAACAGGATCAAGCCACACCTAGAGAAGACGCAAGACATGTTCAACAACAGAATCGGACAACGGACAACTCCGTCTCAGCTAACAATAACCCTATAAGTAATAGCCCAACCAATCTCGACCAGGAAAAAAGAAACACTTGGCTGGTACAAGTCCAGAATACACCAACGGACAACTCAAGTTCAGCTGACACCAACTCTATAAACGTCACTCCAACCAGAGTAGAACAGGAAATTGCTCAAACCAACGGCCCAACGAATATCCTTCCGGATCCAAACCTTCAATCTAAAGCCATGGATGAAATGGAAAACTCATCAATCGAGGTCAATTCAAAGAGAACACACATATTAACTAATAACAGTTACAACTATGGCTCAACATAACATGATAGAAAGAATAACCCCAAATCCAATGAGGAAGATAATATTCGACTGAAGGGATACATCAAAAAACCAAAGAGACCGTGCTCCAAACTGAAACACAGGAACAGAAATATTGAAATTGGAAAACTACGGAAGATTATTCTTAATATGGCACCCAAAGTCATGAGAATTATCCAGGAGACCCAAACACAAATAGCAGAGGCTATCCAAAACTCGAAGATAGGGATAGAAAAACTCTATGATATTTCTATGAACACGCAGAAGGAAATAAAACTTATCAGAGAATCAATAAATACATCCATAAAGGAAAACAATATGAGATCTCTACCTTTAACAGACAGACAAAACAGACCAGATAGGAATAACAACATACTAACAGAAGGAGAGATAACAGCACTACTACAGGAATACGAAACTTTAGACCCAATGAGAACACAGGAAATCAAAAGAGTAACGATAGACACTAACAGAACAGCTACGAGAAAGGAAAGGAAGTTAAACCTCAACAATCTTCAACAAATCCAAATAACCACGGAACCGGTAAATATAACCTCAACCAGAGCGGAGAAATCTCTAAAATGTCTGTTAATCAACTATCGATCGGCGGCGAAACATGCTTCAGACATAGCAGACATCATCATAAAACAAGAAATAGACTTAACAATCCTGACTGAAACATGGCTATCTGAATCCTCATCACCAATACTAGACCTTCTGGTACCACCACACTACAACATTTTGAGATTAGATAGACAGATAAAAACAGGAGGAGGTATTGCATGTATACATAGATCGACCCTAGAAGTTGGCCAATTTCAATCCGACCCCCTTGAATCATGCGAATACCTGGGGCTTAACATTAGAGCGACAAATAATCTAATCTGCAATCTACATGCCATATATCACCCTCCAGGAAACAATATGAACTTCATTGACCAACTGATGGAGATCATCACTGCTAACACCAACTCTGACATTAATAATATATTCTTAGGTGACTTCAACCTTCGTTGGAATGACAACAACGACAAACAGGACAACGCCCTTAAAGAATTTTTAAATGATCTGAATCTATCCCAAGCATGTCTTCAACCGACTCACTCAAAAGGAGCCACACTGGATTGGATTATCTCGAAGAATAAGAACATCAAAATCCTCTCCATTGAACAGTGCGACTGGTCAGATCATCACGCCATAACATTCCAAATACCTTCACGGGAGAAAATAAAAAAGACTCAACCTACAAAAACGGAAAGATGGATTAGAGACACTAGAGATTCCAATATGGAGGTGCTATCAGAAAGTCTCAAGAGAAACTTAAACCCACCTGAAAACTTGAAAGATGTGAACGATCTAACGAACCACTATTACACCACAGTAGCGGAAATAGTCAATGACACCATACCACTCAAATTAAAAAGAGTGACGGAAAAGAATAAAAATCCATGGTTCAACGGAATACTGAATGAAGAAAGACGCAATCTGAGAAGAGCAGAAAGAAAATGGAGACAACACCCCTCCTCCACTACACTGAAAGTTCTTAGAAAAATTAGAAAGGAATACAACAAGAAGATCATCAACACAAAAAAGGAATTCATCAGAACAGAATTGGACAATGCCAAAAACAGACCTCGTAAATTATTCGAAATCATAAAACAACAATCCAACAAGTTGACAAAATCTGTCCAAGAGATCACTACAACTCAACTAAGTTGTGATGAATTTTCTACCTTCTTCATTAACAAAGCCAATAAGCTGGAAGAAGAACTTAAGAACGCCGCAAATAACATAGAAGATAACACGCCACCAACACTGTCTGACCGGAACCATGCAAACAAATCGACGAAAAATAAAGCACACTGGAACACCTTCAAATTATTAGATCATAAGGAGCTGGCTATCACACTTGCGACCACAAAACCCAATAACCATTATAACGACCCAATACCATCGAAATGCTTAAAAGAGATCAACCATTCTTTGATCCCAATATGGACAGAGATCATCAACGCATCACTATCTCAGGGATGCTTGCCTGAAAGCTTGAAGACGGGACAAGTAGTCCCAATCATCAAAAAACCCACAGCGGACCCTACAGATCCAAATAATTATCGCCCAGTGACCAACATCCCTTTTCTTGCTAAACTCATAGAGAAATGTGTACAAAATCAATTGAGTAAACACATCGATAACTTCGCTTTGCTAGATGACTGCCAATCTGGATTCAGAGCAAACCATAGCACTGAAACGGCAATTCTACATATTGTCGATGATGCCCTTCAAGCGCTAGATCGCAACCAATCCTGTCTACTCATCCTCCTAGACTTGTCAGCTGCATTTGACACGGTTAACCACGAAAAATTATTGATCAGACTTCATGACAGGATGGGAATCTCTGGCACAGTACTGAAATGGTTCGAATCATTTTTAATGAACAGAACTCAGAGATTCTTAGTAAATCAAGCACTATCTCCATCTTGTCCCAATACAATCGGAGTACCGCAAGGATCCACATTATCTCCGTCACTGTTTAACCTATACATCGAACCTCTCACAGAAATTCTACGGAACTCGAAAATAGCCTTTCACATGTATGCAGATGACACGCAACTTTACATCAAGATTGCTAGCTTGGAAGATATAACCACAATGAACGACGCCCTCAAAATATCGCTAAAATGGTTAACTCACAATCATCTCAAGCTCAACGCCGACAAAACAGAATTCTTACTCATTACACCACAAAAAAAACATCCTTTAGTGAAAGAATGGTGTAAAGCGATTACTGCATTAAATTGCATCCCAACTCTAGTAGACTCTGCGAAATCTCTCGGAATCACATTGGATGAGAACCTGGATATGAAAACACATATCAAATCCATGGCAAAAAACGCCCGCTTCCATTTGAACTATCTAAGGAAGATGAAATCCTTTTTAACGGAGACAGACCTGAAACTAGCTGTGCAATCTCTGGTTGTCTCTAGGATAGAATATGGATGCACTACACTTGCTGGCCTTCCAAAAATTTCAACAGCTCCACTAAAAGCTTGCCTCAATTCAGCAGCAAGGCTTATTACAGGATCTAGGAAATTTGATCATATCTCGCCTCACCTGAAGACCTTAAACTGGCTACCGTACGAAGCTAGAGTACAGATGAAAATGGCATGTATCACTCATAAAGCGATTCACCACAACACTCCTAAATATCTAGCCCATAAAATAGAAATATCAGGAAGAAACAGACTTGTCAGGAGTGACAATTATCTACTCTTGAAACCTCCTATCTTTAAAAAGAAAAAAACCTACGAGAGAACTTTCACAGGTGTAGCTCCCAGGATATGGAACGCCCTTCCGGCAAATATTAGGAAAATAACAAACACGATAACATTCAAGAAGGAACTCAAATACCATCTTATGAGCAAGTTCCTTCCATAACAAGACAAACTCTACCGAAGACGTGCCGTTGTTTATGACTTTATACCCTATAGGAAGCAGGATGTGACAGACGGATCCGCAAAGAAATATCACCCCAACTCATTGGAACTTAAAATTCAATTAAGTCCATCCAGTTAGCATTCTCCATTTACAGACTTGGACGATCCTATTGTTTCATGTATTATATATTTTGTAACCCAGACCATATGATGTTAAGCGCTCTGATACCCACGGGTCTTGTTCGCGCTATAGAAAACTGTAAAATAAAATAAATAATAAAATAAATAAAATAAAATAAACTACATAATTCAAACCAACAACACAATTACACAACACACCACATACATCCATAAACCATGCTACAATATTTACCAGCACACCACATATGTAAACACCACTACATACCACTCCACAAAACAAAATACCATTCCAGATAATCTCTCTCCAAGACACACAATCCCACTCCATGACACACCATCCCACTCCACATAGTTCCAGTACACTCAATACCACACAATTACTATCCACATAATTTCATTGCACACCATGCCACATTATTTCACTACACAGATCCAGTCCACACAACTCAATTCCACAACTAACAACTCCAATCCACACCATATATGACTGGCATATATGCAAATGCATATATTGCAAAACCATATATTGCAAATGCTTGTTTACCTTCCAATGAGTCCCAGCAGATCCTGTTCCTGGAGCTGCAATCCTTCTTCTGCCCCTGTCAGCTCTGTGTTGCCTCATCCCTTCTCAGAGGAGAAGTGCCCTGTGGTGAATGCTCTCTCTGAGGGCCCCCACCCCCATCCTTTTTCGGGCATGGCTTGTGGCTTTGACTGAAGAGAAACAATGTAACTTGTTACTTTGTTTCTCTTCAGGCCTGGGTCAGCCAGAGGAGCTCAGAGCAGGAGGCACACTGCAGCTGCTTTAAAGCAAGCCTCTCTCTCAAGAGCAGAGTGGGCCCCCTTCACCTACTGAAGACTGGGGCCCCCCCTCACCGCGGGGTCTGCGGGGGTGTTTGTTACGCCCCTGCCAATGCTTAATCAAATATGTTCAGTGGCTTGAACATGCATCTGCCTACGGAAAGCCCCTCATGAGCTGGCATAAGAAAACCTTACTGCAAGCCTGATTGTGAGACCTGATTTTGGACCACAACTATTAACACACAAAAATGGAGAGACCTTTTTTCCGGGAAGCCTATACTGCTTGATATTCTGAAAAATGGTCCTGTGGACATTTTTCTTTTCTGTGCAAGACCATATATATAACCTTTAAGAAAGCCCCAAGCTCCCAGCCGCTGTGGGGTGGAACCCTTGTTGGCTGAAAGTTCAATGTGTATTTGAAGCAATTCTGCTTATCAATATGCATATAACAAATTATTATGTACAACTTGTATTGAAGAAGTGATTATCCGCGATTTACAATAAGGCAGCCTTGCCTTTGTGTATTCACTTGGAAACTATTGCACAAACAAAACCGAGAACACAGAGATGTGTCAAACAGCCTTTTGGAAAAGATATTACATAATAAATATCATGAAAGTACTGTTTTGAGCATTTAAACATTTATAATTATGAACATCTACTACATTTTCACTGTGGCAGAAGCATCCTCCCAATAATGAATACTTCCATTGTTGACCTCTGCTTGTTAAAGCCCACCGATTGGTAGCATTGTTTAAGTTTCAGCTGATTGTCCATAATCATCTCTATCATGTTCTGCAACAATGCATGTTCTTCCTCCATGTCTAGGCTACTACCTTCTGTTGGTACCACCAAAGGTAGAATGTGATGGTGAAAGTCCTACTGTGCATTAAACAGTAACCATTAAATAGACCAGTGTTGTGCAAGTTTTTACAAAGACTTTGCCAGCAAGACATAGGGCCTGATTTATAGTTTGATGGATGGGTTACTCCATCACAAAGGTGGCAGATATCCTTTCCGTCTTATTACAAGTGCGATACATAATAATGCACTTGTAATAAGTCAGACAGGATATCTTGAGAGAATCAGATTCCAAGAATGCTCAGCTCTTTAGGTCCAAATGTATTCTGTATCCTATATGAACTTTACAAAAGTCCTATGTTTGCTGCTAAGGAGTACGCTATGTCCTTGGATACCAATGCAGCAAATCTATCTTTCTACTCCCTAAAGAATATGGGTTGATGTCCTTCAGTACTCTAAGTGGGCTCCCTGAACCTATTTCTTTTAATACCAAATTCTTATCAATTCAAGAATGTCCCAATGTTGAATGTATCTTCATTCTCTAATGAGATATATTTCTATTTCTTTCGTAGAATTTGAACAAAAGATCTTTGTTCCTTTAATCAGAGTTGTTTAAAACATCCAATGTAAACATTGTTTGCTTGCACCTATGCATTTCAGACAGAATTGACGTTTTTCAGGGATACAAATCCTTTATGAATTGATCTGTAAATGTTAAACATTTAAAGTAATACTGCACAAATCAAGGATATCTGTAGGAAGCTATTAATATTGTGATAGTTATAATTCATTCATGAGAGTAATACTTGGAAACAAATGAAAAAAAAATACTAGGACCTGTGTCTCAATATGTGGGCATTCTCATAACTTCACCCGACCTTCCCTAGACATGCACAGATTATGCTATGAAGATGCATGTCAGCTAACAAAAGGTGCTTTAATTATTATTTACAATTTGACAGTATGCAATCAATGTTCTGAGATCAAATTGTCTTCCAACTGAATATATGAGATAGCTTCTTTCATCTCTCCTGACAGACGGGGGATTGTCAGCATGACGGTGGCTTCTCAAACTGTCAAAAATGGACAAAGTTGAACCTGAAGACACTTGCACTCAATAACATACAATGTTGTTACAGGACCTGTATGAAACAACTCGTAAACGTACCTAAGTTTGGTTATAGTCAGTTAAGGGAATGAGTTACAGTCTCTCATTATTACGGCAACGGCACTGTAACATAATTATGAATAACTGTCAGAATTCCAAAAACTTTAATTATGCATAGATTACTGTTTAGGCTTGTGATTGTATGTTCAAGAGACCTGCTTACCTTATATGTGAATATAGGTCTTGATGGTGTGTTCCTTATTAAACTGTGTTGTGTGCGCACGGCACAAAGTCTGAATAGTAACCTTTCTGCCCCTGGATTAAACTAGGGGTGGGTGATATATTTCGCTCTGCCAACAAAATTTGAGGAATTTGAGCCACGCGGAGTTCAGGCCAAATTTCAGCCAACTGTCACAGAGATTTTTCTCGCACGCAGCTTGAATACAGTAAGTTTAGGAGCCAGATATGACATCCCCTAGCGTGATTTTTTTGTTGCTAAGATGACACACGCTGCGATTTCTCCACCACTGGCGGTTGCAACCATACACGGTTAGAAAGCTGCCACTCGAATAGAAAATCAGCAAAATCAGTGCAACATGCCTATTTGAGTTTGCTTATAACTCCATGGAATTCCACAGAGTACAACTCAGTGAGTTCTACCCAGGTCTAATTCTAACCAAACAGTGTTCAGCAAATGCACCACTGATAGTGCAGTTGCTTAACCGGCAGCATCTTGTAAAGATAACGCAGAAATTTTAGAATTGATGAATTGTGAGCCATTCACACCAGCAAAGAACATTTGCAGGGCATTAAAATACTTCTGGTTGTTCTGTGTGCTTTGAACCAGACATCAAATGTTATTGGCAATCACAGGATATTACATGAATTTCTGAAAAATGACTTAAATTATTTTAGTGTACTATGCTTAAAAACATTGTACGTGTGACACTTTAAAGTAAATCAATGAACAGTAAACAAAAACTTCTACATAATAAAGATTTCTGGTCTCAAATTTTACTGAGCATGCAATGAATGTGTTAAATCATAACAAATCGAACAAAAGATATGGGATAAGACTCAATTCCTGGTATCTACATATACCGGCTATACGGGAAGGTCTGATTGAGGTGACCATAAACTATTTCAATGAGAACGTAGGGTCAGTAGACTCTGCGCAAACGATGTGGGAAGCGTACAAGAAAGCTATTAGGGGACAAGGAGTCTCTGCAATAGCAAATCATAAAAAAGAAAAAAGGAAACAACTACTTGAGGTTGAAAAAGACATTAGCAAACTAGAACATGACCTGACATTGCTGGATTCCCCAGACACTAAACATAGATTACAGATTAAGCAGAAAGAATATAAAGATATCGCTTAAGAAGCGGCGAAAGCGCATTACCGCGCCACTCAGCATCGAATATATGAGGTTGGGGATAAGGCGGGAAAATTACTGGCATGGCTGGACAAGCGGGAAAAAGCCACTAGATGGGTTTTGAAATTAGATCAGTAGAAGGGGCTTTGCTGAGCGACAGGCAAGAAATAGCGGAAGCAGAATATTTCAAACAAATCTATATACCAACAGAGGCTTCTACTAACACCGGGGCACAAGAGTTGTTGGCCATCCTCGATCTTCCTGCCCTGGAGAATGCAGATAGAGAGGGTCTAGAGTCTAACCTGACCGACAAGGAAGTGATACAGGCGATAGGGGCGTTATAGTCTGGGAAGGCAATGGGTCCGAGTGGCCTTCCAATTGAACTGTACAAACTAAATGCATCCACAATCGCCCTGTATCTCGTAAAAATGTATGAAGAGAGTGTGGTGAACGGTGTCCTTCCTCAAAGTCAGAGAATGGCCAATATTGTGGTAATACACAAAAATGGGAAACCCCCTGAATACTGTAGCTCCTACCTGCACATATCCCGGTTAAATCTGGAAGTAAAAATACTGGCAAAAATATTGGTCAAACGTCTGTCCCCCCTACTCCTCAAATTGATCCACCCAGACCAGTCTGGCTTTATGCCTGGCAGAAATACTGCACTCAACTTGCGATGTCTTCATGGAGTTGTGGGCAGGGCAGGAACTATTAGAGAATAGGCAGTGATAATGTCCCTGGATGCCAAAATGGTGTTCGATATGATCGAATGGCCCTTTCTGTTCGCTACTCTTGAAAGAATCAGGTTTGGTCAAAAATTATTAACATGGATACGACTTCTCTACTCTGGGCCTCTTGCACAAGTCACACTGAATGGAGGGTTGTCGTCAAGTTTTGCATTACAGAAAGGGACACAACAGGGCTGCCTACTCTCTCCACTAAGATTTGCATTGGTGCTGGAACCCTTGGCAATCTGGATCAGAGGTGATCCACTCATTAGCGGACTTAATTGGCCAGAGGAGTGGGAAAACAGAGTTTCCTTATATAATATTTTGCTTAATTTGGCCAAACCATATTCTTCAATACATAGGGTGTTACACATATTTACTCTTTTCCAAAAATACTCAGGATATACCATTAATTGGGATAAGTCACTCATATATGTTCTGAGCGGGGCGTGCACTAATCTTCCCAGGTGCTGTGCAGCTAAAAGGGTAACAGAGGGGTTCTAATACCTAAGGATTTACGCCACAACAAGCCCAACAGTTTTTTATGATAACAATTTGGCCCCTCCACTGCGTCGACTACAAGACGACGTGCAACATTGGAAAACCCTGCCCCTCACATTCATGGTAAAGTTTCTCTATACAAAATGATGGTGCTCCCCTGGTTTGTCTACATTCTGCAAAACATGCTCTATCTGGTACCAGCCAAGTATTTTCAAGCAACAGAATCAGAAATAAGTGCGCTTCTTTGGAACAATGTTATTTCACTGACCAAACTTATGAAAAGCAGGTATGACTGAGGAATAGCCCTCTTAGCAATTCAAAATTACTATTGGGCATCTCAATTAGTTGTTACAAATCACTGGGTTCACTGGCCACAAATGGAGCCAGCCTACAGGATGGAGAGACTTAACATGACCCCTGGGAGTTATTCAAGAGCAATCTATGGGGGGAGGAAGAATGCACCAAAATACACACAAACTTCAACTACGGTCAATTTATTGCATGCAGTATCAACTGCTTTGGGGTGGAAAAACAAAATAACACAGGCACTCCACTCTTGGAGTCAGACCAACTAGGATTGTTAGCAAAATTCACGGGATTTGATAAATGGGACCTGATTGGACTTTTTAGGGTTGGTGATTTGTGTGTACGGGGGAAGATGATGCCCTTCAGTAACCTTCAAAATGATTACAAATTGCAAAAGGTAGTCCCAAAAGGTACTGAACTCCCGGTCTCCTTGCCCTTGGAGGACAGGCTCCTAGATGACTATATGAAGGAGAAGGCGATATCGTTGACATATAGAAAAATATTAAATAATATATTGATAAATTGGAGAAAGTATGTTCTGAATGGGCAGAGGATGTAGGGAATATGAGTGACAAGGAGTGGCAAGAGGCATTGTGAAATAAGTGGCAGACAATGGCGTAGGGAGAATTTTATCTTGTATTTGTCTAACAACCGTACCCCGACCGCTTCAGGCCGTCCAAACCCCTGCAACCGCCACTCTCTGGAACTCTCAGTCTCCTGAGTTCCACAAGATAATAGAAGCTCTTAAAGATGCATTGACGCAGTCGGAAAGGTAGGAACAGAACATTACTACATTGAGCTTTCCCTTTTTAAATAAACATTGGTCTATATGCCACAAAAAAAAAACAAAATAGGAAACACATGGGAAAAACATAAAAGAACCATGATAAAAACTTAACAATGAATAGGATGAGATGAGCAGCTAGCTTAACACTTACTAAGATTGCATGAGCAACCCACAGTTAGAAAGGTGCTATAACAAGACATAAGAAACCTACATTGCCATTTGTCCAACATTAGAAATGCTAACGAACTACATTAGAAACCTGCATTGCCCTTTATACATCTGCACATTGTTTTTATAACATAACCTGAAAGAAAAACAAAGGTGAGACATCATGGTGTCGATTCCGATCCGGTAAAATGCGCTCCGAATGGTCGTACGGAGAGTTTTTTCCCCGTACGAATCGTATCCGTAGACGTCCCGTACGTACGATGAAGTACGATCCGTACTAGGTGCCGAACTCCGTACGAGTCATACAGGACTCCGTACGACTCAAATCTCCGTACGAATCTCACTCGGAACCCGCTGTACGCGACATCGCGGCACGTTTTTACGACCCAGCAAGTACGATTCGTGTCGGGTACGCGCCGTACGACCCTTTTCCTACGGGAGCCAAAAACAGTCGTAAACGCAGAGTTCGTGCCGAAACAGGTACGGAACGCCCCCTCCCGGGTACGGCACGTACCCCCCATGATCGCAGGGGTACGCGCCGTACCCCTGTGGTCATGCGGGGTACGTGCCGTACACCCAGCGTACATGGGGTACGCACCGTACCCCATGTACAGTGGGTGTACGGCACGTACCCCATGTACGCTGGGTGTACGGCACGTACCCCGCATGACCACAGGGGTACGGCGCGTACCCCTGCGATCATGGGGGTTACGCGCCGTACGGTATGTAGGTGATCGTGCGCTTTTCCGTACGAATCGACGTGTACCGTACAAATCGCGTCGGGGTCGGCCGATCGGGATCGGAATCGTCCGGTCGTACGGCGTCTGTACGAGTCGTACGGAAACGGCTCCGGATACGAATCGTACGGACGGGGATTTTACCGGATCGGAATCGACCCCCATATGTGCAACAAAACCCAAAACTCACAAAGGACCCTAATGGTATACCTGCTGGTATGAAACAGGAATATCGACGTAGAAATATCGACAAACAGAAATATCGAGGTAAGAATATCGAAATACATAAATATTGTTTAAATAAATATCGATGCATTAAATATCGTTTGTATAGAATAGCAGAAATAAATATCGACATTGTTAAATATGGTTGTAGTAAATATAGTTGACATAAATATCGATGTAAATAGTATCGATATATATTATATATTTTATTAAAGTGTATATAAATATGTATTTATGATAATTAATATATTATAAAATAATATTTTATTTGAATATTATAATTAAAAAATAAATAGTTATAAATTATTAGTAAATATTTTAGGAGCGGGTTATAGGTTTTATAGGGGATAAGGGTAGGTAGTAATTTAAAATTAGTGTGATAAATTTATATTAAAATTTCGAATAATCAGAAAAAATTGTAAACATTTCGAAATTTAATTTTTTTAATGAATTTCGAAATTTTAAATTTGTATAAATTGTATAATTTTTATGTATAAATGATCAATAATTTCTTATTATTTATTAATTAAATTGAATATTATAATTAAAAAATTAAATATTTTTATAAAATATTAGTAAATATTTTAGGAGCGGGTTATAGGTTTTATAGGGGATAAGGGTGGGTAGTAATTTAAAATTAGTGTGATAACTTATTTATTTATTTATTATTATTTTTTTTTTGTTCAAAACTGCTTTATTGTATAAGAGGAAGCATATTACACAGCTCTTTGCGCCCACAACCCGGAGGCCGGCAGCAGTGTGAGGTAAGCATAACACAGCCTCCTGACCGGCATCCCGGAGGCCCGGCGGCATTGCATAACTATGAGTAAGGATGAAGACACTTCCGGTGTTGTGGGGCAATGAAGAATGAGCAGCAGTAGAACAGTCTTTTTCTTCAAAGGTAACGGCAGTGTCCATAACAGTTAACTGAAACCCCCAACAGCACAGAACCTAAGAGGCAATTCACATCCGCTCGGCAGGAAGAACAGGTAGCAAGCCGGTGCGGCAGTCTAGGCAGGTAAGTACAGGCATGTCACATTAGCCGCATCACACCCACCCCATCACCCATCCATCAGTGCTAGAAGTAGCGATGTGTGTGGTGTCCCCCCGTGTCAAGTAATAAAGGAAGTGCAAGTGTACGTCGATCGTGGCTTAAGAAACCCAGGAATGACAGAGAGGGAAGAAGGACAGCACTCGGAGGGAGGCCGGCAATGCCGGGTGCCCCATGGGTGGCCAAGGAAAGAGGCCGAACCTTCACAGCCCGAGGGTAGCAGGTCCTGATGAGGGCCGATCGGAAGGAGATATGGAGGCATCAGTGGAAACAATGGCCGGGACTAGAGTTCAAGAAAAAGGACATTAAACAGTGACAGGATGTTCTTCAGGCGGATCCTCGTCTTCCGAACGTGCAAGCAGATAGCCCACCAGCGGATCCCAGATGTCGCGGGCCGACTGGAAATGGGTAATAATTCAGCGAACGTAGCATGTTGTTCCTGACAATAGGTCAAGTCCGTCAGCCACTCCTTAAATTTGGGCGCTCTGCCCCGACCCCAGCGACACGCCACACGTCTCTTGGCCAAGAGTATCGCGGTGTCAACGAATTTCCGGCAGGAGCTAGGGATCTGCATAGTATACCCAAGAAGCGTCACCAACGGATCCATGGGCACCGCTTCCTTCGTCATCTCTGCGAGGGCATCCGTCACCTGCTGCCAGTAGTGTGTCACCTGGGGGCAGTCCCATGCTAAATGTAGAAAATCCGCCTGCGCGGCACGACAGCGCTCGCAGCGATCATCATCCGCCAAACCAAATCTGTGTTTCCTCACCGGTGGGTAATACACCCTCTGTAGGAATTTATAATGTATGATTTTCAATCGACTACTAGCGGAGATGCGGGACGTGAGCGCACAGCAATATTGCCATTGCTCATCAGTAACATCGGTGGCCAGTTCAGTAGTCCAGCGCATCCGAGCATTAGATTCCGGCATCGGAGCTGCGCCCCTGAGCTGGCGATAAAGGCCGGAGACCAGATGGGCCCCATCCTGTGAACACAACAGGAAATGAAGCGGAGGTAGGGTGTCGGGTCGGGGAAATCAGGTAGGATGTCCCTCATCCCAGCTCGCAGGCGTATATAATAAAAAAGCTCAAGAGGGGTATAGCTGTGTGTCGCAAAAAAAAGTTCCGCTGATTTAAAGTGACCGTTAGAGAACAAGTCACCCCAACAGGTGATATGAATCCTCGCACATAGGTTGCAGAATCCTCGTTCCCACAAAAGGGTGAGATTAGGATGGTAGGTAAGCGGCAATCTGGGAGAGTAGGGCAGGGGACATGCCAAGCCCGCGGCTATGCGGCGCCATGCATCCATTGTACACGATACTGACGTATTCGGCGTGGTTATGGACGATTCGGGGCAGTGAAGCAGCCCGTTGAGTGGGAGAGGATGCACTATCCAGTCTTCCACCGCGATGTGTGGCATAAACGGCATAGGAGCCATCCAGTGGTAGGCAAAATGTGCCTGCGCATACTGATAATATGCCTCAAAATCCGAGACATCGAAGCCTCCCTCGTCATAGGGGAGGGTAAGCGTGGACCATTTAAGCCGGGGGCTTTTGCCTCCCCAGAAGAGCCTGCGTAACTCCGTCTTCAGAGTCTTGAAGAAGAAAGCGCCGGGGAAATAGGGAATGTTGAGGAATAAATAAAGAAAACGGGGGAGGATCACCATTTTTATAAGGGATGCCCTCCCAGCCATAGAGAGCGGCAGGGTGATCCAGCGATCCACAGAGGCGGTCAGCCTGGATATTGCCACTCCATAATTGGACCGCAATGTCTCTTCCCTGTCTCGAGAGACACGGATCCCTAAGTAGCGGAGATCAGTCCGACACCATTCCAGTGGATAGTCAAGAGGAAAGTCTGTAATCGCATCCGTTAAGGGGAAAAATTGTGACTTGGACCAGTTAATATGCACGCCTGACATCCCGCCAAACGCAACAAACTCCCTGAGTAAGGGATTGAGGTTCGTCTCAGGGTGCTTAACATACAATGTGATGTCATCCGCATATAGAGACACATCTATTTGACGTTGTAAGCATTGCACCGCCCCGTCTCGATGTAGTTGACGCAGGCGACAGGCAAGAGGTTCAACCGCTATGGCAAATAATAGGGGAGAAAGGGGGCAGCCCTGGCGCGTGCCTCTGGTAAGTGCGATAGACTGCGACAGGCGCCCATTAATCAACACTCTCGCCGTGGGGCGAGTATATAGTAGGCAGACCCAGGATGTAAACAATCTCGGGAACCCCATGCTATCAAAATTAGTGTGATAACTTTATATTAAAATTTCGAAAAATCAGAAGAAAAAAATTAAGAATTTCGAATTTTTTTTTAAATACATTTCCAAATTTAAAATTTATAATTTTAAAAATTCAGATTAAAAATAATATTTATATTATATTGAGTATGTGAATGTTTTAATAGTGGGTTGTGTGTTATATAGGGGATAAGGGTGGGTAGTAATTTAAAAATTGTGTGTTAAGTTTTTTAAAAAAATAATACAATTTTAAAAATAAATTGAAATTCCAAATTTAATATTTTTTAATGAATTACGAAATTTAAAATTTATAATTAGAAAAAATCTGATTAAAATTAATATTTATATTACATTAAGTATGTGAATGTTTTAATTGTGAGTTGTGAGTTATATAGGGGATAAGGATGGGTAGTATTTTTAAAAATTTGTGTCAAATTGTATGTTAATTTAATATAGAAAAAATAAAAAAATAATTAGAATTTAAAAATTTGAAATTAATTTATATATGTTATAATAATTGAAGTGTGTGAATAATTTTCTGTAGTGGGTAGTTGTATATATAGGGGATAAGGGTGGGTAATATTGTAAAATATGTGTATTGTTTATGTTAATATTTAAAATTCAAATATAAAAAAAATCTAAATTTGAAATATGAAAAAATGTCTGAATTAAAATTGTTATGGTTTACTGTGTAGGATTTAATAAGAGTTTGTTGGATTATGAGTTGGAATAGTAAATTATTATGGTTTAATGTCCAGCACTTTCCCTGACTTATGTTGCATTTGGATTTAGAATAGTAAATTATTATGGTTGACTGTCCAGCACTTTCCCTGACTTATGTTGGATTTGGAGTTAGAATAGTAAATTATTAAGGTTGATTGTCCAGCACTTTCCCTGAATTATGTAGGATTTGGAGTTAGAATAGTAAATTAATATGGTTGACTGTCCAGCTCTTTCTCAGACTTATGTTGGGTTTGGAGTTAGAATAGTAAATTGTTATGGTTTATTGTCCAGCACTTTCCCTGATTTATGTTGGATTTGGAGTTAGAATAGTAAATAATTATGGTTTACTATCCAGCACTTTCCCTGACTTATGTTGGATTTGGAGTTAGAATAGTAAATTATTATGGTTGACTGTCCAGCACTTTCCCTGAATTATGTTGGATGTGGAGTTAGAATAGTAAATTATTATGGTTGACTGTCCAGCACTTTCCCTGCCTTATGTTGGATTTGGAGTTAGAATAGTAAATTATTATGGTTGACTGTCCAGCACTTTCCCTGACTTATGTTGAAATTGGAGTTAGAATAGTAAATTATTAAGGTTGACTGTCCAGCACTTTCCCTGAATTATGTTGGATTTGGAGTTAGAATAGTAAATTATTATGGTTGACTGTCCAGCACTTTCCCTGAATTATGTTGGATGTGGAGTTAGAATAGTAAATAATTATGGTTTACTATCCAGCGCTTTCTCTGAGTTTTGTTTGATTTGGAGTTAGAATAGTAATTTATTATGGTTGACTGTCCAGCACTTTCCCTGACTTTTGTTGGATTTGGAGTTAAAATAGTACATTATTATGGTTGACTGTCCAGCACTTTCCCTGACTTATGTTGGATTTGGAGTTAGAATAGTAAATTATTATTGTTTACTGTCCAGCACTTTCCCTGATTTATGTTGGATTTGGAGTAAAAAAATAGTAAATAATTATGGTTTACTATGCAGCACTTTCCCTGACTTATGTTGGATTTGGAGTTAGAATAGTAAATTATTATGGTTGACTGTCCAGCACTTTCCCTGAATTATGTTGGATGTGGAGTTAGAATAGTAAATTATTTTGGTTGACTGTTCAGCACTTTCCCTGACTTATGTTGGATTTGGAGTTAGAATAGCCAATTAATATAGTTGACTGTCCAGCACTTTCCCTGACTTATGTTGGAATTGGAGTTAGAATAGTAAATTGTTATGGTTTACTGTCCAGCACTTTCCCTGACTTATGTTGGATTTGGAGTTAGAATAGTAAATTATTATGGTTGACTGTCCAGCACTTTCCCTGACTTATGTTGGATTTGGAGTTAGAATAGTAAATTATTATGGTTGACTGTCCAGCACTTTCCCTGACTTATGTTGGAATTGGAGTTAGAATAGTAAATAATTATGGTTTAGTATCCAGCACTTTTTCTGAGTTTTGTTTCATTAGGAGTTAGAATAGTTATTTATTATGGTTGACTGTCCAGCACTTTCCCTGACTTTTGTTGGATTTGGAGTTAAAATAGTACATTATTATGGTTGACTGTCCAGCACTTTCCCTGACTTATGTTGGATTTGGAGTTAGAATAGTAAATTATTATTGTTTACTGTCCAGCACTTTCCCTGATTTATGTTGGATTTGGAGTAAAAAAATAGTAAATAATTATGGTTTACTATGCAGCACTTTCCCTGACTTATGTTGGATTTGGAGTTAGAATAGTAAATTATTATGGTTGACTGTCCAGCACTTTCCCTGAATTATGTTGGATGTGGAGTTAGAATAGTAAATTATTTTGGTTGACTGTTCAGCACTTTCCCTGACTTATGTTGGATTTGGAGTTAGAATAGCCAATTAATATAGTTGACTGTCCAGCACTTTCCCTGACTTATGTTGGAATTGGAGTTAGAATAGTAAATTGTTATGGTTTACTGTCCAGCACTTTCCCTGACTTATGTTGGATTTGGAGTTAGAATAGTAAATTATTATGGTTGACTGTCCAGCACTTTCCCTGACTTATGTTGGATTTGGAGTTAGAATAGTAAATTATTATGGTTGACTGTCCAGCACTTTCCCTGACTTATGTTGGAATTGGAGTTAGAATAGTAAATAATTATGGTTTACTATCCAGCACTTTCTCTGAGTTTTGTTTGATTTGGAGTTAGAATAGTAATTTATTATGGTTGACTGTCCAGCACTTTCCCTGACTTTTGTTGGATTTGGAGTTAGAATAGTAAATTATTATGGTTGACTGTCCAGCATTTTCCCTGACTTATGTTGGATTTGGAGTTAGAATAGTAAATTGTTATGGTTTACTGTCCAGCACTTTCCCTGACTTATGTTGGATTTGGAGTTAGAATAGTAAATTATTATGGTTGACTGTCCAGCACTTTCCCTGACTTATGTTGGATTTGGAGTTAGAATAGTAAATTATTATGGTTGACTGTCCAGCACTTTCCCTGACTTATGTTGGAATTGGAGTTAGAATAGTAAATAATTATGGTTTAGTATCCAGCACTTTTTCTGAGTTTTGTTTCATTAGGAGTTAGAATAGTTAATTATTATGGATTATTGTGTAGTGTTTTTATATAGAGTTTGGAATTAGGTTAGTTCATTTATATTAGTATATACTGTTTTATTTATTTTATTAGTATTTGCAATAATTATATAGAAAAAAAATGTGTTTACATTTTTCTAAATATTTACATTTATAATAATTTGTATTAATATTGTTTATACATTGGTTATATATTTCAAATTATTTAATTATATATTGAATAATATTTTAATAAAAAATACGTACACAATTTAAAAAAAATCTTTTTATTTATATCATATTGAGGTACATTTATAAGGTATAATAGCAATAAATGATTGTAAATTAAATTGTTTTTATTGTGTTAATTTTGTTTGTAGATGTAAACATTTAAACATTTACATAAAAAATAACATTTTGTTTGTAGTGATGTATAACATAGCACTTTTTGTAATATATACATTGTAATGTTTTATTAATTAGCATATTAAGTTTTTTTTATTAAAATTAAAATTAATATGTTAATTAATTTACAAATATTTTTAATTTACAAAAGTATGTACATAAAATTGTAAACATTTGTATGTTATACATAAATAAAATTTCAATCACTAAACATATTTTTAATATGCATTAACTTTTTTGGAAATTACAAAAAAAAAAAAAATGTATATTTTACAATATTCATATGTTTATTTTAAACATTTATAAAATAATAGCATTTTTGTAACAAACATTTGCATATTTATAATACTTTTTAGAGTAATTTTTATTGGGATTAAGTCCTATTTTTGTTTTAAATATGCTGCCATTTTGTTGGCTTTAGTTAACTTTTTAGACTATCGACATCGTTATTTGGGTCAATTGTGAAGACGGAACCTCGCGGTTGGGAGCTGCTTCATGTTTGTGAATGTAAGTTTAAATGTATTTACTTTTAAGTTAATTTTAATGAATTCTTTAGTTAGTACTAGTGTATATGTGTTGCTATGTGTTTTATTTGACGGTTAATGTGAAATGTAAGAGTTTTTTAAGTATGTTAGTGATAGCGTACTTACTAAGTATCTAACATGAATGTACTATTAATGTTTTGTGTTTAAGTATGATTTTAAGTACTTAAGTAGGTGTTATATGTTATTTATAGAGTTTGTGGGTTTCTTATTTGTTTAGTGTGGGTTTTGTGTTTACTTTCTTTCCAGGTGCCGGTTTAGGTGGACAGATGGATTTCCTCACGTTTTTTTTAAGTATAGGAAATAGTTTTATACATTTCCTTATTTTTCGGGATTTTGGAGCGTTTTTTTATCGTGATTTATTTTCGGGTTTTTATGGTTTCGTTCACCAGAGGATTGCGACGTTGGAATCTTTTTATACAGTTGTATTTTTTGCATTTTTTGGGGTTTGATTTTACCATGTGGATTGTTTTTGGTTGGATTCATTTTGGAAGCATCTATTTCGGAGACATTCTACAGCTACAGAACTGTAAGTAAATATTTAATTATTTTTTGGGGTTGTTTATGTTTATTGGTGATTTTATATTTTATTTAGTTATATTATGTGTTGTGATAATAGTTGGTAATTTATATTATGTCACATAATTTAACTAAAGAAAATAAAAAGTTATGTGCTATATATTTTTGAATGGTATGCTATTGGATTGTATTAAAGGATTGATTTAGCGATTAGGTCTATGTATTCTAGACCTTGTATACTTGGGTACATTCTTGTTTTTTGTTGCAGTTACTCGTACATATTTATTGTTTGTTTGCTTAGTTTTGGTCCTATTTTTGATAGAGATTGTTCCATTCTTAACTCTTGGTAGCTTTGTTCTTTTTTTATACATTGGATTAGTTTATGGAGTGTTGGTTGTGTTCTGCCTACTGTGAATTGGAAGGCATTATGCCATCCTTCTACCGCGTTGTTGGTTTTGGCTTTTTGGGCTATAGTGCTAGCGTAAACATTCCACCATGGAATTAGGAATTTAGGTTGTCTGCGGTGGCCAGAACGATGTAATCTTCCTACCCAGGTGTCTTCAAAATAGTCTAGGAAGGGAGTTAATTTTTTTTCATTGCTGTGGTAGAAAGGACTGTCAATTAGTAAATTGTAGTTTTTTTTTTATTGAAGTTTTGTATAGCGCTAGCTGGACCCGAGGGTATCAGAGCGCTTCACAGCAAATACAGATATGCAGTAAATGATAATAAGCAAGACAGGAATCAAGAACAACAAGCAGGAAATAGAGTCAGTACGACAGTCATAGGGACTTTGACCGTCTGGCGTGGGGGCCTCCTAAGGCACCAGAGTGTTCAAGGAAGAGGGCTTTGAGTAGCGATTTGAATTGCGGGAATGAGACGGTCATTCTGATGTGGGGGGGGGTGGCGTTCCAGATCCTGGGGGCATTTCCCGCAAAGGATTTATTCGAGGTTTTGCGTTTCTGTGATTTCAGAGGGATGAGTAGTAGTGTGTTGGAGCTTCTGAGGTTCCTGGATTGACCCGCCCTTTTGAGTTTGGAGGCCAGGTATTCCGGTTTGCCTGTATGCAGGCCTTTATGTGTGAGGCAAGCTGTGCGGAAGTTGGCTCGTTGGTCAATCGGGAGCCATTTCAGTTCTTTGAGTGCTGGAGAGATGTGGTCAAATTTCTTAGTTCCTGTGACCATTCTTGCTGCTGCGATGAGGGTGGAGGTGAGAGGTCCTAGGTGCGCCTTGGCAGTTCCAGTTAACACTGCGATGCCATAGTCAATTCTGGAGAGCACAAGTGCCTGCGTGGCCTGTTTCAGGTCTTTGGGGGGGAGGAAGGGTTTGATTTTGTATAGGAGTTTCAGGTTCAGGAACGCGCTTTTGGCGGTTTTAGAGATGTGTTTGTTCATGTCCAGTTTGGGATCGAGAGTGATTCCTAGGGATTTAGCGGAGTCTGTTGGCGTTAGAGAGACGTCAAGGGCATTTAAGGCTTTGAGCCATTCCACTATTTGAGGGTTTTCATCTTTGTTCGAAATTAGGAGAACTTCTGTTTTTTCTTCATTCAGTTTGAGGTGATTGGCTGCGAGCCATTGTTGGACCTCCACGAGTGTCGCATTAAGGGGGCCATTAGGATGGCGGGCGGGCTTTGCCTATCGGGAAACGGGACCGCCCGCCTCGAGGGCGGGGGTCCCGAAATGTGCATTAGGATGCGCCCGCCACACAGGCGGGCGCATCCTGTATTTTTTGCCATTGCGGCGGGCGGAGCAGTAATCTCCGCCCGCCGCCTTGTGAAACGTGCACGTTGTGCATTTCAAAGTGCAACATGACAGGCACCGCGCGGTACCTGCCATGTTGCACTTTGAAATGCGGGGGGGTACCATAGGTACCCCCCATGTGCACCCCCCACCACCACGGAGTCCCTGGGGGCCCGCAACGGGCCCCTGCAGGGGGACTCCGCATGCCTTTCCGTGGCGGCATTGCCGCCACGGAAAGGCGTGCCAGAATGCGCATTCTAATATGGCTGGCGGTGTCTAACAGACACCGCCACCATATTAAACATAATCCGCCCCAGCCGCAAGGCCACCGGGGCGTAAAACAGGCGGGCGGTGATTATCACCGCTGCGGTCCCCCCCGCCATCCTAATATGGCGGGGGGGAATTTGGCAATGGATGTCGGGCGGATTGCCTCCGCCAGCCTGGCGGAGGCAATCCGCCCGACATCATAATGGACCCCTAAGTCTGTGAATGTCTGCGATCGAAGTGGTTTTCAAATAGAGTTGTGTGTCATCCGCGTAAAGGTGGAAGGGGATGTTGGAGTTCCTTAGAAGTGAGGTGAGGGGTTCCATGTAGATGTTGAAGAGTTGTGGCGAGAGTACTGACCCTTGAGGGACTCCTCTGCTGACGGGGAGGGGGTCAGATTCGAAGTTGTCGATCTTTATTTTTTGAGTGCGGTTGTTCAGAAAAGAGGAGAACCATTTTAAGACTGTCTTTTCGATGCCTGCCCTCTCTCGGAGGGCGTTGAGTAGGAGGGTATGATCCACTGTGTCGAACGCAGCCGAGAGGTCGAGGAGGATGAGAAGGCTACATTGGTTGGAGTCGAGTGACATGTGCAGATCATCTAGGACATTTAGGATTGCGGTTTCAGTACTGCAGCCTTTCCTGAACCCTGATTGGTGTGGGTCCAATAGATTAGAATCCTCAAGATGTTGGGTTAGTTGTGAAAGCACGCATCTTTCAAGAATTTTGGCTAGGAACGGAAGGTTCGAGACCGGTCTAAAGTTGTTCAAGTCCGTGAGATCCAGGCCAGGTTTTTTCAGAAGTGGTGTGACTTGACCTAGTTTAAGGCAGTCAGGGATGAAACCCTCGTTCAAGGAGCTGTTGATGATCTTGGCCCAGATAGGGGCTAGAGTGCTTTTCAATTCCTTTGTCAGTCTCGAGGGAAGTTGATCGAGGGAGTGAGATGAGGGTTTAGCGGCGGCGATAAGATTGCTTATCATTTCTTCCTTAATCGGCTGGAAGGATGCCCAGAGGATAGATGGGGTTAGTGGAGGGTTGAGGTTGGGTGCAGGGCTCGTGCTGAATGAGCGATCAATTTTTGGCGATTTTTTCATTGAAAAAGCTTGCAAAGTTTTCGCATTGGGTCTTGGATGCTACTAGGTTGGCTGCCTTAGGGATGGAGGTTTGGTTCCTAATAATGTTGAAGAGTTCTTTAGGGCGGTTTTTGGCATTGTCTAGTGCGGAGCAGAAGAAAGATGACTTTTTAGGTCTCGTGACCTACAATGCGCGCAAGCGCATTGAGGGATCGAGAATTCAAGTGCTTGAAATCCTCGTCAAACCAAGGGCTTCTTGCACTGCAGTTTTCTTAGAGTTCACGTGAATCACAAGCACGCGCATTCTGGCCAGCCCAGCACATCAAAGGGCTTCTCCTCCCCTAATTATTCATGGCCGGCCGCAGGCCGGCCGTACTTCTCCTCCCCTAATTATTCATGGCCGGCCGCAGGCCGGCCGTACTTTCAGTTTCCCGGCCCGGCAGCTGTGCATTCCCCCTTGCTTCAGATAGTGTGTATTTGGTAACCTCCCCCCTCCCCTTCTCTGCCTTCCTTGCGCAATTGAAAATACGACTTTGTTGTCTGCAGTCTCAGCCTCTCTCGCTTCTTTCTCTATCCGTCTCCTACACATCGCCCTTGCACAGTCCCTCTGCTTCTTTCACCCCCTCCTTCTCTCTCCCTCTTTTTCTCTTCTTTCTGTCTTCCTTACTCTGTCTTCCTAGCGAGAAGTACGTGCTATGTTTTGCAAACACTTCTTCGTTTCTAGTAGCATGGCAACAGGGACACTGCACTCAGTTCAAACCCTTTCAGTGACGATGCTTGTACTGACCTCTGCTCAGAGGTAACCATGGAGCTACGAGCAGCTCTTAACATTTCTACACATCACTGCAATATCAGAAATGAACAAATGAAACTTGTGCAGCTGAAAGAAGATACGCTTCGATTGCAATGTTTCTGCAAAAAGGGGAAAGACTGTGATAATGTGCTTAATCAGCGAGGCAAGGCGACTTCGTTTCTCCACTTCCTGTTGCCAGAGGGGGGGAAAACATACGGCTAATTCCGAGTTCTTAAAAAAGGGTGCACCCGAGAAAGCGTGAGACAAACCCCCGGTCAAACTGTATGCCATTATTAGGAAAAAAATCGAAACCGAAATGGGGATTCCGCAGTATTTTGTTAGTCTCACTAACGCATAACGTCAATAATAGTAGTACTTACACACCCTCAGCCCCCCCAGCCCCGTCCGGACAACTGTGCACTTTTGCTAAGCCCAGGATCCCCGGCATTGCCTCTATAAAAGACCACTTAAAGACAAATACTAAGCAATTTCTCAGTCAACTTCCCTTCCCCTTTCAACAAAAATACCGTGATCTTTCAACCTTACTTCCTCATTAGCCTTTCCCTCTAGCCAGAAACTCCCAGCACATTTGACCTACAATTTTGACAAAAGATAACTTTATCCTGCAATGCCCCAAAAAATACCCTAAAATGCCAAGGCAAAGTGAAAATAATCCAATGTAACCTGCAACAGAAATTACATGGCTTCATTTACGTCGTCCCTTCTGCAGCCCTCCATGAGCCTACACATTCCTCATCGAGAAACCCCTTACGAGCGCTCTGGAATGAAATTAGCCACTACAAAAGAGGGCAGGGTGGCGTTCTTACAATCACAGGCAACGTTATTTTGTTGCAACTCATTAAGCTGTGAATCACACCACACAAAAGGAACAAACGCAAGGAAACAAACGCAAGGGAACGAACTGTTTAAAATAAAACTCGCCACATGACCATTACTCAGCGGTTTTGAAGCACAACTGCGTGGACATTGGTTCAGACTCGAAACGGCGATTATGCAACGGTTCACTAAGGATCGCCCTTCTTGCGACTCCAAAGCCTCTTTAGGGGCCGGTAGGTTTAAGGCAGCACCAGTTTAGGCATGCACACTTAAGAGTCGCACCTAGCTCTCCCATCTCCAACACGCTGCATCCTGTTAAGAGGACGGGCGATGAGGTATTTGACGAGAAATAAATAAGCTGCTTTTGAGAAAACACTATCAAGTATACACCATAAAAAACGCATTAGCCGAAACCTTTCCAATGGACCGATGCTAAACGTAGCACTTCAAGAACAAACAGGCGAACCCGTCAGTAGACACAATGTGGGATTTCAAAAGGACATGAACAACATCAAGAGTTTTAATATGACTCCACTTCTCAAAACGGAAATCTGTAATAAAAAAATGGGCACTTTTAATAATAAAAATAAATAAAAAGTTGCGAGTTGCGGCAGTCAGTGTTGGATATTGGGTAACTAATGTGCCCTGTATGATGCGGGGTCCGCACAAAATTCCAACAGTACTTATTCCCTCACTATTTTAGCCTGCACGCACACAAGCATATCATTACAGCCCGAGGCCGACTGCTATAAGGTTATTAAAGGCCCAATCGCAAAAACTGTGCAGGGAGGAAACCCCTAGCAGTCTTACAGAACACAACTCAAATCAGGAAAAGATAGACCTCTTAGGTCTCGACAAAAACCCTTATCTACAGGGAAATCCATTTTATTTCTCGAGGCTGCAGCGGTTTCTTCCAACATATTGTAAAACAAGCACTGGCGTTGCCAATAGGTCTCGCAGTAGGAAAGTTGGAGCTATTGGTTTTGTAAATGACAAAGCCCTTTATGTTTTTAAAATAAAAAATATATATAAGGCATTGTTATTTGCAATTGTAATAGCTCCAACTTTCCTACTGCGAGACCTACTGGCAACGCCAGTGCTTGTTGCTCTTGATGTGGGTATAATAGTTTTTGCGTGCTGTCTTGAGTTGGTCTCGATGGAGGGCGGTGGGGTTGGTCCTCCAGGTTCTTTCCATGGCTCTTAGATGTCTTCTTTCCTCATTGATGTCAGTAGAGAACCAAGACCTAGAGGGGATGCTTCTGGATTTTTTTAGTTTTAGAGGTGCCAGCTGATCCAGGGCGAGTTCCAGATTCGAATGGTAGAGCGAGGTGAGTTCCGAGGTAGAGAGGGACTCCGTCGTGTTCGGGAGGAGTGTGGAGAGACCTTCTTCTAGCTTGTCTTGGGGGATTCTGGAAATGTTCCTGACCCACTTAGGGGGGGCTTGGGTGGGAGTGAGGGATAGGGCCGGCTGAAGGATGTGAAAGAGAATTATGTGGTGATCTGACCAGTCCACTGGGATGATGTGATCAATCGAGATTGCATTTTTGTTCGCCATGATGGCATCCAGGGTCGCTCCTCTGTAGTGCATTTCCTCTGAGCAGTGTTGGATCAAATCATTGTCTTGTAGAAGGGTGTTGAGAGATTGAATCAGTGGGTTATTGGATTCATTCCATTTTAGATTGAGGTCGCCTAGGATTAAACTGTTGTCGCTGTTAAGTGCTGATTGGGTGATGAGGTCCGAGAGCTGAGCTTTAAATTCGTTGGAATTGCCTGGGGGATGGTAGAGGAGATGGCATTGCCGTGAGCTCTGACAGTGAGATTTGATGTTGACTGACAGGCATTCAAAGGAACTGTATAGGCAGGCGGGAGCTTCGGAGATGGAGAGGTCATTCTTGTGGATAATTGCTATGCCTCCACCTTTGTGTATGGGCCTGTCTTGCGGATAATTGAGAAGCCGGGTGGCACCAGCATGTCCAGAATGGGGAGGGATAGGGTGTTTAACCATGTTTCCGTGATGAAGGCTACATCCAGGTCATGAGAGAGGATGGCTTCTGCTATTTCCGTAGCATGTTTGACTGCAGACCGGCTGTTAATAAGCATACAGTTAATGGGGGGGGGTTCTTTCGCTTTTAGCTTGTCAGGCTTGGCTCTGGGTATGGATGAAAGAAACAGTGGAGGTCTAGTGGCTCTACGGGGGGGAGGTCTCTACCCACTCCGGTGATGACTTGTATCAAGGAGGTGTGATTCAAGTTTGTGAGCGGATCCTGGGCTGACTCGTTCGGGGGGAGTTCGGGCGAGGCGACGGGAGCGCTCACTTCCTGGGGGGAGAGGGAGGTTATAGTTCTTCTGGGATTGACTGTTTGCGGTTCCGTCTGGTCTTTAATGCGATGAGGCAGGGAGCTTGGGTGCGGATGAAACCAGTTGGTGGTGGGAAAGTCATTCCTAGGGGGGGAGGGATGTGGGGAGGAGGGGCTGTAGGGAAGGGCAACTGGAGATTCCCTAGGGCATATAGGGTTTCCTTCAGGCCAATGATCAGGGTCGCGATCTGAGCATCAATAAGGTCGAGGCGAAGTGAGAGCTCGGGTGAGGGGGATAGGAGAGGAGGATCTCTGTGGTGGGGAGGATCTCTCAGGGGGGGGAGGTTGAGGGCTAGTGGTGTATTGGAAGCTGGGGAGAGGGTGGGTGGGGGTCCTTTGGGGATGAGTGGGGGGCTGACTACTGGGAGTTAGGGAGTGATGTGAGGAGGGCGGGGTGTAGGGAGAGGGTGAGCTGGGGCAGAAGAGGGCGTCGGATTCACAGAGTGGGAGAGCAATGAAGGGTGGGGAAATTGGGGTGGGTCTCTAGTGGCGGAGGATAGGTAGCTAGGGGTGCTTCCGGGGGTGGGGAGAGAGGAGTTGGAGGTCCTCTGGGGCTGGGAGGGTGGCTGAGTAGTGGAAGGTTGGGGGTGGGGGGTGGGGGACGGGAGTTGAGTAATAGGGGGAGCTAGGGCTGAAGGAGTAGTCTGATTGGCGGAGTGACTAGGTCGAGTAGAAAGGGGACGTTGGGGTGGCGTGGACATCTGAGGGTTGGGAATTTGTAATGAGCTAATATGTGTGGGTGGGGTGGTTTTGTGGGGGTAATGGATAGTGGCCCTCTTAAGTGTGGGGAAGAGAGAGTCGAAGAACTCTAGGTTCTCGTCTTTCGCCTGAATTAGAATGGTGCCATTCTCATAGATGGTGATGGAGATGTCTCCAGTAAGAGACTGTTGGGTCAAAGCGGCGATAGTTAGTTTGCAATTATGTTCTGTGAAGGTGGTTTTGGAGACGGGGAGGGATGAGTAAAAGATCGTTGTCCAAACGTCAGGTCTGTTGGAGTGGAAAATGAAGTCCATTTTCCTCTGACCTCTAGTAGTGCAGTGGTAGGTGTCAACAACTAGCGTTTCGGGGTGTAGCCTAATTATATTCTGTTTGAAGCGTTTTTTAGCTTTGAAGGAGAGGCTGTGTGGGAATGTTATGGCGAAGGTGTTCTGCCCTTGGGGAGATAGGTGGTTGGAGGAGGGGCAAAGATGCGTGTCCAATTGTGTGGACGGGGGCATCTTAGCTGGGGTGAGGGGGAGGCGAGACCTCCGGGGCAGGTAAGGGGGAGAGTAGGACGGGGGGGAGGAGTGTTTAAGAATTGCTGTAGAGGTAGAATTGGTGAGGAGGTAGCGGGTGAGAGCTAGGGGAAAAGTGGATCGGGGAAGGTTGCGCGGGGTGGGTCGGTGTTCACAAGGGGGTAGGAGAGGGCTTTCTAGCGAAGTGTGGGGTTAGCGCGCGGGTCCAGGGGAGATTGGCAGTCTGCTCTGGTGAGAACGGTGGTCAGCGAGTTGAGGGGTGTGCTCAGGCATTGAAAGTCGTGCGAGGTGTTGAGTGAGGAGGGGTACAGGAGTTCCTAGTATAAAGAGACAGGTGATGGTTGACGGAGAGTGGTCTGCTGCGGGTACTGGTGGAGGCGCGCTGTCAAATAGGGTCCCTGAAGTCCTTTGCCTGTGAGAGGTTGAAACACCGGAGTAAGTGTATTTATCCGATCGGTTTCCTGCCCAAAAGGTGACCGGAATGATCTAGCTCACCAGCGTTAAAGTCTTGGGGCTAGCGAAGTGGGTGGTCTAGGCATATGAAATAAGCTGAGTCGGTTCAAGAGCCCTGCTCAAGTAATAAGGTCGAGATGGGTTGAGATAAGTCAGGTTTTTCTTGTTATCGTGGTGTCCCGGGTGGCGGCCATCTTAGGGCCAGGCAGTTCTTATTAACACTCGGTTAGGTACTGGCGTGGAGGGCAGGGGAGGGGCGTCCCAGTGGGATGTCGCTTTGGTCCACTAGCTGTGGCAACGATCTCGCGGAGCGGGGGCCTTTATTTTTCATTTAGAGCTCACCTGTGGCTGTAGTAGGGCTTCTAGTTGTGGACCGTCGGCCATCTTGGGACCAGGCAGCCCTGTCGGTGAGGATCTTCGGGACCGGGGCGAGGTCTGCCTTCTGGATCGAGCTCTGCCGCCTCTCGCCGAAATTGAGCAGTGGCGCTTGTGTGGCGGGATGAGGAGGTGTCCCTTCGTTGTAGTTGCCTACGGGCACTTACGTTCGGGGCTCGGGACCGTTCCTGAGTGTCCCGGTGGAGCCGTCTCCGTGTGGCTCTTCAAAGTTTTAATGACCCCCAGGTAAGCGAGGGGTGAGGGGCACACACTGCTTGTGGGGTGGGGGTGCGGGTCTGAGCTTCGAGCAGGGACCGGGAGATCGTGAAGGACTCTAGCTTCCTGTTGTGCGGTCCGGGTCACGCTGCCCCTCCCGACGGTGCTTCTGGGTCCAGGCGGCAGCCGGCGGCAGCCGGTGGCAGCCGGTGGCAGCCGGCGTCGATGTGCGGGGGGGGGTTGCAATGGGGTCGCTCCGGTCGGGATTTACACCGACAGTGATCCCTTGACCCGGAGCTCGCCCCTCTTACTCCCACCGCGCGGCCATCTTAGCGTCCACTGTAGTAATTAGCTACTTCAGTTGTTGGGACGTATGCTAATGCTATCAATTTTTTTATCTGGTAAGCAAAGTTGCTCTTTGTTGAGTATTCTACACTTAATGTTGATTTTTGTAAATGTCTCCAGATGCTTTGATTGTAGTGATAATAACACCCTTGTATTGCACTGTGTGGGTATATTTTTAGAATAGCTTGTATCATAGCTATTTCAAAGTCTATAATTATTCTTTGTGGGTAGTAGTTATCTGTCATATTTATGATTGCTGTTAAGATTTCTATGTAGGTAGCATTTGTTTTATTTGGCAGCAATGTATAGATTAAGGGGATATTTGTTTCCTGGTATTCACCGTGGATTGTATAAAGTTGATAGAAAGGTTTGGGACAAACTTTAAAAGTTCCGTCCATCATCCAAGTTTCACATGATTTTAGTTTTTGCAAGTTGTTATTTGTTGCAAAAAGTAGAACTCTTTTGTCATGGCTTTTGTTATCGTACAATAAAAATGTATCTTCCTTATGGGTAATTGTATATTCAGGATATATGTTAATTTCTTCAAAAGTTTGGGGTGCAGGTGGAGTTGGGTCAGATGCTCTTTTAGTTTTAGCTATTAATCTTTTTAAGTTGGGAATTGAGGGTAACTGTCCTGTTACGTGCTCTGGGACGTTGGTCAATACATTTTTTAGAATTGTGGTGCTTGTTTCTTGGGAGCTTGTACTAGCTTGTTTCAGAGTTTCTAATGCTTCTCGTACTTCAACTTCAGTGACATTTGGTGGGTGGTTATGCTCACGTACATTTACAACATTATTATCTACAGTAGTAGCTCTGCCATAGCATGCAGTAGAATAATATTTACTACATTTCCAATGTATTTTATTTTCTTTCACTTTTTCTTGCGTGTAGGTATAACCCATGTAGTTGAGCATTACTTTTCCTTTTTGAGATGTTATAAAAGTAGCTCCTTCTGCCATTTTTAGGGTAGATCTGTGAAGACATATATGTGTTTTAAGTACATATGTAAATGAATTATTTCAATGTGTAGGTGGAAATAGTAATTTTAAAATGTACCTACAATGTTGTATTTCCTGTTATTCAGTTGTATTTTATTGTTATATTTTGACTTTGATTCTTGAAATTCCTGTGGTAGTGGTAGAGAATACTAGTAAATAATAATATAGTTTGATACTTATTGTTTTTTCTTTTCTTTTAAATAATTTTAACAGTTTGTAGACTTACTTAAGTTTGTAGAAGCTGTAGTAAGCGTAGATGTAGTTTGGTCGATGAAGTTAGTAGAATCTGGAAAAATAAGTGTTTGTATTAGTTGTATATTATATTTGTATATATGTATAGGTCATACAATATTACGTTATTTTAAAGTTTAGGTAACTATATTTGTTTTTGTGATTTAATTTCTATGTAGATGCTACTAAGCCACATTAATTAAAAATAAAAATTTAATAGTGGCTGTTGTTGGTAGGAATGTATATTTTACATTAAAAAGAGAGATGTTTATTTTAGTTTAGGGAGTTTAGCTAAGTAGTTAGAGAATGTAATCGTAAATAAAATGGGAGTTTACTTACTTGGGTTGTAGTATAATTTTTTGTAGTAGTTGTTGTAGGTGAGTATGCTCTCCTCTTCAGCAAAGTATCCGTTTTTTCAGAGTTTGGCCCAAAGAAGGTAGTTTTAGTAAAGTATCTAATTGTTTATATAGTAATAAGTTAAGTGTTTCTTGAATTTGATTGGTGTAACGAAATTTTATTTAAATTTATTGGTTGACAAGTGTAGTTTGAATTTGAGAACCGTTATTTTTTTATGAGTCACTTTAATTTGGTATTTACTAGTAGTATATATATTTATATATTTTGTATGTGTTTTATTTTATTTATTTATAATAATAAAAAAATATAAATGCAAAATCTTTGGTAAAATTAAAAAAAATTGTAAATTTGAAATAATAAGTTAGTTTATATTTTTTATTGTATTTAGAAAATATTTATATATTTTTAAGTATATAATCATTTTATATCAGTTAATTAAATTGAAAGTAAAAGTTAAAGATCATAAATTAATGTTTATGTTGAGTGAATTGTGTGTTTAATTTGAAAGAAAAAAGTCGATATTTTTTGTATTTTATAAATAGGCAGTTATTATGTCGATAATAGTGTTATCGATATTTGTGTTGGTTGTAATGTTGTGTAAAGAATAGTCGATATTTTAGTAGTCGATATTTATGTAGTCGATAATTTTTTAAACGATAATAAAAGTGTCGATATTAAAATTTCGATAATTGAGTAAATCCTTGTTTAAGTATATGGTGACGATATTTATGTATTCGATGTTTTCGCAACGATATTTTTGTAGGTCTGTGTTTTAATAGTCGATATTTCATCAGGGATCCATACCTGCTAGGGATCTTTCGAGCTCTGAGGCTCCTGCACAGCGATTGAGTAGGGATCATGACACCTTTAAGATGTATGGGAGAACCCCCACAGGACCTGTTTGTAAGCATGGGGGTTGTCTTGGATTGACACCAGAATTGACCAATTTCCAATGACCGGGCTCATCAGGCTGCAAATTCACCTCATCATGTTTATGAACTTTAACAATCCTGGCAGTGTTCCACCAAAAGGTAAAGTTGTTTATCTCACACCTGCAGATATACATAGGGGTCAACACATACTTCATTCTGCATGCAGCTCATCTTATCTTCACCCACTACTACAACTATGTCACGCACCACACTCAATAAGTTCTCTACATCAACTTCGCAGTCCTCACTGACCACTGATACCCTGGTATTTTTTCACCTTATACTTTGACAAACCTTGGCAAAGTGCCCAGATTTCCCGCACAGCCTACATTGTGCACTCCTAGCTGGGCACATCAAATTCCCTTTTAGATGCTGAGAATAACCACACTTGGAACACCAGTTATTTTGTTTAGCCAACAAGTTCTGCTGATCCCATCCTCATCGGCACGTGAAATAAGTGGCAGACAACGGCTTAGGGAGAAGTTTATCTTTTATTCGCCCAACAACCTTACTCCCGACCACTTCAGGCCATCCAAACACTAACCCTGGGCGTAGTGGGGCGTAGTGCGGCTCCGCGGAGCTACGCGGAGAGGGCGAGAAGCTACGCCCACTCCCGCACTCCACGTAGCCCCACTACGCACCTCCCTCCCGCTCTCCCCTACATACATTATTTAAGGAATTACAGTGATTAAAACAATATTAAAGCACTTACCTTGTCCGGGCTCGTCCGGGGCTCCCTCTTTGAATAGCGTCCTTTCCTGGATACCAATGCGCATGCGCGGGCGGCCGCGCAAGCGCATTTCTCCCGAGAAATGCGCATGCGCGGGCTGCCGCGCATGCGCATTTGTTTCCAGGAAAAGGACGCTATTCAAAGAGGGAGCCCCGGACGAGCCCCGGACAAGGTAAGTGCTTTAATATTGTTTTAATCACTGTAATAGCTTAAATAATGTATCTAGGGGAGGGGGGGAGGGAGGCGGGTGGCGGCCGACTCGGCTACGCCCACAGAGTGGGCGCAGTGTTGCCGGCTACGCTGTCTACGCAAAATGCGTAGAAGGCAACACTACGCCTACTCCGTGGGCGTAGCCGAATCGGGCGCCCACCCTTACCAAACACCCACAACTGCCACTGTCTGGAACTCTCAGTCTTGTGAGCTCCACGAGAAAAAAGAAGCCTTTAAAGAGGCATTTACGCAGTCGGGAGATATAGGAACAGAGCATTACTACACATTGGCATCCACCGGGAAGTGGTGATACATTCCCGATTCAAATTAATACAACTAAAGATTTTGCACAGAGCATATTACACTATTATGGCGCTAATTAAAATGGATACACTAAGCTCCCCGTTGTGCCCTAGGGGCTGTGGTCAGGTTGGGACGTTTATACACCAATGGTGGGACTGTCCAGTGCTAGGGGTTTATTGGGATTAAATAACATTGAGCATGCTAGCAAGATGTGGAAAAGAAGTAAGAGTCTCACTCAGATGGTGTCTGCTCAACATGTGGGATGCAACAGACCTCACGGCGAAGGCGATAACCTGGGTTTCCCTTGGGTGTATGGTAGCTGGGCACAACATTGCAAGCACCTGGAGGGGAGTAACCAGGCCTAGATTCCAGAACTGGGAGGCAGACATGGATTGGTGCATGCAGGCAAAAAGAATGGTTTATGAATGGAGAGGAAGCCCACAAAAATGGTCCACGATCTGGGGAGAATGGAATAAAAGTAGAGGGATGGTACGCATGTCGATTGAGGGCCATTCTTCCCGGGGCCGAGGAAGGGTGGAGGGAGATGTTTGAACTACAGATGAGCACTAAAGGATTGCTGTGACCGATTTCTTTCCTATGTAACAGTAATTTGAGAACTGTAAGCATGCACTGCTCCAAATTGATGACAAATATCAATGTTTTGAAATTGTTAATCAATAAAAAGATTTTTTTTTAAATAAAAAATAAGGTATCTCCATTCTGTCATTAAGTCTGCTATGTTGCAATGTATCCAAATGTCTTATCTAAAGTACTTTTCTTTGTAATGTGTGTTTCAAAATGTCCTTGTCTTCTACTTTCAATGATGTTTCCAATATTTCCAACATCTGGAATCAGTTGGCTGATGATGTGTCTCTGCTCATCGACTTGACGCTCTTTGTATGAATGCTACACTTATGTGCCCTTAGTCTTAACTTGATTTTTGTTTCTCTCTCTCTGTTTTTCCAATGTATAGAAGCCCACAAGCTTTATTCTTAATTTCCTAACACCCCATATTCCGACTCGACAACTAAGATCCAGTGGGGCGGGTGTAGTGCAGTTTCCCAAAATCAGAAGAGCAAAGATGGGAAGGCGGTCATTCCGGTTTCTGGCAGCCTGAATGTGGAACAGCCTACCCCTTAGGCTCCGATTGGAAGCCTCGGAGGTGGTTTCCGCAAAGAGCTAAAAACCTACTTATTTCCCAGGGGAAAGGTTTAGAGAGGGTAAGGGTGTGGGAGGCTACGATGGTGTAGGAGTCTGGGGCCGATACTTTAGCACGGGGACACACTGGTTAGTGCAACCTGGTGCTTTACAAGCTCAGTTTACTTACTTACTTACTTACAAGAGTATTTAAGGGCATATATACAATTGGAAATGTTACAAGTGGCAAAGGTTTTCACATTTATAGTTTTCACACTGTGGGGGTGAGTTATCCTTTCTCCTCAGATGGCACTGTTACAGTGTATACAATTTAGACATGGGTAAGTCCCTGGCTTCTATGTTCCGGTTACAGCAGTTCTTGGGTTTTTTTAACCACTAGTACATTGATATGTTTGATATTTCATGCAAAAATGGGTTAATCTTTAAAAAGTCTTTTGAAGTCCTACTCACACTGTAAAATGTCCCATCTGTCGCCTATTGCCCTTTTAATGTTGCTGTTTTCTGTGGAAAACTTTGAAACAAAGGTGAATTGTGTCTTTGTTAGTTTCAACAGGATACCCTCCACATTTGTGATGAAGTAAACTGTCCACCAAACTCTAAACCAGGACCATAGTGTAGGCATTCTGTAAGCTCATCCTGTGTGTAGCCCTCAAGTTACTGCTCCAGGGCTTGAAATAAACATTCTATTTGACATCAGATTGTGGGTGATACCCAGATTATGGATGGATAACTATGTAATTCTAGAGAAAAACATATTTAAGGAAACCTGTTCTGGAGAAAAATTCTCCAACAATATTATCCCCCAATTTTTTTAAAGTGAATGACATTCCCAAAATATTGAATCCATCCTGGTGAATGTGCATCAAGTCAAAAAACTCCTTACCGTCTGTTTTTCCCAGGATAACGTAGGCCCTTGTTTCTCTTTTACCTCCCTGCTTAGCTTACTTCTTCCCCCTCCACACTTGTCCTCTCTTCATCTCTCCTCTTATATTAAACCTGATTCCCGCTCCTTCTCCCACATTTATGTTATTTAGCCCTGTTCACTACTCCTACCTATACCCTTGTAAGGTCCTCTATTTCTACATATACCTTTGCACCAGTACCATTACCTATGTCCACATTTCTTTACCCAGTGTAAAAACCAATGTACTTCTACCCCTATATTTTTCAACCCCACCTGTACTCCACTCTCTCATCTCCATTAATTTAGCCCATTCTTCTCAGCACAGGCATGGACACTGCTGGTAGGCAGCTGGGCCCTATCAAAGAGTGAGCCTAGTGTGATACAGCAAAAGGATTGCTCTGTACAAGGCCTTAGTGAGGACCAGTCCATACTCCTAGAGCTCAATGGGCATGGAAATGCAGAGCCTTGCTTACAGGCTTCTGTCCAGTGCTTAAGGACGTGGCCAGAATGTTCTGGGACAAGGGTACTTTAACTAGACCATTATTTGAGAATTCGGAGATGTCAATGCTCATTTCACTGGGGATGTGCTATCCACAGAAAATCACCGGTGATGGTAAATCCATAATTATATCCCCCTCCAATATAATAGTTATACCTCACAAATGCCAACAGTGACACGGCTGATGTATTGCTGGTGAGATCATATAACACACCACCACTGACATCATCAAAGCCATCACTGAAGCAATATGGGATATGGGCTACTGAGTGCAGTTGTGAAAAAGGCCGGTTCCAACATGCTGAATCTGATGGCATAACCAAAGTATTGACCCAGTGGATTCTAGAAGAGGGGGCCCTGCTCACAGAGTCCTGTTGAAGTCAGGCTCAGCATGCGCAGTTCGTTGGGAGAAACGAAAGGCGCTCCCCAGTGCCCTACAGCCTCAGCATACTGGTCACCTCTGAAGGTCGTACCCCTTGGTCTTGGTAGTAGAAGCACTGAGCACAAGGTCTGAGATTAGGACTTCCAACCTGTCCGGCACCTAAAGCCTATGGCCCATAACAAAACATTGAGCCCAGTAGTCTCTGGGATGCTGGGGCACTGAGGGTCTTCAGTGATAATATGGGTGAGCTCAAGATGATGCTACAAGCCATGTCACCAGTAATGATTGATCATGTCATTTCTGACATGAGTTAAAGAAAACTGTCTCTCATGAATTCTTTAATGTGTGTCTTAGCCCTTTCAAGAGAAGAGCAAATTAGTATAGTCATTCATGAAAAAGAGAACTATGTTTACTTCATCATTGTTAGATGTATTTCTTCATCAGTGTTAGAGGTGTAGCAGCCTGGAAGATTGTTAAAATCTGGTTTGCGATGTCAACATTATCGGCGCCATCTTGTCCCCTTTCAGACTCACGCACACTTGCAGCATCAGCCATTTTTTTGAAAACCATGGTCTCTCTGCCCACTGCCAATAGCCAGCGCGTCTCTCACCCGCCGGCCTCGCAAGCATCCCCCGCGCACCGACAGCCCCCGGTCTCTCCTGTCTGGGCCATAAACGCACCTCCAGCGCGACCCTGCCTCGGAGCCACATCCCGTGCTGAACCCCCTCACTCTTTCATCTCATTCATAGAACAGGCCCTTTTGATAACCTCTTCCTCCCTGCCTGATTGTCCGGCCTGATCCCAGGCCATCACCTAGCCCAACAGATGCAGTTTATTGCCCCCTACAGTAGGACCTCGCCTCACATCAAAGGAGCGGGGATTAATCAATGCCTTCACACCCCTAGATCCGACCGATCGCCCGCATTCCTGTTCCCAGCGGAATGTCCAGCTGCGCGATAGCCATCATGCTGAGATTTGGGTGGGGACCCCTACTGTAGATATGTGTGAGAACGGGCCTGAACCGGGGATTCCAAAGATGCCTTTTTCGTACTTCAAAGCAATACCACGGATGTCATGAAAGTAATAAAGTCATAAACTTGTGTATAAGAGGCCAGGCCTCAGAGATGCGGTGAGAGCACCTCGAGAAGATACCCTGTTGTCTGATTTGACGTGTTCTGCTCCGTCGGAACAAACTCCTGTTTCTTGCCTTCCAGTCTCCAGCGCCTGCCTCTTCATTTGGTAACCTTGAGTTGGGTGAGAGGCGGCTATCACCGGGCAATCCTTGAAAAGGGGTAATCGATCTGACCTGCATGCCCTTTTTCCACAATTGGCGCCCAACGTTGGGCCCATCAGGGACACGTGGATCCAGTGGGAGAGGTCCCAACGACAGTGTGAACGACTGCAACGATCGGGAAAGAGCTCCTGCCCGATAGACCCTCGTCTGGCAGCCGATCATCCGAACTTC
The DNA here is from genome assembly GCF_964261635.1 of Lissotriton helveticus. Taxonomy (NCBI): domain Eukaryota; kingdom Metazoa; phylum Chordata; class Amphibia; order Caudata; family Salamandridae; genus Lissotriton; species Lissotriton helveticus. The sequence continues at coordinate 408,411,165 of NC_136063.1, read as the reverse complement.
ACCGGTTCCGAACAGACCTCTCTCGAGTGATCTACGGTCCTGACTGGGAACCATCAGGAGTGCCACAGCAATTACGGAGAATAGAGGACGATCAGGCGCTGGAAGCGGAAGACGAGAAACTGTCCATGCGGTCCGGGTAAGGTCGTGTAACACGACGAATTGCGAATTGATTGTTTGATTGTCTTGGAAAATACTAGTATTACGCATTTGATTGTTTGGTTCTGAGAGATTCTCTGTCTACAAACGGGGAAGGATAGGAGTATTCTCCCTTTGCAGATAGTGAAGGGTAGGTAGCGCAGGCTTTTGCCCCCGTTGTAACCCGTCGCGCCTACTTCCATCTCCATTGATTGATTGTTTGTTCGAGCATTAACTGTTCGAAATTGGTTCTCTGAAAGGATCTTCTCTGCCTACAAACGGGGAGGAACAGAAATTTCCCTCTCTCTTTGCAGATAGTGAAGGGTAGGTAGCGCAGGCTTTTGCCCCCGTTGTAACCCGTCGCGCCTATTTTATTCCTCATTTGATTGATTGATTGATTGTTTGTCCGAACATTGACTGTTTGGAATTAGTTCTCTCTTTGGGTATTCCCTATTTGCGAATACTGTAGAATAGAAATATTCTGCCTAGTCTTCGCAAAGTAGTGAAGGATAGGTAGTGCAGACTTTTGTCCCCATTGTAACCCGTCATGCCTATCTTCTCCCCATTGTTCAGTAGTTGGTTCAGCCCGGACCGCTTATTAGAGGTGGATCATACGGCTCCTCTGGAAGGCACCCCTAATAAGGATATGTTTTTAAAGTATGGACTAGTCGCCGTAGCTTATAGTAAGTTATGGCATAAATATACTAAAAAGGATCAGGAAAGTCAGTGGCCACTGATAGGATCCTTCGATGATACTAAAATAAGCGTGCTGGAAACAGCCCTTCGTAACCATAAAACAACGCCCACTATGCTTGATAGTTTTGGCATGTGGCGCAAAGAAACAGAACAGCGAAAGAAAAGGAATGAAGTCAGACTAGAAAAAGAATTACGAAAAGCAGCTCATTTAGCCGCGAACAAGTTGAAAGAAGAAATAAAAGAAAGAGAGGAAGCTAAACTAAAACAAGAATCTGAAACATCAAGCCAATGTCCCGTTAGAACGCCCGCCACGCTTTACCCTGAGCTACCTTCGAAGCAGATAGCGAACGATGATCTACTGCTAGGTCCCCTGATCATCTACATGCCCCCTCCATACGCCCCTTCCCAACCCCTAGTGCAAAGCACGCAACCCCCAAGCACAGATGAGAGCGGCACCAGAGCCTCGGTCCTCACGGCCTCCGCGCCGGCCGAGCCCCTTGTACTCAGTGCAGCGCAAGCAGCAACAGTAGATGACCCCGACACTGAGAAGAAAGGCTCCACTAGATTAAATCGATTGAGTAAGAATGAACGAGCAGGGATTGATAAAATCGTAAAGACGCTAGTGGAACGGAAAGAAAGCGAAGATTACGTAACAGATATATGCAATTCGTATGCCAATAACCACAAACGACACTTTGTTACACGTTTCTGTTACCACACCCTTAATGTTTATGAAGATCGGTACCAAGCCAAAGGTCCTGAAAGCCTAACGACTCTGTATAGAAAAGTCGACATTGGAGACGAAAGTGAGTGTGATGTGACGGACCTCTTCATGGGCACGCTTGAAGTCTCCCGCCACCTCACTGAACAAAGATTAGAAGCTAGCACCACGACCCCTGTAGCGACTGTACCTCAAACCGAGGGAACTAACACCATGATGCCGATAAGAGAAGCAGCTCCTTATTGGGTCCCCTCACGAGGACAGGGAACACACGACGATATTAACCACCAAGATGCGAGGGGGAGGGTAATGTACAACTGGGTCTACCAACCCTGGGATCGGCAAGACATCCTGACTTTTCGAAAGTCCTTGCCTGATCTACGAAAGAACCCCACTGCCTTCTACACAGAATTAGGTACCGCCTTGGGGTCGACGATTATGACCCTAGCGGACATCGACTTGTTTTTCGGGCTATGTCTACCAGCTGATGTGTGGAAGCTAATCCGGAAAGTTGACCACCTTGAGCTGTTCGGACATACCTGGTTACAACTCGATGGCATAGACAAGCAACGAGAGCCCGGACAGAAACCTTTGAAATCAATTCTAGACCTGCCAGACAAAATCGTACAAAAACTCAAAACCATAGTCCCAGAAAAGAAGGTGGACTGGTCGATAGTAACGGCCTGCTGCCAGAAACCCCAGGAAGACGTATCAGAATACTTTTCCAGGTTCGAAACGGTGTTCTCCGATTACAGCGGCCAGGACATGACCTCTGCAACCGGACATCACTTATTCGTCCAGAATTACGTAAAGGGCCTGACTCGAGAAGTCTCGCAGAAACTGCAGACTAGTGAAAGTAGTTGGGCTGCCTCCAAACCCGCGGCTATCCTTCAGATGGCTCAATACTACGAACGACAAAAGAATGAGAACGACAAAGCGACTGAGAGAAAGAAAAAGGACTTTGAAAGAACGAGTAATGATCGCTCAATTGCAAGGAGCGACGATAGGTAGGGAACCGTACAAAGGACACTACCAGTCGACTGCCCCTAGAAATCCACCCCCTAAAGACCGTACCCCCGCGCCCTATGCTGGACGGACAGACATTGACGACAACCAGTGTGCGTTCTGCAAGGGATTTGGGCATTGGAAGTCCCAGTGTCCGGTCCTGTTAGAAATGTACAAAAATAGAGACACAAAAGACGTAGCGGATGGGCCGAAAAATAGAGGACAGGGACGAGGGCACACAAATGACGCTAGCAATGACAGACCAGGCAGACCGAACACATTTGACCGCCCCCGACAGAACCAATGCTAGCAGGCTGACTGTGACGATGCCCGCGACTTCGCATAGGACTGCCAAGGGCAAGGGAGGGATCCAGTCGAGCTCTATGTTGACCAGCAAGGTTCTTATGTCACCGCTAAGGTCCTAGGTACGAAGTCTCCATTTCTGGTAGACACTGGCGCGACACGTAGTGCGTTATCTAAACGACTGATTCCAAGGGCACCCTTGTCTGGCTCACACATAACATCAATAGGTTTTGATGGAACGCCCTCCACTAATCCCTTGTCCGCGCCGATCTCCTTCGACTTGGACAGTAACCCCACTGACACGACGTTTCTGCTTTCCTCCAACACTCCCGATGCCATTATGGGACTTGACTTACTGAAGCATTTCCAAGCTACTATTAGGTGTTCACAGGACGGAGTTCGGGTCATTCTGTACGATAACCCGACTCTGCTCAGACCTTATCCCTTACGACACATGTTCTCCATCTCTGACGCTGACTCATCCTTACTCGACTCTCTACCTCTGTATCTGTGGGCCAAAACTGACGCTGACGTAGGACGCATGATGATTGACCCTGTGCACATAACTGTTCGCCAAGATGCGATACTCCCAAAACTCCCACAGTATCGGATATCGCCCGAAGGTGAGAAGGCATTAGTAAAGATAATTCAGTCCTTGGTAGAGGCAGGAGTGGTAGAGGAAGTAGTCAGCAATATTTGCAACAGCCCTATCCTACCCATTGTAAAGAAGCAGGGTGAGGGAGATGAGAAAGCGTACCGCTTCATCATCGACCTTCGAGAGGTCAACAAAGTGGTTGTACCTCAGTACCCCGTAGTCTCGGATATCACCACCATTCTGACCCTGATTCCTTCCACAGCCACCACATTCACTGTAATCGATCTCAAGAATGCATTCTTCTCCATCCCCATCCACCCAGACAGCCGCTACCTTTTCGGCTTCACGTTAAAATCCCGCTCATATAGATTTTGTAGAGCTCCCCAAGGTTACACAGAAAGTCCCAGCATCTATAGCCAGGCCCTCAAGAGACAGCTGGACGCCGTTCAGCTGCCGGATGGAGTGGTGTTGATACAATACGTCGAAGATATCCTTTTGGCGGCCGACACCACTCCACTTGCAGTCACTACCACTGTCCAACTCCTGCACTTCCTTGCGGAAAATGGCCACAAGGTCTCCAAGAAGAAGTTGCATTTCGGCCAACCCCAGGTCACCTACCTAGGCCACCTCTTGTCCAAAGACGGGAGAAAGCTTACACCCGATCGAATTCAGGCCATTCTAGAAACCCCTGTCCCAAAGACCCAGAAACAAGTCCGCTCCCTGGTAGGCCTCACCTCCTTCTGCCGGCAGTGGTTGCCAAACTTCAGCCTCATTGTAAAGCCACTGCTTTCTCTACTAGCTAAAGATGTCCCCTTCCCGCTCCCTTGGACCCCCGAATGCCAATCCTCCTTCAAAGAACTTCGAGACGCCCTTTGCTCTGCACCAGTCCTAGGAACCCCCGATTATACCAAACCCTTCTCTCTCTACACTCACGAAAGGGAGGGATGCGCTTTGTCTGTCCTGACTCAAACCATCGGCCCCAAGCAACGACCATGTGCCTATTTCTCTGCCACTCTTGACCCCGTAGCGAGAGCCTTGCCTGCCTGCCTTCGAGCCGTAGCTGCCGCTGCTGTCTCTATCCGACAAAGTGAGGGGATTGTACTCTCAAATTCCCTCACGGTATTAGTGCCCCATGCTGTTGACACCCTCCTGAACCAGACTAAGACGCAACACCTGACTAGCGCACGACTGACTGGATACGAACTGACTCTGCTTGCACCCCACATCACGCTGAAAAGATGCACCACGCTGAACCCAGCCACCTTGTTGCCTCTGCCCGAAAATGACCCAAATGTCCCCCCTATACATGACTGTGTGACCCTCACGGACGAACAGACTAGGAGTAGAGTTGACCTCCGAGACACTGCCTTCCCAAACCCTGACGGAGAGCTATGGGTAGACGGCTCTTGCATTAAACTCCCCGACGACACCACCTCAGCTGCCTATGCAGTTACCACAGCCCGAACTGTAGTTGAAACCGCCCGCATCACGCAACGATCCGCACAGGCGGCAGAACTGATTGCCCGCACACGAGCATGTATCCTAGCAAAGGGGACGACAGCAAACATTTACACAGACAGCCAGTATGCCTTCGGGGTGGTTCATCATTTTGGGCTCTTATGGAAGGAGAGGGGATTTCTGACATCTCATGGCACGCCCATCCTGCACGGAGATCTAGTCTCCGCTCTGACTGAAGCGGTTCTCCTCCCCAAACGACTTGCCGTAATCAAATGCCAAGCACACAAAAAGGTGACAGACATCATTGGACAGGGAAATGCACTGGCCGACATCACTGCCCGAACCACAGCTGAGAATAGGACGACGACTCACATGTACGTGACTAGGTCACAAGCAGAAAAATGGACGGACGCTAGGGAAACTATTAGGGACATCCAAATGGCCAGCTCACCACACGAATTGACTGAATGGGCACGGGTGGGATTAAAAGACAATGAAGGCTACTGGCGGACAAAAGACACGAACAAATGGTTGCTACCCAACTCGTATCTGATCCCCATAGGATCTGCCCCTATGACCGAACTTGTCTCCCGAGTTTGGCATAACGATAGAATTGCAGACTCAGCCAAACGATTAGTCCAGCAATGTCTAGTCTGCCTGCAACACAACCCTGGGAAAGGAACTGTCGTACCCCGGGGAGGGTTTGGAGTCCCCAACCATCCATTTGAAGTCCTACAGATGGACTATATCCAGTTAGAGAGATGTCAAGGACTGAAGTATGTACTTGTTGTTGTATGCGCTTTTAGCAAATGGGTGGAAGCCTACCCGACGCGTGACAACACTGCCATTGCCACTGCAAAAGTACTACTGAAAGAGTTCTTCCCTCGCTACGGCCTTTGTCGTATTTTATGGAGTGACAATGGCCCCCATTTCGTAGCCGAGGTTATCCAGCTTATCCTGAAGGGGCTGGGGGTACGACAGAAATTCCATGCAGTTTTTCACCCCCAATCTGCTGGACTGGTCAAGCGACACAACGCCACATTGAAACTAAAACTGGCAAAAATAGTGGCTACCACAGGACTAAAATGGCCAGACGCTCTTCCCCTGGTATTGCTGTCAATGCGTTCCACCCCCACCAAACACCACTTGACCCCTTACGAGGTCGATTTTGGCCGACCCATGAGTATCTGGTCTGCACCCAAACCGACATCTATTCACGACGTCCCGGACGTCCTAATGTCTGACTATCTGTATAACCTAACTAAAACGCTGTCTGTTATTCATCATCAGGTGCTGCAGGCCATCCCCGATGCTTCCAGGGGCCCCGGACATACCATACAGCCTGGAGATTTCGTCCTAATTCGGAACTTCCAGCGGGAGAAGAGTCTGGAACCCCGCTGGACGGGCCCCTGGCAAGTCTTGATCACCACCCGAACGGCTCTTCGAGTGGAGGGAAAGCGCAATTGGCTGCACGCACACCACTGCAAGAAGATCTCGTCGAATCTGACAACAACCGAAGGCGTGACCACGCAAGAAGAGCTCCTGAACAAAGATCGACCATCCCTGAGCTGCTACCCGGAAACAGACGCGCTTGAACTGGCAACATATCCCGACCCCACTGTGCCATCCAGAGAAGGGTACAACATGCGACGAAAGGAGGGAGCTTCGGCTAAATAGACCACTGACTAACTTTATATTCTCAGAGAGGTGGCCTAACGCTACTAAGGTCGCCAGGAGAGAAGCCAAACGAAGTTTGTGGTTCTGCCCACTACTGAGCCCCCTTGAAGATGATGGAAGCGCCCGATACGAAGATGATGGAAGCACCCGACTTGAAGATGGTGGAAGCGACCGGATATCCAAGGACCCACTACAGAAACCCAAAGACTGACAAAATGCACAGTTCAAAGACTATTGCCTTCTTTGTTACCCTTCTCTTCTGCCTCCTCCTCATGACCACCCTCTGGATCTTGGAAGAAACCTCACCAGCACATGAGACACTTCTACCCACTGTACTACCTGTCACCGTGAAGGAACACCACCTGATCTCTCTCTCACCTCAACTCCGAGAAAGACGTAAGGAGTTTTGGAATAACTCCTTCGTACAACTTTTGCACCAGCACAACCTTGCCGCCAATGCCACCAACTGCTGGATCTGGGGGTTGCTTCCGCATGCCACTGGACATTCCATCCCTTTTATCCCCTCACCATTCTCAGTTCATGGCTCCTGCCTCGCCTGGTTGATTCTCCTGCAAGAGAGCTACAGAGATAAGACAATCTCCAGTGAAACCATGTCACACTTTTATCAAGGGGTCTGGCTGAACGAAACAAAAAAAGCGGCTGCACCCTTTTGCCCACTGATGTCCAACACCTCTGTTCACTTGGACATCCCAGCCAAAGAATGTGTCGAAATGCAGGTGTTCAACAATCCGGCCATACCTACCTTCTCCTACCTCCGGAAACGAACAGCAGCCACCCTGACTGTGGCCCTATCTGTTGTCAATGTCTCGGGCCTTGTATGCCTCGAAGGCCTCGGGACACAATTTGTAGGTCACAGTGCCTGCAACATCACCAGAACCTTGGACACTACTGACCCACCCTCTTTTGTCACTTCTCCAAACATTTACTTTGTCTGCGGTACGAAAGCCTACACCTGGCTCCCAAAAGGCTGGGGAGGTACCTGCTACATTGCCTTCATCCTTCCTCCGACCTATGTGGCATCTGCAAACCACCACCGACAAAAATGAGAGAGAGACATTGAACAAGCCGACTCTGCCGGAGCACAGTTCCTGGACGCAATGAAGGGACTTGTTCCACTCTGGGGTCCAATGGCAAACAGCCTTGCCATCCGACATTTGACCCAGGCAGTTGAAACAACCATGAACATTACAGCTGGCATCCTCACAAATAACACGGCCGAGCTTCAAGCGGTCTGCTTGGTGGCCCTTCAGAACCGCCTTGTTCTAGATGTGGTTCTAGCAGATCGTGGAGGGGCATGCCGCATCATAGGGTCTAGCTGCTGCACCTATATACCGGACAATTCACCCTCAGTGTACAAAGCCCTTGAACATCTCCACAGCCTTTCCTCAGAAGTCCACCAGGAACAAGAAGAATGGTCGCTTGGTGGATGGTTCTGGAGTACTGTAAAGAACTGGGGGTGGAGGTTGTTTACAATTATACTGATACCCATTGTTGTGTTATGTGGGTTCTGCCTAGGAATTCAATGCCTGCCGCCTTTGTGCTCACTATGTGCAAACTGTATCTGCCCAAAGACTCTGGACTTTGACAAGGAACGCATGAGAGCATTGTACGATGTCGAGGTTAAGGATTTAATGAAGATCGATATCGACTAGACAAAATGGCTAGATATGTTGAAAAGGGAGGGCTGTTAAAATCTGGTTTGCGATGTCAACATTATCGGCGCCATCTTGTCCCCTTTCAGACTCACGCACACTTGCAGCATCAGCCATTTTTTTGAAAACCATGGTCTCTCTGCCCACTGCCAATAGCCAGCGCGTCTCTCACCCCCCGGCCTCGCAAGCATCCCCCGCGCACCGACAGCCCCCGGTCTCTCCTGCCTGGGCCATAAACGCACCTCCAGCGCGACCCTGCCTCCGAGCCACATCCCGTGCTGAACCCCCTCACTCTTTCATCTCATTCATAGAACAGGCCCTTTTGATAACCTCTTCCTCCCTGCCCGATTGTCCGGCCTGATCCCAGGCCATCACCTAACTCAACAGATGCAGTTTATTGCCCCCTACAGTAGGACCTCGCCTCACATCAAAGGAGCGGGGATTAATCAATGCCTTCACACCCCTAGATCCGACCGATCGCCCGCATTCCTGTTCCCAGCGGAATGTCCAGCTGCGCGATAGCCATCATGCTGAGATTTGGGTGGGGACCCCTACTGTAGATATGTGTGAGAACGGGCCTGAACCGGGGATTCCAAAGATGCCTTTTTCGTACTTCAAAGCAATACCACGGATGTCATGAATGTAATAAAGTCATAAACTTGTGTATAAGAGGCCAGGCCTCAGAGATGCGGTGAGAGCACCTCGAGAAGATACCCTGTTGTCTGATTTGACGTGTTCTGCTCCGTCGGAATAAACTCCTGTTTCTTGCCTTCCAGTCTCCAGCGCCTACCTCTTCATTTGGTAACCTTGAGTTGGGTGAGAGGCGGCTATCGCCGGGCAATCCTTGAAAAGGGGTAATCGATCTGACCTGCATGCCCTTTTTCCACAAGATGTTCTAACTTTGTGAATAATGGGGCTAATGCGTATTAAAAGACGATGGAGATGATAGAGAAATGTGATGTACTCCACATTCCCAAGTCTGTAACAGGCATTTTAAAGGGCTCACTTGAATGTTTGATGGTTAGCCCAAATTTAACATTGAGGTTATTTTGAAATATTACCACTGCTCCTATTCCTGTACCACTGCACCACAAAACATACTAGGGGCCTGAATACTACTTTGATGGTGTGGCACCAGGCCACCACACCAGCGCCCCACCTCCACACCGCCAAAGCCATCCACTAACCGCCTGTCAGATTAGGATTGTTCTCCTGGTCTGGAGTACGGTGCTTTGGTGGTCCCAGGCGGTGAGCCTTAGAAAGGCACTGCAGTGGGAATGCCAAATCACGTTCATGTAAGAACTGAAATGCCCAATGTTGTGCATTTTTATTTCGTGCAGGAACATGGGGATGCAAACAGGCAGGGGGCACACTATGTGCCCCCCTGCATGCAACCCCATGCACAGAGGCACCAGGGGGGCCTGTAGGGCCCCCTTAGTTTCCTCACCATCTACCCTTTTCATGGAGGGCTCACTGCCATGAAAAGGAGGGCAGTGAGGAAACTCATAATATGTTTGGTGGTGCAACAGCTGCAGTGCCAGCATATTATGGCCTCTGACTGCTGCACCACCACCATAGGATCAAGGAGTCTGGAGGAAGCGTTCCAACCACCATTGAGATAATGTGGCAGGTGGGATCACTACCACGGGTTCGGTGGTCCTGTGGAGCTCCAAACTAATTATGCCCTAAGATTCCTAAACTCCTAAAAAAATACCATATCCACAAAGTCTATTGATTCTCTCTCTGCTGCCCACGCTCTTTGAGCCGTCTACTATCATTTCAGCACACTCAGGATCTTTCTTGACAGCATGTCACCTCGATGTGTGAACACAAACTGAATCAGAATGTGATTAGAAAGAGTCCAATTCTGAGCCTTGGCCAGGCCATGGGATTCTGTGCCTGGAAGAGCGAACATGCAGCTCTCAAACAGTGCCATGAGGAAGTGGGGTATGTTCTCAAAGGTTCAGGCGCGGCTGAGCGTGTCTGTGAGTCTCACACAACAAGGTTCAAGAGGCCTACTCCACAATGAGTGCTGGTCCTGCACACAGGCTACTGCTATGAGAGTACAGCTATACTTTTCACCGAATTGTACATTGATCTGTCCATGTCAGTGCCACAAGGGGTAAGTGTCGGCCTTTTGGGTACACTCAGTTACGTACTTGAAGGACTTCAAAGGCTTCCTGCTTAAAGAATCTCTTTAACGAGAAGGTGCTTCGTGTTTCCAAGAACATCACTGGAGTAAAGTTTATTATAAATTCACAGGCTCAGTCGGCTCGCCCTCCCCTAGGCGGTTGCAGATGCGTGGGAGCAAGAAGAAGGCGTGGACGGGAACGTCGCGCTGTAAACTGAAGACATTCTCCCTTCTCAAGCCCATGCATGTCTGATGCACACCAAGCACTTGGAATGCGCCTAGTTTTGCATGAAATGAAAGTTCCACAAGGGTAGCTCTGCAACAACATGTGGTGCTGACACAAGATTATTATATGTAAATGAACTTTTGGGCCTATGAAGCACAAACATGCATGTTGCTTCAAGAACATTTGCTATCCCTGACCCCCTCTTGAGTTTTATCATTTTAATGTGAATGTGAATACCATTGAGTAAAGTATTACAGATGATCGTAGAATCTCTTACCTTCTGCAGTTCACACACACCAACATTTCCTTATTACATGGATTTTGCTTTGACAATTACACCAAGGTTTGGATCACCAAACCAGAGCAAAATGTACTTCCCACACATGCCATGCTATACACATATCGGTTGAAAGTTGCACGATCCCTGGTGCAATATCTTCAACCCTGCTACCTAGAGCCACATTACAGAAAGTACCCAATGGGTACAAAGGATGTTTGCACCTGGTTCTGCCCTCTTGGGGCATTTTTTATCACAAGATTGGAGGCCATCGATGTTTACACGGTCCCTTCTCTAATACACACTACGCAAAGCAAGGTAGCTGTTCCATAATTTGCACAGGGTTGGCCCTTGTCTGCTTGTGCTTAGTACACAGGGGAAAAGAACAAAGAGGAATGCACCAGGGGTGCACCACAGCAGAAGTGGTGCACATATAGTGCTCTGCACCCCCCCGAACTGACCTTTTTTGTGGCCAAGAGGATCAGAACTCCCTTTAACAACCCCCCTCAAGAAGAGCTATAATCACAGAAGACAATTTTCTGAGTTGGGATCCCTGACTCCTGCTGAAGACTGATGTTGCCCTACGTGGTACACATGTACAATGTGACAAAGCCCACTCTATCAGTATTTGAACAGAGGCGCCATACACCTAAGTGCAAGTTAAGCAGAATACAGATGGCATTTACTGCACCAGGTTTATACCAAAACCTGGAGCGAGGTTGACTGCCCAGTTCAGAGTCTGACAAGCCAGAATGAGGTATATATTGTTTTCTGCACCAATTAACGCATGATTCACATTTGTTGACATTTTATTTTCACTAAATCAGTGGTTCCTAAAATTTTGACAACTGATAACCCCCGCTGAATTATTACTGGAATCCGTAGCCCCCACTGAGTCATTATTGGAATCCAGGGGTCCTGGTCAAACAATATTAAAAAATTCAGAAACAAGCATTCATCAAACAAATACGCAAATGATTAAATAATTTATTTAATTCACAAAAAATATGAAAAAATCAAAATGTAAATTTTAATAGTCATGTTGGATCTTTTCTTAATTCATTTGAGGCCATTCATCCTCCATACTATAGTCTGCGGGATGCACTAGCACTTCTCCCACAAATCATCTGAGGATACCATAAAGACACTGTTCTGAAGGATTTTCAGTCCTTGAGCAAACTGCCATTTGTGCATCGCATATGATTTAAAAACAGGTCTTGTAATCAAGTTCAGTGTTTTTATTTATGGATTTTCAAAAAGAAATTCAATTAATTAAAAGAAAATGGTGTCGCAGACAAAAACACAGAAAAAGCCTGTGTGGAAAAAATACGCTAAAAATCTGTTCGCTCGCATAGTTTGTTTTAATATTAGTGGGAAAAATTAGTGGGAAAAACCGCTTAAACTCTGCTCCTAAAATCTGTTCTCTCACATAGATTGTTTTAACATTCAGATCAGATCTGCCTAAAAGCATTTTAGACGAAAAGCATTAACGTTTGAAGAACGGGCCTACAAAACGAACAGAAATTCGTGATGTACAAGTGGAAACCTTCGAATTAAATGGAGGTCTCCCCCTCGAACATGCAAATATGCCGTCTCAGGGCCCTTTGTCCAAACATGTATATTCTCTGTGTGCACAGAATGAAAGGTGCCATTTGTACGAGTTGCTTAGAGTGCAAACATCACCGACCACACCGGTTTCAAGAGCTATTGTCCACAATTATCAACGCATTGGCTTACACCATAAATAAGGAGGAGAATGGACAATTTAAACAAAGCACTGTTTGCTGTTTTCAATTTTAGTTTTTGTTCTTTTATGGTGGTTTGAATCTGCTCGTGGTAGAGCACCTCAAGGAACGCAAATCCCACACGCCTCACTCTCTCCTTCATAATAAAGCAAAAATCCATGGAGCCGATATTGGCAACTCCCCACTTAGCAGTAATTAGTCGGGCTGCACAAAATAATCAGTCCACACAAATTTAGTTGGAAAACAGTTTGCGGCAGGTTTATTTCATACAAGGAGTATGCCAACGTGGTGGGTTAATTTACAGGCGATCCAAGGGCAGGCAGCGGTGACTAACCTAAGCTGCCCTGCCCACCTGATGAGCCAAACTGCACAGTGGCCAACCCAATCGGTGCTACCTTTTATATGGGGATTACCCCCCTTAAATATCATGGACCACCAGTCATAACTTTACTCACGACTTTTTCAGGGCCGAGCATGGCATGGCAAGCCCCGGCTGCTCACGCTTACAACCACCCAAAGGACTATCTGGGCACTGACATTTTCAACTAGAGTCCTGCCATAAAGATTCCTGGGATTTTGGCATAAGGCACCCATATTGTGCTCCTGAAAGGATAACCCCATGTATCAATCAGCCTCCAGATCGCCCGGTAACTCCGCCTGCAACACAAAAGTATACATTAATGCGTTCAATTTCTTTGCCAGCCATTCCGCTGGCAAGCAGGGTAAGGGGTTGGGAAAGTGACAGAGTGCCCAGCGGGGAACAAAGAGGATGGATAGTAGGTGAGGGCAGGTATAAATGCTTGTCCCCAGCCCACTGCGCACCGCATATGATGCCGCAGAGGTGCCGGGTAAAGAAGGGACTCTCATTGGAGGGGATCTCAGCGACAGGCACGGGGATGTGCCTAACGCAGCACTAAGGGGCCACCCTCTTACAGGAATCCCACTTCGTGTGCCGAGGTCAGCCGGATATTACCGATATGGGCAACCGCCCCTTAGCATGAATTAGTCACACTGCACAAAATAATCAGTCCACACAAATTTTGTTGGAAAACACTGCTGCAGGTTTATTACATACAAAACTATGCCAACGTGGGGGGTTAACTTACGGGCGATCCAAGGGCAGGTAGCGGTGACTAACCTAAGCTGCCCTGCCCACCTGATGAGCCAAACTACACTGCGGGCAACCCAATCGGTGCTACCATTTATGTGGGGATTAGCCCCCTTAAATACCAGTCCATAACTTTACTCAAGCCTTTTTCAGGTCGGAGCTAGGCATGGCAAGCCCAGGGTTGCTCAGGCTTACAACCACCCAAAGAACTCGCGGGGCACCAAAGTTTTTCAACTAGGGTCCTGCCGTAAAGACTCCTGGGATTTTGGCATAAGGCACCCCTATTGTGCTCCTGAAAGGCTACCCCTATGTACCCATCAGCCTCCGAATCACCCTGTAACACCGCCAAAGCCCCGGATGTGGCCGCTGTCATATCCAGGGCCCCCCATGGCAGGCTCCATAACTACCTGTAACCTGCTGTTAGTCCTTCTAGGTAGACCCTTTCCTTATCTACCTCTGACAGGTGCGCCCCATCCCTATCGGAATATCATATGGTGTTGCACGAGAGAGGCCACGCCAATTTAGCCAGCCCTTCTTATTTTAAATCGAACCTGAGTTGAACCATGCCCTCCTGCTTGGAGGGCTTGTACATGACTTTATTTTCCTGTAGGAATGGGATGGGCTCCCCGGAGGGGGGGTCTACTGTTCCCTTCTTTAACCACAGCTTTATTTATCCTTCTAGTTGTTGCAAGCTGTCGTTAGCAGTCCTTCTAGCTGGACCATTTCCCTATCTACCTCTGATAGATGTGCGCCGTCCCTATTGGGGTAACGTGGGTGTTTGCACAAATGAGGGCCACGCATAATTTACCAAGCACTTCTTATTTGACTTGTGTTTGCATTGAACCAAGCCCTCCTGCTTGGTGGGCTTGTACATGGCTATATTTACTCTTCTGTATGACTGTTCGGTGACCTCCCTGGGAGTTGGGAACTACCGTTCTCTTCTTTAACCACAGCTCAATTTACCCTTCAAGTTATTGCTTGGGGCCAACCAATACGCCTATCTCTACCCACTGAGCTTCAATTGTATGGTAGCACAGTGCTAACAGGAAATTGGACCCCAAGAGCATTAAAACTATGGCTCTCTTTGCAACACAGTTCTGTGTGATACAATCCATTGTGCACCATGCGCAAGAATATGCATATAACTTGGGGGGTTGACTAAGCCCTTGTGCATGCCCTCCTACTTGGCGAGTCCCAACTTTGAGGGTTCAAACTGATAACCAACTGCTGCACAGTAAGTGAAATATGGACCCCTGGAGAGGGTCTATGGGCAGGGACAGGGTAGGGCCAAGTGATCGATGGTTCCCCCGCCTGAACTAGCACCTTGGCATGTGTCCCATTTGAGGTGTGTTGTGCTGTCCGAGGACGCCAGGTGGACCTACCCACCTAAACCAAGACAGTGGTGGATCTTACTGAGGTCTTCTAAGGGAACTCCTACTATCTTGTTACTTCTCAAGTGCTTATTGCCTGCAAAACCCATCGGTCTGCCTGCGATCGTCTGGTGCTGTGTCGCCATGCTGGTGTCCCCACCCTGGTGTCTGTAGTCCGTAGAAGGTTTTGCCGAAGGTGTACCAGAGTGCAGAATAAAGATACCACTGCCACTGCTATTGGATTTGTAAAGGCCTGGAGTAAACATATGAGCAAATTTACCTGTACTTTCTTAAATATGATGCAAGCTGTGTACTGGTAAGTGTCTGCATAGTGCTCCAAACCCTTAATTCTCCACCCTATTGGAGTC
Source organism: Lissotriton helveticus (assembly GCF_964261635.1). Lineage (NCBI taxonomy): Eukaryota > Metazoa > Chordata > Amphibia > Caudata > Salamandridae > Lissotriton > Lissotriton helveticus. Next base: position 408,395,677 of record NC_136063.1, on the reverse strand, counting down.
ACCGCACACATTTGGAATGGCAAACTTACACAACTCACCAGGCTGAATGACTCTGATGTTTACAGAGTGCACATCTTTTATAGCATTGGGCAAAAGGAAAACCTATTTAAAGCACACTCTATTTGAAGGTTCCTGCCAATGTACCCTTCTGCCCATAGCTGCGCAATTGTAACTCCTACAGCATTGCGAATCCCACCGCCCTACCCTCTATTGTGATAAGGAGGGGGATAGGGGCTCCCCCAGTACCCCCAGTATTCTGCTTCTTGTCATGTCCCTATTGCATGTAAGCCCCTCATTGTCTGGTTGTGATATTTATCTGCTTTGTCGCCATGCTGATGTCCCCACCCTCGCGTAAGTCGTCCAATTCAAGCTTCTGCTAAAGTGGACAAGGAAGAAGACAGTGGGAGGGGACAGGAGGAGAACACCATGTACAAATGCCCACCCGTTCTTGAATAATGGGAATGCCAAATGCTTTTTACTACATTGTAGCCTTTTTGAGCTCCAACCCAGTGTTTCTCCAACTTTGGGAACTGCCGCACATTTGTTAGATGACCACTTTCACAACCCACTTAGCTGCCATGGCGATGAGGCGGCTAATTTTTAGCTTAACTGAAGTTCGATTACGGAGTGCACATGCTTTTCTGAATTGACCAGACATTTGGACAGACAGTGTTATTGATAAACTATACCGAACAAGCTAATGGTGTCACATATGGTTTCAGAGTGTTTGTCTCTTGTGCATCTGCCACTGAGTACCTTTATTTGTTTTGGCTGTTAAATTGTTGCTTTGCGTCACACTTCAGGATTATAGAATTGTGCTAAATCTCTTGCTTTCTTGCTTTCTTCACTGCTGAGTGAGCCCGGTGCATTCACAAATATTTATTTGCATTTTCCATTTCTATCTGCAAAATGGAATAAGATTGCAAGCACCAATCCCAGACACATAAAATTTAAAATATTCTGTCAGGGGTCATGGCCCTCTGTGATGTGATCTGTACTGCCATGACAAATCATCAATGAGGCATCAGCAATCATGTGTACCCATCATCCTATGATATATACCCTCTGTGATAATTAATATGCTCCCTTTCCATGGTACATTGTGGTAACTCAATTATGACAACAGCAGGGCCTTTACTGGGCTGTAACCATGGTTGCTTAATCCAGGAATTGAACCTAGTCCAAATGTTTGTCCCCAGAATGAATTGCCCTCAACCAGAAACAAAGGCTTGCCTATTTACTGGTTTGCCACCTAGTACCCTTCTGATTGGTGATACGAAACATTCTACTCAGCATGAGCTTGTTGAAGGTCAGCAAAAATGGTCAGGCGATTTAGTCGATGTTTCTTAAGTAATTTTGCCCGGCGTTAAACGCCTCTAATACCTTATGAAGATTATCAAAAATAAAGAGGCAGGCGCTGGAGACAGGAAGACAGGAAACACGTTTTATTCCGACGGAGCAGAACACATCAGATCGGACAACAAGGTATCGTCTCGAGGTGCTCTCTGTAAGCCTCTCTGAGGCCTGATCTTTTATACACTGGTTTATGAATGAGACCGTTCTTTATTACAATAAAGACATTGTGAAGTAGTGAAAGATGACATCCCCGGTACCCCCCCCCCAGTTCCGGCTTATTCCAACACGTGGCTACAGTAGAGGTTCTCACCCCCATACAATAAGAGGAGGCTATCACGCAGCTGAGTGTTCCGCCGATTCCTTTGGAATGTGTGCGCCTGATCGAATCCCAAGGGGTGGGGAGGCCATGATCAATAGTAGCTTCTTTGAAAAGGGTCGAGTGCATACAGTAGTGGGCAATAAACTGTATCCTCAGGCCAAGGGATGACCAGCGGTCCATACAGACAATCGGGCTCAGAGGAAGGGGTCATCAAAGGAGAGGTATTTATGAAAGAAAGGGTCAGTGTGGATAATCACGCGTTGAGGGAGGATTTATCGACTGAGGGGCATTCATGGAAGGAAAGGAGGTGTTGGTCAGGCGCGGGGTGTGATTCTCAGAGACAGAGTCATGTGGAAGGAGAGGTCATGACTTGTACATGCGAGAGCGGAGGCAGCCAGTGTGCATGGGGGAGGCTTGCAGGGTCAGGGAAGTGTGCTGGTGACCGATCGTGAACAGGGAGACCATGGTACCTAAAATGGTTGTCGTGTCTGCTCATACGTGAGTCTGAGGAATGGACAAGATGGCGCAGATGATGTTCAGCTCATAAACTAAAATTCCACAGTCCTCCCTTTTAACATGTCTCGCCAGTTTGTCAATTCGGGTCTATCCCCATAAGACCACGTATTTCTACCTCATAGAGGGGACTCATGTGCTCAGGTCTGAAGTCCAAAGTCTTAGGGCACAGACAGTTAGAAATGAGTGAACACAAAGGTGGCAGACATTGAATACCTAAGCAACACCCACACAATATCATGATTGGTATCAATATAAACGTAAACAATCTCCATCCCCAGTCCTTCAATTGTTGAAGGTCAGCAAAAATGGTCAGGCGATTTAGTCGATGTTTCTTAAGTAATTTTGCCCGGCGTTAAACGCCTCTAATACCTTATGAAGATTATCAAAAATAAAGAGGCAGGCGCTGGAGACAGGAAGACAGGAAACACGTTTTATTCCGACGGAGCAGAACACATCAGATCGGACAACAAGGTATCGTCTCGAGGTGCTCTCTGTAAGCCTCTCTGAGGCCTGATCTTTTATACACTGGTTTATGAATGAGACCGTTCTTTATTACAATAAAGACATTGTGAAGTAGTGAAAGATGACATCCCCGGTACCCCCCCCCCCAGTTCCGGCTTATTCCAACACGTGGCTACAGTAGAGGTTCTCACCCCCCATACAATAAGAGGAGGCTATCACGCAGCTGAGTGTTCGGCCGATTCCTTTGGAATGTGTGCGCCTGATCGAATCCCAAGGGGTGGGGAGGCCATGATCAATAGTAGCTTCTTTGAAAAGGGTCGAGTGCATACAGTAGTGGGCAATAAACTGTATCCTCAGGCCAAGGGATGACCAGCGGTCCGTACAGACAATCGGGCTCAGAGGAAGGGGTCATCAAAGGAGAGGTATTTATGAAAGAAAGGGTCAGTGTGGATAATCACGCGTTGAGGGAGGATTTATCGACTGAGGGGCATTCATGGAAGGAAAGGAGGTGTTGGTCAGGCGCGGGGTGTGATTCTCAGAGACAGAGTCATGTGGAAGGAGAGGTCATGACTTGTACATGCGAGAGCGGAGGCAACCAGGGTGCATGGGGGAGTCTTGCAGGGTCAGGGAAGTGTGCTGGTGACTGATCGTGAACAGGGAGACCATGGTACCTAAAATGGTTGTCGTGTCTGCTCATACATGAGTCTGAGGAATGGACAAGATGGCACAGATGATGTTCAGCTCATAAACTAAAATTCCACAGTCCTCCCTTTTAACATGTCTCGCCAGTTTGTCAATTCGGGTCTATCCCCATAAGACCACGTATTTCTACCTCATAGAGGGGACTCATGTGCTCAGGTCTGAAGTCCAAAGTCTTAGGGCACAGACAGTTAGAAATGAGTGAACACAAAGGTGGCAGACATTGAATACCTAAGCAACACCCACACAATATCATTATTGGTATCAATATAAACGTAAACAATCTCCATCCCCAGTCCTTCAGAGTGTCCCAAAACCAGCCTCCAAGCGACCAGCCTTCTTGCTCTTGGTGAACCTCTGAGGATAGTCTGTGGAGGTGTTCAATTGCTTTGTAGACTGAAGGCGAGTTATCTGGCACGTAGGTGCAACAGCTGGAGCCGATGATGCAGCATGCTCCTCCACGGTCGGCCAGAATCACATCTAGGACAAGGCGGTTTTGGAGAGCCACCAGGCGGACTGCCTGAAGCTCAGCCGTGTTGTTAGCAAGGATGCCAGCCGTGATGTTATTGGTTGTTTCTATTGCCTGAGTTAGGTGTCGGATAGCACGGCTGTTTGTCATTGGTCCCCACAGAGGAACAAGTCCCTTTGCTGCATCCAGGAACTGTGCTCCGGTGGAGTCGGCTTGTTCAATGTCTCCGGCGCGCTTTTGCCGGTGATGGTAGGCTGAGGCCACATACGTGGGAGGAAGAATGAAGGCGATGTAGCAAGTGCCCCTCCAACCGTTTGGGAGCCAGGTGTAAGCTTTGATGCCACAAAGTACATATTCGGAGAAGCAACAAAGGAAGGAGGATCAACTGAGACCAATGTTCTGGTGATGCGGCAGGAACTGTGACCCACCAGCTGCGTTCCTTGGCCTTCGAGGCATACGAGTCCTGTAACATTGATGACAGACAGGGCCACGGTCAGGGTGGCAGCCGTTTGCTTCCGCAGGTGGGAGAAGGTGGGTCTGGCTGGATTGTGGAGCACTTGCATTTCGACTCTTTCTTTGGCAGGGATGTTCATAAGGAAGGCGGAACCTGAGGCCGCAGGACAAATGGGGGCAGACGTTTTTCCTGTTTTGTTCAGCCAGAACCCATAGTAGAAGTGTGACACTGTCTGACCAGAAGCGGCGTTGTCCTTGTGGCTCTCCTGCAAGAGGATCAACCAGGCGAGGCAGGAGCCATGAACTGAGAAAGGAGAAGGAATGAAAGGTATGGAGTGCTCAGTGGCATGCGGGAGCAACCCGCAGATCCAGCAGTTCGTGGCATTTGTAGCAAGGTTGTGCTGGTGCAGCATTTGCACGAAGGAATTGTTCCAGAACTCCCTACGCCTTTCTCGGAGCTGAGGCGAAAGGGAAATCAAGTGATGCTCTTTCATGGTGGTTGGCTGTACAGTGGCCACTAGGAGGGTGGCAGTGGTCCCTAAAAGGATGGGGAGCACACAGTGTTGTTTAAATGCCCCTCACACACCAACAGGCCCCTTGGTGTCATGCTTCATCATCGGGGCCTTCGCACCCCTCTACGGGATGCGGCGTGCTGCGACAAACGACTACGTAGGAGCACTTGATAGTGAGCTATGTGAGGGTGTGTGATGAAGGATGTGAGTGAGGTGAGGTGAAAAAAGTGAGCAAAAAATACCTGGCACTGAGGAAACAAATATTTATTCTGTCCTCGGCTGGTATTAATAAAAAGTGCAGAATCTGGTTGAAAAAATACGTACTAGGGTATATCAACCATCAACAGTGTCAACATGTTTCGGAGCACGAGGCTCCTTCTTCAGGACTAGGATATGCACTATTATCCTCACCTTACTCACATGAAATGTGAAAGTGTTCAAAAAAACTATATAATAAAAATACAATGTGTAATGTACCTATCAATGTTTTAAGAAAAGGTATGTTCGTTGCGCCCAATTGGCATTTGTAAAGAACTTATGTACAAAAACTCGGAAGGCCTCATGAGCCTATGCGTGGTATTGGGGGTATCTCTCTTCGTTGCCCAGTAAACAACGGTGACTGCATGGACGATCGCCTGCCATCCCCTCAACGCTGCTCCAGTTGTTTACTGGGCAACGAAGAGAGATACCCCCAATACCACGCATAGGCTCATGAGGCCTTCCGAGTTTTTGTACATAAGTTCTTTACAAACGCCAATTGGGCGCAACGAACATACCTTTTCTTAAAACATTGATAGGTACATTACACATTGTATTTTTATTATATAGTTTTTTTGAACACTTTCACATTTCATGTGAGTAAGGTGAGGATAATAGTGCATATCCTCGTCCTGAAGAAGGAGCCTTGTGCTCCGAAACATGTTGACACTGTTGATGGTTGATATACCCTAGTACGTATTTTTTCAACCAGATTCTGCACTTTTTATTAATACCAGCCGAGGACAGAATAAATATTTGTTTCCTCAGTGCCAGGTATTTTTTACTCACTTTTTTCACCTCACCTCACTCACATCCTTCATCACACACCCTCACATAGCTCACTATCAAGTGCTCCTACGTAGTCGTTTGTCGCAGCACGCCGCATCCCGTAGAGGGGTGCGAAGGCCCCGATGATGAAGCATGACACCAAGGGGCCTGTTGGTGTGTGAGGGGCATTTAAACAACACTGTGTGCTCCCCATCCTTTTAGGGACCACTGCCACCCTCCTAGTGGATTCTACTTTGTTTATTCATGATGCCTAGGGAGACTGGATCCACTTCTCTCTCTCTCCCCCCTTTTGTTATGTTTCTGTACAGTGGCCAGCAATGTCTGGTGAGCGGGTGTGCTGTCTTCCAAGATCCAGAAGGAAGTCATGAGGAGGAGGCAAAAGAGGAAGACAATGAAGAAGGCGATTGTCTTTGATTTGTGCAAATTGTCAGTCTTTGGGTTCCTGTAGTGGGTATTTCCTGTTGCTTTCATTATCTTCTTATCTGGCGCTTCCATCATCTTCTGATCTGGCGCTTCCATCATCTTCATCTTCAAGGTGCTCGGTAGTGGGCAGAACCACAGACTTCGTTTAGCTTCTCTCCGGGTAACCCTTGGTTGGTTTTGGGTCACCGTTCTGAGATTTTTAACTTAGTCAGTGGCCTACTTAGCCGAAGCTCCCCCCTTTCGACGCAGGAAATACCCTTCCCGGGATGGCACAGTGGGATCAGAGAATTTTGCAAGTTCAAGTGCCTCTGTATCAGGATAGCAGTTCAGTGATGGCCGGTCTTTGTTCAGGAGCTCTTCTTGGGTGTCGACGTTTTCTGTCATGGCCAGGGTCGAGGAGACTTTCTTGCAATGATGGGCGTGCAGCCAGTGCTTCTTTCCCTCCACTCGAAGAGCAGTCCGAGTGGTGATCAGTACTTGCCAGGGGCCCGTCCACCGGGGTTCCAGACTCTTCGCTCGTTGAAAGTTCCGGACTAGGACGTAATCTCCCGGTTGGATATCGTGACCGGGGCCCCTGGAAGCATCGGGGATAGCCTGCTGCACCTGTTGATGAATGACAGTCAACGTTTTAGTTAATAAGCACAAATAATCTGACAACAGGACGTCAGGGACGTCGTGAATGGAGGTTGGTTTGGGGGCAGTCCAGAGGTTCATCGGTCGCCCGAACACAACCTCGTAGGGGGTCAAGTGGTGCTTAGTGGGAGTGGAGCGCATCGATAGCAATGCCAGTGGGAGGGCATCTGGCCACTTAAGTCCTGTAGTGGCCACTATTTTTGACAGTTTCAATTTCAGTGTAGCATTGTGTCGCTCAACCAGGCCAGCGGATTGGGGGTGGAAGACCGCATGAAACCTTTGTTTTACCCCCAGCCCCTTCAGGATTAGTTGGATAACTTCAGCTATGAAGTGGGGGCCATTGTCGCTCCATAAAATTTGACAAAGGCCGTAGTTTGGGAAAAACTCTTTCAGTAGTACTTTGGCAGTAGTCATGGCAGTGTTATCACGGGTTGGATAGGCTTCCACCCATTTGCTGAAGGCACATACAATGACTAGTACATACTACAAGCCTTGGCATCTCTCCAGCTGGATGTAATCGATCTGAAGGACTTCGAAGGGGTGATCGGGGGTCCCAAACCCTCCCCGGGGTACCACAGTTCCTTTCCAGGGGTTGTGTTGTAGGCAGATAAGGCACTGCTGGACCAGGCGTTTGGCTGAGTCGGGGATTTTGTTGTTGTGCCAGACTTTGGAAATGAGTTCAATCATGGGGGCAGAACCTATGTGTGCAGGGGAGTGTGCCATAGTCAGTATGGGGATCAAGTATGAGTCAGGCAGCAACCACTTGTTTGTGTCCTTTGTCCGCCAGCAGCCTTCGTCGTCCTTCAAACCCACCCGTGCCCACTCAGTCAGTTCGTGAGGTGTGCTGGCCGACTGGATGTCCCTAATCGTTTCCCTAGCGTCAGTCCATTTTTCTGCTTGTGACCTGGTCACATACACGCGTGTCGTTGTCCTATTCTCAGCTGTGGTTCGGGCAGTGATGTCGGCCAGTGCGTTTCCCTGTCCAACTAAGTCCGTCACCTTCTTGTGTGCCTGGCATTTGATCACCGCTAATCGTTCGGGGAGGAGAACTGCTTCAATCAGGGCGGAGACTAGATCTCCGTGGAGAATGGGTGTGCCATGGGACGTCAGGAATCCCCTTTCCCTCCACAAGAGCCCAAAATGATGAACCACCCCGAAGGCATACTGGCTGTCCGTGTAAATGTTCGCCGTGGTTCCTGCTGCTATGATACATGCTCGTGTGAGGGCGATTAGCTCTGCCGCCTGTGCGGATCGTTGTGTGATGCGGGCTGTTTCAACTACTGTTCGGGCTGTCGTCACCGCATAGGCAGCTGAGCTGGTGCCGTCTGGGAGTTTGATACAAGAACCGTCTACCCATAGTTCTCCATCAGGGTCTGTAAAAGCAGTGTCTCTAAGGTCAATTCTACTTCTGGTCTGTTCGTCCGTGAGGGTCACACAGTCGTGTATAGGGGGCACACCGGGGTCATTTTCAGGCAAGGGCAACAGTGTGGCAGGATTCAAAGTCGTGCATCTCTTCAGAGTGATGTGGGGTGCAAGCAGAGTCAATTCGTACCCCGTCAGTCGTGCACTAGTCAAGTGTTGAGTCTTGGTCTGGTTCAAGAGGGTGTCAACTGCGTGGGGTACTAACACCGTGAGAGAGTTCGAAAGTACAATTCCCTCACTCTGACGGATAGAGACAGCAGCGGCGGCTACTGCTCGAAGGCAGGCAGGTAATGCTCTGGCGACTGGGTCAAGAGTGGCAGAGAAGTAGGCACAAGGGCGTTGTTTGGAGCCAATGGGCTGAGTTAGAACAGACAACGCGCATCCCTCCCTTTCGTGAGTGAAGAGAGAGGAGGGCTTGGAGTAATCTGGTGTTCCTAGGACGGGTGCCGAGCAAAGGGCATCTCGCAACTCCTTAAAGGACGCTTGGCATTCGGGGGTCCAAGGGAGTGGGAAAGGAACATCTTTGGCCAACAGGGAAAGTAAGGGTTTTATGATGAGACTGAAATTTGGTAACCATTGTCGGCAAAAAGAGGTAAGGCCCACCAATGAACGGACTTGCTTCTGCGTTTTTGGGATGGGGGTGTCTAGGATGGTCTGGATTCGGTCGGGTGTAAGTTTCCTCCCTTCTTTGGACAGGAGATGGCCTAGGTAGGTTACTTGAGGTTGGCAGAACTGCAGTTTCTTTTTGGAGACTTTGTGGCCATTCTCCGCAAGAAAGTGCAATAGTTGGATAGTGGCTGCGATTGCAAGAGGAGTGGTGTCGGCCGCCAAAAGGATATCATCGACATATTGGATCAACACCACTCCATGTGGTAGCTGGACGGCGTCTAGCTGTCTTTTGAGGGCCTGGCTGTAAATGCTGGGACTTTCTGTGTAGCCCTGAGGAGCTCTACAAAATCGGTACGAACGGTTTTTTAAGGTGAAGCCGAAGAGATAACGGCTGTCTGGATGGATGGGGATAGAGAAAAAGGCATTTTTGAGATCAATAACGGTGAAGGTGGTGGCAGTGGACGGGATGAGGGTCAGAATGGTGGGGATGTCTGAGACTACGGGGTACTGTGCTACCACCACTTTGTTGACTTCTCGCAGGTCGATGATAAAGCGGTACGCTTTCTCATCTCCCTCACCTTGCTTCTTAACAATGGGTAGGATAGGGCTGTTGCAAACATTACTAACCACTTCCTCTACCACTCCTGCATCTACCAGGGACTGAATAATTGCTACCAATGCCTTCTCGCCTTCGGGCGATATCCGGTATTGTGGGAGTTTCGGGAGCATTGCGTCTGGTCGAACAGTTATGTGCACAGGGTCGATCATCATTCGTCCTACATCCGAATCGTTTCTGGCCCATAGATACGGGGGTAGGGTGTCAAGCAAGGTTAGGTCAGCATCAGTGATAGAGTACATATGTCCTGCGGGGCAGGATCTGGACATGCTCGGGTTGTCGTACAGGATGACTCGGACTCCATCTGGGGAACATCTAATAGTAGCTTGGAAATGTTTTAGCAAGTCAATACCCATAATGGCGTCAGGGGAGTTGGAGGAAAGCAGAAATGTTGTGTCCGTGGGGTTGTTTCCTAGGTCAAAGGAGATAGGTACAGACAGGGGATTAGTGGAGGGCGTTCCATCGAAACCTATCGATGTAATGTGTGAGCCAGACAAGGGTGCCCTTGGAATCAGTCGTTTTGATAATAACGACTTCTGGCCTTCGTCATTTTCAGAGACGGTGTCAGCCGCACAATCAGCGCGCAACTTGGGTGTTAGTTTTGGGCCCAACTTGCAGTTAGATCTGCACGTAAATAAGGTCACCTCGACGTGCATGATGCTGATCCGCATGCTGCGCAAAGTTCTGCCCCTCCTCCCTGAGCAAGCCAGACCAGAAGTAGTACGGAGTACCATCTTAAGTCGACTTGACTATTGTAACGGACTACTTCTGGAGGCCCCGATGACACTACTGGGTAAGCTACAAAGGGTGCAAAACATGGCTGCCAAACTCGCTCTTTCTCGCCCCTACTACAGTTCATCCACGGCAGCGCTACAGGAACTTCACTGGCTGCCGGTCCATTTACGCGTACATTACAAAGCAGCTTGTATCGTGTTCAGGGCTATTCATGGCCTTGGCCCGGTCTCTTTGCGGAAGATGTTCGCTTGGTACATTCCACCTCGAGCCTTACGCTCCTCCTCATCCAGGTCACTCATAGTTCCGCGCTTCCAGAGAGTGAGGATGGGCGGCCGATCCTTTAGAGTAGCGGCGGCTAAACTCTGGAACTCCTTCCCGATATCTCTAAGGAGTCTTGAGGATCTCTCAGCCTTTAGGAAGGTGCTAAAAACCTATCTCTTCCCCAGGATAGGCTAAGCTGCTGCATATTTGTTGGTTCATGGTTCGAAGCGCCAGGATGCCCTTGGGGTGACAGGTCTGCGCTCTACAAATATACCACAAATACAAATACAAAATAATACACTACGTGTCGCTCCAGTGTCTACCAAAAATGGAGACTTTGTACCCAGGACCTTAGCGGTGACATAAGGACCTTGCTGGTCAACACAGAGCTCGACTGGATCCCTCCCTTACCCCTGGCAGTCCTATGCAGAGTCGTGGGCATTGTTGCAATCAGACTGTTGCCACTGATTCTGTCGGGGGCGGTCAAATGTGTTCGGTCTGCCAGGCCTGTCATTGCTGGTGTCGTGGGTGTGCCCTCGTTCCTGCCCTCTAGTCCTGGGGCCATTTGTCATGTCCCTTGTCTCGTTATTCTTAAGCATTTCTCGGAGGGCTGGGCATTGAGACTTCCAGTGGCCAAATCCTTTGCAAAACGCACACTGGTTCTCATCGAGGTCTGTTCGTGGAGCACCGGGTGTGGGTGTGCGGTCTCTAGGGCGTGAATTTCTAGGGGCATTCGACTGGTAGTTTCCCCTATACTGTTCCCTTCCTCTAGTCACTCCCTGCAGTTGAGCAATCATCACTCGTTCTTTTAAGTCCTTTTTCTTTCTCTCAGTCGCCCTCTCGTTCTCGTTCTTTTGGTGTTCGTAATACTGAGCCATCTGAAGGATAGCTGCAAGTTTGGAGGCCCCCCAACTACTCTCGCTTGTCTGTAGCTTCTGGGAGACCTCTTGTAATAGCCCCTTTATGTAGTTTTGCACGAATAGGTGTTGTCCGGTTGCGGTGGTCATGTCTTGGCCACTGTAGTCGGAGAACACTGTCTCAAATCGGGAGAAATATTCTGATACGTCTTCCTGGGGTTTCTGGCGGCAAGCCGTGACTATTGACCAGTCTACCTTTTTCTCTGGGATCAATGTCTTTAGCTTCTGCACTATTTTGTCCGGGAGTTCCAGTATGTCTTTTACAGGTTTCCTACCGGGCTCTCGCTGCCTATCTAGTTCACTGAGTTGATTCCAAGTATGTCCGAACAGATCTGTGTGGTTGACCTTCCGGATTTGCTTCCACACGTCAGCCGGCAGACATAACCCAAAAAACAAATCAATGTCCGCTAGAGTCATTATGGTTGAGCCCAAGGCTGTACTTAGTTCGGTATAAAAGGCTGTCGGGTTCTTTCTTAAATCGGGCAGGGTTTGCCTAAAGGTTAAAATATCTTGTCGATCCCATGGTTGATAAACCCAGTTGTACACAACCCTTCCTTTTGCATCTGCGTGGTTAATATCGTCGTTTGTTCCCTGACCTCTTGGGGGGACCCAGTAGGGGGTGGCTTCTCTGATAGGCATCATAGTGTTGGCTACTTCTAATGGGGGCTCGTCCGGGACTGAGACAGTGAGCTTAACCTCTGGTTTCTGTTCAGTGATGTGGCGGAAGACCTCAAGCGTTTGCATGAAGAGGTCCGTCACGTCATGCTCGGTCCCATCTCCAACATCGATCTTTCTATATAGAGTCGTCAGCTTAGCAGGACCCTTAGTTTGATACCTATCCTCATATGCGTTCAGAGTGTGGAAGCTGAACCGTAAAATGAAATGCCGTTTGTGGCTACCAGCATGTGAATTGTACATATCCATCGCATATTCTTCGCTTTCTTTCCGTTCTACCAGTGTCTTTGCTATCTTATCAATCCCATCCCGCTCATCTTTGCTCAACCTATTCGGTCTTGTCGTTAGCTGCTTGCTAGTCTCGGGTTCATCTGATGTTGTTACCGATGTGGCTGGTGCGAAGGCTGTAAGGGCCGGGGCACTAGCGCTAGAGTCACCCTCGCCCGTGCTCAGGACTGGTAGGTGCTGTGCCAGTGGCTGGCAGGGGGCATAAGGAGGGGGCATGTAGATGATCGGAGGACCTAGCAGTAACTCGTCGTTTGCCCGTTGTTTGGAGGGCATCTCTGGGTAGAGCGTAGAGGGGGTCCTAACAGGGCATTGGCCTGTTGACCCTGATTCTTGCGTTTGTCTAACTTCCTCTCTCCTTTTTATCTCTTCATCTAGTTCCTTTGCGGCCAGGTGGGCTGCCTTTCGTAATTCTTTCCCTATTTTTGTTTCTTCTCTTTTTCTTCGTTGTTCTGCTTCTTTGCGCCACATGCCGATACTATCGAGCATAGTGGGTGTTGCCTTATTTATTCTAACAGCTGCTTCTAGCGCTTTTATTTTATGATCATCAAAGGAACCTATCAGTGGCCACTGACTTTTGGGGTCCTTTTTCGTATATTTATGCCATAGCTTACTATAAGCTATAGCGACTAGTCCTTGTTTAGTGAACATGTCCTTATTAGGGGTGCCTTCCAATGGAGCTGGATGGTTCATCTCTAATAAGCGGTCCGGGTTGATCCAACTACTGACCAATGGGGAGAAGATAGGCATGACGGGTTACAACGGGGACAAAGGTCTGCACTACCTATCCTTCACTACTTCGCGAAGACTAGACAGAATATATGTATTCTACAGTATTCGCAAATAGGGAATACCCAAAGAGAGAACCAATATCGAACAATTAATGTTCGTTCAATCAAACAATCAATGGCGAGAAAGAAATAGGCACGACGGGTTACAATGGGGGCAAAAGCCTGCGTTACCTATTCTTCACTATCTGCAAAGGGGGACAGAATACTTTTTTTTTACCCTTCCCCGTTTGTAGACAGAGAATTCTCGAGAAAACAATCATCGAACAATCAATGTTCGGGCAAACAATCAATCAATGGGGGAGAAAAGATAGGCACGACGGATTACAATGGGGGCAAACGCCTGCGTTACCTACCCCTCGCTGCATGCAAAGGAAGAGAGAATATTTTTATCCCTCTCAGTTTGCAGACAGAGAATCTCCAAGAGAACCAACAATTCGGAGAGTAATACTAGTATTTTCAATCAATCAATCAAAATATTTCTTAGTTTGTCGAGTTACACGACCTTACCCGGACCGTATGGACAGTTTCTCGTCTTCCGCTTCCAGCGCCCGATCGTCCTCCACTCTCTGTTACTACCGTGGCACTCCTGATGGTTCCCAGTCAGGACCGAAGATCACTCGGGGAGAGGTCTGTTCGGAACCAGTGAAGTTCAGATGATCGGCTGTCAGACGAGGGTCTATCGGACAGGAGCTCTTCCGATCGTTGCAGTCGTTCACTCTGTCGTTGGGACCTCTCCCACCGGATCCACGTGTCGCTGATGGGCCCCACACGTTGGGACGCCAATTGTTGAAGGTCAGCAAAAATGGTCAGGCGATTTAGTCGATGTTTCTTAAGTAATTTTGCCCGGCGTTAAACGCCTCTAATACCTTATGAAGATTATCAAAAATAAAGAGGCAGGCGCTGGAGACAGGAAGACAGGAAACACGTTTTATTCCGACGGAGCAGAACACATCAGATCGGACAACAAGGTATCGTCTCGAGGTGCTCTCTGTAAGCCTCTCTGAGGCCTGATCTTTTATACACTGGTTTATGAATGAGACTGTTCTTTATTACAATAAAGACATTGTGAAGTAGTGAAAGATGACATCCCCGGTACCCCCCCCCCCAGTTCCGGCTTATTCCAACACGTGGCTACAGTAGAGGTTCTCACCCCCCATACAATAAGAGGAGGCTATCACGCAGCTGAGTGTTCCGCCGATTCCTTTGGAATGTGTGCGCCTGATCGAATCCCAAGGGGTGGGGAGGCCATGATCAATAGTAGCTTCTTTGAAAAGGGTCGAGTGCATACAGTAGTGGGCAATAAACTGTATCCTCAGGCCAAGGGATGACCAGCGGTCCGTACAGACAATCGGGCTCAGAGAAGGGGTCATCAAAGGAGAGGTATTTATGAAAGAAAGGGTCAGTGTGGATAATCACGCGTTGAGGGAGGATTTATCGACTGAGGGGCATTCATGGAAGGAAAGGAGGTGTTGGTCAGGCGCGGGGTGTGATTCTCAGAGACAGAGTCATGTGGAAGGAGAGGTCATGACTTGTACATGCGAGAGCGGAGGCAGCCAGGGTGCATGGGGGAGGCTTGCAGGGTCAGGGAAGTGTGCTAGTGACCGATCGTGAACAGGGAGACCATGGTACCTAAAATGGTTGTCGTGTCTGCTCATACGTGAGTCTGAGGAATGGAGAAGATGGCGCAGATGATGTTCAGCTCATAAACTAAAATTCCACAAGCTGACAGCCTTGCGTTGCCATTGCCATCACCCATCATATGCACTTTGTACCCACCCTCCATCCTCCTGTGCAGTGGTAATTTGGCTAAAACCATGGGTACCTTGAAGTGCTCTTTAACCCTTATATCCTCTGCACTAATGCCAAGCACCACTCACTGTTTCCCACATGGGGGCTCCCGGTAGTAGAAAGCATTTGAAAATGTCCTGCTAGGGTGGCCACAACAGGCTATTATATGTTTGCCCCTCCTCACCAAACTACATTCCTGCCCAATTCCGGTGCTTATAAACGAGTGGCCTTGAGAAATGCATGTCTGTAAAATTGAATCTGTCCATTAATTCCCTAAAGGAATTTTCCGCTTGCAGTTGAATCCTATACTGATCAGCTGACCATCCTAATAGGCCGTTTAACTGTTAACAATATGAGTGGTGCAGGGACATTATGTCAGAATCTAACAGTTGCAGTTTCATGTTCTGGTGCAGTCCCCATTTGTGTAGATCCTACTGGAACTCCTCTGCTAATGTGCGTGACCTAGGTACATAATCCAGCTCACGGGACACAATTGCCTGTGACTCAATGCAAACTAGCACCAACTGGACATACTGCTGCTGGCCGAGTCTTGCTGCTAGGGGTAGAGGAAGCAGGTCTCTACCATTAATGCTTCCATTGGTATAAAGTGTGTGTACCCGCCCTGCCAAAATGATCCCCCAAAACAGTTATTTTTTTATGCCTGTCTTCTCTATTATACATGATGGCACAACTTCTGTTGGGATGGCCGTAAGTCATGGATGCCCTTATACCCTGCTTGACTAAATTGTATGATCCTAGGCAATCATCTGAATTTTTACTTGTACCTTCATTTGACATAATGGCACCTTGAAATACATGTGGTCAAGATGTCCACTGTATAAAACTTTCTCTTGTGTTTGAATATTGAGCTAATATGTGGTTCATCCTAGTAATAAAATGGGGTAAATTTAATACCACTGCTTGTGCTTGGGGCGGACTGGAAGAGTGCTGTGGACCTACTGCCAACTAATCTACCCATGCTCCATCAGGGTTTCCTAAGCACTAGTTTCACACTCCTCCTAGTACCCCCTAGGATTTAACAGAATTGACACAACACCCTATAGATTTGGCTCCACTTTAATATCAAACTCTGCAGTCCATTTGCCTGTTATTAACTTCAGCGCTCTTCCACAGAGGACTGCATTTCAACTCACATATTGGAGCTATAAGAAATTTCTACTTTAAAGGATGAAGCCCTGTGGCTTCTTAAGGTAACAGGGCTCGGGCTTCAGATAACTGCAGCGCATTGTGAGATTGTTGACCCATGTGTTGAAACTAAATTGTACTGCTCAATATCCTATTACGGAAAATGAGTAAAAATTAATACAAGTGCTGTGGTTCGGACTGGTATAGTGCTGCTGTCCTCCTAACACCTGAATTCGTCCATGCTCCATCTAAGCTTTCCTAAGCACGAAATTCACACTCTGATGTACCCATAGTTTCAATCAACTTGCCACACAATGGTTTATTCAGCCCCCATTTACCTATCTCAAGAGCTCCGTAGCCCTTATCCCTGTAGGAGGCAAGGAGTTAAATTAGTGGCACACGTAAAAACGCTCAACAGTGTGATGTAAGTGCAATTAAAATTGAGGTCCAAACCAGTCCTTCAGAACCCCGACAGTGAGCAAGACTATTCATCCTCACCAGGCCCATGCCAAAAAGTGACGAACAGTCCCCTCCGTCAGCAGCAGCAACATTTCAATCCTTCAATACGTAAATGGAAAAACAAGAACTCATCAAAGCACAAGGACCTTGCTGGGCACCAGCGAGGTCTCCGATCAATGCCATTAATTAAAAACCCTACTCTTCCCAGCAGTTCCCTATGAGACCGTTGGCTCGAGAATGTATGCCTAACATTCGCCTACATAACACACCCAACACAAGACACCCAACAGCACGCGTTGGCCCTTCTGCACCTTGTGTTCTGTCGCCAGATTTGGAAAGAGCCTTGCCTTCGCTTCCCAGCCCCTGAGGCAGACACAATGCCCTAGCACTGGCCGCAATGACCGCAATGCCCTCGTGTAGCTTCGGGCGCTCGGTGAAAATCACTTGCAACTCCGGCTACTTAAACCTTACCTACACCTTGAAAATAGTGCATCTACCAAACATGCACCTGCAAACCGGACTAGCTCACTTTTCAACTTAGAATGCAGGAGGTCTGATTCCACATGGCGGCATGGAGTGAATATTTTCACATAACTCCTTTGATAAATAAGAATGCCTCAAAGGTTTACTTCCTTGCGACATAGAATGCTTTGTAGGGTCCCCTGTACTGTAAAATGAACCGCTCGTGCCCAACAAAAACAACACCTGCACGCGAGAAATCACAGACACTGCTCCCTGGTTAATCAGCGGGGCGCGGCAAAGCAAATGTGGCATCTATGGACACGCAGCGTGTCCAGCGGAGAATAAAGAGGATGGCCAGTGGGTGGGGGCAGCTATAAATACTTGTCCCCAGCCCACTGCGCACTGGATATGATGCCGCAGAGGCGCCGGGCAAAGGAGGGGGTCCCAGCGACAGTGCGCAGGGATGTGCCTAATGCTGCACTAAGGAGACAGCCCTCCTACAGGACCCACTGTGCGCGCAGCTGCATTTCCATGCTAAAAATGTTATGTTTTTTGTGTGTTGTCCTTGCAGGTTTGTGTGATTTAAAAATTGATGAACAGTTCAGTTGTTTTCAATAAAAATGCCTCTCTAAAATATCTGCCATATAAAAAGGTTCTTGGTTTTAGGGAATTAAAAAATTAACACAGAAGCAAAGTCCCAAGGGCAACCATGCTTCCAGATGCTTGCTTAGTGCAACCATGCTTCCAGACGCTTCCATGCTTTACAACAGACACAATGAGATCATAATTGCCAAAGGACGGTTGTAACGTACGATGCACCACTGGTGGCCCTCAACATTTTAGGGTGCAGCACGGCACGTGGTGGTGTGTAAGTGCTCAAAACCTTTTGGAGGCGATGCCACTGTGTGCCTGTCTACTTCACAGTTACTGTTTCCGGGATGCCGCACATAACAATGACCTATGAGGTATGGGCTTCATCTCAACATGTGAAGGAATATCACCTACGTGAGAATGGTATCAGTACTCCCATCTTCTGGGGCCGATGGATTGATTTTGGGGAGGGGTCATGCGGCCTTCCTCCCTGAGCCATTGAAAGGCCCTCGGGACCCAATTCCCCTTCGCCAACCCTCCAAAAGCACCCTCTGAAAATGGCCATGTGTGGCATGGGATTGGCCTGATGTCCACCCCCTTTTACTTAACTTTTTTTATTTGTGATACTGCCGGATCTGCAAATCTACCACATTGAATCCTCGAATTGTCTGAGGTGTGAAATATACAAACTTTTAGAACCTTAATTTCGCAAACCGCTGGAGGGGATTTGCACGAAATCACAAAAAGTAAACTTTCTGGCACAAGATCTAGTTTACTGCCACACTTGTGTATTTCCATCCAGCAGTTTTTAGAGTATCGCAGTACAATTTTCGTGTGGAAAAATGAATGGAGGAAACAACTTTATGGGGCCCGTGGTTTTCTCAGCCCTCACTTGATGAATCACCCCAAAAGTTTCCAGGAAGAAGCTGAGGTCGTTAAGACTTTTTGCTGAAAGTTTTGAGAACATTTGTCAAATGGTGTAAAAGTTTTAAGCATACCAAAAAATGCTTTTTCTATGGAAATGCAGACCTAACTATCTCTACCAAATGGCGACTGCCACTAGATAGTTTACACATGTATGTAGAATACAGAAAATATGACCAAAACCCTGTGTGTGGTTGAAATGCATTATTTTTTTCTGCTCGATTAAAAGAATACCTTACAACTGCAAACAGGAGAGGCTCGTCATTTTCTTCTGGATGGGTGAAACATCTGTACATTTGAATTTATATATATAGGCTCAGATTTCACTTGTACAAAGTCATAGAAGTTCAGCACTTATACTTACCTGAGCTAACTATAACTTCTGCCCAGATAGTGCAGGCACTCTTTGCGAAGCCTTTAAGGCAACCTTGCGTGGCATCTGCATTAGCACAACTGCAGAGATCCTTAAAGATATTCGCACGCAATTGAAGCAATGTGATGCTCGCATCCGTAAGCTGGAAATAGAATATGACAACACTCGAAGTGCAGATATAGTAGGTGACATTCAAGATGAAATAAACGGATACAATGCATTAGTGGACGATGAACTGAAATATATCACAAAACGCTACGCAGTGCGCAAGACGGGCGAGGGAGGCAGACCAGGCCGCAAACTTGCACACAAAGTACGCCTAGAACACAAGCAGCATACTGTTCTGCAAATCGTGGATGGCAATAACATAACGCATTATGACACAGACGGCATTCTACGAACATTTATGGACATCTGTGGCGACTTATAAGAAACACGTGACACGGCACACATGCAGGAGATACTAGACTATGTTGAGGATGTTGTATTGGTGTGGCTGTCCAACGGTCAACGTAAATTCCTCGCACAACCGATCACTATAGAAGAAATACAGGCTGCTTTAAAAACACGTCTGAATGGCAAAACTCCAGGGCCCGATGGCTATACAGGTGAATTTTACAAAACATATACCGAATTAATGAGTCCATATTTGCTAGAAATGTATGACGAGGCATATCATAATCAGACTCTTCCCCCAACCCTGCATGAAGCACTAATAGTAACATTACTAAAACCTGTGACCCTGTGACCCTGTATTTGGAAATTGGACACGCCGCGGGAGTTTGTTCACTCACCTGCCCTGTTTGTGCCTGCCTGCACTGCTCGCCGCTCCCGCTGCGCGGGAGCCGCTTCGTGGGAGGACCCACCAACGCTGACCTTCCAAGCCTGATTACCGGAGGAGCTGTGAGCCGGGTAAACACCTGTGGAGGCTGCAGGGGTAGCGCGGCAGGGACTCACTATCCCAGGAGTCCCTGCTGACCTCGTGACATCTGGTCTGCGCCCCCCTGCGTGCCCCGCCCCCGCCGGCAACCGGTAAAAGGGAACTGGGAGCCTCAAGACACTGTGACCCTGTGACCCTGTGACCCTGTGACCCTGTATTTGGAAATTGGACACGCCGCGGGAGTTTGTTCACTCACCTGCCCTGTTTGTGCCTGCCTGCACTGCTCGCCGCTCCCGCTGCGCGGGAGCCGCTTCGTGGGAGGACCCACCAACGCTGACCTTCCAAGCCTGATTACCGGAGGAGCTGTGAGCCGGGTAAACACCTGTGGAGGCTGCAGGGGTAGCGCGGCAGGGACTCACTATCCCAGGAGTCCCTGCTGACCTCGTGACATCTGGTCTGCGCCCCCCTGCGTGCCCCGCCCCCGCCGGCAACCGGTAAAAGGGAACTGGGAGCCTCAAGACACTGTGACCCTGTGACCCTGTGACCCTGTATTTGGAAATTGGACACGCCGCGGGAGTTTGTTCACTCACCTGCCCTGTTTGTGCCTGCCTGCACTGCTCGCCGCTCCCGCTGCGCGGGAGCCGCTTCGTGGGAGGACCCACCAACGCTGACCTTCCAAGCCTGATTACCGGAGGAGCTGTGAGCCGGGTAAACACCTGTGGAGGCTGCAGGGGTAGCGCGGCAGGGACTCACTATCCCAGGAGTCCCTGCTGACCTCGTGACATCTGGTCTGCGCCCCCCGCCGCCCTGCCTATAATACCAGGGGAAAGCACGCTCTGCGGGACGCAGGCGGGACGCCGGGCGAAGCCCGGGCAAAGGGCGGGCCATCTGTGGCCGTCAGGGGCTGACAGAGGCTGGGCTGGGCCACGTCCCTTTTCTCTCCACTACCTGCAAGCACATCTGTCTAGTGGAGCCCATATCCTGTGCCCCGCAGTATGCCTACCCGCTCAGGAAAGCCCATCAGGAGTGAAGGTGAAAGGGTGTTAAATGTTGCTAGCCCTGTTATAGGAACTATGGACCGCTTTATTACCAGGGTGGCGGCGGTGATTGACAAGGAGATAGCTATGTCAGAGCGGCGTCTATCAGAGGTATACCTCCCCTCAAGACGCTTATCCTTGGGGGTTGCTGCCCAGTCGCCTACACTGGTAAATGCCCGGTCACAACCTGTATCTCCATCTAGTGGGCCTAGCATCTCCACAGACCCCCCCTTGCTGGCTGGTATAGAACAACATATAGAGAGGCTGGAAAACCTCCTGGTTGAACACATACCTATGGTTACCGAGGAAGACGGTGGTCTTAGCAGGCTGCCTTCTCCTTCACCTTTACCCCTAAGCTGTCCGCACGAAGCCACCGATGATACTTTCACATCAAAATCGCTCACCTCCTTATTAGATACCCCAGTAGGGGAGCCAGACAGGGTACTTACCAACTCCCAATCTCCTGACATTAGCCAGGGACTCAGGCCCCCAAGTAAAAAACCACGAAAGCGCAAAAAGGGTAGGCTAGTAAGACAGGCTGCTCTCTATCAAAGAGCAAGAAAGTCACTTGGATCTGGGATGAGAAACTTAAGGGATAGGACCGTAGAAATTGAAGCTGACAAAGAAAGGGATCCTTTGACCTCTCCCAAGGGGCTACACACTGGCGATAGTACGGCTAAAGCTTCTAATTCCACCGACCCAGCAGCAGCCGATCATATCCTTGAGAAGATATACAGCCTCTTGAAACCTCTAGTAGCACAGGTTAAGGGTCTAGGGAATCGGATAGATAAACTAGAACAATCAACTCTTGATGGGTTCCATTCACTCAAAACTACAATTAAACAACTAGCTAGAATGAGTGAAAACAAGGACATGGACATAAAGGGGAATGAGTTGCCATCCCAGAGAGATCCCAAAACCCCACTAGGTACACATAAAGTTGGTTCTAGCAATCCACTAATCCCAGCTCCTAAATCTCCCCCCCGTCCCAAAGAGGGCCAAAAAGACAAGGGTTTGCCCAAACATCAGGAGCCTGTTAAAAATAAACCAATCCCTCCTCCATTAAAACAGCCACAGACAGGCAGTGGCAAAATGGAAGGTCCCCTAAAAATGGGTGCACGTAGGAAACTTAATGGGGCGGTGGTAGGGGAAACCCCTAGATCTGCACTTCAATCTATGGCCCCATCCACTACGTTACTGGTCCCTAGAAAACTAGTACGGAGGATCCCCCCAGTAAACCTCCCACCTGACTGTCAACCTTTTGTTGTTGTCCTGGTTAATGTGCCCCCTCTAAAAGAGGGCCAGTTGGAAAACCATCAATCACTCAAGAATAAGTGTATCCACTGGCTAAAGGCAAATAGGCCAATCCCGCCAGGTGTGGACGGTATTATTTTAGGTGTTCGCAGAGTGGGGTGGGTAGGCCAGGGGAAAAAGACCCAGGAGGGGGATTGTATAATTATAAACTTCCAAGATCCAAGAGTAGTGCCCTCGATTTGTACCCCTAATACATGCATGGGAGCTCCAGGGGTTAAAGTAGTGGATCTCTCTTATTTTTACCCTAGTCAAAGTATTGTCCTAACTGGAGGAAGCTTAACTTCCCCTGTTTCTGCACAGAATTGGGCTGGGGATACAGGAGGCCCAAGGGAGAATCATTTGCGGCGACTAGAGCCTAACTGACTGGAAGCGGAGAGTAGAGTGGACCTACCGGGAGTGTCACCCACCCATGCAAGTTGCGCAGGGGGGACGGCAGACCCGCTGACAATTCCCCAAGAACCCGGCACACCTCAGACATACATGAGTAGGACCACCGCTAGGGACACTCTTGCGCCTAGCGACGCTTCAGCTGCGACGGACCTAGCCTTTAAGGTTTGCAGTTGGAATGTCGCAGGGATCGCAAGAAAACTGGATATACCGGAATTCATTGCATGTGTTGACGATCATACCCTGTGTCTCTTCCAAGAGACATGGAGCTTGGTCCCGGTTCATAGGGTGGGTTTTTCCTCCTATTCTTCCCCTGCTCAGGCTTCGGCATCAGGGAGAGGGCGACCCTCGGGCGGCCTTCTCATATGGGTTGCAGCCTCTTTAGATTGTAGAGTAGTGGAGTTCCCCACAGGTTGCCCGGACATTCAAAACATTACCCTAATAGATCCAAGGGGAAGAACTGTTTTGAATATTTATAACATTTATGCCCGGGGAACCAAGGGTGGGAGGAAGTCTTCTGTAATATCTCTCCTCGAGTCCTTGTTAAAAAACACCCCGCATAAGACGCGTATAATGGTGGCGGGTGATATGAACTGTACGTTCGAGCCCTTGGGCTCGGACGTTGCCACCGAACAGGATGAGGATGATGTTAGGTTGGGGATTCCGGTTTTGGACATCCCACCGATCAGAAGGTGGACTGAAGTGGCGCTCCAGATATACTCCCTGAGCCTGGAATTTAATCTAAGGGCAGCAAATGGGAGGACAACCTCAGATAGGGGGGGTGTTCACACGTATAATAGGCCAGGACACACCTCTAGGTTGGATTACATCCTAATAGATGTGTGTCTATGGTCTTTTGTAAAGGACATGCAGGTGGCACATACGACGGAGAGTGACCACAACTCACTCTCCCTGAGTATGGATCAGTGGTGGCGCCCCCTAATGAAGGATAACATTTACCCGGTCGCCGTACCCCCGGATGTGTCCGAAGTCTCCCATTGTGGTAGACGAATAAAATGGGCAAAATTGATTCTCTCTGAGGGAAAGGTAGGGGAAATCTTAACCCTCTTAAATCAAGCGGTAACAGATCTTAGAACCTCTTTAGTGGGGGTGGGTAGAGCGAGTGGACTTTTTCCCTCCCTGGTTGAAGCCTTATCTAGTGTGTTTTCATCCCATCCAATCATCTTGGGCAAAAAAACATTTAGAAAACCTGCTGAGGGTTGGTATACTAAAACATGTAGTTTTCATAAGGCCAAACTAGTTGAGGCAGTTAAACGCAAATCCCGAAGTGAGATACAGGAAACAAGGAAGGCCTATAATAAATCCCTTAAGATTGCTAGGCAGGAGTGGGAAGACAAATTTTGGGAGGACCTACTTCAGGCTAGTAAGGGTAGGGATTCTAGGGCCTTTTGGAATCTCATAGGCACAC
The DNA here is from genome assembly GCF_964261635.1 of Lissotriton helveticus. Taxonomy (NCBI): domain Eukaryota; kingdom Metazoa; phylum Chordata; class Amphibia; order Caudata; family Salamandridae; genus Lissotriton; species Lissotriton helveticus. The sequence goes on along the minus strand of NC_136063.1, from coordinate 408,371,687 downwards.
GGAATAAACCAGATGCATCTGTGAGACCCTGCAATATCCCCCCGCAACATTGGGTAAACCACTTCGGGTCCCTTTACCTCCCCCCAGATGGGGAACTAAATGTTGGGAGGGAATTTAGATTAGCGGTTGACCCCCATGCATATGATTTCTTCACTCCCTTAGAGATTGAGGGGGTCATAGGATGGGTGGCCCCGCGCAAAGCACCGGGTCCAGATGGTCTCCCAGGGGATCTTATGAAGGCTTACCCAGTAAAATGGGGTAGGATCATTGCCGCCCTCTTAAATGACATCATGATGGGAGGGGCAGTGCCTGAATCCTGGAAAGGGGCGGTGGTGGTCCCGATTTACAAAAAAGGGTGTAGGGAAACCCCGGGAAACTACCGCCCCATAAGCCTGATAGACTCCACCCAAAAGATAGCTGGTAAAGCTGTCCTTGGAAGGATCTTACATTGGGTGGAGGAAAACAAAATCCTATCGGACTTTCAGGCAGGTTTTCGGGCTGGTATGGGGACTATTGAGCAGGTGTTTAGGTTGGCACTCCTGGGGTGGAAGGTTGTGGATCTGGGCAAAGGCAGTCTTTATTTGGCCTTTATAGACTTGAAGACTGCCTTTGACCTAGTCCCCCGGGAAGAGCTCTGGAGGGTACTCAATGAGTTGGGAATACCTCCTTACATCTTGTCCCTTCTCATTAGCCTCCATGACCATACCTTTGCGCAGGTCCGCTGGGGCAAAGACGGAGAACTCACTGAGAGGATCCCAGTGTCAAGGGGTGTTAGACAGGGATGCGTCTTGGCGCCCACCCTATTTTCACTTTATGTGAATGGGGTGGTAAAACATCTGCAAAAAGAACCAGCCGACGCCCCCTGTCTCGGAGGAGTCCGTATCCCCACATTGCTTTTTGCGGACGACACGCTTCTGATCTCCAAGACCCCCCAAGGCCTGCAGAAATTGCTAACGCGTTTCCAGGAGTTTTGCGCTGCTAAAGGGTTAATTATAAACGTGGACAAAACAAAATACCTAGTCCTAAATCCTCCCAGGAAACTTGGCCGTCCACCTACACTCAATTCGGTGGCCTTAGAGAAAGTAGCCGAATTCGATTACCTCGGTATTCGGATTACGGATAGGATGTCCTGGGCAAATCACATTGAGAAAATGGTCCTAAATCACAGAAGAGTAGGAGGAGCACTTGTGAGGGAGTTTTTGGCCTCACCTAGGAGATCGCTTTCCCCTGTAATTGACATCTACAAGGCTAAAGTAGTGACATCAGCCTTGTATGGGGCTGAGCTGTGGGGCCACTGCCGTTTGGATGCCCTAGCGATAGCGGAGACCAAACTTCTAAAATCTATTATTTCCATTCCACTGAGCACGCCATCTGTACCAGTGCTGTTGGACACGGGCTGTAAGAGCATCCAAGAACAGGCTCAGCTTCGCCCTCTCCTACTGTGGACGCGAATTTGGAGGGGTGAGGACTTAAAATCTTACGCCGATGGTTTGGGGGAAATAATGAGTTTGGGGGGTTGGGCCAAGATCAGATGGCTGAGTGAAACCAAGAAGCTCCTGGAGAAGATTGGTCTTGGGGATTGTTGGACTTCACGCACAGCCCCTCCTAAAGAAGTTGTTAAAGCACTCTTTTGGAAATGGACGGCGGAGCGCTTAATTACAAACTCGAAGCACTGCAAGTCCACGGTCTCATTTTTACAAACTAAAGACATTGTGGCCTTTGAACCCTATTTGGACCTGATCACACTCCCATTTGACCGAGCCCTGTATTTTAAATTTAGAGTTGGATCCCTCCCGCTAGGAGCTGTGGTATCAAATTGGACATCAGTGGCACGTGCCTCCCCGAATTGTGCTTGTTGCCCGAACAGGGTTGAGTCTATTGTGCATGTTCTATTTGAATGTCCGGATTATGCCAGGCCCCGGAGGTATTGGTTGAAACCCCTCTTCCAAATCTTGGGTACTCGTAGCCACCTAGTCGCCTTGCGCATTTTAATTACAGACACTTCCCCCCCCATTGTGTGTGGAATTGCTAAATTTTTAAAACAGTTTTGGCTTATTCGATGTAAAAGATTGTCAGTAGCGATTTAATTCTTTTTTTAGCTAAGTTATTTATGGGCGCTTTATGTCCTTTTATCCTTTTTAACTGAGTTCTTATACTGACTTCTTTAAGCAATGTCTTTTTGTATTTTGTAATGACGTTTTGTATATGTGCTTATAAGATATCTTGCATATCGAATAAAAGCTTATGACTGACTGACTAAAACCTGATAAAACTCCGGAGACGGCTGACTCATGTAGGCCACTATCTTTAATAAACACGGACACTAAGATACTGGCCAAGATTATTGCGACTAGACTACAACCACTTATGACAGCTATTGTCTTGCCTGACCAATCTGGTTTTAACCCTTCCAGATCTACAGCACATAATCTTCGGACCATATTCGCACTCTTACATCAACTCAATCCTGAGCTGGAGGCTGTGGCTGTACTCCTTGACGTGGCCAAGGATTTTCATTCGGTCGAATGGACTTATCTGTTCACTATTCTGCAGCGCATTGGACTCCCACCTATGCTCATAAACTGGATTAGACTCCTCTATACTAACCCCACTACGCGTATCAAAGTTAATTGACATATACCAGATGCAATCCCAATACAACTCGGCACGTGGAAGGGATGCCCGCTATCCCCCCTAATATTCTCTATTGCATTGGAACAGTTAGCTTGTAAAATATGTCAGCAATATGCGCATGCGGCCTTAAAATTCAGTTTACGACCCATTGCCATATCGCTATATGTGGACGATATGGTACTGTATATCAGAGACCCCAATACCAAACTATCACTGATACTTAGAGAGTGTATAAAATTTGGTAGGCAATCCGGTCTCCAGATAAATTGGTCCAAATCGGCAGTCATACCACTCACTGAAAGTACAAAGGCACCACACATGGACTTCCCACTAGTTTGGCAGGATGAACCCATTAAATACCATGGAATTTGGATTCACAGCGACTCTGAAATTGTACTCCGAACAAATTATGGCAATGCAATTGACAAATTAGAAACACAAATAACCCGATGGATCACGCTTGCTCTGTCCTGGGCAGATAGGATATCCCTTGTAAAAATGGTAGTCCTTCCTAAGCTGCTTTACCATTTTACTAACATTCCTATAACACCACCAGCCCCCACTTTTAAACGCCTCCATACACATTTGATTAAATTAATACGGGTGGGGAAACAAGCCAGAATACGTGTACACACAATGACATTTGTCATACACCTCAGGCGGGTTTACAGTGCCTGATTTATACTTATATTATCTATGCATTCAAGTGCAATACGCGCACTATTGGTTCCATCCAATCCGCTACATGCCGCACCTTGCATTAGAAGATGGTGAAGCCCAACCCATCGAACGAGGACATATCTTACCGCATCACCAACCTCACTTGACAAAAATCAACACCATACACACTACATCCCTAGCATGTAAACGTATTAGCCATCTTACAGAGAAAACTTTGATTTATGCACCAAACATGCCTCTGGCTGCCCCTGCTCTGTCTGACACACAAGAAAAGGGACCTATGAACTTATTAGAACAGGTGGGCATCACCGTGATTGGTGACTTATACCCCAATGGCACGTTCATAACTCCGACTGATTTGACATATGTGAGTAATCAAACGCTAGTGTTCCAATTTGCGTACCATAGGCTTCATGCCTCTATCCAGGAACTCTACCCGACATACCTAAATGAGCCACCCACATTAGAAACACTACAGTTACTAATAGATGCCCCGGATAATGCCAACATGGAAACAAGACTCTATAGATCCCTACAGAGTGAAATTGGTGCCAACACCCAAAATGCACTCGACAAGTGGAATCTGTTGTTAGATGAGCCATTGAATGCGGATGAAAGGCAATCCTGCTGTGCACTCACTGAACATCTCACTCCTAATGGGAATTTACGTATTATTCATTATAAATACTTACACCAGACTTACCACACTCCATTTCACTTACATAAACATGGCCTGAGAGTAGAGGCGAGATGTAAAAGCTGTGGAACTGACCTGGCTGATTTTGGACATCTGGCATGGCACTGTAGCAAAGTAAAGATATACTGGGAGCAGGTAATATCTATGCTAAGTGGAATTTTGAATCATAAACTGGAATGCACGCCGCAATTATGTCTACTGGGGCATCAAACACATTTGAAGGGATGTATGACATTACAACGCATGCTTTTACATCGCATGCTTTTACAATGCGGTTTTTACAACGCATACCATTACAACGCATAGTGCTTTTAGGCGCTGGATAGTGAATTGTTTAATTTACTATTCCAACTCCAGTCCCCGTGGATAGGAGAGAAGGTGCTGGATAGTACATTAAACCTATTGCCTATCCTAGAGCGCCCCCCAGCGCAATGCGTTGTAATGGTTTGCGTTTTAAAAGTTGCGTTGTAAAGGTTGTTTACCCATTTGAAGTCTGCCATAAAGAAGTTTGCTGCCATAGAGCTACTATTAGTAAAATGGAGAGTGGCAATGCACTGGGACAGCATGAAAGCACCTGCTGTAAACCGCTGGATACTGGAGTCTATATATTGTCAAGACGATTTTTTGTTGTATGTAGAAAAACTGCCCACAGCTGCTAAGCCTTCTAATTTCTGGGAACCCCTTACTGTCTACCTACAGGAACATCCTAATCTCTTCAAAGCTGATGTATAGTCATTGTCATTGCTTTCCGACTGTATTGTTGCTTAGATAAGTTCCTAATATGAGGATCAACATGTACTGTTGTGCTATGTACAATTGCTAATTGTTTATTGTATCAGATTGTGCAGACTTGATACCGTTTGTAAACACTGCTTGGTAACATGAAAACTATTTTTAAATAAACAAACTATAACTTCTGCCCCCGCAATGCACTGCTTATGACCTCACATATTACATTACTCATGACATGGTGAGTCACATCACTCATGACTTCACTCACGACATCTCGAATTACAGCACTGATGACATCATCCAGTGAGTGTAAGTGTTTGCTACAAGTTTATGAGTGTTGAACATATATATCAAGAAACTACAAAAGTTTAATTAGTATACTAGGTGCAATACTAAGGACTGACTCTGCTTCGAACAGATATTATGTGAGTGGATTAAGCCCGGGAGGAGGCCTCTAATCCGCCTGCGGAGTGTGCAGAGATTTGCCTCCTCTGCGTTCCGTAGAGAACGCGGAGAAGGCAAATCTCCTCACCCTCCGCAGCGGAGCAGAGTTGGCCAGCCCTGGCCTCCACCCCCTATATTAACAAGTAATTCTACATTACTTAAAAGTACATTAAAAACCACTTACCTGTACTGTGGTGTCCCCAGGCTGCCCTCCTCCTCTTTCGCGCCTTCTGGATAATCCTTGAGAAAACTGTGCATGTGCCCACGCAGGTGTATTTCTTGCAAGGATTACTCAGATGGCGAGGAAGTGGAGGAGGGCAGCCCGAGGATGCCGCAGTACAGGTAAGGGGTTTTAATTTACGTTTAAGTAATGTGGAATTACTTGTTAATAGAGGCAGGTAGCAGAGCGGAGTTCCACAGAGTTTGTTCGCAACTCTGTGGACCTCCGCGTAGCCAAGCTACACCCACTGTGCCCAGGGTTAGAGTGGATGTGTGTAACCATGTGTGAGTAGGTGTTTGAGTGGCTGTATGGGTGTATAAGTGGGTGTGTGAGTAGCTGTGTGGGTGGGTGAGTGGCTGTATTGGTGAGTGAGTGAGTGTGTCAGTGGCTGTATGGGTGAGTGAGTGGCTAAGTGAGTGGCTGCATGGGTGAGTGGGTATGTGAGTGAATGTATAGGTGGATAAGTGAGTGGGTGTCTGAATGACTGTATGAGTGAGTGACTGGGTGTGTAAGTGGCTGTATGAGTGAGTGGATGAGTGAGTAGGTATTTAAATGGGTGTTTGGTTAAGCTTGTTGGTGTGTGAGTGGCTATATTAGAGAGTGAGGTTCTGTGTGAATGGATGTATCTGTGAATGAGTGGATGTGTGAGGGCTTTTATGGATATGTGAATGGGTATGTAAGTGATTGTGTGGAAGTGGGAGTGCTTATATGGGTGAGTGAGTGGCTGTGTTGAGAGGCTATATGGGTCAATGAGTGGGTTTGTGAGTAGCTGTTTAGGTGAATAAGTGGTGTATAAGAAGAGTAGCTGTATGGGTATCCGTGGTTTTGTGAGTGGCTGTATGATTAAGTGAGTGGGTGTGTGAGTGACACTATGGATGAGCGTGTGGTTATGTGAGTAATTGTATGGGTCTTTGAATGGGTTTGTGAGTGGTTGTGTGGGTATGTGAGTGGATATATGGGAGGTATATGGGGGTTTGAGTGGTTCTGTGGATGATGCCATCAATGATGTCATTTGAGATGTCATGAGTGATGTCTTCAGTGATGTAATTGACCATGCCACGAGTGATGTATACGTGAGGTCATTAGCAGTGCATTGCGGAGGCATATGATATAGTTTGCTCAGGTAACTATAACCACTGAATTTATGTAGTTTTGCACCAGTGAAATCTGAGCCTAACTATAACGTCACTGTAACCTTTGTTTTTTTCACTGGATTCCTACGTTTTTTAAATTCAATTTCCTAACTATGACGTCCCTGTAACCTTTGTTTTTTCAGTTAATTCCTAAGGTTTTTTAATGTTAATTCCTAACTATAATGTCCCCGTAACCTTTGTTTTTTTAGTGAATTTCGAAGGTATTTTTAATTTTATTTCCTAACTGTAACCTGTAGCCTTTGCAGTGTGTATGTGAGTGCTGTATAGGTTAGCGAGTGTGTGTGTGAGTGGCTGTATGGGTCTATGACTCAGTGTGTGAGTAGTTTTGTGCATGTGAGTGACTGTATGGGTCTGTGAGTGGGCGTGTGAGTGGCTGTATGAGTCTCTGAATGGGTGCATGAGCATCTGAGTGGGTATGTGAGTTGGTGCATGAGTGTCAGTGTAAGTGTGTGTCTGAGTGATTGTCTAAGTGGATGCATGAGTGAGTCTCTGAGTGGGTCTGTGCTCGAGTGTGAGAGTGTCCAAGTGGGTTTGCGAGTGCCTCCATGAGTGTGTGAGTCAGTCTGTGAGTCAATGAATGAGTGTCTGAATGAGTCTGTGAGTAGGTGTGTGAGTCTCTGAGTGGGTCTAGGAGTGGGTGCTTAAGTCTTTGTGTGGGTCTCTGAGTGGGTGTGAGAGAGCATGAGTGGTTCTGTAAGTAGGTGCATAAGCGTCTGAGTGGGTCTGTGAGTGGGTGTACATGTCTGAGTGGGTCTGTGAGTGGGGTCATAAGTGTCTTAAAGGGCCTATGGGTGACTGTGAGAGTGTCTGAGTGGGTCTGTGAGTGGGTGCATGAGTGTCTGAGTAGGTTTGTGAGTGGCTGTGAGAGTGCCTCAGTGGGTCTATGAGTGGTAAATGAGTGTCTGAGTGGGTCTAGGAGTGTGTGTGAGAGTGTCTGAGTAGGTCTGTGAGTGGCTGTGTGATTGGGTCTGTGAGTTGGTGTGTGAATGTCTGAGTGGGTCTCTGAGGGTTGATAGGATGCAGTAAGTTGGGCAGTATCCTATTTGACAAAACTTAAAAAAATATTTTAACATCAGAATTTAACAAAGTTATGGGACTGTAGGCACCAAATTCCACATATGGTTTCCCCGGTTTATGGACTAGGGTAATGTTTGCAGCAGCCATCAAGGGGGGCAGTCTGGAAGGACAAAAAGAGTTGAACATAGCTAGTAAATGTGTGATTGGTCAAGATTTGTAGTGTTTATAGAACAGATGTGTAAGGCATTCAGGCCGGGTATCTTTTCCAGATGTAAGTCTAAAAAGCCTATGCAACATTACCCTCATTAGTAATTCTTCCATATGGTCGCTGTTAGCTTTTATACGTTTTGGGAGGTGGGCCTCTGCAAGAACAGCCTCCACATCATTCTGGGAAATCAATTCGGCCCATTACAGCGAGCCATAGCAATCACTGAATGCCTTTAACTTTTCACTATCGTTATCAAGCACTACACCCAAGTCGCCAAGCAGGACAGGAATCCTCTTCGCGATTGCTTGTAGACACTGGGCTAGTGGCGAGCCTGTCTTATTTGCTGTCTCGTAAAACTTTTGACACATATAAAGCAATGCTTTCTCAGATTTTTTCCTCTCCGATAAGTCGAGTTTGCCTTTGTTGGAGACCATTTCCTGTAAAACCTTTATGGAACCGACCCCCTGTGGTGTTCCATGGGCTTTCTAAGATCAGTCTCTAGGGTACCCTGTAGGCCTTACTGATCTGCCATGGCCTTGCCTTCTCAACAGTACACTATTCCCTAAAGACCGCCTTGAATGCATCCCAAACTGTGTTGCGGTCCAAATTACCTGTGACAATCTCAACAAACTACTGGATGATCGTATTACTCAGTTCCTGTCAGGCTAATCTGTCCTCCTACAAGGATTTCTTGAATCTCCATGCAGGACATCTGGAGGTACTACCTGTCAGGCTCCCCTATTGCATTATCCGACACCGCTTTCACGCCATGCGTGACATACTTCTTATCCTCCTGTATATCTTGTGTAACCCATAGCAGGTCAAGGTGGGAATGGGATCTATCTGCATGACAGAAGAAGGTAAATTCCTGCTCATAAGGGGGCATACACCTCAACATATCTACAAAGCCAAAATCTTTCATTTCCTGGAGCAACATTGCTGACATGAAGCCCTGTAGGAATCTATCCTGGGAGTGTCTATCCAGCACCGTATCTGGTACCACATTAAAGTCACCCACCCATAGAAGACGAGCAGAGCCCCGGTACCCAAGTGTGATCAACAGGTGAGTGAAATAGTAGGCTTGGTCCTATTGGGGGAATATTCATTCAGAATATTATACAGTTGCCACTGATGTTGACTCTCCAATTAAATGTATCTACCCTCGACCTTGTCCTTGTTCATTTGCACTACTTCGTAGGAGAAGTCCTTCTGCATTGCGATCATGACCCTGCCTTTCCTAGTCAGTTTGAATGCAAAAAACTGAGTAGGAGATATTCTGTGTTTATTTAAGAAATATCCACAGACTTCAAGAGTGTCTCTTGCAAACAGACTATGTCTGGACAGGTGTCTCGCACTTACAGATATATTTTAATGGTGCCTGGTTGGGGAGTTTGAACCATTTACATTCCAAGCAATTAATGTTACAATTGATCTGAGAAAATGGGAAGTCTGGTTGCACCACTAATGTGTACCATGTGCGCGAAAGGGGACAGACTAGCTGCTTGCCAACCAGAGATAGACCAAAACCACTGCAGATGTCTAGTAACTATGTGAACACCATCACTCAACCGCCACCCATCCTTGCCCACCCAATCCCAATCCTGCCACAAATCCCATTCCAGCTACCCTCCAAAGTAGTGAAAGGATTAGATATACGCAACCAATGCGGAGAAGAGTCCCGCTGCACACCACATTGCACCCACATTTACTTAATTGCCTACCCCCAAACCCCTCCCCAGTGACCCCAAGAGAAGCTTAGTGTATCAAATCACTGGTGGAGAGACAATCAATCTGGTGAAGTGTAACCACCCCCACAAGCAAACCAATCACCTATTGACAGTCCCAACAACACCAATAACAGAACACATAGCACAGCAAAACCCCCACAAGCATCGGAAAGAACAATCTTCCGCCACAGGATGCAACTATCTAGTCTTTGAAGCTGCATGTCTATGAGCACCAGCACTAGACTCACAGTGGTAGTCACCCATGCAGCAGACACCATGTCTGGGAGGGGGGGGGGCTCAAAGGCACTCTCCAGCTGTTCAGAGGGTCAGGCCACCATGGCCACACTGCACTACCTCCGACCGTGCTCTGGAACCGCATCAGGAGGCTGGTTACAGGGAACCTGGGCTGGGAGCTTATCGGAGGGATGCCTTACTCATCTGGTTGCAGGCCACGTCCCCTTCAATACTTTTAATTACTTTTGTACCCTGACATTTAGTTTTGTACGCTGCTGATTATGTCTTACAGGAAATCATGAACTATCAAGTGCACTGGCTTATAATACTAGCAGGAGACTACTCTATCCCCAGCCTGCGTCGTTCCTTCTGCCGTGGCACTTTCAACGGCACTTTCAACTAATTGTTATTATACACTGTAGAACAACTTTAAGAAACTTATTAAAAACTTGAGCAAATTATAACAGACAAATTAATCAGGAGGCGACTTGCAGAACATGATTAAACCTTGAGCAGAAGAGAAATTGTATCCAAAACAAATGGGCTTTATGTGACGACACCGGGCCTCTACCAGGATCAGATTTGGGCAGACTGACAGAACATGAGTTAGATCTTGTACTCCTCCATTACAAAAATCACAGATACCTGTTATGTTTTCTAGGATATTCATTTGGAAGTATAAACCTTTAATGGGAGGATTCCAAACTGCAGTAAAAGGATACAGCACCGAACCCTGTGTTCTAGCAGAAAGTGTAGATATTGCTCTGGAGATTTATATATTATGCTTTTTACCAATTGTTTGTAGTGTTTTAATTGGGAACAGTGTTCTACATCCAAATCAAAGCCTATTCTTGGTGTCAAATTCTTTAAAAAGAGCTTCAAATGTACTGGTGTCCAGGATTGTAAAAGTGCTACTGTGCAGTGAGACGCATTAATAGCTAATATTAAGATTCCTGTTAAAAGTGTACTGCAATGACTCCTCTCTAAAAGTCTCCAATTTTAAAATGTGCCTTAGAGATCCTGGGTCTGCGTGCAAAAGGTTATATGTCAATCTTATGATGTTGGAAATAGATCTAACATATGTACTAACAAGAGAAAACTGTAGGCGTAATGCTTGGGCTGGGACGGATTGATTAACTTTTAACAGTTTACGTAAGAGATTCACTGGTTGCCAGGTTTTAATCTGTAATCTGTATATATTCGAGGGCATACAATAAAATAGGAGGAATTTCCATACAGTAGACCTCTAGTGAGGGTTGGAAGTGTCTGTTCCCGGTAGAAAAGTAAAGCCTCTGCAATGTCCCTACATGGGCATCTGCCTTATGCCCTATGTGTTGAAAGTGGGAGGAGTTTTGTAGGGCTTGGGGAAAAAGTCGCCCCAGGTAGATATATTCTTTAACCATCTCAATTGATATAGCTCCCAATGAACATTTTAAAGGGCAAGATTGCTTTTTCCTCTAAAGGGTAAGACTAGTTTTTGAAATGTTAGGGACCAAAAAGTTTTCTTGTGCATAACAATTTAATACATTTAAGTTTCTTTGAAGGCCTATTGGTGTACGGTCTAGTATTACAATTGAGCATGCATTAAGCTATGGATATCGCTAAGTGCAAATTTCAGTGGGAAATTAATAATTTGCAGAAAATACCATGGAAGATCACTTATGCAGAGAGAAAATAACATGGGGGCAAGGATTAGGCAGCCTTGTTTCAACTCATTCTTCGTGGCAATAAGTCCGGTTAAGCCCTTTTCTCCTCCCATTTGGACTGTACACCATGTTGCTGTATACAAAGATATGATTATTGTAAGTAGGTCTTGGGTAATCCCTAGCCTCTCTTCCTTCTTCCACAGTGTTGGCCTGTCTACGCTGTCAAAAGCAGTAGTGAAATAAATAAAAGCACAGTAGACAACTTGTGATTTTGACACTACATATTTGTCGAGGACTGTTTGCAGGACCGCAATGTTGTCTATTACTGAATGTTTTGGACGGAAGCTTGCCCGAGTCATAGGAATCACTGTCCTCGAGAAATCTCAGACACAAATCTCTGCACATCTCTCTATGATTGAGAGATATGCTGAGATCTTCCTTAGATATATCTCTAACCCCCCTGCCCAAAGTACAGATAGTTCACCAAGGGCAGATGTACGCGTTCAACGCAATATATATGCACTGCGCTTTTTGCCCATGCAGAAATACATTTTTGTGAATTAACACATAAGAAAATGTGCTTTTCCTTAACCCATACAACTGCAATTCGGAAATATCTTTCCTGAATCTCCCCTTTAGAAGTCAACTAAATATCCCCACCCCAAGCAGAGATTGCAGCCAAAAACATAATATTTAGAACATTAATCCTTGCCTATAAATTCTATGGCAGCACATGCTTCAGTAAAAAAACGTGGACCTCTTGTAGAATTGTGCCCAATGCTGGACATACTCAAAAGGTGATTCCTGGCCATCTTTTTCAGTTCTACATGTGCATGTGTGGCATCTTGAATCAGCAGTGTGAAATCCAGACAGAAGGGAGTATTGGTGTTCTAGTGAATAAGGTAACCATTCTTACTGGCTAGTCAAGAACTATTAAAGAGTATTACATTTAAGAAATATGCTAATAAAAAGTCTAGGAGGCTGATCTGGGACTACAATCATGGCAAGCAGCTTGTGGTGTGCTCCACAAAGACAGAGGGAAATGCATTCTATCAAATTGTTCCGGTAGAAGTGTCTCACTGAAGGTCTCCATAGTGACAGTGATAGTTCATTCAGGAAACTTAGTACATGAATATTGTTTAGGGGTGATGGCTCTCCTAAATCTCCGATTTTGACATAGACAGCTAGGACTGTTGAATGCATTTTTGTAAAACAGAGCGAAGTATGCAATAAGCTAATGGTCAAAGCCCAATGTTCATATTTTTGCAGAATCCAGTCTGCTTTTAGTGGATAAGTACCCTCTGTCTTTTAATCGATAAACTCAAACCTTTAAAATTCCATGAAATAACACTTAACGTCATCTAAAGATAACCAATAATCAAGAAATAAGAAATATAAACTACACTGTTGGTGAAAGGCATTAAAAAGTAAACAACATGAAAACCACTCTCAAGAAAGGAAGGATAATAAGCAGTAAAAAGAGAAGGTAGAAAGGAACACAAAAGGAGGAGTTAGGAAGGAAAAATATTTGGGAAAGAAGGTTGCAAAATTAAGTTAGAAAATAAAAAATAGGACATACTGAAAAAACAAACATATATTGAGGGTGGTGAAGCCACACGGGGAAATTGACACAAATGAATTCCAGGGCATTTCCGGGAGAGGGCAGACAATAGAAACGGACAAAAGATAATATGATAGGCACAGGGAAACATCACCTGACATGAATGAAAAAAAGAGAAAACAATTATCAAAGTGAACATATATCAGACAATATAAACGAGTTATATAACATCATGATAGAAAAACAATTTGTGGCAAGGAAAAAAAGAAGTCAACGGCCAAGCAGTAGACAATTGTATAACATCCATCCTGCAAGTTTCCAAGAACTGCTGAAGCAGGGTCACGTAGTCTTGTATTTATAAGTTAATTTAAGAAGACAAGGATGGAAGAGTCCAAATCTGGCATTGAGGTTCAAAGTGATTGTCATATCTCTAGAAATGTCTTCTTTCTGTCTGCTGCAACTTTGGTGAAATCCTGAGTAAAGAACAAAGAAGATATTCACCCTGTAAGTTTAGCCACCTGCAGGACTTTCAATAAGTCAGTATACTCCAAAGAATGAAGACTGACACTATTGGTTTATGAGAAGAAGAAGAGGTGCGTGGGCTATGACCTAGTTGTGCTCTCTGGGTGTTTAATATTGGTGACTCAGAGAGTCCAAGAATTTTTGGAAGTGACGATTGAGAAAATGGAATGGAGGCTGAGCCTTCCATTCCTTCTGTCAAGCCATAAATATGTAGATTGTTTCTCCTATTCTACTATTCAAGACCCTCAACTTGTTGCTTAAGGCGTGAGACTTCCGTTTGTAGAAGAGTGACTTGCTGAGTGGTAGCATGGAATGTTTCTACTTTGTGCTCCATCTGTGTCACTTTATTGCTATGGATGACCACTTGTCATCAAGGTTTTGAATACATCTATTTGTTTCCTCCACATTTGGTTTAAGGGATCTCATTTCCTATAGGAGTAGCTCAATAGATATTGTAGGAGTAGACTACATTGGCGAAGGAGGATCTTTTGTTAACCCTCTTGTTTGAAGAAAGCACAGTTGTGCCACTTAGTCTTAATGCAGCTTTGGTGACAGAAATATGTATATTTGATGCATTAGCTGAGGAAGTTCTGAGTCATCCATATGGTCCAACAATACAGAGAAATGGTTAGGGTCCAAAAGACAGGGAATGCAGATTGTGAAAGTGATCGAGTAAAAATATGTTTGAAAGTCTTTTTTCTCACCATAAATTCACAAGAAGCTCACCATATCAATGAGTCACTAGATGGAGAGGCAAAGAGAGGTGATTTGTGAGCGAAAAAAGTGAGACGGGATCACTACCGACCAATAAAAAGGAGAACTACTACGTGAAGGAACAAGTATATGTTCAATCATCAGGAGTACTTTTCAGTCACTGTTAGATGCGTATATGCCAACACCAGGAGACAGATAAACTGTGTCACTGCATTTGTATGTTAGGCAATATTGTGAGCAATGTGAGCTGTTGCAAATTAACAGAGCCTTCACCTCTCTTTATCAAACTTCTGAAAGAGCTGTATAGATGGGCGCGAAATGACCTTATTTATGTGTGACTCAAAAGAAGAAAAACTATTGGGGTCCTTCCAAAAAGTCTCTATGTTAGAGAAATGCGCTGAAGAAAACCCCTACATGCAGGTCTTTTAGTCAGAAATAAGAGAAACTACGCCATGTAATTAAGACAAAAGTTCCTTATTTCTTCCTTTTCACGTGCACTTAAGATATCAATGCATGCAGACAAAGTGGCTAAATGTAGCAAGAAAAATCACCATATGATTTCTGAGTCAACGATTGGCACGAGGACAAAAAAACAAAAAACAAAATGGCGGGAGCAATCCCAGTCACGGAACGTGCCCGTCACAATTATGGAAAAATGCGGCTGTAAGAAATGCTTACCACATTAAGAAAAGGCAGCACCAGCGGTAGGAGAAATTCCCATGTCTGAAAAGCTTTCAGTCATAAGGCGTATGCAGCTTAGTCCGACGGGAGGCAAGCACCTCTTCCGAAACACCATGGTGTTGTATAACATTTTAGGACCCTATTGTAATTTTCCCGATTCATGCCCTTATATAGGTATAAATCACCATATCCTTATATAGGCATAGAAATCATAACCATATTTAGACATAGCTCATGCAGTCCAAATACGGCAGGGCTACTTCCACTAGTTCTGAAAATCCACAACGATTTCTTGGAAAACTCGGCTTCAGCAGCTAGGGACTTCCCCTTGCTCAAATACTGACTTGTCCAAGAACTTATGGAGTTTTCAAAGAACTGAGACTCTTTGATTACATTATTATGTCCACCTTTATGTCAATCTCGGTACCTTCAAGGTATAAATATGCCCACACTTGCGATAGCAAACACACAGTGGTTTGGAGCAGTTCGACTATCTACTTGCCCGACGCACCCTGCTACTACAAGTGCCAAAGGAAACCGACCCTCCAGCAGACGCACTGATAAAGACGCTGTCTTTTCTCCTGCCGAGAAATCCAGCTCCAGTGTTTCCAAGCTACCCTTGCGGGTTGTTGAGAAATCGAGTCCTGAGACTGACTGTCTTCATTCTACACCAAGGTACAGAGCTGATTAGACCCTTAGAGAAATCTTGGATAGATTCTTGGCAAAGAATACTACATTTATGCTACACCTCACTTACTCCTTCCCTCGTACTAAGCTTAGGTTAGGTACATCGGGGTAGGCGTATTTTAGACGCACCAGTCGAGTACTTTTTAGCCCCTGTTATTTATGTATGTATTTATCTATGGTCTAGGAACCTTACAATGCTCTTACAGTATTATTTTAGTCTAGTCTTTTTACTGTATGCATTATATTTTGCAACCAGTATTACGATTGTAGCAGTTCACTTCTTATGCTTGAGAAAGAAGACTGTTCAATAAATACCTTTTATTGAAAACGCCCGTCTCTCTACTTCTCTGCATCTCTGTTGAAACGAAGCATGCATGAATGACTGAGTAAAATATCTATCTATTGTTTCCACAACTCTGAAGATTAGTTTTATCTTGGGGAAACAAAGTTGTCATGTTTATGCGGTTGTCAGAAACGAAATCCCTTCTTGTGAACTCGAGATGTTTCTAGTGACCTCTGAGCTAGCTGGCACTCACAATTAAGTCTAATATATTCAATAGAGACCTAGCAGACATAAGTCCTACGTCACATCTATAGGATATATTATTCCAATGCGCAGAGCCTATTGGGAATATAGGAACTGCACTACATGGCGGCCAACGTTTGGTAAGGCACTAATTTAATGATAGATACTAGAGTAACTCAGTCGTGCTTTTCACAGAGACCCCTTTATCCCGTAAAATACTCCAATAGACTTCTGGAGTGGGTTAAAGGATAAAATATCCGTCATTACTGAGTAGGACGAAAAATCCTATTTATTAGTTTTGGTTTGTTCAACGTTGAAGGATACAGTGTTCCAAAACATTTTGCACCTTATCTTTGTTTCCTTGAAACTTGCTCTGCAAGACTTTCAACAAAATGTCAGATACCAACGAAGAGAATGGTAGATCCTCAGGAAATAATACCCGACCGGGTATAGACGTTACAGGTCTCCAAAAGACGACCCGGATTCTATAAACATCCCGGAAAATGTGCGGAAAACCATAGCTATAAAGCTCATAGAAAATGGCCTATCACCAAGAGGTGGTGGGTAATTTTTGTCACAGAGGCACATGAATATCGGCAGACAGAGGTATTCTATTCATGGATTATCTTTCCACAAGCAAATCCAACAACACATGTGTTCCACTTCTATAAGATAGAGGAATATCCAGCGGAATACGTTCCTTTCGAGGACATTGAAATTCCACTAACTTACCAAGAGCATCAGCTCTGGTTTAAAGGCACCCTACAACATCAAAATCACATTACCAGGCTCGGTCCACTAGGTAGACCAGGAGCAACATGGCCGGTACTAGCTAGCTATACACCACACCCTGCCATTGAACAAATGACAGGTCCAGAACTATGAGCTCAGCTAAAAAAATTATTAAAATCCACAGACAATTGGTACAATGTGTCATGCGGACTCTAATAGTCCAACCTGATATAAGAATTCCATAACAAACCCTTCATCAAGGGAACACAAATAAAATTACACCACAGACTATACAATCAGTCATTGGTAAATTACCCACAAAAAGGGAACAAATTCCATTCTGGTTAGCTCAAAAAATTACTCAGATAAAGGCAGTATTTTCCTATAATACACCTCATGAGAAACACAGGATTCTAATAATCTGTTTACCAATGGGGATTGCACCACACCTGGAAGACTGTGACACTTGGGGTACAGTCTTTGCTGCAATCTACACAAAAACACATGGTGTTCTGTCCATAGCGGTGATACCAGACGTCCTGAAACAAATTCAAAATGAATACAGAGCAGAGCCTGCTTTAGATCTGGGTATGAAATTGCTGAAAGATTTCAAGCAGGTCTCAGCTATTATATTAGCTAATATTAAAGGTGAAGCAGCATCAGTGGCAATCCACCAAAAACTAAAAGAATTTGATGTAACTGAGCAACCATATGAGCTGGCCAGAATAATAGAAAAATCCTATGAAGAACTAGGAAGAGATAGTTTGGGAGGGAAACCAGTAAAGCCCGAACTTTCAGAAAATCCTGTAAAAGTTTTTATTAAAAACAAACTCACTACTCCTAAAAAGAAGTGGGAAAATACTAGACAGACACTTCCTAAAGAGAAGCGTTCTCAATCAAGAGGTAGGTTTCCTCAAAAGGAGCCCTCTGAAAAGAATAATAACTTCAGAAACAGGGATAATTTGAGAAAACCTGATAGATATCAAGATACTGATACACGTTCCTCTCGTACCTTTCAGACTTCCTCGCAGAAATCCGAAAGAAGAGGACGATCAGAACACTAAGAAGAACGTGTGAAGTCCAAAGACTATCAACGCGTTCTGAAAAATAAGAAAACTCAATTCACCAAAAAGAAGGTAGCAAGTCTAAAAATCAGACATGCCGAGGATCTTGAGGACTCAACTCAAGAACGGGGAGTGGGCCCAGACAATGCTGGACAGCGCAGCAGAGGTTACATAGCTCGCAAGATCCTGAAGGATCATCTGGAGACCGTGGACCTGAATGAATGCATTCAGGTTGAAACTACAGATACCAGGGTTAGTGTACCAAATACGTTTTATGAAGTAACACTCCGAATAGAGGGGGACATAACTAGGAAAATAAAAGCACTCTTTTGGGAACAACTATCTAAGGGTTATGACATTCTTCTGGCTGAAAAAGACTGGCCACCTGAATTTGTCAGTGAGTGCCCACATGGCGAAGAGATCATTATTCCAGCCTTCTCAAATCATATTCCTATTCATAATAAATACACCTATGCCAGAAAATGGGCTGTAGCCCATGCTCCAGCATTATATAAAAATCATGTGGGATGGGATGAGGATTCTCCTCACCATAAGATCCAGTTAAAAAATCAACCAACTGCTCAGAAGCAGTATCCAGTTAAACAAGAATCTAAAAAACAGGTCAGGGAGATCCTAGATCAACTTGAATACCAAAGGGTGATTGAAACATGCTTCTCGTCCATGAATAATCCTTTGTTTCCTGTCTCCAAACCAGACAGTATGTATGGTCTCGTTTTGGACTACAGACATTTAAATTCCTGTTGCAAAACCTTTGCAGTACAAAATGCACACAGTGCAGCACTGATGAATAACATCATGGGCAAAAAATATAAAACGACATTAGATATTTCAAACGGTTTCTTCTGTCAAAACATTGCACCTGAAAGCAGGTACTTGACCGCTTTCTCAATAATGGGGACACAACAACACTTTTGTCGTCTCCCCCAGGGATTCAAGAATAGTCCAGTATTATTTTTAGCCAGAGTAATAGAATTACTACAAACTTATGATGATGGCATTATCGTATGTTGATGAGATCTATCTTATAGATGATGATTTGGACAGGCTCTTGAACAGGGTGAACACCATAATACTTGGATTCAACGCTGAAGGGTATGAATTCAACTTTAAAAAATCAAGAATTGCCCACCTCAACGTAATATTTTTGGGATACGAACTTTCAAGTGAAGGCAAAAGCCTGGCAGCAAACTTTCTAGAAAAATGTGCGCTGCTCCAACCTCCAAAAACGCTGAAAAACTTACAATCAGTTCTAGGATTCCTGAATTTCGGAAGAACTTACATTCTAAATTACGCAGAAAGGTTTAAACCTCTCTACGAACTAATCAAACCTGATTTCAAACCAACTAATTGGACTCAAAAACGGATGTATGACATTACAACGCATGCTTTTACATCGCATGCCTTTACAACGCGGTATTTACAACGAATACCTTTACAACGCATAGTGCTTTTGGGCGCTGGATAGTGAATAGTTTAATTTACTATTCCAACTCCAGTCCCCGTGGATAGTAGGGAAGGTGTTGGATAGTACATTAAACCTATTCCCTATCCTAGAGCGCCCCCCAGCGCAATGCGTTGTAATGGTTTGCATTGTAAAAGTTGCGTCGTAAAGGCACTGCGTGGTAAAAGTTGCGTTGTAAAGGATGTTTACCCTCAAAAACACACCGAAATTTTGCATTCAGTGCAAACAGACATTTTAGCAACAACACAGTTACAGACACCTGTAAATGAACGAAACCTTGTAATCCGAATCATCCCAGGGAGAGGCAGATTCACATTCTTAACCTTTAATGAAGATGAAAAGGTACCAATAGCTTACAAATCACACTTGTACACACAAGCTGAAATGAAATTCATTTCAACAGAAAATATTCTGACATCGGTTCAAACTGCAGTAGCAAGAGAGAGAGCCCTTGCACAGGGTAAACGCATAAAAGTTGTTACTCCTGTACCTGCCTTGGAGGCAATGACAAAGGCATGCATTCCGAATACGAAAGCTCTACATCTGAGATCGATACAATGGGTTAATTCTCTTGCTGCGACAGATGTTGAATACGTTTTTGACCCGTACTTGAAGACACAAGAATTTCTCCAATACGAACAAGAATGTCCTCTACCCACTGAAATTCTGCCTCTAGAACATTACAGCTGTATAATATATACAGACGGATCAGCACAGCCTGCAATTGGGGGGAAACAAGCTTACAGTGATGCGTGCGCGACTGTTAAAGGTCGCTGGTGCGATGGTAAATTCAAACCTATGGTAACAAAAACTCAATCTCTCGGAGGCTGTACAGCTCAGCGAGCTGAACTACAGGCTTTCAAGATGGCACTTGAAAATACCGATCGCGAATTCCCCACACTCATAGTGTGCGATTCGTATTACTGCATCCAGTCTTACCAGGAATATCTGCAGAAGTGGGTTCAAAATGGTTTTAAAGACGCAAAAGGTGGCACAATCAAGCATAAAATGCTTTGGGAATAAGTAGTTCTTTTACAGAAAGAACTACAAAAGACTCACGTGATCCATACACTGAGTCATCAGCGTGATGGCGTTCACGTTGAAGGGAATTCATTGGCTGATGAAGCCGTGAAGGCAGCTGTGCAAACGGCTTTCGTAGCTGCAATCACTCATTCAAAAATGAAAATAGACAGCGAAATAATGCAAGCTGTCACTGCCTCAATAAAAGACAGTGGTAAACCACTTCCAAAAGGCTTTCCACTTAAGTACTCATATATAACTGATTCAGATAATGTTCCTTTTGCTCGAATCCCTAGTGTGGGGGATAAAGTAATCCCAAACATGGAACACAGGTTAGGACTAATCTTAGCAGCACATGAAGGGCTGGCCTCTGCACACGCAGGTGTTTCTGCCACAGTGTCATTACTAAAGTAAAGATACTGGCGGTGGCGCATGAGGAAGCAGACCAGAAACTATGTTTTGGAATGTGAAATCTGCCAGAAAATAAAAGTCTCAACAGTGAAACGCCTGGCGCAGACGCCCCTTTTAACCTCAGATAAACCACTAGCGTGTGTTTACCTAGACCACTGTGGTCCCTTACAAAGGGATGGAAACTATAAATATATCATGGTCGCAGTGAATTCATGCTCAAGATTCATTTGGATGTGGCCTCAGTGCTCAGCTGATGCCCGAACTGTTATAAAAGATTTGCAAGTCTTCATCGGCACACACGCAATCGGCATGCTACATTCTGACCAGGGTCCTGCTTTTAGCTTCGGGCGTTGCATTGCGGTACTCAAGTCCATTCCATCCTGAGGGAAATTCGGTTGTGGAAAGAAAACAATGTGACATAAAGCAATCTATAACAGCTAGGGTATTAGGTTCGGTGACGGGTGGGTCAAACATCTAATAAGTGAAATTCTCTGGGTGGAATCACTCCATATGAAATCCTTTTTGGTGCTAGAATGATGGTTGAAGACCTCTATCGTCATACTTCAGTGGTGGAACAAAAACCCTTTGATATCAAAGATTGTTTGGGTGTTTTACAGGACTTAAACTAAACAAGAAGAAGTCTAAGCAACACATACAAAAGCCAACGACCACTGAAGAAAAAACACCTGTCCCAGCAAGACCAGTCTGGATTCCAAAGATTGGGGATCTGGTCAGAGAGAAAATAGGGGATAAGAAGGAATTTGGGCCTTCTTATAGAAAAGCTGTACCTGTACTAGCAATCCACGGATCAAGAACAGTGTTACTGTCACCCCTTGCTGGAAGAAAGGAGAACCGCTTCCTGTCAATCGACCTGGTAAAACCACATCATGTGGCCAATAATAAGTAGTAGGCCCAGTGTACTCCAAAGATGTAGCAGAAGACCAAATCTTACTCCTATACAAGAGATTCAAACTGAAAGACTCATCACCTTTGAAGAATCTGCAGTAAGAAAAGAAGGACTATGCAACAAAGCCATGGAACTTGTGCCTCTTGAAACCCAAATATCAGTTCGACATGAAACTCCCGTCTACAATGATGAAATGAAATGAAATGGAATGAAATGAAATGAAATGAAAAGTAGATTTATAAAGCGCGGTTGCTGCCCAGGGGCGTCCAAGCGCTAGAGACTAGAATGGAAATAGCTTGACAGAGGTAACTTGCTGAAATTACTGAGGGGGGTTAAAACAGGAATGTCTTCAGCTGTTTTCGGAATGAAGAGAGGTTGGGGTTGGATCTAAGATGAAGAGGGAGTGAGTTCCAGGTCTTGGCGGCATTATAGGTGAACATCCTGCCGCCCGCCCTTGCCTTTTTTATTCTCTGAGCTATAGCTATGAAAGCCTGGCTAGATCGAAGGTTTCTGCTGGGTTGGTACTGTTTTACTAGGTCGCGGGTAATCATAGGACCTGTGTCCCAGAAGGCCTGATGGGCAATACACATGGCCTTGAAGATGATTCTCTGACGCACTGGTAGCCAGTGCAGGCTGATCAGTCCAGGTTTGGCTGATAGTCTGCGTGGAAGCTGTAACAGTGTGCGGGCCGCACAGTTCTGCACTATCTGTAGTCTACGCAAGGTGTGGTAGGCAATGATGTAGCATCTGATTATACTAACATGTCAAGGGAACAAGCAGCTCCAAAGGTTTCAAATAATCCGGATGCTATACCAACAATTGACAGAACTGCATCTGGCTATTTCATCAACTTCGATACCTTTTCTGAGGATCCCAGTGAGCCTGAAACAACACCAGCAAACAAAACTTTCAAGGAACAAGTAACAGAAATTTTTCACCAGCTTACAAATACATATCTGGTATCTGGTATACATATCTGGTACTATGGGCTGAATTTTGGATTGTGTTAGGTGTACTTTTTCTCCTACTATGGCTCATTCTTTTTTTAAGTTTGGGAAAGCTGATAGATGGCAAATATAGTAAAATGGACACAGCAAGTAAGAAAATCAACTTGCTCCTGAAGCCACACAAATCATCCCATCGTGAACAACGAGACTTGTCATCAGTGAACATCACAGCCGTTCCCCTACCTGGTGGAATAGCATGGGATAGAACTGATTATGTTGTAATCAAGAAGAGAGAGGAGAACTAGAGAGGCTAGTCCATGTCCCCAGTTTATATGTTAGCAATCAATGAGAACTAGCTCTGGTTTAAATTGTTTGTATGTCTGCGGGTGGAGGTAAATCATTAGGTTTTATGAAGGCCCTCACCCACCAACCTAGTTGGTGGCATGCTTCATCATCGGGCCCCACCCGAGGTACCAAGGGTACCTCAGGTGTGCTTCGACACCACATTACTGCGGAGCAGGTTCTTTGGTTCATGAGGGTGCTGTGAGTGTGCTCTGAGTGAGGTTTAAAATACTGTCCTGGGTGTCCCAAAGACTGTTTTAATGGTGGGCCCCAGGCAGTCAATAAAAACAAAGGCTTTCGGGCGTGCACGGTAGGCTTATGGCGTCCGACGTCCTGTGCGGTCAACTAGTTTCAGCCAGGCCTTTTCTTCTACTGGCTTTCGTCAGGACCATATATGTGTAGGGTATTACAGGGGTTTGTATGAGCTTGTCAGTGCCCTGTGTGTAAAGCACACGCTACGGTGCTTAGATGTGCAAGAGGTGTTTCCTCTCGAGTTGTACCTGTGGGAGGTAAAAAAGAACAGATATAACATTTAAGTCAAGGCTCCTTGAGCGGGCTAAAAGCATTCAGTGAGGCCGCGCTGGGTGCCTAGAGGTGACCACGGACAAGGCGATAATGTTGGCGTCAGTGATGGGCAGTGAAAGTGTGGCCGGTCTCACAATTTGCGTAATTATATGTGAAATTAGGCCTAAGTACCGTAAACGGAGTTGGCGTAAACAGTGGTGAAGGAATAATAAACATTAAAATGGAGTTGCTTACACTTGATTTTAGCGAACAACTCAGCATGGAGCTCAGCCGGGGGCCAGGACCATGTGCACCCTAAATTGAGGGAAGAAAAGGAAAAAGGCTGTTGGGAGAGGGGGGTAGTCTGGACCCAACAAGGTAACGGTAAAAGGATGCACACACAGACACGGCCTGGGGCAGCATGAATGGTGGCTGTACCGTTAACAAAGTCGACTTCAGGTACTTACTGCGCGATGTCGCTGGGCCCATAATTAACCTGTTGTCCAGGCAGAGGCTCCGTGAGAAGTGGGCTTCAGTGTAGAGAGCGCTTAAATACCAGTAGAAAGCGCCAGGTGTTGCTTGTTAGCTGTGTCAGGTGTTCTGGCCTGGGCACGTGTAACGGGGTGTGTTCAGCTTCCTGTTGTCTCGAGGAGATGCCTGTAGTAGAGGAAATAGAAGAAAGACTCACATGCAGGTGTATGTTCAGCTTCCTGTTGTCTCGAGGAGATGCCTGTAGTAGAGGAAATAGAAGAAAGACTCGCATGCAGGTGTATGTAGTGCTCTCTCTATTTATTTTCATGGCGCAGTTGAATGTCTAGATCGCTTACATGCGCATGCAAATGTGCGGTCATCTAGAGGAGTGCTAATCCATATAGGGGAGTCGCGCTCCATCTGTGCACTATAATGGAGGGGCGCCCTCTATATTTGTGTATAAAGTGGCAACTAGGCGGGGCTATGGTGGTAACGTACGCTAACGTGCAGTGATGTTGCTGCATATTCGCTCTGCCATGAGTGGAGGTGATGAACCCACTGTGTGGGGGGCTCATGAGGATGTGCAGGGGGATTACACAGGGGGGTTCACGTGCTCTTCAAGGAAGGGACATCACGGGGTCATAATGGTCTCGTGTGGGTGTATACCCTGGCACAGTGTAGTGGATCCAGGCGGGCCGTGGAGATTAAGTGCCCTGCCGGGTGGAGTAAGGTTTAGGGGGCATCAGTGGCCGGGATCTGGTGTCATCCCACAGAGTGATGGTTTAGCGCATTTTGAGAAGGAACTGTGAGTGAGTTGGTCACAACCTCCGTGTTAGAGCCAGTACGTCGCACCGAGGACATTTGGTGTTGGGACATGTAACAGGGCAGGGTCATCCCAGGCCCTGCGAGGGCGCTGTTGGTGAGATGGCACTGGGAGAGTGGAAATGATGTGTCAGGTGTTGACAGAAGGGGGGCCTCATCTGCTGAGGCTGTTCCACGTAATATTATCCTTCAGTCCCTCCATGTGGGTTGACAATCTGTAGATCCAGCGTTGTTCTTTGGACAGTAGCTGCTCCTTGTTGTCTGTAGGGTGGACAGGGATCTGTTCGATGACTGTCCATCTGAGGTCATTGGTGGTATGTCCAAGCCTAAGGAAGTGGTCTGTGAGTTTGCTGATAGTCTTCTTGCACCGAATCGTACTTCTATGTTCAGTGATTCTGGTGTGTACTTTTCTCGTGGTCATCCCCACGTATCGGAGCTGGCATGGGCACTCAATCAAGTACACTAGGTTGGTTGAATTGCAGTTTGTGTGCTTGCGTTGGTGCCATGTTTTTCCCGTTTCCAGATTGAAGGTTTTGGTATGTGTCGTGAGATGTCAAATGCTGCAATCACTACAGGGGTAGTGACCTGTGACTTTGGGGAGGTTCCACACTTGATGTAGTGTAGGGTTGATGGTGATTTCCGTGGTTCTAGGCCGTGTAGAGATGAGTTGATCCCGTAGGCTGTTCGATTTTTTAGAAGCGAAGAGGGGCAGGTCCCAGTCTCGTTTGCCCGTGTTGATGATTCTCCAATTTTTCTTAATGATTTTAGCCACAGTATTTGAGATAGGGTTGTACGTGGTGACACAGGTCAACGGTGTTGTTCTTTCTTGACGGGTCGGTGTTTCCAGGAGGGCGACTTTATTTAGTTTTTTTGCCCATTTCTTGGTCCTGTCGATGATCCTTGTTGGATAGAGGAAGGTAGCCTCCTGTTTGGAGATGTGGTTGTTGTTTGCCGCTGTGGTCACCAGGTTGGTGATTGCTAGCTTGAGTTGATTGGAAGGGTCGCCGTCGAGGTGTCTGTAATTGCAGTTGTCATCGAGGAGTCTCTGGCACTCTGCTCGGTAAGCCTGGGTGTCCTGTATCACAATCCCTCCGCCTTTGTCGGCGGGTTTGATGGTAATGTTGTCGTTGTCTCGGAGGGTTTTCAGTGCTGCCCGTTCTTCGAAGAACTGGCAGCACTGAAAACCCTCCGCAATTACAGACGCCTCGACGGCGACCCTTCCAAACAACTCAAGCTAGCAATCACCAACCTGGTTACCACAGCAGCAAACAACAACCACATCTCCAAACAGGAGGCTACCTTCCTCTGCAACACACAAGCCCGGATACCGTACTTTTACACAGTACCTAAAGTACACAAGGAAACGAGACCACCCACGGGACGACCGATTGTCTCAGGCTACAACTCACTCCTAGAGCCCCTCTCAAGGTTCTGTGACTTTTTTCTTAACCCTCTAGTACAGGCTGCAACCACTTACATCAAGGACACTAAACATCTCCTGTCCCTCCTTCAAGACCTGGATTTTAACCCCACAACCCAGTTACTTGTGGGACTGTACATTGAAAGCCTGTACACAAGCCTGCCCCAAGACGACACCCTCAAGGTCCTAGAAGAAACCCTGACCAACTCACAATGGGAACACACCACACCAAGAGAATTTGTCCTAGACTGCGCAAGATTGGCATTAAAAGAAAACTTTTTTTAATTTGAGGGAACATACTACCTCCAGACAAACAGGACGCCCATGGGCAGTATTTTTTAGCCCAGTGTGGCGGGACTATACGTCTACCACCTGGAACAGTCACACATCCTCGAGCCCAACAACCCTTTCACGGAATCAATACTCTTCTGGCATCGATACATTGATGACGTCCTCATGATATGGGAAGGCTTGGAGGTGCCCTTGAAGAACTTTCTGACCTGGCTCAACACACGTGATCCCTACCTACGCTTCAAGTACACCAGCAGCAAAGACCAGTTATCTTTCTTGGGCTTATTGCTATACCGCCCCCCTCAGACTATGTCCCACTTTATTACAGCCATTCAAGACTTGCTGGCCACTCTTGTGGTCAACAACTCTTCCATACTTATTGTAGGAGATTTCAATTTGTGGCCCCATGATCCCCGAGAAGACCCTACGTCCAAAGAATTCACTGAATCTCTTGGCTGGTTTAATTTTATGCCTTTGATCCACCTTCCCACCCATTCTGGTGGCCATATCCTGGATCAGATCTGGGTCGCCAATATCTCCATCTCGTCTCTGTCCATCTCCCCCTGCATCTGGTCCGACCACTCGCTGATATCTTTTTCCCTCGACTTAGGAGCTGTTAATAAAGTCCCCCCTCCAAAAAATAGGTGGCTCCGTAACTGGAACCATGTGGACATGCCTGCCCTGTGCGCATCCCTTGCGGCCTCTTCTCCTTGTCTACTAGACTCCCCCCTCCCGACTCACAGGCAACCACTCTAAATAATTGGCACTCAGCAGCCTGTGAGTCATTTGCTTCTCTCAAGTTAGTTAGGTCCTGTCGCTCACATGAGGCTAACAGGTGGTTCACTGAAAACCTTAAAGCTCTTAAACTTTCCCTAAGACAAGCCGAACATCACTGGAGACGTACATACTGCCCCATTCTCAAATCCCAGTACTCTGCCCTTCTTCGCAGCTATAAAAAGGAGATTTTGGCGACTAAGATGGAGTACTTCTCTACTAAAATTCTCCTAGCCAGCAATAAGCCTTAGGAGATTTTCTCTATCGTCCACAATCTAGCAGCTGCAGACAGAGTTCAACCCAAACCGGTCCCCTCCCAATCCCTCTGTAACTCCCTTAACTCCTACTTTATCGAAAAGATAGCTGCCATTAAACTCAACATACCCCAGTCCCCCTCCTCCTTTCTTCCCCCTACTCCAGCCCCTCCCTCCATTTTTCTTGACTTGTTTCCTTTACTCTCAGAAGAGACTTTCCTTGGTCTCCTAAAGTAGGTCCAATCTGGATCCCCCTTGGACTGTTGCCCTGCCCGCATACTTAAGGAGGTTTTTCCAACTGTCCTGGTCCCCCTCTCACCCTGCTAAATACATCTATTTAGCACGGTATCGTCCCAGCCTCCTTCAAATCGGCCATTATCACCCCCATTCTGAAAAAACCTGGGAGTGACCCTTCTTCCCTCCCCAATTTCCGCCCTATTTCCCTACTCCCGTTCCTTGGAAAGACACTGGAGACCCACAGCACCTCCTGCCTCTCGACTTTTGTTGAGGACAATCATCTCCTATCCTCCCACCAGGCCGGCTTCCGTCCAGTTCACTCGACGGAATCCGTGGTTCTATCTGTCCTGGACGAGCTTAGGCAATGTGCGGACTCCAATTCCTCCCAGGCCTTGGTCCTCCTCGACCTGTTCTCTGCCTTCGACACGGTCGACCATTCCATCCTTATCGACCGTGTCGAGGGAGCGGGCATTCGGGTTTCCGCCCTGGCCTGGCTCTCCTCTTTCCTAGGGGGCCGGGCTCAGGCCGTCCATCTGGACGGCTTCTTGGCCGACCCCTGCTTGATCACTTGTGGGGTCCCTCAGGGCTCTGCTCTCTCCCCCCTCCTTTTGAACCTTTACATTCATCCCCTTATCCTGGCCCTACAAAACATGGAGGTAACAGTTTACAACTACGCAGACGACCTCCAGCTCATCTTCAATCTTTCTCCCTCTCCCGATTCCAGTTCTAACCTCTGCTCTGTCCTTACCTTTATATTTGACTGGATGAACTCCAACCAGCTCAAACTGAACCCGGACAAAACAGAGTTGTTACTTACTGGCAATCTTCCTAGTCCTTGGTCCTCCGCATTTTGGCCCCCTGCCCTCAGTCCCCCTCCTTCCCCTTCTGTTAAAGCAAAAACCCTAGGCATCTTAGTTAGCCAATATCTGACCATGCGCCCTCAGATCAGCGCCGTTGTATGA
This sequence comes from Lissotriton helveticus, assembly GCF_964261635.1. Taxonomy (NCBI): domain Eukaryota; kingdom Metazoa; phylum Chordata; class Amphibia; order Caudata; family Salamandridae; genus Lissotriton; species Lissotriton helveticus. Next base: position 408,342,961 of record NC_136063.1, on the reverse strand, counting down.
TCTTGTTTTTTTATCCCTACGCATCATCCGGAAAATCTCCCGTTTCTTTTCTGTGGAGCCCTTAAGCTCATTGTCATGGCCATGATTATCTCCCGCCTTGACTATGGCAATGGACTCTTCGTAGGAATCCCGGCATATGAGCTCCGGTGCCTACAGCTCATTCAGAATCAGGCTGCACGCCTGATATATCAGCTTCCTAAGTACCACCACGTCACTCCCCTTCTCAAATCCCTTCACTGGCTCCCTATCTCCCAACGCTCCCTTTTTAAGTTGGGCTGCATTACCTTTATGGCTCTTGCAGGCACTGCCCCCGGCTTTGTCAAATCCAAAATTCAGCCTTATCTTCCAAAAAGAGACCTTCGCTCCTCCTCCCTTATCCTTCTGGTAGTCCCTCACTTCAAGAGGAAAAAACAGGATGCCCTCCGTTTTTCCACTCTTGCCCCCACCTTCTGGAATAGCCTTCCCTTTCCTATCCGGTCCATAACCAATTATCCCCTTCCATGCTCATGACGGAACGGTTCCGTCATGAGCGTCGGTTGAGCTGTGCTCATGACAGAACCGTTCTGTCATGGTTCCATAAGCCCAATGGAACGTTCAGCACAGCGCAGGAATCTGCGCCGCGCTGAAGCGGTTAAATGAATTTTCCGGAAAGCTCTTAAAACCTATCTTTTTTCTTTAGCTTTTCCTCTACAATAATCCCCTTTCACTCTTTTTCCTTTTTTCTGTCTGAATTCTGGGTACAGCGCCATGAAACCGCTTGGTGTTAGTGCGCTCAATAAATGCTTTTCAACTTCCACTTCAACTTCAACTTCGACCTACTGATCAAGGCCACCAATGGTAAACTGTCAACCACCACGTATTACAAACCTATAGCAAGAAATTCACTACTGGCCTTTGAAGGTTTCCACCCACGACCACTAAGGGAGAACCTGCCCTAAGGCTAATTTCTACGCATAAGGCACCATTGCAGCATTAAGGAGGACTACAACACACAGGCCACAGACCTTTCCCACAGACTACAACAACGGGGCTATCCAACAAGGATCATCGACAGGACCAAGAAACGGGCAAAAAAACAAAATAGAGACGCCCTCCTGGAAACACCGACCCGTCAAGAAACAACAACACTGTTGACCTGTGTCACCACATACAACCATATCTCAAATACAGTGGCTAAAATCATTAAGAAAAATTGGAGAATCATCAACACGGACAAACGAGACTGCGACCTGCCCCTCTTAGCTTATAAAAAATCAAACAGCCTACGGGATCAACTCATCTCTACACGGCCTAGAACCACGGAAACCACCATCAACCCTACACTACATCAAGTGTGGAACCTCCCCAAAGTCACAGGTCACTACCCCTGTGGCGATTGCAGCATTTGCCATCTCACGACACATACCAAAACTCTCAATCTGGAAACGGGAAAAACATGGCACCAACGCAAGCACATGAACTGCAATTCAACCAACCTAGTGTACTTGATTGAGTGCCCATGCCAGCTCCGATACGTGGGGATGACCACGAGAAAAGTACGCACCAGAATCACTGAACATAGAAGTACAATTCGGTGCAAGAAGACTATCAGCAAACTTACAGACCACTTCCTTAGGCTTGGACATACCACCAATGACCTCAGATGGACAGTCATCAAAGAGATACCTGTCCACCCTACAGACAACGAGAAGCAGCTAGTGTCCAAAGAACAACGCTGGATCTACAGATTGTCAACCCACATGGAGGGACTGAATGATAATATTCCGTGGAACAGCCTCAGCAGATGAGGCCCCCCTTCTGTCAACACCTGACACATTATTTCCACTTTCCCAGTGCCATCTCACCAACAGCGCCCTCGCGGGGCCTGGGATGACCCTGCCCTGTTACATGTCCCAACACCAAACGTCCTCAGTGCGACGTACTGGCTCTTACACCGAGGTTGTGACCAACTCACTCACAGTTCCTTCTCAAAATGCGCTAAACCATCACTCTGTGGGATGACACCAGATCCCGGCCACTGATGCCCTCTGAACCTTACTCCGCCCGGCAGGGCACTTAATCTCCACAGCCCGCCTGGAGCCACTACACTGTGCCAGGGTATACACCCACACGAGACCATTATGACCCCGCGATGTCCCTTCCCTGAAGAGCACGTGAACCCCCATGTGTAATCCCCCTGCACATCCTCATGAGCCCCCCACACAGTGGGTTCATCACCTCCACTCATAGCAGAGCCAATATGCAGCAACATCACTGCACATTAGCATACGTTATCACCTTAGCCCCGCCTAGTTGCCGCTTTAAACACAAATAGAGAGGGCGCCCCTCCATTATAGTGCACAGATGGAGCGCGACTCCCCTATATGGATTAGCACTCTTCTAGATGACCGCACATTTGCACGCGCATGTAAGCGATCTAGACATTCAACTGCGCCATGAAAATAAATAGAGAGAGCGCTACATACACCTGCATACGAGTCTTTCTTCTATTTTCTCTACTACATGCATCTCCTCGAGACAACAGGAAGCTGAACATACACCTGCATGCAAGTCTTTCTTCTATTTCCTCTACTACAGGCATCACCTCGAGACAACAGGAAGCTGAACACACCCCGTTACACGTGCCCAGGCCAGACCACTTGACACAGCTAACAAGCAACACCTGGTGCTTTCTACTGGTATTTAAGCGCTCTCTACACTGAAGCCCACTTCTCACGGAGCCTCTGCCCGGACAACAGGTTCATTGCGGGCCCAGCGACATCGCGCAGTAAGTACCTGAACTCGACTTTGTTAATGGTACAGCCACCATTCATGCTGCCCCAGGCCGTGTCTGTGTGTGCATCCTTTTACGGTTACCTTGTTGGGTCCAGACTACCCCCATCCCCCAACAGCCTTTTTCCTTTTCTTCCCCTAATATAGAGTGCACATGGTCCTGGCCCCCGGCAGAGCTCCATGCTGAGTTGTTCGCTAAAATCAGGTGTAAGCAACTCCATTTTAATGTTTTTTATTCCTCCACCACTGTTTACGCCAACTCCGTTTACGGTACTTAGGCCTAATTTCACATATAATTACGCATATTGTGAGACCGGCCACACTTTCACTGCCCGCCACTGACGCCTACACTAACGCCTTGTCCGTGGTCACCTCTAGGTACCCAGCGCGGCCTCACTGAATGCTTTTAGCCTGCTACAAGGAGCCTTGACTTAAATGTTATGTCTGTCCTTTTTTACCTCCCACAGGTACAACTTGAGAGGAAACACCTCTTGCACATATAAGCACCGTAGCGTGTGCTTTACACACAGGGCACTGACAAACTCATACAAACCCCTGTAACACCCTACACATATAAGGTCCTGACGAAAGCCAGTAGAAGAAAAGGCCTGGCTGAAACTAGTTGACCGCAGAGGACGTCGGATGCCTTAAGCCTACCGTGCACGTCCGAAAGCTTTTGTTTTTATTGACTGCCTGGGGCCCACCATTAAAACAGTCTTTGGGACACCCAGGACAGTATTTTAAACCTCACTCAGAGCACACTCACAGCACCCTAACGAACCAAAAAACCCGCTCCGCAGTAATCTGGCGCCAAAGCACACCTGAGGTACACTCGGTACCTCGGGTGGGGCCCGATGATGAAGCATGCCACCAACTAGGTTGGTGGGTGAGGGCCTTCATAAAACCTAATGGTTTTCCTCCACCCGCAGACATACAAACAATTTAAACCAGAGCTAGTTCTCATTGATAGAACTGATTATGACATTTATTGCCCGGTTGGGCTGTTGAAGATTCCACACCAATTTAAGGTTTCCTTGAGTGATTTTGCTTCACCAAGTACATGTTCTGATGATTGGGACTTTGAAACTGTTAATAACATGATGACAGACTTAGAAATGTCAGCAGAATTTGCAAAACATGAATACTTAGAAGGTTCATCAAATTATGAAGAAATGTATTGTTTTAGTAATTTTGGTCATCATTATTTGCACAAATCTGCAAACACTAGAAATGTTTTAACTTATAATCAATGGGAACATTGTCCAACGCCTCCAAAAGGTAACTCTAAAACATTCTATAGAAATTTCCATACTTTACAGGTTTTAATGTCACAAATCCAGAAAGCTTTTACTTTAAAAATGTTAATAAGACGGGCATGAAAAGTATGTTAACAAATACTAAACAGATTTATTCTGCGGCCTTTTATTCTCAATTATCCACATTAGGCTTTGACTTTTGGAAAGACAACTTGAGACAAAAACTGTTTGGGGCACAAAAGACTGGCAGGTACAAGGTTTAGAAGCATTGTTCAGAGCCTGCATCATCCCAGAACAAATACTTTTCTTAAATGGAACTGTTCAACAGACATCTTGTCTTGGCCTGGCTGAGATAAAAAATTTAAACAAACCCTCCATACCCAAGCCCACACCGGATAGTAATAGAACTACAGATGAGGAGGTAGACGTAAATTATATTTTACAACAAAACAGAACTAATCCTGAATGGAAACAATGGTTAATCTGGCCCACAGACACAAATAACTGTCAAGATAGATTCCTAAACAAGACACAAGGATTTACAGTAACTAGGCCAGATCCAAGATATATCCAGAGACAACATCCAGGGATAATAACGACTTACAGTGTAGGGAAACTGTGCCTTGAGTGGCTACAAAAATCCACACTCCCAGAAATAAAGCAACACTTAACTTTACTTAAAAATTACATTGATTTACGAGAATTCTTACTTGGACCTCGCAAACCACGTCATAAACGTTTCATATACCGCGGTATTTACGCTGCTTATAATGAAGCATGGAAAGTCACGCAAATGGAAACTGCAGAACGAATACGAGAAATTGATCGTATTCATTTAGAAAAGCACTCTCAGTAGTTGACAATGGATTAACAACCCTGTCCTCCAGAATCTATTCTTTGGACAGCATTGTATCTTCTGCCATAGACATAATGGAACAAGACCTGCTAATGTTACAACATGGTCAGTCTCAATTACGTTCTATAATGCTGCTGGGCTGGACGTTACAAAACCTTTGTTCTGGCTATGTGCCTTGGCGTCTAATCAACACCACGTCATTGTTTACTGTATTTAACCTTACAGATAAACAAATCTCTTTGGCACACAGGGGAGCAGACTATACGGTGCTGAGCATAGAAAAACTGGAGAGATTACCATTGACCGTTTCTGAGAAACCATCCGTTGAATGGATAATACATGGCACCATCACGATACCAGTGACGATTTTCCAGTTTCAGTATTGCTTAAAACGCATACCAGCAGGCCTGTATGAAAGGTTGGGTAAGGAGTACATAAAGTCACCTGGGATTTACCTTACACACACAAATGTTGGAGTGGGGGAAAGGAGGTATTTCTTAGTGGAATAAATTGCAAACCCACGTTAAGCGGTAAACTTCTATGTCAAGGCATTTATTTACATGGAGCCTGTGAGGGTTCTTCAAACAACTTATCATGCCACCTGCAGGGTTCCACGACAGCAGTGATAGATCCAATTTTTAGGCAGCTTTCCAATGGAAGCTACATGATCTGAATAATCACAGCTTTTGTGGAATGATGCCAGGGACAGCCTATCTCGTTAGCGTGTCAGCCAGGGTCACTTGTTGTATGCAAGTATTGTTTCCAAAAACTAAGACAGGCGGGGAGTCGCCACTATGGCCTTCACTGAACATCTCTTCTATAAAAATTGATACTTAAAGCAGAATGAAAGCCATTCTTTTACAAAAAACTGTGCCACTGACCTCGTCCAGAGAGACGTATGATCTGCAAGTTGCAAGGTCCTCTGCGGAGATACGTGCATTCTTATCAACAAACTGCCCCATACATTTCGCAGAAATGTTAGGTTGTATCTTAAACATGTCTGATACCAGTGGTATTGTACATGTATTTAAGATGATTTTTTCAGGACTGTTAGCACACTTTGAAGCAGTCCAGGACATTTTTCCTAACTTCGTGCACTCTGTGTTCGGCGGCCTGCCTCTCATCTTGGGACTCGTAGCAGGGATACTATTTTTATTCCTTCTGCTTCGTTATGGCAAGTCCAGTCACCAGCGATACCCAAATTACCATGGAGAATGCTCTTCTGGTAATGCAGTATCGTGAACACATAACACAGATCCTTGGCTTGGCTCGTTTGAGAGATCTGAATACCACATGGTTCCTGTCATTCAGACCAATCTGGCAAGATTGCATCTTACCTGTTCTACGATGCCTGCTTTGTGGAGAGAAATGCGTGTTAGATATCTGTCTAACACTTCCATCGGCAATGCCAAAGGATGTTGACGCATTACTGGGTCCAGTAACGGCTCATGTATTGTGTTGACCCCAAAGGCTACCAATCCTGATGACGGCATTCATTGAATCTCACCAGCAATTCCAGCTGTAGGTGTGAAACGCGGACCAACAGGTACACAGGTACCATCAACTGCGAACATTGCTAATGCGACTGACGCTTACGGCAATGCTTCTCATCTGTGTACGACTGACCTACTTAATGAAGTGGTTCAACTTTCATCTACTGTGGTAGACGATTTCTTGGCCAGCCTAGACAAATTAATGTTTTCTCCTGACACCGAGAATAACTTTTGAAGTTAGCGCACGGCGTTCTTTCAACTCTGAAATTCGACCTTCAACTTTTTTAAAACAAAGAACTCTATTTTTTTATTTGACTTTTTTCAAAAACACAATGAACTTTGGCACGAAGCAATCTGCTTAAAGTAGAACTATTCTTAGAGAACAAGAATTATTTGAACACTTCCTAGAAACAGTATTGAGATAATTGGCAAACAAAAACAACTTGTATATTCTGCTATGGGATGGTCTCGATTTTTCTTCTGTAACTAAGAGTCATTTCATAAATGTAATTTCGTGATTCATTCGGTTAGCATTCCCAATATGATATTATGTGCTTACGATGAAATCATTGCTTTTAAATACGTTCAGTACAAAGGCTCATTTTTCGTGTGCAACCATTTCAAATGCATTTTTATGTCTTTTGGGGGGGGATTGTAAACACATGCTTTAGATTATATGTTTTAGTGCTTGAACTTAGTTGAACATGATAACGTGGAGTGGGTGTTGTACAACATTTTAGGACCCTATTGACATTTTCCAATTCATGCCCTTGTATAGGTATAAATCACATATCCTTATATAGGCATGGAAATCATAACCATATTTAGACATAGCTCATGCAGTCCAAATACGGCAGGGCAACTTCCACTAGTTCCGAAAATCCACAACGATTTCTTGGAAAACTCGGCTTCAGAAGCTAGGGACTTCCCCTTGCTTGAATACTGACTTGTCCAAGAACTCATGGATTTTTCAAAGAATTGAGACTCGTTGATGACATTATTATGTCCACCTTTACGTCAATCTCGGTACCTTCAAGGTATAAATATGTCCACACTTGTCATAGCAAACACATGGTAGTTTGGAGCAGTTTGACTATCTACTTGCCCGACGCACCCTGCTACTACAAGTGCCAAAGGAAGCCGACCCTTCAGCAGACGCACTGAGAAAGACGCTGTCTTTTCTCCTGCCGAGAAATCCAGCTCCAGTTTTTCCAGCTACCCTTGCGGGTTGTTGGAAAATCGAGTCCTGAGACTGACCATCTTCATTCTACACCAAAGTACGGAGCTGATTAGACCCTTGGAGAAATCTTGGATAGATTCTTGGCAAAGAATACTACATTTATGCTACACCTCACTTACTCTTTCCCTCGTACTAAGCTTAGGTTAGGTACATCGGGGTAGGCGTATTTTAGACGCACCAGTCGAGTACTTTTTAGCCTCTCTTATTTATGTATGTATTTATCTATGGTCTAGGAACCATACAATGCTCTTACAGTATTATTTTATTCTACTCTTTTTACTGTATGCATTATATTTTGCAACCAGTATTACGATTGTAGCAGTTCACTTCTTATGCTTGAGAAAGAAGACTGTTCAATAAATACCTTTTATTGAAAACGCCCGTCTCTCAACTTCTCTGCAACTCTGTTGAAACGAAGCATGCACGAATGACTGAGTACAATATCTATCTATTGTTTCCACGACTCTGAAGATCAGTATTATCTTGGGGAAACAAAGTTGTCATGTTTATGGGGTTGTCAGAAACTAAATCCCTTCTAGTGACCTCTGAGCTAGCTGGCACTCACAATTAAGACTAATATATTCGATAGAGACCTAGTAGACATAAGTCCTACGTCACATCTATAGGATATATTATTCCAATGCGCAGAGCCTATTGGGAATATAGGAACTACACTACAATGGAGCTCCTCTCACAAGCATCCCTCTTCACCGACGTCAACTCACACCACCTGTTGAATCCAGTCTGGTGGCATGATGGTCCAGTTAGCCTTGTGTATGGTCAGGTTTTGTGATCAAATTGTCTAGCTTCCGCCATTAGCATCTTTGTCTTTAATCAATTCATTAAACATACCTTTCTCCTAGGAACCTATATGAGTTGTCACCTGGCTGCAGGGTCAGTAATGGAACTGTCCTTACTAGGAGAATCTGCATTTTTGGTTCTTTTGTTTTCAAAGCATATGTGAGGCTGTTGCTTGTCTGCTTTCTCCACCACTACAGTAGGAGAAAAGAAGCAATGAACTTAAAGTGTACAGAAATAGATGCCCAAAGTCCAAGTCCAAGGAGACAGAAATTCAAAGTCAAAGAATGCAATAAGTAATTTTTTGTGTGCCAAACCCTTCATAAAGAGCAACCATCTTGCTTTGGCACCATCATTCATTCATCTCTTTTTTACCAGGACATTTCATTGTGTGCTACTGACTGAAGCAATGTAATTTTAGGTCTGTACACCTTGGTGTCTGTTATTTAAATGTCTTTTGGCGTATGCTCTGTGTGTTAGGCAATCTGAGGTTGCTTTACGATATGTTTTTAGAGTCTCATTTGTGAAATTCTGCTGATCTCTGTCAGAAGGTCTTCTACGTGATTGCAAGGATTTACATTCAGGGACTGCCTTGCCACTTGATTCTGCATATATAGTTTGTTAATAGGCTTTTAGATATAGGCTTGAATATGATATTGTATTGGTATGGTACCTGAACATCGAGTATTAGGTATCCCTGTTTCCCAATATCATGTTGAATTGGTGACTGCAAAAATATTGTTGAGAATGATATTGTGAGAAACAATTGTTTGTGCTTGTTATTTTATTATTTAAAGAATTGTTTTTAGGTGTTTTTTTGGTGTGCATTTTTTTTGTTATCTTTTAATATTTTCTCTGGCAATTTTGAAGGACTTGGGTGGTAGTGTATTTCTTAAAAATTATTTAAAAGTAAATATATTTGCATTTTAATGTTTTAATTATTGTTTGTAATAATAAATATATTTTAATATATGAAATTGTATTACTGTTGGGGTTTATGTATTATAGGGTGTATCATTTTTATATTACAAACCATATGGTTTATTATGGGACTGAATGGGTAGGGGTTTTGATGTTAGGTAAATATTAAAAATTAATTTTATGAAAAGAAATCGGTACATTTTTGGTGTGTTTAGTTGAGCGGGTAATGGTTTATGTATAAATTATTAATACACTTCATTTTTATTTCTTCTTTCTAGATTATTCGTTTTTTATACATATAATTTTATTATGTTATATATTGGAGTTCTGTTGGAAATATCCCTTTCTGGTGTGCTTTCCCTCGACTTTTTGCTTTTGTCCATCCCAGTTTTGTGCTGATCTATTTGCTAGCTTTAGGACTAGGAGCACTTTTGACTTATACATACTGGTGATTGGTGTTTACATGATTGGGTGATTTTAGTTTGCTGTAAGTCCATTGTCTAAGAGTAAGACATATACCTAGGGCATGTAAATCAAATGCTGTTCTGTGAGCCTGCGGTACTGGTTGATCCACCCGTGGAAGTAGTTCTTCAAACGTGATACAGGTTTGCCATGGCGTGGCCTGTGTGTGCAGGTTACTGTTACCCGGCTTGGGATTTTAAAAGCTACTTGCCAAGGTTCTGCATGTCTTTTGCAACATAGGAATACTTCCTAGGGGCAGGAGGCAGTGTCGGGAAGAGGTAGGGCATGTGCACTTGTGCGCTACATGCCCTGGTAGTGAATGGCACCGGATTGTGTGTTCGGTATGGTAGGGCCTACTTCTCACATTAGATTGACTTAAATGATCTGTGAAAAGGCTGTTGATCTGTACAGAAGAGTGGCAGTATAGTGTTTGATATCGATAAGTTGGTAATGGCAAATCCTCTCTGCTGATGCAAGTGGATTCAACATTACTGATGTAGAAATACCACTCTGGGAAAGTAAGTATTTCTGTGCTCGTGTCTCTGTGTGCCTGTCAGGCTGTATCCAATCCACATCTGGGTGCTGGGGGGACAACTCCATCTATGCATTACAGATAGGACAGCATAAACCAGGGGCTCAAAGGAAACTGCGGACCTCTTCCTCTGAGAGGCCTTCCTGCGGCAGATACAGTGGGTTGGAATTTGCACCTGCATTCCATGGGGCAGGTCTTGGCCCCACTAAAGATATTGATCAAGACTACCTGGGCATGATGACAAGACATAATTTAGAGGAAGCCCGTGCATTTCAAGGGTGGCCTTTGGAACTGTTCTCAACTCCGAAGGCCATTGTGAGGATAACTACTGGTGGAGACACTTGTTTGATTGGAACCATACTATGCTGGTTTAACGCTGGGGCATCGTCAAGAGGAATTATTGGGGCAGAAGGGACTGCAACTGGATTATCCACAGACTTGCAGTGGCCTGGGGCTTGTCATGCTCTAGGAAGGGAACTATCACTTGGTGTAGTTTGCCTGCATGTTGCTGGCCTGCAGCTAATTGCCAACTGGCATGGCCCAGGTGCCTAAGCATTCATCAAGGTCTGGTTGGCTGCCCTCCTATCCACGAGATCACAGGGACCGAAAGGATCTCTTCTTTTCCAAGAGATCATAAGGACCACACAGGGTGCAGTGGAAATGGGTGGAAGTGATCGTTAGTTGGGACAAGGACCGTCCCAATGTGTACAATAAACGCACTGTGCCAAGGAGTGTGCTTGTAATGACCAGCATCCCTCCTGTGGGTGCCATAGTGGGAGGAGTTCGAGGAATGTGGGGATAGTTTTCTGCGTCTGAGGGGGCCAAACTTACAACCGGAAACCTGTGCTAGCTTGCACTCTGTGGCGTGTGGTGTCCGAGGTGTTTTGAGGGAAGTTTTTCATTTCCGCAGGACTGGAGCTGGCAACCTAGGCTGTCTCTGACCTCCAGATGGGGAGTACGAGAGTGCCTGACATCACGGCCTCATTCCGAGGTTGCTGGTGCCTTTTCTCTGTTGTTGCAAATACCGTGACTGTACTAAACTCAACGGCTGGCTGCCTTGAGCAACGGCAGCTCGCACCTCTACCGGAGGGGAAACAAGTCTCCAAATTGCAAGCACACCATCTTCCGATGTCACAGTCTTTTACCTACGGGGGAGTGATCCTGCACTTGTGAAAGTGCTACTGGGTGACTGAGGACCTAATTCAGATGGACAAGAACACGTAACTGTTTCCTTCTGCTTTCAATGGTCCTGAAAACCTGATCAAAGTGTTGCCAGCTTGTGCCACATGTATCGCTGGCTGGTGTTGTTTGAGTAGCTGAGGGGCTGGGTCACGAGTTGTTGTCAAAGTCTGTGATCTTGACCGTCACAATTGTACGGGGGATGCAACATTAGGAATGTCATGTTTTATGTGAAGGTGTTGGTGGGGAAGGTAGAATACCTCTGAACAGCCTCCATATATGTTTCTGTCACTTTTGATGTGGGAGGGATTGCTTAGATCAAGAAAACTTTGGGTAAGTACGCACATGGGTTTATATTGCTTATGAGGCTGAGGGGATAATGGTGTAAGTAAATTCCTATGACTAGTACATATATGTTCATGTCGTTCTGCTCCTTATGGAAGAGTTCCATAACTGCATACAATTGTAAAGTATATATCCAATGTGTATGTCATTTTGGTTTTAATGTGTGTGCAATACCATGGACAGTGTTTTATACATATGGTGTGGTGTCTTTTTGTAGGGTACATGGTGTGCTGTGAGGGTGGAGGTGGTGCCATACTTTACACTTTGACCCGGAGGATAAGCCTGGCTGCTAGGATGGCAGATTCTCTCTGGCCTCGGTGCGTCCCAACCAACCAGAAAATGCTGAGTCTAACAGGATCCTTTTTAATTATTGTAGTTGTCTTATGTTTGTTCAAATAATACAACATGGTGCATTTGGGAATATTTAACATTTTAAATGTTTCACATTTCAGTTGTTAATATACATTGTATGAGGTATATTAAGTCTATTTTGTGTGTTTTTGCATTGATTGTTATTGATATGTTATTACAAATGTATGATTTCTTCTTTTTAATAAAAGTATAGTAAACGTTTGAATTGAGTATTTGCCTTTCCCTCCTCACCGAAATGTAAACACTGTCATCTAAGTTACTTGGATTAGAGTTAGAAAACCAAATCTTACCCCTACAAATTAAGCATTTCCCACTTTGTTTGGAAGTTTGCCCCCATTTATACACTGTTCACAATTTATCTTAGATAGGAATTAGTCAGAATAAAATATTTGGGATTAACTAATGTATCCCTCCCACCCATTTATACTCTTTCCTCAGTGTACATTGGACTGGAGTTAGTTACAATAGTATATTACACCCAACCGCACTTTAAATCAATTTAAACAATGTTTGGTGGACTAGATTTGGAACAGTTAAATATTATCACTTCAAATTATGTACTTTCTCCAATGTATGGGGAGTGGAATTAGAAATAGCATGTTTACACATTTTGTCACTGTATGCTGGACAGGAATTAGAAATGTACAACTTACTCCCCTAAATTATGCATTCCTCAATGTATGGCGATTTGGAGTTAGAATCGTATGCTTCTCTATCCCCTGATTTATACATGTTACCCACTAATTGTTGAACTGGAGTCAGAATAGTGAATCTTAATTCTCAAAATAATGCACTTTCCTTACTGTTCAGGGGTTTAGAGTTAGAATAGTCTATTTCCTCCCTCTGTCATAATACCCTCACCACCACATTAGTTATACGCTTTCCCTAATGATTGTTGTACTGAAGTTAGAACATTAAATCTAAACACTCCAACATATTCACTTTCCCCAGCAACATTTTGGGGCCGATTCCGATTCGGTAAAATCCAGTCCGAATCGCCGTACGGAGCGTTTTTCCCGTATAATTCATACGCAGAACCGTACCCGTACGTACGATGTAGTACGATGTGTACTCAATGCAGTTCTCCATATGAATCGTACAAAAGACCGTACGATTCAAGAAACCGTATGGATCGCACTCGGAACACGCAGTACGCTATGTTCATACGGATTGCTGCAGCCTTTTACGACCCAGCAAGTACGATTCGTGTGGACACCACTCGGTACGACTCTTTTCTTATGGGAGCTGAAAACGTCCGGAAAAGCTGATTTCGCCTCATAATGCGCACGGAACGGACCCCCCGGGTATGGTGCGTACAACCCATGATTGCAGGGGTATGGTTCATAGGGGTATGGTTCGTACACCCCATGGAACCGTACCCCTGCAATGATGGGGTGTATGAACCGTACCTCATGGAACCGTACCCTTGCAATCATGGGGTGTACAAACCGTACCCCTACGAACCGTACCCCTGTAATCCTGGGGTGTACGAACCATACCCCTGCAATAATGGGGTGTACGAACCGTACCCCTACGAACTGTACTCATTGTACGGTGCGTCTGCGATTGTGTGGCTCTCCGTACGAATCGCTCATACCCGACGTTTCCATATGAATCGCGTTCTCATTCCCCGGTCCGGATCGTACTTGTCGGGTCGTACAGCATGTTTACGGTTCGTACGGTTCACTGTGAGGGTCCGTGTCGTACGGATTTTCCCTTGCTTTTCGTACGGTTCGCAACGATTCGGTCGGATATTTTTCATACCAATCGTACTACGTGATTCGGACGGAATTGTACGATTCGTACGGAAAGGGCTGCGGATTCGAATCGTCGTACGGATTAGTTTACCGAATCAGAATCGGCCCCTTTGTGTGCATAGTGTTGTAGCATGATCAATAGGAGAGATTTCTAGCTGATGTTTCTGTAGGAAAAATAAGTAAGGGTTGTTTTTTAAACCATAAATATAATTGACCATTAGGGGGCCGATTCCGATTTTGGCCAGAAGGGCTCCTAACCACGAATCGGTCAGTCCCGGCTGGATTCTTACCTGACCGAGCCATTGCGATGGCCTCGGTCCAGAAGGAATCCGAATCGGATTTCTGAATTACGGACGAGCCTGTTCGCAGTCCGGAAATCCTCCAGTACTCCCCCGGTCACCTCTGTGCGACCGAGGGAGTACGATGGCAGCTTTTCACTGCCTTTTCGTGCCGGTCTGTCCGGCACAAAAAGGCAATTGGAAGCTGTCTCTGGGGGCCCCCAGCAGGGCCCCCATGGGTGTGAGGCAGCCGGATGGCGACCTGGGGGCACCTATGGTGCCCCTCCGTTGATCCCTACACCCGGTGGCAGGCACCTTGGGGTGCAGGGATGAACTGCACCCCTGCTTTCAGCATCGTACTACCAGGGCTGTAACTGACGACAGCAGGTCGGTCGGTTACAGCTCCTGCACGATGTCGGATGGATTTAGGTCCGTCCAACATCGGAATAGGCCCCAAAGTGTAGCCATTTGTTAGGAGTTTTTAGACTAGATACATATTTTATCATTTAATAAATAAACATGCACTTATTTATGTTTGACTTATAGTTAGTAGCTGCTTCTGTAATGCGCTCTTCTCTCCTCAGACAGGTTTAACAGTAACTTTGATTGTTTGGTGTCTCTACTATTAATTGCCTTCAATTATAAATGAAGGTTTTCTATTTGTTAGCTGTATGCAGGTTTTTATATGATTGGTCTAGTAACTGATTTTGAATTTGTTTTTGCTGTATGTCATAAGGTAGATATTACTGTTTAATTAGTACACCCCTGAAAGCTTGTTATTGTAAGTTTGTAATCAAAATCTATGTTTTTTCTGTTACGTGTTTATTCATCTTTTCTTATGTTCTGCCAATATTTTTGCTGTCAATAATTATGTTTTTGATATTCTTAATTATTTGACTGTGTTCTTTTAAAAGTAGTTTGTTGGTTTTCTGTGTTTTTGTAGTCAATATTATTGTTTGTACGATGCTTTATACAGACGTATAGAAGGTTGATAATATCCTAGTCAATAGGCAGAGAATTATAGTTTATTCACAATATTTTTTATTGTCAATGCTGTGACATAAAACCCATATAATGTAAAAAAAAAAGATAAACATATACATATAAAATATAATATGTGCTAATCCTATGCTTAAA
Organism: Lissotriton helveticus; assembly: GCF_964261635.1. Taxonomy (NCBI): domain Eukaryota; kingdom Metazoa; phylum Chordata; class Amphibia; order Caudata; family Salamandridae; genus Lissotriton; species Lissotriton helveticus. The sequence continues at coordinate 408,327,563 of NC_136063.1, read as the reverse complement.
GACTTTGATAGAAAAGCAGACATTTGAGGTGAGCAGATCTAGAGTGTCAATGGTGTTGAGAGTTCTCTATACAGGAGCTGCTTTCCACCTAAACTTGACTACCCAGAGTTATCTGCTTCTTTTTTGCATAATTTGTTCGTCACTCTATGCCTGAAAGGGTATTTTTTTGTTTTATAAAATATAATTTATATACTTACTTAATAATATTTACAGTTAATGATTCTAATATCTTATAAATTATTAAAAACATTTTCTAAATTATAAATACATACATACACATACAACAATAATATAAATAAAAATATCATAACTATATATAACAAATTAAGAAAAAAAATGTAAATCAATTACACACTTCGTTAACTAAAACAGTAAATATTGGATAGCGTAGGGGTAAAAATTACTATTCCAACTCCAGAGAGTGCAACAGAAGGGAAAGTGTTGGATAGCGTAGGGGTAAAAAATACTATTCCAACTCCAGAGAGTGCAACAGTAGGGAAAGTGTTGGATAGCGTAGGGGTTAAAATTACTATTCCAACTCCAGAGGGTGCAACAGTAATGAAAGTGTTGGGTAGCGTAGGGGTTAAAATTACTATTCCAACTCCAGAGGGTTGAACAGTAGGGAAAGTATTGGATAGCATAGGGGTTAAAATTACTATTCCAACTCCAGAGGGTGCAACAGGAGGGAAAGTGTTGGATAGCTAGTTAAAATAACTTACTAATAATTAAAATATATAATTTGTAATAATAATTTAATTATTAAATTACAATAAATTAATTAACAATACCAATAAATAATTATGTAAAAGTAATTACCAATTAATAATTAATTAACAATTAAATTGATGATAAATACAACTGAATAATAATTAAAAATGTATTACCAAAGAATAATACAATAAATAAATTACTTTTCAATACCAAAAAACAATAATTATTAAAAAACATTTAGCAATTAATAATTAATTAACAATAAATTCTTGATAAATACCAATCAATTATAAATAATCACATTTAATTACCAAATAGTCCCAAATAGTCCCAGTGTGTTTAATTATTAACAAGTTATTACTAATAATTATTGATTAACAATAAATAATCAATACTCAACACTAAAATAAATAATTACTTAATTACAATTAACTTACTTCCCACCCTATTGCCCTATAACCTCAGAACACACTTCAATAATAAATTAATACACTTAATATAATTACCAATTAATCAATTAATAAAAATGTATTACCAATTAATACAAATTAATCACCAAATAATAATTATTTAACATAAAATTAATTATCAATACCAATAAATAAAAATTAAATAATTACTTAATTACAATTGAATTACTTCCCACCCTATTCCCCTATAAACCCACAACCCGCTACGGTACTAAAACACATAATGTACTTAAAAAAATTATTACTAACTTCTAAAAATGTATTACATATATTATAGAACTAGTACAATAATTAACAAAAATTATAAAAACAAACATATAAAATACATAATAAAATACATAACACTAATATTAATATTGATGTTAGTAACATCGATATTTTTGCTATCGATATTACTAACTTCGATATTAACAAAAAAGAGATTTCTTACCTTCAGTTCGATATTCTGGTCGTCGATATTCTTGATTTCTATATTCTGTCCCTACGATATTTCCAACTCGGTATTCTTGTAGGTCGAAATAAACAACACGATATTTAGACTGTTTACCGTTGTGTTCTAGGGTGTCAGTGGCCAATAGGTAGAGAAGCAACAAATCTGCATGGTGTTTTTCATCAAAAAGGTATGAGAAACCCTCCTTGCTTCTTCCACTTCAATATATTTCATTGGTCTAAATCCTGATAGTTTAGTACATTACAATGTTCTACATATCCTTGATGGTGTCTATTAATATCATTTTTTAAGATTTTGCTGGGGTAGGGTGGGTTGCCACTGGCGAGTCTTTGGGAAATATGTCTGGATCAGATATTGGTTTCTACAAGATTGGGCAGACAAATGCCCGTTTCAGTTGATTAGGTGATATCCCCCTGCTTAGCAATTTTTTGATGAGGTTTGTGATGTCTGGTCTAAGTAGCTGCAGTATTACCTTAATACAAGTGGCTGGCTAGTGTTCTTCAAGTAGACTAATAACTTCAATCATGTTTGATAATTTTAGAACTTTTTATCTTTCCACCAGTTTAAAATCACAGAAGAAAATTTTGGTCAGCAAGATAAGAGTTCAGTGAATTCTTTGCTATGAACTCTCAAGTGATCATTATTTTGTAATGTAAGTCAGTTTCTGCATTTTCAAGGTTTCCCCTTTGTGTGTTTGCGGTAGATATTAAAGGTATTCTATGGTTGGTTTGTTGATGTGTTTTGCATTAAATTCTATTTTTCCTTTCTGTACTACACTTCAGAAATGCCATCTATTCATTTTATATAGTATTTATTTTTCTGAGCCTGCATTGAATTGTCACCATTCGCATTTCTAGTTTTCAATACCCTTTGTAGATTGGCACGTTCTCAATGATACCCACATTTAGTCACTTTGTTTCCTTTTTTAGCTTGTTTTACTTTTAAATGTGCTGATTCCATCCTGTGTCTTGTTGCTATAGTGACAGAGAGTCTCATGTAAACCCTGGATCTGAAGTGTCTGCTGGCTTAAGCTGCACAGAACCATTGGGGTTCTGGAAGCCTGTTCCACTTCTTATTGTAGTTACACAGAGTTCTTACTGTTGGACACCAGATAAGTGGGTAGCATTCTGATGTACAGCTTTGTAAGCCAGTGAGCATACTTTAAATTTGATCCTAGCATTTAGTGGACACCAATGTAAGTCTTTCAGGACCTGTAAAAGTTGATTAAATTGTCTTCCTCTTAAGAAGATTCCAGCCGCGGAGTGCACTACAGCTTTCAATTGGGACAAGAGGCTCCAGTTTTGTAAACATTCAAAACATGTGCTTCAAATGGAATGGGGGAGAGATGTTTTCTAAGGGGTATAAGTAGAAGTTCACTGTTTCGGTTAGCTTGTTTATGCAAGAGGATTTTGAGAGATTGCTAAAAAATGAAATGGGATTTGTGAGGTAATTGAGTTTTAGCTCATTCAGTAAGGCTGGGTCAAATCTGTTTTGAAATTTACGGGTGATGTTTTCTCTGGCTGTAACAATAATACATTATACTCCACCGATTCTTAGACCTTCATGAGACAAGCACCTAGAGTGAGGATGTCCTTTAAAGATAATTACTTTATACAGAATTGGACATCCTCTGGATATCAATCGTTTGTGACACTCAAATTAGTAATAGGCTGAGAGGCTTGAGATACAGGTTGGACAAGGTAAGGAAGAGTAACATACCTTGTAGTGAATGACATATATAGGAGTGTTTCCTTATATGTTCATATCCATCTTCACCAAATGCTATCTCTGTGATAGGAGTGATGTAAAACATTATGGGACTTGATCTCTGGACCCCTTTCTGATTTCTAGCACAGCCAGTAGTCTCTGATGATTGATGGTGATTAAAGCTGCTGAAAAGTCTAGTAAGACCAGTAGGCATGCACTGCCCTCACTTAAGAGATGTTGAATATCATTAAGCACTTTTCAAGCAACAATTTTAGTGGTGAAACCTACTCTGAACTTAGAATTGTAGTCTGTTAGTGAATGTTTTAATGTTGTTAGCTGTGAAGAGATGCAACATTCAAATGTTTATTCATGTAAAGTTATGTGTAGTATCTTGGACACATTATGAACTTGAGAATGTTCAACATTTAGAATAGAATGTACGTGGATCTAGGCTGTGTAGATGAGACGTTAATAGGACAGTGTAGGAGTCAAACTCAAGAAAAGAATTAGCCAATGCCCCTTTCGTTGCAAAGTTTTGATATTAATGAAAAATCTTTGCTCATAACTGATGACAAAGCAAGAAGTCGCTGGAAGTTTTAAAACAAGGCGAGGGTAACATGGAAAGAATCATCATGATTATCTCAGACAGTTTGAGGGGTCCTGAGCTTAGATGTTCAGTCATTGAGGGGGGAAGCTCTCTGCATTCCCTGGGATTTAAACACATCAACAAATATTCTGGGGAAGTAATTTCGTAGTTATGTCAGACCACAAACCTTTAAGGGAGGTGTTCTCCCAAAAAACCTTGGATTCCATTTCTAGGAGGATTTGTAAGTGGGTGATATCTTTACAAGAATTTGATTTTGAAGTACAGTATATCCCTGGTGTCAGGAATGGAGTGGCTGCCTGTCTGTCTAGATTAGTCTGTGAAAGCCCAGATGAGTGCAAGGTTATGCAGGAGGATTGCTACAAAGTTAGATACAAAGTCTGTGAGTTTACTGGTTTTGGAGGTGCGAAATGAACTGGAAGTGCAACAAGGTCTGATTTTGAGAGGAACAAAATTGATTCCACCTACCTGCATTAGGGAGAGCCTAGTTAATCTGACCAAAGAAAGGATCAGATAACATTTCAGGTGACCTAAATTAGATGGTAGAGAGGTCAGTCAGTCAGTCAGCGATTAGGGTTTGTATAGAGTGTGTGCATCGTGATATGGTTTGTAAAACTAGGATAAAACTGATATTTATCAAAAAAATTCGTATAAACCTATAAAACCATGGGAAGATGGAGCTTTAGATATTGTGGGACATATAGGGGTCGATTCCGATCCGGTAAAATATTCCGCCGTATGATTCGTATTCGTATACGAATCCGTACGAATGGGAAATTACCGTCCGACCGGCGAATTCCGATCCATTTCCGTCGATTGCCGTACGAATATCAGCGAACCGTACGAACCACAGCCGATGACCCGTACGAATAAGCATCGTGAATCCTACAGTACGATTTGTAACCAGGCCGTACAAACACACTAGTACGATCCTGTACGAAAAGCCTGTCCGTGATTCGTACGGCCCAAAGTATTCGCGCATGAAGATTGATTCGTATGGAATAATTCGCCTCACAGCAAGCGGCATCAACACATACCACACGTGTACCCCTCGATCAAGCCTACGCAAACCCCCCCACCCGCCAACAGCCCGTACAACACACCCACACGCACAAGTACGACACGCACACCCCCCCCATCAAGCCTACGCGAACCCCCTCACCCGCCAACAGCCCGTACAAGTCAATCGCACGCACAAGTATGACACGCACACTCCCATCAAGCCTACGCGAACCCCCCCACCCGCCAACGGCCCGTACAAGTCAACCGCACGCACAAGTACGACACGCACACCCCCCATCAAGCCTACACGAACCCCCCTACCCGCCAACGGCCCATACAGAACACCCGCACGCACAAATACAACACGCACACACCCCCATCAAGCCTACGCGAACCCCCCCACCTGCCAACGGCCCGTACAAGTCAACAGCACGCACAAGTATGACACACACACCCCACATCAAGCCTACGCGAACCCCCCCACCCGCCAACGGCCCATACAACACACCCGCACGCACAAGTATGACACGCACACCCCCATCAAGCCTATGTGAACCCCCCCACCCGCCAACGGCCCGTACAAGTCAATCGCGCACACAAGTACGACACGCACACCCCCCATCAAGCCTACGCGAACCCCCCCACCCGCCAATGGCCCATACAACTCAACCGCACGCACAAGTACGACACGCACACCCCCATCAAGCCTACGCATACCCCCCCACCCGCCAACGGCCCGTACAAGTCAACCGCACGCACAAGTACGACACGCACACCCCCCCATCAAGGCTAGGCGAACCCCCCACCCGCCAACGGGCCATATAACACACCCGCATGCACAAGTATGACACGCACACCCCCCATCAAGCCTACGCGAACCCCCCACCCGCCAATGGCCCGTACAAGTCAATCGCACACACAAGTACGACACGCACACCCCCCATCAAGCCTACGCGAAACCCCCACCCGCCAACGGCCCGTACAAGTCAACCGCACGCACAAGTACGACATGCACACCCCCCATCAAGCCTACGCGAACCCCCCCGCCCGCCAACGGCCCGTACAACACACCCGCATGCACAAGTACGACACGCACACCCCCATCAAGCCTACGCGAACCCCCCCACCCGCCAACGGCCCGTACAACACACCCGCACGCATAAGTACGACACGCACACCCCCATCAAGCATACGCGAACCCTCCCACCCGCCAACGGCCCGTAGAAGTCAATCGCATGCACAAGTACGACAAGCACACCCCCATCAAGCCTACCCAAACCCCCCCACCCGCCAACGGCCCATACAACACACCCGCACGCACAAGTACGACACACACACACCCCCATCAAGCCTACGCGAACCCCCCCACCCGCCAACGGCCCGTACAACACACCTGCACGCACAAGTACGACACGCACACCCCCCATCAAGCCTACGCGAACCCCCCCACCCGCCAACAACCCGTACAAGTCAATCGCACGCACAAGTACGACACGCACACCCCCCCATCAAGCCTACGCGAACCCCCCCACCCGCCAACGGCCCGTACAAGTCAACCGCACGCACAAGTACGACACGCACACCCCCCATCAAGCCTACGCAAACCCCCCACCCGCCAATGGCCCATACAAGTCAACCGCACGCACAAGTACGACACGCACACCCCCGATCAAGCCTACGCGTACCCCCCACCCGCCAACGGCCCGTACAAGTCAACCACACGCACAAGTATGACACGTACACCCCCCCATCAAGCCTACGCGAACACCCCCACCCGCCAACGGCCCGTACAACACACCCGCACGCACAAGTACGACACGCACACCCCCCCATCAAGCCTATGCGAACCCCCCATCCACCAATGGCCCGTACAAGTCAATCGCACGCACAAGTACGACACGCACACACCCCCATCAAGCCTATGCGAACCCCCCACCCGCCAACGGCCCGTACAAGTCAACCGCACGCACAAGTACGACACGCACACCCCCCATCAAGCCTACGCGAACCCCCACCCGCCAACGGCCCGTACAAGTCAACCGCACGCACAAGTACGACACGCACACCCCCCCATCAAGCCTACGCGAACCCCCCCACCCGCCAACGGCCCGTACAACACACCCGCACGCACAAGTACGACACGCACCTCCCCCCCATCAAGCCTACGCGAACCCCCCCACCCACCAACGGCCCATATCAATCAATCGCACGCACAAGTATAACACGCAACCCCCCCATCAAGCCTACGCGAACCCCCCCACCCGCCAACGGCCCGTACAAGTCAACCGCACGCACAAGTATGACACGCACACCCCCCCAACAAGCCTACCCGAACACCCCCACCCGCCAACGGCCCGTACAACACACCCGCATGCACAAGTACGACACGCACACCCCCCCATCAAGCCTACGCGAACCCCCCCACCCGCCAACGGCCCGTACAACACACCCGCACGCACAAGTACGACACGCACAACCCCCATCAAGCCTACACGAACCCCCCCACCCGCCAACGGCCCGTACAAGTCAATCGCATGCACAAGTACGACACGCACACCCCCCCATCAAGCCTACGCGAACCCCCCCACCCGCCAACGGCCCGTACAAGTCAATCGCACGCACAAGTACGACACGCACACCCCCCCATCAAGCCTACGCGATCCTCCCCACCCGCCAACGGCCCGTACAACACACCCGCACGCATAAGTACGACACGCACACCCCCCATCAAGCCTACGCGAACCCTCCCACCCGCCAACGGCCCGTACAAGTCAATCGCACGCACAAGTACGACACTCACACACCCCCATCAAGCCTACCCGAACCCCCGACCCGCCAACGGCCCATACAACACACCTGCACGCACAAGTCCGACACGCACACCCCCATCAAGCCTACGCGAACCACCCCACCCGCCAACGGCCTGTACAACACACCCGCACGCATAAGTACGACACGCACACCCCCATCAAGCCTATGCGAACCCCCCCCACCCGCCAACGGCCCGTACAAGTCAATCGCACGCACAAGTACGACACGCACACCCCCCCATCAAGCCTACGCGAACCTCCCCACCCGCCAACGGCCCGTACAACACACCCGCACGCATAAGTATGACACGCACACCCCCAACGGCCCGTACAAGTCAACCGCACGCACAAGTACGACACGCACACCCCCCCATCAAGCCTACGCGAACCCCCCACCCGCCAATGGCCCATACAAGTCAACCGCACGCACAAGTACTACACGCACACCCCCGATCAAGCCTACACGTACCCCCCCACCCGCCAACGGCCCGTACAAGTCAACCACACGCACAAGTACGACACGTACACCCCCCCATCAAGCCTACGCGAACACCCCCACCCGCCAACGGCCCGTACAACACACCCGCACACACAAGTACGACACGCACACCCCCCCATCAAGCCTATGCGAACCCCCCACCCACCAATGGCCCGTACAAGTCAATCGCACGCACAAGTACGACACGCACACCCCCCATCAAGCCTACGCAAACCCCCCACCCGCCAACGGCCCGTACAAGTTAACCGCACGCACAAGTACGACACACACACCCCCCATCAAGCCTACGCGAACCCCCCACCCGCCAACGGCCCGTACAAGTCAACCGCACGCACAAGTATGACACGCACACCCCCCATCAAGCCTACGCGCACCCCCCCACCCGCCAACAGCCCGTACAACACACCCGCACGCACAAGTACGACACGCACACCCCCCCATCAAGCCTACGCGAACCCCCCCCACCCACCAACGTCCCATATCAATCAATCGCACGCACAAGTACAACACGCAACCCCCCCATCAAGCCTACGCGAACCCCCCCACCCGCCAACGGCTCGTACAAGTCAACCGCACGCACAAGTATGACACGCACACCCCCCCAACAAGCCTACCCGAACACCCCCACCCGCCAACGGCCCGTACAACACACCCGCACGCACAAGTACGACACGCACACCCCCCCATCAAGCCTACGCGAACCCCCCCCACCCGCCAACGGCCCGTACAACACACCCGCACGCACAAGTACGACACGCACAACCCCCATCAAGCCTACGCGAACCCCCCCACCCGCCAACGGCCCGTACAAGTCAATCGCATGCACAAGTACGACACGCACACACCCCCAACAAGCCTACCCGAACACCCCCACCCGCCAACGGCCCGTACAACACACCCGCACGCACAAGTACGACACGCACACCCCCCCATCAAGCCTATGCGAACCCCCCATCCACCAATGGCCCGTACAAGTCAATCACACGCACAAGTACGACACGCAAACCCCCCCATCAAGCCTACGCGAACACCCCACCCGCCAACGGCCCGTACAAGTCAACCGCACGCACAAGTACGACACGCACACCCCCTATCAAGCCTACGCGAACCCCCACCCGCCAACGGCCCGTACAAGTCAACCGCACGCACAAGTACGACACGCACACCCCCCATCAAGCCTACGCGAACCCCCCCAACCGCCAACGGCCCGTACAACACACCCGCACGCACAAGTACGACACGCACCCCCCCCATCAAGCCTACGCGAACCCCCCCACCCACCAACGGCCCATATCAATCAATCGCACGCACAAGTACAACACGCAACCCCCCATCAAGCCTACGCGTACCCCCCCACCCACCAACGGCCCGTACAAGTCAACCGCACGCACAAGTATGACACGCACACCCCCCCAACAAGCCTACCCGAACACCCCCACCCGCCAACGGCCCGTACAACACACCCGCACGCACAAGTACGACACGCACACCCCCCCATCAAGCCTACGCGAACCCCCCCCACCCGCCAACGGCCCGTACAACACACCCGCACACACAAGTACGACACGCACAACCCCCATCAAGCCTACGCGAACCCCCCCACCCGCCAACGGCCCGTACAAGTCAATCGCATGCACAAGTACGACACGCACACCCCCCCATCAAGCCTACGCGAACCCCCCCACCCGCCAACGGCCCGTACAAGTCAATCGCACGCACAAGTACGACATGCACACCCCCCCATCAAGCCTACGCGAACCTCCCCACCCGCCAACGGCCCGTACAACACACCCGCACGCATAAGTACGACACGCACACCCCCCATCAAGCCTACGCGAACCCTCCCACCCGCCAACGGCCCATACAAGTCAATCGCACGCACAAGTACGACACGCACACACCCCCATCAAGCCTACCCGAACCCCCTACCCGCCAACGGCCCATACAACACACCTGCACGCACAAGTCCGACACGCACACCCTCATCAAGCCTACGCAAACCCCCCCACCCGCCAAGGGCCTGTACAACACACCCGCACGCATAAGTACGACACGCACAACCCCCATCAAGCCTACGCGAACCCCCCCCACCCGCCAACGGCCCGTACAAGTCAATCGCACGCACAAGTACGACACGCACACCCCCCCATCAAGCCTACGCGAACCTCCCCACCCGCCAACGGCCCGTACAACACACCCGCACGCATAAGTACGACACGCACACCCCCAACAGCCCGTACAAGTCAACCGCACGCACAAGTACGACACGCACACCCCCATCAAGCCTACGCGAACCCCCCACCCGCCAATGGCCCATACAAGTCAACCGCACGCACAAGTACGACACGCACACCCCCGATCAAGCCTACGCGTACCCCCCACCTGCCAACGGCCCGTACAAGTCAACCACACGCACAAGTACGACACGTACACCCCCCATCAAGCCTACGCGAACACCCCCACCCGCCAACGGCCCGTACAACACACCCGCACGCACAAGTACGACACGCACACCCCCCTATCAAGCCTATGCGAACCCCCCACCCACCAATGGCCCGTACAAGTCAATCGCACGCACAAGTACGACACGCACACCCCCCATCAAGCCTACGCGAAGCCCCACCCGCCAACGGCCCGTACAAGTCAACCGCACGCACAAGTACGACACGCACACCCCCCATCAAGCCTACGCGAACCCCCCACCCACCAACGGCCCGTACAAGTCAACCGCACGCACAAGTACGACACGCACACCCCCCCATCAAGCCTACGCGAACCCCCCCACCCGCCAACGGCCCGTATAACACACCCGCACGCACAAGTACGACACGCACACCCCCCCATCAAGCCTACGCGAACCCCCCACCCACCAACGGCCCATATCAATCAATCGCACGCACAAGTACAACACGCAACCCCCCCATCAAGCCTACGCGAACCCCCCCACCCACCAACGGCCCGTACAAGTCAACCGCACGCACAAGTATGACACGCACACCCCCCAACAAGCCTACCCGAACACCCCCACCCGCCAACGGCCCGTACAACACACCCGCACGCACAAGTACGACACGCACACCCCCCTATCAAGCCTACGCGAACACCCCCACCCGCCAACGGCCCGTACAACACACCCGCTCGCACAAGTACGACACGCACAACCCCCATCAAGCCTACGCGAACCCCCCCTCCCGCCAACGGCCCGTACAAGTCAATCGCATGCACAAGTACGACACGCACACCCCCCATCAAGCCTACGCGAACCCCCCACCCGCCAACGGCCCGTACAAGTCAATCGCACGCACAAGTACGACACGCACACCCCCCCATCAAGCCTACGCGAACCTCCCCACCCGCCAACGGCCCGTACAACACACCCGCACGCATAAGTACGACACGCACACCCCCAACGGCCCGTACAAGTCAACCGCACGCACAAGTACGACACGCACACCCCCATCAAGCCTACGCGAACCCCCCACCCGCCAATGGCCCATACAAGTCAACCGCACGCACAAGTACGACACGCACACCCCCGATCAAGCCTACGCGTACCCCCCACCCGCCAACGGCCCGTACAAGTCAACCACACGCACAAGTACGACACGTACACCCCCCCATCAAGCCTACGCGAACACCCCCACCCTCCAACGGCCCGTACAACACACCCGCACGCACAAGTACGACACGCACACCCCCCTATCAAGCCTATGCGAACCCCCCACCCACCAATGGCCCGTACAAGTCAATCGCACGCACAAGTACGACACGCACACCCCCCATCAAGCCTACGCGAACCCCCCACCCGCCAACGGCCCGTACAAGTCAACCGCACGCACAAGTACGACACGCACACCCCCCATCAAGCCTACGCGAACCCCCCACCCGCCAACGGCCCGTACAAGTCAACCGCACGCACAAGTACGACACGCACACCCCCCCATCAAGCCTACGCGAACCCCCCCACCCGCCAACGGCCCGTACAACACACCTGCACGCACAAGTACGACACACACACCCCCCCATCAAGCCTACGCGAACCCCCCCACCCACCAACGGCCCATATCAATCAATCGCACGCACAAGTACAACACGCAACCCCCCCATCAAGCCTACGCGAACCCCCCCACCCGCCAACGGCCCGTACAAGTCAACCGCACGCACAAGTATGACACGCACACCCCCCAACAAGCCTACCCGAACACCCCCACCCGCCAACGGCCCATACAACACACCCGCACGCACAAGTACGACATGCACACCCCCCCATCAAGCCTACGCGAACCCCCCCACCCGTCAACGGCCCGTACAACACACCCGCTCGCACAAGTACGACACGCACAACCCCCATCAAGCCTACGCGAACCCCCCCACCCGCCAACGGTCCGTACAAGTCAATCGCATGCACAAGTACGACACGCACACCCCCCCATCAAGCCTACGCGTACCCCCCCACCCGCCAACGGCCCGTACAAGTCAATCGCACTCACAAGTACGACACGCACACCCCCCATCAAGCCTTCGCGAACCTCCCCACCCGCCAACGGCCCGTACAACACACCCGCACGCATAAGTACGACACGCACACCCCCCCATCAAGCCTACGCGAACCCTCCCACCCGCCAACGGCCCGTACAAGTCAATCGCACGCACAAGTACGACACGCACACACCCCCATCAAGCCTACCCGAACCCCCTACCCGCCAACGGCCCATACAACACACCAGCACGCACAAGTCCGACACGCACACCCCCATCAAGCCTATGCGAACCCCCCCACCCGCCAAGGGCCTGTACAACACACCCGCACGCATAAGTACGACACACACAACCCTCATCAAGCCTACGCGAACCCCCCCCCACCCGCCAACGGCCCGTACAAGTCAATCGCACGCACAAGTACGACACGCACACCCCCCCATCAAGCCTACGCGAACCTCCCCACCCGTCAATGGCCCGTACAACACACCCGCCCGCATAAGTACGACACGCACACCCCCAACGGCCCGTACAAGTCAACCGCACGCACAAGTACGACACGCACACCCCCATCAAGCCTACGCGAACCCCCCACCCGCCAATGGCCCATACAAGTCAACCGCACGCACAAGTACGACACGCACACCCCCGATCAAGCCTACGCGTACCCCCCACCCGCCAACGGCCCGTACAAGTCAACCACACGCACAAGTACGACACGTACACCCCCCCATCAAGCCTACGTGAACACTCCCACCCGCCAACGGCCCGTACAACACACCCGCACGCACAAGTACGACACGCACACCCCCCTATCAAGCCTATGCGAACCCCCCCACCCACCATTGGCCCGTACAAGTCAATCGCACGCACAAGTACGACACGCACACCCCCCATCAAGCCTACGCGAACCTCCCACCCGCCAACGGCCCGTACAAGTCAACCGCACGCACAAGTACGACACGCACACCCCCCATCAAGCCTACGCGAACCCCCCACCCGCCAACGGCCCGTACAAGTCAACCGCACGCACAAGTACGACACGCACACCCCCCCATCAAGCCTACGCGAACCCCCCCACCCGCCAACGGCCCGTACAACACACCCGCACGCACAAGTACGACACACACACCCCCCCATCAAGCCTACGCGAACCCCCCCACCCACCAAAGGCCCATATCAATCAATCGCACGCACAAGTACAACACGCAACCCCCCCATCTAGCCTACGCGAACCCCCCCACCCGCCAACGGCCCGTACAAGTCAACCGCACGCACAAGTATGACACGCACACCCCCCAACAAGCCTACCCGAACACCCCCACCCGCCAACGGCCCGTACAACACACCCGCACGCACAAGTACGACACGCACACCCCCCCATCAAACCTACGCGAACCCCCCCACCCGCCAAGGGCCCGTACAACACACCCGCTCGCACAAGTATGACACGCACAACCCCCATCAAGCCTACGCGAACCCCCCCACCCGCCAACGGCCCGTACAAGTCAATCGCATGCACAAGTACGACACGCACACCCCCCCATCAAGCCTACGCGTACCCCCCGACCCGCCAACGGCCCGTACAAGTCAATCGCACGCACAAGTACGACACGCACACCCCCCATCAAGCCTACGCGAACCTCCCCACCCGCCAACGGCCCGTACAACACACCCGCACGCATAAGTACGACACGCACACCCCCCATCAAGCCTACGCGAACCCTCCCACCCGCCAACGGCCCGTACAAGTCAATCGCACGCACAAGTACGACACGCACACACCCCCATCAAGCCTACCCGAACCCCCTACCCGCCAACGGCCCATACAACACACCCGCACGCACAAGTCCGACACGCACACCCCCATCAAGCCTACACGAACCCCCCCACCCGCCAAAGGCCTGTACAACACACCCGCACGCATAAGTACGACACGCACACCCCCCATCAAGCCTACGCGAACCCCCCCCACCCGCCAACGGCCCGTACAAGTCAATCGCACGCACAAGTACGACACGCACACCCCCCCCATCAAGCCTACGCGAACCTCCCCACCCGCCAACGGCCCGTACAACACACCCGCATGCATAAGTACGACACGCACACCCCCAACGGCCCGTACAAGTCAACCGCACGCACAAGTACGACACGCACACCCCCATCAAGCCTACGTGAACCCCCCCACCCGCCAACGGCCCATACAACACACACGCACGCACAAGTATGACACGCACACCCCCCATCAAGCCTACGCGAACCCCCCACTTGCCAACGGCCCGTACAACACACCCGCAAGCACAAGTACAACACGCACACATAACGCCAACACCTAAACCAGCACAAGGACTTTGCTAACGAGTCGCACAGCAACACTGAACATGTCTCCTGTGTACACACCATTGAGAAACAATGTCCTGGTCACAGCCAAACAGGCAAACAGAGGTCAACACTAACACCCACCCCATATAACACACACACCACCAATTCAAATAAAGCCACACCCACCAATTGACCAATAAAAGGGTCCACACATACAACCCATAATCCTTTGCAACATACCCATTCTTGCGAAGACACAGACATCTCACCAACAATTGCAGCCACACACCTTCAAACATACACCCTATCTCATCTACACCCACACCACCCCCTTCATAATCAGACCCACACACCCTCATCCATACACACCATCACCCCCTCAATCACATACACCCCACACCATGACCACACCCAAGAATCCAAAGTTCACTAACCCGGAGAATGAGATACTTACAGATGAAGTCATCAGAGTCGAGCCACAGCTGTTTGGCGCATTGGTCAGACAGACCAGCATGGCAGAAAAAACACGCCTGTGGGAGAGGATCGTAGACCGGGTCAATGCTGTTGCACCCATCAGGCGCACCAGGGGGAATGCCAGTCCAGGCGGTATGATCTGTGGAGGATGGTGAAGAAGAAAATGGACCAGGACTACGCCAATGCACACTACACTGGAGGTGGTGGTCCCCGCAGACCTCCTGTATACCAGCCCTGGGAGGAGAAAGTCATGGCCCTGCTGCCACCGGTGGGAGTACACGTAATTGAAGGAGCCGTTGAGTCTGGTGAGTGTACAAAAAACACATGTTACATGGGTGGACTTACAACAGTCCCCAGCAGCATGGGGTGGGTGGCCATGAGTCCCAGCAGTACACAACCGAATGGGGGTAGTTGCAAGGGGGAGGCACAAAGGGTGGAAGGTGTACGGTAGGAGGCTGCTCCCATCCCATATGTCCCAGGGACACACCCAAGCACCGTGCCCAATGCACAGGGATTGGGAAATATCACACAAGATAGTAGACCACAGCTCATAAACTATTTCATGTTGCTGACACACCTTTCGGAGATGCATCATTTTGTGACACAGTAAGGCAGTGTAGCAAGCGAACGAGCACAAACAACCTGTCTCCATCCCTCTGTTGCCCTCCTCCCTCTGTCTGTCTGTCTCCCTCTGACTGTCTCCCTCTGTCTGTCATCCTGTCTCACTCCCTCTGTCTCCCTCCCTCCCTCTTACTCCCTCATCCCTGTCGCCCTCTCTCTATCTCCCTTTCCCTATGTCTCCCTCCCTCTGTCTCCCTTCATCCCTCTGACTCCCTCCATCCCTGTCTCCATCCCTCTGTTGCCCTCCTCCCTCTGTCTATCTCCCTCCCTCTGACTGTCTCCCTCTGTCTGTCACCCTCTGTCTCACCCCCTCTGTCTCCCTCCCTCCCTGTGACTCCCTCCATCCCTGTCACCCTCTCTCTCTGTCTCCCTCTCCCTATGTCTCCCTCCCTCTGTCTCCCTCCATCCCTCTGAATCCCTCCATCCCTGTCTCCATCCCTCTGTTGCCCTCCTCCCTCTGTCTGTCTCCCTCCCGCTGACTGTCTCCCTCTGTCTGTCACCCTCTGTCTCACTCCCTCTGTCTCCCTCCCTCCCTCTGATTCCCTCCATCCCTGTCGCCATCTCTCTCTGTCTCCCTCTCCCTATGTCTCCCTCCCTCTGTCTCCCTCCATCCCTCTGACTCCCTCCATCCCTGTCTCCATCCCTCTGTTGCCCTCCTCCCTCTGTCTGTCTCCCTCCCTCTGACTGTCTCCCTCTGTCTGTCACCCTCTGTCTCACTCCCTCTGTCTCCCTCCCTCTGTCTCCCTCCCTCCCTCTGACTCCATCCTTCCCTGTCGCCCTCCCTCTCATTAGGTCTCCCTCCCTCTGTCTCCCTCCCTCCCTCTGTCTCCCTCCCTCTGTCTCCCTCCCTCCCTCTGTCTCCATCCCTCTGTCTCCCTCCCTCTGTGTCCCTCCCTCCCTCTGTATCCATCCCTCAGTGTTCCTCCCTCTGTCACCTCGCCCCAGCTCCCTGGGCACACACACAGTTGCACCCAAGCACTGCACAGGCCTTATAAAGACCATAGAGCAGAGTGTTTAGGGATGTCTCCTAATTACCAGCAGTCATGTACTAAGTGCCTGCAACACACCCACCATTTGCAGGCGACACTGTACTGTGTCAGGACACACAGTTTGGAAAGCTCTGTAGTACACAATGGGCACAGGTGTAGGCAGCACAAGTCCCTCCTGTGATCATTGCAAACACAAACACCAGGACAAGGTCACACATCCTGTGCAGGAACACACAACCACGATTATGCCAGCATGCTACATGAGGGGACAGCCAAATCATGAAGGATGGACGCTTGCAAATCACACGCAAACTACTAGCATGGCCTGTCATACTCCCCCCTTACAGACACTCATCCCCTAGGGACAGGCAATGGAGTGCAACACTGTCACAATTGTCATGCACCACAACTAAACACTCACTCATATGAATACGCATACAACTTTTACATGCACATTGCAGATGCTCCAGTCCATTGTGCCTCTCACACAATGCACGTGCCCCATCTCATGAACGTTGTGGATGCACTTAAGTACCAACATGGACATGGGTATTACCAAGGTGATGCGTCTTGGAGAAGTGCCACGTTCTAAAGCCATGATCTAGAAGTGGGTGTACAGGTCCAGGGGTGTTGGCATTGTTTGGCCATCACGGAACAGCAACACCTATCCAAAGTAGAAGATTTTATGCAAATAAATAATGCTCTGTCTCTTACATGAACATGCTGCATCTAAACTCTGTGCATACTTGACGCAGACATAAGGATTAACACCGTATCCTGGATGTTGCGTGAACCTGAGCACTGCTGTATATGTGTTGTGCCGGCAAGACAAGACACAGCAATGGCTGTGTCAGTCATTGTCAAGAGAATGGAAGAAGGAAAATACCCCAGAGTACATGTCAAATTACTAACACTACATACACAACTGAACAATGACAACAATGTAAAGCTTGTGGAACTGTGATGCTGATAATGGCTAACTAATTAAGATGTCACTTGATAGTGCATTAACAGTGTCTGTCTCTCCCACACACAGGGCAACGTGTGGAGACCCCCCCAACCAGGGGGGAGAAGGATCCCAGTCCCAGGCTCAGCAGGACCCTGACCCCACCGACAGCGACGCCACTCAACGCACTGTGGATGACCCCAACCAACCTGGCTCCTCTGGATCCCAAACCCCTGCAGCAACTGTACCAGCGACATCTGTGCCAACCACCGGAACCATTCCCACCACATCCCAGCAGACAGGTCAGAGCCCTGCCCATGATCCACCAGAGAGCCTGTCTGAAAATGAGGGACACCCTTTGTCGGGCACCCCTGAGGTGGCAGACAACCTCCACCCTGCCAGCACTCGGGGGGCTCGTCGATCGGACGTGCCCACAAGCGCAGGCTGTGCTCGTGTGGGTCAGGGTGGTGGGAGTGGCGCAAGGCGGAGGCGAGATTCTGGCCAGTCAGCTGCAGGGCCTGGTATGCCTGAACTGACTAACATCCTGGAGGCATACCAGCGGGACATCAGGGAGGTAAGCCAGCTAGCAGAGGCCCTCAACCAGGTGAAACAACAGCAGGCTGAGCAAAATGCCAGGCAAGACCAACATTATGGACGGGTGGAGGCAAGTCTGGCTGAGCTCTTGACGGTGCATCAGGAAATGAGCCAATCACTACGTCAGATTGCTGCCAACATGCAGCACCCTCCCTGTGTCACCAGGCCAGCTACATCAAGGCAAAGTGCAACACCAGCCACAGGGAGGGAGAAGGAGGAGGAGGAACTGTCTGACGTAGCGTCCCATGCATCGTCCATGCCTGCACGTGAGGGTCCCCCAAGGAAGGTGGGTCGTCCACGGCTAAGACGTTGAGAGGCAGTGGGCCATGCACAACTCCCAGGACACCTGACCTGGCATATTGCCCTTGGGTGCAACAGCATCACCTATGAGACTCTCCCACATGGACTTGCTGGTCACAGTCTGCCCAATGATGCCAAGCACTGTGGCCTGGACTCTGTTGACTCAAACTGTAAGGCATCTCATCTCCAGCAGTGAACTTTGGATACCCCCCTTTCTGTACAGCACCTATTCACGTTTCCTGCACAAGATCATCCAATAAATATTCTAAACATCATACACATTTGGTGAGTTATCTTGTACCCACAGTATAAAATGATATAAGTGTGCAAATGTATGAAATGCAAGGGTATTCAACAAACTGCAGCCATCCAAACACTTGGATCTGATTCCGGGTGAGGACACACATCGTTCACAAATTCCGAACAACTAGATACATGGATGGAAAGACACACCTGGGAGGGATAGTAAATGCTGGAGGGGGGTTTGGATCACAAAACTGCAATAACAGCCAGGCCCAGGAGAGTCACTTTGAGGTGTACAGATCAGTGTGACAAAACTAGTTGTCCACGTAGGGAGTACCTACATCTGTGTCCTCAGGTATGTGAACTATCATCAGCATGATGCTGTACTGTGGATGTGATGAATGGCGCACAGGACAAGGGTGGCAGGACAGACTGTGGGCAATGGGCTGTAGCACTCTACCCAAGCACACCTGATTTGGTGACCTCCCCCTATGGAGCTACAAGTACCATACTCCTGTGATGGGTGCAACGCATCCAGAACAACTACCCACGTCTGACATTTATCTACACCAGAACGGCCAAATCACACCACACCCAAGAGACGTGGGCATGGTGTGTGTCCCCTGTGGCTACTTGACTGACTGTGACCGCTATGTTGAAGTGGTGTGACCAGGTCGTGTACTGCCACGTGACTGTAAGTAAGCCGATTTTTGCTGCTGTGGTGTTGACAAGGTAACACTGTACAATATTGTGCCTATGGAAGGTGTGTGTGTGCTGTACAGGGCACATGACCTGGTGGTACGTAGACACAATGTCATGTGGCTCAACATAGTCTTGCCAGTATGTGTTGCACACACAGGCATAGAAGCTGTAATGGCTGAGTTTGAGGCATCGTGATACCAGGAGGATGATTGTCTGGTGTTCTCTGTGTGTAGGGTGGCTGGAGCATGCTCTACAAATGGATGGAAGGAGGGGTATCCTGTAGGCGTGTGTGGTCCTGGATAGTGTGCGCTGCATTGTGGCTGTGTATGCAGCAGCAGGAATGAGGGAAGACATGACGGCAGGAGGGGTGTGAAAACTTGCAAAACAAGCACATACCACAAGGGCATTGGCAAGCCACAAAGTGACATGTGTCTGTGAATGCAGGAGTGTCTGCTTCACTCAGGGTCACTGCAAATAAAATGGCACAGTAATCACCAAAGATCACGGTCACTGGATCAGGCCCCTTAGGGACAAGTGGGGCACAGGACACACAGCGTCAGCAGGTGTAGACTACAGCTAGTGTGTTCCAAGCTAAACAGCAGCTACACAGCCATCTACCTCACACACAATATAGTATTTTAGCCTTAACCAACACCATGCATGTAGTCACTGTACACGTAAACACATAACAAGCATAAGCTTACTTCATGCCATATAGTATACATGCACACTAGAAGGACATGTGCGTTGACATCAAGGAGGCACAATATTCAGTTAAAATCACAAGTCATGCACAACATGATGATTTACCTTGTGAGCCCATGGATCATTATCAAACATACATGGGCATTGGCATTGGCAAAAAGACAAAAAAAGTCTATGAATGATGTCACCTGTAATGCAGCAGAACTATTTGCTACAAGCCTGTCAGGGACTGGCCGTACCTTTCTTCATCAGAGTGGAGTGATGCTCAAAGGGTTCCACCTCCAAATAGCCCCTTTTTCTGAGTACAAATGACAGACACAAAAGGGTGATCAGGCGAGGGAAGGAGAGGATGGGATCTGCAGGGAGGGAGGCCTGTAACAGAGGCAAATAACCATTAGTAGTAGTTTCTCATGTCACTGACACTAAACATACATCATGAGATACACTGTACCAGTCACACCTGTGAAGTGTAACGACTGTAGCCAATTAGAGATCACTCATCATCCTATCACATGACATCCGATGCTGTAACACGGACACATAAAACCTAGGACAGTCAGTCATCTATTTGAGTCTTGTGTAACGCTCACAAGTCAGCTACCATGCAATGAGATCTATGTGGACAAAAACTAATTCACTGTCTCTGATGATGTGGACCCTACAAACAAATTAAAACATATGGCAATGCTACTTACGCAAAGTGTAAGATCTGTATTTGATTATGTGTACCCGTAAGGGCCATGTGGGGAAACTTGACATCACCCACAACAGCTGTAAGAATCACATATGATGAGGAAGCTAATGACCTACATGCAATGAAGGCACTCTGTAGCCAGTCTTTTGATTTATCAACTTTGCATCACTATGCTAAACATGACAAGCAGGTTGAAAATAACTCAACAGCAAGTGATGTTGATCCAAGCCACATAATGATACCCTACCATCGCACAGAAATGCTGCACGGGACAAGAGAATCATGTGAATGACCGCACTCCACTGGTGCAACGCAATAATTCACATATGCATCATCCCAACATTGTCATGTCTAATGCTAAACATACATGGCATCATGTGAATTAAAACAGAACTGCTACTCACTGTGAAGGCTGGCGTAGCAGTATTCTCAACCTGCACTGAGGTAACGACATGACAGTGACATGACATTCTGCAACAAGGGGCAATGCATCCATGCGAACAGAATCACAGGACAGTTGTCTTCACATGTGGAACATACACTGGGCCACACCTACACGACATGGTTTAGTGGTAAACAAACTGGACTGGCCCACAAGGTGGAGGTGAGGAACCAGACACATTCTAATGCACACAGTGAGGCTGCAATCTCCCACAGAGTCCGTGGTTATGACCTTAAACACAATGTCAAACCATGGTATATGCAATGTTGCAGTGTCAATGTCTACACACATTGATGCATTCACCCGAGTCTAAAACTACAACAGATCAGTGTCAGATGGGGTGTCTATCCTGTCATGGGAGTGGGCATACATGTAATAAGAAACATGATGTTGTTGCATGTATGCATGGTCTAACAACATGCGCATGAACATGTACCACACATTTGAAACCATACCAACGCTAAACAGCCTCATATGAGTCCTTACCCAAATTGACTTCTCCACATGTCCATGCATGCTCCGTTGATTCGGCTGACATTGCAATCATAATGAGCAATAGCAGGCTGACCACGATGACACCAACGGACAACAGGCAGGGCGAGCTGGGGATGAGAGGCACACAAGGGGTCAAGTTCCGTATAATGTCATTCTGACATTGTCCTGTTGAATAGCCTGATGTTGTAGTACACCTGTACATTCCAAGTACACACATAGCACGTATGTGTGTTGCATTACATCTGCACCTGTGTGACACTGCACAACAAACATCCAAGTGACATTGCATACAGTCAGTTGCATACACAGCATGCTACCCATGCAACTCTATAGTACATGTTTTACCAAAAAAGCACCTATGACTCACCATTATGAAAAG
This sequence comes from Lissotriton helveticus, assembly GCF_964261635.1. Taxonomy (NCBI): domain Eukaryota; kingdom Metazoa; phylum Chordata; class Amphibia; order Caudata; family Salamandridae; genus Lissotriton; species Lissotriton helveticus. Next base: position 408,304,924 of record NC_136063.1, on the reverse strand, counting down.
AAGTTGCAGATGAGGTGACTCCGGATATCATCTTCATCCTCCTCGTCACTGGCATCCTGGGCAAGGCCTTCATCCTCAACGGGCGGATGTTCCAGCTCATCAGGATCAAGGTAGAGTGGCACGGCCTTCTCCACTGCCATGGTGTGTAGCATGCAGCACACGGTGAAGATGTCACACACCTTGCGTGGGGTGTATTGGAGGGCTCCGCCTGTCTTATCCAGGCACCTGAACCGGCTCTTCAGGAGTCCAAATGTTCGCTCGATCACCCGCCTGGTCTTCCCATGAGCATTGTTGTACCGCTGGTCTTCAGCTGTCCTGGGGTTGCGTAGCGGAGTCATTAGCCACGGCATGTTTGGATATCCTGCGTCTCCTGCAAATTGACATCATGGAAATGAGTGTGTAATATGATGCAGTCCATGAAGTTTTGACATACTGACATACATAGCTGACAGAGTTTACCCACCAACAAGACATGACCGGTGGTTGTGCAGCTGCAGCATCATCTGTGGTACCCTGCTACGCCTCATGATGAAAGCATCGTGGCACTATCCTGGAAAAAGTGCAGAAACATGTGAGATAAGCATGTTGGCAAGACACACCACCAGGGCATTTATCGAGTGGTTGTGTTTCCTGTTGCGGTACGCTTGCTCCTGAGCCTGTGGTGACACCAGAGTAACATTTGTACCATCAATTGCACCAATTACATGTGGCATGCGTCCCAGGGCATAGAATTCCCCCTTGACATGTGTCAACTGTTCTGGAGTAGGGAATGTAATGAATTCATCAATGTGCAGCAACATAGCTGCCAATACATGACTCAATACCCGGCTAACCATTGTCTGAGACATCCCTCCCACATCAGCTATGGTAAATTGGAACGTACCTGTGGCAAAGAAATGTAGGGCTGCCATCACCTTTCCCTTGGGTGTCAGCACAGTTGGATACCTGTGTCGTGGTTGCAGGTGATCTTCCAGCCTGTCCGTCAGGTCCTTGATCAACTGTCTGCCGAAGCGGTAATGCCGTATGCAATTACGTTCCCTCATGGCTTCCAACTCTGGCAACGGCCTTTCCAGAGGGGGTGCCCTGCAAACCATATTTAGTAGAAAATGTGTACAACTGTCAGACTAAGACAATAACAATGTACATGGCACAAGAAACACTGCTTCAACAAATCTAGGCAATTTTGAGTGTGGCGTGGGATACACACTGAGGAAACATGTGCCAGCTGCCAGCCACTCCTCCGTGAAAAGTTAAAGACATGTGGTCTGTGGAATGGATATGACATGCATACAAATGATCTGATGGGAAGGTCTGAGTGAGCATGACAATGTATCATGTCAGTGACACACGTCAAGTGAATTACATTAGGAGGTTGTCTGCACATCCAGACAGCTGACAGCAATACACACACCCACATCACATGTGCCATCATTTGCACAGATCTTACATATTCCTATTGCGGTGTGATATTTCCCAAACTATTACATGGACATCATCAGACAGCAGAAATGTTTGATTTGTGACAAATGGTCTGTGATGCCATCACACATATGAGCGGTTCATTTGCACAAGTGGCATGGTGTGCGTACATTTGAAACCCTGTCATCACGGCAAGGACCCAACATAGATGCTCCTACAGCAGATATACTGAACAGTATGAACTAGTTACTTACCTTTTGTAACGAAATATCTGTAAGGAACAGTAGTTAGTACCATATTCCTAAGTTGGAATACATACCAGGCTTTGCAACAAATTGCCTCCGTGGATGCCATCACTCTGCCCAGTGAGTCAATGCTATCCAGCCCACACCGGATGGAATACCGTGTCGCAGATCGGCATTCTACAAGGGCTTGGCCAAGTATTGCCCGTACCTACAACGCGCACTCTGGCAGCAGTTCCACAACCGTGTCCCACAGAGAGTGTGTGTGTAGCGGACAAAGAGGCAATTGATGTTGGAAGACCTCAGTCCCAGACTCAGGGAGGATGATACCATCTTTCCGTACTGCTCATATCTCTTGGATACCCTGTCCAGCAGAGCAAACGGGAATGCGGTCTGTGATTTGGAGGCCTGGATGCCCATGCTCTCTGGGGTGGGGTGGGGTGAGGTGGGAAACATGGGTCGTCCGGGGAGGTTTGTGGGCGTCTGGCAACGTGCCTATCTACAGCCAAACCTGCAGCGGGCCTGGGCCTGGTGGCCAATATAGCGTCAGTCAATTCCTCATGAAACGGCTGCAGAGGCTCAGCGGAGCTTGACTGCAGTTTAAGGACCTCAGTCAGGAGGTTGGTCCTCACGGTCGCAACGGAGAGATGAAGGGGCAAGGCTTCGGCCACCCACGTAAACACAACACTGTACGTTGCCCGCTCATCCAAAGACACGTTTGGAGTAGAGACATTACCAGTGTCTGGCGAGGTGTCTCGTATTCCCCAGTCCACCTGTCCTGTCGTCTTGGGACTGACACTCACGTGTCAGTGGGTCTTCAGAACCCTCCCAATACTCCTTATCACCCATTCCCTGATAATCAGGGTTTTCATAAGCTGTGCCCGGCTCGTTGAAGTTTAACTCCACATGCAGCATTAAAAGCGGTGTTCTGCCGCGCAGTTCCCACGCCGGAGCTGTATAGTGTGTGGTATCGGGGACAGCACCACCTGAGGACAGCACCAAGGGTGACACCTGGGGGACTGTTGCCGGTGAGGTTGTGAGGTGAACCAGCGAGGACCAGGATCACCAATCGGATCCTGTCTGTCCCAGCGGGGCCGGGACAAAGGCGCCGCCAGCGTCAGAGCCAAAGCGAGTGACGACGTCGGGGGCAAAGCACCAGACCTGCTAGTGCCCCCAGACGGGTCCGCTGGGCCCTAAGCCGCGGGGTAGGCCTGTCAGTGGAGTGAGGGACATGATGGCCATGAGGAAGCGCACTTACTCCTCCTGCGTCGCATGATGGCCAGGGACCGGAGGTCGCGGTGCAGGCTACGACGGCTGCAAATCTGACGGAGCCGCGTGGGCGATGTCACCCGAATCCCATGCTGCATTGCACGTGCATTGTGGTGAGTTTGAAGGGCGATGACGTCTCTTTGACTTCTTGTGGTTACCTGACGACTTTGCCCTGGAGGACTGATGTCAAATCCCGGGGCTCTGATGTCTCAACACCCATGCCCAGGCACTCGACTTACATCCAGACCATGAGCTATTGCGGTGCAGGGCCAACTGCTGGAGTCCGAGCCGCTTGTGGGACCACTCACACCTAGCTTCATATGTTTGGTCCCGGCAGTCGGACCAGCTCTTGTTGTCGTGCTTGACGTCAAAAAAGTGGAGACACCGACGGTGAGGGTCAGTCACCGATATGAGTCGGTCGCAATCCTCACAGGCTTGGAAACGGCCATCCCTATTGGCACCGTCCTGAGTCGGACAATCCAAGTTAAATGGTCAGAAGCGATCGTACTATGATTTGAAAAAGAAAAATGAGTAAGGTTACACTGATACGGGAACAGCGCTGGTGGTGTGAAAAAAGAGGACCTGACGTGAACATGCAGAGGCGACGTATGAGTACTCAGACAACGTCATCACGGAGCACAAAACGCCAACGACACACGCGGAGCCGCAGGAGATGCCTACCGACACACAAGTGTACTGCTAAGCGGAAATTGCCATATCCAGTATGACACTTGGGGATATTCTAAGGTGAGGAATATAATACTGACCTGTTTATTTCATATGCAAACAGCATGCACAATGTCGCACATGGCACACACATGACGTGGTCACACAGGGTCATGCTGTGCGTCAATTCGACCTCTATGACAGTGGGCATGTTGCTGTCATCATGTGACAGTTCCCTGTACTGAATGGTGTGCCATTCCAGTGTTGATGTGCATCACAATATGTTGCAGATGTTACTCAGGTGCGAAGTGTTGAATGTATGTGATACACATGTGCAAAATGATTATTGACATGTCTCAACAGCTCTTCACACATGAACTGAGCCAAACCTGGGGCATGCTGATGTAAGGATGCTATGCTGATGTATGCATCCACATCGTCAACATGAGTGTAGACTACATCCCTGCAATGTGATTTCCTGGAGTCACTCTCCCAATGGTGACATGAAGGAGGTCAGGAACGCAGCCTACACAAGCGTTCACTTGAGCATGTCTGACGCACTGTACCCCAATGGTACGTGCGTGTGTAGGCCTCGTTTCCCTATTGCAATGTAGCCATACGCGAGCACAGCGTACCCCAATGGAACGTGCGTGTGTACGCCTCGTTTCTCTATTGAATTTTAGCCATACTCGAGCACAGCATACCCCAATGGTACGTGCGTGTGTACGCCTTGTTTCCCTATTGCATTTTAGCCATACGCGAGCACAGCGTACCCCAATGGTACGTGCGTGTGTACGCCTCGTTTCCCTATTGCATTTTAGCCATACGCGAGCACAGTGTACCCCAATGGTACGTGCGTGTGTACACCTCGTTTCACCATTGAATGGGTATCTGCCTATGAGAAGGGTGAAATCTGGGTGGCCATTGCCAGGGCTGTCAGGAGTGAGGGGGGGCCTCGCAGGAGGCTCAGAAACATCAAGAAGAGGTGGCAGGACATCCGGTGCTGGACCCGCCGCATCGCCAGAGTACAGCTGAAGCTGGAAGCTCCAAGCCGGCATGGCGGCACACGCCACCTCACCCCCCACATGCTCCGGGTCCTGGAAGTGGTGTTCCCTGACCTCCATAGGCAGTTGCAGCATGGACAGCAGCAAGAAGGGGGTAGGTACATGTCTGTTTGTTGTCATGTGTGTCACATGCTACCTGCAGTGCTCCGAGGCATGGTAACACTCCCATAGGTGGAGTCGTGTGGTCAGACAGGCACTTAATGCATTGGCATAAGAATGTCCCAGTTTCATCAGCTGCTTCTTTACATGCCTTGCCCTACTCCATATTTGACCAGCGCTTTGGCTAATGATTGTTTTTCACATGTACTCATATGGTGCAATGTCTTAGTATGCATCTTCCTTTGCACATCATCATGTTGGAGGGGGGTCTGTGACACCTGTTGGTACCTTACATGTAGGACAACATGTGCACTGTCTGCCCTTCTTCATATTTTGGCACTGATCTTGAGTCTCAACATGTGTTTTCTATACGAGTCAGCCTCAGTGGCCTTTCTCCATGGTACACTTTCTAATTGCCATGTGTTAGCTACAGGTGCACACTGTACAAGTGCACTAATTTTGCCTTGTGCATACTCACACTGGGCAGTGCGTGTGTGCATATTCTCTGAATATGTTGCATGTTGTTTGTAAATAATATTGATGGTCAGCCACACAATGTGGCTTTGGGTGTAGACAGCTGTGATGTCAGTGTGAGGTGATGGGACACTTGGTTCAGGTCCCAGAATGGCATCACATGGCAGTTCAGGCAGGAGTTTTCCCATGTGGCACAAAGTCAAAGCAAATCAAACATGACCAGGTCTGGATTTGGGTGGCAGGGTGGGCAAATGAATTGTGATGCATCATCAGCTATCCTGTTGTCAGGCAGTGGCTCATCATTGTATCTCTCATACAAGTTTTTGTCTTGCCTGTTGCTTGTATCCTACTATACATTGAGCGTTATCTCTCTTACACTTGCCCAAAACTAGACTTAGCATTGTGCAGAGTTCAGTGGCATGTGACTCATGATCCATGCCATGTTTATAAATGTGCCCAAATGATTTTTAGCTGATATGTCTGATGTGTACAGGTGACTGATATACTTTTCTTATTCTCCTTGCCAACAGCATCATCATCAGAATCTGGAGGAGACACAGGCGCATACCAGGCAGAGGGACCCAGCGACCGTGCCACCTGCTTTGAGGAGTCAGAGGGAGGCAGTGGCACGGAGGGTGAGGAGAGTCTGCAGGCCGGACCACATGTGACTGACACATCCTACCATGCGGACGGCTCCGAATCAGACTCTCAGGAGGAGGGGGAATATGCAGCAATGGTCACTTCTTCATCTTTGGCTGGCCTCCCCTCCTCCAATACCATCTCCACCCTCCCAGTTGTTAGTGTCCCTAAGGTCTGTGCTAGCCCCCGTGTCTCCTTTGTTCCCGGCACCGCAGCCCCTGCCCCTGTGTCCCCTGCTGCCATCGGTGCTGAGTCTGTGGACCTACTCCGGCAGATTGTAGTAGGTCAGACATCCATGTTGACTGTCCTCCATGGACATACACGACTCATTACACAGTTGGTGTCGTTCATGGAGGGCATGTCATCTGCCATGTCTGATCTACGTCGGAGTGTGGCTGCCATAGAGTCAACACTGACGGCAGCTCTGTACACCCAGCAGCATCTGTCCCCCCCCATCCTTCAGACCCATCCACCTCAGCCTCTCCCATACCTACCCAACATACACGCAGACGCCACAGGTCAGACACAACACCAGACACACCCAGCACACCCACACAGCAGAAGAAGCTCAAATCTCCACACACACAATCTCAAGGGGATGTAGGCACACCCAGAGGGAGAGGGGACATACCTCACACACGCATCCACAGACCCAGGAGAACAGACTCACAGCCCTCTACCTCTACCCCCAATGTGTCCCCGGGTTCAGGTGGTAGTTTTTCCGAACTGGCTGAAGTGTGCAGCCAAGTTTATCTTGCTACTTTCAGCGATGCACCGGCCAGTGTGGATGAATCCACAACACCTGCACCCACTCCACCTGTCCTTTCCTCTCCTGTCCATGCGGTGCCGGAGGATTCCACAGATGATGTCCCCAAAGTTACCACAGCGGATTGAACTCCATGTGCAGGCAAGTTTGGGTGTGAGCACATCCATGAAGGCACAAACTGTTATTCTGACTTGTTTGGACTGGCCATTGGCCTTTTATGAGCAAGGACTCTTATTTGCGTTTTCAATTTTGAACCAGCTGAATAAAGCTATTTATTTCAGTTTCTGAACTTTAGTTTGTCTGATAATATCTGTGACTGCTGTGTGCCTGGGAGCTGGTGTGATGTCCAAATTTGGGTATGTTAACATGTGTCTATCTCCTGATGGTAATGAGGTTAACAATGGTATGTATTTTGATTTAACAGCTGGGCACTGCTGGGCACTGGTGGGCACTGGTGGGGGTCTTAGCCACACACACACTCTGATGCTGGGCACTGGTGGGCACTGGTGGGGGTCTTAGCCACACACACACTCTGATGCTTGGCACTGGTGGGCACGGGTGGGGGTCTTAGCCACACACACACTCTGATGCTGGGTACTGATGGGCACTGGTGTGGGTCTTAGCCACACACACACTCTGATGCTGGGCACTGGTGGGCACTGGTAGGGGTCTTAGCCACACACACACTCTGATGCTGGGCACTGGTGGGCACTGGTGGGGGTCTTAGCCACACACACACTCTGATGCTGGGTACTGGTGGGCACGGGTGGGGGTCTTAGCCACACACACACTCTGATGCTGGGCACTGGTGGGCACTGGTGGGGGTCTTAGCCACACACACACTCTAATGCTGGGCACTGCTGGGTGTGTTTTCTACACACCTCTTACACTTACACTGACATGGCAGACGTATGTCCCACACGTCTCCGTATTACACTGGTGATGTGCGGTGACGTACCGTACCCTGAGGTCGATGACGTAGGTGCGGCACGTCTCCGTATTACACTGTTGATGTGCGGTGACGTACCGTACCCCGAGGTCGATGACGTAGGTGCGGCACGTCTCCGTATTGCTCTGTTGATGTGCTGTGGCGTACCGTACCCCGAGGTCGATGACGTAGGTGCGGCACGTCTCCGTATTACACTGGTGATGTGCGGTGACGTACCGTACCCCGAGGTCGATGACGTAGGTGCGGCACGTCTCCGTATTACACTGGTGATGTGCGGGAGTGTGTGGCGCAATGTACCCAGACATTACAGTCGTGCAATGGAGATGTGCGCGTGTGGCACCACATACAGGTATGTTGGACTTCGTTGTACTCACCTTCTGCGCCATCGTCGGTTTCTATGTACGAGGTGGTGGCCGTACAGGATTGGGATGACACGGACGATGGCGTTCATGTCCTGCTTGTCACGTACCGGGGTGCGGTTCGTGCCGGAGTCTGGTTTTACGGTAGTTTTCAGCTCTCGTAGAAAAAGAGCTGTACGGAGTGTGTTCAACACGGATCGTACTTCCTGGTTCGGAAGACGCGGTCTATTTACGTTCGGACGTAGCGTGGAGCGTCAGCCGACTGCAATTCGTATGGACTTTCGATTTGTACGGCGTTTTTTTACGAGGCGTACGGAGTGACGCTTTTGGTTGGGATCGTACTTTCTGAATCTTACGGGGACGCTTACGGGTACGATTCGTACGGGGAAAAACGCTCTGAACGGCAATTCGGAGCGCTTTTAACCGGATCGGAATCGACGCCATAGTGAACAGTATGAATCAACATTATATCTTGGTTCTAATAGAAATATATTTAACGGCTGGGCACTGCTGGGCACTGATGGGCACTGGTGGGGGTCCTAGCCACACACACACTCTGATGCTGGGCACTGGTGGGCACGGGTGGGGGTCTTAGCCACACACACACTGATGCTGGGTACTGATGGGCACTGGTGGGGGTCTTAGCCACACACACACTCTGATGCTGGGCACTGGTGGGCACTGGTAGGGGTCTTAGCCACACACACACTCCGATGCTGGGCACTGGTGGGCACTGGTGGGGGTCTTAGCCACACACACACTCTGATGCTGGGTACTGGTGGGCACGGGTGGGGGTCTTAGCCACACACACACTCTGATGCTGGGCACTGGTGGGCACTGGTGGGGGTCTTAGCCACACACACACTCTAATGATGGGCACTGCTGGGTGTGTTTTCTACACACCTCTTACACTTACACTGACATGGCAGACGTATGTCCCACACATCTCCGTATTACACTGGTGATGTGCGGTGGCGTACCGTACCCCGAGGTCGATGACGTAGGTGCGGCACGTCTCCGTATTACACTGGTGATGTGCGGTGGCGTACCGTACCCCGAGGTCGATGACGTAGGTGCGGCACGTCTCCGTATTACACTGGTGATGTGCGGTGACGTACAGCACCCCGAGGTCGATGGCGTAGGTGCGGCACGTCTCCGTATTACACTGTTGATGTGCGGTGACGTACCGTACCCCGAGGTCGATGACGAAGGTGCGGCACGTCTCCGTATTGCACTGTTGATGTGCGGTGGCGTACCGTACCCCGAGGTCGATGACGTAGGTGCGGCACGTCTCCATATTACACTGGTGATGTGCGGTGACGTACCGTATCCCGAGGTCGATGACGTAGGTGCGGCACGTCTCCGTATTACACTGGTGATGTGCGGTGACGTACCGTACCCCGAGGTCGATGACGTAGGTGCGGCACGTCTCCGTATTGCACTGTTGATGTGCGGTGGCATACCGTACCCCAAGGTCGATGACGTAGGTGCGGCACATCTCCGTATTACACTGGTGATGTGCGGTGACGTACCGTACCCAGAGGTCGATGACGCAGGTGCGGCACGTCTCCGTATTACACTTATGATGTGCGGTGACGTACCGTACCCCGAGGCCGATGACGTAGGTGCGGCACGTCTCCGTATTGCACTGTTGATGTGCGGTGGCGTACCGTACCCCAAGGTCGATGACGTAGGTGCGGCACGTCTCCGTATTACACTGGTGATGTGCGGTGACGTACCGTACCCTGAGGTCGATGACGTAGGTGCGGCACGTCTCCGTATTACACTGTTGATGTGCGGTGACGTACCGTACCCCGAGGTCGATGATGTAGGTGCGGCACGTCTCCGTATTACACTGGTGATGTGCGGGAGTGTGTGGCGCAACGTACCCAGACATTACAGTTGTGCAATGGAGATGTGCGCGTGTGGCACCACGTACAGGTATGTTGGACTTCGTTGTACTCACCTTCTGCGCCATCGTCGGTTTCTATGTACAAGGTGGTGGCCGTACAGGATAGGGATGACACGGACGATGGCGTTCATGTCCTGCTTGTCACGTACTGGGGTGCGGTTCGTGCCGGAGTCTGGTTTTACGGTAGTTTTCAGCTCTCGTAGAAAAAGAGCCGTACGGAGTGTGTTCAACACGGATCGTACTTCCTGGTTCGGAAGACGCTGTCTATTTACGTTCGGACGTAGCGTGGAGCGTCAGCCGACTGCAATTCGTATGGACTTTCGATTTGTACGGCGTTTTTTACGAGGTGTACGGAGTGACGCTTTTGGTTGGGATCGTAGTTGCTGAATCGTACGGGGACGGGTACGATTCGTACGGGGAAAACTGCTCTGAACGGCAATTCAGAGCGCTTTTTACCGGATCGGAATCGACGCCATAGTGAACAGTATGAATCAGCATTATATCTTGGTTCTAATAGAAATATATTCTAGAGGGCCAGAGATATGCATTACTAGTGGAATGTAATTGATTTTTTTTAATACAATCTTTAACAGAGAAGGAATACCAGACACGTTATTCACTGAACAGAATGAGGTGGTAGTCGGACCAGTCAATGGGAGAAATCACTCTCAGGGAGACCAGTTCGTTGTTGGTTATGATCGCATCTAGTGTTGCACCTTTGATGTGAGTTGGTTTATTGCGGAGTTGCTTGAGGTTATATATTTCCAGAAGGTTGGATAGGTTCAGGACAGTGGAGTCTTCTGGGTCGTTCCAGTGGATATTGAGGTCACCCAAGAACACGTCTTTGGTGTCTGTCAAGGAGAATTGTGTTATTAGGTCTGTTAGTTTTTCTGGGAAAAGGGTACGCTCTCCAGGAGGATGGTAGATGGTGTGGAATTTGATGGGTGGGGTGCCCTTGGTAGTGAGTTTGATGACTAGGTATTCAAACGATAGGTATTCTGCAGGTTTGAGTTTGGTAATCTGTATTCCAGCTCTGTGAATGATGGCTAGTCCCCCCCCAGTTTTGATCAGCCTGTCTTGTCTGATTATGTTGTACCCTGGAGGGGTGAGAATGTCAAGAATGGGGGTGGAGTGGACATTGAGCCAGGATTCTGTGAGGAAAGCAATGTCAATTTCTTCAGCGAGAAGAGCTTCAGCAATGTCAGTAGCGTGTTGTACTGCTGATCTGCAGTTTAGGAGCATGCATGAGTGAGGACGGGGAGCCTCAATGATGGGGGGAGTTAGGTGGATAGAGGTGTATTGAGCAGGGGGTCTAGGCGAGTGGACAGTATTCTCGATTATGTTAGTGCTGATAATAACAGGGATGTGGAAAGGGGCTGACTTCTAGTTCAAAGTGAGGAGAGAGTCGTAGAGCTCATTAGGTTTCGGTACCGAAAAGGGTTGGCTACCCCCGTTCGGACTGAGAGCATGGCTCGATGATGGGGTGAAGGGTCGAGGGGTGCTCTGTGGGGCCATGGAAGATGTATTGAGTGGAGTAGGAGCAAAGCACCTCGGGGGGGAGCACGGTGGCTTGGCCCTGTTGAGAAGGTCTTGTTGTAAGTAAAGGAAATCAGCAGCAAGGGAGTTAATTTTCTGCTCCATTCTGTTCAGTTGCTATGCTATTGAGCTGAAAAAATTAAAATTTAAGGTTTTAGGCAGAGGTTGAGGATGACTTGGGACTATGGAGGGAGATTGAGCAGGGGTCCGCGGGGAGTCGGAATTGTAATGTTCCTATTCGAGGAGTTCGGTGGAGGAGAAGTGCGACTAGTGTCAAAGTGAGGAGGGAGAGAAATTCTGGGACGGACGTCAGAGTACCGGGCATTGTTAGAGAGATTAGCGGTGGAGGCAGGTTGTGAATGTGGGAGTGCGACGGCAGAACGGGAGTGTGCAGTGGTAGAAGAGGGAGAGAGACAACTGGATTGGAAATGACGTTAGACAGGGGGGAAATAAGGGTCAGGGGAACAGAGACAGTGTAGGTGGTAGGGGAAGATAGTGAGGGAGGCTTCCGGTTATCAGGGGTAGAGAGGGGAGTGTCTGTGAGGTCCTTAGGATTAGGAGAGGGTAGAGGTTGGACGCAGGGAGCCGGATTTATAATGTTCCCATTCGAGGAGTTCAGAAAAGGAGAAGTGGGACTAGTGTCCACGTGAGGAGGAAGAGAATGTATAGAAAGGCCATCGGAGTTTCGGGGCATGTCCGAGAGGATAGAGTTGAAGGCATGTTGTGTATGGGGAAGTGTGACAGCAGAAGGGGATAGTGCAGTTGTAGAAAAAAGTTAGCAATGATTGTTCACTCATTTTGCAAAATAGATAAATAGAACAATGGCAACTTTATTTGATTGTTATTAAAATGTTATTGAACTATCGTATAACTAAAAAAATAGGCTGTTGTTTTGCTACAACACGTTCAATATTCTACACTACATTCTTAGTATCAACTTATTTGGTTATTTATGTCTAAACCTTTTATCTTCCAAAATCGATTTGGACAAGGTTTGTATGAGCGGATCATTTTCTGCACTCTGGCCAATATAAACTACTTAACATATTAGAAGGCAGATTTCATCCTTTAGTAGTTCTTTGGAAAGTCCCTTTAAGCTTACTTATCTATTTGTTTATTAATGTAATAAACAAATTGAAAGGACAGAATGAAACTCATGTTTAAAGCACTCAAACCCGAATTAGTTTGTGTTTATTGCTTCACTTTAAAATGTTCACAATTCATTCAAAACGTGCCTTGAGATGTCGCAAATTGGAATCAATAACTTATGAAGGTGGCGGTTAATGAATTGTTATTATCAATTAATTTCATCGTTTTAAAACGAAACTCCTTCCTCAGAGCTAATTAACCACCTTTGTCAGCTTTATGGCAGAGTGAAAAGTTGAAGCTTTAACTCTGGTAGACAGTACAAATATGTCCGGCTTTGAAGTGTGTGTTTTCTTTTGTCATTGTAGAAATATCTGTAGAGCTAATACTTGTTAAAAAAAAAGACTGTATTCTTTTTGTATGTGTATGGCTTACACATACATAGATGTATGTTCTGAATAGGGTTTGGACATTTTTTTAGATTTTCTTTTTGATATGCATCACTCAAATAAATTGTATAAATCGGTCATAGAGGGTGATTGACGTAAGTCTTTAAGGAGTTATGGGCGTGCTTGAAGAATAATTATTAATATGCTCGTCATTTTTAGCACATACATTTAATTTGGGTTTACATTCAAAATTTGAATCTTTGATGCCGCACACCAAATTAAATTGTCTACTGCTACTATTTGAAAATTACAAAAAAGCTTTACATTTTTTTTATAACTGTCAATATGGTTGTTTTGTCCAGTGATATAAGTGAAAACTTATATTGTATTTTCCTCTATTGTGGACATAACAATACTGCACAGTAAAGGCTGCAGTTTTTTCTTACGGGGTTTATTTGTACTTAATTTCTCTTACGTCACTGTCCTTTTTATAGCCACTCTAATTCCACTTTATTCCTTATAACCTCCTGACTACAGTACAGTATGTACACACCGTCATTATCACTGGTATAAATTGGTCGTGGGTGCTTTGCAGAAACCCATTTATTTTACAAATAGTAAAATAATGAGCTGGTTTCAAAAATTTCTATTTATTATTGCTGGACCAGATTCAAAAAAATAGAAAAATAAATGGAATTCAGATATTTACTACTAATCATACTTCTCCAAACATACTTTGTCAGATTTCTCTTAAATTATTCCTGAGGATTGTGCAGGAGAAACTGCCGCGAGAATGTGCAATTCTGTGGACTGCCTTTGCAGTGGCCCCACCCCTGGGAACTGTCTTATCCCCACCTTGTCCTAACTGTAAATTGAGGCGTGCCCTGCGCCGCTTTCAATAGGAAGCACCTAGTCCTATTTTCCAGGTTAGCATAAAGGCTTCAAAGTTAATAGAGTAGCTCAGTGGGTTCATGAGCTTGCTGCAGAAATGTGTTCTACCTGTTGGCACATGTTTGGGTAGGGGAAGAATTTCCGTATCTGGGATCTGGAAAGCAGGTACTGTTAATCTGTGGAAGTGTGTGCTACTCAAAATGTAATTACAGCAAACAGCCCGGCTTTGATGATGTAATCTGCCCCGGCGCAGGCTGCAGAGTACACGTTGGCTCCGCAGACAGTGCACGTTGTATATGCATGGGCCAGTCCCACAACCGTAGTTGGTGACGTGATTTTGCACTATTGTGTGCGTTGTTCTCACGCACTTCTGGCAGGCCCGGCCAAGAACTCTTTGTGCGCGTCGAGGAGCCCTGACAAAGCCTCTGCTCTCGGGTAACACTGCTGCAGTCGTGGTGAAAAGGTGTGTGTTAACCCAAGACCAACATGCCCTGGAGGAGGAGGGCGAGGTTGGGAGCAGCCTTCGCTCCCCGGCCGGGTCCGGGCAGGCAGCGTGGAGTAAACTGAGCCCAATCCCTAACGGGCCCGTCCGCCGCTTCCCCCCAACCCACGGGGCCCCGGGCCGCGAGGAAGCTCAGGAGCTCCTGGGCGCGCGGGGCTCTGTACCTGGGCCTCTCGTCCAATGGGAGCGCGCCGGGCTGGCGTCTGTCCAATCAGTGCCAGCTCCCAGTCCCCGGCTCCCAGGGAGTGGAAGAATGTGGCTTCTGTGCATAAAAGTACCCGAGGGAAGCGGCCCCAACACCCCCAGTGCACGTGTTAACACAACTGGCGACTTTGGTGGTGGAGACCAGGGTTCGAGCCTCGGGGTCGCGTCCACATCCTGTGATTCTGGGCAAATCACTTAATCTCCCCGTGCCTGAATGTGTAATGTTAATATGGTTGGTGCTCATGTAAAGCGCTCCAATACCTTCGGGTCGAGTTCGCGCTATATAAAAATGCAGAAAAAAAATAAAAACATGTCAAAAAGGGAGCTTGGGGGACAGAGAGAGGCCCCACTGCCGGGCAGGAGCGTGCGGCTCGCGCTGCTCGGGCTCGGCTGCAGCGCGCCTGGAAGGTGGGGCCCCTTACCTGTTCCCTCTCCCTCGCGCTCTCCGGCTCTGATTGGGCTGGGAGAACAACAAAATAAAGGAGACGCGAGGGAGGGAGGGAAGGAGGGCGAGGGAGGGGGAAAGAAGACATACCTGTAGCTCGAGTTCTGCCATCTCACACATGCACACCTCCACCTGCACAGACCTGAAAGTCCAGTTTCTCCGGCGCAGCAGAGGGAGAAATTCAAGGGGGAGAGGTTACTGGATCAGACATGTCACAGGAGACGGACAAGTAAGTAAGCGCACACCGGCCTGGCAGGCTGCGCCGGCGGCGGCTGCTCCAGCAGCCCGGCCCTCCGGACAGGGCGCCTGGGAGCCCCGGACCCCCGCAGCCCTCACCTGACCGGACCGTGCTCCTCGCCGGGGTCCCTGCCTGCCCCACGCCGGGCTCCTTACCCCTCTCCTCCCCCTCAAGGGCTGGCGTGCGGCTTTCCTCGGCCAGAGATGCGCTGGATTTTCTTGAGGGAAGGCCTCCGAGGAGACATGTCCTGAGCCTTTTGTGCCAGGGCAACAAAGGGCTTTTCTTTGGAATGCAAACGGCCATTTTCCGCAACTTGGGTCTCCCTCCAGGGACGGCGACCCCCTGCCTCTATTTTTTTTTAAAGATGCATTTGATTTTTATGTCAGTGTTTAGTCACAGCTGCGAATTCTATTGATGTAGGTAAAATAACCCCCCAGTGCCTTAAGCCTACCAGCTGTTAATTGTGGGGTGCATTTTCTTTTACTTTTTAAAGAACTTCAAAAGCGCATTCTTCAGTGGATGGTTATTGAAACCCTTGCAGTCTTTCTTGCTTTTGGAATCTGGCGTTTTTAGTCATGAAACAAATTCAGTTCAACAACTCGTCAAATGTACTAGTGGCTTCAAATGTAAACGTGCTACATTAACATATCTAAGGTTTTATATATTTCAAAATAAAGCATTTCAATGACCGTGATCACGAACACTTCACGTGTGTAGTGCTGTGTGTTTATATTTAGCAATGAGGATTTTTTTAGTTGAATGACATTTCTATGCTCCAATTTTAAATTTGTACACAATTCTTTGACACTGTCACTCTGATGAAGGCTTACTGCTGCTGTTTTTCTCACACTGTAATTGCCTCTTCTAAACATATTGTTTACACGTGTTACCCTGATTACGGACTGACAGCCCGAAGTTTGAAAATTGTTTGCGGTATGGACATGGGGGCTGCAGACTCATTAACATGTGTTATTTCAGAATTGGCATTTTAATTTTCAATATCTATATATATGCTCGAATGCCATGAGGTACTGTTACGGATTTCATGGGTGGGTGGCATAGAGCTAACGTTATTTGTCAGGAAAAATGTGTTTACGCAAATTTCAGGAAGGTTTATAGCTATAACGCTGATCTAGGTGTTCAATTAAAAAAAAATGGCATCAATATATACACCGGCAAATTGCATGTAAATGGCTGAAGTTGCACCTATAAATGCTGCATAACCCAACATACTGGTTTTTAATCCAGTTCATGTCCTCGGGGGCGAATTACAGAATCTGACAAAATCGTACTTCATTTACAAATGATGTTAACCAGTAGATAGAGTGTATGGAGAGTTTGACGGTCTTTTGTTGTCGCTAACTACTCTATTGCTTGGCAGCAGGGCTCACCTACATATTGCCAATCAATGTGCCTAGCATGTTATGGATGTGAGCAAATCTATCTACCTATCTATCTATCTACCTACCCCTGTTACACGGACCAGTATTGAAGTAGATGGGTTCTGGTAACATCATACACGGTGAGATTGAAGGATGACTGGTTTGAAAATATCACCATAACCCCGAGATGGCAATATAAGTCCATATTGTGTTATGTATTTTTTTATTTTTATATAAGATTTTTATTTTGGAGAAGTTAGTTTGAAAGGGTTGGGCTTTTTACAGTGCAGTTAACTCTGAGCACAGGCCTGAAACAGAATATTTAGGTGTTGTTTGTTTTTCAGAAATTAATTTTTGATAAAACAATGGACAATGGTGAGTGCAGTGGATGTTTGCGATTTTCAGGTTGCAGCGTTTACTGCATAGATATGAATTTACCAAGTTTGCCACTTCATATGTATCATTTGCACATATAAAAGAGCCTTTCAAAATAAGGCCATCAGAGAATATGCCGCATAATTAGCCTTTTTTGCTGCACAGTTCGCTAACCTTGCAGCGTAAGCTTTTTTCTCATTGCCACATAATCTTAGAGGCCCTGTCAGTGGTAAAATTCTGCAGAGTGGTTTAGGGGCTGTCGTTGTGATGTTAAAATCCATATTTTACAAAAGTCATTATAACACTTCATTTTGTGCAATAAAAGCATCCAAATATGTGTGTGTGTAAATATTTGTACACACACACATACATGTCATTGCAGTGAAAATAAAAATGGCCCTGTAACACGTTATTAAGAGAACCTGTACTATTAAACACACATTTATTAGTACAGTACAAGGATCAGATATGAGTTGTTTAAAAGAGTATACCAATGCTGGCACCAGAAAAATACTTCTTACTACTAGCAACGAAACAACTTTCATTATAGGTGCGGTGTCTTTAATGTGATTTTACCGCACTGTTTTTATTTAATTCTTGCATCTTGGTTTTAGTTAAATGCCTTTTGGTAAAACAAGTACTTATGAAAATTATCAGGGCATAATCCATAGATGCAGATGCACAGAGTATAATGCTCGATGGAGGGGTGGGGCAATATGACTCACTAAAGACTTTGCCTCCCCACACTCAACAATGGTAATAAATAGCATGTGGCATAAACACTGCACACCTATATAGATAGACAGACAGACATCTAGATAGATAGATAGATAGATGACTGGGCGATGGATGGATAGGTAGATAGATAGATAGACAGAAAGAGAGAAAAATAATTAGACAGATTGATAGACAGACAGATAGAGAGATAGATGACTGGGTGATGGATGGATAGATAGATAGATAGATAGATAGATAGATAGATAGATAGATAGACAGACAGACAGACAGACAGATAGATAGATAGATAGATAGATAGATAGATAGATAGATAGATAGATAACTGGGTGATGGATGGATAGATAGATAGATAGATAGACAGATAGACAGACAGACAGACAGACAGACAGACAGATAGACAGACAGATAGATAGATAGATAGACAGACAGATAGATAGACAGACAGACAGATAGATAGATAGATAGATAGATAGATAGATAGATAGATAGATAGATAGATAGATAGATAGATAGATAGATAGATAGATAGATAGATAGATAGATAGATAGATGGATGGATGACTGGGTGATGGATGGGTAGATAGATAGACAGATAGAAAGATAAATAGATAGATGGATAGATAGATAGATGACTGTGTGATGGATGGTTAAATAGATAGATAGATAGATAGATAGATAGATAGATAGATTGATTGATTGATAGATAGATAGATATATGTACATGTACACAAACACACAGTGTAGCCAATACTGGAGCTTTAAGGTGCTGTGCGGATGCATCAACAGAGCCAGACCTGACAGCCGACAATTCCCTGAAATTACATTTTACTAGTACTTGCGTTAAGAAGCTTGACGCTTCGCCCAACCTACCCAGCTGCAGCAGGACCTGACTAGTCCTTACTTCCTTGTGCTGTGGCGAGCATGGGAGGGGCACGAAGACGTCAGGCGCGGTGCACTGACCTGTCACGTTGCCTGGTTTCCGCACAGTTAGTTGGCTGTGTGCAGGTTGGGCTCTGACAGCAGGTGCTAGCTGGGATTTACTGGCAGGGGGTTAATAATGCAAGAGCGTGTGTATAGTACGGCAAAGGACCTGTGAATTCTAGTACTGGGTGATGATGGCACTGAAAGACCCGCTGTGGGACTGTACTGCTGATGCGTCTCACACCTGAACAAGCGGCCAGCCTTAGCATGGTAACAATCCGAGGAAACCCTCCAGGAAACCATGACAACATTGGGATTTCTATAGCTTTTTTTCCTCCAGAAGATATAAGTTTTCATTGAAAGCAACGCTTTAGGACGAAGACCGGGCAGGTGTTAACAGCGTGATGGCCTGTGATGTCACTGCGGGGCCAGCTGCCCACAGCAGACATTGTACTGAAGGAGATGCAGCACGCAAGCAATTATATCTCCTGCAAATGCCGGTGTTTTAGGTGATTGAGCAGAGGCAGGGCGTCTCCTCACCTGAAGCGTTTAAGGGATTTTTTTTAAACATCATGTTGGATACTTCCTGATTTTCGCTAAAAAACATAATTTCCTTTAATGGACGTTTTGTGAGTGAGTGGGGTTACTCATGACACACCAGTGAAAAACAAAAGTGGAGCATAGGGCAAGTGATCTGAAGCAAGTGTACTATTAAACCTCCGCTCACACACATATTACTACAGTTTAAAGGTCAAACTCCATATGATAGTCTAATTTTTAATCTTCAGATTAAGAAGAAAAACCTGGCTTCATGAGGAGTGTTACATGAGCTGCATGGAAGACCCATTGAGTTCTCATCTGGTCCATATATTTATTTATAAATCGTGCACATGAAGAAAAATCAAACCATGAACAAGAAATTCACAATCCGGTGGGAGGGGCTCAGTGGCCTGCGTAAGGCTTTGCCTCTCCTGACTCATGGCTCCACCCCCTCCACAATAGTAACACCATAGAGTCAGTTTGACCTTTGGAGGAATATGCCATGGAATTTGACGTCTGGAGAAATACAGTCAGGGCCACTGGAATTATGAGATTCTACGGATGCAGCTTTTTTTCCACATAATTGAGGATTTGCCGCTTTTGCCACATAATCCACCATCTGCTGCATAATCTGCAGATTTTAGCAAAAAAATGTTGATTCTAGGTCAAAAGGGTCAAAAGTGACTTAAAACGTGGTGATATGTATCCGCTCGCGTTGGAAGACCCTTTGCAAGGATGAACTGGTCCTCTTTCAGTGGCTTATATGTTATGCATTTGGCGGTTAAACTAATGAGGTGAAATCTTTGTCCAGGCCGTAATACTATTTGTAAAAATGACAAAATAATGAATACTATCAAAAAATGTAATACACTGTGCCGCATAATTTGCCTTGTGCTTTTGCATCATTAAATCTACCACGCCGCATAATTTGGTGCGCTCTTGCCGCATGATTCCAGGGTACCTGAATATACTAGATAAAAGAATGCGCATTTATTATTACACTTGTTTTAAACAACACATTTTAGTCGGCTAAGTACATTTTTTACAAGGTGACATAGAAATGTGTTTTTGTGTGTAGATATGACGTAGAGTAGATCCACAGCCACCAGATGGTAGTAAAATAGAATCCACGCAATCAATGAGAAACGGGCATTCTGGTGCATGTACGTCACTTCAGGGTTAAGTTGCACCAGTTTTTGTACTGCGCATAGGGCCATTGGTACGGTCCTGCATCCCTGGCGTACCGCAAGCCGCTGCAGAGCAGAAAGGGCCCTTCAACCTTTCAGGGTCCCCACGACCCTTCAAGGGGGCCTCATTCAGCCCTGGGGGACTGTGAATGGCTGGGATATGAGAGACTGAAGGGGCTTCTTCGCATTCTGCACGGGTGGGGGCGTCACTTCGCGTCACTTTGCGCGCCCGCTACGCCACTGCCTAGAATAGACGGAATATTTACTCCTGGCTCAGTTAGTGGGTTCCTGCTGTTAGCAGCCAGTACTCTTCAGGCTGTGACTTGAAGGAGAGGCCCCTTGAACCCTCAGACCGTGCCCACAGGCTGGGGTGACCAGGCGTCCCGGATCTGCAGGGTCAGTGCCGGGTTTCACCAGCTGTCCTGGCAGATTTTGATAAATGTAGCTCATGTCCCAGTTTTTAAAGCGGGTCGGCTGAAAACAGGGGAAGGGCCCTGTTTATGTGTTAGAAGGCAGGGGGAGTTGGTAGCTCTTATAACTCCCTTTAATTTAACAGCCATGAGGCTGGGTTTAAAAGTTGGTTTTGATTTAGTTCCTTGCTGCCTCTTTGTGTCTCTATGCTGACGCACACCGTCATTTAAGCACATTTCTGCCCCTCGACTGATGTAAACATACAGTCGTTATTCTATGTTTGCTAAATGTCCAGGTTTCCAAATTATCAAAATCCCCTTCCTACAGGCTGCTCGGGCACCAGGCCGCGCACAGCTGCAGACTCCCGTGGACAGTGCACTGTGCATTCAGATCGCAGGACCCGTCACACTGAATCTAAGATCCTGGTCACACACGCACCTGCCACCTGGCATGAGGCCGTGAGCCGGAGGCACAGATCACTGCCCTGCTTAACCCAGGCAAGCCCGGCAGAAACAAGGAACCCCCCCAGACGTGCTCTTTAAAGAAAGGCCTTTGATCGTTTCATCCAGCCAGGGGTTCGGGTGGGAAAGCCAATCTGTCCCTGTAGTTTCTCTGACTGCATAACACACGCACGCACGCCATCTCTCTCTCTCTCTCCCGGAAGCACACCTTAGTTTCACATTAGTTTTAAAGGAAGGCTTGGATTTCATTCTAAGGACAAACAAAGACGTGAGTAGCGCGAGATGACGGAAGTAAACGACGATTGTGGCTCTTGTAGCAACAAGGACACGCCTGCCCGGGTGAATATTGCCCCAACAGCCCGATAGTTTAGTGCGAAGGGCTCGGCCATTCGCCAGTGTAAACAGCCGAGTTAAACCGGTATGTATCCTGAGAGCTCTTAGAGAAGATCAAACACTTTGGGTCTAAAATGTGTTATTTTTTCAAACGCGCAATCAATCGTTCTGAATACTATGCCTACAACAGTAAACAAATGTGTCACGCCAGAGATGGGAGTTTTTTAGTGTGCTGCGTCGCACATCATTGACAGGGAATGGTACTTCATACACATAGCCTGTTTTTCGCTCATACATTTTTTTTTATTTTAGGATTTTACAATATTCAGAACACATGATTAAAAGTGATTTGTTACAAAAAATGGTTTAAAATGGCAGGATGAAATGGTATTTGGACCTGTCATGAAGGTGTAGTGAGCCACCGGCTTGTCCACAACATTATAACACATTCACCCTCCTGGGACTGGGGCAGACCAGGAGGTATAAGTTAAAGGTGACATCAGCGCTCGTGGCGGACGGCACGGACTACTAGAAAAGTGTGGTTGTCCCGTTCTTTCCCTGTATAAAGGCCCTTATACCTCCCATATACCCCCCTCCTCCCCCCCCACTACACTGGCGACGAGGCGGAAGGACCGCCGACGAGTCTGGCGGAGGAGGGCAGCATTCCAGGCAAAGAAAAACAAGCATTTACAATGCAACGGTTTCGCCTTTGCAAAAGTTGGAGCTATTGGCATTGTAAATGACAACATTTTTATTTATGTGTTGGTTTTGAAAACAGATAAATAAATGGCATTGTCATTTACAATACCAATAGCGCATGCATTTGAGGCACGGTCCAGGCACAAATAAACCTACGCTCACATAAGCACCACGCTCTCACAGGCCCACGCATGCTACCTCATGTCAGTGATACACCCCATGGTCGGCTAGGGCACATGTACATTAGGGCCTCGAAGGGCCAGCCTGGTTCTATGTGTACGGAACCAGGCACCATGGTATTGCGTCCACACCCCCCATTCACACACTGCTTTTCAAGAGCCGGTCACAAAGATAACCAGCACGTTCAGGTCCCAAGCACGAATGCCTTGCCCCTGCACAAGTGGACCCACACTCATATTACCATTCGCCTGCCCACTAAATTCTTTCATACTGCCCACTAAACAGCTTGCTCCCCACGGGTCAGGGCACAAACCGTGGCCACGAGGCTCGGAGATCTACACACACCCATCCCCCCCAACAGGGCCCGGACGAACATCCTGTCGTCACGGGACCCAGCCACAGGGTGCAGTGTCTTACATCAGCCTTAAAAACATTTCAACCTTTTCCACAGCTGCCTGGCCGACCCAAACTTCCACCACCGAGAACTGAATGCCTAGTATCCGGGGCGAGCTCTGGTTACCCCCGCAAGCGGGATCGCATAATGCCTTAAAATAGCAGGGAGCACTCACTGTAAACCCCACTAACAACACTTTAAGAGCGATTGCGGCAATTAGCGTCCTGTGTGCATATTTTACAGCCCCGAAATGTGCACCTCGGTCATAAATCACCCAGGAACAGAGAAACCCAGCAACACAGCCGGTGCTCACATCCACAGATACTGAAATTCACCAAAGCCCTCTGTTAAACACAAGTGAAAGGGTATATCAACGCTGGTCACTTTCAGTGCACACCCACACCCGCCAAAAGAAGAGAAGGCGAGAACCTCAATTCACCTCCATTTGCCGCAACATTGGTTACGGCTGTGTCGAAACACTGCAGCGCTGTATTCACTGGTCCCACATCCAATCCAAGAATGTACCGTGACAGACACTGAGAAAATGCTGCTCGTGTCCGCTACTAAATTGCAATTCTAACATTAATTTCCCTCCATCTGTATAGTTCACAAACACCAACTAGTTAACTAACCAAGTACGGCCAGCGCTTGCGAGGCAGCCATTCCCATCCAGCCATCTGTTACTCAGAAGAAGGCCCAGTGCAATGAAGGGAAACTGACTTTGTTTAGCTTCTGGTTGGATTTTAGCAATATTGATCCTGGATAAGATAATCAGCGGAAAGCCTCAGCTATTACAATCTGTTCCCCGCAAATTAGCCGAGGGGGAGCCATGCGTGGCCATTGGCTTCCTAATATTTTGCAGGCCAGCCTTATTACAGTTCTATATGCATATTTTACTCAGTTGGCCTGCGCCTGGCTGATACATTGTGGGTTTAAGTTGTCCCGCAGTGAACATTCCCAATTCACTCTGAAGCTCCACTCTGCACTCTGCACACCAGCAGACCCCCGAGGCCCGGCTCGTGTCTGCACGTACATGCCGGTGCAGGGAACTCCCCGGACAGGGCTCCACCTCTCAGGCCTCCAGAGCAGCAGCCGGGAGCCCGGCCGGAGACGAGGAAGGCGGGGAGGACATGACGAGTGAAGGTAGGAGACAGGGGGAGAGAGGTTGGGGCAGGAAGGCAGGGGAAGAGAGGAGGGGAAAAAAAAATACAAAAAAACCAATCGACTCACCTGCACCTTGCGACGGCGGCACTTCTCCGGTCTCCCTCTTCGGCATGGGAGACCGGCAACGTCGAAAATCTCTCTGGCACTTCTCCGGTCTCCCTCTTCGGCATGGGAGACCGGCAACGTCGACGGCGGCGGTTCCCTCCAGGCCACGGGAGCCCCGCGGGCGCCGCCATACTGCTTGCCGTCTTCCTTCTTCCCCCGGGCTGCGGGGGGCGGGCACTTCCGGCCGGCCGCGCTAGGATTGGCCGGCCGGCCAGTCACGGGGCGGGAAACGGGGGAGAAGCGACGCAGTAGTGCCGGCAATGCCGGACCAGACTCGGGGGCGTTCCCGGCGTCGCGTGACGTCGGCAAAAGGAAAAGAATCTCGGGAACGCCCCCGTGTCTGGTCCGGCATTGACGGACAGGCCCCTCGTCCAATGGCAAGGCTCCGTTTACGGAGCCAGCCAATCAATGACGAGGGCCGAACCAAAGCCACACTACAGTTCTCATAAGATTTCTCCTGCGCAAAAGCTGCTTGCGCAGCTTTTTGCAGTCGAAACCTAAAAAGGGAAGAGAAAAGTAAAGATAGGTGCCACAGGCCACGTGAGTGCCAGAAGCGTGTGAGGGCCACAAGAAAGAGCAGGTGCCCCAGTAGCTCGAAGAGGCCTGTGGGGGAGCAGGAGAAAGACACAAAGAAGGCACCACACACGGAGAGAGCGCCTCTGAGAGACCACAGCACAGAGAGGCCTGCTGAGAGTACGTGCAAACACCAGCCCAGGAAGTCACGGTATTAGAGGTGGCAAGGGCAGCACTACGAGAGGCATGACTGCCCGCAGCAAGATGTCAATGCAGGCAGAGGCTGATGGGCAGAGGGCTGCAGAACAAAGCCCGTTCACCACGATGCACACGCTACCACTGTTCAGCCAACTCTTGGATCGAGCCATAGCTAGTGGATGAGACAATTAGAAAACTACTTCATAGTGGTGAGAGAAATGAACGTCGGCATCAAGAGGTCCACCATGCTACACATGGGCGAGGATGAACTTTACGAACTGTTTCAAGACTTGCCAGACACCGACGACAGGAATGACTATGACAAAGCGGTAAGAGCCTTGGACCGCTACTTCGGCCCGCTAGTCAATCCTGATTTTGAGCATTTTAAGTTGCGCCAAGCCAAGCAAAGAGAAGAAGAGTTTGTTGATATGTTCTTTGCACGGCTGCGCAAGCTGGCTAGTTCCGGCACAGGCATTGATAAGCAGTTAGAGATCAGGGCTCAGCTAATTCAGGGCTGCAAGTCGTCGGACCTGCGGAAACTCATTCTGCGACCACCTGGAATAACCCTCGATAACATATTAGTCCTAGGAAGGTCTCATGAATTGGCTGACGCACGTGCAGGGGAAATGGAGTCGGTGCTGGCGCGAAGATCGACCGGAGGCTCTCAGGGACATACAGCAGTGGTCAAGGAAGAGAAGGTGGCCCAATTTGGAAAGGGCCCAGCAGAGGACACACAATTAGTCGAGGATGCGGAAACTGCGGTTTGGACAGCCACCCGCCCAAGGATGTCCTGCACAAGGGAAACCATGTCTGAGGTGTGGAAAAATAGGACACTTCGCTAAAGTGTGCATGAGTGCGACAAGAACGCAGGCTCTCGGTAGCAAAATGAAGAAATTTGGGTCACACAAGCAAGCAGTCCATATGGCGGATGTCGCAGAGGAGGTGGAGAGCCAATGCCAAAACATGAGGAGGATGACGAAGAAGACAATTTGTTTGTCATATCCTACACAGGAAGGACAACCTCCCGAAAGAGACCGCCTCCAATGTGTCAAATCTGCATAGTGGACAATAGAGTCACAACATTGATAGATACAGGAGCCTCCGTGAACATTCTAGACGCCGAGCAATATGAACAGCTCACCCCTAAACCTCCGCTTCAAAGCGTGAAGGTGAAGATCTTCACATATGTGGGGGACACCCCCTTTCGATTGCAAGGAATGATCGAGGTGGAGGTCACTCATGGAGACGGATCAGCTATGACCCAGTTTCATGTGACCAAGGACAGCGCGGGGACCTTGCTGGACTGCCACTCAGCGGAGGACTTGGGACTAGTCATGGTTGCACACCAGATACATCAGTCATGCAGACAAGATCATGGATGAGTTTCCAAGTCTCTGCAGGATTGGGGTGCCTCAAAGGTGTCAAAGTAAAGTTTCACATCAACAAAACCATCAAGCCCATGGCACTGCTACACCGAAGAGTGCTGTTTCACCTGTGGCCATTGGTTGAAGCGGAGTTGGAGAAGTTGGAAAAGGAGGGAGTGATCGAGAAGGTGACGGGGCCCACCTCGTGGGTGTCCCCACCAATGATTGCACTGAAGCCGAAACAACCGGGTGCCATAAGGTTGTGTGTTGATATGCGCCTACCGAACACTGCCATCAAAAGATAAAGGCATGTTACCCCTACAAAAGACGAGATAGTGGCAGAAATAAACGGAGAGCAGTGTTTCTCCAAAGTCGACTTCAATTCCAGATACCACCAGCTGCTGCTTTATGAGTCCAGCCGCAACATCACTACATTTTCCACCCATGTAGGATTGAGAAGGTTTCAGCGGCTCGGCTTCGGGGTGTCGTCAGCAGCGGCTGGTCTTACAAGACGCAATTTGAGGAGCCCTCGCTTTTCTGATGGGGGTGATAAACGTAAGCGATGATGTGCTGATATTTTCCAAGTCCCTAGAAGAGCACCATGAATGCCTGCGAGCTACACTCCAGTGGCTCGTTGACCAAGGACTAACGCTACACAAAGAAAAGTGCAAATTCTAAGCCAACGAAGTGGAGTTCTTTGGCTACCGGTTTTCAAAGAACGGGTTACAAGTAGACCTGGCAAAAGTGGAGGCGATTTGAACTGCAATGACCCCCCAGAATCAAACAGAAATGAGAAGCTTTTTAGGGATGGGGAACTATTGCGGCCGGTTTATTCCACACCTGGCCACGATATTGGAACCGCTGAGGGTGCTCACCAAGAAGGAAGTGAAGTGGCAGTGGACGAGTGAGGCCGCAAAAGCGTTTCAGGATGACATAGGAGCACTGCTGCAGGGGGGCGACCATGGCATACTTCAAACCAGATTACCCACTGAAATGATGGTAGGTGCTAGCCCGGTTGGCCAGTACTTCTTCAGCAAGATGTCGGTGAAGAATGGATACCCATTGCACATGCCAGCAGGGCGTTAACAGCACTGGAGACTGTGTACGCACAGATCGAGAGAGAAGCGTTGGCGATACGGTGGGCTTGTCAGCACTTTGACATATATCTGTATGGGCACAAGTTCAGAGTAGTGACTGACCCCAAGCCATCAGTTCCACTATTCACTGGGACTGCGAGAAGTGGGCCACTGCATATCGTGAGGTGGGCTGTACAGATTCAACACTACAACGTTGAGGTGGTATAACGCCCCGGAGCTAACAACCCAGCGGATTACCTGTCACGCCACCCCCTGGCCTTCGACCTGAGTCAGCCAAAAGAAATGGACGAGGGAACAGAGCCATTCATTAAGCAGATCACAGGAGAGTCATGTCCATAAGCACTGTCATTAGAAGAAATCCCAGAGGCCACCAACGATGATGCATGTCTAGTGGCAGTGAAGGAAACACTGCAAAGTAACTCATGGAGGAACTTCTTGGACGGAGTGAGCAGGCGGACAGAAGAGGAGAGAGAAGCACGAATGAGAGTATGGAGGTGCCGAGAAGAACTCAATGAGAGCAGTGAGGGAGTTGTACTCCGAGGCATGAAAATTGTGATGCCGGCGAAACTGTGGAAGAGGACGATCGACCTAGCTCACCAAGTGCACCAAGGGTATGAAAAATCCAAAGCTCACCTGCATACCAAAGTGTGGTTTCCAGGAATGGATCGCATGGTCGTAGAAAAGGTGCAAAGTTGTCATGAGTGTCAGATTACCGGAAGTGATGCCCCAACTCCCCCAATAATCACTGAGCAGCCATCAGCGAAACCAAGAGCTACCATAAGCATAGATTTCAGAAGTTTCCCAGACAGGAGATAAACCTTGGTTATACTGGACAGTTATTCCGAATTTCCCATCATGGAGGTAGTACGATCACCCGCTTTCGAAAATGCAATGGAGAAAACATTTGAATTGTTGGGAACACCTGAAGAAATACAGACGGACAACAGGCCACCCTTCCACGGGCAAGAATTCAGGGAGTACCTGGATCTCCACAACATCCATCACTGGAAAATAACTCCGCAATGGCGCCAAGCTAATGGTGAGGTGGAGCGGTTTATGAGGACGATCAACAAGGCACTAAGAATTAGAGTTGATCAACGGGAGGATATGGAGGGGTGTCTGTACCATCTTCTGAGAGCATACCGGCAGACACCACTTAGCACCACGGGGTATTCCCCCAGCGATCTAATCATGAGGAGAGCTGTAAGGGGTGTTGTACTGGTGAGCAACGACTGGGAGCTAGGGACAATGGATGGGCGGCGGCTCCAGCCAAGAGAACAAGCAGCAATGACCAGGCCTGCAAAAGGAGAGCTCGGATAGTCGAATTTCACCAGGAAGACAAGGTGATTGTAAAAGACAGATACCCAGAATGGAAATTTAGAACCCCCTTCGAATCAGAGCCCTGGGAAGTGATTGAGGTGCAAGCAACAATGGTGACTGCTCAAAGAGGGGACAGGCGGATAGCAAGAAACGTGTTGTGATTTAAAAAGCTAGTGCTACCCACACAGGAAGACCATGCGGAAATGGATCAAGAAAATCAGGGTAGTTTTCAGAGTGAAAAAAAACCGATGGTGAACCCCCATCAATGGAAGCCTAGGCAGAAGAGAGAGAAATGGAGATGGATGGATCATGACAGGGGACGGAGAACACATCGAAGCCAGTTGAAAGTGTTCCTCAGTGAGGGCATCCGTGTCAGCTACGAAACAACCCCCGACCGCACCAAAAGCTGAGAGACTTTCTGTGTTGAGGGATCCTGGAGACAAAAGAATTTCCAGACAATTGGCTGTCTATGTCTTCATTATTTTAATTTATTTTGTTGGTTTATTATTTTAGGTTGTTATTTGAACGGAGATGGATAAGGAGGGATGTAGTGAGCCACCCGGCCTGTCCACAACATTGTAACACATTCACCCTCCTGGGTCGAGCGCAGACCAGGAGGTATAAAATAAAGGTGACATCAGCGCTTGTGGCTGACGCCATGGACTAGTAGCACAGTGTGGTCATCCCGTTATTTCCCAGTGCTCCATAAGACCCTTAAACCCCTCACACACCCCCAAATTACAAAGGTGCAAGAGCTTTTACTGTACTTGTGTGAAGTGAGTTGTTGATTCGGGCAAACAAAAAAAAAGAGGGAACTTGCAGGGTGGAAAAGGGACAGGTGGGAAAATAAGAAAACCCATTAAAATGACAACCCAAAGATTGCTCGCTACACATATAGGCCCCCTCTGTTTGTAAACTGAATTGTAAATTAACTTCTTAGTGAGGCCGCGGGGGCCGTGTGCATGAGAGAATGGGACTCGCTCAGTAATGGAGACTGTGAGAGTAGTCCTGTGGTGACTTGCGCTGCCCTGGGCCTCCCTTCTGCACCGGAGACCAGTGGTTTGTTCTTATATGACAGCACTTCCTGCTCCGGGTCAAGCCTCGGCCTGACCTCAGGAATCCCAGGCCTGCCTGCGGGGGGGGGGGGGGCACCTGACGCGGCCCTTCTAGGGGCGGCCTGCTCCCGACTCAAGGGAGTCTTGTATGTCCTGCTACATGCACACAGGACATATGATCCTGTCCAGATTGGACTACAGTAACGCTATCTTCCTTGGTGCACCGGAAACCACATTTAACAAACTCCAACGGATCCAGAATGCTGCAGCGAGGATTCTCACGGGCACGTCAGTCAGAATGTCAGCTAAACCAGCACTTAGGCTGCTGCACTGGCTTCCGATACGCGAAAGGGTAAAATTCAAATCCTTATGCATTGCACACAAACTGTTGCAGGGTAAGGGGCCCCCATTCTGAAAAACGTAGTCATACCCTATAAAGCCAACAGACCACTCCGTTCAGATCTTGAACGTCTGATCTTCGTGCCCAGAGTAAAAAAGGCACGCACAGGAGGACGGAGATTCTCGGTAAATACAGCTAAACTGTGGAACTCCTTACCCTTGAAACTTCGTGCAGAATCTTGCCACCTGCGGTTCCGGAAACTCTTGAAAACCCACCTCTTTCCCTAATCTTCTTAACTACTTCTCCGGCATCCGCACTGGTCTCTCTGTTCTGGGTTAGCGCTGGGATGCTCCCGGGTAACTATGCGCTCTATAAATCCTCATTCATTTATTCATATGTGGGAGCCTTTGTGACTTATAGTGACTTTTAAAGTCCCACAGTGTTGGGTAATACACGCTCCCTCAGATATCCCTTGGCCCATGGCCTTTCTTCCATTCAGCCTGTATCACCACCACCGAACTGAAACATCACTTGCCATTATGGGTATTTATGAAACCCAACAGCATAACAAAAAACAGTGGCATATCTATATTGGAATTCCAGTTGAGCAGTAAAAATGTTATGTTTGCTGGTTCTTATGCAGAATATAGCTGCCTCTAGTAAGATCTTGTAGCCCCTTAGGTTTGTTTACGTGTGTCTTCAAGTGTGTACAATGTCTTACCAATAAGCCATTTCATGATTGTGCACCATTAGGTGATGTGTCTAGCATCAGAGGGCCTGTGATGCTCTTGGCATCTGAATAGCGTGGAAGCGGCCATTCATAAGACATCGTTGCACTTTCAACTTTGTGAGGTTTTTCCAAACCATTGTAAGGTTTCCATCTCAAACCACAATCTGATCCATTTTGTGAAACTGCGCTATCAGGAGTATGCATGGGTTGGTTCCTATGTTATGTGAAAGTGTCAGCTTCAGTATGGTGTGGGTGAATGTTATCCATGTTTGAGGAGTGAGACCAGAAGGCTCTGCTGACTTGATGACCCACATACACTTCTCCTAGCCCCTTAGTTGCGATGACTGCTGGGTGGGTGTGTGTTTTTTCATGTGTGCGAGTGCTGGTAGGTGCTTTATTAGAATGACTGCAGAGGTATGCTGTTTGAAACCAATTTTTAGCACCATTGCTGGAGTACTATAGAGGAAATGCCATTTGCATAGAATTTAAAATACCTACATTTATCTAAATGGGGAAATGCTAAAAATCTGGCATGGATCCGGCCCTCCAGGACTGACTTTGGAGAACCCTTATAGTACAATCAGTTATTAGTGAGTGGTGGTGCCTGTTGGTTTAATCTGTTAATTAACCAGTCAATGGCCCTTGTGAAGCAAACGGAAACCTTTCACAAATTGCCAAATGTAATTCCCACCATGGATAACATAATGTTACATAACATACCATGAAAGGGCTTCACATGGCATAACATATTATAACTGTATGCTTGGTAATAAAGTCTCCAGTGACAGCTAGGGGAATACCGGCTGTTGTCTTTGCCCAGGATGTTTTGCAGCAGCAGGCTCCAGGCAGTGCTTCCAGGCCTCTGGTGGGGGGTGCAGGCCACTCTGGTTGTTATAGGGCTCCTCAGTATTGAACTAGGACCTGCCAGATTTCCTAGTCCAGATACATTTGAATGTTATCAAAGTAGGCAATGATTGACCAGTTATGGGCAGAACGAGTCCTAATATGCGCTACAAAGCATCCCAGGAAGAAAAGACCGCAGATGATATCTCAGCTTCATTTTTTTAATCTGATCATGCCAATTCTTCAAATGCATGTTAAAATATTAATACATCAGCTATTTCAATGTCGTAGTGATCAAGTGATACCAGAATTCATGTACAATTAACCCTTACCCAGTCAAGCGCCCAAGTGCACATGCATTAATCACTGCACATCTTGTGCCTTTCTTGATGAAAGCCTCAGCAAGGTTAGTCCCATTCACAAAACGTGTGTTCTCCGTGAGTCTGATTCTCCCACTTTATCCCCACATAAGTATTGACATCATTTACAAGGGGCCTGATGTACTAACTTATTTTGCAGTCACAAACACCGCAACTTGCAAAATAGGTGCATTTGTGACCACAACATACATTTTTAGTACGTATGGATCCCATTTTAGGATTCAGTACATTTTAGTGAGTTCTAAAATGGGACAGCGACTGGATACCAATACGGAAGGGGCGTGTTTTAGGCACCCGCTCCAAACTGTGATGCATCAATGTTTTGCAGCTGTAATCCGGTCGCAAAACATTGAAAAATGACACACTCCACAGTTGGGGTGGTAATGCATTTGCAAAAGAGAAGTCCCATTGGCACCCCTTCCCACCGATTGAGATCCCTTCACATATATATATATATATATATATATATATATATATATATTTATATATATACACGTTTCGACACTAACTTGTGTGATCAAGACACAAGTTAGTGTCGAAACGCGTAGCGTTGTTTCGGGAATAAACTAAACTTTTCAAGCAAACCTGCCTCCGAGTGCACATTCGCTGTATACAGCAATCTGAAATTGTGGAATTAATTTCACGGCTTGGGTTCGCCGTGTTCATGCGCCACCTGACTACGGGAGCACGATCTCAGAAGAACCCGGAGTGTTTGGATATATATATATATATATATATATATATATATATATATATATATATAAAGTCCAGAAGTCCTGCGTATCAGCCTCAATCGCCAAATTTTCCAACAGGTACAGACCACTAGGACGCCAAACAATTGAATTCTATGTGGTTTTATTTCCCCATTACCACCAGCATGACACGTTTCGGCCACGTCACCGCAGCCTTGATCACATGGCAAGAAAGGGCCAATAAAGTGCTTAAATACAGTGTGAGTGAGTTCGACACAGATCATCAGAAGTATAGACACTGAAGACATAGTAAAAACCTCATAAAAATTCATGGAAGACAGGTACATGTTAAAATATCGCATTTGGTAACTCAATAAATAATACATACATACAAATATAAATATGTATAGATAAATAACCATCGATGCAATATTGAAAAAATAGAAGGCTTAAAAATTAACACCTCCTTATTACCCCCGTTTCTTATACATGGAAATAGAAATGTGGTTAATAAACCTTATGTTATCTCATTCAATTGTCCGAGTAATATCACACTCTATTTAATTTGCATGTCCTGTACATATTCTCAAAACGAATAATGTCTTCTGTCTTAGTAGCGAACTGTTATGCCCTCATATATTCGGTGAAAAATATATATATATAAGTTTGAAGTGCAAGTGCATGTGCAAACATCGTGCAAATGTGCAAAAAATGCCAATTTCTAAAATACTCTTGGATAAAAGGATATTCAAATGTCATATCAAAATACCAAGTTAGAAAAACGCATAAAAAACTCCTACTTTCTTTGTAAAAAAAACACACATCAGGACGGACAACATGATCCAAATGATAATAACGACACAGTGTCTTAATGTCTCTAAGTTACACAATCCATATCACAGTGGTAATCACTACATGTGTTAGTAATTCCTAGACACTGAGGGGCAGATTTATGAAGGCCTTGCGCTGCCGGTGCGTCACTTTTTCCCATGTTAAAAATGACGCACCGGCGGCGCAAGGCCTTCATAAATCTGCCCCTGAGAATTCATTATTTACATTCTGAAAGTGCAAGTGCAAGATTTATATTGTGCAAAGTACAGTTGGAAACGTTACGACTAAGTGAGATCACAGTACCCAGAAACATGTAGTGATGCAAGGGAGGATATTTGTGTTGGCCCTAAGTGCTGACTCAGTTAAGGGTTCCCTACATACGGAAATAGATGGTGTCATCAGCATTTCGGTTTCAAACAAGGAGTGGACAAGACTATACCCTATGGTATGGGCTGGAACACAGTAAAACAGCAAAGCTGATAGATGTTCTATAGAAAACTATGTAAGTCCTCCCCTGTGTTCATCCCATTAGGGATCCTCGTATCTAATAAAAGGATATATTTGCTCTCCAGCTGCCTCAATTGTCTCTCCCTGTTGCCTCCTCTTATATTCTTGGGTACTGCATCGATTATAAAGTACTTCAAGTCATTCAGGTTTTTCAGCGTGGACTAGTTCAAAGTGGCGGGCAACCGGATAATACGCATCCAAATTCACGATTGCCCTTAGGTGTTGGAGGATACAGTTAAAGGCTTGAAGCTTCGTGCTGCCTACATACTTGAGCCTGCATGTGCATTCGAGTACATAAACCACAAAATCTATGCGGCAGGTGTAAAGCCCTTTGATCTGGATAGGGTTGGTGTTGAAGGCAGAGCAATATTCACTGGTGTTGATGCCAAATTTGCATGCCCTTACACGAGATGCACAGATGGAAGCCCGTTTTGTTGGACAACCAATTCTTCACATTTCTTACTTCAGGACTAGATTTCATAAGGGAATCCCTCATAGAGGGAGCCCTCCTGAAGGTGATAGATGGCTCGTCTGGTATCAGTGGGGCTAGACTGATATCAGTTTTAAGCAGCGGCCAATGCCTTTTTAGTATCCCCCTTACCTTCCTTTCTTCAGTGTTAAAAGTAGTAATAAGGCACAGTCTTTCTTCTTCCTTAGCTCGGTCTGAGTTATCATCTAACTGTTTATTGTCAATGTTGCCTGACAGGCATTCCTCCCTGCTTTTACTATTGGCTCTCTCCCTAGACTCTTTTAGTTCTTTAGGTGCGTAGCCACGGGCCAGAAATCTCTTGTATGCCTCCGTTTGGCAGGCCTCCAGCTCAGACTCAGAGCTACATATCCTACGCATCCTGATGAACTCGCCATAGGGTATGCTTTTAATTAGATGGCCTGGATGGGCACTTTTTGCATGTAAAATTGCGTTGCTCATTAAGTGAGGTGCCCCTGCTCCTGCACTCTTGAGTGTTGGTGATCGAGGCCCTCCTCCACCCGCAGGTTTCCCTGCGCCTCATCCCTGGTGGTCCAGTGGACCTCTGTCTCCTTTCTTTCTTTCTGCTCCTTCACTCGTTTTTCTCCACTTTCTATCTTTCACCTTTCTGCACCTCTGCTCTTTTGCGCCTTATTTCTGCCCATTTCCCTTTCTCTCCCTCTGCTCTTTCACTCGTTTTTTTCCCCTTTCTATCTTTCACCTTTCTGCACCTCTGCTCGTTTGTGCCTTATTTCTGCCCACTTTCCCTTTCTCTCCCTCTGCTCCTTCACTCGTTTTCACTCGTTTTTTTACCCTTTCTATCTTTCACCTTTCTGCTCTTTTCTGCATCTCTGCTCTTCTGTGCCTTATTTCTGCTTATTTTCCCCTTTTTCTTTATCCCTTCTTTCCTCCCTTTACCTTTCCCCGCCGCTGCTGCCCCCGCGGCCCCTCCCCCCCCCCGCACGACCGGCCCAATCCAGCTCCCCTCCCCGCTCCCGCCTCCCAGCTGTCCAGCCCTCCCCGACCCCTACTTAATGGCGGCCACTGCGCGGCCGCTGGTGCACCGAAGGCGCGTCAAAGGCAAGCACGTCTGCGCCCGTCTGCGACCCGTCCGCGACCAGCACCAGGAACCCTGGACCTCCGCCCCGCCAACGCTACGACCCAGCAGCACTTCACGCACTCAACCCAGGCTGCAACAACAACTGCAAGCTAGCATCACCAGCCGACACCCATGGACCCTTCAGCTGTCACCGCTGCCGGCACACCTGCAGCACCGCCAAGAACACGGATCCAGCACAACCCGCCCACAAGAACACAACCGAACCGAAGACCCTGCAATGCATCCTCCTCAACGTCCGATCCCTCCACAAACACGCCACAGAAATCTGGGACCTCCTCGACAGCACAACCCCAGACGTAGCATTCTTCACCGAAACCTGGACCAACACCACCTCGGGACCGGACATCGCCATCGCCATCCCCCAAGGATACAAGATCTCCAGGAAGGACCGCCCCATCCACCCAGGAGGAGGAATCGCCATCGTCCACAAATCCAGCCTCCGCCTGAGCACACTCCCTGACGAGTCCACAGAACTGATGGAACACCTTCACTTCAAGATACTGGCCAGCCCCACCGCAGCCCTCCGAGGAACCCTCATCTACCGACCCCCTGGACCCCGTAGACCCTTCGCCAACTCCATCACGGGCATTATCTCCCCGCAGGCCATCGCATCCACCAACTACACCCTGCTGGGAGACCTCAACTTCCACCTCGACAATCAACTGGACCCCAACACCACATCCCTCCTGGACAACCTCCACAACATTGGACTCCGCCAGATCGTGACCGAGCCCACGCACTCAGCAGGACACACCCTCGACCCCCTCTTCACTACAGGAAACTCCATCACCTTCAGCCACACCACCGAACTCCCATGGACCGACCATCGTTGCGTCCACTTCACCTTCAGAACACCCACCATCCACAGACACCAGCACCAGCTTCCACAAAGAAACTGGACCAAGATCACCGATGACCAGCTCACCTCCTCACTCAACAACTCCACCCCAACCATCGCGGAAAACGATGACCCCAACACCGCAGCTCGAACCCTGCATAGATGGATCTCGGACAGCACCAACACCATAGCCCCACTCAAGAAAAACAACAATACCCGTGCCAAGAAACCCAGATGGTTTACCACCGAACTTCGAGAGTCCAGGCGCACATGCCGCCGCCTCGAAAAGGCCTGGAGAAACACCAAATCCACAGAAGCCCACAACAACTTCAGAGCCGCCACCAACGCCCACCATCAACTCATCAGAGAAACGAGGAAAAAAGCGATTGAAGACAGAATCTACACCCACGCACACAACAGCAAGGAACTCTTCAGCATCATCAAGGAGTTCGCCCAACCCACCAGCGAGTCTACCGACATCCCTCCCTCACAAGACCTCTGCGACAAACTCAGCATCTTTTTCCACCACAAAATCAAGAGCATCTACGACAACTTCGACGAAGACAACCAACACACTGAACCCTCACCAACCACCCCCGACACTCGGAAACCAGCGATTGATGACTGGACAGCCCTCACCACCGAAGACACACTGAAGACAATGAAGTCAATCCACTCAGGGGCCCCCACGGACCCCTGCCCCCACCACATCTTCAACAGAGCCGCCAACACCATCGCACCCATGCTCCGCCAAACCATCAACCGCTCCCTGGCGACCGCCTCATTCCCCGACGACTGGAAACACGCCGAGGTCAACCCCCTCCTAAAGAAACCCTCAGCGGACCCCACCGACCTCAAAAACTACAGACCCATCTCCCTGCTCCCGTTCCCAGCGAAAGTCATCGAGAAAGCCATCAACAGCCAACTCGCCACATTCATTGAAGAACACAACATCCTCGACTCCTCCCAATCCGGCTTCAGAAAAAAACACAGTACGGAAACCGCCCTCCTCGCCGCAACAGACGACATCCGCACCTTACTGGACAAAGGAGAAACAGTAGCTCTCATCCTCCTCGACCTATCAGCGGCGTTCGACACAGTCTCCCACCGCACCCTAATACGCAGACTCTACGATGCAGGAATCCAGGACAAGGCCCTCGACTGGATCTGCTCCTTCCTCTCCAGCAGGACGCAGCGGGTCAGACTCCCCCCTTTCCTCTCGGACCCCACACCTATCACCTGCGGAGTCCCCCAGGGCTCCTCCCTCAGCCCGACGCTCTTCAACGTCTACATGGCTCCACTTGCCCCCATCGTCAGAACCTACGGACTCAACATCGTGTCATATGCAGACGACACTCAGCTCATCCTCTCCCTATCCAACGAGCCCAACACCGCCAGACGCAACTTTCGAGAAGGCATGGAAGCCGTCGCCAAATGGATGAAAAACAGCTGCCTACAACTAAACACCAACAAAACAGAAGTACTCCTCATGGGCCCAAACCCCGACGCCTGGAGTGACACCTGGTGGCCCACCGCCCTCGGAAACCCGCCAACCCCCACAGACCACGCACGCAACCTGGGAATCATCCTGGACTCCGAGCTCAATATGGACCGCCAGATCAACTCTGTCTCATCTTCCTGCTTCCACACCCTCCGCCTCCTTCGTAAGACCTTCAAATGGATCCCCCTCGAACACCGAAAGACAGTCACTCACGCCCTGGTCACCAGCAGACTCGACTACGGCAACGCACTCTACGCCGGAATAAACAAAAACCTCATCCGCAAGCTACAGAACATCCAGAACGCCGCCGCAAGACTGGTCCTCAACCTGCCAAAACACTGCCACATCTCCCAGCACCTGCGCACACTCCACTGGCTCCCCGTCGAGGCGAGAATCACCTTTAAGATGCTCACCCACGCACACAAGGCCCTCCACGGCACCGGACCAGCATACCTGAACAGCCGACTCAAATTCCACGCACCCCAAAGGACCCTACGATCAGCCCAGCTTTCCTACGCTGTGGTCCCCCGCACCAGAAAGACCAGATCGGGAGGCCGCTCCTTCTCCTTCCTCGCGGCCAAGGCATGGAACGCTCTTCCGCTCCACCTCAGACAGACAACATCGCTCCCCATCTTCGCAAGAAACCTCAAAACCTGGCTCTTCGACAGACCCCCTCCTTGATGGAATGGAACCTGCACCCCCCCAACTCCCCCCCACCCCTAGCGCCTTGAGACCCTTACGGGTGAGTAGTCGCGCTTTAACAAACAAACTCCTGATTGATTGCCCGCAGTGCTTTTCCTGTGACGCCTGGTTTCAAGTTTATTTTCATTGACATAAGCTTCTACATCAAGGACTTGAATGTAGGTTGTACTGATTTGGGACATGAATTTGAGGTTCAGATCATTCTCGTTTATCACATCCACAAAATCCCTTGTAGATTCTAGTGACCCTTTCCATACCATGCAAATGTCATCTATAAACCTCCAGAAGTGCAATATGCTGTCAGAGAATCTGGATTTATGTGTACCCATGAGGATATGCTCCTCCCACCATCCGACTACGGGAGCACGATCTCAGAAGAACCCGGAGTGTTTGGATATATAATATATATATATATATATATATATATATATATATATATATATGTATATATATATATATATATATATTGGGTGTGTGAACAAGAGTACATGGTACTCGAAACGCGTCATCTGAAAAGGTTTGAATAAACATCTTGCCTGATAACGCTGGGTCTGCTTTCTTCTTTCGCTGCGCCGACGGCGTGGAGGTTCGATATATATTTTATTTTTTTTATTTTTTTTATTTTTTATTTTAAAGGCTGCTCCATTTTCTTTAAGGAAGCTGGCCTACATTAAAGACATTCTTTATTGAGAGAAGATCATGACATGGTGGGTTGCTGACTCTAGGAACCCACTAGCACTGTGATGGCCTCCAATTGGAGAGTCACAATTTGTAAATCATGAATATTAACAAGGTCGGTTGGATTGCAACTCACTCCGAATTCTTTTTTCTGTGAACCAATCGATTTGTTGGTGAAACAGTGTTCTGGTTGCATAAAAAACACTGGTCACAAGTGGTAACCAGTGTGTGCGTCCAGAAAGGCCATACTTTAGGCCCCACATCATGATTCACAGCCCTGGGATCTGCTGATATTTTCACTCACAGACATAATGTCATAGTATGTGGGGTATAGGAATGAAAAGGGTGTGTCAGAGGAGCACAACATACAAAACGCAGCAAACACATATAGATATCCTCGTAAATTTGTGGATATTCACAAATGTATCAATGTGGGCTCCCAACTTGACGTCATACATAAAAATACCTATGTAAAAAGGCAGGAGTAAGGCATTTCCAGAGCTGGTAATGGAAGGAAATAACCCCATATTTTACGGTCTTTTAGTGCAATTGGGTTTATGAGCAAGGAAAATTATCCTGTGAGCAAAAAATAAAAACATATTTTTGTTTTGTGCAAATGCACAGATATTTCTAACTTGCAGCTGCATATTGACTGCGCAGTGGACACTCCACACAAATATGTTGAAAAGAGAAGGAGAATGCTTGGAAATCTACAATTTACTAAGATTTTCATGAATGCATGTAGGGATTTTTGCAAAGCCTCAAAAAGGTGAAAGTTAAATTGTATGTGGAAATCTAGGATGCATAGATTCTGAAGTTCATAAAAAATGAATGTGAATCAAACCCATTGGAATTACTGCTAAAATGTCAGCATTTTTAACTTTGTGGGGATCACCAGTCTATGCAAATTGGAGATTTCCACGTGAGTGACAGTTCTGTACTAGAGGTACTGCAGCGGGTTGTCATTTCCTGTGAAATGTCTTTCCTTGTCTTTTCTTTGCTATGCAACCCCTTCCCTCAAGACCAATGGAATATGGTGGCTTTTGGAGAACAATGAAATTCCATCCGCTCCCGTATTCTTTCTGGAATTCGTTCAATTTTTTGTGGAAGTGGTGGAAAGACTGGGAAAACTTCTGAACACTGAAAAGCGTATGCCAATGAGGCTTTCACCTCCCTGTTTCTACTGATATAACTCTTCAGTTAGTACTGTCGGAAATCTGCTATACTGGTCGCATTTCTATGGTAGTAAGACACAGAACTTGACTTTCCAAATTAGGATCTGGTCTTAACCCCTTCCACGCTGATGACGAGCTGGGCT
The DNA here is from genome assembly GCF_964261635.1 of Lissotriton helveticus. NCBI lineage: Eukaryota > Metazoa > Chordata > Amphibia > Caudata > Salamandridae > Lissotriton > Lissotriton helveticus. The sequence continues at coordinate 408,264,392 of NC_136063.1, read as the reverse complement.
CGTCATCAGGTAGCCTCCTCGCACGCTGATGACGAGCCCAGCTCGTCACGTAACATGCGATTTAAAAAATCTCAGCGTGCGGGCGGAAATCCGCCCGCACGCATGCGGTTAAACGCACAGGTAGATATTTGGGTTAAATTGAGTCCCAAAAAGTTCTGATGAGTTTCATGTAAACTAATAGGCTGGACAGTTCAGGAGAATGGAATGTCTGACACAGCCGCGTCCTGTGGAGGGAGTTGCGGTGAGACGGGGGTGCTAAAATCCGGAATACGGATAATTGGAGGTAAGTAAACAATTTAATTAATAAAACGAATTTTGTAGCGCGGGCTGCATCGCATTTTGCGATGCAGGGCGCGCTACGAAATTCATCGTTTTTAGCACCCCCACCCTGCCCCTCCCCACCCCGCCTTTCCGCCCCACTGCAACTCCCTCCACAGGCCGTGGCTGGTCTGACATCATGATCATGAATAGACGCTCAGGCTCACTTTTAACGAACGGTTTATTTGTTGCTGCACAGGTAACGCGTTTCGATCGCAGCTGAGATCTTCATCAAACCAATTTCCATTTCATTGCCACATTGATTTATACATTTTCCTGACGTCATTGAAACTTCCATTTTTTTAACTTTTAAAGTGACGGTGCCATAAATACAAGTTAAAGCGAAACGTGCTAAGTGCAAATCAATAAACTCTTTCAGTTAAGAATGATGAACAGAGCAAGGAAAAAGATTAAAAAAAATAAAGCGACAAGTGTCTGTTCAATAGAACATCAATAAACTCCCATATTGCTCATCATACACTACTACAAAATTATTTCATATATGGGTATAATCGTATATAAAAAAGGCATTTACGGATTTTGTTATTAAATATTCAACTTTTGCATTTCAACCAATCAAATTTTTTTAAAAAGTTGAACTGGGAAGAGTTTAAAGAGCGGGAATTCAAGGCAAGTGCCTTATTTCTCAAACTCATCTTTTGACTACCATCCCAAAATGGCCCAATGTCCTTATTTAGCAGCATCTGTAATATAATGCATGCACAAAATCGCATCAACAGTACTACTGAAAGTGTGCAGATTCGCAACATTCAACAAGACATCCTTATTCTTTAAAGTGCAAAAACCAATATATGAATGTCAGGTTTCAAAAGTCACATATTAAAATCATCAAATGGATCTAATAGGGGATATGCAGATTATGTGTAAAAATAGATACATATTACTGGTAGAGTCTGGCATTCTAAAATACATATATAAAAGCTCCCACTTCCTTATGGAAAGACCAGGACTCGCGATAGAGGTTAAATCCTCAATATGGATTTTTTCACACTTTAAACAACAAATGCATTTTGGCATTGCGCCTTTGTCAATGTCGATGGCTGCCACAAAAACAATTGTTTTTATGTCAATTACACATCATTGGCATAAAGGAGGGACTGTATTACTGGACATAATGTAAAGCGCTATCTTGTAACATGCAAAAACAACAATCCATTAGCACGTATTAAACATTTACACATCTAGCATGCACACAGTCCTTCTGAGCAGGTCAATATAACTAATATTCAATTTGATAGTTTCATGCTTTTGAAACTATTTGCTGGATCTCAGCTTAACTCATTGATTATTAGAAACAGATGTCTAAACCACCCTAAGTCAATTCAATGTGTGAATCACACTTTTGTGCAAAATATGCGGCAGAGGTATCCATCTTATGTAAGTTTCATTACCTACAAAATAAATTGTGCCCTGAATGGGCATTCCTCATTCTGACCTCAGGTGTCTGTCCTCTTCCCTTAGGTCTAACTGGGATTTCATGCTATAACTCTCCTATTTATTCACCTTCCTGCTTCATTGAAAACCTCTGTAATGCCTGTCCCGGATCCTTCTATTGCTCTTACACTATTTACATTCCTGTTATTAGTTCTTAGTGCCACCTATTTCCCTTACAGATGTACGCCCAACTCCTCCTCACTGTGTAGACCTTCCTGTGATTTTGTCTGCATATCGATTATATATCTTGACTCCAGTCCTCACAGTTTCTTCTCCCTGTCACCGCCTCTGATATCACATGGTACATGGCCCAGACAGAAATATTGGAGCAAGAACCTATTTCTCTGATGGTGACTAGCAAAATGGTGTGCTACTGGATAATTGACGTCTTTATTGCTTTTTGCCTCTGATGGTACTGGATGTGCACCTTCGTTGGATGAATAGTGCTCCCTACATACCATAACCCACTGGGACAAATTGGACAGTACACTGTATGCGATGTAATGCAGTTCATGAATTTTGTTATTTTCTTTCCCTCCACAAGGCCTTTGATGTTATAAAAACTCACTTTATTACTGTTAGCACAGGCCTTGCATTTTCCACAGGGAAAGAAACCAGATAGAAATTGCAAGGTTGAAGGCTGTTTACTGGCCGATAAGAGGCTCTCTACTATCTGATCTCTTATTGATCTCGATTTTCTGAATGTTAACTGAGGGTGTGATGGAAGATCTCAACCTATTACATGATCTGATTTTAAGATTCTCCAGTTCCTTTGTAGGATACTTCTTACCTGGCTTGTGGTATTTGAAAAGCTAGTGATCATTCTAAAGTTGTTGGTCACCTTGCTTTGCTTTGTTTTAGGTTCATCCTGCAGCAAATCTGGCCTTACTTTTGTCTCAACTTTTTTCTGTGCATCTTTCAGAACTCCCTTCTGGTATCCTCTTACCTCAAATCTCTGAATACTCTCCTTTGCTGCCTGCTGGAAATCGCTGTCTTTCAAACTATTTCTCTTAATTTTTAATAGTTCCCTGTATGGGATGCTCCGAATTAAATGTGGCGGGTGATCACTGGTGGCATGCAACACTGAGTTTCCAGCTGTTGGTTTTCTGTACAAGGCAGTGTGGATTTTATTGGCACTCACGAATGCCTTTAGATGCAGGAAGTTTACTTGGGAGGGGCTTATCTCGCTTGTGAATTAAAAATTCAAACTGTTGTCATTCAAGCGAGTGATATATCGTTTGGCCGACTCCTCTGTCCTTCTCCATATTATGAAGAGGTGGTCGATATATCTCCTCCAACTGACAATCTTATCTACCCATTCGTCCATGGTTTCGGCCCAGGCCACCAGCTTCTCCCACCAGCCCACAAACAGGTTCGCGTAGCTGGGGGCGAAGCAGGTTCCCATGGCCGTACCCCAAATCTGTGTGAGCCTCTGATCCTAGAAAATAAAAATATTGCTATTTAAACAAAAAATCACATATTCTAACAGCATTTTGCTGTATTCCAAGTATGTCAGAGGTCGCCCTTTCAGAAAGTACTTTATTGCTACTAATCTGTCTCTGTGTATTATACTTGTGTATAGATTGGTTACATCAAGTGTTATCATTAGGAAGCCGTGTTCCCATTCCACTCCTTGTATATGTCTGAGAAAATCTTTAGTGTCCCTTGTGTATGACGCCAATTGGGATACAAATGGGAACAGGAAACAATCCACATATGTGGAGATATTTATGGACCTTGGGTAGATGGTAAAAGGTTGGTATCCTTGGGTGCTTGTTCTGCAGGTAGTGGAATTCCTCTGTTGTGAGTATACCTTTTCTGTACCACTTCAAGGTTAGTTCTCTGAATCGTCTCATTGATAGGTAGTCGAATGGAGCATATCTCTACATATGTGGAATAAAGATTTTCTTAGACATGTACAAGGAGTGGAATGGGAAGAAGACTTCCTAATGATAACACTGAAAGAGTGACCTCTGAAATGCTTGGAACACAGCGAAATGTTGTTAGAATTTGTGATTTATTTCAGTCAGACAATATTTATGTATATTATACTCCAACATAAAACCCCACCACATACATGGCAAGATTTTAGAAGAGGAAAGTGGGATATTTACAAAAAATAATCGGCAGACTGTACTCCCATCAACTTCTTTTGAGGACGGAATCGGGTCTATTGCCATGTATCGGACTTGCAACTGTACTGCTGCAAGATCGGCTATTGGAAATGCAAATATATATATATATTTTCCCTTGCCTGTCAAGAGCACGTATAAAGCACTATGGCAGGCAGAGAGAGTGTCACAAAAGAGCTGGTTAGTGGCTGGCTCACATTCCGAGTCACACAAGACAAGTCCCTTTCACCAGAAGCCTTTTGAGAAAACAGATTTTTGGTTGTAGGAATCGGGATGAGGGACACTAGCCTTGAAATTGGTAGCCTCCCGCCTGAATCAGGAGGGTTGGCAAGAATGACACCATTGTTTTAAAATTCAAAATAAATACACAGAAGATAAGGCAGCAGCCCTGCTCTTTCTAACCTATATTCATCAAGTAATATTTGCAGACTACACTTGGAAGACGCTGTGGGAGATCCGGTTCCGGGTCGATGGAGAGCTCTGTTTTTGCAACATGTTCCAAGGATATCCTTCAAAATGCAACAGGGTGGGGGTTCATTTCACCCTTTGAGCAGATATCCAACGCTGGACAGAGCAGAGCTGACACATTCTTGGCTCTTGTTTTCGAAGGACGGACAGCACTGGGACCAGAGGACGTAGTTGCATTCCTACCAGACTCTGCCAAGCTGCACGCACTTTTTTTTCCAATAAAACAAATTCATACTTGAATACAGTAATGCTGCTATTTGCACCTGCTTGTGGGAAAACAAATTCCGAAAGCATTACACACACCCTTGCCTTAGAAGTGCACTTATGTTTTATGACATTCCATATGACAGTATTTCCATTTAAGGCAGCCTCTCAAAGGGGCGAGATGCGCACAAGATGGCACAGTGCATCAGTGTGGCTCCAAATTTTGAGGTTACCCAACCCAAATGCACCGCCAGGTACAGAACAGCTTGTCTTTTCAATAGGCTTGGCTTAATGAATGAGTCACGTGTCATTCATGTCAAGTCTTATAGCGATCTATGAGGCAGCGCAGGCATTTTATGCAGCAGTAAGAGCAGTATGCAAGCGCCATACTCTAGCTGTTGCACCATGTTTACCACATCAGGGGGTATATTTACAAGCCCCTGTCACCACAGGAACGTCACTTTTTCTGAAGTCCCTGTGGCGATGCGGGCTTCACCTTGTGAATAAGGCCCCCTTTCATGCTACACTTAGGGGCATATCTACAAGTCTCTATTGCCACCACAATGTCACTTTTTCAGATGTTGTGGTGGCGATATGGGCTTTGCCTATTTACAAGATAGTGTTAAGCTGCTTAACATGGCCTCACGCTGCCTTGTAAATAAGGCACCCTTTCACACTACACTTAGCGTGAAATGGGAGGGCAATGGGTGTTTCGGTGGGCGTTCCACCTCAACACCCATTGATTTTGACGCTGCCCCCTATTTACAAGGGTGGCATAAATAGGAGGCAGCGCCAACATTAAGACCATGGAAAACCTGGTCTTAAACAGGGCGAAACAAGGAGAATTGCTTTATTTCTTTTTGTTTTTGCCATTTTCATGTGTGCTGCGTTGTGCAGCACACATAGAAAGAACAAAACACCATTGATTGTTTATGTGCATGAAGGTGTCCCTTCCTGCACATAAACAATCATTCCCCTGCAACGCAGATACCCTAGCACAATGGTGTAAGGGTGCCTCTGTTGGCGCTAGGCATCTAAATTAGTTCCAGCACAGGGGTTAACAAAGGGCTGCACTGTATTCTTATGAATACAGTGCAGCCTTGCATTTCAAAAGTGGCAGAACATGGGGTTAAGTCAACGAGGCTAGGGGCGCTAGAGGGCGCACACGCGGAATGGCTGCTTAACGCTGCAGCTCCCGCACCTTGGCCATCGATCCTCAAAAATCCTTGACCACAGATGACCGGCATCGCCCTCGACTCGGCCATTTGAAGCCCAACACTGTCCGCTACATTCGTCCCGGAGCTCATCTCTCTCCTATCATCGGAGGCGGAGATCTCGCCGTGTGAAGCTGGGCCGGCGAGGACCCTTGGTGCTGCCGGACGCGGAGGCTGGCTGTGGGACTCCACGAGAGGCCGGTGCTTGACACGCGGCTGTAGGCCCCGCCTGCCCTGGGACTCTCGGCTCCGGTGCAACCCTCGTTTGGCCCTTGGATCGCCGCGCGACCTGAGGATCTACTGCCTGACCGCGGCCTGACCGCTGGCTCCCCGTGGCGGACGGTTGCGAGGTGTGCCTGCCACGGACAGTAGACCTGCGTAGGAACCCCCGAGAAGCAGTGTGGCCTGACGGTGCTGAGGTCTGCTGCCGGCGGCCGCCGAGGATTACCGCCGCGCTCCCTGTGCATGGTGAGTGGCGCCCCTCCCGCGGACCCTGCCTCCCGCTGCCACCCTGCGCCTACCACCTGCTGGGGCTGGAGCGGACCGCGGGGCCCTGCATCGCCTCGGTGCTGATCTGCTCGGGCCCCGGTGCCCACTGGCCCGCCTGATCGCTCCCGTGTGCCTGCGGGGGCCCCTGGACGCCTGTGGCGTCACTGCAGCTCGGACCTCCACCTCTCCTGTTTGCCTGCCCGGTCGGGCCTGCCAGAAGCCTGCACTGCGACCTCCGGCTCTCCTCTGCTGCACTGCGGGCCGCATGCTCTACCCTGCATGCTGACTAGCATTGGGCCTGCCTCCCCTGGGAATCCCCGTGCCTTGGTGACTCTACCTGCATTCGCTAGTGCTGCTGTCCCAACGCAGCCGTGAGACGGGCAGCCTTGGCCTCCGGCCTGTCCTCTCCTGCCTGCCACCGCTCCGGCCGCGCGTGCCACGCTGCCCTCCTGCACCTCGGTTGGACACTCCTGCTCACAGGTGTTTGGGGCGGATCTCTCTCCGTGCTTCGTCCTGCCTACTTGACTGGTTTCCACTGGTGTTGTGCAGGTTCAGTTTGGACGGGCGACGGTGCAGATCTAGGGGGCCAGGATGGTTCGTCCTGAGAATCGCCAGACGAAGATCAGCTTCGATGGCGCCAAGAAATCCACGAAGGCCGTCCATGCTGACGCTGGCTCCGGCGCTGCTTCCACCTCCACTCTTTCCTCTCCGGCCAAGGAACTTGATCTACAGCATTTGTTTCAGGAGATGCGACAGGGGTTTGCCACTGTGGTGGAGAAGGTGGATGGTGTGACCGCTAGACTTGACGCTTTGGCTCCCAAAGTAGATCGGCATGAGGAACGACTCACGGCCACGGAGCAACGCATTTCCGACGCTGATGATGTTGCCTCCACTCATACCACTCAGCTAGCCCGCATGGACGACCTTCTCAGGATCATAGCAGCGAAGAACGAAGATTTGGAAGCCCGCAGCCGATGCAACAACATCCGCGTCACGGGCATTCCGGAATCGACCAACACGGGCAGGATGGAGTTCTACGTCGAGAAGATCCTCAAGGGGTCCATAGGCGAGGATGCTTTCTCTCCACAGTTCATTATCGAGCGAGCACATCGGTCTTTGGCGCCTGTCCCTAAGCCTGGCCTACCACCCAGGCCAATCATCGCTAAACTGTTAAACTACCGTGACCGCGATGTGGCGCTGAGAGCTGCTCGCACTCAACGATCCCTCCAATACGATGGTGTAACCTTCTCTATCTATCCGGATTTCACCCCAATGGTGCAGGAGGAACGGCGTAAATTTCTCCCTGTGAAGAAGAAGCTCCGTGAAGCGCAGCTGGACTATGCATTGCTCTACCCGGCGAAACTACGGATCACGCATCAGGGGAAGCAACGTTTCTTCACGAATCCACAAAAAGCCGAAGACTATTTGAAATCACTCCGTAGGGCCAGAGGAGGCGACCATGCTGCTGCTGCTGACTTAAGAGATGATGATCCTTCTGCTGCGGAGGACGAACACTGACCATGAGCGTATATCTGTACTGAACCTTTGTCTATCTAGCGTGAGCACGGAGCCTCTACCTCCTGTGGGTTCCGAGGTGGCAGCCTCTTCAACGGGACTCGGCGATGCCTGGACACTCCTGTGGTAATGTATACCAGGATCCGCTTGCCTAGCCCTGGCCTCCACCGAGGGCGGTACAGTTTTGGAGGCCAGCGGCGGGTACAGCGGTTGTGCGCCCTTGATATCGTCATCCCGTCGGGTGTACCCCACGTTAACTGTTAAAATGTTAGACTCTGATGTTGGGGGAGGGGGAGGGGGGGGACAGAGGGTGGGATTGGACGGCTGCAGGCAAGTTGGGGGCGCTGTAGTGGGTGGGGGGGGGGTTTGTTGGGAGGGGGGAGGCCTACACACCGAAAACTGTTTTGGACTATGTCACTTCATGTTGCTCACATGGCCTCGACTCCTTTGGGAATGGTTGCTCTGCTTTGCTGGGGAAGCAATGTTACATCACACTATACTAAATGGCGGGTTTGGGGTCTGTAACACAACTACACTGCATGTCGTGGAATGTCCGTGGGCTCAATAATGCTAGGAAATGTCGTGATGTTATCGCATACCTCACTAGGCATAATGTACATGTTGCCATGCTCCAAGAAACACGCCTGTCACCACGAGGGCGGACCACCTTTGCATGTAAATGGGCTACCACCCGCATTTTCTCATCATATTCCACGTATGCCAGGGGGGTGGCCATCCTACTCCGGGGTGCTGTCCCGTTTCACAGATGTGGGGAACTGTTAGATGGGGGAGGTCGTTACGCTTTACTCTGGGGGAGATTGGGCCATGACACTGTCACTTTTGTAAATTGCTATGCCCCTAATGTAGACACGCCCTCTTTCTTCACCACTCTTTGGGGTAAGATCCTTGACGTGGGCTCCCGCCATGTCATCTGGGGTGGGGACTTCAATCTGGCATTGGTACCCAGCATGGACAGGGCGGACGGGGCTGCCCACTACAAACCTAAGGCAAGAGAGGCCCTCGAGGGCATCATGACGGAGGGGGCCCTGGTGGATGTGTGGCGGTCCCTACAACCGGTCAGACAGGAGGGAACCCACTTCACTCCGCAGACTGGTACCTGGGCTCGACTAGACTACTTCCTTGTCACCCCCGGAATCATACCTGGAGTCTCGACAGTCACACATCTACCGAGGACTTACTCGAACCATAGCCCAGTCCTGATGCATACTAGACTCCCTGGGTGGGATTACCCTAGACCTCCATGGCCCTTACAACCGGCAGCTTTGTTGGATGCCCTTTTCTGTTCTGAGCTGGGGAGGAAATTGCGGACTTCTTTCCGCGGAACAAGGGGTCAGTCGATTCAGTAGAGCATATTTGGGAGGCCTTTAAGGTGACTGTCAGGGGATTTTGCATAGCTAAAAGTTTTGGGGTCCTCCGGGACATACAAGCCACTATCCGTCGACTGCACGGGGAACTGCGTGCGTTGGAGATTCGTATGGTCGAGGGGGATGACCCTGCCTTACACGCGGAATTCAGGGTCAAATTGACCAAGTATGAAGAGGAGGCTGACAGGGAGGCAAGATTCAAGGGGAAACACTGGCAGGCTCGGAGATATTGTGAAGGAGACCGCCCGGGTAAAGCTCTAGCGGTCTTGACTCGAGTCCCCCGCGAACGCAACGCCATACTGGAGCTTACTGACAATCAGGGACACACGATCAGAGACTCGGAAGCACTGCTTGCCACTTTCACCTCACATTACCACACTCTGTATACCACCAATGCTACAGTGGAGATGCCCTACGCTGACTATCTGAGCGAAGTGGCACTCTGTTGGCTTAGTGACGGCGACAGGGCTTTCCTGGCGGCTCCGTTTGAACTGGATGAAATCCGCGAAGCCATCATGTCCCTCAAAAATGGTAAGGCGCCCGGGCTGGATGGTTTACCGGCCGAATTTTATAAAACGTATATCGACGTCATGGCACCAGTCCTTCGTGAAGTATATGAGGAATCCCTCGCTGATGGCATTCTCCCAGGCTCCATGCGTGAAGTAGTCATCACCTCCCTTCTTAAACCCGGTAAAGACCCCTGTTCCTGTGGATCTTACCGCCCCCTTTCCCTCCTAAATTGCGATGTGAAGATATTAGCCAAGGTCCTAGCTACTAGGCTGTCCTTGCTCATGACTAGGATTGTATTGCCGGACCAGTCGGGGTTTGTTCCCGGTCGCTCCACTTCTCATAACCTGCGCACCTTATTCTCGCTTCTCCGCACGGTACATCCTGATATCCCAGTCGCTGCTGTCTTCTTAGATGCTTCCAAAGCCTTCGATTCAGTTGAATGGCCCTACTTGTTTTCAGTATTATCGACTATGGGCTTCCCCAAGCTGTTCCTCTCCTGGATACAGCTCCTCTACACACGACCGACGGCGAGAGTTCTCGTCAATGGCCGTCTTTCTCACTCGATAGACATCACGAGGGTCACGCGTCAGGGCTGTCCTCTGTCTCCCCTCCTTTTCGCGATCGCAGTTGAACCTCTTGCTTGTCGGCTCCGTCAATTGCATCGGGAGAGTGCCGTACAGTGCCTACAGCGCCAGATAGACGTTTCCCTCTACGCGGATGACGTCACCCTTTATGTTAAATATCCTCATCTTCATCTCAATCCTTTATTGAGAGAGTTTGTAGCTTTCGGGGGCATGTCGGGGATCCACATTAATTGGTCCAAATCACAGCTCTTTCCCCTCACTAACTCAGTGGTTGACTTCCCCCTCGACTACCCTCTTGAATGGTGCCGTTCGGACCTTCGCTACTTAGGCATACAGATTTCGCAGGATCGGGAAGAGACCCTTCGCTCCAATTACGGAGTGGCAATCACGTCCCTCGCTACCACAATTGACCGTTGGATCACGCTGCCCCTCTCCATGGCTGGTAGGGCGTCCCTCATCAAGATGGTTGTGTTGCCCCGTTTCCTGTACCTTTTTCTCAATATCCCGTATTACCCGGGCGCTTTCTTTTTCAAGACCCTGAGATCGGAGCTTTGTCGCTTGTTCTGGGGGGGCAAAGCCCCACGGCTGAAATGGTCCACGCTGATACTACCTTACGAGGCCGGAGGATTTGATGTTCCTGACCTGGAGGCCTACTACCTCTGTGCGCAGGCTCACTATGCTTTTCATTGGATGGTTCCCACGCCCTTCATGCCGCAACTTGCGGTGGAGGACTGGATCGTGCACCCCATACCGCTCAATGGCTTACTTCATTGCCCGGAGTCGATGATCCAGACTCCGAACACATCGGTTTCCTGCACCCTGGACGCTTGGCGCCGCCTGGCAGGGAGACTCTCCTGCTCCTTCCCTTACTCTCCCCTTCTCCCTCTGACATTTCATCCCTCGCTCGCGCTATTGCAGGAGCGCGGCTTCCAGATGCTCTGCGGTCGGCTACATATTGTCACCTGGGGTGACCTCTTTGCTAATAAAGTTTTCAAATCCATTGAAATCTTCTTTGCCACTCATGTTCGCTCCCCGCTCGACGTATTCTACTACCTTCGCCTCAGACAGGGGATGAAAGACATCCTTCCTGATGATCCCCGTGAGCCAGACCTCCTGAGCCCTCTACACTTTCTGCTTGGCTCGCAGGATGGAGCACACCTGGTCTCTGGCCTGTATCGCCGCCTTCGGTCGGACATTGACCCTCCTGAGACAGGTGCTAGAGTGGCCTGGAATGCGGATTTGCTTCCCGCTCTCACTGATGAGCAGTGGCAATACTGCTGCGCACTTACTGCCAGGATCTCAGCTAGCAGCAGGCTTAAGATAATACACTACAGGTTCCTCCAACGACTATACTATACCCCAGTTAAGAAATTCAGGTTCCACCTTGCCGATACCGACAGCTGCGACCGCTGTCGAGCTGATCATGCCGGCTTCCTGCACCTCGCTTGGGAGTGCCCGGCCGTGCGGGCGTACTGGCAGGAGGTGACGGAGGCCCTCACCGAGATGACCAAGATTACCGTAGCAGCGGACCCCCTTATCACCCTGCTAGGGCACACACCACACATCCCGAAGTCCAGCAGGAAATTTGTTGACACTGCTTTGCTCCTGGCTAAACGGCGTGTGGCATGTCGTTGGGGCCGTGGCAGGGCCCCAAAGTTTAAGGACTGGCTCTCAGATATGACTCACTGTCAGGTCCAACACATCACTTATTCAGAACTTCTACCGCTTCCAAGCAGGCCCAAAGACATCTGGGAACCACTGGTTTCCTACCTGTCGAGTCAGGATGACGACAACACGACCTCGGACTGACGGCTGGGGATGACCAGCAGTGCTAGATACCTGGGCGACTGGGAGTCCTGCGTTCCTAATGCTTACATATCCTGCATCTTCGTTCAATCATTAGTCCCCCTCTTACTACATGGCTTATACCGATGCGACACCTAGGGTGGATAGCGGACTTTCTACATCCTAATGCACGCCGCATCCCCACCCTCTCCTCACGACTACCACTCCATTAGGACATGACCCATGACCCCTGCCTTGTTATTGTATGTGCCCTGTGGAAGCGACAGCCATCACTGCAGACTCGCGTTGTGATCTATGCATGATACCCCATGGGCAACAATATTGACATGTTCTTCTGTTCTTCTCTTTATTCGGACATGTGTGAAGCCTCTTTTTTCTTTCTCCCTTCTTTTTTTTTTCTCTCTCTGATTAACTGTTCCGGGTTGCTAAGAATTGGGGAGAAAACAATAAAAAATCTGTTCTACTGCTGTAAATCCTGAGCTGTTCATGCCTCTTCTCCCCCTCCCCCCTCCCCTCTACCCTCCCCCATCTTCCTCCTCTTTTCTCTCTCACCTCCCCCCCCCCCTATCCACCCCTTTTCCTTTACCCCTCTTACCAACCGTCCACCCTCCCCCTCTCTCTTTACCTAGCATGGTTTATCGCCACCGGGCCTCCGGGATGCCGGTATCAAGGCTGTGTCTACCACTACCAATTCTTTTCCCGTGCTACTGTGGCTCTGTCGCTGCCAGCCTCCGGGTTGTGGGCATACATAGCAGTGTAATTCTCTAACTATGCAATAAAGCAGTTTTGAACAACTAAAAAAAAAATAATTAAAAAAAAAAAAGTCAACGAGGCTAACACCACGCTGCGCCACTTCTCTCATAAATATGCCTTATAGTGTGAAAGGTGAGTGCAATGGGTGTTGCTTTGGGCATTCCACCGCAACACTCATTCATTTTGACACTGCCCCGTATTACAAGGGTGGCATAAATGTGGGGCAGTGCCAAAATTAAGACCAGGAAAAACCTAGTCTTAACATCGCAAACCAAGGAGAAATGCTTTATTTCTCCTAGTTTTTGCTGTTTCTATGTGTGCTGCATTGTGCGGCACTCATAGAAACCACAAAACGTCATTGATTGTTTATGTGCAGGAAGGAATCATTTAAAAACTTACGAGTTCCAACTTCTATGTGTGCTGCATTCTGCAGCACACATAGAAGTTACAAAACTATATTACTGATTGTTTATGTGCAGAAAGAGAAACTGTTGTAGGGCAGCATTAGCCTTCTTAGCTTAACGCCGTGCAGTTTCCTAGCAAATATGCCCCCTGGTGTCTGACTTGTATGTGCTATTAAAAATAGAAGGATCCAGGCTTCTACTGTAATAGCGTATGTGTGTTTGTGTCAATGCATTGATGGACTGAAATAAGTAATCAGTGTTAATATTGCTAAGTGGATTTAGTCCTCCAGTGTCACATTGGAATGGTTTATAACTTGGCATCCTTCTTAACGGCATTGAAATGAAAATATTGGCTGATAAAAATAGTGAAAGCCTTAAATAGTTTGTACAGCAAGAGGACTTCAGTTGTTTCACCAGCCTCAGGCAATCAAAAGCATTAAAAATACAAGCAATGTGAAAGCCAATAGGTTTGACGCAGGTTGCTAGCCTTTTAGCTCAGTCATTGCTTGTTTTGTCATGGTTTTTGTAAAACAAAGTATAGTTTGGAGCTGCCTGGACCTCGCCATTATATACAAAGAAATCTTGACTAAACGTAATAGTTTTATTTGGTTTAAAAAAATACACATTACCATAGTAATCCAGGCCACAGAAGGGAACTCCTCTATGCGCGGATGTGTGTCCTGTGAAAGAGCAGAATTCCCTCTGTTACAGAGAGTTAGCCAATGGCTGAAGTGGGATGACCCATTGCGCCATGCTGAATGCATTGCGCCATGCTGAATGCTGCAGCAAGAGGAAGAAACGTGTGAACAGCACAACAAATGCCATTTTTGTGTTGCTAATAACTTTGGCGCTGTTACACAAAACCTTCCAAAACAGTGCTCTTTTTTGCCAAAGTATTTTGCATGGAACCACAATGCTAAATACAGCTACCCAGAGAGGACCTCCACTATATGTATCTGCTATTGGTAAACTCAAGAAATCTTGGCTAACACCAGACCTCCTAATTAATACATGTTCAAAATACTTAGCGGGGTTTGGCTCAGCCCTTCTCATCCATTGATCTACTCAACTGTCCTTCACATTCATGTTGGTTCTGTACACCACATGTGGCAGTGGGTTAGCCCGCTTCAGCAATTGGTGCTGTGTGGTCTTAGGGATGGCATTTTGCCTGATCACTTGTGCACATCCACCTAAAAAGAAGTGAACGTCAGTACTAGGGCTGATGGATCAATATCTTTGCCAACGCCTTTCCTTTCTAATCTTTATATTTTTTTGCATTTTTCTAGACATCATTGTGTGTTTAAACTGAATTGAGGTTATAGTGGTTGAAAGCCAATAGGACCTTTTCTGTACATCAATAAAAATCATATTGTGTTGTAATGTGCATTAAAACTCAAAGAATTTCTAAACATGTTCTAATTGCAGCTGCTTGTTAGGAAGGACATGCACTGTTCTATAAAAATTATATGCAATGGTTTTTCAATGTAAACTTTCTTTGCAAGTGTGTGGCTCCCATGTATGAGTAGCAGCATTGTGTTAATCATTACACCAGTTTGACGAGACCAGATCTATTGGCTTTACCAATGCTTTTACCAATGCTTGTTCCATCTAGATGTTAGGAAATACCAACAAAAAAGCACATAGTTCCCAAGTATTCGGAAAAGTGAAAATCAAAATGTTAACATCATGAATACCAATGTATTTAGTGTTTACAATTAAATGCAATAACCTTGATGAATGCAGACCCTGGTCCATATTTAACAAAACAGTAGTGCTTTCCAGCAGTTGTAGCCCTCATGTGTTTCAAATGCAATTAGCAAAGTGCTGAGACTAAAACATGGAGGTAATGGCATTGGCCCATCATTAAATTCACCCTCCTTGTCATGTAAGATTTTCCCTGCGGGAGTGGCTTAAAATTAGGCCTACATTTTTTTTGCACCTTTTATGATTCCACCCAGCAGTCCAGTATTGATGGCCCCATCCAGCCCCCTGTTTGTCTTTTCCACCATTGTGCACTCTAACGTTAGGAGACAACGTGTTTTGATCGAATGAACGCTTTGTATGCATATTCTGCGCATATTCGCTTTAGTGGCTCTAAGGTGTCACCCAGTAGTGTCATCCACTCAATGAAATTGGCCAAAAACGAATGCGCTTGTTCTATTGGTGTCACCAAGATTAAGGAAGGGCCCATCCCAACAGCCACCTAACTCAGGTGGGTTCCTTTCCCCTCTGTGTGGACTGTTCCATTTGCTTTCAGCTGCAAGGGTGCCTATGTTACAAATAGACTGGCCCACAGAGACGCACCTGCTGGCTTGAACCAAGGAGCTGTTGAGTCAGGGTTGAGCCAATTCATTTATGAGTACAGGGAGTAACATTCATAAATAAAAGTACCTTTATGTACTCTTGCTTGTGTATGTGAATCAACTTGTAACACCCAACACCCTTTTAGTAAAAGCGCAAATAGGGCATAGTCTTTTCTAGTTGCACTAATTATTTATGAATAGTCACATTTTATTCTAATTTTAGGTGCTTTGAGGCAAGTTGCAATGCATGTAAGAGTATGTAAAGAGAACTACAGGAATACTTCTTCACGTACTCTGAAATGTCTGTGACTAGGCCCCTATATGCTTTTATTGGGTGCTGCTGTTGCTTGGCGAGGGGTTCAACAATGTGCCAGAGGTTCACCTTCAGGAAGTGTACTTCAGTAATCTTTCAAGAGCATAGGGCACGTGACTTAAATGGAGTTTGGTGCACCATAAGCAGTCTGGGATTGAGAACCCTAAATGTGTGATAGTTTGTTACTCGAAAAATGTAGGCACTGAATTTGCATGTGCGATGTGCATTTTAAATAGAAGAACCCAATGATGAAACTGGCACTTGGAGTTAAATATATATTTAGCTACAATTGATCAGTCCAAATAGGGAAAGGATTTGATGAATGCGGAACTGATGTATTCTATCACTCAGTGATGTTCAGGTTGACTTACCAGACACTACAGTATATCTGGTTGCAAAAGACCTATTGTGGGCTTACCAAACACATATAGCTGCTTATAGTTCGCCCATTGCTTACCATTGGTTGACGTTATTATCACTGTCAGTTGCTTGCTTCTGATTCAATGGCTTTCCTTGCGTTTTGTGTTTGCTCGTCTCCTGGAGCATAGACTTTTTACCGTGTCTCCGATTCCTGTTTGTATAAGTCTGCTGGTCTGGGCTTAGGCCCTTGTTTGCTGGACCTTATATGTACAGAGTCTATTTATCTGTGCATATGGATCCTTGCATTATCATGGGTATATGTGCCGAGGTGTCAGTAGGTGTGTTTGCAGTGTGTGTGGGTGTCTGCATGTCCTGCTAGTATGTGTCATCTATGTGCCAATGTGCACATGTTGTGTGCCCGTGTATTCAATCCATAAAAGGCAAAACTATCGGCTTTGTCAATGCTTGTTTATTAGAGCTGAGCTTCCATTCATAGCCTACTGTAACACGGAAGAGCAGCTTGTAATAAGCAGTCATGCCTACCTGCACATTAGAACTGGCTTACATTTCAACACTTAGCAGACTTGTTTTGTGTAAACGGGGGTGTCCTATGCAGCCATTATTCGTCTTACATTCTGCACTGGGTTAAGTCATGTAATTACTTTGATTAATGTTTAATTTCCAACACAGCGCCGTGCCTCTGTGGGGCTCAGCTCTGGTAGTCACAGGCCATGAAGCAGGCCGTCTGAGGCGATTTGGAAGAGCTCATTATACAGGCTAGGTTCAGGTGTGCCTCAAGCATTTTTCATGTTTTATAGCAAAGTTGCTGGGATTTCTGTTCTCACATGAATCAGTAAATTCCAAAGTAATGTTTGGTGACAACATTTTATAAACAAAAATGTTATTTAACCACATAAACCAGTAATTCTTAAGCGGCGGTCAAGGGACCGACGCCTACTCGGGTGCTCGCTACTGCTTGAAAATTAAATAGTATTAACAGATTCATAAATTGTATGTAATTAAGCGAAATGTAAAATTGGAAATTTTAAAACGAAAGGTAATTGTGTATGAATTTGCAATTGGAGGCTGAAAATGATTTGGATTTCCTCAGACTGGTTTGTGAGAGATGTGCCAAAGGGGTGGCCTCAGCTGAATTTAAAAAAAAGCCCCAACCTCCCATTAAGATGGAAACTTTGACTTTTTGTATTTGTTCGTGAATTAAATAACCTATTTCGTCATTTGTGTGTGTATGTATTTGCTGGATACTTGTTTCTGTATTTTTGTGTATTGTTTTGAGGTTTAAATTATCAAAAGGCCGTAGGCTTTTTGTCCCTGGCTTTTGGTAATGACTCTTTGGCGTCCCCGTTTTCCAGTAATGATTAATGGGGGCTACCGGATTTTAAAAAGCTAAGAATCACAGTCATAAACTGTTTGTTCGACTCTACACCTAATAACAATGACCCTTGTGTGAAATAGACGAACAAGAAATTCAATATTATTTTCAAACTTAATTGCACCGAATTTTCTTTCTTTGTGAAATGCCCAACACACCTCTGAATTGCTGCATTCACTCATTTAATATGGCTTTACAATCCGAACACACCGTGATGAGTGGTTAATCCTGTGTATGGTATTCCCTAAGTGATGTGGCGTTTCCGAATGTAAACAATGAGTTATCTAGTAGGTGAATGGTCCTGTATTATTAATGGTGATAACCGAGGTAGCTGCTGTGACACATGGGGGTCTGGCCTGGGCAGTTCTCACATACGGGCATTTCTCAGCTGTGGGCCTCAGCTTAGGAGTCCACCCTCTTTCTGTTGCCTGAAAAAAGTCACAACCCTTTGACCAAATCTTACTCTTAAATCACAGGTGAT
Source organism: Lissotriton helveticus (assembly GCF_964261635.1). Lineage (NCBI taxonomy): Eukaryota > Metazoa > Chordata > Amphibia > Caudata > Salamandridae > Lissotriton > Lissotriton helveticus. The sequence continues at coordinate 408,246,305 of NC_136063.1, read as the reverse complement.
GGCTGTTCCTAAGATGATTTAGAAAAGTTGTTCTTTTCAGCTTGGTATGGCCCCCAAGTAAAATGGCGCTCTAAAAACATCTCTCTTCTCAGATGTACGGATTCCAGGAAGGCTGTATGTGCTTGGCCTCAGATCAGTGTTGGAGTGCAAAGATGAAAACTGCAGAAAGGTAAATGGCAGCTCCAGCCATCATATGCTTCCTTTAATTCAAGCAAACAGCATCTAAGTATCAAATTCAAGATGGCTGCGTTGGCCAGCCCTCCTCCACAGAGAAGTGGGCTGCTGTGAATGCAGACCCTAGTGACTACCTGTATAGACAGCTGTTTAACCTTTCAATCCCCAAAGACGTTCAGCTCACTGTGGCATACATGGGCCCCCTTCCGACGGAGAGCGGAATATTCTCAAGTGCTCCTCAAGGTATGGTGCCCCAGATTCCCCGGAAGTCATTAACCGTGTTTACCTTTGCCCTTGAGTGCTGCCTTTGCACTTTTATGGACTGCCCCGTCAGAGTACTTGTACTTTGTGCCAATCACGTTTTTTGTAAATCATTTTTTGTGTCTTTTTATGCTTTCGAATTTGAAAAAAAGACTTTTATTACTGCACATTTCATTGTAAAAAATGTAATTTAGTCCCCATACCAAAGACGTGGTCTTCTATACATAACCAGCTTCTGGGTTGCCTATGAGAACCATACATTCTTTTAGATATCTGCTTGCCTATTTCCCACAGGACACTATTTTAAATGGGACTTCACTCAGTGATTCCCCAGTGGCTGATATCACCTCCTTCTCTCTTAGGTTGTGAGCAGCTCATACTATTTTCCAATAGTAAACGTAAGAATAATCATGTAAGACTATCGTATAAGCAGGCCACGAAAGTCCTTTTCTACTGTTCATATATCTCTTTTTAATATTTCTATTAAGAAACCCCCTAGAAATGCCATAAAACCGCTAAATAAGAAATGTACAGGAGGCAAGCTACCTGTCATTTCAAATATAATGTCCCCAAAACAGAAGAGACAGAAATGAACTCAATATAGCTATTGCTGCATAGATGTCCACCCTTAGTTCAAAGAGCACACGTTCAGTAATATGCTCCGCTGCTTTCTACAGTTTACTTATAATCTTTACTTACCACTGCAGCTCAAGGGGACACTTGTTTTTTGTATTATTCACAGAGAAAGTAGATTCTGTACAAACAGGGCACTTCTCTGCGCACGTCCCAACAACAGAGCAGTGTGAAACTTGACACAAGTATTATTGAAATGCAGCCACTCCACTGCCTGACCTGAAATTGGCACACATTCCTTCCTATTGGCTGGGCAGGGAAAACCTGTTAGTACCTGACCGAAGTCCTCAAGCAGCGGGCTGGAGGCTTTCTAAATCCCAAACACACAGACACAGCCTTTCCTTTAGGACGGTGGCTCTTTGGGATTTTACACACACACTTCGTGGTATGTGTGCATTAAAACTAAAGTTCTTTCTACCTATAGCCCCAACTACCCACTCACTGGCCACCATGCACCCAAAACTGAGATCATGCTAGGTAAACTGGCCCAACAGCCCTGCTCTGCAGCTGTCGGATGTATGACGGTACAACGCGTACTGTTTCAACGCGTGCCTTTACAACGCGTCTTTAACAACGCAAGTCGTTACAACGACTTGCGTTGTTGGGAGCGGATAGTGAATAGTATAATTTACTATTCTAACACCAGTCCCCGTGGATAGTAGGGAAGGTGTTGGAATAGTAAATATACTATTCTTTATCCTTTAGCGCCCTCCAGCGCAAGTCGTGGTTACGACTTGCGTTGTAAAGGACGCGTCGTAAAAGCACTGCGGGGTAACATCCGCGTTGAAAAGGATGTTTCCCCAGCTGACATATTTCCTGGCTCTCTTTGCATAAATAGAACTTTTTTAACCTTACCACAATATTTCAGAGCTGTAGTAGAAGGGGCTAAATGCCAGATTATAGGATTAGGAGGGGAGAAGGGGGATATGAGAAATGGAACAGCTGATGTTGTTAGGAGACAGCATGGTGTCTTGCTGGAATAAACAGCTTTGCATGCACATTCTGTCTATATTAGTTTTAGTATGAGAGTGGCTCCAAGGTGTCCCCCAGTAATGCCATCTGCTCAATAAATTTGGTGCATAATGAAGGCGGGTCTCTAGTGAGGGCCCCAAGATTATGAAACTGCCCATCCCAACAGGCGTCTCAGTGAAGTGGATTTAGTCCCTGTGTGTGCTTGTGAGTGGAATTTTCCATTTGATTCAGTAAAAAGGCCTGTGATGAGGCTTTTATGGCCAGTCTATGTTCATCGATGAGAATCTATACATTCTTATATGAGTGACCCACAGAGACCCTCAACTCTGGGTGCACCTGTGGGCGTGAAGCGACTAGCTGTCTGTTGGCATTATTACGCCATTTTGTTGAGTACTGTCATTGTTTGGAGAGGGTTCCAACCATGGGCCAAATGATTTATCCAGAAAGTGCACTGTAGTGTCTTTCAACAGCATAGTGCTTTAACACTCAGCTGCATACATAGACATAAGTCACCATGCGCTACATGCCAACTGCAGTTACCCACCCGTTAGCCTGTTTCTCCCTTTCGCTTTGATTGTAACAGAAAATAATACGTGGGGGGAAGTCAACAGTATGACTGGGCTCTTGCTGCTACACTTTATTTATTTTTTATTAACTTTGCTCAATGACTCGTACAATACAGAGCAGTTATCAATTGGCATGTAAAAGGATAACACTACATTGTAAATTCGGAGGCATACAGAGTAGTATAATAGACCGATAACAATTATCCCTCCTGTCCAACCCCACCCCTCTTGGCTCGGTACTTCCGCCAAGGACCCCAGACCCTCCTCCATTTCTTCGCACAACCCCATGCCTTGTAGATTGCTTCCTCCGCCCTCTAGCACCAATCCAAGTACCACAGCCACTGGTCCCATTGTGGGGGCGCCGACTCCCCCCAACAACTGGCTATATTCCGTTTAGCCACCCCAGCCGCCGTGGCCAACCAGATCTCAACATACCTGGACCAGTCAGTGGGTCCTTTAATCATTAGTAATAGCCACCTTGGTTCCACCGGGACCGGCAACCCCACTACTGTGGCCATTGTGTGTGCTACTTTGGTCCAGAAAGGCACTATAGTCAGGCAACCCCAAAGAATATGGAAAAAGGTTCCCTCCCCCTGAAAACCTTTCGCACACAGGAGAGACAGGCTCCTGCCCCATGAAAACAGGTGAGTTTGCGGGTAGTACACTAGATGCAAGATTTTTAATTGTACAAGACGGAACCTAATCCGAATTGCAATTTCGCGGCGGCTCTGCAGGGCGTCCTGCCAATCCTCATCTTCCAGGCCTCCGATATCCTCCTCCCATCTTTCCCGCAGGGACACCAGGGGTCGGGCATATTATTTATGAGCTTACGATAGATAGTGGACGTAGGTTTATCTAAGGTGGGGTTGAGTAGAAACCTGTCTTCCATAGGAGAATATTCCGGGATCGAAGTGTCTGTATGTATATGAGTGCGTGGGCATGCGTAAGGCGCAAATAGTGATAGTGTTGGGAGTCGTGCATTTGATACTCTTTTTTGAGATTTGCTGCTACACTTTTGAGCAAAATCTCAACTTGTCAGAAGAATTTAGAAGAATCCGATTGACAGAACAAGGAAATGATTAAAAATATGTTTGCAAATCACAGTTGCAAACTTCGTCAAACCACCATTGATTGAAGGTTTAGTGCTGGATCTTTGAAGCGGGTGTTATGGGGTGGACCATCCTGCTGAAACAGGGGAGCATCTACAAACTGGTAGGGTTTTGAGCATTCACATACCTCTTGCAGGAAGTTTCGAACCCTTTAAACACATACTAATTTACTTCCGTGAATGGTAGGAGTAAGTATCTTTCCAGGGTAGAGTGAGATGAAGTTGAAGGCTCTCCACAAGGAAGATAAAAAAAAGTTAATGCTTATTTCTGTAGGATTAACTTATTAAAATGTTGTGTCAAGTGGAAAATCTGCATTCATAAGTTTCAGATACTTTTTTATCGTATCCATTTACCTATGCTCTTATATTGAACAGCTCTACCAATCCCAGCACTTTACATTCCAAACAGCATGTGAGACAATGACATAGAGATTAGCATTATGTAAAATGACGTCCAACAAGAAACTGCTTCTCCACTAAAGAGAAGGGTAAACATACTACGGTAGAGAGAGTTAGGGTGTGTGTGTGTGGTGGGGGGAGGGTGAAGAAAGATATAGGAGAAAAGTTTAGAGGAGCATTGTCTATGCACAGAATAGAATCACTGATGCAGCAAATAGAAAGAGCATCAGGTTTCATGCAAACACAGGTATGAGAGGGTAAGGACTCAAGGAACAGAATTTAGCAGGTAAGGAAAGCTGGCAAACTGCGCCAAGTGGAAGGAAGATCAAAACGTTTAGAGGCCAAGACGAGTCTTAGTAAAGTGGCATTTTAATTAGGTTTGTTTATTTATTTTTATTTTTTTCAAACAAAGAAGAGCTACAAGTGATTATACTAGCTTGCTTGCTATTGATTCGAGCTTCTACTGGGAGGCAATGCAACCCTCATAGGATTGGGGTAAATGTTTGTATTTTTTGGTCCCTAAAACGAATCTAGCTGCTGGAGTACAGAGATAAGTGATAAAAGTGACTTTAACACTCAGTTAAATTGTCATAGTCGAAATGAATAGCGGTTGGCACATCTCTCTGAAAGTCTTGGGAGTCAGACATGGTTTTAGGTTTTTTAAAGGGAAAGAGAGACAGTCTTGCAGCTCTAACTATGTGGTCAGTCTTTGAGGTCATCGAGAGGAGTGGGTCAAATCCGCATCTGAGAGACTTTACTTGGCTGCCAAGTGTTTGATTGAAACTGTCAGTTTGTAGCTCCAATGCCCAGTCCAGACTGAATTTGTGATATCTTAGAAGCAGAATGCAATTCCCTTTCTTCTAGCTTTTGTCTGAGAATGTTTGCTGATATCAGTTTTGCAATTTTTGGAGGCATAATATTGGAGAGTGGGCATCTTGGAGGGTGGATGTCTTCATGCAGGTTTGAATGACATCTGTGGGGTACTGCAGCACCAACTTCCTCCATCAATATTCTCATTGGCTCTTTATATCAGTTCAAGAGAAAAGCAGCGCAAATTGATAAATGTGACCACTGAACTCTGCGTGAAATCAGGGTTGGAGCGGGGAAGGACTGGGCATTCCTCCCTCATTGTTTTCAATCTGTGAGGAACAAAGGAAACTAAACCGGAATCTTTCCCTTCAATACCATTCAGGAATCAAACAATTTGGTGAGTCCAGGATGCACTATGGGATGGAAGGGCATTGATCAATTTGGTTGAGTGCTCCTGGACATCCAGCATGGCTACAGACTTTCAGGAGGTTTCTTGGGATTCCAAACACAGGAATGAAGGATCCGCTTTTCAGTGGGAGAGGCAAATTATCACTAACAGAGGACAAATTCAAAATGCCTGCCCTCGCCTTATCACATAACACACCAGGCAGAAGTGAAATGAGACGACACTCAATACATTTATAAACATGCAACCATTTATTTGACCAAATTGTATTCTAAATCGAATTCTATGTCATTATTTAAGCTTGTTTGTAAAAAATATTTTATCCAGCAAGTGATGAGCAAAAATTATTTAACTTTTCTTTGAGTCTCTTTGAGGAGTTTTATATAAAACGCTGTGAAACAAAAGGCAACTTCACCATAATTGATTTGGTTTTTACAAAAATGGAATGCCCAAGCTGAAAATATGTGAAGGATTAGCTACTAATTCTTACCAATGGAAAATGATTGGGAATAGATGGGAAACTGATTTCCTGTTATTCAGTTGTGGAGGTTTTAGTTTAATAACAACGGGTACATACCAGAAGTCACTAACCCAAAATATTAAATATATATTTGAAACCCCTTTATTTCTTGTTAGAACCCTTTTAATGAGGGCCATGAAGGGGTTCCTAGAGAAAAGAAAAATGTGTTTGCGAAATGCCTCTTTCTTATTGCCGGAACGTTTAATATGTACTTTGCACTTAATGAAGTAAGTGGTCTCGTAATATAGTAAATAGGTTCTATCTACCTATCTATCTATCTATCTATCTATCTATCTATCTATCTATCTATCTATCTATCTATCTATCTATCTATCTATCTATCTATCTATCTATCTATCTATCTATCTACAAAAAGGAAGCAGAGAACTCTGGGTAGTTCTCAAGTTTAGGTGAAAAGCAGTTCCTGTATACAGCACCCTCAACACCAACGACACTCTAGATCAGCTCACATCAAATATCTGCTTTTCTATCAAAGTCTTTAAGCATAGGATTAGCACAGTGCCATCCACGCAGAGATAGAAAGGGACAAAATATTTTGCCATTTCTACAGCTAAGTCTTTAAGCATAGGACTTGCACAGTGCTGTCCATGCCAAGCTGTAAAACAACAAAAGCCTTTTACCACTTCAGGCACAGTATTACAGCTTTGAATTGGGGAAATACCAACCAAGTCAACCTGAAATGAATAAAAACAACCCTGACACTTGTTTCGCTCTCTTTAGAGCTCTTCAGAGAGGTGTAGCTTTGTCCAGACATTAGGAAGCACCCAGCATAAGTCAAAACAATACCCCTTCAGGCACAGAGTGATGCATTACATTATGCAAAAAACAAGCAGAGAACTCTGGGTAGTTCTCAAGTTTAGGTGAAAAGCAGCTCCTGCATAGAGCTCCCTTAATACCAGCGACACTCTAGATCTGCTCACCACAAATGTTAGCTTTTCTATCAAAGTCTTTAAGCATTGTATTAGCACAGTGCCATCCACACCGAGATAGAATGGGACAAAGGACCTAACTTTACTAATCCTAAATGCCCTTGGTGAATATCGAAAGTCGTAAAGTTAGGATTTTAAGATCAAAACTTAAGTTTAACGGAGAAAAAATCCTAACTTTGCGGCATTCGGTATTCACAAAGGGCATTTAGGAGTAGTAATTTTAGGATCCCTAACTTTACTACTCCTAAATGCCCTTTGTGAATACCGATAGTTGTAAGGTAAGGATTTTGTCTCAGATTACTTTTGTGAATCGGGCACCAGGTTTTTTGCCATTTCTACAGCAAAGTCTTAAAGCATAGGACTCTATGCCTGAAATAGTATTATTTTAATATATACATGCATATACACACATCCCCACACATATATATCTATAAATATATGTATATATATCTATATGCACCTCCTTACTATATTACTAGACCAGTTACCAGTTACAATATATAGTTACGTAAACATATATGTAATTAACCGTTATGTATATGATGCATTTGAGATCTGTGATGTTCAGTGTGTACCATGTCGATAAGGCTTGTAACAACTATAAATTAAAGATTTATAAATGGTAAAAAAGAGAATCCCACAAGTGTGCAATAACCATGGAAATGCAGTGGAAGTGGAAGAAATACAGAAGAGTAGTGAAACTGTGTGTGAGTACATAGTTCCACAACTCTTCTGTAATTTACTTACCATTAGAATGGAATTCCACAGCTGATGGATATGTACTTCTGATTGTTTTTTAATAGTGGGGCTGACTCCTGAGGCAAAATAGCCGGGAGTAGACGCTGTTGCTCGAATTTCTACAGACTTGCCTATTTTAAAACTGCTTTTAACTTTGTGTTCTTACTTATATTGTACCTTGGCATTTGGGATCACGGAGCGGATCTAGCGCTCACGTGACCCTACACACCGGCGTCCTGTGCCGCTGGCCACGCCCACCGCTAGGCCACGCCCCCTCCCCGCCCTACATAAGTGCTGAGCTTACGAGCGCTCTGTTGGGCTGACTCCTGAGGCAAAATAGCCGGGAGTAGACGCTGTTGCTCGAATTTCTACAGACTTGCCTATTTTAAAACTGCTTTTAACTTTGTGTTCTTACTTATATTGTACCTTGGCATTTGGGATCACGAAGCGGATCTAGCGCTCACGTGACCCTACACACCGGCGTCCTGTGCCGCTGGCCACGCCCACCGCTAGGCCACGCCCCCTCCCCGCCCTACATAAGTGCTGAGCTTACGAGCGCTCTGTTGGGCTGACTCCTGAGGCAAAATAGCCGGGAGTAGACGCTGTTGCTCGAATTTCTACAGACTTGCCTATTTTAAAACTGCTTTTAACTTTGTGTTCTTACTTATATTGTACCTTGGCATTTGGGATCACGGAGCGGATCTAGCGCTCACGTGACCCTACACACCGGCGTCCTGTGCCGCTGGCCACGCCCACCGCTAGGCCACGCCCCCTCCCCGCCCCTACGGCCCCCTATATCAATGTGCATCTATAGAACGCGCAGCGGACGAGCGCAGCGGGAGCGCCGTTTGCGCGCCGAAGGCGCGCCTAAGGCAAGCCCGTCTGCGCCCGTCCGCGGCCGGACGGGGCTAGGGGCACGACTCCATGCCAATTTTATTTCTTACTCCTCGGAAGAACTTACTACCCTCCAAGGCCACTGGCCTCTTTCGAACCTCGTCCGGAGTCACATCTTCTCATTAGGACTCGAACCCTCTTCTGCCCCTACCTTGCCGATCCCTCCGTTCTCTCTCCCCCCTCAACGCCCTTTCTTGTCCGCCCCTATCCCTCCCATCCCTTCGTTATCCATTCTCTTACTGAATACCAGGTCAGCGGTCAAGCACCATCATGAGCTCTTTGTCTTGCTCGATTCTGAGAAGCCTGACCTACTGCTCCTGACCGAAACCTGGTTCTGCGACTCTTCCCTTCCCACCCTCCTGGCTATCCTCCCCCCTTCCTACGTGGCTCTACGTGCCGATCGTTCGGCGGGTAGGGTTGGTGGTGGAGTGGCGATGATAGCTCGGTCGGAACTAAAGTTTCAAACCATTCCCTCACCCCCCATCCATTCCACCGAATTCCTTATAGTTCGCTCCCTCGCCTTTTCCCCCCCCCATTACCTGTCTCCTAATGTACCGTCCTCCCCAGTCCCTGCCCCTGTTCTTGCCGGCTTTTCAAGATCTTCTGGACAACATGGTGGTCAACTACGCATCGGTCCTGGTACTCGGGGACTTCAATTACTGGCCCTCAGACCCATCTGAATGTACAGCCTCTAAAGAATTTACTGAGTCTCTCACATCTTTAAATTTTGAGTCACATATCTCTGTTCCCACTCACTCCCGGGGTCATATACTTGATCAGGTCTGGTCCCTTAATCTTTCAGTTTCCCCGGTATCGGTTTCCCCCTGCCATTGGTCTGATCACGCCCTTATTTCTTTTTCCATTTCTCTCTACCAGGTACCCAAAGCCCCCCGCGCCAAAAATATCTGGGCGCGGAATTGGAACAGAGTTGACTTTCCTACCCTGTTGTCTCACCTACGGAACTCCTCTCCGTCCCTTTCTGGTCTGTCATCCGACTCCCAAGCCAACATGATTAACACCTGGCTGACTAGTGGGTGCGACTCAGTGGCTCCCCTGCGTCGCATCTCTGTTCGGCGTCCCAAGGAATCCAATAGGTGGTTTAATGACCACCTAAAAGAACTAAAAGTGGCTACCCGACAAGCTGAAAGGCGCTGGAGGAAAAATTACTGCCCTTCACTAAAAACTCTCTACCTGTCATCACTCACCGACTACAAGACCGCAATCCTCGCCGCCAAATCCTCTCACTTCTCAACAAAAATAATATCTGCCGATAATAAACCTAGGGAGATCTTCGGTATAGTGCAGGACTTGGCTTATTCTGATAGAGCCTCACCTCAGATCCCCCCATCTCAGTCCCTCTGCAACCAACTAAACACTTACTTCCTCGACAAGATCACCACTATTAAGGCCAACATCCCCCCCCCCTTGTCTGCCTTTATTGACCCTTCTCCTCCGACCATTCTAAACCTCCTTACCTTTATCCCTCCCCTCACTGAAGAGGCATTTTTGGAGATTCTCCCCAGAGTGAAATCAGGGTCTCCGGCAGATACCTGTCCGGCACGAATTCTCCAACAAATTTATTCCTCTTGTCCTGAACCCCCGATTGCCTTCCTTAATAGCTCCCTAGCGCAGGGAGTAGTGACCCCTACGCTCAAATCAGCCGCCATAGTGCCTATCCTAAAGAAGCCTGGCGCTGACCCATCCATCTCAGCCAACTACCGCCCCATTTCCCTGCTGCCCTTTTTGGGCAAGGTGCTGGAGCGCCATGTCACCGCAACTCTCAGCACCCATGTTGAGGCAAATGGGGGGCTGGCTTCCCGCCAGGCAGGCTTTCGACCGAGGCATTCCACAGAATCAGTCGTGGTATCAGTCATGGATAACCTCAGGAAGGGTATGGATGACAACAAATACCAGGCGCTGGTTCTCCTCGATCTTTCCGCCGCCTTTGACACGGTTGACCATACCATCCTATTGTCCCGTGTCAAGGCGGCTGGAATCGAGGGATCCGCCCTGGTATGGCTTTCCTCCTTCCTGAGGGACCGCACCCAGGCGGTCCGGCTAGGAGACTTCACAACCACCCCACTCCCTGTCACGTGTGGTGTCCCCCAGGGTTCCTCCTTGTCTCCCCTACTATTTAATCTTTACATCTTTCCTCTTATCTTCGCTCTTCAGCAGCTGGAGGTCACCGTGTACAATTACGCGGATGACCTCCAGCTCATTTTTGATTTATCTTCTTCCCCTCACTCTGTTTCCAGCTTTCAGCACACTATGATATTCATCAGGGACTGGATGAACCACAACCACCTCAAGCTGAACCCGGATAAGACCGAGTTGGTTCTTACCGGTGGTTCTTCCAGTCCCTGGAATTCCCTCTTCTGGCCCAAAACCCTTGGTCCCGCCCCCACCCCTTCAACCACGGTAAAAACACTGGGGGTTAAAATGAATAATCAGCTCAACCTTCACTCTCAAATCAGTTCTGTAGTTTCCTCCTGCTTCCTTACCCTCCGCACTATTCGCACTGTCTCCCGCTTCTTCACTCCCCAGGCACTCAAAATGATCATGGCCGCGCTTGTGATATCACGGCTGGACTATGCCAACGCCATCTATAATGGCATACCAGCATATAGCCTAAGGAGACTACAGTTGGTTCAAAACCAAGCTGCCCGGCTGGTCTTTGGTCTTCCACGCTTCCACCACTCCACACCCCTCCTCAGGGAGCTTCATTGGCTACCTGTCAAGGAACGTTCCCTGTTCAAAACCGCATGTATGGTTTTCCAGGCCCGGCAAGGCACCGCCCCTGCCTTTATTTCTTCTCTTATAAAAGATTATGCTCCCCCAAGAGATCTTCGATCCTCCACCAAGTCCCTTCTTCAAATTCCGCGCTTCAGGCGTAAAAAGTGGGGGGGGTCCAATTTTTCCACCTTAGCCCCCACTTTTTGGAACTCCCTCCCTGACCACCTTCGCGCCTTTACCCATTATGTACCCTTTCGCAAGGAACTCAAAACGTTTCTTTTTAAACAGGCTTTCCATGCGTAACCTTTACCACTTCCCGGCTTTACTACCGGTTCCCTTTTTGTCTCAGTAGTTAATACCCTCCTTCAGCGCCAAGAAACCGACAGGTGTACGCCGCGCTTTACAAATGTTTTAAATTAGAAATTAGAAATTAGAAATTAGACATACATTTGTGTCATATGTCGATATCGTAACACTATGGACTGCACACTAGACATATATATGTCTCTGTACCCCTACTAATGTATGTTATTCTGTAATACACATAAGGTGAATGCACTGCTTTATTTTTGTACACCTATTTTTTATTCATTTTTTCATACATTCATACATTGTGTTACCCTTGATTTCTTTTTTTATACAATTCAAGTGATTTATGTGTTTGCTCTAATATGGTTAAACACTTGATTCTGTTTAATTCTTATAATTAGACTGCATGCGTCACATATTGTAGATGCCTAAATGTCTGGACCAAGTGTGCTTTGTTTTATGAAAGACACCTTGTTGGTCATGTGATGGATAATCATTTGCAGGACACTGAGAAAGCATAGTGAGGACCTCGCATTCAAACAAAAATGTATTCGATTAAAAAAAAGTCTGGAAATATGAAAAGATGATTTTGGGCGAAAGAACTGTTTGTTAATTATATTTATATATTTAATTTTCTAGTATTCAACATGCTGTGGGGGTTGTTTAAGAGAATAGGGGAAATAACGGAGGGAAAGATAACCAATACAAAGGTTAGGCAGAGGAGTGAGATCTGGCCTTCAAGCTTCTAGTAAACTCCAAGTTAACATGTTCCAAGTTGATTCTTGGTCATATTTTAAGAATGAGAATCAACTTGCACAGAGCAGGTTTGAAAAATGAAAGGTTACTCTTCTCTCAAAATCTAAAGCCAGAGGTAGCAGAGATCTCGCTCACGGCTAGACAGAGTACGATATCTCAATGATTTAAAAACATGTCTCTGACATATGCTGTAATTGTGTAGTTTTAGGACCCAATATTCTTAGTGCTTACAAATTGGAGAAGTGTGTTATATAATGCTATATAAACATGTTAATATCTTTCGTATATCACAGGCTCAGACCCTAGAACAGCGGCTTAGGTTGTAGAGATCATACAAGATCAGTCAATTAAATCTAATAGGTTTCACCAGTCTGACATGCCCAAGTATCAGACTGCAGGACTGATGATAGATGAGAGATGACACCATCAAATCTATATGACTATCGGTGAATAAATGTTCTCTGAAGAGTCACAAAACCGCCTCTCAGCAATAAGGGCCCACTTTAACAATCAATATGGTTCTCTGACTCAGTACGAATAATAATGTCAGTACATACAACATACTTTTCCTCATTCGTTAGTTTGACATTTTCTTAAAATACAGACTCTAGTGTCTCAAATACAGGATTTTAATCTTTGCTAAATAAACACATTTTCCTCTAACAGCGGTTTGATATGTTCTGAAAATAAGTACGTTTTGCTCCTAAACAACACATTTTACTTTTTCCCCACACATAAAAGCATGCCATTGTCTGTAAAGGAACGTCTAAATGTCTCCAAAATCCCAACTTTCATTTGTAGTCGGTTAAATATGCCAGGCCACATGCCAGGCATGCCCAACATGAGCCAGAGATATCCTATGATGTGAGGGATGCTGACCCTATGCCACCGTCTGATGCACAGACTGGGGTACCATTAAATGAGGGATCCTCACCACTTTGCCTTGGGTGGCCATCATCATGCAAGGATGACCCCACAACATGCCAGGGCACATTTCATGTCTGAACAGGCTACAGTTATGCCAGGATTCATCAATGCTATGCCTGAGATAGCCATTATTATTTCTAAGCTGACCAACATAATACCAAGGATTTGCACAATGTGGCAAAGAACCACCATTATATTGGTGATGGACATCATTATATTACAGAAAAGTAGTCCCAAGTCTGAGTTCCCCATCAGAGTCTCTGGTAAAGCAACATTAATGCCAATAATGCCCAGAATATATCATGGGTGGCCACTACTATACCAAAGAAGCACAACATGGCAGATTCACCAGTGTGCCAGAGGTGGTCATCACAAGGGCCCAGTTTGCTAAGGATACCAGAATGTGGCAGGGCCACAGTCACGCTGTGGGCTGCCACCATAATGCCAAGGGGTACACAATATGCAAGAGATGCTGTTAATGTACCAAGCGGTACAAAAGGGGGGTGGTGATGGACGGAGCATCTGAACCAATCAAACACTCACACCCAGTCAAAAGATCTGGGTTTGATCCATCACCGTTCTTTAGCCCACTCTGCCACCCCAGCTCAGACATGGCTATATGCAAATCAGTCTGACCCTGTGCCTCAGTGCTCACTGATGCAGCAATACACAGGCACACACACACATGAACACATGAACATGCAGTGCAGATGGTATGCTGTGCTCCACCCTGGTATGTCAATGGAAGCACAGGTACATTTTATTTGATTGTAGACAGACTATTCTAATTCATTGCCTGAGATAAGTAATTAATAATTCCTAATTCAACCGATTGTGCGGAAAATATGGCAGCCAACATATGATTCCAGTCTTAAAGGATCTTCAGTTATTCCCTGTTGGTCAGAGGTGTCAATACAAGGTCTCACTGTGATGTACAAAGTCATTCATGGCAAGATATGTAGATATCTCAGGGTCAGGTTGGTTGATTACAAATCAACAAGAGAGCCAAGACCCACTGGAAAAATTTTAGTAGCTCTAATATTCCTCAAAAGAGGAGCTTTTATAACAATAACACCCCTCCTGCTGACCACAAACTCTGGGCCTGAGTCACAAAGGTAACCTTGCACGTGTGTGTAAGTTTACTCTTATTCGGTATTCACAAAACTGCAACTTAATAGTAAGTTTACAACTGTCAACTCCACAGTCGAGGCGGAGAACTCCGCACATAAAAAGATAGGCCTAATAAATGTTTTTATGCGCAGAGTTCTCCGCCCCGACTGCGGAGCCTACGGATAGTAAACTTACTATTAATTTGAGGGAATTAACCTCGTACTTGGAGAAGAATGCATTATGGACCAGGTTCACAAATGTTTTGTAAAAGTCAGAAATCTATGGATTATAGATTTCCACCCATGATTGTACCAGGAGTTTGCACAGAAATGTATACAAATCACATTTTGTCATGCATCTCCCTCCAGTGCTATATATTTTTACCCTTCCCATGGAGAAACCCATAAAATGTGGGGGTGGTCTCTTTCTTTGCCCACCTTGGGCTTAGTCCTGCATTCATGGAAGAACCTTTACGTGTTTTTTCAGGGTGTACAAGTTTGCGAATAACCACAAATGTATGTATTCAATACATTTTGCTTCATTCCATCTCTTGATAGACCCATGTTTCCTACCACGACCCTAAAGGTTGCACTGCAGACAGCAGTAATCAGGAGCTCAGCATCCATACCCTCTGGTCACTTTTTTGTGAAACAGTGGAGTGTAGTGAGTGGGATGTGTGATTATAAAACATTAATAAAAAAAGAAAGAATCCTCAACACTGCAGGTTTTTCTGCACATTATTAGATAAGATGCCAGATAGATGAATGCATAAACTTTCAAAGTAACACTTAATTCGTCAACTGACAGATGCGCGAGCTACTTCCATCTGCCATCTAAGGAGTCTCTGTCATCTAAATTTAATCTGCTCAAAAAACATGTCTTTGTGACTTTGAAAATCCATGCACTGTACCACGACAGAAGTTTCAGCCCAGTAAATGTAGCATGTCAGAAAACCGAGCACTAAAATAGTGTGCTCCATATCAGCATGCCGTGGAGACATATACATTGTCAGGGTACTTAGGGCGGTGTGACCGGTGCATCGGGCATTTCCCCATGAGGATGGAAGGGTGGGGACCGGATATGAAGCAATGGGGGCCGCTTTGTTACTGGGGGGGGTATTGCAGCGGTGCTGCAATAACAGCCCTCAGTAACAAAAGTAGCAGCGTTTCACACTTGCACCACCCTCCAATCCCATTGGAGAGGCTGGTCTGGCAAAATTGCTAGGGCAGCTTTGGGTTACCAGGCCTACTGGCACTGACCTCAGGGAATTCGGAGGGTGTGTGGGGGGTATAATTAATAATAACCTATGGATTCAGTGCTGCAGCAGTTCCTGTGTGTCTTGCAGTTTTCAGGCAGCAATACAAATTTCAATATAACTGGAGATTAATGTGTTGCTGAAGATGGATGGAGTTTTGTTTAGTGGCAATTGTTACTTCTAAAGTAGCGCAGCGGGTTAAAGTGCCTGTTTCAAAGAACATGTACCATGCAGATCTCAGAACTGAGTGTGAGTGAATAATGAAAGCATATGAGAGAGGGGCTATGGAGAGATGAGCGGCACTGTTGGAGGGTGGTTGTCAGTGGTGGTTGTCGTCCTGAGGGTTGAGGGGTGGGTGGAATTTTAAAAATTTTTTTTTACAATTAAAAGCATTTACCTGCGAGCACGACATCCTCCTCAATGGTCTTCTCTCCTCAAGGCAGGCTCCAAACTCCCAAAGCCAACCCTGGTGCTGCTGTCACCAGCATGAGGGCAGCGCCAGGATTGATGGGAGTGGCCTCCATCAGCGCTCAGAAGACCACTGCAGGCTTTTGATTTCACTATCCCAGATATCTCACGGCAGCTGGATTGGAGAGGTGTAAAGTGTGCATGTGTGGCTGGCCGTCTGAAGACAGCAGGTCAAAACGACATGCGCACTTTAAACTGAAAGTGCCCTGATCTCTATGTTGCTCCCAGTCAGCAGGAGCCCCTCCCCGGTCCTGACACTCATATTGGGATGGGGTGACGAAAAGTAAAATGGTAATGAATTAACTTCATTCCCATTTTATTTTTTGTCTCTCAAGGCATTTCAGTCGGGCGACTCTCCTCCACTCAAACGGAGGCGCCACCCCTGGTGGTAGTGAGGGAATTTGTGCGGTAGCCAGTTGTACAATTTCTGTTCATTTCCTATTTCATTTAATATTATGACAGTAAGGTCATAAATGTAAGCATAGATTTACTATACCTAATTCCACACAGGAACGGCTTTAGTGTGGAATAAGGTATAGTAAATCTATGCTTACATTTATAACTTTACAGTCATAATATTTTGATTGACAGTGCTTTGGCAACATTATTTTGGTAGCACAATATTTAAAACCGGATATTAAGGTAGTATACCCAAGTAAACTGCATGCCTTGGAAATGCATACTAGACTAGACGATCTCTTTGCAATAAATGAAATAGGAAATTAACAGAAATAGTACAACTGGCTAATGAGCCTGCTTCTCTTGGACAGTGATGGCCGGCAAGGCCTATGTTATGTTAAATACAATCAAAGCTCCCTTCCTATTTGCTATTTGGGTGGGTGAATCAATTGTTTATGACTGCAATTGCAGTTTTAAGTTGATACCAACCAGAAGCTACTCATCAACCAAGAGCTATGTTGATCTCTAATACAGAATGACTAACACAATCATGACCTACAACAAGAACTAACAACTTATACAATCTCTTCCTAGATACTCATTTATATGTGACTAGCGTGCAACTTTTCTTACGATGTAACTTTTGTAAAGCGCTCTGATACCCTCATCGGGTTTAGTCCGCGCTATATAAAACTCTATAAAGAAATACATTGATCAGTTATCTCCCCAGTTTGAGAAGTAATTTTCTCAAAGGTGAAGATGTCCCCGTCTGACAGATTCCCCTTTGGGAATCATGAAGGGCAGAGTCTGGGGGAGCATCCAGTGGTTCACAGTAACGTAGCAAGGGGGGGGGTCCATGTAGCAATGAAAAGTACACCAGTAGATCCTTGTAGTTAGGTTCTTTATTAAAACCCCCAGCACAGAGGAATAAGTCATACAGCTATCAAGACACAGAGCTTCTCTAATAACAGCTCTCTAAGAATGCACATACACATATAAACAATTCTGGAACATACTCAATGTTCCACACAATACAGAGATCTTAAAGTGATATACTTACACAGATCTTAAAGTGATATACTACACAATCCCCCTTCTTAAAAAAAAAAAAAAAATAATAATAATATTAAGTACAATCAAACAACTCCAAACCTTTAGTTTTTTTTAACAATTCTTCCACTTGAAGTTTTTATGACAGATTCATTAGGCACAACGTTAGGTACATCCGATGACACTTGTGAACCTTCCTTAACCTGAGTACTATCCCCAGATATAGGAACACCCTCATGAATGTCAACACCAGAAGGTGAATTATCACAAGAGATATCACCATCCTGAGACTCATCCACCGTAATGTCCCACCACCAAGATGACAAATCTTTGCACATCTCTTTATCTTTGTTACTTTGAACATCACCACGGGATACAGGTGCAAGATGACTAAAATGCCATACCTCACCATTTTGTAATAAGGCACTATTGTTCATAACTTTAACAACCATTCTGGGTTCACTGTACTTACTCTCATCTTTTGCGGTCTTCCTGGCACTCTTAACTCGAACCCATTGACCTTTGCATAAACTGGCCTCTTTAGTTCCATGTTTGGAATCATAATAGATTTTATTCTTTGTCTGTGAATCCATAATGCTCTTTCTAACTTTAGTTAAATCACAATTAGTCATGCCACTTTTATCCATCCAACCCGGATTGATCTTAGAATGTGGAATTCTACCGCTCATTAATGAAAAGGGACTTTGATTTGTTGAGCCATGAATGGTACTCCTATAAGCCCAAAGCAATTTCTTCAATTCAACATCCCATGATAAGTTACCCTTATTTGCCAACTGCAATACTCCTTTAATACTACGGTTGGCTCTTTCCACAATACCGTTCCCGCTAGGATGGTAAAGAGCAGTAAACCTTTGTTGTATACCTGAAGCTAATAAATAGTTTTTCATCTCCATGCATTTAAATTGCACACCATTGTCTGATAATATATACTTAGGAAAGCCTTCCCTTAAGAAAATCTCATCTAGAAAAGTAATGACAATTTTAGTATTAATCACATTTACTACACTGATCTCTAACCATCTTGAAAATGTGTCAATTAAGACTAGGGTGTACTTCTGAACTCCATCTTGCCAAGTGACAGGACCCATAAAATCAATAGCTACAACCTCCCAAGGAAATTTAGGACAATCAGGAGGAGCTAATGGAGGATTAAAAGTTTTAAAGGGTTTATCAGAGACTTCACACTGTACACATGATCTCACACATCTTTCAACCTCTACATCCATCTTAGGCCACCAATAAAGTTCTTTAATACAAAGTTTTGTGCGAGTAATCCCTGAATGTCCTTCATGACAAAGATCAATGATTTTTTTTCTTAAGTCCTTAGGTGGAATGATTCTATCACCTCGTACAACTAACATATTGGACATACTAAGTTCATCTCGAACTTCCCAAAAACCTCTTAAATCATCATTGAGGATTTTCTTGTCCATGCCATTCCAACCTTTGACAATCAATTGTTTCAAAACAAGTGAAACTTGGTCATTGTTTTCCGCTTCGAGCCATTCTTCTTGCGTAAAACTACCTTGAGTTTTATCGAAGGAAATATGTGCAATAGAAAAATCATTCCACTGATTTTTATCTAACTCAATTAGCGGTAATGACATACGGCTTAAAAAATCAGCCGTGAAGTTTCTTGTGCATGGCACGTATTGCACCTCATACATAAAGTCTTGCAGCCTCATGGACAACCTTGCTATCCTTGCTGTGGCATTGGTAAGACCATCTGTTGTAAGTAACTTCGTTAGAGGTTTATGGTCACAGCGAACAATAAACTTCCTTCCCCACAAAAACTTCCTGAAATGCTCTAAAGCCCACACCACAGCAAGGGTCTCCCTTTCAACAACTGAATAACGTTATGTTGACCTCTTTGTTGTTCTCATTGATTTGGGTAAGGACACTACCCAACCCCTTGCTACTGGCATCAGTTGTGACTATAGTATCAGCATTAGGATCAAAACCTTGCAAACTAGGAGCCTGAGAATGCCTTTTTAATTTTATCAAACGATCTCTGGCACAGTTCACACCAATTAAATTGTACCTTGTTCTTAAGTAGAGACCTCATAATATGGGTTTTTTCTGAAAATCTATCTACAAACTTTGCATAAAACTCAGCAAGTCCTAGAAATGATCTAAGATCTTCTTTAGATTTAGGTGCAGGAGCATCTCTAATTGCACTCACCAAACTAGACTTTGGCCTTATACCAGATGAGCTAACTTCATGCCCCAGGTAAGTAACACTCTTCTCCGCAAACTTACACTTGGAAGGTTCTGCTGTAACTCCCTTATTATGCAAAATACCCATTACCTTCCTCAAACGCTCATCATGTATCTTCTTGTTTGGGCCCATAATAAGGATGTCGTCCTGAAAAAATACTACGCCTTGCATATCACCAAATAACTCATGCATAAGCCTTTGAAAAATGGCCGCAGAGCACGCTAACCCAAACGGCATGCGGCAAAATTGAAAACACCCAAAAGGAGTGCAAAAGGAAGTAAGGTGTTTACTCATAGGCTGCAAGGAAATTTGATGATACGCACAAGACAAATCGATAGTTGAAAACCATTTAGCCCCTTTGGTCAAGGTAAGCATCTCATCGATCCTAGGAAGAGGAAAGCGATCAACATTTATATTATCATTCAAATACCTTAAATCTATGCACGTGCGGATTTTGCCATTTGAGCGTCTGGCGATACCGATCGGAGAAATCCAATCAGACGCCTCTACAGTTCAATTATTCCAGAATCTAACAATTTATCAATCTCTCTCTTTACTTCATCACGAACGATGAGTGGAATGTGACGAACCTTATGTATCTTTGGAATAGCGCTAGGTTTGAGTCTAATTTTGTGTGAAAAGCCTTGGAGATTTCCAATACTTCCAGTGAAGACTTCTGGAAATTCTTTCAAAACCCAATTCTTTGTGCTTTCAGATTCACACATGACTAACACCTGTTCTGGGCTATTAGGATTAAGAATTATATCAAGTGAGCGTTGATCCTTCCAACCCAAAACAGGTGGTCCATCTTTAGCTACATACAGTTTACATACAGCTCTTCTACCTTTAAATTCAAACATTAAGGATCTAATTCCTAACATTTCAATTTTTTGTTCAGTGAAATTAGCAGGAATTACATCTGTAGGTTGAAGTTGCGGCCCAATTTCCCTTGTAAATTTCTTATCCCAAGTAGATTTGGATATTATAGTAAACGGAGATCCAGAATCCGCTGCTACTTGTAGATCTATACCACCAAAGGAGACTATACATAAAGGTTTGTTGCTATCATCACCAGTAATATTTACAACTACATGTCTCGCTTTGTTGCTTGAAGGATCGAGTCATCATTAGTTTCACAAGTTACTCTTGTTTTCTTTTGAAATTTTCTTCTACATTGTTTAGTGAAATGACCAATTAAGCCACAAACCGCACACTTTGAAGACTTAGCAGGGCATTTATCAAACCTGGCAGTATGTGATGTGCTACCACATCTGTAACAAGCGAAAAATTGAGTAGAGTTATCTTCTTTCTTGAAACTAGGATTTTGGTGTGGTTTCCAATTTTGATAATTTTGATATTGTTTGGACTGTCTCACATTAGTATTCTTGTCTCTCCTTGTGTCATTGATCTTATTAACAGTTACTGGCTCATTGGAAGAAGAGACTGCTTTGGCACATCTATCTGAAAGTTCTGCTTTTTTAACTAATGTGATAATGTCTTTGAGACATGCATCCTCTTCTATCCACAACTTGTCTTGGACATTCTTATTCTTACTACACATCACAACTTGATCCCTAATCATATCATCATGCAGGAGTCCAAACTTGCACTTGATGGCCAAATTCTTTAGAACAGAGATATAATCTTCAATGGTTGATTTGTATTTTGTTTACGCTTATAGAAGGCGCGTCTAGAAACTGCGACAATTGGGGAATAATGGTCAACAAGATCAGCTATAGCACACTTAAATACATCCAGATCTCCACTTCTTTCAATCTTTTGCATCTGTAAATACACTCTCAGACCTTCAGGTCCTAAACAATGCATTAAAATTCTTTTTTTTTTTCTTTCTGGAGACATAATACTGCCATTATCCTCTAGAGTGGCAATATAATTCAAAACATATTCTTTCCAATCCAACCATTTGATATTAGGTTCACCTGGATTAACTAAAAATTCTTTTGGATCACTCAAGGTAAAACTCATGTTACTCTGTGAAGAAGAAGCTGTCATAATACTTGTGGAAGCTGTTCTTGACTCTCCATCCATTTCTTATTTTTTTTAACACAAGAACAAATGCATAATAAAAACTTGTAATCTTACTGTATAAGATCGATGAAGTCTGGGAAAGCACAGGTTAATTCCTTAAAATTGCTGTTGTTATCGTGTGTAAGAACGGTAAATTATAAGCTTTTAAAAGTACAGGTTAACTGCTTGATTTCCTGTTGTTCGCGCTGAATAAAGAAGAAGAAAAAAAAATGATTAAAAATGGCCGACACGTTGTGTGCCCCTTGCGTGACCTGTGACGTCAATCAGTTGAATATCTGGTGAAGACAACAACGCGCGCCGGTTGTTACACACGCGCCGGTTGTTTGAAGGGAAACACGCTGTAACGATGGCAGCAAGCTCGCGCTCCACGCTTCTGATTCAAAGGCAGCTCCCAGCTCAGATTTTGAAGGTAAACAACGCGCTCCCATGATGCTGGCTAACACTTGAGTTCACGGAAACTTGGAAATAAACACAGCTGGATCGCATTTGTCATCCGCATTAAATTTAAAGATAAAGAAGATTGCTAAAAGGCTGGCCTCTCATTAATTTTGACTGCTTTTAAACGAAGTAATATCGAAATAGATAGCAGTATTAAAAGTCAGAATAAATGGGGCGTGGCTTAGCGGGCGATCATGGCGGACGTGGCTTGCTAGAGCTCCCGCCGGCCCGATACTTATCCTGCGATTTCTCCTGGCCCCCGGACCCGAATTGTGCACCACGTCTGGGGCTACAGCGGCGGACGGCGCAGGGAGTCATCCGGTGCTGCCAGGGACGCGCTGTGACCTCTCTCGGCGGTAGGGCAGCCTGGAGTAGCGGGCGGCCTAGTGCCGGTTGAGCAAGCCGGGGCCTCAATTTTGGCGCATCTGGACTGGAGGTCTCGATCCGGGGCCTGCGGCGCTCTCCTTTGGCCACGACCCCGGGCTGTTGGTTGCCGGCGACCTGCTGTGGGACCCCCCCTGCCTCTTCTCGCCACATCAGCGGTGGGGGCTGGTGCCTGGGGGGCCTCGGACGACCTGCGGCCTGCCTGGCCTTGGTGGAGCCGGGACCTCGAGTTTGGTGGTCCCCGCCTGGAGTCGCCGGCCCGGATCCTTCGGCCGAGTGGGAGTCCCCCGGAACTGGGATGTCAGTCGGGCGCCTGGCCCGGATACTTGCCCTTCCCCGCCCCTGTGGTTGCCGGGGCGGCGGCCGGACGACTCGTGGACTGGGCTAGAGTGGCCCATATTTGCGCCGTGCCAGTGGGCGCGGGGACGACCTACTACGCCCTGGTGAGACGGCGTTTTTCCTGGGGGCCTGCCCGTTCTGTGGACCAGTGGCGTGAGGATCCCGTGTGGCCTGGTGTGCCCTAGACGCCCCGGCCGAGGCCTGGTTGGTGGACTATCGTGCGGTGCGGCCTCGCTACAGGTGTGTGATACTGGTCTGCCTTCTCTGTGGCAGCCATGACTCGGGGCTCGGCCGCCACTAAGACTGGACCCATTGATAAGTTCACCGGCCCTGGTGGAGGCCCCGGTGCGGCTGGCGGGGGCCAAAATGCTGGACCAGACAACGCGGCGTTGCTGACCGCCATTACACAGTCCCGCGACATGCTGGATGCGAAGATTGGCGCGGTGGGGGCTGACGTGATGCTGCTGCGGCAAGATCTTCGTAATGCGGTCGCCCGCATTACTGAAACCGAGACCAGGGTCACAGCAGTGGAGGGAGATGTTGGGGCCCTTCAGAAGAAGATTGCCGACATGGAACAGACTCAGCGGGGCCTGGCGCTCCGTGTGGAAGATGCCGAAGGGCGGGCGAGGCGGAACAATCTGCGCTTTGTTGGCTTTCCGGAGGACTGCGAGAATGGGCCCATGGACGTTTTTCTGTCCCGGTGGCTGGAGAGCTGGCTGCCCCCGGACTCCCTGTCGCGATGCTTCGTGGTGGAGCGTGCTCACCGCGCCCTGACTCAGAAGCCGCCGGTCGGGGAGCGGCCTCGCCCGATCATCGCCAGGCTCCTCAACTTCCACGACAGGGACGTCATCCTCCGGGAGGCTCGGCTTAAGGACACCCTGCTCTATGATAATCATAAAATTATGATATTCCCGGACTATACCAAACTGGTCCACCGGCAGAGACACTCCTTCCTGGAAGCCAAGGCCAAGCTGCGTGGCTTGAAAATCCAATACTCACTGCTCTACCCGGCCCGCCTCCGTGTGATCTTCAACTCCAAGACCCTCTTCTTCGATACACCGGAGGCCGTCTTCAACTGGACCGATGAGACGGTCAGAGTTCGACCTCATGTCCAACCAGGGCTCCACTCCGGGTCGTCGCGTGCCTCGTCTCAGGACCGGGGCACCACGTCAGGCAGAGGGAAACGTCACCGCAAGTCTCGCTCCCGGCGGAGGTCCCTGTCCCAGGACCCTCTTTTGGGGGACACACAGCCCGATACGGATCACTCTGAACACGGCTCTTGATCACCGTTCACAGGAACTATCTGCTGGATGCCTGTCATATGTCAATCTGTGTGCTGCGGATGCTGAGCTGTGGTTGGTGGGACAGACATTGGCCGGTGCAGTATTGACTTCCTTTTTGGTGCATACCAGGGCCATCCTGGTCTGGTACTTTTCTGTGGTGCTTTGTTTATGACTCGACTGTATATGTTTTTTTGGGGTTCGGGGCATGTAGTATGGGCTGCCTCCTCCTGTTGGGATTGGGGGGTAGTTCAGGGAGTGTGTCTGGTTAGTTGGGGGGGGAACTAGTTGGGATCCCTTGGTATGGCTGGCTTTGGGCGCTATGTTTTGGGCCTGAAGTACCGTTTACCGCGACAGATGCTTCATTGTTTATTGAGGTATGGGGGTGGGGGTGGGGGGTTTTGGGGTGTTTGGTTGCTTGTGGGTTGGGCTGGGGTTGGTGGGGTAGTGGGGTTTAGGGTAGTGTTCTGGGGGGTGCACGTGTTTCTTATGATGTTGGCAAACAGGGTGTCGTGGGCCGGGGTCGGGTACTGGGGTGGATGGGTACTGGCTCATCGTGACAATGGCTGAAGCTCCACGGCTTGTATCTCCTGGCACTTCCATGCGTGTACTGAGCTGGAACGTCCGGGGGCTCCTAGACAAGATCAAGCGGGGGGCCGTGCTTCGCTGGGCGAAAAGGGACTTGGCAGATGTGCTCTTTCTTCAGGAAACACACATGATGGGTACCAGGGCACTGAGTCTGCAGAGGTTTGGCTTCCACCAGGTGTTCCATGCTGGCTTCACTCGGGGATCGAGGGGCGTGGCCATTCTAGTTCACAGACGGCTGGCTTACACTCATGAGCGTCAATGGCTCGATCCTCAGGGCCGGTTTGTGTTTGTGCAGGGTAGGGTTGGTGTGGAGCCTGTGGTGTTCGGCTGTGTGTATGCCCCTCCCCCGTTGCAGTGGGCCCTTGCGGAGCGACTGTTTGCCTTATGGGCCGAGCTTCCCCGTTCCCTGGCTGTTATTGGAGGCGATTGGAATGATGTGGTGGACATGACCTTAGACAGACAGAGGGGACGAGGGGCCGAGGTTGTAGCCTCCCCTACTCGGCTGAGTGCCATGATTGATGGTCTTGGATGGGTGGATGTGTGGAGACATTTGCATGCCGGGAGGCGGGAATACACGTATGTCTCTGCTGTGCATGGCTCTCTTTCGCGCCTCGATTGTGTGTTTGTACCGGGGGCCTTCCTTGACAGGGTGCAGGGGGCGGCGATCCGGCCTCGCGGGCTCTCGGACCACTCCCCTGTGGCGGTGCAAATAGATCTCTGTAAGGCGCGCCAGCCGTTTCGGTGGCGGATGTCTACGTGGCACCTGCAGCGACCGGATTACTCCCAGCATCTGCGCGGTGCGATCGCCCACTACTGGCAGGATAATCTTACGGTAGGGATGGATGCCATCACAGTGTGGGAGGCCATGAAGCCCGCCTTGAGGGGGGTGGATATAGCCTGGTGCGCGACGGCTCGTCGGACTCGCCAACACAGTATTACTGCGGCCGCGGTGCGGGTGGAGGCGCTGGAGGTGCGGCACAGGGCGGCGGCAGACGATGTGACACTGCGGCTGCTTTTACAGGCGCAACAGTCTTACTCCTCGGTCTTATTAGATGAGGCACGCCAGGCGTGGCTGGCTACGCGTAGTAGGGTGTACCAGTGGGGCGACAAGTCTTGCACAATGCTCCATAGGCTTTGTCAGCAGACTCTGCAGCCGATCACCTTGCCGGGGCTTGTTGACGATACTGGAGTGGCGATTACAGACCCTGTGATCCTTGCGGCGAGCTTTGCGCGCCATTATGAACGTCAGTATGCCCCTCGGGAGAGCCTTTCCTCCGATGGCATTGAGGAATACCTCACAGCGGTCCATCCGCGGGCGGTCTCCGATGATGTTCGTGACGCTCTGGAGATCCCCCTGACGGCGGAGGAATTAGGCGACGCACTGGGTCAATTAAACGCGGGTAAGGCGCCGGGGCCGAGCGGGTTCCCCAGCGAATTCTATCGGACATTCCACCTACAGCTTGGGCCACATTACAGGCGGGCGTTGGAACTGGCGCGGGAGCGTGGCACCCTCCCCCCAGACTGGCGGCATGCCGAGATTGTGGTCTTTCAAAAGCCGGGCAGGCCCCCCGAGCGCCATGAGTCGTACCGTCCCATCTCCCTTATTAATTTTGAAGCCAAGCTCCTGGCCAAGGCGCTTGCGAATCGCCTCCTCCCGCACATCTCAACCCTTGTCCACCCGGATCAGGCGGGCTTTATGCCACGCCGGGTGACGCGGCACAACATTCGGCGGGCCCAGGCCGCGCTGGACGCGATCGGAACCACCGGGGAACAAGCGGCGCTGTTGTTGGCAGACATTGATAGCGCCTTTGACTCGGTCAGCTGGACCTATCTCTTTACTCTCCTACCAATACTGAACTTGGGACCGGTTTTTATTTCCTATGTGAAGCTGCTCTATACAGATGTCACCGCTTCGGTACGTGTCTCTGGGGCGGTCTCTGCGCGGTTCCGTGTGGCCAGGGGCACCCGACAGGGATGTCCCCTCTCCCCGTACCTATTCGCGCTGGCTATGGAACCTATGGCCGCCCGGGTGCGCCAGGACGCGCTTTATCGGGGCTTTGTATGGGGGGCGGATCACACGGACCGCGTTGCCTTATATGCAGACGATGTGCTCTTCTTTATGACTGACTTGCATCGTACGGGCCCTCGCGTTCTTGAGATCATGCATGAGTTTGGTCTGGCGTCGGGGCTTTTTCTTAACCCACATAAGTCGACCTTGTGGGTGCTGGGGAGTGACTCGGTACACTGCCCATGGGCTGCGTCCCTCCGGGTGGTGGTCGAGGGCATGAAGTACCTGGGCGTCTTCCTCTCGGCCTCGGCCGCGGTGGCATGGGATCGGAACGTTCGGCCGGTGTGGGATAGGGTCCAGATGGACGTTAAGGCCTGGACCCGTATGCCCCTTAACATCTATGGGCGGTCGGCGATTTTTAAGATGGTTGCCCTGCCTCGGCTCCTCTACCAACTGCAGAATCATCCCTATAGAATCGACCCACAATGGTTCCGGAGTGTCAACTCGGTGTTGGGTAGGTTCTTGTGGGCCGGGGGCGCCTCTCGGGTGGCGCTACGTACCTGCTTTCTCTCTACATACAGTGGCGGCTTGGCGTCCACGGACCTCCTGTCTTATTACCAAGCCTCCCACCTCCTCGTGCTCAATGAGTGGTGGTATGGGGACCGTAGTGATCCGGCTTATGCTCTAGAGCACTCGTTGATGGGCGGAGCCACGCTCCACACATTGCTGTACTCGGCCAGGCGGAGGAGGATATTGCCGAGGGTCACTCAGGTGGTCTTCGCGGTCTGGCGGCAAGCTTTGCATCGTATGGGGTGGTGGGGCAGACTGACGGCCGAGACGCCGTTGTGGCATAATGGCCTGCTCCCGGCGCTGGCTTCCCTTTCCGGGTTTGGCGGCTGGGACGCGATCGGGATCTCGTCCCTTGGTCACGTTCTCTCCGGTACTACGCTTAAGTCCTTTCAGGACCTTAGCTCTGAATTCAATATGCCTAAGTCCCAATTCTTCCGGTACCTCCAGTTCCGTCATGCCCTTGGCCCGAGTCTGGTGGGCTTGGAGCAACTCCCTGATTTCAGTCCCATCGAGGCTAAGCTATTTATGGGTGACCTAGGCGACAAAAAGGTTTCTCAGATATATCGCTCCTTGGTTACACACTGTTCCCCTTCCCTCTCGTCGTTGAAGGCCTCCTGGGAGATTGATATTGGTCCCTTGGATGATGATGACTGGCGCGAGGCGCTTGAATCCCCCCGGGGAGCTGCTATAGCTGTCCGTCTCAGATTTATTCAGTTTAAGTACCTTCACAGGGCCTACTATACTAGAGAACGGCTGTGGCGGGCGGGCCTTATAGCCGCCCCGGAGTGTCTGAGGTGTGGTGCTGAGAGGGGGACGCTTCTCCATACTGTGTGGTCCTGCGGGAGGCTGACCAGATTCTGGGCGGGAGTTTGGGACTGTCTTTCGGAGGTGCTGGGGTGGGACCTGCCCCGTACCCCTAGGCTGGGTCTCCTTCATATCCTGGAAAATGTTGGGGGCAATGTCTACAAACGTCACCTGCTGCTTTTGGGACTAGTGGTGGCCAAGCGAGATCTGGCCCAAGCCTGGAAAAGTGTTCGTGCCCCCCCGCTGGGTGCATGGAAAGCGGGACTGGACTTCCTTATGGGCCTGGAATTGCCTGTCTTTGAGGCCAGAGGGTGTCCCCGGAAGCACTACAAAATTTGGAAGAGATGGGCGGAATACAGGGGTCTGCACCTCGACCCCCCCGCGGATCTTGATGATGTGTTGGCTCTGAATGTGGACCCCGTACCTTAGACTGTTGGCTGACTCCACCTTTGTTTTGCATCTTATGTTGCTACGCTGTGAACACGTGCACTGGGTTCGGGAGGGATAAGGGGTGGGTAGTAGGGGGGGGTGTAGTAGGGCGGTTGGGGTTGGGTGGTCTGGGAGGGGACTGGGGTATGTTTTTTTTTTTATAACTCTGGGTTCACTGCTATGCCTTTTTCAATGTCTGTCGTTGACAGTCTCCTCCTGACTGTGGAGGGCTGTATCGATTTATGCATGAACTCTTAATAAATACGGTTGTGAAAAAAAAAAAAAAAGTCAGAATAAAGAACAACTCACTGATAGAAGGATGTCAGGAGTATTTTTCTGTGTAATAATCAAAGAAGACTAGCTTAAAATGACCATTAATTAAAGGACTCTTGCTTATTATGTAACGGGCACCTTGTAGGTGTGATCATGAATCCCTCACCCACCAACCTAGTTGGTGGCATGCTTCATCATCGGGCCCACCCGGTGACACCTAGTATGTCCCGGGTGTGCTACGACACCTGATTACAGCGGAGCTGGTATGTTACTGAGAATGCAGTGTGGGGTGTTTGGTGAAGTGTTGGTTAAAACGGCTTGGCGAGGGTACCAGTACCCGAGGGTAAATTAGACTTTAATGACTGGGCCGCCGTCAGCGGTTAAAATTAAGGCTACAGGACATTATAGCGTGGCGAGTTACTACCACCTACATCCTTCAGTTGGTCGACATGTTTCAGCCAGTGCCTTAAATTATTCGGTCTTTCTTCAGGACCTTAAAAATAAGTGTGGTGGTGAATAAAATAAAGTGGGGGGTGTAATGCAGACTATGTGTTACACTCCCTAAGGTGTTTATCTATGTGTGGAAGGGACATTCCCTTCTCATGCATACCTGTACATACAGACATTTAGGACATGGACAAGACATGTACATAAAGGAGAGCCAAAAGGCGTTTTAAGCACAAGGTCGAAAACATATAGGTGGCCGGATCTATAGTGCATGGTGGGTAGACTATAGTCGGCTAGAGTGTAATGGTACTGGTGGTACCATTATTGTGAAAATCGCATCTAGTTGAGATGTGGCGTGGCTAAAACACGGATATCACACTGTTATAAAGGTACAACGTGTGGCAAGGCGTAAGGGTACTGATCTTACGCTTTGGTTTAGCAGCTGGTGCTTCCTGGAGAGAAGCGGTAAGGGGATGACCCTATGGGAGAGAAAGAGAGAGTGGCCACTGTTTTTAGGGACCAGTAAGGAGGGAAAACACTTACCCCGCTGGTTGCTTGGTGGTTGTCATACTCACAGCCTTTCTAATCAGAGCCTGCCTGGTACCTGTTGCTCCGCCGCCGTTCTCCGGTAGACTGAGCTGCTGGGATCAAGCTCGTTTATATATGCTGGTTGATAAGGAAACGATCGGCACCTGGGGAGGGTAGTAAGCGTGGAAAGACTTCCCCTGTAGTTGCGGGAGTATTTTTCTTCCAGGTAGAGTTGAATAAGCCAGTGCAATTTCTTGAATTTTCCCAGTAGTTCGTTCTATTGTTGAAAATGCAAAGTTCATTTAAATTCCTTATGAAGCTTGCACTGAGGGTTCCTGGTCCCCGTCGCCAAATCAGTGTAGCAATGAAAAGTACACCAGTAGATCCTTGTAGTTAGGTTCTTTATTAAAACCCCCAGCATAGAGGAATAAGTCATACAGCTATCAAGACACCGAGCTTCTCTAATAACAGCTCTCTAAGAATGCACATACACATATAAACAATTCTGGAACATACTCAATGTTCCACACAATACAGAGATCTTAAAGTGATATATTTACACAGATCTTAAAGTGATATACTACAGTCTACCCTGGGTGGCACAAGTTTTTGGGTGCGACAGCCCCTCCCCCACCCTTACTTGATGTCTCTGGGCACTCTTCAATCGGCCGCCGACAGGTGGCAAATTGAAAACATCTCGCCAGTACCCCCACCCGATCTTTGATGCGGCCGCAGCAGGGGGCAAGCACAGTGACCGCCACAGGCAGCCAAAGTAATAGCTACGCCACTGATGGTTCAGAGGAACTCTACATACTGCTCCCAAGTGTGTTCACAAATGGGATTTTTCTTTTTTTTAATGCAACACCTGTCTCTTTGATGAACATGGACTGCTTTAAAAACAAACATTGTTAAAACCTATAAGTATGGTTTAAATGTACTAATGCATTAGGATATCAGAGCACAACACACAGTGAAGAGCCAGCAGAAGCAGACTGAAAGGTATATAGTTGTAAAGTAGTCTCTCATGCAGTTAGATGCAAGTATTTAAGCAGGGGTGGAAGGATACCCTGAACAACCAATAAAATGTAGGTACGAGATGAATACTTCATAATGTGATTGACAGTCTAAAGGCAATTGCTGAAAGAGGCTTTTTGAGGAAAACCAATGGTTGAAAGGCCAGGCTCAAAGTCCACATTATGTGCAATATTATCAGTAGGTCTGTTTGATAGCTGTGCTGTCAAAACGCAGCCCTAAATATGGTTCCTGTTTTGGAAAGTAATACAGGGACAGATTGCTGCAGTCCCTTGACTTCTCTAGCTCTGCATTCACAGCCAATCACAGAGGTTTGCAAATTGTGACCAGCCTTTTTAATTTTGATTAAGGGGGTTTATTTTGACACCCTGTGAATGAACAATTTGCTATGCATCCTCTTAGTGCATACGTCACATTGCAAATCACATTCCCATTCACAAATCAGTCAGTGCCAGTTGCATATCCCTGGTTTGAGAGCGGGATAGTACTTCAGACCTGGAATGAGTGCACACTGCACAACTGGATAAAAGTCTTAATAATCTAGAGTTTGGGGACTAAAACCATCTGTAATGCTTTTGAGATTTCGCTATAATTAGCATTGCAACTTCATAATCTCTCTTACTTAAGCCACAGTGGGCCTTCCACTCTATGACAGTGTACACTTCCGTGTATTCCTAAATGGTGCATTTGGTCTCACTCAGGAATATGTTCATATATTTACTCTGCTGCTGGTCCACGTACCTATCAGATATTGGCATTAAAACCTGCATATTTGTTTAAATAAAAATCAGCGGGCTAAGCACCCAATGCTGAGATGTGTGTGCAGCCTGCAAATCCTAAAATTGTCAACTCAACTTTTGACCCTTCAACAGTCAGAGAAATGAGCCGTAGATTTGACTGGGTGTTGGCAACTGCACACAAAAATGATCTTAGGAAACTGCGATGGATCAAAATGCAATTTAAAGAGCCAGTTATTAGTATCTATAATTAATTTATTCTAACAGTATTCTCCTAGCCTAAATGGTATAACGTATTATACTTGGGGATTCTTTTCAGGCCTGATTTGACTGTAAAGTTGATGCTTGGCCTTAAATTATTAACAGAAAAAGAGTTTTAGAAGCTCAATTGAGAAATTGATGTTCGGCACCCATTTGTTGATTTCCTCAAGCACATGTTAATTTCCCCGAGTACAGCATTTGTTGGTGAAAAATTATGTGGTTCTACTGAAAAGTGCTTGTCGTGCACTTTTTGCTCTATGGGAAAGTTTATGCTTGATACATCAGTTATAGTGATAAGTCAGCGATCAAGGATGTAGGCCAAATTGGCTTATTGAGACAAGTTAATTTAGATGTCAAATTTCCGATCTGTTCATTATTAAAAGTTACAACAAAGGCAGTAGGCCGCCTTTTTATTGTATTTATATGTTTATTGTGAACACCATATTATGATGTCAATAGGCTTTAAAGAGTAGATAGTTATTATACTGAGTTAAGCCTGTAGAAAGAATCTCACAGATTGCCGAGGTAGACAAGATTTTTGGTGCTAGTTGCCCCCTCTCACAATTCCTGGAGCAAAAAGGTTTACACTGCGATAATCCTTGTTAGGCCCTGTTTGAGGGGGCTGTAGATTTATGTACCAACAGTAATTATATACACATATATTAGATATATGTATATATGAAAAAAACACCTTTCAGGCTCAGAGTGACGATTAAATTATGCAAAATAGGAAGCAGAGAACTCTGGGTAGTTCCAAAATGTAGGTGGAGAGCAGCTCCCAACATGAGCACCCTGTAACACCAGCGACATTCTGAATCTGCTCACCTAAAATGTCTGCTTTTCTAACCAAGTGTTTAAGCATAGGATTAGCACAGTGCCATCCACGCCAAGCTAGAAAGGGAAAAAGCCTTTTGCCATTTATAGGGCAAAGTCTTTAAGCATGGGATTAGCAAAGTGCCATCCATGCCAAGTTGTAAAATGACAAAAGCCTTTTACCACTCCAGGAACAGTATTAAAGCTTTGGTTTGGTAAAATACCATCCAAGCCAATCTGGAATGCATAAAAGAAACTCCTGACACTTGTTTCACTCTCATCAGAACTCTTCAGAGAGGTATTGCTTTGTCCAGACTTTGAGTTTGTCTAAATTGCAGAAAGGTGGAACTTGTCATTTGGAAATTCGGATACATGCAATGGCCAGAACCAAAGTCAAGGAAGCTCATGTTCCGTCTATATATGTCAGAAGTTCTTTAACTGTTGAGTACACAGAGACATGACCGAAGCCTATGGATGTGTGGCTAAAAGATGTATTATTGCAGCTATGGCGAGGGGAACATTAATTAGACACAGAGCTTCATGTAGATTCATTGTGGCTTCTTACGAGGTCCAGCGCAACCTAATGAGGGTGATCATGGGGCGAGGACTAAGCAAATGTGGCCATTGATGTGGGGATTTGTGTACTTGTACGTACCTGTTCCTTTGCCGAACATTAAACTAAAGAATTATCAATGAATACGAAATAAATGGCAATTACATAGGGAACGGGAGTATGACCATCTGCAATCATGGCCATTCACCACTGAAAGATGGCAGCTGCAGAAAATGTATTCAAATAATGACAGCAGTAGTCCCCTCCTGTATGCTGTGGTCTCCCCCAACAGGAGCACATAATTTTACGTAAAAGAACAACTTCCATCCTCATGTTGTAAATTTGAAAGCAAGCATTGAAAAAAGCGTAAGCCCAACCGCATCTACCTGCTTAAAATAAACCCAACTTAAACCCAGTGAGTGTTCCATACAGTCCGTTGTTGGATATTTTGGCATATATGTATGTAATGGATTTCCTATGGAAACACGATCCTAACTACCCAGTGGTGACTGCCTCTGGGTAGTTAGGATTGTGTTTCCATAGGAAATGCATTTTTTGGGTTGCTCATATCTTTGGAGTGGTTTGACAAATCTAGGTAACTATAACTCCTGCCCTCACCATGCATTGCTAATTACCCCACATATTACATAACTCATGAAATCTTCTATGACATCATTGGTAATATCACTGTAACATTTGCAGTGAAATTATTGATGAGAAAACTGTGCATGGTGTGAGTTATAATTATAACCATGTATATATTATCCTTACAGTTAGGTCCACTGTTAATAGGAAAAGCATTTTTTGTCTCGCTTTTTAACTTTGGTCCTGCTTGAAGAATCTGCACAAAACTTTCCACAAAGGTGCTACCTTTTGACTTGTTTGTGCATGGAAAGGTTCGGGGTGATCTGTCAAGCAGGGGCTGAAAAAAAGGGGGGTACCAAAACAAACAATCCCCATGCTTTTCCGTTGAATTCTTTAAGAATGGCTGCAGGAAAAACTGCTGATCAGAATTACACCAAATTTGACAGGAAGATTGATAATGGCCCACAAATTGTGCTTTTAGTGATTTGGTGCAAACCCGTTCAGTAGTTTTTTTAGAAATTATGGGTCAAACATATTTGTATATCTGGGCAGTTGGGTCCGCGAGAGGCTTGAGAGACTCTTATGGGGGTGCGTCAATTTAAAAATTGAGCTTTCTGCTTGGCCCAGGGAGCTTTTTTCCCCTTGGGCCAATCCACCCCCGTCGGAGCGAGTGCTCTGATTGGCTTCCACCAACAACACATTTTTTATTGGCAATCATTACAGTACTCGGGGACTTAGTCTCATGTCCTGAAGTAGTAAATAAAAAAATATATAATGCTGGAGGTTAGGGATAACATGCCTCTTTAGGCCCTGTGGGAGGGGGGCACAGAAGGATGACCCCAGGGCCGTATTAAAAACAAAAAACAGCAGTTTTTGCCACGATCGAGCGGGACCGCTGGATCGAAGAAATAAAAATGCCGACCCGGGGCCGGTATAAAATAAATAAGTAGAGGGGGCATGCGGCCCCCTCCCTGAGTCATTTTAGGCACTGGGCAGCCCACTCCCGGGGCCACATTCAAGAAGGGGACGAGGTTCAAGGCCCACCTCCTCAAGCCAAAATAGGCCCCGGAGAGCCCCCTCCTGGGGCCATATTCCTTTAAAAATGGAAGGGGGTCTCACTCAACCCCCCTCCCCGAGTTGTTATGGGCCCTGAGGAGCCCAGCCTCAGGCAAAATTCACCCAAAAAGGGGAGGAGGGCTGCGCATCCCGTTTCCCCGAGCCATTATAGGCCCCGGGGAGCCAACTTCCGGGTCGAAATGGACCAAAAAGGGTTAGGTATTTATGCTGCTCCCTCCAGGTGTAGGCAATCTGTTTCTTTTTGTTTAAATCTGTTTATTGAACATTGACATGTAGATAACCTACACAATATTAACAAATCAACGCAGCATTAGTTTCCATGTAATTCAGTGCCAAACAAGTAAATGTACCATATTGTGCGATAGTGTATGGACTATTGTCCACTGCAGCATATAGGACCGGTGGTGTATGAAATCAGCACATTCTACAGGTAGGATGCTAAGGTGCGGAGCAATGCGGACAATACATTTCAACAACAAGGTTCAAAGAAATGTAAATAAAAAACACTATTGACAAAAAACCTAACCATGGAGCCGGCTCGCACCCATCTTTGGAATTTAGCATAAGCTGTCTTGCTGCATAATGCCAAGGAAAATAAACAGAAAGACCTGTGGAAAATGGGCAGGGCAGGGCATACAACATATCTTGCAATCAGTTTGCAGCCAAGGTATTTGTGTTTACAGTAGCATCCAGCGGTCGATCAGGAGAGTCAACTGTGTGCGATATAGTAGTTTGGAAGTCCATTAGTATAGTGTCCTCGCTGGCTGCAAGGGGATAGTTGTGCAGACCCAATTAATCTACCCTATGTAAGGCAATCCTTTCCACCTGAGCCCATGTGGACAGGGATTGTCCCTTGTGGCGAGTGGAGTGGGGTAGGTTATTTCCACTTGCATTGAATTAGGTGCCTGGCTAACAGGACACCCAGGTCAAGGAATCTGGCAATTGCCCTGTACTTCTTATCTCAATGATCCAGGCCTAATATACAGATCTCCCACATATGTAATGGAGTGCATCTGGTGCAGACTGTCAGATGTGAGGTAACACCTTCCCACTATTATGAAGCAATGGACAGGTCCATAGCATATGCAAAAAATCTGCATCAAGCAGATGATCTCAGTGGCAGGTGGCGTCTGTAAGATTACAATAAAGATTAATTTTATGTGGAGTGAGATAAGCTTTGTGAAGGGTGTAGTGGATGAGGTGGAAGCGGGTATTGCGTGGTAGATAAACAGAACTTTCCAATATAGAATTCCATTCCCTATTGGTGTGTATAGGAGCAATCTGTTGATCTGTTTCCCTGCTTGCATCAGAGCAGCAGGGAAACAGATGAGAAATCTGCTCCAAGGTGGCAGGAGCATTTTCCAAGCTCCCGCCCACTGAGAGCAGATTTTGTTTGCTCAGGTTTGGCGTGAGTTTTGAAAATGCTCCCACCAGGTGGAAGCACACCCAAGTTTCCCTGCCTGCTCCAGTGTGGGCAGGGAAACTGCAGTGTGCTGGGGGTGGGCTCCCAGGGACACAGCAAGAGAGCCGGCCTTCAGGGGTGGGGTCCCCAACGCCATTATTGGCTCAGGGAGGGGGTCTGCGCGGCCTCCTTCCCTTTTTGTAACATTAGTAGCCCTGAAGGATAGGGTGCCAAAGGGCTTTTCAAGGCTTGGGTGGCAGGCCACTTGGCCCCTTCCCCCTGGGCTGCCTTGGGCCTATAAGGGTTTGTGGAGGGGAGCTTGTGTGGCCCCTCCCCTTCTTTGATGGATTTTGGCCCTAGGGCTGGTCTCTCCAGGGCATATAATGGCTTGGGAGGCCATGCAGCCCCTCCCCTTATTGAATGCAGCCGCGAGGGTGGTCTCCATGTGGTCTAAAATGGCTCAGGGAGGTGGGCTTAATTTAAGTAGCGGTCTTGGGGCATGGGGTCCTCAGGGCCTATTCCCCTTAAGAAATACTTTGAGCCCCCAGGGAATGGAATCTCCGGGGCTGACTATGGCTCAGGGAGGAGTCTGTGTGGTCCCCCTACT
Source organism: Lissotriton helveticus (assembly GCF_964261635.1). Lineage (NCBI taxonomy): Eukaryota > Metazoa > Chordata > Amphibia > Caudata > Salamandridae > Lissotriton > Lissotriton helveticus. The sequence goes on along the minus strand of NC_136063.1, from coordinate 408,209,424 downwards.
GATAAATACATTGGGCCCCAGGCCGAATACAGATTGGGGAGGTGAGTCCACGCAACCCCTCCCCTAAAAAAGTAAATTGGGCCTCAGAGGGTGAGTTCTTCAGGCCAAATATAGCTGGGTGCGGGAGAGGGGTCTTTTGCGCCCTCTCCTAAATGAGTAAATTGGGCTCAGGCAGGGGGGCTGCAAGGCCCCACCCCTTTAAATTACATTTTAGCCTTGTAGGGTGTGAAGGGCCATGAGCCCTCCTCTCTTTATTAATTATTTGGCCCTGAGCAATGGTGTCCCTGGGACCAAATCAGGTTCAGGGGAGGGGAGCTGTGGGGCCTCCCCACCTTTTTAATAAAATACGGCCCGGAGGTTGAGGTTTTTGGAGGTCTATTACGGCTTGGGGAGGGGGGCCTTTATAATGTAACACGGTCCCGGGTTAGGGTTACCAGGGCCTAATAAGCTTGGGAGGGGCACCTTGTTGCCCTCTCCTCCTTTTTAAGAATTGAATGACCCCCGAGAATGGGTTCTCCGTGACTAAAAGAGGCTCAGGGAGAGGGTCTGTGTGGGTCTTCTACCCGTTTAAAATCAAATGGCCTCGAGAGAGGGGTCCCCAGGGCCTGAGAAGGTGCGGGAGAGGGCCACCTGGTCCTCCTTCCTTCTAAAAAAATAATAAACAGCTCAGGGGGATGGGGTCGTCGGGAAATAATAAGGCTCAGGGAGGGGTGCTGCATACCCTCCTACCCTGTTTAATTGTATTTTGCCCCAGGGAATATGGTCCCTGGTGCCAATTAGGGGTTGGGGAGGAAGCTCTTCGCCCACTCCCCTTTATATATACGGTTTGGACCTGGGGATGGGGTCCCTGGGTCCCAAAGGCCAACCCTACGCTGCACACGCAAAAAGGCTGTGGGCGGTGTCGGGTTAGGAGCCTGCTAGGGGTTTGGCCACAGGCCCTGGTGGCAAGCTAAACCCTATGGCTAAAAAAAACCTGCGCACTGCTAAAGTCTGTGTGCAGCGTGGGGTTGGCTGCCTGTGGGGAGTTGTACACAGGGCCTGGCTGAAAGCCCTACTAACTATAACCGGTGAATTTCTGTGCTTTTTGTAGTTTAAAACGTTAAAGTTATCACTGATATATTCACCTAACCAGCCGAATTAAACCAAATTTAGCAAAAAGGCAGCTCTTGGTTCAGAAAGTCTCTTTTTGTTGAATGGTTTAAACATTTCTCAGTTATACAAATATACCCATGGAGGATCCGCAAATCCTCCCGATCTGGAGCCGGCAATCTGATTGGCTGCCTACAGTTCCAACCAGAAAGTTGAACCGAGTCACAAGAAAAATGGTAAAAAAAATGATTCAAAAGAAGAAAAGGGAGTAGTGTAGAAACAGCCGACCCCCTAGGCCTGCTCAGGGGATCCCACAGGGACCTCCAGGGCCCAAAAAAGCTTTATCCTGCGCTTCGTTTATTTTAAGCCCCTGGGTGGGCCAGGTCCCAGGGGCAATGCCAACTTATGATGCAGGGGCCCAAGAGGCCCCCGTAAGCCCCAGGGACCACCACTTCCCAGATCTTTATTTTAAAAAATGCATGGGGGGGGCTCCTGCCCCCCACCCAGCCCGGGGACCGCCACCTCCCAGGGGCTATGTTTAAAAAATAAGTGTGTGGAGGAGCTTGAGCCCCCCAACACAGGCCCTGGGACCAGCACCTCCCTGGGGCATACAATAATTAAATGTCGGGGTCCGGGGGGAGGAAAAGACACTAGATGGACAAGGCAAGCCATCCAATAAGAAGCAAGGAAATAAAGTGACAATCATACTAAGCAATGGTCAGCAATGGGCGCTTTAAGCCCGTTGTAAGATCTGGTAAGCTGACAATAGATATTTTGCGCGGTCTGGTAGGCTGTATAACATCTTTGTGAGTTAAATTCTTTCCTTTCCTAATGGTACTTTTTTCTATCCATGCCACCGATGAAAACTGCACATGAATACCTAGACTATGCACAGAAAAAGACTCAATGCCTGGAGCACCTCACTTGCATTATTCTCTTGTTCAGCTAATTGCAAAGCATGGCCTCCAAAGCCCCTTACTCTTAGTATGTCTTCTGAAGGGTTTGACATATGAGGGGATCTAGCTGCATAAAGCCAAAGCTAAAAGAATGCAATAATATTCATACCCCACCTCTGACCACTCATCCTACCTCACATATAGTGTGCAAGGCCTAGTCTAATTTCTTCTGGGGAGCCAATATTAAAACTAAGAAATTAGCAGCAAACTGAAGCTATGATGTAGGCTCGTCTCTTGGCTGATTATCGTGACATCGAACTGGAAATGCTGTACTTGCTCAGTAAAGGATACAGGCATGCATGCACGGATGTGCTTCAGATATAAGCAACTCTATAACTTTTATCCAAACCCAATAGGGCTTAGCTATTTAAAAGATGAGTTAATTCATAGATACATCATCTAATGAAACAAGCAGGGCTTAATTTGGGAAAAAATAAACAAAGATACCTAAAGTCACTCTTATGAGCCTTCCACTAACACTGCCAAACGCCAGGGCTGCTGAATACCAAGGTTGCCTGGTCTTGATTCCAACTCATGTGTCTTTCTTTCACCACCCTACACTAGCTCTCCTTTTATTTCACCTTTGCAGGTTCCTTTTTACTCACTGTTTTCTCCCTGTCACTGTTTTCATATTTTTTCAATTGTCCTCCTTCTCTTGCGTGCTAAAAATATTGGCCTTACTTAGAGTTTGGCAGACGGGATTCTTCACGATCTTGGGGGACCTAAACCTCCACTTCGACTCCATCTCGGATCCGACCATCAGTAGTTTTTTAGCGGACCTGACAGCCTTGCAGCTGACCCCTCTCATACAATCCTCTACTCACTCAGCTGGCCACTTACTCGACCCGGTTTTTACTAATATTCTGGAAGCCAAAGCTGATCCACCAATACCTATGGGGTGGACTGACCACTTCCTTGTCACATTTGTGATACCGGCCGACACTCAATCCAACAAGGCGACGCCCGCCTCCTGCCTCAAACGGCCCTGGCACAAACTCCAAAATATGAATTTTCCTGCCAGTTTAGGAGAACTTAATTCCGAAACCTCGAACGACATTAACACGCTATATGCCGCCTTTCAGGAATGGATCACCAAAGGCCTCGATAACATCATTCCAGCTAAATGGACTAGAGGACGGAGCACCCCCTCGAACCCATGGTATGACGAGAACTTAAAAAATCTTAGAAAGGAATGCAAAAGAGTGGAACGTCACTGGAGGAAAGAATATAGGGACAAGGACAAAGCGTCCTACTTGGCCACACTCAAGAGATATCATAAAGCTATACGCACTGCTCGCGCATCCTTCTACGCCAAAGAAATTGATTCCAGCTCCAACCCCACGAAAACAATCTTCAAACTGGTCCAAAAATTACAAAATGGCGGTAACCCTGCCTCATGTATTTCCTCCACTCAGCAGTGTTAGGACCTCGCCACTTTTTTTATAGAAAAGGTGAGGAAGATCTACAACACCTTCATACAAAACCCCTCGGCCCGCGCTAGCTCTCCCTATCTTGCTTGCAAAGGCCCCGGGCTTACTTGTCTGCCGGCTATCTCCCACGAGGACCAAGCTAAATTTTGCAGAAAGGTGAAATCCGGCGCCCCCTCAGACCCCATGAGACCAGCCCAGTTTCTGGATGCTCTGGACTTCTTCCTTCCCTCTTTGGCCACGCTCCTTAATCTCTCCTTTTCATCGGCCACAGTACCCACATGTTGGAAACAGGCCTGGGTCACTCCCATTATTAAAAAACCGACTTTGGACCCCACAAAGCCGGAGAACTACAGGCCCGTTTCACTACTCCCCTGGGTGTCCAAACTTGCAGAAGCCCATGCGAACACCGTACTCACTGCCCATATGGCCGAAAACAATATCTTGGACCCCTCACAACACGGGTTTAGGCCGGGACACAGTACGGAGTCCGCCCTTCTTGCCACCACCGAACACCTCAGGGAAATCATGGACACCGGTCGAAGCGCTGCGCTGATACTGCTTGATCTCAGCGCAGCCTTTGACACGGTCTCCCATGAGATCCTCCTGGGCCGTCTGGAAGGTATTGGGATCACTGATCGAGCACTTGAATGGTTCCGATCATTCCTCACAAACAGATCCTTTCGTGTGTCAGCCCCTCCCTTCATCTCCCATTCTCATGCTATTGGCCAAGGAGTACCACAGGGCTCTGCCCTTAGTCCATCTCTTTTTAACTTGTACATGCAGCCCCTTGCGACAGTGGCCAGAGAATGGGATCTAACGCCGGTGTCGTACGCCGACGACACACAGCTGGTAATCACCCTCACTGAGGTGCCCTCTACCTCTGCTACAAAATTCAGGGATGGGCTGGCCGCAGTTGCCAACTGGATGACCGAAAATTGTCTACAACTGAATGCAGAGAAAACCGAGGTGTTACTCCTGGGTAAAAACCTCAGCCACTGGAATGACCACTGGTGGCCCCCCTTACTGGGCCCTACCCCCCCTTCCAAATCTCTGGTCAAAAACTTAGGAGTATGGCTGGATTCGGCGCTGAACTACCAAACTCACACCAAAAAGGTAGCAGCGACATGCATTGGGCTGCTGAGAAACCTCAATCCCATTTAGGCTTCTTTGACCCCAAAACACGGCAGCTCATTGTCCAGGCCACCATCCTGGCCCGGCTGGACTATGCGAGCGTCCTATTATTAGGCGCCAACAAAGCCGAGACAACTAGGCTTCAGCGAATTCAGAATTCTGCAGCCAGGGCTATTGTAGGCCTTCCCAGAAGATGCTCGGTCAGAGCCACCATACAGAGACTCCACTGGTTTCCTGTGGAAGCCCGCATTCAATTTAAGGCCCTCACCACTGCTTTTAAGATCCTGAAAACGGAGGGCCCTGAACTCCTCCAATCGCTGCTTACTCCATACACCCCCCAACGCAATCTTCGCTCTATGGGCCAACATCTAGTAGTGGTCCCCCGTACAAAGCTCTGCCGCTGTGGAGGACGCTCCTTCAGACTTCTGGCAGCTAAACTATGGAACTCTCTACCCCTTCACATCCGCAGCATCGACAACCTATTCACTTTCCGTAAAGCAATTAAAACCCACCTCTTTCCACGTCTGTAGGTCCCTTTCTCCTTACCCTCACCCAGTTGGTTGTGCTATGGTTCTTAGTGCCGGGACGCCCCGTTGCTGGGGCAGCTGTCGCGCTCAACAAACCTTTAACATAACATAACATAACATTCTCCATCACGAACGTGTCCTGTCTGACGTTGTACAAGCCTATGGCACTTGTAATATGGCGGACGGGCTAGCCATTATATTTTGCCGGAGTATTCCATCCTCTAAACACCAAATACCGTGCAAAGACACAACTCCCAAAAAGAAGTGCTTGTTTCAACCACAGGCAGGGCTTAATTTGAGCCGGAGCTTGCCAGTGCTTAGCACCGGCACCTAATTATCAGGGCCGGGTCTACAGTCACGCTGCATTAAGTGCACCTGCCACTGCCGTCAGTAATTGACTTATGAGTCATGCGTGGCACTGGCACTACTGCTGTGGTACTGTAAGTGCTGTGCTGCTGTCATTTAGTTAAAGTTACCGATGCATCATACTGTTTGTTGAGTGGCTGATGTAAATTGTAAACACTTACTGTCTAAATGGTGACGTGACCTGACTGACTCCGATTTTCAATTTCCTCCTCCTCACTCTGTCTTCAAGACTTCCGGCCGCGGATCAGGCCCAGTGGGCGGGACACTGTAGTAGTTGTTGTTGGGATGTGCTTTGCTGCCCTAGGCTGATCTTCTTCTGCGGGGGTTGGGGCAATGCGCGGAAGAGGCAGCGACGCGTGCGCAGATTTGAATGCGCGCGCATTCGCTGCCTTAATTTTGCCTCAAAGTATAAATAAGGGGGTTTACCCAAAAAGAGTCACTGGGACCTGGGTTCAAATGGTACTAGGAGGAAAGGGTCCCAGTGTGATTGACAATTACTACACATTTATCACAAACTAACACTCGTGACGCCCCGAATGATCACGGAGTGGTTCTGGACCTGCAGGTTGCCTGCCCCCCACCTATCCCCCGACTGTCCTGAAGAAGACCCCACAGCAAGGGCACCACTTATCCCTGCACATTATTGAGGGTCGAAACGTCGACAACCATCTTGCTTTGTGACAACTTCATGCCATCATTGTTACATATATTGTACCATTTTGAAGTATGTCCTTTTGTTGAAATATTGGAACCTTTGGTCTTTTTTGGTTTGCATTTAAATTTGTCAAGAGAATATTGCCAATTAACTGATTTTAATGTCACCAACTCTCTTTATTTTCACATCCTCACTTGACTTTCACTCCCTTTCCTGCTCCACTGGGCACCTAGCAACTATTATGTGTTTTGAATTTGTTTTGTATATTGAATATACTTTATCCCATTGATAATTAAACAGTGTGGATACATTGATTGCTTTTTAAGTGTTAGTTTGTGATAAATGTGTAGTAATTGTCAATCACACTGGGACCCTTAATTTTGCCTCAGCACGCCCGCCCCAGCATACCTGCACGGCCGCACCACGGGCACCCACCACCACCACCAACCGTAAGTGTAGCAGCAATTGCCAAACTAACGCTGCTTCTTTCTTTTGTTTTGCGAGTTGGGTGGCGGGACGTGACGCTATGGTCAAAGTGGTAGCTCCGGTTCCACGTAATGAATCGACGATGCCCGCCCTGTGGGCCCAGGCCTCTGAACTGTGCAGTAGAGCAGGCAGGCGCTGACCTAACTTTGCCACTGATAAGCGTGGCAGAGTAAAGTGTGTGTGCGTGCAGCACAGACAAAGCTGAATTGCTGAATTCACGAGTAAGGGCTCATTTACATTTACTCAGGGTGTTGGGAGCGGCCTGTGTCAGCACAGGGTTAAATTACCCCAGAGCCGTGAACCACAGCCTAGCCGGGCAAGGGTTCAATGTATTTAAAATGTGCAAAACTGTAAAAAAAAGAAAAAGCACTTGTAGATAGGGCTTGGCCGGGTTTAATTTAAAGGACCTGCCCGGCACAGGTGACATCAGAACATTCTGGATCGGACTTCCGGTCGGCGGTAACAGAGCACCTAACACTGACGGTGCTATCTTCCATGGGAGGCTCACCCCCTTCCCTTCTGGTCCACTGGGCGAGCGGCCCCCGATGTGGACGAGGCTGCTGCCGGTCCGCCTGGACTCACACTGTACATGGGCTGGTGCCCCCACCCAGGGTGCTGTGCTCGGTGGCTCTATGATCTCATCTGTGTGTGCTCCCACTATTCGCCCGGTGCCTCCACCCTGTGTGCTGACCTAGGTTGCCCGGCCATGTGTTATTCTGTGTACAAGAGATCTTTACTGTGATGTATACAACGAGCGTGTTACAGTGGCGGACAACTGTGTGTGTGCCCCCGCGGTGCCCTGCCAGCCACATGTTGGTTTGTGCACATGTGCCTGTGAGCCTCATGTCCTTGTGTTATGTACCGCTCCTGCCCAGTGCTTAATTCATAAAATATGAAGTACAGGTGCTCAAATTTTTGTCGGAGGCCACACCTACTTTCCTCCAGCTCCACCCACTTCCTCCACTTGCTTCTTTCTTACTACACCTCTCCTTCTCTACCTCTTTTTTTCTGTCCCTCTCGCATCTTTCTGTGCCCCTTTCCTAGTATCAACCCACTCTCCCTCACTTTCAAGACGCTCAGGGGCATCCCTCTACTTCTCCCTCTCTCCTTATAAACTTTTTGTATATCACCTCTTACTCTCTACCTCTTTACCTCAACCACTCTCTAGTTTTGTTTCACCTTCAGCTCTCTTTCACTACCTCACCTCTGTCTTTTTGTTTCACCCCTTTTCTCTCAACATCTCCACTTTCTGACCTTCATCAATCTTGCTCTACCTTTCTTTCTACCTCTTTTCTATTGAGGGCCACTCTTCTACATGTTCCCTATAATCATAGAAGTTGTCCTACGTCGCCTCCAAGGGATTTGTTACAAGTCGAACAATGCCGGACTCCACAGCAAATAAGCTGTGAGGGGGGAACACAGGCAGCAGCCCGCATACACTCACCCACAAGGAGCAACCACTTAACACCTACTGTAAGGAAGAGCAGGCAGTAAGCACAAACTGAGCTCCTCCCCATGTGTACATGGGTAGCTCACTCCATGCTCACGAGTGTGGGCAACGCAGAAAGCATCAACAGGCACCCCCACCTAGGCTCTGAATTCACAATAGCATCACCGAGGCACAAAATGTGAGAGGCGCCGCCCACAGCCCGACGTGGAAACATACAAATGATACAAAGAAAGGGCCCACAGGTGTAAATCAGCACAACAGCCCCAGTAGGGTAGGAGGGCACACAAAGTGAAGTATAAAGGAAGAGAGTACACTACATAAAGTGTGCTACTTAGCAGGGAGGTCTCTATCACCTAAGTGGGTGCACAAATCCAGCAGCCTGTACTACGGGTGAATGTATTGGGAGTATGAGGCTCCATTACAGGAGGGGACACATATATACATATTGCACACCAGGCTGGGAGTGTAGGGGCACAGGGACTGCACTGGAGCATGAAGGGGGCGCAATATCAAGGGCGCACACAGCTAGATGCATATGCCAAGCTGGCGGTAGGATGATGGCACACAGTGGGGGGGAAGCATATGCCAAGTTGGCGGTATTAAATGGCGGGGGTTACAGGGGCATAGCTATAATTAGTGCAGCAGGTGCAGTGGCACCTACCCCAGGCTCCTAAAGGGCCCAACGACCTTGATTATTTCTGCATTTTTACTAACCTGGCAGCAGTCAATGGACAATTTTCCTTGCTTGCACCCGGGCTCATGGCTTCATTACTACGGTAGTGGGAAGCCGACAAAACCACAGCTGAATACACACCATGGAGATAACGTATCCTGGGGCAGGAGGGGTACATAACACAAGGACATGAGGGTCACAGGCACATGTGCACAAACCAACATGTGGCTGGCAGGGCACCGCGGGGGCACACACACAGTTGTCCGCCACTGTAACATGCTCGTTGTACACATCACAGTAAAGATATCTTGTACACAGAATAACACATGGCCGGGCAACCTAGGTCAGCACACAGGGTGGAGGCACCGGGCAAATAGTGGGAGCACACACACATGAGATCATAGAGCCACCGAGCACAGCATCCTGGGTGGGGGCACCAGCCCATGTAGAGTGTGAGTCCAGGTGGACCGGCAGCAGCCTCGTCCACATCGGGGGACGCTCGCCCAGTGGACCAGAAGGGAAGGGGGCGAGCCTCCCACGGAAGATAGCACCGTCAGTGTTAGGTGCTCTGTTACCGCCGACCGGAAGTCAGATCCAGAATGTTCTGATGTCACCTGTGCCGGGCAGGTCCTTTAAATTAAACCCGGCCAGGCCCTATCTACAAGTGCTTTTTCTTTTTTTTACAGTTTTGCACATTTTAAATACATTGAACCCTCGCCCGGCTAGGCTGTGGTTCACGGCTCTGGGATAATTTAACCCTGTGCTGACACAGGCCGCTCCCAACTACCCTGAGTAAATGTAAATGAGCCCTTACTCGTGAATTCAGCAATGCAATAGCTTTGTCTGTGCTGCACGCACACACACTTTACTCTGCCAAGCTTATCAGTGGCAAAGTTAGGTCAGCGCCTGCCTGCTCTACTGCACATTTCAGAGGCCTGGGCCCACAGGGCGGGCATCGTCGATTCATTACGTGGAACCGGAGCTACCACTTTGACCATAGCATCACGTCCCGCCACCCAACTCGCAAAACAAAAGAAAGAAGCAGTGTTAGTTTGGCAATTGCTGCTACACTTACGGTTGGTGGTGGTGGTGGGTGCCCGTGGTGCGGCCGTGCAGGTATGCTGGGGCGGTCGTGCTGAGGCAAAATTAAGGCAGCGAATGCGCGCGCATTCAAATCTGCGCATGCGTCGCTGCCTCTTCCGCGCATTGCCCCAACCCCCGCAGAAGAAGATCAGCCTAGGGCAGCAAAGCACATCCCAACAACAACTACTACAGTGTCCCGCCCACTGGGCCTGATCCGCGTCCGGAAGTCTTGAAGACAGAGTGAGGAGGAGGAAATTGAAAATCAGAGTCAGTCAGGTCACGTCACCATTTAGACAGTAAGGGGTCAATTCCGATCTGGTAAAAAGCGCTCCGAATCGTCGTACGGAGCATTATTTCCACGTACGAATCGTACCTGTAAACGTCCCGTACGTACGATGAAGTACGATTCGTACCAGGAGCCGTACTCCGTACGAGTCGTACAAGACACCGTACAACTCTAATCTCCGTATGATTCTCCCTCGGAACCCGCTGTATGCGACATCTGTGCGGTTCGCGGCTGGTTTTTACGACCCAGCAAGTACGATACGTGTCTGGTATGCACCGTACGACCCTTTTTCTACGGGAGCTGAAAACAGCCGTAAAAGCAGAGTTCGCGCCAAAACAGGTACGGAACGCCCCCCCCGGGTACGGTGCGTACCCCCATGATCGCAGGGGTACGCACCATACCCCTGTGATCATGGGGTGTACGAGCCGTACCCCCATTGTACGATCGGTGTACGAGCCGTACCCCATTGTACGATCGGTGTACTAGCCGTACCCCCATTGTACGATCTGTGTACGAGCCGTACCCCCATTGTACGATCGGTGTACGAGCCGTACCCCATTGTACGATCGGTGTACGAGCCGTACCGCATTGTACGATCGGTGTACGAGCCGTACCCCATGTACGATCGGTGTACGAGCCGTACCCCCATTGCACGATCGGTGTACGAGCCGTACCCCCATTGTACGATGGGTGTTAGAGACGTACCCCCATTGTACGATCGGTGTACGAGCCGTACCCCATGTACGATCGGTGTACGAGCCGTACCCCCATTGTACGATGGGTGTACGAGCCGTACCCCATGTACAATTGGTGTATGAGCCGTACCCCCATTGTACGATCGGTGTACGAGCCGTACCCCCATTGTACGATGGGTGCACGGCTCGTACACCGATCGTACATGGGGTACAGCTCATACACCGATCGTACATGGGGTACGGCTGGAACGTACGAATCGCGTCCTCATACCCCGGTCCGGATCGTACTCGTCGGGTAGTACGGCATGTGTACGAGTCGTACGGTATGTGTACGAGCCGTACGGTTCACGGTTTCAGCCTTGCAATACGTACGGATCGCAACGATTCGGACGGATTCACGGAATACGGATCGTACTTCGCGACTTGGACGGACGGGTACGATTCGTACGGAGAGGGCTCCGGATACAAATCGTACGGACGTTTTTTTTCCCGAATCGGAATCGACCCCTAAGTGTTTACAATTTACATCAGCCACTCAACAACCAGTATGATGCATCGGTAACTTTAACTAAATGACAGCAGCACAGCACTTACAGTACCACAGCAGTAGTGCCAGTGCCACGCATGACTCATAAGTCAATTACTGACGGCAGTGGCAGGTGCACTTAATGCAGCGTGACTAGACCCGGCCCTGATAATTAGGTGCCGGTGCTAAGCACCGACAAGCTCCGGCTCAAATTAAGCCCTGCTCCTGCCCCAGGATACGTTATCTCCATGGTGTGTATTCAGCTGTGGTTTTGTCGGCTTCCCACTACCGTAGTAATGAAGCCATAAGCCCGGGTGCAAGCAAGGAAAATTGTCCATTGACTGCTGCCAGGTTAGTAAAAATGCAGAAATTATCAAGGTTCGTTGGGCCCTTTAGGAGCCTGGGGCAGGTGCCACTGCACCTGCTGCACTAATTATAGCTATGCCCCTGTAACCCCCGCCATTTAATACCGCCAACTTGGCATATGCTTCGCCCCCACTGTGTGCCATCATCATACCGCCAGCTTGGCATATGCATCTAGCTGTGTGCGCCCTTGATATTGCGCCCCCTTCATGCTCCAGTGCAGTCCCTGTTCCCCTACACTCCCAGCCTGGTGTGCAATATGTATAATATGTGTCCCCTCCTGTAATGGAGCCTCATACTCCCAATACATTCACCCGTAGTACAGGCTTCTTGATTTGTGCACCCACTTAGGTGGTAGAGACCTCCCTGCTAAGTAGCACACTTTATGTAGTGTACTCTCTTCCTTTATACTTCACTTTGTGTGCCCTCCTACCCTACTGGGGCTGTTGTGCTGATGTACACCCGTGGGCCCTTTCTTTGTATCATTTGTATGTTTCCACGTCGGGCTGTGGGCGGCGCCTCTCACATTTTGTGCCTCGGTGATGCTATTGTGAATTCAGAGCCTAGGTGGGGGTGCCTGTTGATGCTTTCTGCTTTGCCCACACTTGTGAGCATGGAGTGAGCTACCCATGTACACATGGGGAGGAGCTCAGTTTGTGCTTACTGCCTGCTCTTCCTGACAGTAGGTGTTAAGTGGTTGCTCCTCATGGGTGAGTGTATGCGGGCTGCTGCTTGTGTTCCCCCCTCACAGCTTATTTGCTGTGGAGTCCGGCATTGTTCGACTTGTACCAAATCCCTTGGAGGCGATGTAGGACAACTTCTATGAATATAGGGAACATGTAGAAGAGTGGCCCTCAATAGAAAAGAGGTAGAAAGAAAGGTAGAGCAAGATTGATGAAGGGCAGAAAGAGGAGATGTTGAGAGAAAAGGGGTGAAACAAAAAGACAGAGGTGAGGTAGTGAAAGAGAGCTGAAGGTGAAACAAAACTAGAGAGTGGTTGAGGTAAAGAGGTAGAGAGTAAGAGGTGATATACAAAAAGTTCATAAGGAGAGAGGGAGAAGTAGAGGGATGCCCCTGAGCGTCTTGAATGTGAGGGAGAGTGGGTTGATACTAGGAAAGGGGCACAGAAAGATGCGAGAGGGACAGAAAAAAAGAGGTAGAGAAGGAGAGGTGTAGTAAGAAAGAAGCAAGTGGAGGAAGTGGGTGGAGCTGGGGGAAAGTAGGTGTGGCCTCCGACAAAAATTTGAGCACCTGTACTTCATATTTTATAAATTAAGCACTGACCACAGGGACAAATTAAGCACTGTACACATGTAAGAAGGACAGTACCACTAGCATAACATGACACTAATACAGAAAGTAACCAGACATTAGCCTGCACAGCCCCTACGATGTGCCCCCCCAGCTCCAGGGAAACCCCCTTCAGCACTGTGCATGTGCGGTGGGCCTCTGCCCTGAGAGCCCCTGACTGTGTCTGGAGGATGGGGGTCCCTCCATGTACTTTGAAAGGGGGCCTCAAGTTTCGTTATACCACTGGCTGAGCACTCTCGCAGATGTAAGGGTACATATACCATCTTGTCCGAAAATGATGAGAAACGGGAGTGAATGCGACCAGGTCTCGTGCACCTTCTGGCAGCAGCTTTTCCCTATGCTGCCATCAAAGCAGTCAGCAAATGGCTGGTGTAGTCGGCGTTACTCCAGCGGTCCTTCGTTCAGCAACCTGCCAACATCAAAATACAACGCCCGCCAGCTAGCGGGTGGGGAATCCAACGCTGTTTCAACAGTAGGACCCTTTCTGGAAAGATAGTAATCAGGCCTTAAATCTAACTATCTCCCATACAGTCCCTAAAATGGGGTTACTCATATAGAAATAATCCAAATAGTTTGAACAGCTGAGAACCTTGTGACTCCTCATATCGATAGACACGTTGAAATGCAAGACTTGTAACTCCTTGTAAATGTTAGCTGCCTTAGTAAACAAGCATCATACATACTTCTTGTGTTTTACCTGCTTGTGAATTACAGTCAGAGAGGAGGAAGGTAATCAGTGTCCTTAGAAACTATTATTAACAATATAGCTCTCCTTGAAAAAAAGGTATACCAATTATTAGATTTTCTTTAAATGGCTGTAATTGCTAGGCTTATTAGATAAATTAAAGTACGGACTGAAGGTGCCTGATGGAATTAATTAACGTTATTTGATCAAAAAAGGAAATCACAAAAATGCCACTCATCAAAATTCAGCTTTCTTCAATAGAAATAAATACATGAAATAATATCTAATTACATCCTTGAGAGAGGGAACAAGGGTCTGAAAGGAGACACCGTTCTCAACTAAACTAACAAAGAGAAAAATCAATCAATACATTCATGAAATAAGGAAAACGTTTGTTATGCAATAGCTTTGTTTATATGTTCTTATTTATTTTCACAGCTATGCTGTTTATTTGTTTAGCTTGCCACCATTCCAAGTAAAATAACAAACAATGTAAGCTTACTTTAACAAGGGAACTTACCCAAATAAAGACAGAGCTACGTTATCAGTGTCATATCAACGTTATATAATGCTCCATTTGCTAACTGATTTACTAACTGAACCAGACATACCCTTTGTATGTGAAGTTTGGTGCATCATGAGTACCTCATAAAATCAAAAGAGTAGATCACTTAGAAAACACAGCCCAAATCATTTAATAAAAATATACCATTTCAATATATAATGTTAATGTATATTAACAAAATTAACATGTCGGCGCTTGCAATTAGAAAACAGTAAAAATAAAACAATATTTTAAATGTTTTATTTAAATGTTATTGTATTTTATTCAGTTGATAATTGTATGTTTTCCTTTGTGTTAGTAGTTTACTTGCCTCCACTGATTTCTAAGGGAGTGTGTTGCAGTACTAGTGGTTGGTTTTGAGTGGCGCTTGACTTACTGGTTCAAGGCTCGACTGGAGTACATTTTGAATGTGTTTTATCAATAGTACTTCTGTAGTAGACCTAAATGTGTATTTTGTGAATTGCAATTGTCTTATTATTTTGTGGGTGTGTGTTTTGTAGTAATCCCTAAACTCCCCCTTTAGTTTCTCTTAACCCTGTCCATTTTGTAGTAAATATATTTTGATGATTAACTGAAATGTATATGTATTTATGAGAATGTAATGTGTTTTGCGGGTGGGTTTCTTTATTCACATTACAGGTTATTCTCTACAAACTTGACCTATGGGGATTTGGAGTTTACATTTCTTTTTTAAGGAAATCAATTTTGGTTTATAATAAACCAATGGCTTTTACTTTGATTTTCTTTTTTTATAAGGTTTCTTGGAGCGTTTCTTTTTTTAAAACACAATTTGTGTTTTTTGTAGATTCTAGATACATTGGATTACTTTTGGTGATTTTTTTTGGATTCGTTATATTTTGGGGGGGATTTTTGGGATGTTATTTACCTCATTTTTGGTGGATTACTATTTTTTTATTACATGGATACAGAGAAGGATCAGCAGCTACAGAACAGTAAGTTTTCTTTATTTTGTTCTGTGCTTTTGGGTGGGAAATGTGATAATATATTGTTTATGTCAAAAATATGTGATTGTTTTGGGGAATTGTTTGGTTTATGTGTTGTAATTATTTTATATGATGGGTTGAGTTTGCTTTCAACTACTTTGGTTGGTGATGGTTACATTGTTTTAAAAAAAGTACTATATGCATTATTTTACAAAATGAGGTTTGGTATGTTGGTTTATAGTTTGTCATAGTTTTGAGGAATTTGGTAGGTTACTATTTATTTTATAAAAAATTTTTGGCTGTGTTTTCTAAGTAATCTATTCTATTGATTTTTATTAAGAGCTTGACTTTAAATTGTAGCATGTCCTACATTCTTTTTGTTTGTTTGATAAGTTTAGATACAATTTGGCTAACTGAATGCCCCATTTGTAGTTGTTGGTAGCTTTACTCTCTTTGTAATACTTCTATAAATGTATACAGTGTAGGCTGAGTTCTTCTTAATATGAATTGGAAGGCATTGTGCCATCCTTCCACTGCGTTGTTTGTTTTGGCTTTCTGTGCCAAGGTGCTATCATAGATATTCCACCATCGTATTTGAAATGTGGGTTTGCACCAGAGTAGGAGTGTAATCCTAGGCGAGTGGTGTTGCGGCGGTCTCACAGCGATGGCTCTAAAAGATTCATAACGGAGCCTTAAAACCAGACCTTTGCTGTGACAGCGCCTGCAGCATGCTCCTGCACATTGTGGCATGCATGCTACGCTGTGCAGGAATGGGGTAATTCCCAGGGCAATGCCAGGGGGGCAAAACATGTGCCCCCTCACATGCACCCTCAGGCCCTTTCCTGCATTTCCACCACCCCTTTCAAGGCGGGCTCACCTCCGTGCAAAGGGCAGAAGATAGGTAGGTCGCAATATGCTCGGCGGAGCCGGCACCGTCTGCATATTGAGGCCGGTTGCAGACCACCAACCCAGTGTAATCCTTGATCCTGGCGGAGCAGGTGGTCTTGTGGTGGTCTGACCGCCACACTTAAAATACTTCATGCGGACTCGCTGTGTGGCTGTGGTCACACCACCAATGCAAGTACCACAGTCCATAGGACTGCTGTACTCGTAATAAGGCCCTTAGATTTCAGCGGATTGGTTACTCTGTTACAACGTGGCAGATATTCCATCCGCCGAAGTATAGATTCCATAAAATCCTATGGGAGTTATATTTCAGCAGATTGAATATCCGTCACCATTGTGACAGAGTAACCCATCCACTGAAATCTAAAACAGGCCCTAAGTTTTGAATTCATTTTGTTGGTAGAAAGGGCTTACTATTAGTAAATTGTAGTAGTCAGCTACTTCTGTGATCGTGACATAGGCTAGTGCTCTAATTTTTTTAATTTCAAATTAAAAATGGCTGTTTGTAGCATATTTTACACTTAGGGGCCGATTAGGATCGCGGTTTTCCCGCATCCTCCGGGCCGGCGGAAGCCACCGCCGGCCCGGAGGATGCGGGAAAACCGCTGGGGAGGCACAAAAGACCCACCGCCAAATTAGGATGGCGGTGGGTCTCAAAATCGGTCCGCAGCTTTTCCGCCGCGGTCGCCTTCCGACCGCGGCGGAAAAGCTCTAACATGGCTGGTGGTGTCTATCAGACACCGCCAGCCATATTAGGATGGGGGTGAACAGATGCCTTTCCGCGGCGGATTCTCCGCCGTGGAAAGGCATACGGTGATTCCTTTGGGGGCCCGTTGCGGGCCCCCAGGGTGAGTGGGGGGTGCACATGGGGGGTACCTATGGTACCCCCCTGCATTTGCGTGCATGAAGCGGCAGGCACCGCGCGGTGCCTGCCGCTTTATGCATGCAAGTGCACTGTTGTCATTTTTTACATTGCGGCGGGTGCTGCTTCAAGCAGCACCCACCGCAATGTAAAAAATACAGGATGTGACCGCCAGGGTGGCGGTCACATCCTAGTTGCCATGGAGGGACCGCCGCTGCCCATGCGGACGGTCCCTCATACTCCGTGGTGGCGGACGGACGCAAGTCCGTCCGCCATCATAATCGACCCCTAAGTACAGATTTGGAGGTGTCTCCATATAATTTGAAATTATAGTAACAGCTTTGTATGTCTGTGCGGGGGTACATTTTTAGAATGGTTTCTTTCACGGCTTGGTCAAAGTCTATGCTTATTTTTTGGGGGCAGTAGTTATCAGTTTTATGTTTTGTGTGGTTTAAGAGGTTATAATATGTGATGCTTTGTTTATTTGGTAGTAGCGCATATATAAAAGGGATATTTGTGTTTTGATATTCACCATGTATGCTGTATATCTGAGTAAATGGTTTGGTTCACATTTTGAACATCCCATCCAACATCCAGGTTTGACATAAGTTGTTTCTCATTATTTAGGTTGTTAAGTAAAACGAAAGGTTCCTCTTTATGTGTTATTGTTAAATGTCCAGGTATGTA
The DNA here is from genome assembly GCF_964261635.1 of Lissotriton helveticus. Taxonomy (NCBI): domain Eukaryota; kingdom Metazoa; phylum Chordata; class Amphibia; order Caudata; family Salamandridae; genus Lissotriton; species Lissotriton helveticus. The sequence continues at coordinate 408,191,748 of NC_136063.1, read as the reverse complement.
TATGTCTTGGAATCTTCTAGGGGGTTGTGGTGTATCACTGGTGGCTTTTTTAGTTTATGCAATTACATGCTTTAAAGTCAGTATAGGTGGTAGTTACCTTGTTATATGTTTGTGGACTTTTAGGTAGTAGATCTTTAAGTATTTTGCTTCTGGGTTCCTGGGAGGTAGTGTTTGCTATTCTTATACCCTGCAATATTTCTCTTACTTCGTTTTCTGTCACATTTGGGGGGATTGTGCTCTCTTACATAAATTACAACATTGTCTTTTATAGTTGCCTTCCCATAGCATGCATTAGGACAAGATTTAGTACAGTTCCAGTTTATATTTTCTGATGACGCACTTTCTTGGTTGTAGGTGTAGCCCATGTTATTTAGTAACTGCTTTGTTTTCGGTGAAGTGATACATTTGGCAGCCTCTGTTGTATCTGAAAGTAGTGTAATAGCATCAATATATGTTATATTGTATCTTTAGTATGTTTGTTAATAACATGAAAAAATGCAACTACTTCTATTTAGTATACTTACATGTATGTTCTGTTTAGATGTTTGACACTGTTTTGCATCTTTTCTGTTGGGGGTGTTCTAATGTAGAGTAGGTGCTTTCTTTTCTGTAGGGTAAAAAAAATTACGTTTAATTTTAAATGTCAGTTTGCTGGTAGTTTGTAGAGGTTGAGGTCGTTAGGTTGATTTTTGCTCATTATTTGGGTGAGTTCATAATTTTGCATTAATTTATGTATTATTTTTAAATATTTTTTTTGCTGGTTTGCTATAGTTGCTATTTTCTGGCAGTGTATTGGTTTTCAAGTCCTACCTTTAGTAGTCTATGTAAAGAGATAGTAGTTGAGAGTGTGTTAATATTTATTAGCTATTTTAAATTTTTATGTTCAACTGAGTTACGTTTAAGTTTAAAAGTAAGTTTTACTTACTTGGTTAAGTAGTTGTTGAGATGTATATATTTTTTCTTTAATGGTTTTGTGAGAGAATACAGAAGAGTTATCTCATCTTGCAGCGTTTGTTGTTTTTGAAATATTTACTTGCTTAAATTAGTGCGCCATTTATACTGTTGTTTAATTGACTTTATTGTATTGATTAAAGATGTTAAGCGTTTTATTTTATGGGTAGGTTTAGTTTAGTTTGAATTCTTTTAATCAGTCGAGTCCTTCTATGGTAAATGCTCATTTTAATTTTATAGTTGATGTATAATAAATAATAGGATATTTTTGGATATAAATGTGTATATATATACTTCTTAATATTCTTAATATTTAGGTTGGTGTTTACATGTTTGTAATTGAATCCAACTTTTTGAGGGTTGCATTGTTAGTATTTTAGATATATAATTTTTTATGAATTATAAATATTTTGTTGATGTAATATATTTGTATTTAATTTAAATACATGTATAAGACATTTTGGGTTTATTTGAAGTAACTGCTTTATGTTAAAAGAGGTTTTACCTATTTATTAATGATTATTTAATTATTTTGCCATGAATATGTTGGGCGATATTGTTTGAATCAATATGTTTGATATAGTATATGTTTGTTTAAAGGTAACAATATTTTTGTTTATGATATTCATCTTTTCGGCATAGGTAAAAGTTGATATTTTTGACAATGATATTTGTGTTTTTGGTATTTGTGCTTTTTATTGTTAAGTATAGGAAGTCGATATTTTTGTAATCAATATGTAGTTTCTAATATTTTTGTGTTTCCGTGTTATATGCATCGATATTATGTCAGTGATCCAGACCAACATAATTCCGGAACTGCATCAGCATTCTCTTTGACATGCGAGTGCATGGACAGTGAAATTTCAGAGAGAGACTCTCGTGCTATCTAATAATATATAATTGCAACATTATACATCATGATCTTGTGTCATGCTTGACCCATAGGCCAACTGCACATTACCAGATGGGCTTGTATCATGTATTTCTCTGCGTACAATAGAATAATTGTTCACTTGATGTTCCTCCTGGATAAATATGAAATGAATGCCGTTTTCATAAAACCTATTGTACCAGATGACTAATAATTATCTCTTCCCGGAAGGAAATAAATAGAATTAGAAGAGTGCATAAAAACCAGCTGCAATTCTTTATCACTCTTCCTCACTGTTTTTACCCTTCATCCCTCCCTGTTTAGCACCATTTTTCTCATCAGGAATAGTCTAGGATGAAATCCCCTATTGATCCATCCGGACATCGCAAGCTAATAACTTCAATGGTGCATACGCACTGAACCACTTCTTCAATGCTTTAAAGATTATTAAAAGCAGCATGAGTCTTGGAGATAAACTTCAGATTATGTATTTTTTAAGTAACAGGGCAAAGTGTTCAGGGCTCTGTATGTGAAATCTAATAAAGAACAGAGAACTTTAGAAAAGACAACATTGACTTGGGCATTATACAGTGATAAGAAGTAATATCTACCTAAATATACTTGCAGAGATCACATGAAACCAATATTAGTAAGGCATAACATATAATGCAGAAACTATCAGTAATTCGTCAGTTCCCCAGCATCTTGTTCTTCCTTTTCTTGTCCTTTTTGTTAGTGTTGATGCTGTTGGTTCATTCATCTGTCTTGACCCCCACCGGTTTCTCTTAGTCAAATGCTTGTTGCGTTGTTAAGCTTGAAGTTTGAGAAGATTGCCATTTATGCTCATCCAGGCAGAGGGCCTTTGTTGCTTCTTTTGTTGATGGCATGCATGTTGCAAGCTTGTAGTGAAAATAACTTTGAATGACAATTTAATGCATGGAGTGCACATTGGTCCATCTGGAAATATGGACCTCCCAACGTCTTGAAAGATAAACCTGTAGGATCCTCTAAATTTTTGGTCTGATGGCTTCCTAGAGCATTTCAGGATTTCTTTCCTTATTAGTGAGCCAAGTGAAAAACCTTTTTTCTTCTGGTATGGAGAACAGATTTGGTGAGAATATTGAGCTGCTTAGTCAAAATATTGTGCACATGGAACATTTAGTCTATTAAGGGTTTGATGTATTTTCCTAGTTTCTCTTTTTACCCCAGTTGTTACCTCTCTGTGAAGCGGGTAATTTCATTAAAGATCCTGTAATGCAATCTTCTCACGAGCATGAGCCACAGCTGAGGTTTCAAGACCTAATATTGTGTTTTCCAAGTGCAAGAAGTATTTTAGTGTTGTGTGTATTTTTACTTTAAATGGAGACTGGTTAATTCAGTGGTGTTTTGAAACTGTGCATCCTCATACTTGGAGATGTGTAAATTCAGTGGTGTTTTGAAACTGCACATTCACATACTTGGTTTTGGCAGCTGATGATGCTTAAACATGAATTCAGTTGAATTGTAGTGCAAGTTATACAGAAGATAACCATGCAATGCCAATGTCAGAAACAAGTAAGATATATTAACAACACACAGTGTATCCAGAAATAGCTTGAATGCACGTTTTCTTTCTTTAGGACAGAGGTATTTCTGCATCAGTAAAATCCATAATACCAGTTGGAACCTTGAGCCTTAAGTGTTTTTTAAAAGTCTATATGCTAATAGTTTTCCTGAATCTTGGTCAGGAGGACATTTCAGAGGAATCTCAAGGGCGAAAGTTCATCCCCAGACTTATTGTTTAGGCACTGTAGGCCTGAGTTTGAACTCAAGTTATGCCTGCGGATGATGGGCAGAAGTGTAATGCATGAAACCAACTTGTAGGATGTACAAAACCTGTTATGCACTGCAACATCCACCTGACAGAGCACCTTGAAATTGATCCTCCTCTGTTCTTGGACCCAAGACAATTTCTCCAGATTTGTTAGATATTCTCTCTGTGGTTGTGGCTAAGGACAACTTTTGCTGCTCTATTCTGCAATCATACAATAGCATCAGATTGAAGATTCGGGTAGATTGAGATGACTGAACTGCGCAGGCCAAAAACGTTCCCCTTATGAGAGTTCCACTTTTTGAAAAGATAACATGTTATTGTTAATGCAAAACTCTGGTAACAGTGTAATCCCTCCACCTCCATTAAGACCTTGTAGTCAAAATAGTTCTCAAGTTCTTTACGGCAGGGGGGATAAGGGGACCCTTGCTATCAAAATGTAGAAAAGCAAGAGGAGAGTGGAATCACACCCTTGGTCCATTAAAAATGCACCTGCTTCCTCCTATCCCTTATTCATCATAACATTTGGATCTCAAATTGGGCATTTGGTTGAAACTAGTGTGTTCTTCGAGACAGTCTTGGGATTTATATCTATATCCCTGACATGTGCTTCCTCTTGTCAGAACGTCTTTAGAGTTTAACGTAGGGAGTAGTTGGTAGGGCAAGAGTGTAGCCTTGGAGATCTCATTTGCACAACTGTGAAGCTGTTAGTTCTCAGGGCTGTTACCACTGACCTGGAGTCAATTACAAGCCTCATTAGTCTCTATTTCTCAGATAAATAGTGCTTGAAAGGTAAATCTAAATCATGTCATTTTCTCATGCAAGGTAGGAAACATTTCTACAGGCGTTGATCTGAAATGGTGCAATGTTATCATCCCATAAAGTTATGGTCATAGACCTAGTTGTTCTTCTATGGCTATTGTAGTGGTGGATGAATGGCCCATATTGGTAATTTAAACTTAAAGATGGCTTTCATAATTCATGCAATTCAGTGCTCCAGTGAGAACAGTACATCAGTGCGTTACTGTTGGACCCATCAAGAGAAGCAGCATACCTACACTCTGTAGCAGATATTCATGGGGGACTATTATTATTGCTTACCAGCAGTCTTATGTACCACCATGTGTTTTGTGTTGCCTCCCTCCACCCCATGTAATGTTTTCAAATTGGTCTGCTTCCGCCCTGAGGGCCCCAACACCTGAGGACCCATCGCACACATGAGGACTGTTAAGGAATTCTGCTGCGGGCCACATACTCTCTGGGACCTAGTGCAGGGAGAGATAAGTGATGCCCCTGGTATTTACCATCTCTGTTGGATTTTGCTGTGTGGAAATTCAGTTGCACTGCGACATATTTATGTCACCTTCCTCAAACAGGTAGACATGAAACAGAGAGTTTATTGTGAGGGGGACTTCAATTTCATCTTTTGGGCCTGGTCCATCAGGAGTACATGACTCCTTTCTCCCACCTATCCCTCAACTAAATCCTGAATCAGCATCAACTTCACTGCATGAAATGTGGTACAAATCTGTGCTAAAAATAATTTGCAGATTTTACAAAAAAAGATTGTTTGTAGAAAATAATATTGGTAGAGAATATGCTGCACATTTTGCATATTTGTTGCATAATTTAGATAACCTTTCACAAGATTTGGTACCCCATGCAGCTTAATCATAGTAGCCCTGACGATAGTAAGAGTATGCCGAGTGGTTAGGAGGCTATCATTAGGATGATGAAATCTGTGTTTCACCTCCGCTCTTTCCTTTAAAGTTTCAGATGATCTGTCAAGCAGAGGCCAAGAAAAACGGATGGGGTGGGGGGCTGATTTCCAATGTTAATTCCCATAGGAAACCTTTTCTCACTGATACAGATAAATTGGCTGAACAAAATTACAACAAGTGTGGCAAGTTTTGACATTCACATTGAAAGAGGTGTTCTGGGTGGCCATGAAGGAGTTAAAAAGTCTGGTATATCCGGATGGTTGGCCCCAAGGAAGTACCGCAGGACTGCATGTTTTTACAAATTAGGCAATCTGATTGATGCAGGGAGTTTTCTCCCCCTTTGGCCTTTTTTCAGAGTCATGTGAATGGATAGCTGCAGCTACAAACAAAATGCTTCAGCCGCCATTATAGGACTCTGGGACTCAGTCCTTGAGTCCTGAAGATTTTTTGTTAAAAGCCTTGAGACAGGGTATACTCTGACCCTAGGGCCATGTGGGGGAGTCCCATAGGGCATTCCATTAAAAATATATTAAAAAGTTGTATATTTCGGGTAGTGTGCGCTTGATTCCAAACATCTTGTACCACAGTACCCAGAGCGTCCCTTTGCAGTACCGCAGTACCATCTGTTTTGTATCACAGTACCCGTCACCCAAAATATTTTTTAAATGTATTTGTATGTCCTCCATGGACCCTGTGCTGCCCCTACCCCATCCTTTATCCCTGAGTTGTCGATTGTGCTCTCCAGCTCCCCCATGATTCTCTCAAAGGTCACCCTCAAAGGTCACTCCTCCCTCACGATGGCCAGGCAAGTTAACGCCGTTACCTCCTCCTGCTTCAACACACTCCGCATGCTCCGTAAGAAATTCCGCTGGATCCCCACTGGAACCAGGAAAACGGTCACCCAGGCCCTCATCAGCAGCCGTCTGGACTACGGGAATGCCCTCTACGCTGGGACCACCGCCAAACTACAGAAAAAACTCCAGCGCATCCAGAACGCCTCAGCACGACTCGTCTTGGACATCCCCCGACACAGCCCCATCTCCGCCCACCTGAGGGACCTGCACTGGCTTCCCATCAGCAAGAGTATCATGTTCAGACTCCTCACCCACGCACACAAGGCTCTCCACGACTTGGGCCCCGAATACCTCAACAACTGCCTCACGTTCTACACGCCAACCCGCCAGCTCCGCTCCGCCAGCCTCGTCTTCCCCACCATCCCACGGATCCGCAGAACCACCCCCGGAGGAAGATCCTTCACCTACCTGGCGGCCAAGACCTGGAACACCCTCCCCACCCACCTACGACTCACCCAGGACCATCTCTCCTTCAGGAAGCAACTCAAGACCTGGCTTTTCGAGCAGTAGCAGCCCCCCTCCCTCCCAGCGCCTTGAGACCCTAGCGGGTGAGTAGCGCGCTTTACAAATGTTCTTGATTGATTGATTGATTGATTGACCCTTGCCTGCCCTACAGGGCCCAAGGGCTGCCTTGCTCCCTCCTGCCTGCTCAATTGTGCTGCCCCTGTCCTGCCCTGCAGCCCTCAAAAGTCAGCTTTCTGCCTTAGCGCACAGGCCTACACTGCAAGGTGCGTGGCTGCCCGTGTCTCCTTCCGCTTGTATCATCCGTTGTGCTGTCCCTGCACTCTCTGCTTCCACCAAGGTCAGCTTGCTGCCCCTAGTCACCCAGACTGCCCCATTAGGGGCTGTGGCCCGCCCCTGCCCTTTCCTGCCAGCCCTGCATGGACTGTTGTGCTGCTCCTGCCCCTCCCTGCTGTCCTGGAGGTACCCTTGCCGCTCCTCGCACCCTTCCCTGCAGGGTCGGCGGGCTATGCGTATCTGCCCTGTATAGTCTGTTGTGCTGCCGCTGCCCCTCCTCGCTTCTTTCCAAGGTCAGCTTGCTTACCCTGACCCTCGGTGAATCTTCTGCTGCTTCTGGCCCCCGCCTGCACTCAGTGCTCCCTTGTGATGCAACTGACCCTCCCTGCTGCTCTCCAAGATCAGTTTGCTGCCCCTGGACTTCCAGTTGTCCATTTACTGCTCCTGGTGCCTCCCACCTGCCCTCTGTGCTTCTTTGTGCTTCTCCCCTGCTGCCCTCTGAGGTCAGTATACTTCTCCTGCCCCCCCCCCCCCCGGTCTGCACTCTGTTGTCAGTGTGTTGCGTGAGTAAGATATACTAATAGTACATCTGAAGAAGTAGAAACAGAAGTTTAACACTGATAAATGTTTAGAATAGTTCGTTACTAAGTCATGAAAACATGCCAAATGAGGTCTAAAAAAAGGCCACAAATGAATGAAAATTATTTAACGCGTAGAAGGCTTTAGAGCTTTAACTTTTTGTGGTCTACATGTTGACTGCTGTAGATGAGAAATGAGAATTGCAGCTGAAACTAAAGTCACCCCCCCTGCTTTCAAACATAGTTGTGTAAAAACTGATATTCAAACAGATCTGATGAGGACTGGGTTTAATGTGGGAAAGTGCACGTTTTACAAAGTTAGCAAGGTTTGAAGGTAAGTGTCAGGCAGCTCCAAAATATTCCATCCACTGACATCTTCACTTTCCTCTCTTACATTCTGTTAAAGCAATTGGAGCTGAACCTACGCTGAACCCTGTGGAAAAACCATTCACTAAGAGAAAGGGGGGCTGCTGGGCCATAATGAAGTGGTGAGGTGCCCTTTACAAAATGAAGGGAACAGTTACTTTTGCACTGAAATCATCCACTCAATTTGATTTGATTTAAATTTGATTTGATTTGATTTAAAAATGTATAAAGCGCAACGAATGCTCGGCGGCGTCTTGGCGCTGACACTATAGAAATCGACGTCAGAGAAAATGCAAGTGTGTTTAAATGTCTGTTTGAAAAAAACAGGTTTTTAAAGATTTTCTGAACATAATGAGGTTCGGACTGCTTTTGATTGATATTGGTAGGCTGTTCCAAAGTTTGGTCACTCTTACCAAGAAACATCTGCCGCCCCAACGCACTTGTTTGAATCTAGGTGCTTGCAACAACTTGTGACTGACGGATCTAAGATTCCTCATAGGAGCATAGTATTTTATTCTAGAGGTCAGATAGAGTGGACCTCTGCCATGAAGTGCATTAAATGTAATGCATAATGCCTTGAAAGCTATTCTTTTTCTAACAGGCAGCCAGTGAAGTGACACCAGTCGCTGAGCCACTGATTCGTGTCTGGTAATGCCAGTAAGGCATAGAAGTACTACGTCTGAAGAAGTAGAAACAGTGGTTTAAGTCTGAGAAAAGTATATGTAGTAGTCTATTATGAATCTGTGAAAACATGGGAACCAAAGTCTGAATGTAGGCTGGAAAGTTACTGAAAATAATTTAATGTGGAGACAGCTGTATAGCTTTAATTACTTGTGGTTTCTGTGATACCTGTGGTAGGCGAGAAAGGAGATCCCAACGGAATCTGAAATTGCTCACCTCTGCTTGTGAAAAGTGATTTTCAAACACAACAGATGAGGACACGGTTTAAGGTGTGAAAGTAGGCGTTCCATAAAGTTATCATGGATTAGTGTTGGGTAACAGGCTGCTCTAAGGTATTCCATCTACACACATCTTTACTTTCCTCTCTTATGTCCTGAGGAAGAAATTGGAGCTGAACCTACGTGGAACTCCTTGGAAAAACCCTTCTGAAAGAATGTGAAAGTGGGTTGCTGCTGGCCTACTTAAGTGGTGAGAATCGGCTTTACAAAGCGGACTGAAAACGCACTTTGAACCTTAGTCGTTCACTGAACATGGCTAAGGTATTCAAGTCCTACATCTGAAGTAGAAACAGCAGTTTAATACAGGGAAAAGTATATGGAATAGTCTGTTAGTAACCCATAAGAACAAGCAAAATTAAGTCTGTAATTAGGTCTAAAACCTTTTAAAATGTATTTAATGTGTAGACAGCTGTAGAGTTTTAACTTTAATTTCTTGTTCCTTCGGTAATGAGTGCAGTAGGTGACAAAGTGATACTGAAGGCCTCACCATTGCTTTTGCCATATCAGTCTCAATAAGTACATTCAAATAGAGCAAACTAGTATAGACGTGAGAGTGCGTAGTCTACAAACAACATTCTTTGGATTTGGGTCTCAGAAAGCTTTAAAATATTGCATCTGGGGTTATCTTTAGTTTTCTCTTTAACTTTCGGAGTATAAAATTAGAGCTCGGGCTCCCTGAGATCCCTTGAAAACCAACTTCATAAAGGGTCCATAAAGCAGGCTGGTGCCAGGACTACTGAATGATTAAGATTTGGCTTTTGAAAGTGGAGTACAAAGTTAGTTTCCACTTTACTTATCTGCTCAAGATAAGTGTGGAATACAAGTACTGCATATGAAGGAGTAAAACTGAACTTTAACCATGGCCAAAAATTGTGAAGTACTCTATTAGTAACCTGTGAAAACATGTGAAATGAAGACTGCAAGTAAGCGCAAAAACGACGGAATAAGATTTGATGTTAAAAGAGATATTTTGTTTTTTTTTATTTTAAAGGTTTTATATAGCGCTGGCTAGACCCGGAGGTATCAGAGCGCTTTACATGAGCATCAGATCATAGTTACAGGTTACATTGTTACAAAGGTTACACAGTTATTAGAGCATGGCAACTTAGTTACGTGTAAGGTCAAGATAAACAATAAGCACAAATACAAAAGGGGAAAAGCAAGCAAGGGGAAAGATTCAGGGGAGGGGGGGCAGGAGCTGGGGAAGTAGACAGGTGGGAAAGAGGAGGGGAAGGTAAAAGACATTGCATGGAAAGAGGCGGGGAAGGGCGACGGGGACACAAACCGGTAGACGAGTCAAAGCAACGTCCAAAGTCCAGTAAGCTATGATCCCAGGGGAAGTGGTATCACTTCCCTATCTCTGTTGCGGGAGGCTCCCTTTACGCAGTGGACTCTCTCAGAGGAGTCTCTGAGACTCCAAGGCCTACATACTGGATCCTTCCCCAAAAGGGGGAGAGGGAGTGCTTTGCCAAGGGGTGCCATACCACACCTCAACTGTGAGTGGCTCCCTTGGCGCAGTGGACTCTCTCAGCGGGTACGCTGAGACTCCAGAGAATAAATATTGGATCTTTCCCCAACAAGGGGAGAAGGAGTGCTTAGTCAAAGGGCACAAAGGACAGGGGGCTAGGCAGACTAGCAGGTAAGGTGAGAGATTCAGGGGAGAGTGGATAGGAGCTAGGGAGGTAGACAAAGGGAGAAAGAGCACTAAATGGGAACACATTTAATTAATGAGTTATTATATAGCGCAGGCTAGACCCGATGGAATAGGAGCGCTTTACATGAGGGACAATAATGTTGCAAAATACATCAGTTAAAAGTTACATAAGTATCAAGAAAAGCATTTAAAGTACATAGGGGACAAGGTGAATGGAGCAGGAAGGGTAAGGGGATAGGGTAAAGGGGTAGGAGGAAGACAGGACGTAGTTACAAAAGATACCAGAAAAAACTTTTTTAGGAGCATTGAAGAAAAGGAAAATGGGGTAACGACTGCAGTAGGCGAGAAGAGAGAATGCAGGCTGAAACCCTAGTCCCTCGCCCCTCCTTCTACACATAGGCCTTCAAAAACTGATATTTAAACGGACCAGATAAGGAGGACAGTCGGCGTTCTACAAAATTAGCTCAGTTCTGAGTTGTGTGTTAGGCAGCTCCAAAGTATTCCATATATAGACATCTATACCTTCCATTCTTACACGCTGAAAAAGAAATTGGAGCTATGTGGACCCTTTGGAAACATCCTTCACACCGATTGCGAGACATGGGCTGCTGCTTGCCTACAGAAGTGGGCTGTGGACAGGGAAACCCACTTTGAACCTTAGTTGTCAACTGAACATGACTAAGTTATACAAGTGCTAAGTGGAATAGTCTGTTAGTAGTCAAAAGAACATGTGCAATTAAGGCTTCAATTATTCCCCCAAACTATTGAAAATGATCTAATGTGTAGACAGCTGTAGAGCTGTAACTTCTTATGGTTTGTGTGAAGAGTACAGTAGGTGAGAAAGGAGAATCCAAACTGAAGCTGAAGTGGCTCGTCCCTTCTTCCAACCTCATCTGCCTGAAAACGTATATTCAAATAGAACACACAAGTGTAGGATTTAAGTTATAAAAATGCAGTTAAGTCTCGGGCAGCTCTAAAATATTGCATCTTTAGTTTTCTCTCTGACATCCTAAGTACAACATTGGAGTGGAAACACTTCATAAAGGGGCTGAAGAGTAGTGTGGGGCTAGGACTACTGAAGGACTTAGATATGGCTTTTGAAAGTGAAGTACACAGTTTGACCTTTACTCATCCACTCAACAGGATTGTAGAATACTAGTATTGCATCTGGAGATGTAGAAACTGCACTCTAACTGTGGAAAAGTTGCATAATATACTGTACGTGTAACATGTGAAAACATGCAAAATGAAGCCTAAAAGTTGGTGCAAAAACTACTGATTTCATTCAATGTGTAGAGAGCTGTAGAGCTTTAAATTCTTGTTGTTTTTGTTATGTCTGAAGTTGGTGAGAAGGAAAATGTAGACTGGGCTTGAAGTCACTCGCCTCTGGTTCCAAAAATAGGTGTCTCAGACCTCATAATCAAACAGCAAATGGTTGAAGGTGGGAAAGTGGGTGTTGTACATAGCTAGCATGGGTTGGAGCTGGGTGTCAGGCAGCTGCAAATGTTGCATCTAGTGAAATCCTTACTTTTCTCTCTTACATCCTGACAAAGACATTTGAGCTGAATCCATGTGAAACCCTTTAGAAACATTATTCTCAAAGAATGGTCATTTCAGTCAGTACTCCAGGCCGCTAGGGCAACTGAAGTGGTGACATTCACCTTTACAGAGTGGAGTGAACATTTGTGTTTACATCTTACTCAACTTAGCGTGAGTAAGGTATAAAAGTACTACAACTGAAGAACTAGAAACAGTAGTTTAAATGCAAGAATAGTATATGGAATTGTCCATTACTAACCCATTGAAACATGCAAAAGGAAATCTGAAACTAGGCTTGAAAAGTCCTGTAAATCACATCTTCATCCCTTGAGGTTCAGGTTATTTGCCATGCACCATGTGTAGAACGTTTCTGCCCATTGGGGCTCGAATGATGCTTTATTCACTTCCTGTAGACTATTGAGGTAGTATAACCTACTAGCACTATTTCATTTGATACCCCAGAGCTCAGAACAGGCTTAAATATCTCTATATTTCCTGAATACTTGTTGATATTTATGATTGCACATAAAGCGTTTACTCAATAGTATGTTCACCTAAAGTTTCGATTTGAGCTTTGTGCTACATTACTAAACTAATTTTACCAACAGAGGTCATACATGGGCGTCACTGTTGTAAATGATTTCTATATTTGGAATAGCTTGTTTATTAGTATGTTATTGCAATGTTTGCACTAACCTGTGAGCACTAAAAATGTTATTCCTGTTGGATTACACATAAGTGTTTCATGGGGACCAATGTCCAGTGGCACAGTTGCGTCACAGTCCTGGTAAAAGCTCAGCACTAACTTATCAAAGTAGTGGATTCATGTTGGTGGATGTGGGGTGGACCTGGTTAGTTTGTTGCCCACGGGCCCCAAGCTGATCTCTTTTAATAGAAATAGGGCCCAATTCACAGAGGGACTTACAACTCGTAAAGTTACGAGTGCGGAATCTCTGCACTCAGGGCGGAGTTTTCACACTTGTTGCAGAATCTGTGCAGTGAGCACTGCAGTGCGGAGATTCCGCCCTGAGTGTGGTGATTCCGACACGAGGCGGAGATTCCGCCCTGAGTGTGAAGATTCCGACACGAGTGTGGAGATTCCGCCCTGAGTGTGGTGATTCCGACACGAGTGTGGAGATTCCGCCCTGAGTGTGGAGATTCCAACACAAGTGTGGAGATTCCGCACTCGTAACTTTACAAGTTGTAAGTCCCTTTGTGAATAGGGCCCTGTGATTTCTAAAGAGAGTACCTCACAACTCACTGTTGGTCACGGAAATATTGTCTTCTCCCACTTCAGAAAGTGCAGAATTCTTCCTGCTTAGCTGTTGATGGGGGATATTGTAACCACTCTGGAGATATGAAAAGTTGCGCTTCGATCACTTTGGTATTGGTGAGTCTTATGTGATCCAGTTAGAGATTCCCAAATTGAAGCTGGGCAGCCATGCATGAACATTTAAGTAAAGTATCTGTTCAGGTTTCTCAAAGTTACCTTTAAAATACTTTCCAGGGGCATCTCTATGATTTGATGTGCACAATGTCCCCCAATGCATTTGAAACTGCAACCCGAGCACTGCTTTTGTTCAGTACTTGTATGGAAAATTCTATTGACTGCATGGGAACTGTGTTATTTGAGTGTTGTTGCACCACTTCAAAGAAAAACCCCTCCATACACTCGTGTGCAGAGGGTTTAAAATTAAAAACATATTTGTACACTGAAAGACTATCTCCTTTGAACACTCTTTCATGTGAGACTGACAATTTCAGTTAATTTTGTTTACCATATTTTTAAAGTTTTTATTGTTTTATTGAGTTCTATACAATGGGTGGATTTCCTATGATGTGCTATACAGGAAACCTTATCAAATATTGAATTATAAAAAAAAATACATATGTGATTAATCCAGCATTAACATTTATTTATTTAAGAAATTTCCTATATCGTTGACGTGCCACCTTACAGTCACTTCATTATTGTAAATAACTGGAAAGTCTCTCCGCAGAAAATCTTTGGATATGCATATATCTGGGTAAAGTTTGCATTTCTGCTTTTTAGATGTTCAACCTAATAACTTTTAACCGACAGTGCGAGTGAAGGTAAATGTGAAGGTACCTATTTGTGCTCTGAAAGCCTTAAAAGCTGTGTCTCGAATTCTTTATCGATTATATTTAATTTAATACAGCAAGTGTGATGAAAAGCTAAAACTCTCACATGAATGTGTTACGTAATCTTCAATAAACCGTATGATTCTTTTCACAGTAATATTTTAAACAACATTCTTATAGTTATGTAAACATTTTATGCTACGTTGTTGGTATTTGTCTAGTGTTAAATGCCGATTGTGGCTATTTCTATGGTGGTAAATGCCAGTTTCCATTAGTTTAGTTTTTGACCATGTCATCTTTAGTCATTTAAGATTTAAAAAAAAGTAGAAAAGGTCAGCTCTGCTGAGGGGAGATTTCACTTTTTCAAAGTCTACCATGTTTGAGGCAAATAGTAGATTCCACTTTGTACTCTTTGGTGTTGACAATATGTTTACCCAAAATGGGAGTTAAACTTAAATCAGGCCATCCATGTGGAATGGGTGCCAAGATGAAAAGCCTGAAAAAAGGGAGATGTATCTGCATTTCTACGGTATTAGGAAGTGGCTTTTTGGTTGTAACCAAGAGGTCTGAACAGCCTTTACAGATGTCATTTCTTCAGGCCTCTAATGCTAGCGCCTAGAGACTGTCTTGTGTACAAATACAAAGCAGAGAAAGAAGGTGGTTAGTTTTCTGCTCAGAGGCAGAAGCAGGCCTGCCAACATGTGGATTTATTTCGCCATGGGTAGGGTGTGTGGCCATGAAGGGGGCGGGCTTAGTTCCGAACACAGTCCAAGGCGCTTCTAAATTCACAGCCCCCCTCATATGACATGCCTCCCCCCTACCACGACCTACCAAACATCCCCTTTCTCCGTCCCCCCACCCCCCTCCCCAAAAGCCAAAATCAAAGCTTTTGAGGCTGCCGCCGATGTCCTGGGGATGTTTCAGACCTCGTAATGGACATCGGCTGAGCTAAACCTCCTAACAATTGTGGAACTCTCTGCCAACTACCCTGAGACTTGAAGAAGACTATCTGCGTTTCTGAAAACTGCTAAAGACTTGGCTTTTTACTCTAGCGCATAATTAGACTGGCTCTGGTGTTGATCTCTCTTACTTAAACCATAGCGCAAGAGACCTGCTGGTGTACGTACGCTTTAGAAATTCACAATTAACATAACATGACATAACAATTAGCTGGTAACTTGCTCTCTACAGGGGTTTCCAGCTCAGTTTTTGGCCACTGTATGATATCGGCTTCTCAACGTGTAAAAGGGTCCGATATCGTGTGACACACGAGTTGGCAGATCTGTAGAAGACATACCACCTGAAAGAAACAGCCTTTTTGAATGCAGTTAAAAATCTTTATTATGGGGCATGGCGACAAGGAGAGCCAAGATGACCATGTTACATGGAGATCTTTGTCCTCGCTCTACATTTTCCTGTTGGGTGTGGGACTTGGGTGCCGAGACGTTTAAAGGCATGGGCATTTCAGGGGGTCCGCTGATGGAGCCAACTCTGTTCTGCAGAGAATCTTGCCCTGGTGACCTTTTAATGAATTCTTAAACAGATTTCTTTAAATAAGGTTTTCCTTCAATTTATTTTTTATGTAGTTTATTTTTTATGTGGGTGATGTGTGGGAGTCTGCTACAGACATTTTAAATAGAAATGTTGGGTTTATGTTACATGCAACATCCATAAAAAAACGTTTCTTTTAGATTAAAACAGAACCTCACATATGAGAAATGAGAGAGGTCACAGAGATTATTTGCAATACTATTAGTGACCTGCCGCTGTGTTAGAATATTGAAAAGTCACTATGCCTGAATATTATACATAAACACTTTTAGAATTTGGACCAGTGTGTCTGTGCACTGTCAGTGACCTGGCCAAAGAGGGTGAGAAGGAGCTGAAACTGGAGCATAAATTCAACGATTCTCCTTACAGGGGCCCCAAAAATACGTTTAGCCCAGGGCCCCCAAAATTCATAAGATGTCTCTGCTCGTGTGGCCCAAATAATGGAGATGGGGAGGTGAGGAGGCTGAGGAAATGCTAGCTCTGGGCACAATCCTCGTGATGAGTAATTTTCATAGGCAGTGGTGCCAGGGCACAACAAAGGCCACTGGTAAGCCAGAGGCCGTCTTCCGGGCCCCCAGCCATCCTCCTGTGGGCCTTAGGAGCCCGATACTATAGCCTGCTCATCAGTCGACCCAAGCACTGAAGGTGTCCACCGGGGGCATGGTGCCAGTTTGGGGGGCAGTGGCAGCTCTACCGCAGAGTGCAGATTTCAGGATAGTTTCGAAGCCATGCGGTCAGATCCCCCCACCTATCAGTGAAAGGACATACAGGAGTAACAAGCATGCTACCAGGTTAAAGAGACTGCATGCTGTAATCATCAAGTCTGCTAGGACCTCCTCAGCATAGTACTATCTGGCGATCATTATCTGTGGATCATTGCTGGCGAACTGCACCCTGCTGTAGGTGAAGGTGTGAGCTCTGCTTTCTGAGCATTTAGAATTGTGACAGCCCATAGCTGTTTCGACAGACATGGGCCGTCTGGACTCTTTTGTTAAAAACAAGCTATACGAACTGTTTGTCTTGGCCATCTTTTCTGGCATGTTCCTTAAGGAGAGAGCTCACCGATCTCCTGGCCCAAGGCCACCATCAGGAGCGTCACCGCGTCCGATTATTGCAAGACTCCTCAGCATCAGAGAACCTCATGTGGCCCTTCAGCTGGTGAGGGTGAAGGGGCTGTCCAATACCAAGGTTTGACTCTGCAATATAGCCATAGTTTATGTCGGCCAAACAATACATTTGTGGAGAGTAAGCTTACCCTTACATCAAAAAGACATCAAATACAATATACTATATACCACCAAAGTTAAGGTAAACTTCGATGCGAAAATTCAAATATTCACAAATGCAGCAGTGGGCAAATAAGTTCTGTAAGAAGTGCATCAATGCAAGGATAACGTCACTGGCACCACAGCAATTAACATCCTTGGAGGGAGGAAGAGAGCGCGCATTGGCATCGAGCAATGTAGAAAATCTTTATTATGGATTCCGTGAACAGAAACCCTGTGCACTGCCCCTCTCCTCTTTTTTGCTGGTGGGAGGGGGGATAACTAGTTTATTAGGTCTCGCCTGGCGAAAGCAGTGCATGCGGTGCTCTCGCCATTGCAAGTACCTTTTGGAATCGTTTCTGCCGAGGGCTTTCATGCACGCGTCTGCATGGACAAACATGACTGCTCTTGCCATTTGTCCATAGCAAACAGCATGCACGTGTCCGTAAGGACTGCTGGACAGTACGATGCCATCTTGTGAAGCCTGCGTTGTCACAGCAACGAAAATGCCGCTTCCTGTATGCAGCTTGTTTGTTTTGCGATTGCTTTCACTTTCACGATCGCTTTCACTGCCGCTTGTTTATCATGTCTGCCATCATACACGCAGCAAGCAGCGCAGAGCCTTTCTCACCGTGCAATTTAGATGTCACTCTTCTTCTAGCACCACAGGACCTCATCCCAAAATAAGTGCTTTCAACAAATGTATCTATATCTCCGAAATACCAGTACAGGTTTAGAGCGTACCTCAGTTATATAGGCATGGGACTCTTAGCTTCAAAACCTGGTAAGGGCAATAAAACGACACCCACAGGAGGACTGCAATACCTCTGAAAAGAGTAAGAGTAACATGTATTCTTCACAGAAATGCAAACCTGCAAGACTCTGGCAGAAGGCACCATTAAAAAACATATTTTTACGTTTATGTACAGGTGCCTCGAATGCCATTTCTGGTGCAAACCTGCCCCGGGAATACCGTGTTCTGTCACTGCAGAGCCCGTGTGCCGCAGCGGCGATGTTTTTATCCCTCTCATAAATAAGTCATCTGCCCACAGAAGCCAGGCTCTCAGCCGATGCGCAGCCCTCGCGATTCACTTAATTTTTATTTTTTTTTGCCAGAGTTTTATATAGCGCGAACTAGACCCGAACCGAATCGGGTATCAGAGCACTTTACATAGCACCAGTTACGTTACATGAGGACACACATTCATTTTTTTTTTGTTTTTTTGTTAGGCACGGTGAGATTAAGTGATTTGCCCAGAATCACAGGATGTTTGGCGTCGTTACCGAAACTCGAACCCAGTTCCTCCAGGTCCAAGGTCGAGCGCCCTAGCCGTTAGGCCAACTCCTCTCCCCTTGCAGGCAGTGGAGCCGGAGGTGGTTAGGCCGACAATAAACTGGCTGTTAACCTTGCGCTAATGGCTCCCATCCAGAGGACGCTGGACCTGTTTAGTAACTCGAGGCCTGGGAAGAGACAGGGATTGACCAGGTGGCGTCGGTCAGAAGATCTGCATCACTTTATCCACTGCCTGCTTTCCCTTTGTGTTCAAGGAACGAGGCCCAGGCAGCGTGTGGTGTGACTGAAGATGAGAGCAAGGAGTCTGGGCTCAGGGTAATGAGTGAGCAGGGTTGTAAGTGAGATTAAAAAACAGGGGGGGGCCTGCCCCCAGTATAATTAAGGGTGTGGCTTAAAAATGTACATTAAAAATCTTTCCTGACCATGGCATGCCGCTGGACTATTTGGCTACCTTTCTGTTATTGCTTCCAGATATGTAACACAACAACTGAAATTACACCTAAAACAAGCCAGCTCTATTCATTTTGGCAATGCTTGTTAGCTGCATAAGGTAAACAAAGAACAACAATGTCCTGGTTGTAAATAATAATGAAAATTTTCCAATTCTGAAATTATGAGACTGTGAAGTAGTAAACACTCAATGATACTGTATTGCTAAATTTATATAGCCCTTACTACCCTTGAGGAGGTACTGTAGCACTTTACGTCGACCAGCATGCTTAACTCCACAAAGCCCTTCAGCATCGGAAGCAAGGCATGTGATGTGACTGGCTCTACCCAGCGCATTAAACCCTGTAGAGACAACAACCTGACTGTGCTCAAGTCCAAGAAGCTCCTTAGAGATGTCTGTCATGTGACTTCCTTCCCCAATACCCATCAAGCTCCATGGAGACATCAGCCTGACACGTGACTGACTCTGCCCGAGCCCATGAAGCCCAATGGAGACATCAGCCTCAGCCTGACACGTGACCGACTCTGCCCGAGCCCATGAAGCCCCATGGAGACATCAGCATCAGCCTGACACGTGACTGACTCTGCCCGAGCCCATGAAGCCCCATGGAGACATCAGCCTCAGCCTGACACGTGACTGACTCTGCCCGAACCCATGAAGCCCCATGGAGACCTCAGCCTGACACGTGACTGACTGCTCAAGCCCATGAAGCCCTGAGCAGAGAGCAACCTAACAAGTGACTGACTCTGCCCCGGCCCTAACGCTCTTCCAAAGCACTGGCATGCCTTGCAGCACTCCAGTTTGCCTGAGTTGCCGACTACACTGCAGCCCACCTGCCAGCAGACAGAACGAATGACCCCTTTTGCACTCATAAGCAAAACGTCACAAGCCTGTGTTAAATCAAGGTTTTAAAGGGTTTGCTTTATCTTTCTATAAAGCACACTCATTCCAAAGCCTGGTCCAGCCATACATATATTGCATAATTGCTTATTTTTAATGGTCTCTACTACTCATTCCTTTTCACCTTCGGCTCTGTTGTTAACCATAATAAACGGAAAGTGCATGCAGGGCGCCAGCTCGGGCTTGGGTTTGTTTCTTGAGTGGTGTGTCTCTGGGCGCAGAGAAAGCGAGCAGCCTAGGACTTTACTTTAGGGACCATAAGAGAGAACCCCTGCATATAAATGAATAATTAAATACTCATATGAAAAATAAAACTAGTTGCACGATACAAAAAGCATTGAAAATGCAATAGGTCACGCCTTCGACTAAGTTAAAGCCATTTGCTTTGCTAAAGGTGTTGTATAGCAAAGCAAATTGCTTTAACTTAATAAAAGGCGAGACCTATTGCATTTTTAATGTTTGTATTATACTGGCTCAATGTACATTTCTCACTAGTAAGAATCGATCAGCGCTTGGTGGGTGCCTTGGGGTATGGCCCTAAATACATAATGGATAACGTGCTACTTATAAAGTAAAATTAATCATTTTGCATAGAGTGTGTAGACTAGATGGCATACCACACCAGGGGTGTATCACCACCTTAACGTCTCAATGGTTGAGTGCATTATCTGTTAGGGGTATGTGGCACTAATAGTTTGGGTGATCAGTGTGAGTGGGGACGTGGGTAGGAGTCTGGGGAATAATCGTGTGCGACATGATTCATACACAGTTGTTTATTTTAGAGCATTTGTGCAGCAACGCAGCTCACTGCTACAATACTGACCCATTCGAGATTCAGCCGCATGATACCTACTAGAAAAGCTCTAGTATCCTTCAGGGGTCTAAAAACACCCAGAAGGAGAGGTAATTGCTGATATACGTTGACAGACACACCATCGATTTGACCATGTTGCAGGAAACATAACTAGACACTACAGTCAAGTAAAGTAATCCCTTTGGGCTCTTTTTTTGAAAACATACACCACAGTCACACTGCTTCCAATCATAAATCTTTCACCAGCACCAATTGGAAACCCAGAGCGGAATATAAGAAAGTCATATAATTTTATTAGCTATATATCAAAAATGATATACCTTTTTAAAAAAAAATGGTTTCAAATATATACTCAATACACAATATTAAAAACACATATAAAAACATTTACAGAAAAGGGAGAACTACAACGTGTTGTCTAAGCCCCAGAACCAACAACCTGCTGCACACTGAGGACACTTAAGATACATAGGATTTAATGCTAATGTATCACATTTGATGTATACATAATATATATTTTCCTTTGTCCAAACCAGATGTTATTTCAAATATTAAAACGTGCCAGCTTTATTCAGAGCAGGTGTTGTTAGGGTGTTCTTTTGGAAACAGAAGCTTCCGTATGACTATAGTGTCTACTGTTGGTGTCCTGTCCCTTTGGTTGAGTTGGACCCCTCTCTTCTATTTCTGGAAACATAACTAGACCCATAGCGCACTGCTAAATTTGCTAGGCGATTAGGTCAACATACATTTTTCTGGTCTTTCAGCACCTATTGCAGGGGAGTGTGCATTCTGATATAAATCTCAATAATTGTAAATTGATCAAAACAATTAAAGATCTGGAGGTAGATACGTTGTACTACGAGGGCCCTTAACAAAAGATAGATTGCCCTTGTCAATGTATATGCCCCTGATTTAGACACCCCTGATGTTTTTTCGTTCACTTAGGATGCCTACTCCTCTCTATGTATGCTGATGTTATCCTACTCTTCATCTAGAAGCTGACTGATAACGTCTGACCACAATAAGAGAAGTGATAAGGTTTGGCAGATTCTCCTTTATTCCCATCAAAAGTGGAAAAGGTGTGGCGCCGCAGCCAGGGCGACTGACTCCGGAAGCTGGGGATCACGGTTCGATCCCTGGCACCAGCGGCAGATTCGTCCAGCACCATGTGACTCTGGGCAATAGCTTGCTTAATCTTCCCGACGGCCCCCAGCGCCTAGAGACCCTAACGGGTGATTGTGTGCTTTACAAATGTGGATTATTATAAAACCAAACTATTTCCTCTCACTGATCCCACAGTTCAAACAACCCTGGAATATCCAATGCATTGGATGGAAGATTTGGTCAAATACCTAGGGGTGACCCTGAACAGAGATTGCACAGGCTATCGACAGATTAGACTACGAGCCAGCGGTGGACAGGTTGGCACTTCAGATTAAGACCTGGATAAAACTGCCTCTATCACTTGCTGGCTGGGTGGCACTCATAGGTCCCCGATACAGAAACATATTATCTAGTGGCACAGTGCCACTTCGTAAGACAATAGCACCATTCAGGCGCTAGGCTCCCTTACTTTATACTGGAGAAAGAATAAACTAATTGCACTCCTCTGGAGTACTTACTACCAAGACCCTGAAGAGGGATCCGCACAACAGCTGCCAAATGCTCGGCGTGAAAGACTATAAGCCAAAGGTCCTAAGTGTTCCTTTCATACTTGTCATTGATACCCTTAGCATAAAAATCTCTCTTTTCACTTGCCAAGAATCATAGGGTGATACATACTCTGTCCAGAGCCTGCTTTACTGAGCTGGGACCCTTCTGTGCCAAATGCAATTTCTTAAACTGCAGCAATATAAAGCTAGATGTTCTCACTTACTTTAAATGAAGAGATGCTGTGCGAGAGGCGATCCTAGGGCTCGCTGGGCAACTGCTGGAATTCAGGTCATTAGCCCAGTCAATAAGATCCCCAAAGGACACAAAATGGGTATCTAGGCTATACATTATGCTTTCTGCTCTGAAGGGGAAGAAGAACCTGGCTGCAGCGAACTTTAATGAGAATTAGAAGTCAGGGCAGATCTGACAGATGCAAAATGGCTTACTATTGTTTGCAGACCAAGATAATAGCTATGAACTATAAGCACAAACTGCTTATTTTTAAGTTCTTGTTAAGATTCCTACTTATACTACTCCTAAATGCCCTTTGTGAATACCGAAAGTCTTAAAGTTAGGATTTTGTCTCAGTTAAACTTAAGTTTTGGTCTTAAAATCCTAAGTTTACGACTTTCGGTATTCTCATAGGGCATTTAGGAGTAGTAAAGTTAGGATTCCTAACTTTACTACTCCTAAATGCCCTTTGTTAATACCGAAAGTCGTAAAGTTAGGATTTAGTCTCAGATTACTTTTGTGAATCGGGCCCT
Source organism: Lissotriton helveticus (assembly GCF_964261635.1). NCBI lineage: Eukaryota > Metazoa > Chordata > Amphibia > Caudata > Salamandridae > Lissotriton > Lissotriton helveticus. Next base: position 408,168,912 of record NC_136063.1, on the reverse strand, counting down.
AAGGGTTTTGGACAGGGGAGGGGTATTTTGCTTTAGAAGGATTTGGGCTTGGGGTGGGGTGCACCAGGGACGGGATAAGGGTTTAGTGTAGGGGTCACACATATGCCTTTGGTATACATGCTATTAAAACGAAATTCATTGTAATGGCATGTGTGATAAACGCATATTTGTTGAAAAAACATGCATGGTAACGGGTTGCGTTGTAATGGCATTCGTGTTGTAATGCATGCGTGGTAAATGCGTGTGTTAAAACTGAATGTGATGTAACATCATACATCCCTCTATAAGTTTGGATTTCGATATTAAAAACAAGCATTGACACAATGCAAACATTGACAAAATGTTCCAACAAACGTAAATACCAGCATTCACAAATGCTGTTTGCAATCCATGTATGCACAAAAGTTGTTTATCACACTAACTCTTTGCTAATATTGGGAAACAGTAGAAAACACTTTGCATTTTGTGGCACAGAAGTTTACATTCTGTGTAGAATTCATTTAGAAGAAAAAAGCGGAATGTCACAAACAGCATAGTTGAGCTTATTTCTCAGATTTAGAATATTCCCATGTGTATTCCAATGGAAGCAGTTCCTGGAAATTGGATGATACATTGTCAACTGATAGCATAAGGTGAGAGAGTAATTCTCCTTTGAGTGTAGCCTAGAGAAATCCCATTCTATGCATATTTTAAAGAATTGCTAAAAATATACTATGCAGACAACTGTGTTTTCAAGTCAGACCTAAAAATGGTTGTTTACCTTACCTAGATAGGAAAGATTTAAAATAATAATGCACCAATATTTGGTGCATTTTGTCATTCATGGACATACTACTTTGGGGGTCATTTAGAATTCCAGTAAGGCAACTGCAGTGTTATCCTACGGTTAGTGATAGGCCTTGCAATGATGAAAAATGAATGTAAGAGTTTTTCACTACCAGGACATGTAAAACTTAGAATACATGCCCAACTTTTTAGATAAAGAACACCCTACCTTCTGGGCTGTCCAGGCCCTACCCTCAGGGTGACGTATGTGTATTAAAAAAGAAGGTTTGGGCCTGGCATAGGTAAATGTAAATGTAGGTGTACTTATATAGCGCAAACCTGTCACCCAAAGGGCATCCTGGCACTTGCTTAGGGAACCCGTCCTGGTATTCCCCTGTGAGAAACCCCGGCAGGGTGTCCACAAGGTGAAAGCCAGGCATCCCACCACGAGGGGCCGTAGTGGAGATTAAGCAAGCTATTGCCCAGAGTTGCAGAGTGTGACCCCGTGATTTGAGTAGGCACCGCAGCGAGAATTGTCGAGTCCGTGGAATTTTGAGCCCGAGACCCGCCGAGGCGGGGAATCGATCCCTGGTCCACGGTCGATCTCAGCTTTCGGGTCTGCCGCCTCTAACCACTGAGCCACGCTTCTCCACATTTTATATTTAGCCAGGTTGAAATGGCAGTTTAAACTGCACACACAGACATTGCAATGGCAGGCCTGGGACATGTTTAAAGGGCTACTTATGTGGGTGACACAAGCAGTGCTGCAGCCCCAATAGTAGCTTTTAATTTGCAGGCCCTGGGTACATGTAATTCTACTTTACTAGGGATTACAAGTAAATTAAATATGCCACTTGGGGATAAGCCAATATTACCATGCTGTAACGAGCGAGCACATGCACTTTAGCACTGGTCAGCAGTGATAAAGTGCACAGAGTCCTAATGCCCTTAAAAATGAGGTCTGAAAAAATTGGAGGAGAAAGACAAAACGTTGGGGGGGGGAAAGACCACACTAAGGTTGACAGATCTAACACAGATTAGACAGGCAAATATGCACACAACCACTAGAATGCTACCAGAATATCAAGTTTTAAATATTGCCCTACAAAAATATTGAAGCCAAAATATGAACTACAAAAATCTTGTAAAGGTTAGTATATATCTAGAAGTATAGATTACCATCCCAATAATTTGGTAGTCCATATTCTTGCTGCAATGTTTTTGTAGCACAGTATTTCGGTGCTAGGTTTTCTGATATAGAACCCCTCGGTTGCATACTTTGTAATCCGCCATTAGCACATTTTGTGAGAGTGTTATTCTTGAACTGTTCATTCAGTGCAAATGACCAGGGTAATATATATATACATATGTTTTTCAAATGACTGTAAACACTGGAATAAACAGTTAAAAAAGATTTGCACAACTACAGGTGGAGTTTTGTTGGAAAGAAAACATGTCAAAGCCCAGACACTGTGGAACAGGTTTGAGTGTGACGTAAAGAGGAAGAGCCTTCTCTTGGCTCTTTGGAGGAAGTGTACCCAGTCTGTGTACACAGGCCTTGCCATCTCCAGGGACAATATGTAATAGTAATTGTATAAAGCACACAAAAGCCTCACCTCACTTCATCAAAGAAGTGAAAGTTATATTCCTAGGCAGGGAATTACTTAGGGGAGTGCGGTACCGAGTGTATATTTTCTATTTGGAGTTATAGACCCTCGACATGATCATCCATCGACATAACTTAATGCCAGGAGGAGCACAAGCAGCATCTTGTACCTCTACCTCTCATGGTGGCTTCTTTACTTACCGTGAGCTTCTGACCAGCTTCCTGTCTGCTGCTAAGAAAGGTGTAGCGGTTAGGGAAGAGCATGAAATAGCAGCAATAGAAAGTAAACAGTGATCATGCGAGCAGGTGCATGGCTTCAGGGGGCGTGTGTGGGGGTGTGACACCCCCCAAAAAATGCATTCTTGGCTTGAGAGTTGAGTCTGGGGGTACTGGGTCAGATTACCTTTGACTTTGTTGTTTTTTCTCATCGTCCTCCTTTGACTGAGAAGTTTTACTTTGCTACATTTTTTGATCAGGGACTTAGACAGAGACCCACCTAATGTAAATCAGTATTGACCCTGTTCCACCTAGGAACAGTCCATTCCAGACATGAACATCTCATCCCTCCAGCCTGCGGCATACTGTTATTTTTATTTTACGGAGTTTTATATAGCGCAAACTTGACCCGAATCGGGTATCAGCGCGCTTTACATGAGGACACATTCATTCTTTGTTAGGCATGGGGAGATTAAGTGATTTGCCCAGAATCACAGGATGTTCAGAGTTGTTGTCGAGACTCGAACCCAGTTCCCCGGACTCGAGGACGACCGCCCTAGCCGTTAGGCCAACGCCTCTCCTCTCCTCTCCTCTATTCAGTTTGTATATTTGAAATTCACGCCCGCTGAATATTATGGACCAAGCTCTAACTCTGCTTACGGGCTAATCGCGTGTGTCACACTTGATCCAGGTTGTAAAAGTATCCAGGAAATTGTATAACTGCACAGTCAAGGTATTTCCTCAGGCAGGTTTAGAGGTGTAGTCCATTACTATGGACATTGATTCAGCAAATTACAAGGCTATGGAAGACAACACATGCACCCTTTGACCCCCGGACCTATTATATCACAAGGTTGACCCACTGTTGCATTCTTTTTTATTCTCTTTTTATTAAACAGGTGTGATAGTACAGTGGTGAACCGCAAGGCCACAAAACCATAGCATACATTGGTAAAGACTCATGACCAGTAGCACAGATAGAACCATTTTCTCTGTACAGACTTAGGGAGGAATAAGATCAATGTCCAATTCTGCTCTCCGCAATTCGACTAAAGGAGACACTCATATTTCACCACAGGATATGTTCCATTTAGCCCATTTGTGATCCCATTTCGCAGGGCAACCCCTATGTTTAAACACACCCTCCTCTGCAAGCATCGCATTGTCCATATTGCCCATTTTCGAAACTTAGGCAAATCTCCAGTCCCCCACCCCTGAGCTATGTTTCTTTTGGCAAGGACAAACCCCAACAATGCCCATGTGTGCTCAGTTTGGGTCAGGTCCGTGGCCTCACACACATTTAGTAAATACAATCGTGGGGAGTGGGCAACATGTTTCCTGCTTACCGTCACAAGTGTGGAGATAATTTTCCCTGAGGATGGCTGGACATTCGGACACTCCCAGATCGTATGGAAAAATGTACCCTCTGCTGTACATCCTTTAAGACACCCAGGGTCCGGCCTACGTCCCATCTTGACCAGCATATGCGTAGACAGGTACATTCTCTGTAGCACATTAAGCTGAATGAGTAGTAGTCTCCGTGGTATAGCTACTTCCTTGGGGGAGGAGAGGGCTTCCTGCCAGTCATCGTCCTCTAGATACCCAAGGTCCGACTCCCACAGCTGCCTGAGACGCACCAGTGGGTCTGGTTTGTTGTTAATTAATTTATGGTATGTGAGCCATAAAGCTTTGCATGTCAGGGGATCGGTTAAGAGTCAGTCTTCTAGTGGAGAGGCCTCAGGTAGAGCCTCACCCCCGTCACAACAGTGGTTAGTGCATGGCGGATTTGTAGGTAGCGGAACATCTCATACCCAGCCAACTGGTATTGTGCCTGTAAATCTGTAAATGGGACCATCTCGTTTCGCTTCCACAGATCCCCAACTGATGAAATACCAATCAAATCCCACTTATCAAAGCCAGGACATCTACTCAACGTACCAAGTTGCTCAGACTCCCACAGGGGAGTGAGCAGTGTCAATTCCTTGTGCCACCCCAGTGCTTTTGGTGCGGTGTGCCAAAGTGCAACGGTATGGGCCGTGGGTCCAGTGAGGTGCTGTCGTTTGGGATTGGAGTAGAGTGCACGTCGATACCCCAGGGCCATAACCCATCTGTCTGCGTGGTACACCGGCTCAGACTGCGAGGCAAAAACCCACTGATTGACCACGCAAGCTGGGAGGCCCAATAGTATTGTTTTAGGTCAGGTAACGCTATTTCTCACTCATACCATCCGCTAGTCAATTTGTGTGTCTCAATGCATGGGTTTTTCCCATCTCATCAAAATGTTCTAATCTCGCTCTCCATACTGATAAAATAGGTGTCTGGGACCCTATGGGGCGTGTTTTGCAGCACGTATGAGTCAGCACCAGCATTTTGAACAATGCTGCCCTACCTAGCTGTGTAAGGGGCAGCGACCTCCAGTGGAGCACATCATTGTGCAGTCTAGTTAATGGGGCCTTAAGATTATTGTCATAGAATTGGGCAAGGTGTTGAGTAACAAAGATGCCGAGATAACGGAATCCCTCAATAGCCACAGTATTATTGGTGCCCTTGGGCATCTGTGGCACTGAGCCCCGAAGCATGAAAAGAACAGACTTTGTCCAGTTAATTGTGTATCCCGAGTGGGCACTGAAGATTGCAAAAATGCGTAGGATCTCATGGATCGAGGCCGCTGGTGCCGCTTCGTACAACAAGATATCGTCCGCATAGAGGGAGATGCGGTCATCATGCTGATCTGACCATTTCAGCCCCCTGATCATGGGTCACCCCTGACCCAGGTCGCCAAAGGCTCCAGTAACAGGGCAAATATGAGGGGCGACACAATCTCCAAAAACAATCTCCCCACGGCGCAGGCATCCTTGCACCATGGTGCAAGGGTGCCTACGTCGGCACATGACAGCAGTTTGTGCGCCAGCGCAGGGGGAAGCACTGAGATGAGACATATTGTTGTATATATGTCGCATCACTGTGCTTTCCAAACTAACGCAGCACGGCACAGCAAAATGACTTGCTAGACCGTGCTGCGTTAGTTTATTATAAATCCGCCCCTATATGTTTATTTATTTGCATGGAGGGTACCTGTACTTGTTAGTATGAGGGTGCTTCACATTTGTAGCAGATTAAGAACATTTGGAAGCACATTGAGATGTGGAGAAAGATTTTAAAAACTTTCAAGAGAACAAATAATGTGCCAGATTTGAGACTTCTAGTGAGAGTTTCTGATATAATCAGGAGATTTAGTCAAAGAATTATCTGAACCGATCAGTCTTGAGATGCTTATGGAAGGTAGAAATTGGGCTCTCTTTTCTCAGGTTCAGAGACAACAATTTCCGTCCCCGAGAAGCACTGTTTCTACACTATTTTGAAATTCCGAGGTTTCACTAAGAAGGGTTCTATGACTTCTGAGGCTCCTTGAGTGACCGGAAACTATGAGGTGCTCGCTAGGAAGGGTGGATTATTTTCATAAATGGCTCTCTGCACGAAACAGCAATTTGTTAACGTGATTCTGGCTGTGATGGTAGTAGTGTAAATTTTGCAATATTAAGGTAATATGGTCATATCTGCCTGCAGTGTCGGAGTTACAGATTAATTTAGTATGATTCTGGGTGGAGCAATGTGTGCCTGAGAAGCTCCTGCTAGGATGGTATTTCTGAAGTCAATCCTTGACCAACTGGGGCATGAATTGCTGTTTTCATATGGACTGGGGGATAAGGTGACTTTTTTCATGGTATGTTGGTGGAAGATGGCAGGTTTAGCCACACTGCTACTGTGGGAATTTAGTATGGGGTTTGAGTCCAGGATGAACACCTAGGGAGTGTGGCTGATCAAGTTAGAGTTGATAAGAAACCCTCTAATTTCATGGGACAAAGATAGAAGGAGGAATTATGCTTTTGGGGGGATTTCCTGGAAGGGATATCTTCCAAATCTAGATTTGAAGTTAGCAGCAGCAGTGTCCAAGGGTGGAGATGTCATCAATCATTGAGGTTTTTAAAAAATATATATAGCTGGGTGTTGCATGCATATAAGTGCAGAGTTATGCTTGAGTTGCTTAGGATTACGTTTACAGCCTTCATGTATAGATAAACAAGGTAAGGACTAGAATTGAACCCTGAGAGATGACATTTTCATTTTGGAGGTGGTGGAGGTAAAGTCTACAATGTTCACTAATAGGGATCTGTTCGTAAGAAATTATTTGAATCTGGATAGGACCCATGTAGAAACCCATGCATTGCTCAAGAGTTTCCGATGATTATATCAAAATCTACAGATAATTCTAGCAGCTCTAACAGGGATGAGTTTCCTATGTCCAGAATGTTAATGGTTTAAAGTCACAGTTTTAATGTCGAAGCCAGGTCTAAATCCTGATTGATAGTTGGCCAGGAGGTGTTAATTAACAATTGCTTTTAGTCGGTTAACCACTGCTTTTTCTAAGGCTTTCTCTGGCAAATTTGATATCAGATGATAATTTGCTGCTCTGATGGTGTTGATTTTAGGCATTTCATTTATGCATTGATCTTCAATAAAGTAGGGAAGATACCTAGGCCAACTCAGTCATTAATCGTGAGCAGCATAAATTATGGAGAATGTTGAAATTGGCTTTAATTGTTTTGGGCATATATGTCATTATGGAAATTGGGTCTTTTATGGATGCCAACAGTTCCTGTGTAGTAATAGGTGAGAAAGATTACGACTGGTGAGAATATTCAGGAGAGAGAATTACGATGGGGGCATTCATGTTGATGTTTCTTATCAATTAGATTTTTTCTGCTAATTATGTAAGGAATTCCTCACAATTTTCCTTTGTGGGAGTAATAGATTGTAACACCAAATATTTGGTGAAGTTTTGGAATAAGGTATCAAGTGGAACTGGGAAAGGACATTATTTGCATCTGAAAACAGACAGAGTAGCATTCCTGAGTTTCCTGAACATAGAAAGTAATTGGGGTTGTTTCTAATTTCTCCCTTCATTTGCTACTTTCCTAAGCCTACTTCTTGTTTTGGCTAGTGAATCAGAGATTCATGCTGGGTCTAATGTGGGAAGTTTAGAGTTGTAGAGGGGCAAGTTCTTCAGCAGTATCTATTATGATTTTAACATTGTTGTGGGTACCATCTTTGATGGTCTGATGGGGTTAAGATATTTAAATTTAGAATCAATATGCTTTTTAGTTCATGGCTACTTAGAGGTGGCTGCCGGAAAATTGGAGTAGAACATAGGCACTGTGCTTCCTAATGATGGCATTTTTTAATGAAGTGCACATACTGAGTAAAATGGAAAAGTTGTTTTTGCAACTGGTATGGCAATAAGAGGATGGTGGGGACACTGTAAAAATCAATGTGCAGGGATTGTAAGATTCAATAACATTGCTTTAATAACTATAAAAATGAAACTTTAAGCTCGTAAACGTTGTAGTTTCCACACCATACCAGGAACTACTGTTCTTCTTTGCTCATCACATTTTCATATCTATACTTGGAACACTCTGTTAGCCTACATTTTTCTTTGAGGAGAAAGCTCCTGACTACGCAGCGTTCAAACAAATACAACACATCGCCCATCACAGAGTTAGAATATGATACACAACCCAACCTGATGGCAGACAACCTTCTCTTCACAGATGGGATGCAGAGATTCATTCACTAAAAATCGTGCCTCAACCTCCAGACCAGCTCAGAGTACTAGTTGACTATTCATACACAATTGCATAAAACAGCAGAAGCAAAAATGTAAGATTGAAGGTTGCCTAACCCTTCATCCTCCAACAACAGCCTGTCACAAAAACACATAAACACAAACCTGATAACTGCTAAGGCATACTCACATTGCTGTACCACCACTTGTCATCTATCATAGGGCCTCCTGCCCTAAAACTGGCCAATACCAACAAGCCCTAAAGTCAACACTAACAGTGGTGCCTTTTACTCATGCTTGTCTCATACAACAGTATCACAGCTTGCAAAAACTGTCCAGGGGTCTTACTCTGCTTTACCCAAGAACCCTTCACTCTGCAGTCAACACTAACATGAAAATATTCCCTACCTGCTTGTCATATGCAACTTTATTACCAATTCCCACAGTCATAAAAACATGAAAGTTAGTTAAGATCCAAACAGAACATTAACTACTCACACCATGTCACCTATTGACCAACGGGACAAAAATTGCTTCTGAGCCTCTCATCCAGGGAACTGTTGCTAAATCATACACACAGTACTGCTTCTCTCTTCACAAACATGGTGACACACACACACTCACAGATATAACACTTCCCATGTTTATAGCAGTATTTACAACACAGAGATGCCAAACACTGTGCAAATTCTCACATTGGACATACTAGTGAATTGAACTAATAATACCACAAAGCACTGAACCTCTCTGTGCCGCAAATACATGCATTTGGTCTTAAGTGTAAGAGAATGTGCCTGTAGCACAGGAAATATATTCCATTATTTAACTCAATTCTGGGAATTTGTGGCATAGCATTCCTCCTCCAACCCCCCTTAGGGTTCCTATCAACCACTCTGCACTGCAGATGCCCTATAATCTCCCCAGAACTTCTTAAGAAATACAAACCTAATGTGACATGCACCACTACATTCATCAATCAATTTATTATTTTTATAGCATCATTAAAGAAACTAGGCCGAATCAGTAATTGTTCATAAGCACAAGGTTCAGACCTCGAGTGGTGGCATTCACCTGACACCTCACTTCTGTTGGTTCAGCTATGTGACACAGACTGCATCCCCATCAGGTGAGCACATGCATGGCCACACTTCAAACCTCCACTGGACCAGTACATGCCCAGTACTACCAACTCATTACTCGCCTGACCAGCATGTATTTGGGGGCAAGGTAGGTACTGTGTGTCCCTCTCTTAAGCCTCCTTCTGGATTGGAGACCTCTCTCCCACTGAAGCACTATGCCCCACCCATTGCTCTCAGTACCACTACAGACTAGGATTTCATCTCTATGAATGCAGGGCAGTAAGGCATGACTTTACAAAGCATGCAGTTAACATATATACATGCTTTTTCCTTTCAGCCTTTACCACATAGATGCTTTTGCAATGCATTCCTTCACCAAGAATGCCTTTTTTTACATATGGGAAGTATATATACAGTTGTTATTTTTTTAAATAATGTATGTTTGGTGGGGTTAAACCTCCAACCCCTTACATAAATGGCGTGTCCCCCAAACACCTCCTTCTTTTTTTTAATTCACTCCTAAACACCCTTAACCACTACCCACCCTTAAAACCTAAACTGACCCTTACAGCGTCGGACTGGGACAGAAAATAGGCCAGGGCACCAAAATAAAAGTGGCCTTCATTAGTGAATTAGATAGCTAAATAAGTGTCCCATGTTTGCAAATGGTGGCAGTTTGAACTTGTAAAGACACATTTTATGTGTGTTTTGTAAAGTATGGGAGACTGCATAGATCGGAGCTTGCTGCAGGCAACATCTGTTTTAATGTCAGGGAAATCAACAGTAAAAATCAGCCCAGAAGACCAAAAAATAAGCCCATAAACAGCCAAAACATTAGCGGACATACTGTCCTGTCAGACCAGCCCGTGGGGTACTGCCTGATTGCCCCATGGGGCAGTGCAACCCTGCCCCTACCTGTGTTTACCTCTACCCATCCCTAAACCATACAATTACTCTTACTTCCCTTTACAAATGCCACCCTAAACCCTAATATTACTCTTACCTCAATTTACCTTAACCCATCCCTATACCTTAAAATGACCCATACCTCTGTTTAACACTGCCTACCCCTAAACCCTAAAGTAACCCATTGCCCCCCTTTACCACTACCAAGCCCTAGACCCTAAAACTACCATTACCGCCTTTTACCTCTACTCACCCTTTAATCCTAAAAATATCTAATTTTATGCCATGTCATCCTCATTTTCTGTCCTTAAAGCAGCTTCACTTCTTTCTATGACTGCTGCTGCTGCTCTGTGTGTTCTGGACGTTCCAATGTCACTGGTGTGGTGTGTGTGTTTCCCTGTTATGACTTGATGTATTTATAATCCCTCCCTCCCGCCCATTTCCATCTCCTTTTAATCCTTGCCCTATAGGAATGAATGTCCGTTTAACAGAACACCATGAATATTGAGTTTTTCCATATATAATCTTCAATGTAAGTCAAAGTAAATGTAGAGAAAATGCTTAATGTTGGGAGTTCACACAAGGGCTGTTGGGAGAATAGTAATGAGGATAACAGGAACTACCAAAGGAAAATTGAATTGAGTGCTGGTCCCTTGCTATCCAAATGAATCCCTCCTGTTTAGTTTAAACCAACTTTTAATAGCTCAACCTAATTAGAAACGACTGCAAACACTCACTATAAGGGATGCAATGATGAGCACAGAGTAGATGAAATGACAGCAGCGTAAATAATGACCCACCTCTAAGGTATCTATTTGCGACAAAGAATCTGAGGAAAAGCGGGTATACTGGCAACTCCAGCGAAGGATTATCATAATTTTTTATTAGTGGCTCACCGTGGAAAAGAGACTGTTAAGGTATGATAAATGTAGATGAGCAAACAAAAGCATTTGTGAAAGCAACATCTCATTCGCAATTCACAGTTTCAAGAATAGGACACACTCACACGCAATCACGGGTGAGATGCAATTTCTATGTAAGAATATTTGCTAGCTATAGAATCCCCGCAAACTCACAGGTGTATTGGTATTTGCCAAACTTTTAAGGTAGTTTCCAATGACAAAAACCTTCACATGTACTCCTCTTTGTATTAAGTATCTTGCAGTTGTATACAGTGAATGTAAGAGGGGTGCCCCCTGAGTGCTAAACAATGAGCATAAGATTCATGATTGCTGAAAATGAAGCGGATTATATGAGGGTTTCTGTGACCCCTAGAAAAGGTTCATGATTGTTGACAATGAATTAGATTGTATGAGGGTTTCTACGGTGATTGGTGGTAGTGCTCTTTGAAGAGATGTGTCTTACTTTCTGGATAGCGAAAGGTTAGAGCAATTCTGATATTTATGGGGATAACATTAGGGATCCTCGGTGAGTGGATGGTGCAACCCAGCCTTCTTGTCTTCTTTTTCCTCTAAGTGCAGGAATAAATGTGTTTTTACGGTGCGCATGGAATAAAGAGAAAGGGATTCCTGCACTAGGAAACATATTTTATCCTTTGAGAAGCAAAGAAAATAAATAAAAGTGCAAATGCACTTTTGCGCCTTATTTCCACAGGTGAAAGTATACACCTGTTGCATTTCTGTATAAGAAATAGTTACGCATGGGAGTGCTATGCAAATCTTGCAAATTCTCAGGAGTCCACCAACAATAATTCTTTAAGAACTCCTAGAGGTCCAAAATGTGCTCTAAACGTTGAAGTACCTGCACCAAAGCAACTTTCTGACTTTTTTAATAGAAGTTTTTTTCTAATTAGTTGCACCTAATAAACTATATAAAGTTCTATTTTTTTTTTAATATTATCATCTGCTTTAAATGTATGTGTCACTGTGGTGTGTTTAGCCATGTTTACATGCATCAAGTCCTTGGCAATATAGAGTAACTGTACACTTATCATATGAATTTATGGTGCGGGAGTAAGGTTTTCTGTAATTTTGTTGGGATTATTTATATAGCGCAGCCCTTCCCTGAACAGGCAGGAAAGAATTTGCCATATCAGTTTGGTGACTTTAGGCACAAAAACGTACGTATGAAAGAATGGTTATATAGCTCATTAGAATTTCATATATAAAGATAATCTATCAATATTCTTTAACAAAATATGTTCGGATCAAATATAGCCAGCCATAAACATCACCAAGAGCAAGTGAAACTCTTTGATAAAAATAGCATGGGTCCTAAAATGTCAGAACTGAGCCTAGTTATCTTGGTATATGGCCTACTTTCATCATAGTACTGCAGCGCTCTAAGGCACATACTGCTAAAAACACTAAGGGCCCACCTAAAATGGGTCTTCTAATGAGGTGTTAAGGTGCAAACTCCATTGGCCGAAAACTGGTTTACAAGTCAGGCTCAAATCATGGGTGTTTACTCCCACTTTCCATGGTGGACACAACCAAACTTGAATTGCAAGATCAAAAAATATACACGTGGTGTTTGATAATACCGGAACTGTGAATAACGTGTGTTATTGGTGTGTTGTTGCCAGTTCTAGGACTTTTTACCAACGGAAACCACGGATGCATACAAACCACCTGGGAGTTTCCTAGAGTGTAATATCTGTTTCTTTCATTATTTTTTGTAAGGTTCTCCACCTCTTGCACTCCTCGTTTTCTTCTTTTTCGTGGTTCTGGCATTCCTTAGAACTCCTTGGTTACTTACATACAGCCTGCACCTCTGCCAGGTGGCAAGGGGGTAGGCCACTTTCAGGAAATTACACAGCATTTGGCTTCTGTAGCCCTCCTCCCTTGTGACTTGTTTTTTTTTTTAAACTATGTGTTTTTCCATATTATGGTGGTGCCCACATTTTCTATTTGTGTGTTTTTATATGGGACTACCCTCATATCCCCTATTTGGCTTCTGTGACACTCCTTCTGCATAGAGGGGAGAAGGGAATGCAGAGAGACACTGGTGGGGGCTGAAGCAATGATGAGTAACTGGTGATGAAAAGTCTGAAATAATAAAATATACACATAAATACGATACAGAAAAATAACAAAACATTAAATAAAAAGACATTCATAACAAGGTTTTCACTCTCCCACCCAGTATAACAAGCATTGGCATAGCCAATAGGTCTCGCTTTTGGGACCTTATAAGTATTTAGTTGTGCAGCACAAAATCCTTGGTGCAACAACATTAACTGTTGCATGGCTAATCACTTATAAGGTCCCAAAGGCAAGAACTATTGGCTATGCCAATGCTTGTTAATGATAGTTGCTGGATTTCGCATGGGTTCAGCAAGGGCCAGAAAAGCTAGCCGGTTGGAGTGTGAGGAACTCTGCACTGCGAACACGAAGATAGGTCCTCTTCCGCTGCTAGTATGGAGATGGTAGAGGCGGAGAGAAGCTCAGTTCCTTGTGTATTAAGTTTAGGCGCAATGTTGTGGTGCCAATAAGGAGAGGCACCTACCTAGGGGTAGATGAAGATGTAGTATTCAGAAGTGTGGAGAGAGGGGTAGCGGAGAGCAGGGGTAAGGGGTCAGACAGTACTAATATCTGGGACTAGCAAGCTCTCTGTGATCTGTTGCATTGTGTGCGGGTCTATGGTGGTAGCAGTGTTCTTGGCAGTGAGAGCCATGCAACATATAAGAAAGACAGCTTTTTGGAAATGGTGTCAGCTCTGCATGGTTCTTTAGAGCTCTTCCTCACCTGAATTCTTTGCCTCTTTGCCTCAAAATGCTGAACCCCACCAGAGACCTGGACTCCATCCAAAGCATTCTCAGAAAATACCTAACACCAGGAAAGGGGAACTCCAGCGTGGGTCAGTCATGTTTTGTGAAGGGGGGTGGGGGGGCAAGCACATACGTAGAAAAATGACCAAAGGCTTGCCAGGGTCAGGGTTATCGAGGGATCAGGGAGACAGAAAACTGGAATAGAATGGAACGAGACTGGACTTTCTTTTCAAATACTATAAACATGAATATGCAAAGTAAAGCATTCAAATAGGGCAGGGAGATGGTTGTATGGGTCCCTCTGACTAGTGTTGCTAACGCAACAAATAGCACAAGGTATTCAGGAAGGTAATAGGAGGGGCCAGCCTCCTTCAGGATGAAGACAACAAATGTTTTGATCCCTTGTGTATCAACAAAAATTGGGGACCCTGAACGTGAGATGGCCTATAGAAAAGAGAACCTGTTTTGCTTTTAAGAGGGGAGTACTAAAGCCGGCCCTGGCCATACCTTCCCCTAGTGATATGAATTTGCTCTCGGAGATAGAAATACACACTCGGGGAAATACATAATATGAACAAAAAGCTGGGTGGTTAACATGGCCTGTGGCACCATCTAGTGGTGGGGCGGCATAAGGCACTTTTTCCGCCGGTCGACTTCGCGACTGGTGGAAATGCCGCGTACGGACTTTCCATCCTAATGTGGCGGGGGTTCATTTTGTTGAGGATGGCGGGCGGATTGCCCCCGCCGGCCCGGCGGTAGCTACCGCCGTCCCAGCGGGGGCAATCCACCTGCCCCCTAAATGTCTAGCTGACAGCGCATGCGTGCTGGATCAGCGAGACCTAAAAACGAATCCAATTCATTGTTCTATCAGGTACAAGGATAAAACATCATCTAAATAAACAGATCTGATCTATCTTTCAGTTCTATTGGCTTGGTGCCAAGGCAATGAATTGTCCCAGATGTATACAGAATCTGAGGGACAGTGTGATGCTACTACGTTTTATCCTTCTGACACATATTGTAGTTTTACAGCCTTGACAAAGAGGGTTGCTTTGGAAGACGTGTTGGCCCTTTGGAGTTTGACCTAGATGTTCATCGGATCATTTGATCATATAACTGAGAATAAAGAATTTGTTTTTGAAGAAAAAATCCCAGAGTTCAGCACTTTTCAGCCCTGGAACTGTTACCTTGATGCCTCTTTGATATGGTGGTGACAAGAGGCATTTTTACTTAGAGTTATCAGCCAGGAGAGGCAAAGATATATCTATCCATCCCCCTTAAGGCTTAAGAGTTCTGCCTCTGTCTGTGACAAACCCCAGTATTCTGACATATGTGACGGGGACAAAGCAGTGTCAATGGAACCCAAAGATTTAGACTATAAATGATCCTGTTTTTCGACCAGAGCAACCTCGGTTTTATTGAAATGGAAGTGCAATGCATCTCACCATCCCAATATCAACTGCACTCATGCAGCTCTTAAACTTGGATCAGTGGCCTGATAGGACAGCAATAGATTAAACTGTATGGAAAAATACAGTAAAGGAAGCCAAGCACGCGTATAAGGGGTGGCATACAGCCGCGGCTGAATATGGTGTGGATATGTAAGCGAAAGACATGCAAATTATAATTGTAATGCAGATTAAAACATATAGAGGAAGCGCGATCCACCAGAGAGAAGAACCAGTAATCA
Organism: Lissotriton helveticus; assembly: GCF_964261635.1. NCBI lineage: Eukaryota > Metazoa > Chordata > Amphibia > Caudata > Salamandridae > Lissotriton > Lissotriton helveticus. The sequence goes on along the minus strand of NC_136063.1, from coordinate 408,153,294 downwards.
GTGTGGCAACATGCACCAGGGCGAGATAATGTGTGCTGCCTGGTCACAGACACTTATTGAAACACTGGAGTGTTGTTACCTTTCTGAATTTAAAAATGAGAGAGTGGCTGGGCCGATTTGGCTCCTGTTCCTTGAAGCCACACACGCAGTTCAAAAGCAGAGTGATGTGCAGTACATAATGTGCATGTCCCCTCGTTCCAAATGCTAGTGTTGGCTGCAGCACAGTGGAGGGCTGTCCCTGAACTCAAAACACGAGCATAGAGAACAATGTAACAAAACGAAGACAGAAACTGGCAAACAATCTGAGGGCATAAAAGGGGCAGATGCATGGACTGCACTATGCCATACAAGCCAATGCGAATCCACAGTACTGGATCTGATAATAATTCTACAGCTCATTTGGGGCTGAGAAGAGACTGGAAGGACTCTTACGCCTTTTACAGCTGAGCGCCTAATTATGCAACGGGGAGCTCTAATTATAACTATAATTAGACAGGCAAAGATATTTTATTTTGGAATATTAATAACATCAAATTCTATTTCATATCATGAGCTATTATTACAGCAAAAATTAATTGCTACTTTTTTAATTAACATTGCAGCCGATGATGTTGAATTTAATTAATTAGGATTAATTATCAAGTTTTTTTAGCTTAACGAAAGCAGTTATTTGTTTTAATTTTAAGTATTATTAGTTAATGCCGTGGCTTATTTTCTGCAAATGTGTTCAAAATGTACAGGATTCGTTTCAACAACTTTATAACTAACCATGTCTACTTTGAAAATGAGAACGGTACTTTGAAAATGAGAACAGTCTAAAAGTTAAACAGAAAGTATATCTTACTCTTGAAGACCACGTCTCAGCACGAGTGAACTCAATCACACATAACGTGTTCTCTTCTAAGGGGCGGCGTTCATTATCAATATGCAGAACATTTGAACAATTGTAGAAAACAAACTGGGCTAATTCTTTTATTAAGTGCATGTAAAGGATTGTAATTGTATTTATATAGCACTTACTACCTCTGACAAGGCATCGAAGCGCTTTTCAGATAAAAACCAACCCTGCCATCTGTTGTTGCAGCAGTAAAAGGCTTCTTGTCCTGGTCCCCAATGACACCACATTCAACAGCAGGAGAGTGTACACCAGTGAAGATGAGGCCTGGAAGTCATACCTGGAAAACCCCCTCACGGCAGCGACCAAGGCCATGATGAGCATCAACGGCGACGAAGACAGCGCGGCGGCCCTGGGCCTCCTCTACGACTACTACAAGGTAGACTGTTGTAACTTGTAATGTTGCTTTACATCCTTTCCCATAGCTGCCTGTTCCCTGCTGCTCAGACAGTATGAATGTGGTGTGTGTGTGGAATGTTTGAATGCCTGATGAGGTAGTGGAATGCTGGAGTGCCTGGTGGAGTGGAAAGAGAGACAGATGGAGTGTGCGGGCTGCACAGCAATAATGCTGCTCCTGGTGTGGCTTAACTTCCTAACTGCTGAACTACTGAACCTATGATCCTACTTACCATCCTGTAACTAAGCTTTATAAACCTCTTACTTACAACATACATCATGGCTACCTTTGGACTTCTTTGGGATGACATCATAGACACTAGCAGACGTCACTTCGGCTGCTTATCAGTCTTTTGCGTGTTCTGCTACACGTGTGTTTTCCTCGGTCTGTAACCACACCTCCTCCCTTACATCACAATTGATGAAGAGTGCTTAGCCAACCTGTCAGGGCTGGACTGGCCATACTGGGCATCAGGTGTTCCCCAGGAGGCTGGGAGGGTGTGGCCGGTTTTGCAGCGGTGGGGGAGGTTTTGTTACTGGGGGCCAGTTTTGCAGAGGTGCTGCAATATCAACCCCTAGTAACAAAAGCAGCAGTGCTTCACACTTGCCCCCCTGTTCTCCCCAATGGGGGCTCGTCGACAAAATTGCCAGGACTGCTTTGAATTCCCAGTCCAGCCCTGCTGCAACCTGTTCGATCCATGCGTAGTGTCGCAATCCCAGTCGGTCATGAGTGGTAACTGCACTGACTGAGGTAAAGTGACTACATGCCTCACTTGTCAAGCCTATTCAACGGTAATCGGATCTTCGTCCAATACCCATGAGGCCCATTAAATGTCATTTTATTTCATTGTACTTAACCCTTGCATCCTGGTTCTGGTTATCTACCTTTAGTAATAATGATTGTACATTTTCAAAAAGCAGTGTTGATTAACCCATAAATGTAGATCCACAGAGAGTAATATGCTGTTCTTTTATTGTTGAGGAGGGAATAACCCACTCTTTATGCTTTGATAGCTACCTAGGAATTCTGGACACTATCATAAGGAAAGATAAGTATTCTCAAAAAATGAATGCACACCCACACCTCTCCCTATGCTTAGAATAATTATTTCAAGCTTTGTCGCAATACACTATTTTGTGGAATATGAGCATAGGTTCTCTTTGACTTCTGAAGAACTGTAAAATGAGGAATACCATTAACATCCTATTGTTACCTTCTCTTAATAATATATACAGAGACTGGAAACCTAGGACATTGTACAAAACTTTCACGAATATACACATATATGCAGTTGTTCTCTTAAGATTATGTCTTGTTTCTTTACTTGGCTTTTAGAAGAGCACACAACCACAGTCTTAAGAGTACAGATAACTGTAACACAGTCTATAAGAGTTCAAACAAATGTGCAAGATACAGTTTAAACGTTGTTTTTCATAACACACTTCTTCAGGATACTTCATTGTAATCTGAATTGTTTATAGCATAATCCCGTAGAAAGCAGTGTATCTTGATAGTTGAAATCCAACATACTTGTCATGAGGTGTAGGCAGCTGCAACATTGTAGTATGATTGCCAAGCAAGGACGCTGTGAACCACAAGAAAAGTTAGACTTGAAGAACCAAGATGGCCACCATCTCTATAGTACTGAGAGAGTTTGTGGTCTGCTGGAAATTGTTATTCGCTGCCAGTGCTCTGCTGTGTAGTACATCCTCCACACGCACCCAGCCTGAATGCTATCGGTGCAAGCACCCCTGTAATGACCACCAACAATTGCTTCCCTGAAAGGTATTCAGTACAAGCTAAATTATTGCTCCTCTGCACACAAGCTAGAATTAACAGTAAGCAGTACCTCTAGCCCCAGTTCCTGACTGCAATGACCTCCTTAGTCTTGGTATTGGCTCTTTCCTCTGGTGCCTTTCTGGAGCAAGAGTTCCGGTTTTGATAGGCCCGCTATGTTGCTTTACATGTGGCTGGTGTACTGCCAAAAGGTCCTACTTTGCAGCCATCGCTAGGGCCTTTCCAGACGTTGGTAAGACGAGGTCGCTGCGTGATCCATGGTATTTTCAAGGCATTACACTTGTCTCTTACTTATGTCTTGTGCTCTGTGGTCTCCCGAGTTGCTCTACCTAGGAGCTATATGCTTAGTGCATAGAAGCTTGAAGAAATGTGTCTGCTCCATAGTCTCTCTTGTCCACCCCCTATGAATATAATTTAAAGAGACTGAAACCCTATAATACTCTGGTTTCTGGTGATGGGTGTGTCACCCCCTCGGAGTATAGCCATCTACTGAAGGGGAATAGAAATATGAAAGATGCAATTTCTCAAATGAGTAGTTGAAATTCTCTGAATAGTTAACCTTCTAAATCACATGTTTGTTGTAAAGTCTATTCAGGCAAAAAAGCTTTAGCCTTCAATGGGTGTTTCTACTTAAAGCCGCCCTCTCTATCCTCCGGGAACCTACCACGAGTGATCTCCTACATGTTCTCCCTTGAGGACCCTCTAGCACAGGAAGTAAACCTGGGTTTGAGGGTGGGTTAAGCAGTGTAACCAAGAGGGCACATTTTGCCCTGCTTTGCACAATGAAGTCATTTGTTTACCTCTCTGCTGTGCTCTTTCTAGTGTAATGCAATAATTTTCTTCTGCTACATTAAGTTTATTTTATTTATTTGTTGATTAATTAAAATCATTACAAACAGCAGGAAGCAAATTCGGTTTACAATCCAATTAAAACAGACCGATAAAAAAAAAATACAAAAAAATACAAAACCAGCACATTATTAAATCCGAGATGAGTTCGACAGTAACACATATACATAATTGGCTCAAGTAGGGGTAAATTAGTTTTCTAATAGGCAATTTAACAGCAAGAGGAATAAAGTGCAATGTGCAATCTTGATCAACATAAGCAGCAAAAATTTCTTATAAAACTATTTAAGATTAAAATTAAGCATAATACACTGCCCACCGGCCAACTTTGGAGAACTTTGTATTAAAGTAACATATGCGAGTGGGAAAGGCACCTCGACTTGTACTTACGAAAGCAAATACTGTTACTATTAGTCCGGTAACACCGAGGATTAAATTAAAGTGCCAAGTGCTAGCAATAGGTATTATCCATAAAGAAGATATAATCCAGGTGACGTTAAAATAAGGTGGAACAATTGTAAAAATTATGCTTAGAACGTGCTTTAAAATCGCCCAACTGTACCTAAAAATGTTTAAAAAATATTATGTCATCCACCTTGTAATTCACTTTCATATCAGAGATGTCTTCCTGACATAATTTTGTTTCAGCTATAAGGATACACTTCACAAACTGATGAATTAAAGTAGCTGTACTACCACCTAAACATACAATAATTGCAGTTCTGCAAGTTCTTACTCCCATTTCCTTAAAAATTGGCTTTAAAATCATCTTTCGTTCTGCAAGCAGTTTTGGACACAAAGTTACTATATGCTGTAAGGTTTCTTCATTCTTGCCACATAATCTACAGACATTAGATTGCCACTCTTTTTCCATTTTGGGGTTCCTTCTTTGGTTGGGTATCTCCCAAACCTTAACAACATAAATGTATTCTTAATTAAAGGTTTTAGATGGAATAGCAAATAAGGTTAGGGATACAGTTTAATAAAAGAATTAGAAATTGACCAAAGATGTTTTTACCCTTAGTTCATCTTTGTCCATTATACAAGACAAAAGGGCTGCTGATCGATTAATTGTTTTTTTGTAAACCATTTTACTCCTTGTTTCATCCACTAATTTCGGGCATTCAAAGGTGTGTAAACAATCATCTAGATAGGATTGCCAGCTTTTCGAGTGGGCCCCTCTTTTGATCTCAAGCCAACACAACTCAGCCAACGAACCTTCCTCGGATCTGGATAGAGACAGTAAGGACTTTAAAAATATAGATTGCCTGACTATACTCTGTTTCTTCAGTCCAAATTCGAGTCTAACATTCGCACGACTAATGTGGTTAGGGATTCGAAAGACCGATTTGTATGCCCTTGTTTCAATATCGTCTAGTAATTTCGCATCTCTGCCCCGAAAAATAATCGAACCATAGTCTAAAGAGGGAATTAACTTCGCTTTCATGGCTTTTAACAAATGATCATAATTCGGGCATAGTAATTTGTCTCTCAGTTTTCTAAAGGCGAATGTGAGCGATGACCCCTTAGCCTCAAGGTTATTAAAATGTTTCCTAAAAGATAAATTATGATCAAATGTAATCCCCAAGTATTTATATGATTTTACACACTCAATAACCAGACCGTTGATATTCCATTCTTTAGGTCCTAGGTTTCCTTTTCCCATGGTCATAATTTTTGTTTTTTTGGTATTTATCTTTAGACCATTTCCTTCAACATATAGATTAAAAGAATCTAATAATCTTTTAAAACCTATAACTGTCTGGCTTAGTAAAATAGTGTCATCGGCATATTGTAGGTATTTGATCTCTTTACCCATCACAGTTGGTGAATGGGCATTAATTTCTTTAAAATGGGCTGGAAGATCGGACATAAAAAGATTAAAAAGGCAAGGGGCTAAAACACAACCTTGTTTCAAGCCTATATTAGTTTCAATGCGACGGGTTGTATGTCTACCATCGCCTACTTTAATCTGGACCCAAGTATCGGAGTATAATAACTTGATCATTTTTAAAAGTGTGTCAGATATCCCCCAGTCAGCTAATTTTGTCCATAATAAGTCTCGGGCACAGAGTCAAAGGCGGCTTTTAAGTCTTCTGCTACATATTTCTGTCTCCTTTCCTACAATCCACACTTACTAATAATGCTTACAGCCTCAATCAGGATGGCTGATTAAGAATTAATACAATGTTTGGTTAGGAAATTACTTGTAGGAAACTCCAGGAAAGCACAACCCCAAGCCTTTCTGGAGGTCAGTGGTTCATTGGACCCAGTTGTTTATAAGCCTTCATTAAACTATTAAAATGAATCTGATATATGCAAGATAATGAAAGATTTAAAAATAATGTATAAGTACTCCAGATCCCCCAGGCTTTCCCAGCTTGTCATATAGTACCCTACAACCAGTGGTATGTACTTCTTGGCCTCACATTATGTACACACACCAGGAAGTTCTTTATCTGTTGATAACATTTCCCCCAATCTCTAGCACAAACTGCTCAAGTGTCTTCTTCAACTTCTCGCCAGGTCTTTTGGTCGTTTCTCAGTAGGCTCTCCATACACTTACAGTAAGCACATGTGTTTAGCCCTCTTCTACATGTCAGTAGTCTAAATATGTGATCTTTGGTATCTATGAGAAAATCCAAGGTCATGTCTCACCAATGTTATTTATAAACAACAGAAATCAAAGGAGAATTTTTTATGGTGATATTATTTTCTAAATATATAAACCATGATGGCCAAATAGGCCAATTGCAATGTGGCATGAATTTCAACAGCGTCTATGAGATGAACAGGAATCTGACCTCTTTCCCAAACAAGCAATTGATCTATATTTTATTTCAATAAAAGCCCAGTGGTCTATGTAACCAACGTATGATCACGCATGACTAAGACCTAAGTCCACACTATTACCAACATATTCCTTTTTTTATCTCCTGGTGATTTTCTTAGGTGCCTCGAGAAAAAAAGCTGCACTACGGTAACAAAGTGAATGATGTTCAAGAGGATCAAGATAAGAGGTAAAGTACATTGAGAAAAGATTGTTCTTTTGTGTGAACTTAAGTATGAACATGTGTCACCATTGTTGGTGTGTTAGTGGCAAATTCTCAGCTGAAACTGATTTTTCAGTGCAAATCACCAAGTAAGACAGCTTGACTGAATTTTCACTGACCACACATGTCTGGGTGAGGACACAGAAGGGGAGAGGTTACAGAGTTCCACCACTGTGTTATGAGAAGAGGGAGATCTCTATCACGTTTTTGTACCTTTCTAGTCATGAGCAAACTGACTATGTTGAGAGAGGATGAATGCAAGAAAGCATGGCCAGACTGCTGAATTGTGCAATATATCTTTTTTTAACCCCAGCAACAGACAATAATTACACTTTATTGCTATCACCTGCAGGCAATAATGGCTGTCAATTACCCTCCCCGTTATTATGATCTTCAGCCTGAAAATGAGAGCATATACTTAATAGACGTTATCGACTAGAGGTGAGGTCAATAAGGCTATTAGCACTTCCCAACTCAATAAAAGGAGCTGAGTTGGATCAGGAGCGTAACTCAACGGGAGCTCCTGAAGACCAGCTCCCTATCCCTGTAGCTCTCCTCTGCCTCTCTTCAGAGGGGATCCGAAGATGCTCCTCATCATTTGAGTCTGTTTTTATTGAAGCTCATGTTCCAGTGTTGGTCTTCTCTTCCCCTTGACTAAATGAGGTGAAAGCTCAAACCGCCACATAAAAGTAGGGGGGGGGGGACTGCCATGTTTCTTTTGTTTTTCCTACTGGTCTGTGGCGATCAGGCCCACATTCTCCGTCAGGGAGACTAGAGGAGGAGGAGCTAAACACTGGTAAAAAAAAAAACAGAAAAGCAGAGAAACGAAGCGTCGCGAGGCTAAGGAGTCATTTTTCCAGACCTGGTGGTGAGTTACAGCTCCAGCTCCCACTGTGCTCCCTGCATGGATGTGAAGTACAGGTGAATGATGCTTTGGGAAAGAAGACTTTGGGGACCATATAGCCAGAGCACCGCGGAGGGACAGACTGGTAGCTGGCAGACATAGGATGTTCCCTGAGTAGACTGGAAGGATAGCTCTAGCTAGCAAAGGGAGCATTCTGATTGGTGGCACTTCCCAGCATCTCAAGTCTTGTGCTAATGCTAGTTATTGGCACAGATCTGACTTATGTTTTGCCTGCTCTCAACAGAGCAATGGCTGTAGCAATTGTCAATATGATTTTTTTTTAGGGGCATATGTATGAAAATCCACGTTTGCGATTCTCAAAGAGTGATTTTTTGAGAATTGCTATTTCAGAATCGCAAAAAGGGATGTATGTATAAAATCGCAATTTTTTGCGATTTCTTAGTTTTCCTTAATTGCGATTTGCAAATTGAGAAATCGCAATTAAGGAATACTTTCCCATTCATTTTTATGGGCCAGGAGGCCCATAGGAATGAATGTGAAGTCATTCTCAATTTGCGATTCACAATTTGAGAATTGCAAATTGAGAATAATTTCAAGGGTGCAAGGGTGTCATAAAGACACCCTGATGCACCCCTGAAATGAACATGTGTGCGCATATGGTGCATGTACATGCCCTAAGGGAATGTATGTGCGCCATATGGCACCTTCACAAATGCCAAAAAGTGCATTTGTGAAAGAAATCGCAAATTACCACCAACTTGAAGTTGGTGGTAATTTGCGATTTCTTAAGGAGAAATCGCAAAAATTGAATGCTTGAGGCATAGCATTTAAGGAATCGTAGTTTGCGATTCCTTAACCCCTTCGACGCTGATGACGAGCTGGGCTCGTCATGAGGTAGCCTCCTCGCACGCTCATGACGAGCCCAGCTCGTCATGTAAAGTGCACTTTACAAATTCTCAGCGTACGAGCGGAATTCCGCCCGCACGCATCAGGTTAAATGCTTAGCCAAAATTAAGGAATCACAAATTTTGCGATTCCTTAATTTTGCTATGCGATTTCCATCATACATACTGTTTTGCGAATTTTTTTCCGCAAACGCTGCTTTTTTGCGAATCGCAGCGTTTGCAACTAAAAATTGCTTTGATACATCTGCCCATTAGTTCCTAAATAAAGGAGTACAAGCACGTCATTGTGGGTTCACTTTGTCAATCAGGTGTAGGTGCTGCCAGAGCTATACTTCTTTCTCTCTCTCTCTCTCTCTCTCTCTCTCTCACTGTGAGCAAGGTCGGATCCCTGCGCTAAAAGCAAAGGCAGGAATATCTTATCAAACGATTATCAACTCAAGTTTGTGGTTCTTTAGTACAGCCTATACGGATCAGTGCCACCGTCGCCCTCGGCTCTGCAGATCCGCCAGTGGAGGGAAGAGGGTCCACGGTTATGCCCCAGTGGGAACTGTTCCTTCCTTCCTTCATGTCTGTGCGGACTGAGGGCAGGGGCGGATCAGGATCTGACGATCCATCACTTCCTTTCTGTGAAATCCATACACAGTTGTAACATATCCATATATTTTTTGATGGCCTATACTTACTAATCATTTAGTGAATTGAATCTGACACGTGGTCTCTTGTATCGGAGTAAATCTGTTTATGTCCAACACACGACACCTAGGCAGTGTTGTTAACGAATATAGAAGCATGGAGCATAATGACAAGTAAGGACTGTTAGACCCGCCCCCACTCAGCAAAAACTCTTGGAGGAACCTGGCATGGGCATCCTAGGAGTTCTTCAGCTTTACACTTTTTCAATGCTATCATATTTTTTATATGGGTTGCAGGTCTTGGCAACGATTGTCAGAGACCTTCCTGCTCTTTACCCATCACAACTCTTGGTGGGTCAGAACATTCACTTCTGATTGGCTGTGGGGCTAGAACTCAGGACAGTAATGCTGAAGTCATGCTAACTAAAGAAGAACAATGACCCCAGAGCAATGCCAGAAGGCTTGCAGCTCCCGTCCTAATATGACTACAGACTATCCATTGAAATTGGACTACAAACAAGCATATGACATGTCAAATCCAGCCCTTCTTTAATTTCTCGGTACAGGATGTTCGCCATACCTTCGCCATTGCAGGCGGCCTATTTAGATCTTTTACAAAATGTGTCTTCTCCATTGATGGAAGAAGGATCAGGATAGGATCAGGGTCACTGCTTCTCACAGCAGCCGGTGCTCTTTTAACTCGTGCCCAAATGTAATGGATTGAGTTTAAGGGTCTTACTCATATACATATCTATTTATGAGGAGTTTTATATTGCTCTGCATGTTGCCTTTGTCACTTCAGAGCACTAGGAGGAAAAAAAACACATGATAAACGAGAGATGAGCAAAGGTGGTTTTATTCAAGCCGGAATTCAAGGCGGAACTGGGATCAGGCGTTCTTCAGTCGTTCCAGTTGATTTAGTTTCTGCATAGTGGATTGTCAATCTGAGTACCTTGTGTTTTTACAGATTTTCACAACTGAGCTAGTTACCTTCGGTTTGGAGCTGGTGATTAATGATGTTCCAAATGCTTGGGCCCTAGACTGCTAAAGATGGCCCACCATGCATTAATCTCATGAATTAACATTATTGGATCAGATGACAAAAGACAGGTGTAATTTTTTCTTTTTGGATAGTGGTGTGCCAGCTTCTGTAGGAAATAAGAGCCTTGGCATTGCTTTGTGCATCATTCAGGTGGCTTATGGTCCCTGGCTTCCACTGGACGGCAATGGAATGATTTCAGGGCTGTATTAACATGGTCACCCCTACCTAAGCGTGTAAATGAGTATCGATCCATGCAGACATTTTAATTCCTAATAACATTCTGACGACTAATATTGGGTGGCAAAAGCGATACACCAGTGATGCCAATAATGCTCGACTTATGACCTCTAAGATCAGGCAACACATTCTAACTCTCTCAACACATGCCCAGAAGGCTACACTTTGGAGGCAAACCAGTAAAATTCATGGGTTGAGGTGTATGGATTGACCATCCACCGTCCTTGAGAAACCAAGATGGCTGTCAGCAATTGAGGAAAGATCTTGAAACCTCCTTGTTTAGTGATGCTTTCAATCTACCTTCAGCTCGAAAGCCACCTGTTAAAATGGTACACTCCTCTTATGCCTTGATTCCCACTGTTTATCCAGCCTAAGGAAACTGGGCTGAGTCAAATCCTTCTTTTCTTATGCCAATGTTTATCCTTTCAGGTTCACCCCCTCTTGCTTCCCTGTTCCTCCTGCCTTGCTATTCCTTATTATTCATTTATGTTTCTTTCCTACCATCATAGTGCATTGAAATGGCCTTCAGGCGACATGTAATCACTTTATTAAACCTCATAAATAATTGACTAAATTAATGCACCTGCCACTTAGATCTCTACGTGCATTCAGCCCCGGGAACAGGTCCATCCAGTAAGAAAGTGAAAGGCAGGATCGGCTATACTTTAAAAGAACAAAGGATTTAGGATTACTTACAAAAAAATAATGTGTTAAAACTAATTGGAAATCTGGCTTTGCCACAATACAGTTAAGCAAATGCAGTGTCTTTGCAGAATGAAATCCTAAAGGTTACAATTCCCATGGTTTATGATGGATATCGAAAGGTTTGTGATCTAAGATTGGCTCATGGAATATTAATCTACATTTGGCCAAAGATCAGAAAAACTGCAGCATATCTGATCTGCAGTTTTGATCATCAAGATTACCTACATGGTGCCCAATGTGCATCATTGATCTAATCTGTATTCCATCAACAGCAAAATATTTGCAATCTCACCCACAATTTACACACTTAGTAAAGACCATTGTTCAAAACAAGAACGCAGTAGCCTAGTGGTCTTAGACTACAGGCTATATATATATGTATGGCCTGGCTTGCAATGGCTTACACGTCACACCGGAGAATGAGCCGATTCTGATCTCTTAATGGCAGTACTCTGATCCTGGAAGAACATCGAGTACGGTGCTGATATCACACAGAGAATCAGTTCAGGCGCCGTGAGTCATACATCCTGAACTGGAGCCAGGGACATTGGATTATTCTCTTGCTCATGATCCTTATGTAAGTATTGTGTTTTATGTTAGGTTTGACCTCCTCAAATGTACTCACAGGTTCTGTGTGATATTGGACAACACTACTATGTGCAGTTTAACTCACACTCTGGGGCCAGTCCTATGTTTCCCCAGAAGATTGTCTCTGATGTTCGACCTGCTCACTGCACCCAAACACCAAGTAAATTAAGGTTTTTCAGTAACATTTACAACTGGCCAGGTCACAAGCACAAATGTCAACAAGGGACCTATGCATACATTTTTTGTATGCAGATCGGTTTGTGCAAAAGTTGCTGAAAAGTGGGGCTGCCCCAATTCTGCACTATGTGATGTGGCAGCAGATGTATTTGTGAGCCTTCATGGAACGTGGATGGCTGATGGGTGGCTAGACAGCCGGGGAGGATATGCTTAGACTTTCTCTTCCCAGATATCTCACATTTACTATGGCAGCGTCCTTTCCTTCCTCTCAGCTGAATGTGAGGATTTCTCCTAAAATGGCTGCAGCCTGTGCATATAACTTCCTGGACTCCACAACTGTGACTTATTTATTCAACACTTCCACTCAGGCTGGTTGTAACATCATAAAAATTCATTCCTCACCCTAATATAGGCTTCCTCGCAGTCTGCACACAACTGGACAATACCTTTACGGAAGATGACGTGGCAGGGTGTTGGGGCAAGGAAGGTTCCCGGGGCAGGAATTAATAACACAAGCAAGGGCAAAGCCGGTAGGTCGAGCTTGCATTTTGAGTCCTGAATACTACATTTAAAAAGCCTTCTGCAGTCAAACCACAAAAGAAAAAGAATGATCACTTTCTATTTACAATGCTTCTAGGGGCATTAGATGTCACTGGCAAAACAAGACGCTTTATGACTGATGCTGTTTCTAATTATTCTAGAAGACGGGTGCAGGTCAGAGGAGCTGCGAAAGAAGAATTGCACTTACCACATGTTACAGAGCAGAAATGTGGGGTGACCACAGACCTTGGTTCATAGATCCCGATGTATTAGGAGGTTAGAGAGGGACTTTTGCTTTCACCTACCAGGGAGCAATTTCTTCAATCTAGGGATATCCAGCAAGGGACTGAGGGTCTGAATGGGCCTGACCACGCCATATTTTCAAAATATCACCATAAAATATATTGACGCGCAATTAGCTCATGGAACGTATTTACATAAACAGTGGTTATCCTGTAAATCTGGCATGGATCCGACCTATAAAGACACAAAAGAGAGAGACCCCTGAGAACCAAGGGAACAGGGTCAGTGCAACACACACAACTGAGAAGTCTCCTAGGAATGAAAATACCCACCTTCACAGGCCATATGCAACCTGTGCAGATTTTTTTTATATACAAAAGGACCACAGTCAAACAACACTATATTATTTATTAAAACATAATCACATGTAACTCATAGATGTAAAACAACCAACAATACCAAAAGTTAACAGAGAAGAATAAAGAAGACTTCATAATAACACTAGTAAAAACACTGGCTCTTTTAACTACATCTCGCATGGTATTAAATATGTATTTATCTTCATATTTCAAATACCAAATGTAACTAGAAATGAGCCTTTATGCTCATCAATGCGTTTCGGTGGGTTAGAATGCTTAAAACCACCTTCTTCAGGATTCAAAAAAGTATTTCTTTTGAATCTTCTAGTTTAAAATTCATAAAATGTTTCTATTCCCTTAATCGGTAGGGACAATGGCGTAATACTAAAAACAAACATAAACACGCCATGTTACAAAACATATTATATATGAAGGACACTGCATTAAAATAACCAAAACATTTACTAAAAACCAGACATAAAATTAGCATATGTTTTGTATGACACTTCACACATATTGTCCATATTAACACATATTGTGCAGAGGAAGCAACAGTCAAAACTAATCCAATAACTCGTCAGACCCACACCAAAAATACCCCAAGTGTACAGCCAGGGATGCCCCAACCGAAAGCTAATGGGTAACATTCAGGATGTTTTTTAAAACTTCAGGCAGTCCAAACAACCAGACAAACAGTGCAAACCTATGATATAAACTTTGGAGGGTTAAAGCTGTATTCCTATAAACTCCATGCCCACTCATTGGACATTAAACCCAGTATACCATCAAATGTGTGTGTAATCAATCACATAAAAATATATAACTTTACCTTTCCAAAAACAACTACATGGGAACACAGACATCATCAGAGAGCCTCCTGTGCGCTTCCCATAAATCTGTTCCTGTGGTCTTAACCCCTACAAAATTGAATTTGTTTTAACCCATGCTGATTAATACAATATAAATATTTTCACTAACAAAAATTTCCATGGATATATATCTTATATCAGGCCTTAATGGACCTACCTTGGAAGCCTGTGACTTGATCAGTGTGAGATAACAAGATGTTCTGGCGAGGTTACTGAGGTGCGAGCAACAGATTAGGAGCTAGTTAACAGGAAATGTGTTTGTTATAAGAGAAATATGAAACCAAATGATATATTTACAGGCCACACTTATAGTGTGAGGTACAAGGGCTGATTGGTAAGGTAGGAACTGAGATGTCTCCAAAATGACTTCATAACTAAATGTGTTCATCCTTTGATTCCAATTTCCATTCTAGTAAAACCCTTTGATTGGATATTATGAATATGAATAGTCTCTTGTGACAAAATGATCACCCAGAGTTGGTCTACAACACTTTAAGACGAGAGAGGTCATTATCTTGTGGTGGAAGGAAGATCTCACAAAGGGGGCCACACCGGTGAAGTCTGTGTGCATAAAAGCAACGAAGAAGCCTCTGAAAAGCTGAAGGAAATGGATGCGTGAGCACCGAAGAGGCCAGTGTGCACTGTGCAGACAAATGCAAGTCTCAACCTTTGAGACAGGAAAATAGGCAAACTTTGAAGACACTGTAAATTTCAATCCCCACTTTATCATTAACTAAGCTAAAGCAGGGTTCACAGGCACCAGAAGTTACTGGACATTCCTGCCTTGATTTAAAGGATTGGTTGTGTCCAGAGGAAGATCTCATTAAATTTGTGGTCCACTTTGTTAGATCGACAAGCATTGGCACTACCGAGGAGTGCTTGGGTGTCACCTTTATGGACTTTATAAAAAACAAGGTGACTCATGGCCTCCTTTAAGAGTACCCACGTTTGGCACAACATTATTGGTTTTGAAGTAGTAATATGAATGTTGATGCTGGTTACTTCAAATAGGATTCTGATGTATGAAATCTAGAAATCAGGTGATGAAGTCGGGGTTTTAATTAGAATATGGTTGGATAAAGTATCTGATTTTATTTTTCTACCACAATCCATGTAAATTATACAAACATGATTTGGTCAATACATTTCTGTGTGTCTTTGTTTTTTGTTGTTGTATATAACAGAATTCTTATTTCATTTGATTTAAGTTGATTACCTGGCATGATTATGGGAAAGTGGATAAACTTGAAATAATTAAAATCTTTTTGCAAAGAAAATGGTACGCCATGATAAATAAAATCTGCATGTAGTTATAAGCCAAGTAAGGATTTATAGTGAATGATGGTGGTTAATGCATTAGTTGTGATATCTGTGAGAAGAGCACCAAGTGGCTCAATGTAGAGTTTGAAGATGGCAGGAGACTGTATGGAACCTTCGGGGAACTCTGCCAGTGACGGGGATCTTTTGGAAGCTTGGCGTGCGCATGTGAACAAAACTGGTGTTGGTTGGAATGGTAGGAGGAGAATCAGTAAAAGGCATTTCTGGTGAATCCCAATCGAGTCTCAAGGGTAAGTTTGAGGGTGGAATGGTTGACTGTGTCAAAGGCTGCTGACAGGTTCACCAATATCAGGAGGCAGGGGTTGTCCTCATCGGTGGTCACATGGGCATTGTCTACGATGTGTAAGATAGCAGTCTCCTTGCTGCAGTGTAATCTGAAGACAGAATGGTGTTCATGCAGGGGATTGTTAGCATTAATGTGATGTTGGAGTTGAACATAAACTACTTTTTCAATTAATTGCTGATGAATGGTAGGTGGGCGATGGGCTAGTCAATGGCCAGGTCAACAGAGTCTAGTGTAGGTTTCTTTAGGAGTGGGAGAACAGGGCTATTTTGAGAGCTTCTCAGAAGATGCCTTGAGTGAGAGAGACTTTACATTGATAACACGGGGAAAGAGAGCTTTCCCAGAGAGAGCTTTGATGAAGAACAATAGTAGGACATCATCTTCACAAGAAGTTGTTTTGAGGGGGGTGTGGCCAACATGGCGGTGGCGGCCTGAGTGGACATGTGACTCGGCGCTCCGGAGGCATTGACAATGGTGAGTATGGGTGGGAGAGCATCCCCAGAGACAGCTTCAATGAAGGACGAGGGTAAGACATCCTCTTCATAACAAGTGACTTTGATGGGATTGAACATGTTGGTGAGATATGCATGTCATAGGGCTTTGAAGGTGGGATTTTACGGGGAAAGGTGACTGTGAAAGTTGAAGCAAGCTTGGTGTTGTCAATGTGCTGTCCGATGTTCTGTATTTTTTCACTGAATAAGATTTTGATGACATTGCACATGTCTGTGGAGTGCAGAAAGGGTGGGACTACAGGGAGGGTTGATGCAGTACCTTATGCAGTCACCTACATGCCAATGGTCTTTGGGTAATCTTACTTAAAACTGGGAGCTGTCAGTGCATACGTGGTAACCCATGTTGAAACCTTTACAAACATTCATCAAAGGGTCCATTTAGGCATGACAGAAGGTCCATGATAGCTCTGATATGTCTGGGATGCCATGAATGATACTGATTGCGGTAGATAGGTTGAAAGCCACTGTATCTTAGGTGACCTGTCCGAGAGTTATGAAGTGATCCACTGTGAGAGGCTTTTTCCAGTACCAGAGGTAGCTTAGGGTCAGTATTGTTGAAAATGTAAAATGCCATTGAGAAACCAATGAGGGCCTTGCCCTGGTCCAATACAGTGATTGCTTTGTTTGTAACATTTGTGATACTGGTCACTATCCTTCACCATGAGCAGAGCTGTGATTTAAAAGTGTCCTTTCCTGTTTTTAGACTAATTCCAAAAGAGATAACTGCGATGGAATTTGGAAGAGTGAGCAGAGTCCTAGATCTATGATTCATCTCCTTTAGGAGATGAGAGAGTATGAAAATTGTTTTCTTTCTGTGGAACAGTACATATTTGGCAGTTCACACAACTGTTTGGGAAACTCACCTCTTCTTCGCGGACAAGCCTGATAGGGTCCTCATGCTCTTTGAGGTTTTTGAAGTTTAACACTATATGTAATATCATTAATAAACATTTAAATAAATAAATGTGACTATTAGAAGTACTTAGTTCAAGGAAGCCATGCATGTAACTTACTAGGAGTTTGGTCTTTGACAACTAAGTCAGGCAAGGCTTTCTTGGTGTGGCTATATGTTATCTTATCAGGATCTTTAAAGCGTGACTTATCACCCGAGAAGTGTCCAGGTGCTGGAACATGCGTGAAGGTCGTCTGCTGGGTCTTAGCTGAAGAGCCAGGTCTTCAGGTTCTTGCAGCAGGGTGTTGAAACGTGTGGGAGACTGACTGAAGGCAGAGTCTGCTAATACATGATGGTCATTCTGTCAGAAGAGGGAGGTTCATTTAGAGCTACAAGGGTCTGTACTAGGGATGGACTACCTCACGTTCTGTAGTGACAACAATAAAGAAGGATCTGGATGGCAATCACCCACAGAGCTCATGACCTCCCAGGAGTCAGTAATGGACGGTGTTTGAAAAGGGATAAGAAAGAGTCGATGTAGACAAGTTTTGAAAACTCGGGCAGAGAAACACACAGACGCACTACAGGATGGGAAGGAAGACAGAGGAGGCCATTTCCCAAAGGATGGGTCTTGAGGAACCTTATCTGAGGACCTTAAAGTTTCCAAGCACTAGGACAGCAGTATGAAGAGAAATGGGGAAAGAGATGAATAGAGACAAGTTCCTCAAATAGAAAATGACCCTTTATTTCACCCAGCGTATAAGCTATTGATGAGATATCATCTAAAGAAGTATGGCAATTTATAGAGACCACATCTCCAAAAGGAAAATGGATTATATGTACCCATGGTATGAATAAAGTAGCAGAGATTATCAAACACAAGTTTATTTGTGATTAAAGAACATGGAGCCAAAGGGTAAGAATGACTGTCGGGTATCCGGCAGTTGAGAGTATGACAAAGAAGGATTTCATCACAGAAATAGTGATAACTAGATTGAAGTGCCTTCCAGCCCAGGACATGGCAGCAAAACCAACGAAACAAGTAGAGTTTCTGATGTTATGAGAAACAGGGAAGTGAGCAGCCCTTAAGTGTCTAACCTGTATCTGACACCACACACACCCTGTGCATCCATGAAGATATCAAATGGCTAGGACAGTTAATGTAATGTAATGTATGTATACTTGTAAAGCGCACTGTTACCTCGTTACTTGGCGTCCTGGCGCTGTATACCGCTGGGGAACCCGTCCTGGCTTTCCCTGTGAGAGGGCACCCCAAGGTAAAGCCAGGCATCCCCGGCGTTGCTGGGGCCATTGTGGAGATTAAGCAAGCTATCACAGTTCACCTCAAGACCTCATGTCTTTCAATTGGAAATCACATTTAAGTTAAATCTCTTGTCACAGAACCATGTCATGAAATAATGATATTGACCTAACGTTTGGGTTACACAAGTGCACAAAGAGTGGGATGGAGTAGTGGCAGATGCTGCTGTATTCTACGAAAATGTTCTCTGTGTTGTCTATCAAACGCTGCTTTTTTCAGGTGAAAATATATTTTTAGCTGGATTAACTAATTTGCATCTTTGTGTTTTTTGCAGAAGTTGTGTAGGAAATCACGACACTCCAAGTAATGTGAGTGGAGGAGAAAATCGAGTCCAGGTTTTAAAGACTTTGCCTGTCAATCTTTCTTTAAACCCAGAACATCTGGAGTCTTCGAAGAGAGAACAATTCAGCACCAGTGTGTCTGTGAGTCCCACGGCCATATCTGTGCCAGGGATTGCAGTTGTGAAAGCAGAAGAGTTCACTCCTGTTTTTGTAGCCCCTGCGGGACATTACTCCAGGGGGCAAAGTGAGGAACACCGCGGGGTTATCTTCGAGCAGTCGTCGTATGAGGTGCCCAGTATCGTGCCACATTCTGATTACCTGAAGGATGACCAGCGCAGCACTCCAGACAGCTCCTACAGCGAGTCCTACAAAGATGGGATGTCAGAAGTAAGTGTCATTTACTGTCACTGCTTGTATATTGGTATGATCCATTGATCAACCATCATAGAACGTGCTGCGTTGACCATCTCAGTATTACTCATGGCGGGATTAGCCTGATACGGTAGGATTGAGACTTCAGTTGAATGGACATAAAGACACTATAGTTCCTTTGGCTTTATACGACTGGTACCACCTAAATCTATCAGTGTAAGTGTAATGAAGTGACGTGTGAGCTTCTTCAATATTATTGAGGAAACCTCCGAACTGTGTTATCCAAATGTCGTACAATGTGATGATCTCTGCACAACTTTTTCATTTCCTAACCACTGGTCTCTCCTGAGATTTTACTGTTCGTGCCCTCGAGTTGCTATTTTTAAACTGTAAATAATTAGTGGTGAAAAGATATGTCAGTTTGGTGGTCAGTACCAATATCACTAATTTGAAACGTGTGTCCTTAGTCGAACAATATGTAGCATTGCACAATGCCCGCCTCAGTTTGTTAGTTTTGTGCTGTGAACGGACTATCATGCACCATTTTGTACTAAAGCTAGAAGTCATGTGGTTTCTGTGGTAAAGCTAGAAGTGGTACAAAACAGGAGATCAATTTACACACAAGATCAGGGTTTTGGCTGCAGTATCTTTGTTGTGCAATTCACTGTCCTGACAGCCAAGGCCCATCAGTCATAAATTGAAGAACAGAGGCAGAGTTCATATATGAGGCTTAAGTTAAATCACTTTTCTATGACCAATGGTGACATTTAGTGTTTTTCCATGTCTTCAAAGTGGTTGTAAAACATGTAGCCCTTTTGCTTCACCAATGCTTCTCTCATGCCGCATATAATAGAGCTGTATTCACCCAGAGTTAAGCACTCATTTAATGTTATACCAGCAGTAGCCAGGCCGCCATACTTAAGTCGCCTATATTTATAGAAGCCCATTAATGTGCAGCCATTTTTCCCCTGAAGCAGCTCACACTGCAGGACGGGAGACGCTTCATGGAGCAAGAAAAATTGCAGTGGCCGGTCATGCTATAGCAGCACGGCAGAACTTTTTGAGATAGACCCTCCCAAAGTAGGGTCCTGTTCCAGGACCTGGATAATAAGTATCTGTAGAATTCTGGAGATTTCTCCTAGCACATGGGTGACACTCAGAAAAGATTCTCTGCTGGACCTCCATGTTTTTAAAGTTGGCCTTAGTTCAAAGCAATGATGGCGGAAATGGCGTACCTAGGTTGCCCTATATTTGACACTGATTTAGCTGTATCTATGTATGCCCTGTTTTTGGATTGAAGGAAATATTTGTGAGCTGGGCCAAACCTCTGCTATACCTCTCATTTGCTTGTTCTATACACTCGGATTATTAATCATAAATTGATGCATGTCTGTAAAAGGTGGAATGTTTTTCTCACCAGCTGGTCTGAGCGCAATGATTTTGGAAGGACAGTGATGAGGCCAGAAGGTTGCTGCAATATTGCCATGCAACCAGCATTTGCTTAGTGTAATTCTGGGATTGAAGAATATGGTGCTTGTTGCATTGCTTTTATTGAAACACCTCCTGGCTGTGCTAGTTTCTGATCAGTCACCATTACATAATAATATAGGGGGTTGGAACACAAGGTAAATTGCATGTCTAGAAAGAGTAAATCCTGGCACTTTCTGAAGGAGACTTCAGTGAAGAGAAGAGTTGGTTGGTATGCCGACTGCCAGTGCAAGGGTGAGTGCAGCCCTAGTCACTGTGACTTCTTTGTAAATTCTGGCACAGAAGAAAGGTTTGATGCACTTGGAGGCATTTGGTGGACATTGACGAGTGACATCATCTGCTCCAACTTGGAAACACTGAAGGTGGACAGAGTTATCCTGAGTTCCTGTACCATAAAATGCTTTTTCTTAAAATGAGGTCCCAGGTCAGAAGCCCTTCTGCCACACCCATCAGCAGCTGCTCATGCTGGGAGCTTCAGATCATGTAATGCCCGCTTCACTCTGACTTGTAGGAAGCTGGTCGAAGTTGACCTCTTCGTTTACTTCATATTTTTTTACGTTTGAACTACTTCTCTTTACTTATGGAATTTTGTAAGAGTTTAATGAAGGGCGTTAAGGATCCAGTCTGCTCTACTGTAATCGCTCAAACATGTCTCTTTTCTGTGTCCTGCTGTGTTTACTCCACTGGGGTGTGAGGCTTGTACATCTTCCTTGGGACTCCTGAGGTTTCTGTGGTGAACCCTTAGTTCAATCACACATCAGACTGGAAAAAGAGTGAGGCCTTCTCCAGCTCATACGTAATGCCAGGTGCACAAGGACTTTGCTTTTGTGTAAAGTGTATGTCTTGGACATTGTGTTAACCTGAGGTGACCAAGGTTCTACATTGGATTCCTACAGGCCTCTATCAGGTCCCACCTGTTTGAATGAAATACATACATTTTAACTGGTGGTAACACATTTTCATCTACCAGGTATAGGTAATTTCCATTGCAGCAGACGAGTTTATTTTTCATGATTTTACACAATTATATAGTGTTTCACACACACTCATAAACTAGGCCACAGCCATTTTGCAGGGAGCAGCCCACGCTTGCACGCGCCAGTCCACCTTTGGATGAGATGAAGAGGTCTGTTACTGGTCTCCCATAATGCAGACGAAATCAGAGTTGTAACAGGCAAATCAGAATTGTGTACTGGAAACTGGTGGGGGTAGTAAAGCCTGCTGTGTTCCCCTTGTTTGCCTGCTTTGAGTGCTCAAGTTCCTGCAGGTGGTGGAATGTGAGATCTGAGAGAACAAAGAGACAGCAGCTTTGCTTTCCCCCTTTGCCCTGGCTGTGGAAGGGAGGAGTGGAAAATGTGTGAGACCTACCGGATCCGTGGTGTGCCTTCTTGACATTTAGTGACCAGCGGAAGAAAGCCAACAGCCCCTACACCACCCAGGCTCCACCCACAATGGCAGTTTCACTAGGAAACAAAGTGCCACTGAAGCCATGGGCAGGACTAACTTTTAGAAAGTTCCTTCGCCTGTAGGATGAAGGAGCAACAGCACCTGGCAGGATGGCCCAGTGGGCTGGAATTATAAGGCTTTGAGTCAGCGCTAGCGCAGGGCAAAGCATTGCAAACTGCTGCACGCTGTTTACTATCCAGCATGAAAGGTGTGTCATACTAGAAAAGGGGCCCTTTCACAGCGCAAAATCTGCTTTACGCCGTTTTATGTTACTTTGTGTAGATGGGCTTTAAAGAGGAGGCTCAATGAAAGCATCACAAGGTTTTGACGGACAGCCCACTCCACGAAGATAGCCAGGCGGGGGGTTGTGTTAAAAAGCAGGCACAAGCAAGGCTTAGGAAAATGACTTCAGGCACTGTATTTTCATATATCTCACTCTTGAAACTAGTTGGTAAAAGGTGAGGGTATTCCTATCCGAAAACTACTTGTTTCTCTTGTATTGGACAGTCTTGCTCTATATTCAACCCGTTTAGAAAGAAACTGTTTGAGGTATTATTTCTGCAAGGAATATTTGTGCCAACCTTCACTTGATGGTTTTTGCTGGGATGAGTGAATAACCGAAGCCAGCAGTTAAATAAGATGCAGGGAGTGTTGTGGTAGAGAGGGCCAGTGTTAATGTGCTTTAAGATGGAGGTGGGTGATACATCGGGTAGAAAAGGAACTGTGGGGTGGAAATGGGGAGACTATCTACACGGCACACTGATGACAGTTCAGAGGAGGGAAAGCGAACTCACTCTGGGGCATACTATGCGTCTCCCTCTGTGTATAGTGAGATCACCAGCTGAGAGCATAGTTCAGGGTGAGCAGGTCTACTCTAAAAGCGTGGCTCAGACCACATCTTAGGTTAGCCCTTCCCAGGCTCACTTTATGTGACCCTGAGTGCTTTTAATTACGCCCCGATTGACAGACCGAAGGGAGCCTCATGATGGGACATAGAGTCCCCTAACTGAGGACTGGCCTTTACCAAATGCTGCGGTCTACTGGGCACACATCCACAGCTCCTCCTTCCAAGTTAAATGTTTTTATTAGGAGGTAATGCATTCATGCAAAACCTAGGATTAATCAGACGTCACAGTTTCAACAAAAGTAACTGCTGATCCTTTTATCCGACTGAGGTTGATAAAATAGGACCCGCTGAGTTTGTGTACAACAGGTATTGTTTGACTGCACTGAAACAATTCATTTTGTGGTCTGAACTGGGGGACTAGTCTTCATTTCAGTAACCTTTCATCAGAGAATGTCAACACACACTGCCAACAAAAGTGCAACCGGAAACAACCCTGTGGAGGCCTGCTTGAAATTCAGCACCCCAGATACACTCGGGACACTTATCTGAGAGCACAGTCAGAGTCCCTCTTCCTCAGGCTATTTCTGAAAACAGAGTTGTTCAACATACTTTTAAAAACAACTATAACAAGCATTTACAATGCAACGGTCTCGCCTTTGCAAAAGTTAAAGCTATTGGCATTGTAAATGACACATTTATTATTTATGAGTTGGTTTTGAAAACAGATAAATAAATGGCATTGTCATTCACAATGGCAATAGCTGAGCAGTAGAGCGTAGTAGTAGTGAGTAGTAGTTAGTAGAGAGTGAGTAGTAGACTAATAGAGAGTAGTGAGTTGTAGGCAGTAATAGAGAGTGGGTAGTATAGATTAGTAGAGAGTAGTATAGAGTGAGGAGGAGATAGTGTGTAGGAGATAGCGAGTAGTAGTGAGTAGTAGTGTTGAAAATAAGGGTGGCACTACCAACCAGAATATACGATCCTTAAGTATTGCCCGGCGGTGTCGCCTCTTGAACCCACAAAGAAGTTAAACTATTGAAGAGGCAGGCGCTGGAGACTGGAAGGCAGGAAACAAGATTTTTATTCTCTCCGGAGGAGAACACAACGAAACGGACAGAAGGTATCGTTCTGAGGTGCTCTAGCTACATTTCTGAGGCTTGGCCTCTTATACACTGTTTTATGACTTTATTGCAGATTACACATTCATGTTAAAGCTTTGATGTATGGAAAAGACATTCTCAGAATCCCCCCTTCCCAACCCGTTCCCACGCAAGGTTACAGTGGAAGTCCCTGCCCCGTTCACAACAGGTGGTGATCATCGCGCAGCTGGATATTCCGCCGATTCACGGAGTGTGTGGGGTTCGATCGGATCTCGTAGGGCGGGGGGCTTTGATCAACCCGGGGATCCCTTGCTGGGGGGAAACTTTCTATTGTACGGGGAGGGGCAAGGAACAGTATCGGCAGAGCTGGGTGTCGGCTTGGGAACGAGGAGGACGAACGGGCACACGGGAAAAAGGGGTTTGCATCAAAGGGCCGGGGATCATAAATGGGAAGAGGGGAGGTGTTGCGCTGAGAACAGGACGAGGGCCCGGGGCAGAGCAGCGCTGAAGAGGGGTTTTATGATTCGCGGCAGGTGCAGGCAGGGGGGTTGTCAGTATGCGGGGGATGCCGGCGAAGCTAGGAGGGGGAGAAAGGCGCGCTGGCTCTCGGCGAGAGCAGGGAAACCATGGTGTTCAAAATGGCGGCTGTTTTACGCGCACAAAAAGGTTAAGGAGAGCAAGAGGGCGCCGATAATGTTGACGGTCTCAGTCCAACTTTCAACAGTAGAGAGTGAGTAGTAGAGAGTAATGAAGAGTACTAGATAGTAATAGAGGGTAGTAGAGTGAGTATTAGATAGTAGAGTGAGTAGTAGATAGATTTAGTATAGTGATTATTAGAGAATGAGTAGTACAATTGAGTAGAGCTTAGAGAGCAGTAGTTAGTGAGTACTAGAGAGTACTAGAGTGTAGTAGAGAGTAGTAGAGAAGTAGAGAGTGAGTAGTAGATAGTGGAGAGAGTAATTGAGGGAGTTGTGAGTAGAGTGAGTAATAGATAGTAGAGAGTAGTTAGAGTGTGTAGTAGAGAGTGAGTAGTAGAGAGTGAATAGATAGTACTAGAGAGTAAGTAGAGAGTGAGTAGAGAGAAGTAGAGTGTGAGTAGCAGAGAGTAGTAGTAGGGAGTGAGTAGTAGGTAAAGTGTACTAGAGAGTCATAGAGAGTGAGTAATAGAGAGTATTAGAGTGAGTAGTAATGAGTGAGTAGTAGAGAGTAGTATAGAGTGCGTAGTATAGAGTTGTAGTAGAGTTAGTAGTAGAGAGTGAGTAGTATAGTGATTTGAGAATAGAGAGTAGTAGAGAGTGAGTAGTAGTGAGTAGAGTAGTAGAGAGTAGTAGTGAGTAGAGTATTAGAGAGTGGTATTGAGTTAGAGTTGTAGAGAGTGAGTAGAGAGTAGTAGAAAGTGAGTAGGAGAGAATAAGTAGTAGAGAGTGAGTAGTAAAGTGAGTAATAGTGAGTAGTAGAGAGTGTGTAGTAGAGGAGTAGAGAGTGTGTTGTAGAGTAGTAGAGTGAGTATTAGAGTAATAGTTATTAATAGAGAGTGAGTAGTAGTGAGTAGTAGAGCATTGTAGAGAGTACTAGAGTGAGTAGTAGTGAGTATAATTAGTAGTAGAGAGTGAGTAGAGAGTAGTAGAGTGAGTAGTAAAACGTGAGTAGTAGACTGAGTAGTGAGTTGTAGAGTAAGTAGTAGAGTAGTAGAGTGAGTAGTAGAGTGAGTAGTGAGAGTAGTCTATTGCATTTGCACACACACACAGTGCCACACACACACACAGATCCACTCACACACAGAATCACACACACAGAGCCATAGCCACACACACACACAGAGCCACACACAGACACAGAGCCACACACAAAGAGCCACACTCACACACAGAGCCACACACACACACAGAGCCTAACACACACACAGAGCCACACACACAGAGCCACACACACACACACACACACACTGAGCCACACACAGAGCTAGCTGTCATTTCATGGGTGACATGAGTATTTCAAATGATCTTTTGTTTTACATTCTTTCGCAGTTCCCACAGCAGGGGAAGAAGGAAAAAAAGTGTGTTATTACCTATTTTGAGCAGTGGAAAGACAATAATAAAGAAATGAATTAGTACTGTAGTACTGCCCATGAGTTGTCCTGTTTTTTTTTTTTTATTATTAAGTTGAAAACCATTTGACAGTCCTTTGCAGTATGTTGTGGGTGACTGTGACGCATTGGTATGTATTCTTAGTTGCTCAATCGCGCAACAGGAGGGCACATCTTATTCATTAGTGTGCATCCAAGGGGAGGAAGAGGAAGCGCTGGGGGTTAATACCAAGATGGCTGACAGCGGTATGGAGGAGTACGAGAAAGAGGCGACCTGCGTCCCTGTGTTGCACCCCGAGGTGAGTGAGCTGGTGGCCTCCCATTGCGTAATCCCTACCCTTGCCAAGTGACGGCTTGCCCCGCTGGCAGGAGGGGCACGGTGAGCGAGCTGGTGGCCTCCCGCCGCGTGATCCCTACCCTAGCCAGGTGATGGCTTCCCCCGCTGGCAGGAGCGGCGCTGTGAGTGAGCTGGAGGCCTCCCACCGCGTAATCCCTACCCTTGCCAGGTATCGGCTTCCCCCGTTGGCAGGAGGGGTGCTGTGAGCGAGCTGGTGGCCTCCCACTGCATAATCCCTACCCTTGCCAGATATCGGCTTCCCCCGCTGGCAGGAGGGGCACTGTTTTATCGCACACCCGCGTGTTTGAGTTGGGAGCTGCCGCAAGCTGCGAGGCTCTTGTGGGGCGGATTAAATTCTTAAACGAAAAGTGCAATCATCAATCCGAAGGGAAAAGGCACTGTTTCCTTTGTGGTGGCTGTCCGAATAAAGTAAAAGATACAAGCTAGAGCTGTTGGACCCTTTTATTTATGTATGCGTTAGACTAAACAGTACATCCTTCTTTCTTCTGAACACAGGGAGGGATCTCCAATCTTTCAGTCTGCTGCAAAAACGGGGCTTCGTACTGGACGATGATTCTAGTTGTGTTTCATATGTTTCACTTTATTGGCCTTGCCTTGTCATTGTTGTTCCCTGTGGCCTGTGAAACAAGCGCTCGCAATGACACAGCCTTTTCTCTTTTAGAGCTTACTGCTGGCGTAAAAGTTTCCTTATCTTCTTTATGGGGCCATCTGTTTCGCCCCATATAGAAGATAATAAAGCTTTTACCACAGCAGTAAGTCAAGTAAGCCAGTCTGAAAAGGACGGGGCTTACAGAGAAAGAAGAACGTCACTGGGACCTCTTCTCCAATGACTGGCCACCGTTTAGCATGAACGGTGATGCCAGCCATTGGAAAAGAGGGGCGGGGCTTAACCTCGCTTGTGAAACTCACTCTATGTCATTAAGTCTCGCCAGCGAAACTGGGCATGTCCGCAGTCTTACGCTAGCCCAGACCTAAAAATATGGTAGGGTGCTCCACGCCAAACTCACAATATACTGCTCCCTCGGGTGTGCACTTCCCTCCCCAATCATCGTCCACGAGCAGGAAACAGGAGTTCTTACCTGCTCAGTTGACACCAAAACAACCAATCCTGGAGCTGCTCTCATCCTGAGAGTAGCTCCAGGATTGGTGGAAGCAGGCTAACCCAGCGCTCATTTTGAGGCTGGGGGCTTGTGCCAGCAATCTCCCAG
Organism: Lissotriton helveticus; assembly: GCF_964261635.1. NCBI lineage: Eukaryota > Metazoa > Chordata > Amphibia > Caudata > Salamandridae > Lissotriton > Lissotriton helveticus. Next base: position 408,125,612 of record NC_136063.1, on the reverse strand, counting down.
CTGTTTCACAGCCAGGGGATTTCTGAGTTTACAGTGCACATGTCAGGCTGATAGTACAATAGAGCCGGCCAAACCAACATGCACACTGCAGGAGCAGCTGTAATCCTGCAATTGCAAGATTCAGCACCGCCCCTTGCCCTCGCACTACGACATTTAAGTACAATTGCATTGACATGCTATTTTACTTATTCGTGTGTGCCTGCTGCGCTATCAGCAGGCATGGCGATGCTCCACCGCTCAAACTGAGGAGCTGCCCCTGCTGGTACAGCAAATTCCAGCGGATGAGAAACTCCAGAAAAAGAGACTCACCTTGCATTCTTTTCTGTCTCTCTAATGAGTCGTCTGCCTTTCCAATTCATTTACACATATATTTATTCATTCTTCCTTTCTCTTCCTAGGCTGTGCGCCATAGAAACATTAAGGGGACGGTTTGTTCTTCGCTGAATTTAAGGAGGTCCTGCTTCTATGTGTAGGGGATGTGAACAACTAGGTGTATGTAAATGTTGACCCTAGGAGGGATGTACCATATCCTTCTGTCACAGTACGCAGGACTGTCTTTAAAGAGTCCTCTTTTGTAAAACATCCCCTGCAAGCAATGTGGGTATGTTTTCCCTTCTGGAATGTCACTGATTGGCTGTAGCTATAGCTGGTAAAGCCAGAGTGGAGAAAGAGAAGGGAAATATCACTTTTGCCTGCACTATTCTTTGATATATTCCCAGGAAACCTTTGTCTACAGCAGTGGATGCACACTCCAATCCCAGACTCCTAGTGGCTGAAAAGATGAAGTACCCTTGAAGAACCACACTGTGGTCACTCTTCCGAGCTGGCACAGGAGTTAACCCAGTTTTTATGACCACAAAATAACTAATGAATCAGTACTCAAACAAAGCAAGTATTGCCAGAGTTTCAACACCCAGTACTGCTGGATGTCACAGGGCAACAAACAGCAAAGTGACGGAATCCTAGCAACTGGCGTTCACTAAAGAGTCCCATTCCAGACCATGGTTTTTCATCCACTGTGCCACTGTAGACAGAGGTCAGTCATATACAAATCACTTGTGGGACTGTCTTAAAAAGAAGGCCCACCCCACATTTCCAGCCGAGATCCTGTCAGGCAGGAACAAAAGCAAATACAGACTGGATTTGGCTAACTTGTGCCACATCAGTAAGATGCAGATTGGATCCTAGCATGGGACCCACTTCTGGGAGCACATGTGACACATAAGACATCCAGTGCAACAAAAAACCAATGAAGGACTGCTTGAATTAATCGTGTCCATTGGTAAACGTTAGGGCGACATTCCAATGCATAATCTTTTGCCTACTGTGCCACTTTAGACAGAGACCAGCCATATGCAAAAGAGTCTTGGCCCCAATTTAATAGTAACACTCCATCCCAAACTGCCAGGCCAGGTCCCCTCCAGATGGGAGCACAAGCAACTCCATGAGAAACAGGCCTGGCCGGTCTGGTAGGAATCTGGTCTTTCAATCAATGTAGGAACACAATTGAGAATGTGGTGGAATCAAATGAGAACTATGACAATTATTTCTTTACCTCAAAGCTGAAGAACATTGTCTGAAAGTCTTATAGGAAAATCATTTTGATACATTTCCATACATTTAACTTTATTCTTGCTTGCAGCATAAACAAATGAAAAAGAAAGATCCGTCAGGTCAAGAACATGCCTCATTTTCTCGTAACCAGAAAAGTGATGCCATCATTATTATTCTCAGCATGTACTTGAGCGCTTATTTTGAGCCGGTGGTGTCTGGTGCTCGGCACCTGCACTTAATTGGCAACACCGGCACTTATAACAGTCTGCATATGGTAGAGTTGTTTGTCAATTGTAGAACTGAGAACACAACAGTTGTATATTAATCCCATATACAATAAAAACAATGAATAATTGCCGACTAAGCTATTCTTAAAGTTATGGGGGCCTGGGATGGTCTTAATTGTCAGACTTGCAGGGAGCGTGATGGCAAGTGCTGGTACTGTTATTGCCAATAGTGGCAGGGACAATGGGTGGTTTAAGTTGCAATGCCTCCTGAGGAGGGACACAGCACTTATGTTTTTACAAATTAAACACTGATTACTATGACCAGGCCCAATTATAACACACCCCACAGACGCATGCTGCCCCAACCAGTTAATGTTTGGGAAAAAAACGCTTAGAGAATAGAAATGTGTGCAGTCTTATAAAGGAAAATGTAGCTGTCTGCCTCTTGTGGACTTATTCTCAAGGTTTAATATTTGAAAAGTGTTGTACGTACTCTGTAACTTAGTATATAGGTTGGCACATGAGTGAATACATTAATTAAGTGATTATGTAAATCGTGAGGTGGCTGTGGAACAAGAGACAAGACTTAACAAGCACTTGGCAGTGGACCAGGCTCTAGGATTGGGCTGGCCTGACAGTGTGAGGCCTTAGACAGCAGCACTACATCTCAAGTTACACATGTTTGCATACTAGGGTGTTTGAAAGTGGATCTATCCTTCAGGAGACTAAGACCTTATTAGTATTACATATCAGAGATAACCTTCAAGTATACCATATTTTACAGGTGTTCGTGTTTAAACAGCAGAACTGTAGCTCAGGTTGCTCAAGGGGCCTATCTTTTGGGTTATGACAATGGTTTGATCTCTCAGGGTACATAGATGTTACACTTTTTCTTTAGGCAGAAAAGCTGCCTCTGAATCTACCTAGAACTTACAGGCTCAGGACACAGACATCAGAGCTATCTCTCAGCCTTCCTAAAACCTAGCAGACGTAGGCTGTGGAAACAGATGTACCATCCATTGACAAGATATTACAAACCCATGAAACCCATGCTTCAGACAGGGGAGTAATGACACACCCTCAGGCCTCAGACAGCAGAAAAGCCCTTCAGGTCAACAGCCCTGACTACATAAGACCTCGGACAACATATCTATACTTTATTTTACACTGTAACTGGTACAGGGAATATTTCTTTCTGCCTTTCTGTTCTCAGGTAGATGCTGCATTAAGGATTTGCAAAATTCGTGTTTCACATTGTCTTTTTTTTCTTAACTTCTTTTAAATTTGCAACAAATCTTGCTTCTTTCTTGCAAGTATGACAATTAAGGCCTTGATATGAAGTTACACTGTCATTCCAATGAGAGTTGTTTTTCACTCAGTACTCGTCGGAATTAGAAGTTGTGTTTAAAGTGCATTGAAATTTTTTGCCTGTATACAGTTCTCCAGGAAAAGCATGGTGGCATGTATGTGAGGAAAATGTTTTGTGTTATGTGCTATTTTTTAGCTCTCACTTAAGACTACTGTCTCATGCTAGACAGATTGTTTTCTAACAGTGGGCATAGAGGCCACCCATTGATTACCATTGGTTGGCTTCATTGTCACTATCATTTGCTTGATTTGTATTGGTCAGCTGCAGTAGGCTTCCTTCTTCTTTTTGTGTTTGTACCTCCCCTGGACATGGACGCATTCCTTGTGTCCTTCCACTGCTCACTTTTAGGCACTATTTATTCCTTTGTGTTGAAGCAATGTACAAGATTGTGTTTTTCAGCTCTCTTCCTCGTGCACTTTTCCCTCCTGCATGTTCCTCCAGCTCTCCCTTCTTCCATTGTCTGTGTTGCTTGTTAGCCTACCAATGTCTATGTTGCTTCTCCCCATTCACTGTCCCTCCTTCTGTTGTTCTTTTTGCTACCCACCCGCTTTCTCGCCCTCCATTGTCCCTGTTGCCCCTCCCTCCTTGTCCATGCCCCCCCCCCAATTGCTGTAACAAAAAAAGATGCAGACACAGCTGGCGTCATATCAATAATTTTCCACCATACCCTCCATAATCCATCCGTATTTAGCCCTCACCCTCCCTCTGTGTTACCTAGCTCCACGTTGCCTCCATCCCACAATAAAAATAAAGTGCTGTGTTCCCTCCTGCCCACAAGCAATAAAAAAGTGCTGGCCACATCATAACACTGTTATGTTTACATTTAGCTATGCTGCACAGCAACTGCCATGCTGTACAACATGGTTAAATACACAATGACAATGCCAATACTTCCCATAGGCAGGTCTACTGATTTTGTCCATGCCTGTTTGTGTTGTACTGTAGTTCAGTGGTTTCATGGCTTTATGTTTATAGTGCCATTTGTTGTTGTGTTGGTGTGCTACTGTACAGAGGCTTGTGTTTGTTTAAAGTGCATCTTTAAGTTGTACTGTTATTGAATTGTTGTGTTGTTGAATAGTAATTTGGGTTGCTATAGTGCTGGTGTCATTGTTGTGTTTTAATGTTATGTAGTGGCTATTGTGTTATTGTTTATTCTATTGTGCTTTGTCTTATTATTGTGTTGCGTCGTTTTGTCTGCATTGTGTTGCATTGTTGTGTTGTGGCTTTGTGCTGTATGTCGCTCTGTTAGGGTGGTGTTTTTCTGTAGTTATATTGGGCCTCTATGTTGAGATATTTTGCTGCTTTGAACTGTTTGTAGTTGTTACATTTTGTTATTTTGATGTGTTGCGTTGGTTCATGGTGCTTTTGTGGTTTTTTTTGTGTTGCAATATTGTGTTATGTTATTGTGGTGTTTTGTAATGTTAATTTCTTGGAGTGCGGTTGTGTTGTTATTGTGCTTTTGCTTTTCTGGAATATGTTGTGGTTGTTTTGTTTTGAGCTGGCATTTTTTTGTGTTTTTGTTGTTGTTTTATTTTGTTCTTTTGTATTAAATGCTTTCTTTACATACTTTAGCCATTGTTGCTAAGTCCGAGTTAAAACAGGATATTCTACAACCATTACCTTTCCTAAAATTAGTGACTGCTACCACAGGTCTACATCTAAACGTGTGGTTTAGACCATACTGTAGGTTAGCACTTCTCTTGCTCACTTTATGTGACCCCGCCTGAGTCTTTTTAATTACACCCTCATTGACCAACCAAAGGAAGCCTCGCATTGGGACATAGAATTCCAAAACAAAGAAATTGCCTTTACCACATGATAACCTGTGGAGCCCAGACATTGCCAGGACAGTAACCAGCAAAGAATGGATCTAGTAGTGTGGGTGATTTGTGGATCAAAGACCAGGGATTGTGGTTTGAACTTTTGATGAGCCCCACCAGGGCCCTCTCCAGTTCTGGACACAGATTCACCAGTTCATTTCAGAGAAGCAGCTGCAGGAATAAGGAGGTTTATACGACAGTTACATATTCCCTTGTCAGAAATTAATTTTGCCTGGTCGAAAATTAGGATACATTGTCTCTGGCACCTTATTGGTGCAACAAATCCAGCATCAGAAATTCACCAAAAACGACCTGCGAGCATATCAATCATGTTATGTCCAATCCTGTACTGCATGGTGCACTCTGAGTTCACGGCGCATTCAATACCAAAGCTAGCATGTAGTTGGGAGAGTAGTAACTGTGCAGTTACTGTGTGCATTTGTACATTCGCCAGATTTATAGATTGAGGCAGTGGGAGAGGAAGTGATATGCACCAAATCACACACTTGTTTATTGAAGAGTGAAAGAGAAGATTAGAAGTCTGGTCTCAAGGGTCTAAGGTTCACGTCACCACATATAGTAGCCGCTAGTTCAAAATGGTGGATCTAACACTGCATAAACTTTGAGTGCAAGGGTGGGACCTTAATTCTGCATTTCTGTGAGAATATGTGCTATAGTTTGGGTAACCGAAAGCACTAGAGTATTCTGACACAAACAAGGGAATGTTATCCTTGGCTGTCCTAGTTTAAGTGCCAAAAATAATAAGAGGCCCAATTATATTGTGTTGTACACACCCAGAGTTGAGCGGGCCTCGGGCGATCATGTTCACTCCTGCTTAGGAATAACAGAACAATGTGGCAGCTGTAGCCTTCTGAGTGTAATGGGGAAGATTACAAACACTGGGCTTTCTTTCAGTGCAGATGTAACATCCTGTAGTACATAAGGTGACATCATATCCATATCGGAAGGTGGTACAGATAGATGTCTTACATTTTACCAGGGGTGGCTCCTCCATTATAGCAGGGGAGGGTCTACCCATTTAAATGCCCCTAGAGATGGAAAAATAAAATGTTAATGAAGTTAATTCATTACCATTGTATTTTTCATCACCCCGTCCCGAATGGAGTGTCAGGACGGGGCGGGGCCTGCTGATTGGCAGCAGCAGCAGGGAGGTGGATGGGCTGCCTTTGCATTTGTTTAAAGTGCGCATGTCTCTTTGGCCGGCAGTCTCGCGACGGCCAGTCACATAGGCACACTTTAAACCTCTCTAACCCAGCTGTGTTAACACAGCTGTGTTAGAGAAAGCAAAATCCTCCAGTGCTCTTGTGATTGCTGATAGAGGCCGCTTCCACCAATCCTGGTGCTGCTCTGACTCTGTGAGAGCAGCATCAGGGTTGGTTAAAAGAGTTAGCTGGGGCCCTAGAGTTACGAGGGAAGAAGACCGGAGAGAGGACGACGCAGGAACAACCAAGGGAAGTTAATTTTAATTTTATTTACTACAATTTTAGATTTTATTAAACCACCCACCCACCGCTCATTTGCCTGCCCACCACTCTCAGAAGTTGGCAGTCGCCACTGCATTTAAACAAAAGTAATTACACCCATGGATAGAAACATGTCTCCGGCGAGATGAGCCTTTAGGACGCACCAGAGTTCTTTGACTAAGCATCAAAGGAGTCAACAGGCGAAGAAATGATGTGTTAGCATGATGAGGTGTGTGAGACCCTCTAATGGTGTGTGTGTATCTTCACCATTTACAGTAATCTCCACCCTTCCAAGTGCTGTTGGCTACAGAGCCAGAAATGGGTAACGTTTAAATCAAACGGGGGCTTTTTTTACCCTTTTTCCCCCTCCTGGCATACACTGCAGATTCTAACTTTTGTATAGATAATACTTTACCCAGCCATTGATGATATGTGGGAGGATTAGGATCCAACCATGCCGAAGCCACTAACAGTCTAAGAATAGCCATTGCAACGAATACGAAATTTTTCCCGTTGTTCACATGGCCCTCGGGATTAACTCCTAATAGCATTACTGCTGGATTCAATTCTATTGTGATTGATAGTGCATTTTGCAGAAATTTCTCAATGTCCTGTTTTATACTGTCTAAATGTGGGCAGAGTGAAAAAATATGTATTAAATCCGCCTCTGCACTACCACACCTGAAACAAGTGGTTCCCGAGAGACCCCCCATTGAGCAATTTTTCTAGGCGTATAATACAAATGATATAGGATCTTATAATGTTGGGCCTGCAAAGATGATGAACACAACAATTTTATTCCCATCTCTAATGACTCTGAAAAAATCTTATTGGCTATTCCCAAATCTTCAGACCACCTATTGATCCATTTCTCCATATCATCTTTTTTTTAATGTTGTCATCTCTGAGTAAAATCTCTTTATAGAACAATCGGAGCCTACTTCTATAAGGTCCAGCAATACATTTCTATCGAACCCCAAAGGCCCTCCTTTCCGATTTATTAAACAGCTCCTTATTTGGAGGTATTTAAAAAAATGTTTTGTATCTAAAGTGTATCTATCCTGCAGTTCAACAAACTGTAATATACCTTGGGGGCCCTGAATATCTCCGATCTTTCTTATCCCTCGTCTCTCCCAATCTTGAAATACAGCACCTGAAAAAACCATACTAGGGAGGGAAGGATTATTTTTAAACCTAGTGTAGAAATTATATTTCCCAAATCCTATCTTTTTTGATATTCCCTTCCAAACGTAATAAGCAGCCAATATAGTCTTAAACCGTGTTTTTTATAGTAACTTTCCTCAGTAAATCTCAGAAAAATATTTTCAACATTTTTACCCAAAACCAAACCATAAATAACAAGTGAACCGATATTGTCCCATCCATCCACATCAGCCCCCCCAACCAGTCCCAACATATTTTGCAATGCGGCAGCCCAATAGTACACTCTTAAATCTGGTAGAGACCAGCCCCCACGCTCCCGCGGTAGAGACATATATCTCAATGCCCTGCGTGTCTTTCCTCTAGCCCATATAAACCGATTGATCATTTCTTCACATATTTTAAACCATTTATTATCAAAGAAGAGTGGAATCGCCCTAAATATATACAAAAATTTTGGCAGTATCATCATTTTAATTATGTTGACCCGACCTACTAATGATAGATGTAAATTTTCATAGCGATCCAAATCTCTCTTTGTTTTACTTATAATAGGAGCGATGTTATTTCCCACCAAATTGTTTATATCAGCTGAGATATTTATTCCAAGATAGGTCCCTGCCTGGACCACCCGATTGTCGTCACAAACTGTCGCTGAATTTATAATAATCTGGGTCTTGGAAGCATTTAGGGCGTACCCCGATATCTGTCCAAATCTACGGGCCTCTTCTTCAATAAAAACAGTTGCCTCCGTGGGGTTCGGGGTGACCACCGCCACGTCGTCAGCGTACGCCAATATCTTACAGGGTCCCAAAAGTGTTGGAAACGGAGTTATCTCTGGGGACAAATCTAGCTTACGAATCAATGGGTCCATATACATGGCAAAGAGTAGGGGGGAACATGGGCACCCCTGCCGTGTACCTCTTTTGATCATAAATTGACCCGTAACGCCCCCATTGATTCGTAACGCCGCAGCTGGTTCTTTATATAAAGTTTGCAAAGCTTTTATAAAACCGCCCCTGAACCCAGATCTTGCTAAGCAATACCACAAATAGTCCCAGGAGACCCGATCAAACGCTTTTTCAGCATCCAGCAGCATTACTGCCATCGGGTCTCCTGTGACCCCGGCAGCATCGAATAATGTTATGACTTTCCTAATGTGGTGAGTTGTTCCTCTTCCAGGGATAAAACCATGTTGAATTGAGCTAACTAGGGCACTTATCACCTCGGCGAATCTCATTGCCAGAGCTTTGGAGTATATTTTGGTGTCATTATTCATTAATGTGATAGGGCGGTATGACCCAGGCTCCGTGTGCGGCTTACCTTTTTTTAGAATTAAGACAATATCTGCACCCCCCCACGACTTTGGGATGGACTCACCAAGTTGCGCAGCTTGAAACACTTTAGTTAACTCTTTAGCCAACATACCCCAGAAGGTTTTATAGAATTCTAAAGGTATCTGGTCCGGTCCAGCAGCCTTTCCTGAGGGGAGTCTACCCATAGCTTCCTTGATCTCTTCCACCTCTAGCTCCCTTTCTAATCCATCTGCATCTACATCCAAAACCCTCTCCGTTGGGATGTTCACCAAATACTCCCTGATCTCTTCATTACTACAGGAATATTGATGGTCGTATAGGGACTGATAGTATTTCCTGAATACTTCCCTAATCTCTTCAGGATCTGATTGCAGATTACCATTTCCATCTCTAATTTCCCTTACAGTCCCTGCCGCCGCTATCTGCCTGGTGCGCATCGCGAGTACATGCCCAACTTTTTCATTGTACTCATAGCACTTCTCCCTTCGGATTGTATAGTATGCCGCCGCTTTTTTTGCTAATTCATCTTCAGCTTCGCTTTTAGCTTTTATTAGATCTAATATATATTGTTCAGCTGGTTCCCCTCTAATAATGCAATCATTAAGTAGTTCTTCTGCCTCCGAAGCAGCCCTCTCTAACTCTCTTTGCCGGAGCCCTTCCATTTTGCGTTTATAAATGCTATAACTACATGTTTCACCGCGGACACCCGCCTTAAAAGCATCCCAAATGACTCCTACCGATGTGCTTCCTTTATTATAATCAAAAAACTCAGGGATCCATTTTGACATATGTAATATATAATCTTCCTCTAGGAGAAGCCTTCTTTCAAATGTCCATACCCGACTAGGTCTTGTTCCTCCTTCTAGTTTCATTACCAAAATTAATGGGTTATGGTCACTGAGAATTCTTGGGAGCCTATCAATCTTGACCCTTGACATTAAATTATTAGAAATCATAAAGTAATCCAGTCTAACACAAAAGGGTAAAAAACTTGGTTTGCAAATATGGGAGCCCATCACGCGATGGAAACAAGGTCCCGATCATTGAATTGTGGATTGTCAGGGGGGGGGGGAATCTGAGTGTGTATTGTATAGAAACTTTATGTATCTAGTGTATATATGCTTTATCTTTGGACAAACTGGGTATCAATTGGTTTCGCATTGTCTGTGTCGCTATTTCTTTTTTCTTTTGTATATGCCTCTATGAATTTGTGTTGTTTCGTATGGATTCCTACTGTGTCCTGCCCATGATTAAAGGGGGAAAAATGGGGGAAAACTCTTTAATAAAAATATATTTTTTTTAAAAATAATAAATTAAACGGGGGCAAGCTTGGCTGGCCTGGGTTTGCTTCAGTTCGACCCGTTTAACTTATGCACCTAATAACTACGATTTGTGAAAACATCTTTACCTGTTGGCACACTGAAAAGTTTTTAGTTGTGTTAAGACTTAAAAGGGACTTGGAATATGGAGCCTATTTTATTACAGATAATGTAATCTATATGTTTGATAGTTCTCTGCCTGGATGGGAATTGTTATGACCAGGAACAGAAAATGGAAATGTTGTGGTGGCTGTAGTAGGGTTGGCAGGAGCAGGCGATAAACAGCAGTGCGAGGAGCAGGTGTGGCTGGCCCAGCTCGTGCTGCTGACGGCTCGCGAGCATGAGTGTGGCTTCACCAGCGAATGCGATCACCCCTGACCCAGAAGATGGAAATGATTTATTTATTTTTGTTTTTAAAAAGACGTTTATTGTTATTCAATAGATCAGTACATATAGCGTAGCCTACAACCCTGCGGGCCGGCTGCAACATTGCGATGTAACTTGAGGGCAGGGGAGTGCAGAGAAAGGTGCACCGTACCATCCGTCGTACCCCCAGTGAATGAGACTTTAATTACATTTTACTTATCACATGTGCTCACTGTACAGTTAGGTCTGCAAATGACGTCTTATTTTTAAATTTTTTCTTATAAGTAAACAGTTTAACTCTGCAAACAAAACAGATCCGTTTTCATCGGTATGTCCCAAGGTTTAGCTGCGCCATCGCGTATTATTCCGGTATCCATGACACTGAAACCCACCGAATGGAGCGTCTGTCCTAGGGGGCGCGGCAGTTGAGTAGGGGTTAGCAGTGCATGTGCCCGGTCTGCCTTTGTCATGGTGTGCGATAGCCAGTGAGAGCAGTGGGGCCCCTCGGGCTATCAACAGAGTGTGCGTAGTGCCTAACGGATGAACGGTATAGCCACGCTGTGTTCTCGGGGGACGCCCCCCGCGTCCGGTCTCGGGGCCGGACATGCGTCCAGGTACATCTTCCAGGTGTGGCGTGTAAGGAGGTCATGGCTACGTTTGGGAAACAAGAGTCCGAAACAATGAACATGGGACTATGTGTGGGATGGGGAGTGGGAAGGGAGAGTGTACTTGCGGGAGCGATGCCACAGAGAGGGGCCGGGAGTACGGTTCAATTCTTTGTGGATTAGTGAGTCTTCGCGTGGGTGTCCGTCCGCGCCCATAGCCAGTATGTCAGACGTAGGGCGCAGCCGCTGCTCAGTGTGTCCGGGGGGGAGGCGGGCCGCCCATCAGCCGCAGGCGCCACATCTCCAGCGCTCCCGGTGGGCTGGTGTCGTGGGGTGGGGGACACAGCCTGTGTCCCTGTCAACGTCACTACTACCCCAGCAGTGTTATCCCATTCGTGGCGGTCTCTATGTGAGCCCTCTGGCCGTGCCCTCCCCCTGGAGGGACCTCAGGATGTCATCCCAGAGTTGGGCTATCGGGAACTGCCTTAAGCCCGCTATCTCCTCCCGGTGTAGTGCCGTGCTTTCTGCTCTAGCCCAGTTGGTGAAGGAGGCATACCAGTGTTTGGGGATTGGCGGTTCCCTTCGTTTCCAGTGTTTAGTGAGCAGTCGTTTGGCTGTGATGAGGCCTAGATCCCAGAACCGAGCTTGTGTCTTGTTGAGTTTGGTTCTTTTGTATAGCCCAAGAATACAAGCCTCCCATGTATGTGGCAACCCCGGGCCTGTGCTATGTGTCAGGAGAGATGTCACCTCCCCCCAGTATGTAACTAGAGAGGGACAATGCCAGAGCATGTGTAAGATGTCTGCGCCCAGCAGGTCGCATCTGGGACAAGCGGCAGTGTTGGTCATGAAGTATCTGTTGATTCTATCTGGTGATAAATATGCCTGGTGCAGAATGTACAACTGAATGGTCCGGAAGCGGGAGTTACGTGGGATATTCACGGGGCTGGCCAGGACCAGGGTCCATTCCTTATCCGTCCAATCCCTCCTGCGGTGGGCCGCCCATTTGTCCCTAATCGGTTGCGTGGGTCTTTGTGTGTGTATGAGGAGGGCCTGCGCCAGCCAGCGAATGACGTGTGAGCCGTTGCCCATAACATGCAGGTACTGCATTAGGTGGTGAATCGGTGGCTCATCCTGGATATCCCCCCAGGACTCCGTATATGCCCGCAGTATGGACGCGTGGAGCAGGAATTGCCCCGCCGGCAGACCCGTGCCGTCCGACAGTTCCGCAAATGGGAGCATGGCCCCATCCGCATAGAGGTCGCCCATGGTCTCCACCCCAGCCGCAGTCCAGCTCTCCAGAATACGTGGTGTCACCGTTCCACCCCTCCGGGGGGTGCCCAGCAGGGGGAGTGCAGGGGCATACGGTGTGACTTCCCGAGTCAGTTTTAGGCTACGGATGAAGCATTTGCGGGCCACAGCCACGTGCAGGGGAAGGGGGCAGGGCCCCTTGGTCAGGGGATGAAACAAGGCGCAAACCTGCGAGTGGGTCCATTGATAGTCGGCGGTAGCCGTGTCATCAAGGTGCGAGCCGCTGAGCCAGTGTGTCACCCATTGTAGCTGCGCGGCCAGGTAGTACAGCTCCATGTGAGGGACTGCCAGCCCTCCCTCAGCGGTCGGGGAGTACAGCTTCGCCAGTGCCACGCGGGGGCGCCCAGCGTTCCAGATCATGCTGCGGAGCATTGATTCCAGGTCACAGAATATCTTTGTGTGGACATATAGTGGGATGTTCGCAAAGTGGTATAGTAGCCTGGGTAGGGCTATCATTTTAGAAAGTGCGATCCTGCTGGGCACATTCAGTGGCAGAGTCTTCCAGAAGGCCATCTGGGCCCGCAACGAGGAGATAGCGCGCACCAGGTTTCCCTCCAGTATGCTGTGCGTATCTCTGTAAATATACATTCCAAGGTACTTGAATGTGGTGGGATACCATGTGAGTCGAGTGCCCCCGAGGTGCACGTCACATTCCCGCAGGTCCGGGCTGAACGAATACACTCCGGACTTAGTCCAGTTGACCTTGAGACCTGATACTTCTTCAAAGGTCTGGAAAATGTCTGACAGCGCGCCCAGCACCGCGGTGAGGTCCCGCACATACAGCAGCAGGTCGTCCGCGTAAAGCAAAACCGTGTGCACCCCGTCAGCCAGCGGGATCCCCCATTCTGCACCCCTGTCCCGCAAAAGTGCCGCCAGTGGCTCAATGGCCAGAGAGAAGAGAAGGGGTGACAGGGGGCAGCCCTGTCGGGTGCCTCTGCGTACCCGCACCGCCTCCGAGAACAACCTGCCCGTCCTCACGCGGACACTGGGCCGCTGGTAAAGTAGTCCAACCATGTCCGCGAAAGCATCGCCTACGCCGAATCTGTCCAGTACCGCTCCCAGATAGGGCCACTCCACAGAGTCAAAAGCCTTCTCAAGGTCTAAAACTAGACACCCCGATCTCGGCCAGTGCAACGTAGCGGCTTCCTGAACTCTGAAGAGGCGGCGTATGTTACGGGAAGTGCTCCTCGCTGGCATGAAACCATTCTGGTCATCATACACCAGGCCCGGGACCTCTAAGGCCAAGCGTCGGGCCAACAAGGAGGTGAAAATTTTATAGTCAGTATTTAACATGGCCAATGGCCTGTAGGACCCCATGCATGTCGCATCCCTGCCTGGCTTCAAAAGCGAGACCAGACTGGCCTCATTAAGCGTGTCCGGGAGCGCCGAGTCCTCGATCGCGGCGTTGTAAACCTTGAGTAACTCCGGGATCAGTGTGTCCGAACATGCTTTAAAAAATTCGGTAGGTAAGCCATCTGGGCCAGGGGATTTGCCATTAGATAGGGAGAAAATGGCCTCGCGCATTTCCTCCTGGGTGAATGGTGTTCCTAGGTCCCCCTGTTGCGCGTTCGTGAGGGAAGGCAGTTGTACATCTGTAAGGTAATCTGAAATAGACGCCGGGGAGACCCTCAACTGGGACTTATACAGGGCCTGGTAGTGTCCCACGAAGGCTTGGTGTATCTTATTCTGTGTGTACACTATCTCTCCCTCAACTGTGCGGATGGCGGACACCGGCTCCGTGCGGTTCTCCTGCCTGACCAGCCAGGCCAGCAATCTCCCGGGCTTGTCGCTGTGTTGGTGTACGCGCGCCGAGTGGGCCTCATAATTGATGTGTCTCAGTCGCTCCAGTAATGCCGCATGTTCCACTTGGGCCTCGTTCAAGCTGTCACCCATCCCAGCCACCGCTTCCTGCTCCCGGCGGAGCAGGTCCGCCTCCACCCTGCGCAGATCTGCCTCTAGTGTTTTCTGCATATTCCCCTGTGTGCCCAGACAGTGTCCCCGTATCTATGAACAAAAAAGGGGGGACGGAAAAGGGACAATGTTTAAAGGGGTCCAGTGTACCTGTCCTAAGAACATGTAACAAAAAAGGGTGTACAAAGTTCCCCTAGGAATGATCCTGTAATAGAGTCTCTCTCTCGGAAATAATTAGTGAAATTAAAAGTCTGGGAAGTCTGGGAAGTCAGCAAGTTCCTTATCGGAACTAAGAAGCCTCACACAACTAGTAGGCTGGATGACATGTTTCGTTCAGCCTTTGTGGTGTTGTTTGCATCATCGGCTTCCTGCTCCAACGTCAAGCCGGCGCTGCAATGCCTGACGGGTAACAACAAGTGTTACACTTTTATGGAGATCTTTTGTTCCTTGCAGTGGTTTGCTAGCGTGTGAGGGACCTAGAAAAGTGGGGTAGTGAGCAAAGTGTGAGTTTTAAAAAAAAGTTGGATAGTCCACAAAGTAACCTTTATTCGTGTGGCTAGCCACCTTATTAAAAAGTGCAAAGAGGGGTATTGAGGACCAAGATTTACATTAGTATGGCCTCATTTCAACCCTCAGATGTGGTCAACATGTTTCATGCCCTAAGGGCAATTCTTCAGGACCAGATAGTGCTCATAAACTCATTGGGTGCCCGGAAGTGGGCTAAGGGGTATACTTTATACAACCTGGTAGGTCTATGACTGGAGCAAGCTAAAAGTCCTGCATCACCGTCAGACCTAGGGATAAAACAAAGGTAACCAAACACTGTATGTCAACACGCTAAATTATTATGCGTCGCAATTATCCCAAGTTTAAATATATAGCACCCAGGCATCAGTGATCCTCTAAATGCTAAAAGTACAAATGTGACTTCGTGCAGAGAGAGAGACTTTTATTACATTCGTGAATATATGACCCAAAACATTTTTATGCTGTGTTTTGTTTCTGCGGCGGCGCCGTGGCCCTCGTGATCTAGGCCCCACCCCGCCGCCCCGTGCCTGTCTGGGTGCCGTGTCCGTGCCCTCGTCCAGCCATTCACTGACCTCCTCGGGGGTGTTGAAGTAGTGGGTCTTGTCCCCCGCCACCACTCTCAGCTTTGCTGGGAAGAGCAGGGAATATTTAAGGCCAGCGGTGCGGAGTCTCCTCTTTACCTCCATGAAGTTGTGTCTTTGACGTTGCACTTGGACAGTGTAGTCGGGAAAGAACATTACCATGGCATTGTCTATTCGGATTTCGCCGAGGCGTCTGGTTTCCCGCAGCACCGTGTCCCGATCCCTATAGTTCAGTATCCTGAAGAGCAACGGCCTCGGGTTGGCACCGGTGGTGTGGGGCCTCGTCGGCACCCGGTGTGCTCGCTCCACTACAAAGTAGGGTGTTAGCGTGCCTTCGGGCAGCAGGGTCTTAAGCCAGTCTTCAACATGCTGGGCAGGGTGGTTCCCTTCCCATTTTTCTGGGACCCCTACGAGCCTGATGTTGTTGCGTCTCGCCCTCCCTTCCGCGTCCTCGGCCCGATCCTCCAGGAACTCCACTCTGTTCAGGAGGTCTTGCACTTGCCTGTCCGTCTGGGCGACCTTGGGCTCAATCTCCTTCACCGTACCCTCCAGAGTCTTGGTACGATCGGACAGTTTCCTGTGGTCGTCCCTTAGGTGGGTCAGGTCCACGGCGACCCCGTCTATTTTGGTCTCCAGGGAAGTTCTGGTCTGTTGGAGCGACTGTTCCATGCGCTCCATGGCCGCTAGCACGCTGTCCAGCCTCGCAGTCAGGTGGTCAGTGGCCATTTTATTCAGCAGCTTGTCTGTTTTTCCCTTCGGCGGGGCGCCACCAGTCCCGGTCCGGGTCCGCACCCCTCCGGACATGGGCAGGATCGCAGCTCCACCACCTGGGCCGCTCCGGCAGCACCCCCGGGATCACGCCAGCGTCAGGCGGGGGGGTCCGTCGTCCAGTATCCGCCCCTCTGGCCGGGGCTGTCGCCGTTATGACCGGGGGAGGATCCGTCAGGAGGATCCTCGCCCTCACCCAACGCGGTTTCACCACGCCGTCCCAAGTGTAGCTGGAGGCCGTCAGGTCCAGGCCCAGGTCGCGGGCCCTCACGTGTCTCCCTGTCCCTCAGGCAGCCGCCATCTCCGTGGGGGGTCCACAGGCAAGTCCGGTGCGGAGCGCGCTGTTGTGGGCCTCCGTCACGGGAGGCCAGCCAGTCTGCCGCCGACTGTGGCGCGGCGACTAAGTGGGGGGCCGGGCAGCTCCTCCGCGAGCAGCGGGCCCGCAAGGCAAGTCCCAGGCGGTCACCCGGTGGGTTGTTTTCGGGGCCACCGGAGGTCGTGTCCAGCTCGGCGGCAGTCGGCCAGGGGGCCGCAGGCAGCGTGGCGAGGTCCGCCGGCCGGGGCCCATGTGCTGGGCCCGAGCCGCGGCCTCTCTTGATTGTCCAGCCGGCCGGGAAGCAGCAGGTCCCGCAGGAGGGCCGCAGGATAGGCCGGAGTCAGCCTCGTCGGAGCTCCAAATTGAAAGTCGGCCAGATTGCCGAGAAGTGTACCGGGAGGGTCCGCCTGCAATTTCGGGCGGCTACGGTTAAGTGTGGCGGAGTATTGGCTCAGGGAAGGGGAGCTTGGCACGGAGCTCTACCCTAGTGCGACCTCCGCCATTGCGTGCCTAGCCACGCCCCCCCAGAAGACGGAAATGATGCAGCGAGAGATACTTTCAGGAGAAGCAGAATGACCCAAGACACTGGCTTGGGCACAGCAGGACATTTTCAGAAAACAAAACAATAAATCAAAACGTGGCTCTAATTTTTTTTTTTAAAGAAAAGAAATTGCAAGTAATGTGGTGGCTGTCTTAAAATGGAGCTCTCAGTGCCGGAAACTGACACTTCCTTTGCGACTCCTGGCCTCAGAGGTTGCACAGGACTAGAGGAAAGGTCATTTTCTATCTCTCTCAAGGGTAGCAGCTCCTGTAGGCTGCTAGGCATAGAGCACAATTGAAACTTTTAAATGTGTCAACTTGCCCGAACAGCTACGTTGTCGCTTACCAACATCTTGACAGGCCCCAGTCTCCATCAAACACAAGTGTGCTTGGCCTGGAGGCTCTGGATTTCGGAGAATTTCTAGACTGGTCTGTCCTACTTCCCAGTGTAGCTGGACCCTAGCTTTCTTCTGGTATATAACATGCACTTTTCCAGAATGAAGCATTTTTGCAACCTGCCTGTCGCCACAGCATGTAATTGCAAGTGGTTTCCTTTTACTTTTTGCACTTAAACCAGGTGGTGCTTATGTCACTCCGCCCAACTGGTTGTGAATACACACAGATGTATACTTTGTGAGTGTTGAATGCATTTTGCAGGGCCCCAACCCCTCCCCGCCCCAACTCTACATTTACACAGGCAGGAAATCCACCCAACTTGCATGGGCATTTTTCACAGGGATAAGTGCACTATGCTCTTCGAAAATGCTTCTGATTCTGAATCTGTGAATCAAGGTGGTGGAATTTCAAAGCACAAATTTAATTTCGAAAGTCAGGCATTACGTGTTAGTTTAATAATGACAATAACAACATGATAGGAAAGGTAAACAGGGAGTGACATCCCGGAAAGTGGATAACCTGAGAGAAGGAAGAACGAGCTGCAGAGCACATTTCAGGGGCATCTTTACAATGTGATCTTTTCTCACTAGGGTCTTAATCTAAACATTACACTTGCTCTTTTAAAACTGCTTCCCTATCCTTAAGTGAACAGCTTTATAGCACTTCACTGAATGATTACCTGAAGATATTTTTTGTTTGAGAATCGCCAAGAGATAATGCCAAAAGATATTTCTGAATGAGTCTTTGAAAAAAAGTATTCATTCGGCATGGCAATCAGCACAAAAACTTCAAGCAAGCTTTTATTAAAAACTCGAAATTACAGGTGTTTCAATAGAATTAAGTCTAATGTGCTATTTTCAAACCAAGGGCCAATCTACTAAGAGAAAGGTCGCAAAAAGTGTTTGAAAATTGTGCATTGACTTTTTGCGTCTTGTCTCTGATTTTGAGGTGCCACCTATGTACTAATTGGTCACCTCAGAAGACCTACGTACTAATGGTCACATCAGAAGTCCTATGTACTAATAGGTCACCTCAGAAGCCCTATGTTCTAATAGGTGTCATCAGAAGAACGATGTACTATTGGGTCACATCTGAAGACCTTTGTACTAATAGGTCACCTCAGAAGACCTATGTACTAATAGGTCACATCTGAAGACCTATTCACTAATAGGTCACATCAGAAGTCATATGTACTAATAGGTCACCTCAGAAGCCCTATGTACTAATAGGTCACATCAGAAGAACTACGTACTAATAGGTTACCTCAGAAGACCTATGTACTAATAGGTCACATCTGAAGACCCATGTCCTAATAGGTCAACTCAGAAGCCCTATGTACTAATAGGTCACCTCAGAAGAACTATGTACTAATGGGTCAAATCTGAAGACCTATGTACTAATAGGTCACATCAGAAGACCTATGTACTAATAAGTCACATCAGAAGAACTATGTACTAATAGGTCACATCTGAAGACTTATGTACTAATAGGTCACATCAGAAGACCTATGTACTAATAGGTCACCTCAGAAGCCTTATGTACTAATAGGTCACATCAGAAGAACAATGTACTAATAGGTCACATCTGAAGACCTATGTACTAAAAGGTCACCTCAGAAGCCCTATGTACTAATATCTCACATCAGAAGAACGATGTACTAATAGGTCACATCTGAAGACCTATGTACTAAAAGGTCACCTCAGAAGCCCTATGTACTAATATCTCACATCAGAAGAACGATGTACTAATAGGTCACATCTGAAGACCTATGTACGAATAGGTCACATCTGAAGACTTATGTACTAATAGGTCACCTGAGAAACCATGTGTACTAATAGGTCACATCAGAAGACCTATGTACTAATAGGTCACAGCTGAAGATCTATATACTAATAGGTCATATCTGAAGACCTATGTACTAATAGGTCGCCGCAGAAGCCCTGTGTACTAATAGGTCCCATCAGAAGAACGATGTACTAATAGGTCACATCTGAAGACCTATGTACTAATAGGTCACCTCAGAAGACCTATGTACTAATAGGTCACATCTGAAGACCTATGCACTATTAGGCCACCTCAGAAGAACTATGTACTAATGGGTCACATCTGAAGACCTATCTACTAATAGGTCACATCTGAAGACCTATGTACTAATAGGTCACATCTGAAGACCTATGTACTTATTGGTCACATCTGAAGACCTATGTACTAATAGATCACATCAGAAGAACTATGTACTAATGGGTCACATCTGAAGACCTATGTACTAATAGGTCACATCTGAAGACCTATGTACTAATAGGTAACATCTGAAGACCTATGTACTAATAGGTCACATCTGAAGACTTATGTACTAATAGGTCACATCAGAAGAACTATGTACTAATAGGTCATATCTGAAGACCTATGTACTAATAGATCACATCAGAAGACCTATGTACTAATAGGTCACATCTGAAGACCTAAGCACTAATAAGCCACCTCAGAAGACCTCTGTACTAAAAGGTCACCAGGGAACACCATACCCTTTGCAAATCAGTTACTAACTGATCGACCGTTGTACCTCTCAATTAGGAAGGTATGCCCCTTTCACAATCCCTCCTAATTGCTTTTGGAATGGATCGTAAACTATATTTTTCAAAGGCTTTTCAAACTTGCTAAATTGTTTTAGTAAAACAGAAAAAAAAAACATTTTGTGGTTACAAACCCTGCACTTTTTCGAATCGCCCTATTAGCGGTCCCAGAATGGCTTTATACATCGTGCTCACGGCGCAGAAACACAGGCCCTCATTTCAAAGTTGCTGCTAAATATATCAGCACTGATGACATCATCATTGCTACTGTATGTATGGATTTGCCTCAAAAGGTTGGGGATAACTTGCTGGAACGACTCACGATGCTTAGTTTGTAGAAACATAAGTGCTGCAGCCTAAAGTTTTATTTAGAATCCTGCTGCAGCTGAATGCCAGCGTTGCTGAATACTATGGCTGCCTTTTTTTGATTCCACTCCATCCCACTTTCTTCGACCACTCTATATACCTTATCTCTTTATCTGACTCTAGCAGATTCTTTTTATCCCCCTTCTATCTTTGTCACCGTTTTGCTATCTTTCACTCAGTATTTTTATATTGACAATGGTCCCTCACAAAACAGATGAAACTCGAAGTTAATATCGAAATCCAATGAGATCCATATAGGTTTTCCCATCCGGGCAAAGAATCTTTAATATATCTTTAAAAATAAAACAAATAGTAAATATTGATGTGGGAACACATACAACATGAAGGGAGAGAAATTCTCAGGCATTTACAGATGCTGGGGTTTGAAGTACATAATCTGCCAAGTAAATGCGTAAAGCAAAACTGTAACACATTCCAATGAATGAAACAATAATAATTGTGTCAAGGTGTACAAAGTCGACGACGTTTCGATCCCATAGAACAAGGTACCGGGATCATCATCAGGACATAAGATTGTATGTCTGAGACTAATGCCTGTTGATCTCAATGAAGTCACATAACCCATGTCCTAAATGAGAGCGGGATGAACTGACTCGGCAAGCGCCAGAGCGCGCACGCACCGTGAAGAGAACCCCGAGGAGAGGTCCGATGGACCCCGAACCGTGTGGGGTACTTTCGCAGTGAATACGATTTTCATTGAATGGCACCCCAATCTGGTACATAATTTGATCACTGGCCTGTGTACCAGGCCCGGCTCCAGGAATTTGTATTTGGGTGGGCCAAGGGTGCATTCGGGAGGGCCACTGCGGCAGTCACGACTCGCGGGAGGGGGTGGGGGGAGTGGAATGGTGGTTTGGCAGGGGGTCGTGTCCAGAGCTCTGGTGGTGAGGGGTTCAATTTAATAATATTAATTTAAATAGAACAGGAAGCAGGCAGCCAGACTCCCTCCCCTAAGCCAATCACAATGCTGCAAGCAGCGCTGTGATTGGTCAGTACGCCACCCAGCCAGGGGCCTATGTGGCCTTGCCCTGCTCGCATGTACAAACGCTATTGTGCAAGGTGATATTAGGAAGGGGCGTCCCTTCCTAATAGCGAGCCGCATTTGTATGTATCATTGTTTTGCGACCACAATTAAAGTCACAAAACACTCGCAGTTTACCACCTACTCCAAGTAGGTGGTAAGCCACTCGGAAAGAGGAAGGGGTTGCCAGGGGAGCCCTTCCCCTTTGTGAAAGGATGTGAAAATATTTTTTAAGATCAAGCAGTGGTCCCACGGACCGCTGCCTGCTCTTAAAAATGAAACAGATGTTTCATTTTTTTTTTAAATGCATCCCATGTAAGGTCCCTTTGATGAGAAGAGGAGGTTTCTGAGGTGGGAGTATCAGGCAAGTTACACTACTCAGCCTCCCTCATTGTCAGCCTACAGAGAGAATCTCTCTTCATTACTAACGCCACCTGACCCCAGACTCTGCAGCACCCTCCCTTCCAGCCTTGATTATCCATTTTCTACCATATATCTCTTGTGCACCTTACCTCACAGCTGACCATGGGCCCCAGCCCCATAACAGCCACCATCTGGATCCTTTTTCATTATTCCTGGTAAAAAACATTAGTAAAATCCCCCTCAAACTTAAAACATTATATATATCAGTAAATATAATTAGCACACACTTTAAAATATGTTCCACAGTGGCCCAAATGATCCGACTGCTAATTAAATAAACAAAAACAGAAAGGCCATGAAAGGGCCGGCTTTAGCACTGGTGTGAAAGTCTTTATTGGTGCCCCACCACTGACCTCTTTCTCAATATTTACTACCACCCTCCAACAGTGCTCGTCATCCCTCCGTAGCCTTTCCCCCTCATGACCTCCTCCTCAGACACTCACACTACCACCCTCCACCAGTGCCCCTCATCTCTCTGTAGCCCCCCCTCCACCGCAGGATGTCCTTCTCAGAATCTCTCATTGCCACCCTCCACCAGTGCCCCATATCGCTCCATAGCCCCTCCTCCATGACCTCCTCTTCGGATTTCCTCACTGCCACCCTCCACCAGTGCCCCTCATCTCTCCGTAGCCTCTCCGCCTCATGACCCCCTCCTAAGACTCCCTCACTACCACCCTCCACTAGTGCCCCTCATCTCTGCGTAGCCCCCCCCATGACCACCTCCTCAGATTACCTCACTGCCACCCTCCAACAGTGCCATAATCTCTCCATAGACTCTCCCCCTATTGACCTCCTCCCCGGATGTTCTCATTACCACCCTCCAACAGTGCCCCTCATCTCTCTGTAGCCTCTCCCTTCATGACCCCCTCCTCAGACTCCCACACTATCACCCTCCACCAGTGCCCCTCATCTCTGCGTAGCCCCCCCATGACCTCCTCTGATTAGCTCACTGCTACCCTCCAACAGTGGCTTCATCTCTACATAGACTCTCCCCTTATTCACTTCCTCCTCAAATGCCCTCATTGCCACCCTCCACCAGTGCCCATCATCTCTCCGTAGCCACTCTCTCATATGCATTTTATTTCTTGTCTAGCGCTACTCGTAGTGTAGGGTTTCACAGTACTTTATATCACACACACATTATGCAGAGACAATGAAACATACAAATATGTAAATCAGCATATAGGGAATGTCACATAAGCCAATGAGGATTACCAGGTGTAGGAATCACATGTGATCCATACTGGTGGGCAGTATGTATTAAGAGGGATAGGTCTGGAGAAGCACAAACTCGGGATTTAAAGCATACCCCAGTGGTTAGGGTTTGTCTTTACTGATAAAAATGTATATCTGCCCAAACAAACTCTTTATAGCAACATTAGAATAATGAAAGACTGGGGAAATTCTAACTATATCACAGGACATAAAAAAGTTCTAATTATACCATTCTGGTTTGTATGCAGCTCTTTGAATACAGTTCATAGGTCACTGTCCTATGTTAGATCTGTAACTTCTGAACTGCCAGTAACAAAAGGATCTCTGTGACAAAGGCACTAACCCACTGAACTATCTACATAAATTACAGTTTATCTGCATCCCAAAACTACAAACAGACAAAAGATTGCTCACCAACAGGACCATTAATCACCAGAGTTATCTGGACATTTGTACTGTTGTCTTGCATTTGTGGCAGAGCCAGTCTTGAAAATGATGCAAATAATTTAAGTGAAATGTACACAGCATACACAAAGTATGTGTCTTGATGGGCCCTCACAGATTTTAAAAATTTGAACAAATAGCCACACATTCTCATAGCATACATGGAGTATGTATCGTGCTGGGCCTTTGCAGATTTTTAAAAAAACGGAATAGCCACACATTCTCTTACCTGCTGGGTTGGAAAGCTGTCTCACAGCCCGATCTGATAAGCAGCTGAAGGGGGTCATGAAAGGTGATTCAGGATAAACAATCTCCTTTTCTCCAGCGCTGAAAAGAAGGAAATGTCCATGCAGCACGCAAAGTCACCTGGTGCCAAAGATGAGATTCGTCCCCTTCGCCATGCCCCTATTCTACCTACACGAGTTGTCGGGGACTCAGCTCACCTTTCTAAAGGAGATGCGTGATTGGGGGTGCCTGTGAGAGAGCCCAGGCCCAATCACGCAACTCCTAGAAGGAGATGATAAATTACGTTCAGAGGAACGTTTTAAATTATAGTGCACATTTTCTGCTGCCTTCTTGACATCACTGCGAAGGCCAAGATTCGTGTTTGGGTGGGCCAGGCTCATGTTTGGGTGGGCCTGGCCCACCCGGCCCTCCCTCTAGAACCGGGCCTGCTGTGTACGTCTGTTGGAACGACCGCAACACGTAGACAGTTCCTTTTCTATGTATTACATTACCTGCTACTGAAAATCGTAGTGGGTAAGGGTCTTTGCAGGGTCACCAGGGTCATCTCAAACATTTTTTGCTACACTGGTTTAACGCCTTTTCTGCCCCAGTATCTTTTTGGCAGCCTTGTCTCCTTTCAAAGTCTTATGAGTCGCGCCCACACTGCAGTTGGCATGGCCGCCTGTGTTTCCTAGGTCTGGATCGACCCTCAGTAGGGTGAAGGTGGTATGAGCTGGGGTGACAGATTATTAAATCCCGGCTGTCGCCCACCAAATCTCATCACAGAGATACCGCCGCTGCGGTTGGTGCAATGTCAGGGCTGCTGCTACAAGTCCTACCAGCGGTTGTATCTACTCAAGTTAGTGGGATTCTGCCTAGTCCCAAGCTTGTACCACGAATTCTCAAAAGCAGAATGACTTAACTCTCTAACAGTTCATCTCTAGTCTGAACTTTAACCTCACTTCAGAAGCCCCTTTTCACAGGCGCCATTTCTTACAAGAATGGATGACATTTTGCAGTTCAGGTTAGCTGCAACAGTTTCTCTCTAGTTTGATGAGGCTTCCTGTGCTCATTAATTTGAGTGACATGTAGTACTGTATTGAAAAATAAATCCCAGGTGTAGGTATTTTTAAAGATTCGAGTGCTCCAGTATTAAGGGCCATGAACCGACAGACGTTTCCGAGACAAAGGTCGCCCTCTTCTTCGGAGAGAAACATCCAGCTGAGTGAAATGATATCTGTCGGTGGGTGAGTACACATATCAGACCGCATAAACAGTCCAAGGTGGCGCGCGCCATCTTCGGTTCAGGCCTCAGCTGCTACGAGGAAGAGGATGGAGGGGTCAAAGGTCAAGCAATTACCGAGGAGTTTAAAGGCAGCCCGGGGTGTACCGAGGGCTCTTTTATCCACAGCAGAGGGCTCCACGCTTAGGCGGGATTACGGCGCTGAAGGCCGGAGAAGGAAACAAGAAAAGATAACTACTGCAGCTGCCTATCTTTATATACAACTCGAACGTAGCCCGCAGGTATCGAGTGCCAAGGGACCCGCCAGCAAATTAAAATGCCCCACTTTGATCCATACCTCGAATGTCATTGGGTGAGCGAAGCGAGTAAGCCCTACCGACTCTAGATGAGGTTCCGTATTAGCCCCTTCCGTTCATCTTTAAGCCTTTCATGTATACATCCATCTTTTCATTCTTTCATCCATCCATCCACCCTTTCATTATTAGTTTGCCATTCATCCACCCTCTCACACTTCTAAACATTCATACATCCTTTTACCCATCCATTCATCCATCCATTTTTCTTCATCCGTCCAATTCACCCTCCTTTTATCAATCCATCCTTCCACACCTCCATCCAGGCGGCCACTCATCCATTCACCCATTCATCCAGACTTTTATCATTCCAGGCACTTTCTTTCTCTCACTCATGCAAATGTTGTTTTATCCTTACATCCATCAGTCCATTCAACCATGCATCCATCCTTTCATCCTTTTTACCCTTCCTTCTCGTCACAGTCTGTCCGTTATTTTCATACGCCCTTCATTTCACTCTTCCTTGCAGTCTTCTCTCTCTTTCTTTTCCTCTTAATTTCTTTGCTGTAATTAGTTTCCTTGCTTGACCTCTGTTATCACAGTGTCCGAGACTCGAACCTGTTTCCCCACTCCCAAAGTCGGGAGCTCTGGCAGTTAGCCACTTCCTATCCTTGTGTTTATTATATAAGGTTATGACAAAGGCAGTACATCTGAATTATTTTTTGTTAAAGCATATGCTAAATCCACTAGTCCTTTATGGATGGATTGCTTTTACACTTGGTTACATCCTGTAGACGAGGATCTTCTAACATGGATGCCCACAGATTACTCATTAGTAGTTAAGGATGTTGGTTATGTTGGTTATTCTCCCTCTAACAAAGTCTCTTTTTTATTGCATCAGCTTTTAGGCCTGGCTTAAAAGCATAGCTCTCTCAAAGGAGTTATGTGATCTCCAGAAAAATAGCCATAAGAAACAGAATTAAGAGAGAGACTCCTCCGACATGTTACTCTTCCCTATAAGCATTTAGTTGAAAATAGTTGTGCTATCCCCCCTAAGAAGCAGTTCCATTGCTCATAACTGGTAGGACAATTTTAACACAACCCCCATGTCAAATACAATAGGAAGGAGCCTTGAATGGTCTACCCCATGGGCAATACCGTAGCAAGGAGTTTCACATAGGAAGCTCTTTGACAAATACACATGACAGGGTTTCACACTGAACTGCTTGCCAACCTCCAAATGAAGAGAATTCACCTGATGCGCTCTGCGACAAATACAATAGGCAGGGGTTTTAAATTGTGAAATCTGAAAAATGCAGCAATAATCGGTTTTACATGTTAACTTTGACAAATGCAACAGAAAGGGTTTTAGGTAGTGAACTCTGGCAAATGCAATATGAAGGGCACTTACTTTGTGAACTCCATGATAAACACCATAGGGAGAGGCTTTACATTTGGATCTAATTGACAAATACAATAGGAATGGGTTTTGCATTGTCAACTCTATGACAAATGCAATAGGAAAGGGTTTAATACATAGATCCCTATTTAGGTCTGGCCTCAATAAATGCTTTATATCATGAAAGAGAGCTAATGGTCATGCCAATGTATACTTTGGATGTGCCAAAATCGTTTGACAGGTCTCAAGGCAGAGACAACACGGTCATGTTTATCTTCACAGTACAGCCAGGAGACTTGGTTTATTGAATTTTAAATGTGGTGTCAAAGGCAGTAGACTTCTCCTTGTACATTATTAATATTTTGACAAAGCCTATAGACATAACCTTTTGATTGTGAAACACATCATATTTTCTAGTAGGCTTATATTGCAACATCAGTGGTTTTTAGGCTTAGAGTCTGCGTGTGCGCCCATTATCAGATGGTACCTTACAGATAACAGGAGCCGACTACATTGACAGGGTTAGTTGCCCCTGTGATATTTCTTCGGGGTACATAATTTGCATCTTGGTTAATCTGCGAAGACTCTGAAGGAGGGGTTCCAATTTTTAATTCCACCTGACATCTTGGAAATATTTGGCATTTTGAGTATACTATTTAGGTGAGTGTGCATTAAAGTACTTTTCCTTTATAAAGAAATACTTTGGTTGAACATTGATTTATTGTGTGTGTCTTAGTTTGGAGTTTCTAGCCCACAACACCCACCTGAGTCAGCCTTGGACTGCGAGTCTGAGAGCCATTGTGAACTCTTTGACAAATGCAAGGGAATAGGTTTTCATTGCGAATTCTACAACAAATGTTAGATGGAAACGCTGTACACTGAAAACACTGTATCAGCTACAATAGGAAGAATGTATTGTTGTGATCTTCTTGATGAGCAGCACAGGGAGGGGCTATATAATGTTTAACATCAACAGACATTGTGACACAAATCTCTAGTTCAGGTGGTGCTATACTGGTCTGATTTTCATTGTGTACATTTGCAATTTTATGTTTAGTATTTAATTGTATGTGACTTGAAGGACATTGTCTTTCAAAGGTAAACACTCTGGAAATTGATTTCTTTATAATTATTGTGCTTTTTGTGGAGTTCTTTAATGCTTATTTAACCCCTATAATTGCTTTAATTCATTCATTTTACTTTACTTTTTTAACTGCGCTGTGGGTTCTCAATTCCTGTTGCAAAAATTGGCAGTAATTCTGAATGTCCCCTTAAATTTCTGAAATCTTTTGCTTCAGTCACATGCTGTATTATCAATAACCTTTTGAAGTTGAATGCAAATAAAACAGAGGTGCTGGTTCTAGGTAATCCTTCTTAGACCTGGCTCTCCATTTCATAGTTACTTGATTTTGGCCCAGCCCAGCTACTTCGACACAAACGTCTGTATTACTATAAGTGCTGAGTTTACCTTCTGTCTGCATGTGACAAGATCGCTGGTACATGTTGCTCCCTTTTGAATAGCTTAAGGGAAATTCTTCCTAGCCTCCATGTAGAAAGGAGAAGGTTAATGGGCCCCACAGCTATATCATCCCATTTGCAGTCTTTCCTGACTTCCTAAATATATTATCTGTCACCTTCAGTTGAGCAAAAAGAAGCAACCACATCTGTGACTTAATTTATCTCAGTGAGCTTCAGATACATCTAAGTTGTACTTCCTCTACAGGTTACCACTCAATAAACAGAACCTGCTTAAGATACTTTGCATGCTGTACAAAACACTTTCCTGAGTATCTCAGCTCTCAGCTTTAATCTAAGGAGCCGTCTCACATGCTTCAGTCCTCTTTTAATGCACTGTTGTTTGTTCCCATGTTTCATCACACAAGAGCAGGCAGAGAGTGTTTCTTGCTTCTAGTTCCTTTTCCTAGCACACCAGAGGTAAAGCTATCTGCCCAAACGAATGCTAGTGGGAGGTGTTCCTCTGAGAGTGCAGAGCACAGTACATTAGAGCCAGACCTGTTGACATTGTCAATGCTTGTTTTTTAGCCCTTAGAATGCCATTCTAAATTATTTAAAAATGCCTCTCAATTCAACTCCATTCGACTCAGACAGAGAATCATAAAAGCTTACAATTTAATACAAATTTAAACAAGCATTGGCATAGCCAATAGGTTTCGCCTTTGGGACCTTATAAGTATTTAGTTATGCAGCACAATATCATTGGTACAACAGCATCAACTGTTACATGGCTAAACACTTAAAAGGTCCCAAAGGCGAGACCTATTGGCTATGCCAATGCTTATTTCTTTTTTGTTTGCCAATGCTTCACAGTATCGGCAAAACATATGGGCAAAGTCAATAAGATGAGACACACTGCCTTTGCCAATGCTTGTTAAGTTCTGATGCCACAAAAATAAAACTCACTCTTTCACTGTGTCCAATCAATCATGGTAAACTGTATGTTAATAAGGAATATAAAGTCTTGTTCTTTACTCACTGCCAGGAAACCAACAATCTAGCGCGACCCACAACAGTAAATGGCAACATGAGGCAGTCAGTTGCAAATGCCAATAAGCAATTGTCAGTAAACAAGCTAACTGAACAAAGCACAAGCCAACACAAGAACAAAGAAGTTGAAGTTGGGGCAATTTATAGAGCGCACGTTTACCAAAAAGGTTTCATGGCGGTAAGAAGATAAACAAATTAACAAATTATATATTTAGAGACTCAGAAGGAAGGCAGCCATCGTCAATTAGTGCACGAGGTCACTTAAGACTGTCAACGTAGACACCAATGACAATCAAAGGGAAGGGTAGGATGAGTAAAATGAAGCTGGATTTAGAAACAAGCGTGACGTGGTATGTGCATTTCAGCACGCCAGACCCTGTTGTTATCATTTCCACTGAGTGAAACTCGTTAACGGTGCAGGTACCAAGGGTGGCGAGGGATCTATTGCAAAGTAACACCAGGATCTGTAAGTGAAAAACAGAACTAACAGAGGGCGCTTCCAGTGAGAGGAATGGGTCTAAAATTAGCCCTGGCCTGCCACTGAATAAAACACTAATAATAGAAACCCTCGCAGCTCCACATGCCCTCCCTGAAATAAGATACTAGAGATAAATACAGCATGAGCATAGAGAGGGCATCATATTCTTGGCGGCAGCAGTACTGCAGCCAAGCAATGCTGGAGACACAAAGGACGCAAGTGGTGCGCACGCGCGACGGGAAAAGTGAAAGCAGGCTGGCGAGTGGTGTGCGATGTGCGCTCACCATGACGAGAGAGGAAAGCCAGATGTCGCCTCTGCTCGTCATTGTGCGCGTAACCGCACGCTCTATGCCACCGGGTCGGACTTTTGAAAGCCCACTCACTAAATATCTCGACAGTCCAGCGCATGCGCTGGCTAAGGCGAGACCTAAAAGGGAAAAAGTTAATCAAATAATTAAAAACAGATGCAATAAAAAGATTTACAGATTTAGGGTGCAGCAGTTATAAACTTCTTTCTAGTGATGACAGACCTCAAAAATCTTGTCACTACCACACATGTAAACAAGTCCGGGAGCAATTGTAAAAATAAGTAGGCTGGTCTGCATTGTCTAAAATTTACCAATTTCATTAAAGGCTTAATAAAAATAATCCTTAAGTCTGTATAAAATTTGCAAAAAAAAGTAGGTGGATTGTTGATTGTTTAGAGATCTGGTCGCAAGGACAGCATATTAGCAGACAAGACCAGTTATTGGTATTGGGGAAACTTGTCAAACGATGAAAAATTTCTAATCTAAAATGTGTCAAGACAAATCCATGTTGAGCATTTGAAACACCAATTAAATACAGTTGCATCGTGTAACAGGTCAGTACCATTTGGTTATGTTGTATGGTGGGCTTCACCAGTTCCAGTGTTAATTTCTTTTCCTCTAAGTTGTTCAAGCATACTCTCTTCAATGATACTCTTGGTGTATGCAACAAAGATTCAGGATGTTCGTAATATTCAGAGTGACAAATATCATGCATGACATTTTTTATGTACTTCAGCCATGGTATTTTCAGTGCATGATCAGCACTGCAGCAGTCCTGTACAATGGCTCTGTTAAAGCCCTTATGATCCGATGTCCATAGCTTGTGCCAAAGGAGGACAGGCAGCACCCTTATCAAGTCTTCCAAATAGGTTACGCCCAATTCCGCATGACACACAAAGTTAGAAAAGCTGGTTGGAAGCCCTAAAAGGTTTAAAAAAAAACATTTTGGACCAGCTGTAAGGAATCAACATCTACGTGTCCCCACAACTCAGAACCGTACATCGCTATTGACAGGCAGTAGGCCTTATAAATGCTCAACATATCCCTGCTAAATTTGCCTCCCAATTTCCTAGAAAAGTTACTCAGGCCTGCAATTGATATAAGAAACTGCATTCTTCTCGATTTTACTGCACTTTTCCAGTTACCATTGCTATCGAATAAAATTCCTAATACGAGAAAGTTGATGTTTTAGGTAAAATCTAATTTCCTATTGAAATATTGCGTCCCTTGGCTAACTTTCGACCATCTTTCATAACGTACGTTTTACCTATGTTAATTAAAAGACCCAAATTCTCCATCAAATTTTCAAATGTATCTAAAAGATGCTGAAGAGCTTTGGGGGTGCGGGCCATAAGCACTGCGTCATCCGCATACAATAATACTGGTACTGGCCTATTACCAATTTGGGGCAGGTCAATACAGGAGTCTACAAGGATACTGCCCTTGATCAGAAATTAAATAAAAACGGTGTGAGAACGCACCCTGGCGGACCCCCTTTTTAATGTCACCTGGCCTCGTGCATTTGTCATTCATACCATATAGAATCTTGGCAGAACTCATTGAATACAAATATCTGAGAAAATTGACAATGGCACAGTCAACACCCATTGAGGCGATAATAGACTAGAGTTTATCAAGGCGACACAGTGGAATGCGGAGGTCAATTCCACTCTCACTAGCAAATTCAAATTAATGGCCTGCTCTGTGGTCCCAACACCCTGGCGGAAGCCATATTAAAAGTTGGACAGAATATTGTTAAAATCTGCCCACTCCTGTAGTCTGCCCAGCACAATACGACCCACCACCTTGACCAGTGAGTCCAGCAAGGAGATGGGTCTATAGTGTGTGGGGCAGTTGTGGTCTCCCTTTTTAAATATTGGCACAATATGTGATTCCGACCTGGACACTGGGAAACCAGCTCCCGAAAAGACTTAAGGACCAGGGTTAGGAGAGGGCCCCAGAGATCAGTGTTGTCCTTGAAGATGTCAATCGGGATCCAAGTGCCTGAATCACCTCCTCCAGTGTGAAGTTAAAATCAAAATATTTCCACAAAGAGTAGGCCCAGGGCAGACATCTCTCATCCCAGCCACAGAGTTATCTTGATCTTTTTCAGCCGAGCCCATATATAATTTCGCAAAATGGGCCACCCACTGTTGTTTGTTCCCATGTTTCATCACACAAGAGCAGACAGAGAGTGTTTCTTGGTTCTGGTTCCTTTTCATAGCACACCAGAGGTAAAGTTATCTGCCCAAATGAATGCTCGTGGGAGGTGTTCCTCTGAGAGTGCAGAGCACAGCACATTAGAGCCAGACCTATTGACATTGTCAATGCTTGTTTTTTAGTCCTTAGAATACCATTCTAAATTGACGTAAAAATACGTCAAATGGTCCATCATGGATGCCATGGATCATGTGACATTTCTTCCTTTGTTCGCGGGTGGATTATGTCTCTTTTTTTACTGCTGTGCTTTTGGGAGGTTGCTGTCTGAGAAACCCCTTCAACACATGCAGTCTAATCTGCTGCTATCAAAAGAAATCGTTCAAAACTCACCCTTTACACTAGGAATACCCTGTTTACATTTTTTTACATTTTATTGCCAAATAGAGACATCTCCAATTGTATAATAGCAGTGCTGGTCAAATCATTTGCCCCTTTCAAGTCCCCCAGTACTAGCATGTGGAATTTCATATCCTTTATTTTACTCCTGCTAGGTGATCCTCACCAGATTGGAGATTAATAACTGGCAGACCTCAATTAATAAGTGAAGTGGGATCAGCCTCTACTTTGAGGGGTGACAGCAGGTTCAGCTGAGTGTCTGTATATGTTTGGATTTACGTAGATGGCGGTCATTCTATCTTGGCTTCAAATATGGCACCATCTCTTATAGATCTTGAAAGTTTGGACAAGAACATGCCAGAGGCTCACAGTGGTTGGTGCCATGCAGCCACCACTCTCCTCTACCGTGGAAGAGCGGACCACGAACAGACAAAGACATTGGTCAGTCCACCAAAGAAGGCTTCAGGCACAGCAGCAAGAGAAAGAATAGGTCAGCTAGCCAAAGTGGGCAAAGTTGAGACATATTACCATGTGGAAGCCCTGGTCAGACACTGTAGCAGCCTTGTGAAGGTGACAAGCGATAGGCAATTAGCTAACAGCACACTATTACTGCAGCCTTCACATTCAGCAGATTGCTTTGCACTCAGGGGCCCTTCCTATTGGTGCGCTCAATGTCCATGCATGTTTGGCAATGTTGCCCTGACTCACATTGGAAGACACGGTACATATTTTATGATACAGTCTGTCCAGCCCTTCATAACTCCTGTGGTCCTGGACATTATAGCGCTTTCTCCAGATGCTAGCATGTTGTTGCCAGGATCTTCCCTGGCACAAAGATAGTCTATCATAATGGAATGTGGAGCAGCATATCTAAAAACACAGACTGCATGCTACAGACATGAAAAACTGGAACAATACTACCCCAAGCAATTAAATCGAATATTACATTGTAAAGGCAAACATGAGGTCTAGAATTTATTTTAGGAACATCAAAACTCTTCTCATCATAAAATTCCTTATTTTAAAAGGAAAGATTTCATCACAATATCAGATTAACATATTTTAAACCATCAAGTAAAGGATCTGGAAAAAGAAGACAACCCTGTTTTGGGAGATTTATCATTATTTTGATGCTTCTTCAGGGCTACCAAAATATTATAAATTGGAAATTCTTTAACCCTAATCAACTGTAGAAAAAACAAACCTATCAATATTTTCTCATTAATATATTGACTTAAACCACAGAAGACTTTCAAGTCATATTTGTGATTAAATAATACTACTACAATATTGTGGCACTGAATGGGTGGGCATTGATTAAGATTACATATTTGGCCATTTATAACGTTATAGATTAAAATATTTGAATTTGTTACGGGCACAAAATCGATGCTTTTATCAGTAATTCAATATTGAATAGATTTTCAAGTTCATAACATTTGCCTCTAGACCTCATTTTTGTCTTTCAAATCCACAATTGGACTCAGATTGCAAGAGGCCCAGCATTTAGAGGTGTAATCCGGAGGTTTTGTTTGAAGTCCCATCCTCCCTTGTTGCATGGGTGTTAACAACCAATCAAGTGCTGTGTGTGAAGCAGATACTGTCTGTTGAGTCGAAGTAGGGTTAGGAGATCTTGCCATTCATACAAACAAAAAACAACCCCCGATTAACAGATATGGAAATGAAGGAGTCTCTGTCTGAACAGGAATATGCTACAATGCCTAAACAAATCATAGAAAGTACTCATACAAAAGGCAGAATTTAAGTTCAAGGGTATAGTATTTTTTTTCCTTATTTCGTCCATTGTTATACTTTTGGGACGGCTTTAATCATTTTTTTTAATACAGAGAGTCTATTGTAACAATGACACACACTTAAAACTGAAATATATGTTGTGTTTATTACCCAGTGCCATTATGATCCAGTCCAGAAGGATAACATTCTGAGTCAGTCCTGGCTGATTTGGACCCTTGTGGCTATAGCTTAATATAAGAGCTCACCCCACTGCACTTGCTTTCCTATAGAGTCTGCCCTCCACCTCCCATCTCAGACCTGATCGAACTCAATTCAAATGTCAGACCTTGAAGGTTTATTTGTATTAAGTCGTGTTAAGAAGGGAATGAAAGTAGAAGACATATAAAGTCTTCAAATTAAAATATATTATTTTTATTGAATAATAACTGTGATTAGTTATTTCTGAAATTACTATTTCTGAATTTGCTAA
Organism: Lissotriton helveticus; assembly: GCF_964261635.1. NCBI lineage: Eukaryota > Metazoa > Chordata > Amphibia > Caudata > Salamandridae > Lissotriton > Lissotriton helveticus. The sequence continues at coordinate 408,090,749 of NC_136063.1, read as the reverse complement.
CTGTTTCGGGTGTACATTAAGGTCATATATTGTTTCCTGATAATTTGTTGTCTTGATTGTTTTCTTTCTAAAACCTCAGAAGTACGGCAACGCATCGGTTGGAGCAGAAGAGTTCATGTATGAGGACACTGGAAGGTAAGCAGTGAGAGCTTTCTTACCAGATGAGGGGGCATACAAGTAAAAAGTGTTGTCAAGTTTAGAACATGGCCGAGAGACGTCTGATGCAATGTTGTAAAGAGGTGCCATCAGATGGGATTCGTGTGACCATTTTACACGGTCCTGGATCACAAAGCCATCTGCACACCCAAGCTCATGCTGGGTGCACACATGGAATGATTTGCAAGTGCAAATCTAATGTTCGAGTAAAAAAGGTTAGCATGTAATAATGCATCTCCCTGCAATCACACCTTTTTTTTAGATAGTTTTTATAGTTCAAACTTGACCCTTGTGGGGATCAAAGCACTTTACAGATTTACAGAGAGGAACATAGTGCTAGCGATAAAATCAGTAGTAATCATAGTGATATCAATAAAATCAGTATCAATGTTTAAGAGTCACCCAGAGAAGCGAGGGAATGTTATACAAGGTTCGCAAAATAGAGGGGGAAACATCAATAAAAGCCAAAAATATGTGCAAATACACCATGTACAGTTGCGTTCATAAACGCTTGCATAACTATGCATTTGTAAATACTTGCAGTTCTCACATCTTCCCAGGAGTACTTGAATTATTTGGTGCAAATTTGCAAATTTGTCACCCATTTCAGCCCAGCAACCAGATTTGCCGCATTGCGGTGCGTGGAAGGGAACGACCAACAGAGCCATATTACTAAAACGCCACTGTATCCCACCACCACCCCCTGCTCCCCCAGGGATGTAGCACTTTAGGTTGCCTTGCACCATGAACAATAGCACAAGGGTATGCGTGTGTGTGTTGTATGTGTGTATGGGTGTGTGTTATGTTAGCCAATTACACATTGCCATTCCAATGAACTATGACTCTGAAGAATCACGGACTCCTGATCCAAAGTTTAGTATTTTTATTACCAAGCCAAAACCAGTTGGACATACAAACAACTCAAGACGACGGTGTAGAAATACATTGGAACTTATACAAAGCCAAACATACGGGTGAAATTGCACAGGATAATCAGTCCCAAAATCAGGGTACAGAAGATGACGGGTCCCACGTCCAAATTACCCTTCATTGGAGGTTCAGAAGTAAAAAGCATTTGTCGATCCATATACTACTACTAACATGACGTCCCTTCTTAGCATTTCCCAGGCAAGTTCTGCAAAGGTGTCAGCACGTGAAGGCTTCCTAAGAAGTCCATTCACGTTAAATTGGTCAAGTAGCATAAAGCTACCGGGTTCGTTCTAAGATCCTCCCTCTCTCTCAAGGCAAGGTAGAAGTCCCCGGACTTTGTCTCTGACTTCAATACAAAAGTTTCAGGTAGTGTCCCAGAGTACACTTCGGCATCACCCCATCCAATCAAACCACATCCTTGTAGATAACTTTCCATGCAGCAGTGATCCTCCCTGGCCTTCACTTGATTACCTTGATTCCCAGACTCTCTCCAAGGAGAAAGAACACTGACCCTTATTATCAGCATTGCGGTTCAATGTATCTTCTCCTCCCTAAGCCTAAGTCCTAAAACAAAGACATTATTCTAACTACCAAGGATGAATTTCTCCACCTGCTACAGAAGCTTGAGAAAAAACAATTTCCACATGCACATGAAATTCACTACAGAGTTTACTGCAAGAGCTTCCAGGGGAAAAATACAATTCTGGCCTACAGAGTTCGGTCAACAAAAAAAATGGCACATGAGTTCAGAAAAGCACATGCAGAAATGAACATTATTACTGAGCTCATTCAAATCAACAAATAAATAAGCACATTCATTGCAAATGTTTTCATTAGCTATACGTACAATTCTGCATGTTAAGGTTTTCGTCTAACTATGCATAGTTGCAACGTTGATTTCTTCACGTTCACATTGAAATATACCTAACACTTCACCTTGCACGTTATTACAATACACAATCTAATGACCAAATGTTAACACAACAAATGATTATATGTAAATTACCCATGATTATAATGCGCCCCTACAAATAAAAGAGCAAAATCGCGCTCTAACAGTTTGATGCACATTAGGAAGTTATACCCACTGCATCACGGCAATAAAGCACTGTGACTGTAATAGAAATGTGCCATTATAATGTTGTGCACAAATAGCATAGGTTTTTCCAAGAAACTGCTCTGTCGGTAGTGCAAGCATTAATGCGCTAGCTCAACGAGTAGCAGCGTCTTTCAGCATCTGTGTGCGCTTGCGCACAGCATCATGGCACGACCATTGGACTGACAGTCTATGACTGATAGTATCTAACAAAGCAAGAGATGGTATGTAAGCTGAAAAGTATATTCATCCATGACCTAATAAACAAATGGATGAATAACACATAAGAAAGGGTGGAGAGTTATTCAGGTAAATTACAAGTGTTTAAGGAAGACACTTTTTCAGAAGTTGAGTGACCCTTAGTAAAATGTATATATGAGTATGGTACTTTGCTGATGATTTTAATACTCCAAAGTTATATGACCTTGCGAACAGAAATAGCTGTGTTCCTACACATGACTTGTAGTTTGTAAATATGGTACATGATTACAATTAAAAGTCTATTGTTTGGCGTAATTCCTAGAGAATCACACTTTTCCCCCTGCAAGTCGCACAGATTTCCACTCTGCAGTGGAATCACATATATACCTAGGAGTGCGCACTTAACTTCATGCACATTGTAGATGTTCACGCGCAGTCCTCCTGTATATTTTGTACTGGATTGTCTGCAGAGCTAATAATGTACACGTTTTGCAGACATTTGCTTTCCACCTGCAAAATGATATTGTAGGTGGAGATGTGCCTTTAAATCCCCATTGGGAGGTGCTTGGGTGCTGCATACAACACTTCTCTAATTTCTTACTGGTGTAGATATGACATGTTCCTAGCGATCTATTCACCTGTGATGTTTTCAGAACTCGAAAGTGTAAAGTTGGAGTACTGGTTTGTTCTTTTTATTTTGACAGCAGCACGTTTCAATACACGCTGGAAGCTACCAAGTCCCTGCGACACAAACAAGGGGAGGGGCCTATGACTTATTTAAACAAAGGACAATTCTACGCCATCACCTTGAGCGAGACGGGAGCGAACAAGTGCTTCCGGCATCCAATCAGCAAAGTCCGGGTATGAGCATCTAAAAAATGTTTCTCAAATTAATTTCCTGTTAGAAATTCCAGTTGACTAGTTACAAATGTTTACTTCTTGGTCGATTTGTAAACCTAACCTATTTAAGTGTCATATTTAGTTCCGTTCTAGGTGATTTGAGCTAATTTTGAACAGATTATATTACTTTATCTTTGTGAATCGTATTTAAGTGATTTTTAGATGAGAAATATTGAGTGAACACAAACCCTATGTTTTCAGCTATGATCCAGGAGCGGGGTCCTTATGCAGGAGGGAGGGATTGTGTAGTGAAGTGTCACCTCCCAGGGCCACAACAGGGCACCAGGTGTTCCAGCCCTCCTCCATAGCCTTTTTTGCTGATATGCAGGAGGGCTGTGAAAGCTCACAGCTGTGATGTTGCCCTGTTCACAAACATGCACAAGGCAGCTGTGATAAGCCACTAATGGTGCCTTGAGTTTAGCCACCCACACCCTTGAACAAAGTGAGTGGGAAGAAGCAGCCAAAATACAACCAGCCTCGCCCTTGGAGAAGACAGGAGTATGAGGTTCAAAGTTACACCACCACTCTTGGGCAACGCCCAGGGTACCACACAATCCCCTTGCACTTTGATGCTGCAGGGGTGGGTGTCGGGTTGAAATGTGGACTCTTTTTCTGAATAGTATGTCAGAATATTGTTAGAATATTATTATATTAGAATATTAGAATAATTTTGTCTGACAGAAATACTGCAACTAAACATTGTTTCAAAAATACTGTCCCAATGGGGCAATGTTTTTGTAAAAGATATTGAGGATGTGTGTAGTGATACAATGTTTGTCTTACTTCTGTTTCCACCACACATTAACAGGCCGGGTCTTCAATGTGATATGGCTAACAATATTTTGGTTAGGATATTCTGGTACATTTCCTTCTCTCCCCTTAGGCAAGCCTTGGAGGGCCGGATAAATCTGGGACAGCTAGCTAGCTACCCCGGTGAAAAGTAAACCTCCTCCCTTAGGCAAAGACGGGGTAGTGAAATGGCATGAGGAAGAATAAAAATCCCCACTCTTGAGTAAGTTGAATAGGTTTTAGTCCACCAGGGCCATGGAGGGATTCGATTTTAGGCACCTTGCCTAGTATGTCTGGGATGTATTTTTAACCTCTTCCTGGTCTCAGCAAAGCCAACAATATTTACGAATACATACATGTCGTGACCCGACAGACAGGGCGACAGGACATGGGGACACTAGGACCCTTTGGGTCATAAGGGAGGTGACCAGGTCACCGGACACCACATGCGGCTAGGGACAGGAAGGACGGTAGAATGAGGAGGACGGATATGGAGACGGACGTGCATGTGACCAGATTCAAAGGAAACCAATAAAAGAAGCATAAAAGAACCAACCTGTGTCCTGAGTCTGGTATGTTGTCTGACGCACGTCGTAGAACACGACAACTGGCGACGTAGGAGAAACGAGCTGACGTGTCGATCGACGCGTATTGTCTGTCGGCGCCATCAGGAACAACGAGGCGCCCTACCAGGTGCCCACCCTGGATTTGCAAGAAGGAAAGGAAGGAGAAACGAGCGACATCGGAGCCCACCCGACTGCTTCTGAAGAGACTGCCAACTAAGTGCGGTAAGCGCGAAAAGAAGCGTGCGATCGAAAGTGAGGCGCGAGCTCTCGCAAGAGTCTCGGCGGCCATCTTGAGATCAGGCGGCTGGGCCAATCAGAGGCGAGATCGGAGAAGCGGCCATTTTCAAGTCAGGCGAGTGAGATTTCGATCGCGAAATCTCGCGAGAAGAGCGGCGGCCATTTTGAAAAAGGGACACAATAGAGAAACACCATAGAAACCAACAGGGCGGCCATATTAAGGCCAGGCAAGACAGAAAAACAAGCAAATACACAAGAAAAAAGATCAAGAATAAAGGAAAAGGACTAAGAAAGCCCAGAAGAGGCCAAATAAAGTGGAGAAAAGGAATAAAAAGAAGAAACAAAAGGGATAAAAGATAAGAAAACAAAGAGAAAGAAAGAAAAAAAAAAAGACGAAAGGCAAAAAAAAAAAGAGACAGTAATAGAAGAAAAAGGAGAAAAAAACAAAGAGCAAAGGAAACATAGAACAACACACAAAGGAGCGAAAGAACAAAAAGAGGAGAGAGCACATAAAAGCAAGAAGGCAAGAATGGCAGACCCAAAACCCAAAGCACAATACAGGAGGCCTCTGCCATTCAACTTATCGGAGCCACAAATTGGAATTAGGTGGGAGAAGTGGATCAGACGGTTTGAAAGATATATGGAAGCAACAGATGTAACAGACGGAAAGAGATTACTTTTACTGCTGAACTTAGCAGGGGATGACGTCGAAGAACTTCTGGTGACACTGCCAACAGAAGAAACAAAGCCATATGAGAAGTTAAAGAAATGCCTAATGGCCAAGTTTGACCCACAACGGAATGTTGACTTTGAACGATATACATTCACTATTGCGTGTCAACAAGTGGACGAGACACTGGATGACTTCGCGACAAGGCTGAGGAAGTTGGTGACACATTGTGAGTTCGACAAGTTCGACAACGAACAAGCAATAAGGCTACGGATCATTGAAGGCTGTCGTGACACAGGATTCAGGGCAAGAATACTAAAAGACCGACCTCATTGGAAAACATCCTGTCATTAGCGAGAGCAGAGGCGAGAGCAACAGAACATGCCAAAGAAATGGAAAGAGGGAAGAACGTTGAAATCGAAAACGCACACCTCATGACAAACAAATATCGCACGGGCCGGTGGAAGAATGACTGGAGGGAAGAAACAGAGAGGAGACAACATGAAAGAACATGCTACAGGTGTGGAATGGAATTTCCACACAGAGGCCCGTGCCCAGCGTTTGGCCAGACGTGCAAAAGATGTAATGGGAGAAACCACTACGCCAGCATGTGCCAAGGCGTACAATTAAGAGATGACAGAGGAAGAACAGGAAGACAACAAGAGTCGACGACTAGACATGTCAGGTATGTTGACAGAGAAAGGAGAAGTTCATCACGAGGGTCAGGCGAAGAAGAGGACGAAGAGAAAGTGGAAGACTATACCACATGTCGGTGGTTCACACAGAACTGAGTGGGGGAAACGAAAAAGGAGAAACAACACATCCAACAGGCAGAAACACCCAAGAAAAGACGGACTTGGCAAAGATAGGAGTAGGAGCACATGAAGCGGAATTTGTACTGGACAGTGGTGCAACATGCAATGTCATGTGTGCATCAGAGTACGAGAAGATGGAAGCCAAACCGACACTGAGAGCGTCCAGGGTGAAGATCTTCACCTGGGGGTCAAAGGAACCGGTAACAAGCCTGGGAAAGTTCACAGAGGAACTGAGACACAAAGACAAAAAGAATAAAGAAGACGTCCATGTGTTGAAAGGCGATGTCCCAGGACCATGCCTGCAGAGCAACAGCACCGCCCAAACAATGGGTCTCATAACGATGACACATGACACAGAAAAAGTGAAAGAGACACTGAGAGCAAGCGACGAGAAGACGCAGGGACCAGAGAAAGAGGAAGAGAACGAAAAAGAATCACTGAGGGAACAAACACAACAAAGGGCGGCCGTAGAAAGAGAGGAGACCACGGAGACGGCGCCAGCTGGCCCACATCATTGGGCACACGGCAAGGAGCTAGAAGAAGACGAAGTGAGGCTGGCAAGCGGAGAGCAGAAGGAGGACTACCAACAGACAGAAGCAGAAGCTGATGGTGGAGAACAGCGACCAAAAGGGGAGTGCAAGGGGACAAAGAGACTAAGTGATGAAACGTAGGACTCAGAGACTGGGGAGAAGGGTCGACCAGACAGATCTCTCTCTCTCTCTCTCTCTCTCTCTCTATCTCTCTCTCTCTATCTCTCTCTCTCTCTCTCCTCTCTCACCACAACGATGAGTAAATGATGTAAAGGGATGAAGGGGCGGAACTGATCAGTCGAACTGCACTATGAACATTTGTTTGCAACAAAGGGGGAGATGTTGTGACCCGACAGACATGGCGACAGGACATGGGGACACTAGGCCCCTGTGGGTCATAGGGGAGGTGACCAGGTCACCGGACACCACATCCGGCTAGGGACAGGAAGGACGGTAGAATGACAAGGACGGATATGGAGACGGACGTGCATGTGACCAGATCCAAAGGAAACCAATAAAAGAAGCATAAAAGAACCAACCTGTGTCCTGAGTCTGGTATGTTGTCTGATGCACGTCGTAGAACACGACAGTACATAACTGGAGCTTTCCTACTTGTTAGTCAAATTTTTTCTTATGCCTCCAAAACCACTGAATTAAAATTCACTAAACCGAGAAAAGGCTCCGAATGACGACAGCCACATGCCATAACAATGTTGATATTTTTCATTTCGTGGAACTGAAGTCACACACACAGACAGGAGCAACTTTCCAAAGGAAAACCCCATATTAATTGGCAATGTGACAAGTTTTGGGGTGTCCTTAGAAGTTGTGATCCATGTGACCAATCGGCACAAGATTCGGCATGTCCAAAGCCTGCGGCTAAACACGGTTCCCACAAGCCTGATGAAACTTGCCCGAAGGGGCAATGCGATCTGAAGGGCAAAGATAGAATTCCGATGAATGAAGGTGACAACAGACATACAAGACGGCCTCTGTTATATTGGTAAACATGTTGACCACTCACCAGCCTTCTGCTACTCAAGTGTTTGTCCTCGTAGTTCCCTCATCGGGCACTTCACTCTGCATTTGTCCTTTCTCCATGTCACTTACACGTTTTAGATGTTGGTTCACATTGTATGTATGAGGCACTTGTCTCGCCCTAGGTTGAGTATGTCTTGTGGCAAAATAACACTCGTGTTTCAGCCTATAGCGAATGCTGGCAACTCAGTAATGACTTCTAAACTGTTCCAGCGACTGGATCGCACTTTTTTATCCAGATTTGTACAAGATTATTTTTCAGTTCTGCAGAAAGCGAGGACAATACTTCCATTATGAGAACATTTGAACTCGGCTATCGGGTGTACTGCTCACAATGGAAGCACAGCGTTTCCGCCTCATGAATGGTTTGTTGTTTGAAAGTGAGCTCCAGCTATTTTCAGGCGCGTTAAGTGGCCTCGCCTCCTTTTTGCAAAATGTGCATCGACGATGAAGCCCTAATGAAAGCTGACCTCATGTTGGGTCGCAAAAATAGAGGGACTACAATTATACCGAAATCTGACAGGACAACTGTTGTAAAACAGGAAGTGTCGCAGCAAATCCGGGTCACCTGGTCACCCTAGTCTAATGCACCATCACAGGCGCCAGCACCTAAAAGCCGGCCATTTTGGAAGTACAGGAGAGAGAGATGGCAACTGTTGGAGAAGACACAGAAATGCGTTTGTTAGATTGAAACGATCTTCGCTTGTCATTTGGTTTTCTACCTGTTTGTTTTCTTGCTATTTTTAAGGTGTTGATTACCACCCATAGCACCTTCAGTGGACTCATCACAACAAAGTCTGGCGAAGACGTGAGAAACAGCATGTCGTCAAAAACACAACCAATGTATACACTAAAATACAAAAGAATAATTAATAAGCAAATAGAGTTACCGGTCTCTCAATCACACCCTAAATAGTCTCTTGGGACTTCAGATATGCAAATACATTTTTAAGTCATCAAAGAACATCAGTGGTCACTCAATCAATCAATAAGGATTTATAAAGCAGGCCAAAACACCCAATAGGGTATGCAGGCGCTTGCAGGCCCCGGAGGCTTATTCAAACATCCAGGTCTTGAGGGCCGGGTGTTAAATTAGCAGTGGAGTCTGGTAATAGTTGGCATCAGGAGCCGCTCTCTTTTAAGGTTCAGCTACCTGTCCCCCTTTCAGATTATAAGGCATGGTGAGGCCAAGGTCCCCTCAATCAGCTGGTGGTATCTCCACCTCTGCTCCTTCCAATGGGCAGCCAAACATCTGCCATATTTGAAATGGGTGCCTGATCTTGCTGCCGGAAGGTCATACAGTGTGCAGGGGAAGACGGATTGCCTTGTAGTGGTGCTCGCCACCTCTGACCTGACCATAAGCCTCCGTTTCCCACTTCCTAGTGCTTGGGGAATCTCCGAGAGTTACCCTTTGGCCGATCACATATTCAGGGCAAGCTGTGTGAGAATCCACAGGTAGTCCTTGAGCCCCAGGAGAGGGGAGATGACTCCCACCACCCCCACACCTCAAGCCACTATGGTAATCCACTGTGACAAATTAGGTATTTAGGGATTCTGTAACTGGTATAGCATGAGTGCACAATGCCAGCAAGGTAAACACCTGGACTCCCCCCTCAAGTACAGCAGTGTGGTGGGGGCAACCAGGGTATTACTCAGATCTAGAGGGTCTGGGCCAAATACGCATTCTATCTGGTGTTCTTTTAGGTGCTACCAGGAGTGTACGAGATGCAGTGCTCGCATTGCTACTCTTAATCTCACCACCGTGCACTGTTCCAACACTACCGTCCGGCCAGCCGCATACTTGTGCGCAGTTAATGTCCACATTGTTGGCGTGAGAAGGGTGGCACTTAGGCACAGGCAAAGGTGGTGCCTCTATCCAGGTGTGAATAAGTCCCAAATCATATTCTGTAAACCTGATGTACTCCCAATTTAGGGCTAACTCCTGAGTTTATGTGAGTAAGCTAAGCCTACAGAAAATAAACTCAGGCCTTTTAGTCGTTTTCCTTGATTATGACAGAGGTTCTCACCTCTACCTCTACTAAATTGGATTTACTGGAAGAGAGCCTGGGGTTTGAAGAAATGCATCAGTAGCAGCCATGTTAAGAAAGTTTTGCTAAATGTGAACAGTATAATAGCCAGGTACTTTGATTGGTCTTACTAAATATACGAAGATTGCCACCCCGTCTGCAGTGAGAATATGGACCAGCCTTGCCCCAGCATGCCTTACATCAAATTGACTCTTTGTTATGAACCTAATATGATTTGTAACGTCCAAGTGTGTGCCTTTTGTGACATGGACAGGATCTTACTCATTAGACCTGTGTAGATAACTTTGGCCTGAGGTTTCTGTTGTGTGACCACCAAGAATGTTTTATTTCAGAAGGTGGTGGCACAATGTTAAGAGATTACAATGAAGGATATGTAGTCAGCAAGAACATCTGATTGAATTTCATGTCTGGACTAAATTCACAGCTGCGGGTGAAGTTCTCAATGACTTAAGACACTGATGCTGCACTAATCCAGGAATGGGACAGAGTGAACAAATGAACACAGTTTTGTGACCATAGTTAGTTTAAGGGATTACATGTATGTGTTCTGTGGATCCAAGACAAGTGCTTTCTTTGAGCTAGCTGCCATGTTCCCAGTGCTTAATTTGAGCCGGTGGTTGCCACCAACAACCACTGGCACTCGTGTTTGGGCACCGGCACTTATTATTTGTCAATGAACATTTACCAACAATCGAAAGATGGAAAACCATCACAACGGGAGACAGCAGAAACCTGCACACGTGAGATAAAGGGGAAGGGAGTGTCTGGTAGTGGATGGAAGATCCATCATCTCGATTCAAGACTATGCAGCCTTGTTATTCGGCATGCCGACATTTAAAAGCACTGTCTGCAGACTGGAGCTTTGAGCACCGGCACTCACTCTTTTATACATTTGAATATTGGAATGTTGAGAGCTCCTTGATGAAAATGGAGTGGCTCTAGGCTTATAATGGCTGGTAGAAGCCTTCTGCTTCAACAGTTCAATGTTTGTCTTTCTGTTTCTCCCTAGAGCTGTCTACCCTTAGTGGGTGGAATGTTCTAATAGCCGTGTAGCCCTTCTGCCTCAGGCCGTTCTGGTTGTTAAAGGCCCTCAGCCTCATTATATGCCCTCGCTGAACTCGGGGTTCAGGGCCTATAAGAACCGGTAAAGCCCTCTGCAGCTGGCTATATGCTATATTAAGCACCGCACTTTCGACAGCCCCAGCATAAAGGATTATTAAGGGCATCATGACGGACATGTGTAGGACACTCAAAATCAATTTTTTTAAAGGTTACATTTAGGAAAGCTGCATCAAGTGCCCTGGATAGGACAGTAAACTTCTATGTGCAGTGCACTGGTGTGGCCCTATTATACTGCTGCATTGTAACAAATGGCCTTAAAAATGGCCTTGTTTTTAGGGAAAGGAAATGTCAACATTGAAAAATATCCTTGTACATGGCACTGCATCTGTTTATTGGGAAATAATCTTACCAATGTGTTCATGTATTAGTGCACCATACGAGGATTCAGGTGCTCAGGGAAGACTCAGAGGGATGTAGGGTCACTGGCTCTTTACTGTGAATCTGTTGGTAAACTTTTAGGGACCTTATTATTCAGCAACTTTTACACTAATCTATTTGTTTTATTTATTTTGAGGGTTTTATATAGCACGAACAAGACCCCTGCGAGTATCAGAGCGCTTTACAAGTCAAATGTAGAAAACAAGCTGTAGCAAACAAAGATATAGGTGAAACAGCTATAACTAGCTTATACATGTACACATCAGCTATCGTGAAAGACAAAATGACAGCTATTGAGCACAAATACATAGATAGTTATAATATACAGTAAAGCTAGCAAAAGGCCAGAGTTCATGTGAATTTAGCCATAAGGATCGCTTTCACTTTTTTTTTGAAGGAGGCAGAGGACTGGTTTGTTCTTGTTTCAGTAGGCAAAGAGTTCTAGATCCGAGGAGCCATACCAGAGAATGATCGGATATAGGTTTTTTTCCTGGCAAATCATTGTGGTTTTAGAAGAAGTGTCTTGGCACTCCTGGAGGCTCTGCTGCCCGCAGAGATCTCCAGTTTCTGAGCTAGGTAGTACGGGGAATTGTGGTGTAGGGCCTTGTGCGTCATACAAGCGATTTTAAGATGAATTCTAGCTTTAAATGGTAGCCAGTTGAGGGCTCTCAGGTTAGGGGATATGTGAGAGTTTCTCTTTGAACCTGTGATGAATCTCGCAGCTGAGTTGATAGTGGGGTGTCAATGACCTTGGGAGGCCGCATAAGGTTACCGCCCCATATTCCACTCTAGTTATTACTAGGGCTTGAACTGCTTGTTTGAAATCAAAGGCTGGGAGAAAGGGTTTCAGTTTTCGCAGGGTCTTCAGGTGGAAGTTGGCTCCTTTTGTGGAAGCGCTGATATGCTTCTGCATCTTTAAGTTGCTGTCAAGCGTTATCCCTAGTGATTTCGCTGAGTCGACGATGAGAGGTTGTCCTTTGAGAGCTGTTAAGTGCTTCAGCCAATCCAGGATAGTGGGAGTTTTGTTAGGGGGAGCGATTAAGAGGAATTCCGTTTTGAGGGAGTTTAGTTTCAAATGGTTTTCGGCCAGCCATGTTTGGGGTTTTTGTAGAGTGGATTTGAGTGATTTAATGTCATCAAGTGAGTGGATCTTGATGTAAATTTGCGTGTCGTCTGCATACATATGGAAGTGAATCTTGGCGAGGCTGTGAATATCGGTAAGAGGTTCCATAAAGAGGGAGGAGCCTTGTGGAACTCCTAATGTGACTGGCATGGGTTTGGACAGGGATTGGTTGACCTTGAATCTTAGTGATCTGTTTTGAAGGAAGGAGGCGAACCAGTTAAATACAGTACCAGACATTCCTATTCTGTGTTTCAGGAGTTCAAGCAGGTTGTCGTGTTTGACGGTGTCAAATGCTGTTGATAGGTCGAGTAGGATAAGTAAGCAAGCTTAGTTTTGGTCCAGGATTTTTAGAGCGTCGTCAATTACATGTGTCATGGCTGATTCGGTACTGTGACCTGCTCGGAAGCTTGATTGAAATTGGTTAAGCAGGTTCAATTGATCAATGTGACTGTCCAGCTGCATGTTAACACATTTTCCAGGAGTTTGGCTACCATAGGTATGTTAGAAATCAGACAATAGTCATTTAGGTCCGAGGGGTCAGCTGTTGTTTTCTTTAGGATAGGCGACACCTGACCTGTTTACAGGATGTCTGGTCTAGTAATAAAGAAATTAAGGATAATAATGGTGGGTAAGTGGGAACAGTCCCACAAGCTAATATGTTGATACTTGGTTCAATACTCTAGAATAGATCTCCTAATAAATCCTACTCAAGTGTGATCATTCATGTCCTTTTACTCTCAATGTTCCTCCTTGTTGAAGGATGGTGATATCCATGTGCACGACTAATGTTCATTTCTGCCAGAAAGCTACCGTGGGAGCTGGAGGTGTCCTCAGCAAGGCTTGCTGGTAAGAAAAGGCCTGGCCTGCTCATTAATGGCATTTCTAATTCTTTTTTTCTGCAGAGCGTGATAATGGTTGTCTTCAGTGAAGATAAAAACCGCGACGAACAGCTGAAATACTGGAAATATTGGCACTCGCGGCAGCACACAGCGAAACAGAGAGTCCTCGACATAGGTAAGCCGAGTCTCAAGATCAGGTTGATAGAACTCAAATGGCAAGGATGGTTGGGACACAAAGTGGCTTTGGGCACCTCATCAGTAGCAGGAAGATGAATGTGCAATTGTAACGTTGTCGTAACGGAGCATGGTCATGCTATGTGGAGACAGGAGGACTGGTACTCAGGATACTTGAGAGTCGTTGAAAGCGTTTGCTTCAGATCTTGGTTCATGATGAATGGAGTTGAATATCTCACAAGAGCCTGGTCGGGTCCGTATTTCAGTGAATGGATTAAAAAGGCCATGTTTATAGGGGCATTATTTGGATTTTCTATAATTTTTGGACTTCAGTTCCACTCTAAGATTTAATGTGTTGCTTGAGTGTTGTTTTTTTAAATATAAAATAGCACTGGAATTCGTAAAACGTATCAGAAGGGTGCTCTTTCAACTCTTACTTCACAGACAGTAGGAATCAATTGCAGAAGAGAGGATGGAAAAAGGTGTAAGGGGCAGTGGAGGGAAAAGAGAAGAAAGGAATAAAGGAAGAGAAGAGAAGGCTCCTTCCTGTTACTAATATATTAGATGAGTCAATTTTACGAACAAGTAAATATTCCATGAAGTACAAAATTAAGGACCTGGTCGCAAGTTGCCTGGTGCTGGCTGGATTAAATCTGCGCTAACTTAATTATTTTTACTGTGCAGTAACACCCCACCACTACCACGTAATTATGGGTAGTTACATCCCTTGGAGTGGGGAATAACTGTGTAGGCACAGAATGACTATATGGACTTCTATATGTTCGCACTGGGCACTGACCTGTGGAGAGGGCACTGGCCTCATGGGGTGGGGGGCGTTGTGTTTAGCAATAACATGTGATTGGAGAGATGAGGGCACTTTTGCCCGATGGTAGTGAGGGAATCCAAGGAGCAGATAATGGGATGTGGGGGAGCCAAAAATAAATATTGCACCGGGATCCTCCAGTGCTAAAGCCAGCCCTAAGTACGCACTTACCACCGGCTCTGAGGAAGTGGTATGTGTGTGAGGATATGGTTTGAGGCTAGGGAAGGGAAGAAGAAGACTGCCTTGGTAGGCAAGGGGAAGGGGATCTTGTCAAGTGGCAGCATTGCAAAATTCCCTTCTTGTCAGAGATTAAAGTCAGATGGGACCTAGGGACAAGGCTTAGCTGCTAGTGCAGCAAAGCCTCGAGTTTTTATCAACCAGAATTTCTGGCTGGTAAAGTCGGGTCTGGGGTTCTTGCTCACGGAAAAAGCAGGCACAGGAACACCAAGTCATTTGTGATTGGGCACAGTGGAATAGCACACTGGAATTCAGCGCCGTCCGGCTCCTAACCGGGCCCTAGGTAGAGTGTACTGCTATCCTTGATATTTGGACTCATACCAAATGTCTGCTTGGCCTAACATTCTATATGCCTAATAAGGATTTTTAATCTTTTCCCCAGGCACTTCGCTGTATTGTGTGGACCACTTTTGCTCAATTAATTCATGGTTTGATGGTACTGTTAGTCACTGTTGAGTTGTCATGGCTGATAAAACGGGGTGCTATTGCAAATTCGGGCTAGACAATGAATTTTGTGGGTGTTAAACAACCCAGTTTTAAGAAAAATCGACGACATCCAAGAATTGCTTCGTTTTTTTCTGAACACTAGATAAACATGTTTCATGTAAATGACAGAGCTACACGGCTTTTATTGATGTAAGCAGTCGTTTTAACAAGTTGGGTAGACCCACAAAATGGCGGTTCCTGATCCTTCGTTAGTTCTGCTGATTAAATGACACCCGGCAGCAAGGGTGCGAACACACCCGCAACACCACCGCTGAGCAAATTCTGGTTCACCATCGTCTCCTCTCTTTGTTGCTTACTGAGCTTCCCAGAACTCCTGCGTCTATTAGTTCGTGATCTCGTGCGTACCTAGTATGCTTAAAATATAAATATGATTTTGCTGGCTATGCTAATCATGGGCTTTCAGAGAAAAATCTGTATTTTTAATTTGATTAATTCTGTCAGCATACTTTAGGGACTCTACTGGAAGACAGTGTTACCCATGAGACAATGCAATAATGCCTTTCAATTGAGGTCTTAAGTTTGGAACTGATTATGATTGCAATGAAGTTTAACTTATAACCAATATTTATTACCGTATTTATTACAGATTCAATCACATAGGGATTTTGCAGAAAGTTACAATTAAATGTGTATTTAGGATAAAATGGGATGCTTAATGAAGCCTGAAGAGACGTAGGGCCAAATTTACTAACAAGTCACCCAATGCAACGCAGCAAAACAACTTGCTGCACAGCGTTGTGTGGTAGCCTAGTGCTAACACAGGCACCCTTGCGCCATGGTGAAAGAGAGCCAGCTTAACAGGCAGATTGTTTTTGTACAGAAAGGGGCACCATCCTTCAAAAAAACAATCCTCTGAGGCTTTTTTCCTCTTTCTACTTATGCTGCAGAATGCAGTATACATAGAAAGAGGAAAAAACAAGGAGAAATAAAAATATTTCTCCGCGTAATGCCTCACCTGGGAAGGTGTAGCATTTTGAAGTATTCCCAGGTTTACTAGAGTTCGAAAATCTGGGAGTGCCCCCCAAAAAGTGGGTGGATGCGTGGGAACACTCACGCTCCACCCATGGAACGCCTTCCCAGGGCAGAGTAACACAATGCAGTGATTCGTGCAGCCTTGCGTTACTCCAAATGTACTAAGTACACAGAGCCAAACAAGGTGCTGTGTGAGGCTTAGTAAAACTCACTGAAGCCCTTGCGTTGCCTTGTGCCATCTTTCATGATGAAACGGCAACGTAAATCTGGGCCTGAGGCCTTACACACTGTAGCATGCTGTATGTAAATTAAGTGATTAGAACTTCATGCGACAACTGCAAAACTATATAGGATGCAATTTTATGTAAAGGCAGCCTGGCTTTGACCCAGTTATCAGACATTTTTCCCTTAATCTTTTACAAGGGGGTCTACTAAATGGAGTAGATTCTGTGGCTAAGAGAAATGTGTTCCCCTCTGCGTGAGTGTGCTTGACAATATCCAGGTTTCAGTGCACATATTGTTCGGATGTTTGTTATTAAGAATGTTACAAAGGAAACATATTAGCACTACATTTTGAAAGCAGCATGTACATACTGTCAAGTTAGCTGTGCAGGTATTATTTGAACCCACACGGTTAATATGTAGACCATCTCTGTAATATTTGTAATGCGTTTAAAATAAATTCAAGATCATTTATCATTCTTTATGTGAATGACTAAGACAAGTTGCTTGCTTGAGTTGCACTATTGTTTAAAACATTTTAATTAATTGTTTTTCATTGTATGTACTCTTAATGGGCCCCTCACACCCTGGACACCCCAGGGCCAGGGTGCCACAGCACCTGCTGCTGGTAGCAGTGCCCATGAAGACAGTGATGGTTAGAACAAAACTCTGTATTATGCGTGTGTGCAAATGTATTATACAGGATAAACGAACCCAAGTTGCTATGCTGGGACTGGTGGTTCATGTGTCTTCTATAGCCATCTGTGTTTCAGCGCAAGGCCACAGGTTCGAACCCTCGCGGCTCCACTCAACCTTTCACCCTTCGGAGGAGGGGCGGAGTTGCGTACCAATAACACTGGTTACATGCCACCAGAATGCCCCTACAGGTGAACGTGTGCTCTATAAATATGTTATATGTAGCCTAGCACATGTTTGACTGCGCACAAGATGGCTTCTTTGAAGTCACGGGCCCTCTTTAGCTTGATACAACTAGATATTGTTTTATCTACATATTATAATACGAATTTAAGAATATTTGTGAAAAACCTGCAGTGTTGGCGTATGATTTGTCATACTTTGCTCTAGTTTTACTCAGCTCAGCAGTTAATTTGAAAAGTCGTGTTTAAGCTGCACCATTTCGCATTATATTTTA
This sequence comes from Lissotriton helveticus, assembly GCF_964261635.1. Classification (NCBI taxonomy): domain Eukaryota; kingdom Metazoa; phylum Chordata; class Amphibia; order Caudata; family Salamandridae; genus Lissotriton; species Lissotriton helveticus. The sequence goes on along the minus strand of NC_136063.1, from coordinate 408,073,223 downwards.
GGCCTGTCCCTCAGAAAAAAGGCTATTTTTGGTGGTGAATGTATTTTCAAATATTAGCTCAGATTTAGTTTAACAGTTAAGAAGATTGTAAAGAGCTGCCCTGAATTTTGAAAGCTGCAGGCCATGTGAGCTGAGAAACCCGAGAGCCACACCCAGAAGGTGTGTGCTCGTTTTTATACTGTCTGAAGGTTGTTTTCCTTGATCGCCTGTTCTGACCCAGTCTTGTTGTCGTTCCGCTGGATTTAACCGGAGCGCTTTTTGTACACACCCATGCAGTATTCGACAACCTTTCTTTAACAAAAAAAAGTGTTTTGTACTGTGCTATTTCGGAGGCTTCGCCGCCATTTTATATATATTTATCCTGGTTGCTGCATGACGCATAAACACTGAAAGTGTTTTTTTCTGGTCAATTTCTTTGTGTTATGCCTTTGGTTACTGTGCGCCCTCTCCTGCTACACAAGGAAAGGGCGGAATTCCCTAAAAGCGAGCCTATCATTTGCTCAGTAACACTTTAACAGGCAGGGGCAGGAAGCCAAAGGGGTGCAGGGAATTCAGACGATGGAAGGTCTTGATAACCTTTTGAAAGTGCTTGAAGTTAATTGAGGCTGTGCTGTTTGAAGATTCCTTCCTGTAATGGGCCTCACAGCAGTACTGCCCAGTAGACGCATGAATGGAGGCTTCGCTTCGGGCAGTTAGTTAGCCTGGCCAGGGGCTGAAGGAGGGCAGTTAATGAAAGTGGAGAAATGGAGTTGAGGAAAAACAATACATTTATGATGGAATGAGTTGACAGAGTGGTGCACAAAAAAGGGAGAAACTTTGTGTGACCTTTAGAATATTCCTGGGGCCTCATTTATGAGGCCGTGCGTCACTTTTATGCCACTGGTGTGTCACTTTTTGTGACGCACCAGCAGCGTAAAAAATGTGCCTTGTTGCACCATATTTACAAAGTGACGGATCTAGGTAGATGCGTCACTTTATAAACCCCTGTGCTACATTATACCTGCGGCAGGTATAATGTATGCAGGGTGGGCGTTCTGACGCAAGAAAGGGTCATAGAAGTGACGCAGTGAAATTTATAAGATTTCACTGCGCCACTTCTAGGACGCAAATGCGTCAATTTCTTACGCCTGCCTCACAGCAGTCATAAGACTGACGCAGACCCTTTCACATGGGGCTTGCCCCATGTGAAAGGACACATTGCTGGAGTTGCGTCACTTTTGTGATACACTCCAGCAATGCGTCACTTTTACGCCTACAGATACGTCAGAAATACTGATGTATCTGTAACTCCTTTGCACCATGATGCGTCATACTGTAAATATGACGCATCATTGGTGTCGCAAAGAGGGCGCAATGAAAAGTGACGCATCGCTGTTTTCACGCAGCGATGCGTCACCTTTCATAAATGAGGCCCATGGTATTTTTCCTCTGTCTTTTCCTGTCTGTCTCCTAAAATCTGAAATCCCACCCTCCTGCCACCAACACCAGCCTACCCTCACTACTCCCTTGCTGTCTCTCATTCCTTTCTTCTGGATTTCAGTTTTAGGTCTGGTATGACAGCCCAGCAGGTTGCAAGACATACTGTTAAAAATTCTTTAAACTAAACATAGATTGGGCTTTGGTTCCACCCACAGGAGTATTACTGTGTCACCTCATATTATTGGCTATGTGATGCATTATTTCACCTTCAGTTATTCCATTAGAATGCATGAGGGAGTATTTTTTTTTACATTTGAAGAATGCACTCAATCATCACACTGTTTGTCGCATTAAATTATCTGCTCTGTGTATTCTGTACTGCTTTGGATTTAATGTGATAAGCAGCAGCTGTGCTTACAATGTATATTAAGCATTAAATAGCATTTTCGAATGTCTTTCTTTAGATGAGTTGGCACATTAAAGCCAGACCTCTTGTCTTTGCCAATGATTTTTTTTACTCAGATGGTCAGGGCTTATGGTCACTCACTCCACATATTATATGAACCCCAGTGTAAATGCTTTTTGAACTTTCTTTTCTTATGAATTTGCCCCACATTTGAAGTCTTGGGGACAGATTTACAAGGCCCTTGCGCCACTTTTGCGGCACTTTTCCCATGTTAAAAGTGACGCAAAAGTGGCGCAATGGGCTTGTAAATCTGCCACTTGATGTTTTATCATTTTGCTTTTGCGCTTTTATGCCTTTGATTACAATGTTCTATGTAAAACACTTTGGGCCCGATCTATATGTTGGCGTGAAGCATACTCCATCGCATAGGTGACAGAGTATGCTTACTGCCAACATAATGGTACACCCACCAAATTTAGATGCAAACGACTTTTGGTTTAAGCACACCAGAGATTACTCTATCTCTGCTGTGATTAAACTCCTTTGATGGCCATGCGGAGTAAGGACTGTCGGAGGCAGGCCTAGAATTTCACCTATTTAATTTAGATGGGTGGAATCAGAGTTTAGTTTTCACTGCTTGTCACCACCAGGAAAACCCTGGCGGTAAGGAGCAGTGAAAACTCATGCCTTGGGATTTTCTTTTTGAAAAGAAAACAGTTGTCATGATTACGGAACACTGCGCCACACTGCAAAAAAACACCGACAGGAACAGTCGTGATGGCGGTTCCTGCCAATGGTAATGACCGTCTGCTTGGCCGTCATTTCTAAATCTGGTGCATTATACCTCTACTAGGGCAACGGTGTAATTTACTCCATGGTCCTGGAGGAGAAACTGGCCATCCGCCAATTGACAAATCTGGCCCCCTGTCACCTTTGGGCCTTGTATGCGGTATATAAAACGTAATCAATAAAAAAAAGTAAATAAATAAATACTCTTGATTCTGTTAAGCCTGGGCGTAATTTTTATTAAGCCAGAGTCATTTGCGTTATTTCGGAAATTTCACATTTTGCTTGTTACGTGAAATTCCTGAAATGACACTATTAAGCCACATTGAGTAATACTGCCCTGTTAGTAGCAAAGTTACACAAATGCATCCTTATGTCATAAATTGACACTAAGATACATTTTGCGCTAAAATATAGCACTGAATGACACATTTTGCATTTTGCTTAATTATGCATAATTTTACAAAGCAAATACTTAACATTTTACACTCCCCTAAGTATTTTGCTATATCACTGTCAATCGGAAGAAATGAACAAGTGACGATAGTGCTTTACACCTGATTATTCAGAGCAAGTCTGATTAAACATTTGAGTAATGAAAATGTTTTAATCTTTAAATTACGTGTTTCTTTGCTCTTAGCCTCTGGCAGTTCCAAGAGAGGGCAGCCTGTGTCTCAGGACTTGCATGTCGAGTTATTTGTGGATATCAACATTCTTCTGAGTTTCAGTGCTCTTGTTTGTAGCACATATATATTTGTTTATGGATTTTGACTCAAATGATTGTATGTGCAGGGCACAGTACTTGCAATCCCTTCTACCTTAAGCAGTGGCGGGTCAGGTTCTTTAAAGGCAGCTAACATCAACACTGTGCTGGATGGTGGAATGTTTTGTAAATAATTTATAGCAAGTCTATTAAAGAGAGCATTGAAAATAGTCAAGTCTGAGCATCACTCTGGTTCAATTGGTTGAACATGTTATTAGCGGCATTTGTGTTGTGCACTTTCTGCCTCACAGCACTGTTAGCCTTCCATGTGTTTCTGAAGTTTCCCCATAATCCGGCCTCTTAAGTCGTCCTTTGATGATATGTTTAGTGTTGTGGTCTGATTAGTCCCTATGTTGCATGGTCATGTCTTATTCAATGAGCTGAGGGTGTATCATTTGGTGTTTGAGAGCTGTGGCAGGAGCGTTTCACGGATTGCTTATGCATATTTTACCCGATGCTAGGCTGTTAGTACAGAACAAGCATCGTCAAAGCCAATTGGTCTCACCTTTGCGATTCACTGGCTTTGCCATTGGTTTTAGCCGTGCTGCCAGCATTCCTAATGCTGTGCAGCATGGCTTAAAAAAGAGAGAAAAAAGCCTATGATTCTGACAGCTGTACCACTTTGTAGGCATGTGAGCCAAGCAAGCGACGTTCTACCAAATAATGTAAGCGCTTTTGTTTCTTTTTGTTTACCTATCTTGAGTTGATCAGAACTAAAAGGAGAACAAGCATTGGCATAGCCAATAGGTCTCGCCTTTAGGACCTTCTAAGTTTTTAGCCAGGCAGCACATTATCTATTACATTAGCCATTTAAGATATTAAAGTTTGGGGTAAATCAATGGCGGGAGACAATTCATATGCTGTCAAAAAAAGCCATCAAATAAATGAATATGCAAGCACATTAGTAATAATGATTGTTTTGTCAGAAATTGATTGATACCGTGACACACGGCCGACAAAGGATTCTTTATTTAAATAGACGCAATATCACATGTTTTTCGAACAGCTGCCGCAGGTCACTGTACAGACATCGGTCCAAGGCTGTAAAGGCCTATTTATCGATCCGCGCTCAAGCACCGCGTGTGGGGTTTTTGTATACTTAACAGCTGTTACCAGAAGTTTGTACCCACCTTTCCGTGGACACCCCACCACAGGAGGCCGCAGTCCCTGCTGCATAACGCATTCTGATAAACCCCCTCCCCTCTTCCCCCTTTCATTCCTCTTTCGTAAGCCATAGGCCAGCGCCTTACCAGGACCATCCCTGTCCGATCTCAGCGACATCTATGAAGTACAACATGTCCTCAAACACACACAAAGCTTTTCTTGCAGTTTTATATAGCGCGGACTCGACCCAAAGCTGGTCTTGGAGCGCTTTTTGTAGGCGCTGGCGGGAGCAGGAAAGCCAGGGGTTAAACTGGAAAAAACAATGCATGGGTGTACAGGCGTGGGGTCTCATGCTAATAAAGCCTTCCCTCGCATCACTATGCTGCAAGCACGAGCTCAATAATAATAACTCCACAACTTTCATGTACTGTATTTTCTCGTGCTTCTGACACAGACTCGAAGCGCTGTAAGTTAATAGCACTTGGTTTACCAACCTGGTAAGGATGAAAAGCCGAGCAGCCCCTACAGCGATTGAAGTTCATGCTGCCCTGCAGTCACAGACAAACCTCAGCATTCAACCGAGCGATGCTCGGATACTGTAATTAAGTGCCAGTGTGCGAGAAGACAAAAATAAGGCACATTTTACATGCAGTCAAAAACAAACAGAGAAGAGAAAAGGCAGACATTTTCAGAGGCCGTGGGTTGGTAATCTCAGCGTTCCCGTAAACAAGTGGCTCGTCCATTGAAAAAAAGAAGAACAATAGGAGAGGAGGCTTTAACAAGCGCGGCAGCGCAAAAGCTAAACAAAGAAGCACGGCCGTGCGAAAGCTAAACGAACAAGCGCGGCCGCGCGAAAGCTAAACGAAAAACAACCTTTGAAATCTGATGCGAAACGGATGGCACACTGCGCGCTGCTGCTCATAACCGCAAGCCGTAGGCTATGGGCGGATACATTTCCTGGGAAAGGTGGGACATGCACCCGCCTTTGCCCAATTGCGTGCTGTCTTCGCACGCAAAGTCACATAGGAAAAATGCAAAAAAAAAACAAAAACACGCACTAGCGTGTGAAAAGTCCTGAGTGATTCAAAGAGGTCGTTTTCCTAGTGCAGCACATGCGCGCTGCGCTAGGATCGACCTAAAAAAGTAGCACGGGAACACAGTAGCAGTCGGCAGTAGGTGTTTCTGTAGGGCGGTGACGTGGGCAGGGGGAGGGGCAGGGTGGGGGGTAGTAATGTATGGATTACGGAGTTTTACAGGTAAGTAAACATTTAAATAAATAAAACAAATTTGGTTGCACGCACTGCATCACCAAATGTAATGCAGTGCGCGCAACGAAATTCATTTTATTTATATAAATGTTTACTTACCTGTAAAACTCTGTAATCCATACATTACTACCCCCCTGCCTCTCCCCCTGCCCACGTCTCCGCCCTACAGAAACACCTACTGCCGACCGCTACTGCGGGAACATGGGGAAAGCACCATGGGTGAGGGAAAGCAACTTGGTAGGAGCATTGGAATCAGGGAGCGTGGAGGTGGGGAAAGTACAGAAGGCAACATGGGAAGGCAACATGAGAAGCGGGCGGAAGCAGTGCGGGGAACTGAGTGGGTGAAGCAACACGGATGACGTAGGCAGAGAAGCAAACAGAGAGGAACGTGAAGAAGGAAACAAACGTTCAAGTGAGCACAAAGTGGAGCTGGGTAGAAGAAGTATGTGGGTGAGAAAAACACTGGGAAGAAGCACACAAGTGTGAATGCATCATAGAGGGGGGCAGGGAAAAGCACACAGGCAGAGAAAGAGGAACATGAGTGCAATGGAGAGGGAAGTGCACAAGGGAGATACCTGGAAAACCGAAGCATTCTAATGGGGTGCTTTAACCAGCCGCGGGCCGTGGAGGGAGTTACGGTGGGGCAGGGAGGCGGGGAGGGGGAGGGGCAGGGTGGAGAGGGCTAAAAACCGGCATATGGATAATTACAGGTAAGTAAACAATTTAAATAATAAAACGAATTTCGTAGCGCGCACTGCATCGCAAAATGCGATGCAGTGCGCACTACGAAATTAAATAATAAAACGAATTTCGTAGCGCGAAAATTTCGTAGGTTCACAATATGTCTTGCAAAAGATAGCACATGCGCTGCCTAGTTTGGGAGACCTAATAACTGTGATATTGGTCAGGCTGAAATGGGTACGTGGCTGGATTTCTGTGATATGTACATTGACTGCCTCATTCTGAGTGCTGTGATTTTTGCTCCTGTAAATTACCCTGAGTAAAACTATTACTGCACGCAGTGATTTCACAATTGTATTGTGAAAATTGTACCACCTTATTTTCAGTTGGATACTTGTCACAATATCGAGTGACAACATGTCATTCTGCCACCATAATACTGTTAATATTAATAGTCTAACCAGCATATTGACTACCACAATTGTGTGAAAGTAAGTATGTATACAAGCATACATTTTACATTCTTAACTCTGCTCTGATACCCTCTAGGGCCATGTTCGCGCTATTCAAAACTTTCCAAATAAATAAATACATCTACGTTCCTTAAATATATATATGGAGTGATGCTGTGGTGCCCTTTGTTTTTGGATTGCTTTGAGGGTGTTTTTTGCACATTTTAGAGGAGACTTGCTCCCGCCCCTCTGGCACCAATGCAGATGGTGGTTAAGGCTGGTTCATATTGCAAGAACTTTCTCTGATATATATGTATAAATCTATCTATCTGTCTGTCTGTACATACAGATATAGGTATATAAATCTATATATCTATATATGTATATACCTACAAATGTCAGATCCCAATTAAACCACTACTCAGAAATAGGGACCTCTCACAGGCATATCCTAAGACATTCCAGGCTTATTCGTAAACTTATCACAAGAGAAGTCACAAGTGCCAGAAACCTTGGATATGTTGAACCAGCCTCCCTTACACAGGAGGATTCTGCAGAGGGAATTCCAGAGACAAATAGTACTTCAGGTGAACTGTCAGTATTCCACACATTGAGAAGCATTGAGGTAATGGAACCATTCCCTTGCCAGAGGTTGAGGGGTTAGGGAGGGGGTGAGAGAATGTTACAATAAACGTCTGTTAGCATATTCACCTTAAAAGCCATTACAGCCAAAAAAAGTCATGATCATATAAAACCAAGTAGTGTTGTAGCACCATAACTTGGTTAGTGGTTGTTTGTTGAGAAAATAGTATTCGTATTACGCTCAAAAAGAGTGCTTATTCATGTACTGAAACATAGAATATCAACAGGTGTTTCCCATACCAATGTGACCCATAAGTGGAGGAGAAGCTGGATGTTAATTAGGTTTGAATGCGGCACAGCTTCTGACATATACAATACAGTTGTCTGTTAAGGCTTAGTAAACAAAATAATATTTTACACCTGAAGAAATAGCGTAGACAATTGTATATTACAATGCATGAAGCACCTTATCTTTGCAGTGGCATCTTTGACCATCTTGAACATTATGAGCATGTAGTCTCACATAACTATTCCGAACTATACACAGTACAGCGCTACCGAGGAAATCCACAGCAGAAAGACCCTATCTAACTTCAGACCCATATCCCTTCTCCCAGCAGCCACACAAATTCTAGAGTCCATAGTAAACAAACAACTTTCAGAATTCCTAAAATCCAACCACCTTCTGCACCCCTCCCAACCAGGTATTCGTTTGTGTCACAGCACCTAAACAGCGGTGCTGGAAGTTTGAGTCGCTAAAAAAAGTCCCTGTATCTCGGACACAATACCGCAATCATCTTCTTAGACCTTGCAGTGGCTTTCGACACTGATCCCATGACATCCTTCTACAACGCCTATCAAACTGTGTTGTTAGGGGAGTGCTGTGAGATTGGCTGACTGCGTTCCTCTCTGAGTGAGAATAATCAATCTGGATAAAACCTCACTTCTCCAAGGCCAAACCTTTAAAATGTGGGGTACCCTAGGTCTCCTCACTCAGCCCAACTCTATTATGCTTACATGTCCCCAGTGGTCACCCTAGTAGAGTTGTTCAGCATCACCATAGTCTCTTATGCCGACGACACATAGCTGGTCTTCTATTAATGCAACTCAGACACCTGCAAGGAATCCTTCTCAAAGTCCATGAGAGCAATCTTAGGTTGGCTCAAAGAAAGCCAACTACAATGCAACCTGGACAAAACAGAAATCATACTGTTAAGGTCTAACCCTATTCCGGGTTGGGCCGCACCTGGTCCAAGGACTGACTTACACCCCTTCTGCCCACTTTGGTAGCCAGGAATCTGGGAGTCACCTTTGACAATAACCTATCTTTCAAGACCCCGATCCATCCAGTCTCTAGAAACTGTATATAGATACTCAAGGCTTTCATGAAATCCCTACCCTATCTCCATTGGGATGCCCGCAAAACTGTAGTTTGAGCCACAATTCTTTCCAGTCTGGACTACGTGAACTTCTTGTACCTCGGTCTATCCACATGCCTAATGCTCCTGCATGACTACGATGTAGGTGCTGGTTCTTTTTATTCACTTGCTGTTTTGCACTGCATTGAGCTCTATTTTAAAAAGATAACTTTATTTTAACTTACACTACCTTCTGGATCTCCCCTGCCCCGTTCCACCGCGGCTGTTCGTGCTGATTGTGTGGAAGGCAGGGCGCCATCTTTAGTGTGTCACGAAGCGCGGTTTGACCGAAGTTAGCGGTCCAGCTGGTCGTGGGAGCACGCCATAAAACGGCTGACTGCTCAGGGCTCGGGGCAGTAAGATCACGTGGTGGCAAGACCTGATAACCCGCTGTGGGTACTGTGGCAGCATGTGGGCATTATCTTTCACTGTGCTACTTTTTATTGAATTTGGCAATATGCTGGCAGTTCCTGCATGACTACAATGTAGGTGCTGGTTCTTTTTATTCACTTGCTGTTTTGCACTGCATTGAGCTCTATTTTTAAAAAATAACTTTATTTTAACTTACACTTCCTTCTGTGGTCTTCCCTGCCCTGTTCCACCGCGGCTGTTCGTGCCGATTGTGTGGAGGGCAGGGCGCCATCTTTAGTGTGTCCCGAAGCGCGGTTGGACTGAAGTTAGCGGTCCAGCTGGTCGTGGCAGCACGTCATAAACTGCACATGTGTTCCCGGGCGCGCAGCAGACGTGCGCAGCGGACACGCTGAAGGCGCGCCAAAGGCAAGCCCATCTGCGCCCATCCGCGCCCCGGAAGCGCACAGCGCCAGCAATGCTAACTGATTTGCGGCCGGGGACGGGGCTGGCAGGAGATCATTTAATCAGGAGGAACTCCTGAGGTTAGATACTACGTCCTGTAATGAAGGTAGCCATTGGGCGGTTCTGCACAGTCTTTCCAGGACTTGCCCCTCCTGTCACTTTTGCTTTCAAACATTGCAGCCTGCTCTCTCACCTCATTTAGCACGAGGGACTAAGTGGAGTGGTGTGGCTCACTGGTTAGAGGCGGCAGACCCGTAAGCAGAGAACGGCCCGGGACCAGGGTTCAATTCCCGACGCGGCAGGGTCGTGGACCAGGGTCAAAACGGACTCGATAATTCTCGCCTCGGTGCCTACTCTAACCAGGGAACACACTCGGCAACTCTGGGCATCAAGCTTGCCTCATCTCTACAATGGCCCCCCACAGACGCCGGGGATGCCTGGTTTCACCTTGGAGATACCCAGAAAGGGACCATCTCACAGGGAAAACCAGGACGGGTTCCCCAGCGGTCTTCAGCGCCAGGATATTCCATGGAGTCGCAGTGCGCTTTACAAGTACACCCACATTCGGGCAGCTCTCATTAATGCACGTTCAATGGCCAAGCATGCCCCTAACGTGCATGAGTTTCTCATAGATGAACAGCTTGATCTTTTATTCATTACTGAAACCTGGCTGAACGAATCCTGCGCACCAGTGGTAGAACTAGCTATCCCACGGGGCTTTAAAATTGCCAGAGGCGATCGTAAGTCTGGGAGAGGGATGGCATCGCAGTGGTGTTCAGGGATATATGGTCACTCACCAGTGAGATTTCAAAGGAGCTTGAGGACGGCGACGCTTTGGAGCTCTCGTTGGTTATGTCCCCCCACTTCACGCTGGGTGGCATTTTGGTCTACCGCCCCCCCTGGCCCTGCCGGTGCTTTTTTAAAATCGCTCGACGATGTCATCGCCTTGCGGGCGCTTCGTTTTTCTAAGTTTCTGTTGTTAGGAGATTTCAACATCCACCTGGACAGCCCGGAGGCCCCGGGGACCAGGGATCTGCTGGATACTTGTAATCTTGCCCATCTGACCCAGTGGGTCAGGGGTGCCACGCACAAATGCGGTCATCTGATTGAAATAGTCTGCTCCAACTTTGATCTTTCTGGTACGGATCCCATGCCTGTCACGTGGTCAGATCATTTTCTGATCAGGTTCTCATTGAATTTTGGAAAACCACTCCCCTCCCCTCCACTGTCAACATGCCCTTTGCCCCAGAAGAATAATATCCTGGCACTGTCATAAGCATTATCATCAGCCCGTCCGGTAGCCGCTCTAGATCTGGAAGGAGCAGTGGAGAGTTTCTCCGCCTGGATTAGCCCTCTTCCAGATGTCAACCACGCGGTACCCCCTCCAAACCTTGGTTCAGGAATTCCCTCAAAGAACTTAAAAGTGTGAAAATTTAGAGCAGCGCTGGCAACGTGGGTATTGCCCTCTAGCCAAGGCTGCACTCCGCGCCGCCTCGCAGGATTATTATGCAGCCATTAAGAAAGCTAAAGGCAATTTTTATGCAGAGAAAATTGCCAAAGCTAATAATAATAACAGCAAAGAAATGTTTTCCATTGTTCGTAGCTTTCTGTCCCCTCGCGCAGAACAAACAAGCCTTCCGATCTCATCACAATGGTGTGAAGATCTTTCTACCTTTTTTATTAATAAGATCCAAAAGATCCAAGATAGCCTGGGGACTGCCTCGCAAGAGCAGAGGATTCTTCTTTTTCCTTCTCTCCCTTGCTCCAGAGCACCTAGCCAGCTTCTTACTCAGTTCAGGCCTGCAGAGGGGCGGGATGTTTTAGCCATCCTTAAATCCCTGAAATCAGGATCCCCCTCGGATCCCTGTCTGGCTAGAGTCCTGGGCGGAGTGGCAGAGGCAGTACATTTTGAGGCTTCAGCTATCATCAACAGCTCGCTTCAGTCAGGCACCTTCCCCCAGCAATGGAAGCAAGCCAAACTCCTCCCGCTCCTTACGAAGCCTTCTGCTGATCCTTCCATCTCCTCTAACTACCGCCCCATTTCTCTTTTACCGGCCTTGGCTAAGGTCTGCAAAAAGGTGGTGTTTAGGTAACTGGAGGAGTTCGTTGAGTCCTCGGGTGCTTTCACCCTGCTCAATCAGGGTTTAGGGTATCCTATAGTACTGAGATGGCGCTGGTTGAGATAACTGAGGCTATTAGGGAGTGCCTGGACGCGTGCTGCAGGGTGGCTCTGATTTTATTAGACCTCTCTGCCGCCTTGGATACGGTACCCCACCAGCAACTCCTCGCCAGATTGTCCACTATCGGCATCACGGGCCTGGCTTGGGACTGGGTTAAATCCTTTCTCGATGGCCGTACCCAGCAGGTGTGGATGCCACCTTTTTCATCATCAGTAAGAAAACTGTCCACGGGGGTCCCGCAGGGGTCTACTCTTAGCCCCCTGTTCTTCAATATTTATTTGACACCTCTGATTTTCCTGGCTGAGGAGCTGGGCGCCAAAATAATGGCCTACGTCGATGATTCTCAGCTCCTATTTACTTGGAAGGACTCTGATCTCCAAACTGACATTGCTCATAAGTGCCTCTCATCGGTATTCTCTTGGCTGACTCACGCTAGACTCAAATGCAATGAAGACAAGTCTGAGGTGCTCCCTTATGGCCAGTTTCCTCCTGCCTTCAGAGAGACACTTTGGCCCCCTGACTTTCCGCGCCCTAAGTCTGAGGGAGGGCCTGCTAAGAATCTAGGAATATGGTTTGGGGAAGATCTTTGTTTCCACGACCATATAAAAAAACTCACAGGAGTCTGCTTTGGCTCTCTTAAAGCCCTGAGGCGTTTCTTTCCTTTGCTGCCACGCACTACTAGGGAAATGGTTGCCCGGGCGCTTATTCTTATTTGATTTATAAAGTTTTACATAGCTCCCGCCTAGATTATGCTAATGCTCTTTACATTGGTATACCGGGCTATCTCTTAAGGAAACTTCAGGTTATACAGAATGCAGTGGCCAGACTACTGTTCAATATCTCGAGGCGTTCCAGTGTCCGGCAGCAGCTAAGGGACCTTCACTGGCTCCCCGTGGCCCAGCGCGTGCATTTTAAAGCATTGACCATGATTCATAAAGCACTCCACGGCTCTGGCCCGGTTCACGTTCTATTTGCCTAGGCGACCTTTCCTTTCTTCTTTCCAACGTCGGCTGGTGGTCCCTAGGTTCCGTCGGTCGCGGATTGGTGGTCAGTCCTTAGCGGTTAAGGCAGCTGGGATGTGGAATGCTCTTCCGGCTGACCTCCAGCATACTCAGGATTTCCGTATCTTTAAAAAACTTCTTAAAACTTTCCTGTTTAAACAGCTGCCTTAATTATTTCTGCTCACGCAGGCCACAGCCCATTAACGCACCAGGACACTCCAGAGTATTAGTGCGCTGTATAAATCTCTCTATAAAATAACATAACATATCATAACATAACATAATCCAGCAACTTCAAGTGGTTCAAAGCACAGCAGCACGCCTTCTCTTCAATTTGCGAAAAGGCACCCCACTTCACCCTTCCTCGTCAAACTGCACTGGCTCCCAGTCAACTAATGGAGCACCTTTAAAGCACTCCATTTTGCACACAGGCACCTGTACAATGCTGGCCCCAGCTATCTGAACAAAGGAATCATCAAGTACCAGCCCAGCAGAAAATGCACGTTCTAGTATGGCCCACCTCATAGCAATCCCCCGCTTCAAAAAAACAAGACGTGGTGGGGCCTCCTTCCTAGTATGTACTGCCAAAATCTGAAACGACCTCCCTCTTCAGTTCAAAAGTATAAAAACGGAATCTGCCTTATGCAAATCCCTAAAAACCTATTTGTTCAGCCAATAATACCCTCTCCCCTTTTCTTTCCCTTTTCTTTGTGCTTATGACAGCACTGGGACACTCAATTTTGAGTAGCTGTTGCGCAATACAAATACTGCCATTCATTCATACCAGGCTTCTTCTACATGTAGCCCGTGAGCTCTCCAGTGTGCAGCCCAACAGCCTAGCCTATTTAATTAGTTTATGCATGGATGAACCCATCTCATATCTATCTATCTATCTATCTATCTATCTATCCATCTATCCATCTATCCATCTATCCATCTATCCATCTATCCATCTATCCATCTATCCATCTATCCATCTATCCATCTATCCATCTATCCATCTATCCATCTATCCATCTATCCATCTATCCATCTACCTATTGATATCAATATAAATTTAAAACTTGTGTATTAGAGATAAAAATGTGTGTATTTTCAGAACTCATTAGCTTGTGTTTAAGGATACTTATTACTAATATTAACTTGGTCCCAGGGGCATTTCAGATCTGGCTTTTATGTATTAAGAAATGTATTATTTAGTGCTGGAAACCGTGCCTGATTCACTGAGTGGATCACTGCTGGTAATCTTGCATAAGGTGGGCACTAATGTAAACTTCTCTGATGTGGTCAGTATTAAAATATATAAAAAATATTAGTTGCTCGGGATGATTTTCACTGAACATGAAGCATGTTCCAGTTGTCGGCCGCTTGTTCTCAACGTGAGTCTGCTTGCAGTTTGTATAGTATGCATTGTTTTATATGTTTTAAAGGCACTAATGAGAACAACAGTACACATGGTAACTCTAAGGCAGTAGCATGCACACTTCTTTGATTACGGGTGACGTTAAACATGCACATTGTCATTTTAGCTGTTTTATATACATCCTTGGATAATTGATCACTTGGATACTAAGCACGGTCTACATTATTTGTCCAACTTGGTAGCACTTCACTTTATCACTGGCGAATTAGAGATACTATCTTCATTGCTAACAGAGTTTTATGTTTTCATTTCTTTAGAGACCCTGAAGAAGGGTCAGTTGATCCCAAATGCATTGTGTAATAGGAACTGAATGAATATTGGATACATTGAATATGTTTGGATGGATAAATAAATGAATGAACTCTGGAATTTGCATAACAGCATAATAAAAGAAGCATTGTTGTGAATAAACAGCGGTACAGAGACTTGATGACTAACGGCTGAAGTGTATTATTATTTTTAAACTGTTGAACCTCAGAAGTTAAGTGCGACTGGGGCAGGCAAGTGGGGATCCACTACCAGCACATTGCTCATAGCCAGCAGGATTGTCACATAAATTCTCTCACTTTGAATTCGGAGAAAGAAAAGTAAGCACCAAGCTTCTATGGCAGACAGAGTGTGACATTTGACCTCTGTCCTTGGATGCATAGCAAATGTGACAAGATAAGAACAAAATGTAAAGGCCTGTTTACAGAAAGCGAGCACACATGGATGCTTTTCGTGGAAGAATGCAAGGAGCCCTAGTAAACAGGCTCTGCCCTACAGAATAGACTAACAAAAGCTGGAGAGCCTAAAATAAATAAAGGCAGCAAATAAAAAGCAAGCAAAAGAGACTTGCAAACCACAAAGTCAATGATGAGCAATGGGCATAATGCATTCCCAGGGAAGCTTTCCGGATATATCCCCAAGATGTCTTTAACAACCCAGACAGCTGTACTGTCTGGTAGGATTCGACCTAAAAAGGTGAAATTGGTGTTCATAACTGTATTTAGGATTAAATGATACTTCACTAAAAAAGAAAAAAAACACTAGGAAATATTCTGCTTGTGAAATGTGAATTGTCCATGTAAGTTAACCTTTATTCCAGCGGGGTGACACTGCTGACAAAGGAAGTCTCCCTCATGGATGTGATATTTCAACCAACCCTACATAGATCAGATGAACTCATTTAGTGGGATAGTCACCGCTTCGCAGGGCAACTTGCCTTTTGAAGCAGACACTAGTGACACCATAAAGGATCCTGAGTGGACAAAGGACAAATGCGCATGTGGATACCTCTTGAATGCTTTTATGAGAAGGAACGAAAAAAGAATCACTTAATAGTTCAGACGCTAGAGCACCCGAAGTTGCTAGACGTGAATCAGCAGACAAAAACATTTGATAAATCATTTGATACTTTTATGATATACATTGCTCTTACGCTAATAGCCCCAATATTGGCTTGCCACCGTACTACTACCAAAGGGACACAATATTTTACTGAATATCATTAGAAAGGAGGACAATTGTGGTGAGAGCGTAAGCCTCAACCGGGGAATCATGAAGTAAGCGCCAAGTTCAAGATTCAAAACAGAAAGCAGGGATTAACGGAAATTGATGAGATGCATAGAACAGAAGGGGCAGTGACTGGTTATCAAGTTACTTTGAAATTTAAGGAGAAAGCAATCATTGTCAAATGTAATGACATTATATTTGGTTATAAGTGACAAACACAAGAGGTCAATGCAGGGTAGCCTGTGTGATCTGAGCCAAAGGAAACAGCTACCCAGTCTGTAAATGAAAGTATTCTGTATACTGGGTTAACCCCTTCCGTGCTCATGACGAGCTGAGCTCGTCATGAGTTGCGCCGCTCGCATGCTTATGACGAGCTCAGCTCGTCATGTAACGCTGCTTTTTTAAAAAAGCCGCACAGCGCAAAAATAGTGGCCGCACGCATGCGGTTAAGTACTGTATTAGTGACATGTAGTGGATCTTGCTGGTAACTGGGGACTGTTCTGCTGGAAAGGAAATTGCAAGTGGCAGGGATCCATCCCTAATCTTCATTAAATTCAATATAGTGGACATAACAGGTATTGTATGCCCATTCTCAGACGATGCAAGGAGATGCTATAGGGATAATGGGCCAGATTGTTAAGGCTTTTTGCTGTCACAAAGGGTCCGATATGTAAAATCAGACCGTTTGCAACTGCAAAATACTTTTTGCTATATATCAAGCACAAATTGCGATTGAGTAACAAATTACCAAATCGGACTTTGGATTAGTTAATACATACCAAATCAGGAAAGGGTGTGTTTAGAGTGTCACTTCCAAATAGTGTTTCGGAATGGTATGTATTAACGTTTTGCAACCGAATTCCGGTCACACAACATTAATATTTTACCAACTTAACAAAAGTAGTGGTAACCCACTTGTAAATAGGAAGGGATCTTCAAGACTCCTTTCCCTTTGTAAATGTAGACAAAAATATTTTTTGTAAACCAGGCAGTGGATCACTGCCTTGTTTTAGAAAATGTTTGTAAAACGTTTGTTTTTTAAAGTGCATCCCAAAAGGTTGCTTTAGTTAAAAGCAACCACAGACATGGTGGTCTGTGATGGCAGCAAATCGAAGTGGATCGCAATTTGCAGCCTACCTCAGTAATGTTCATGAGGTAAGTCGAATTGCAACCCACTATAATGCAGTATTTTAAAAACCGACTTATTAGTACATCTGTCGGTTCACAAAATGCCACACTGGTTGCAAAAATACTGGTCTTGAAGATGGCTGAGAATGTTAAATATGGCTGCAGTACAAATCATTATAATTGCTAGGAATGGAAGGCAAAGTTGTGTCACCCCGCATCATAGTATCCTGTGTTTTAATGTTACAATATTTCATGGCTTCAAAGTACTTAAACAGTGCAACAGGGACAGTGGGAGAACACGTGGCATGTTGGGATGCATATGGAGAGTAACACTAACAAAGCTAGAGGCAGTGTCACTACTGTGCACTTTGCCAGTAAGGGTTTATTGGAATACTGAGTTAAGTCTGGAGGTCGTATTTTAGATAAACCTTATATAACAACTTTCACCTATGAATATGATCCCTGAGAGGCGAATTTCTGAATTTAATATTTCACTATATAGCAACAAAAGCACAATCCTTCCTTCTGCAGAATGTAGTCATCTAGCATCAAAGCCATGGACCAATTCTCTACTGTTATTTTCAAGCCTCCATCAGTATTCTAGTAAGGAAATCACGCAAGCATGGACAATAAGAGTTCCATCTACAAATATTGGCTGTACACAAGAGAGGCATTCCTCTCCAGTGTTATCTGGCACCTTCCACAGCTTCAGCAAAGCGCGCCTCTTTCAAAGACTTGATCACCGTAGATTGATACCGCAGTTTTATTTTGCAAGGTTAAATGAAAGCCCTAGCCATAGGATGATGCTTAGCGAAATACTAGAAGCCCTATGGAAATACTATTGTGGGACACTTTTTTACTGCTAATGGGGGCCACTTTTATTTTGGTGCAGAGCTTATTTTCCAATCCCAGTCCAACCCTGTAGGTGGTGTCTTTCAATCAGTTTGCCGCTGAAGGGGGTCCACTGTGAGTTCTTAGGCTGCTGGGAATGGGCACAGGTAGGTGAAAGGGGGGTTAGACGGAGATATGATAAACCATATTGTGGCCCTCCTGCTTATGATTAGTATAGGGCACAGCTTTCCAAACTTTTCATGTTGGTGACACACTTTTTGGAGATGCATCATTTTGGGACACAGTAAGGCAGGGTAGCGAGCAATCGTAGCGAGCGAGCCCGAACCACCTAAGGGGGGGTTTCGGGGGGTTCTCACTCACTCTGTCTGTCTCCCTCTCTCTCTCTAACCGTCTCACTCTCTCTGTCTCCCTCCCTCACTCTCCCTTTGTCTCCCTCTCTCTCTATCCCTCTGTCTCCCTCTGCCTGTCTCCTTCTGTTTCCGTCTGTCTCCCTCTGCATGTCTACCTCCCTCTGTCTCTCTCTCTGGCTCTCTCTGTCTCGCTCCCTGTCGCCCTGCCCCCTCTGTCTGTCTCCATCTGTCTCACGCTCACTGTCTCCCTCTCTCTGTCTCCCTCTCTCGGTCTCCCTCTCTCTGTCTCCCTCTGTTTCTGTCCCTCTGTCTCCCTCCCTCTGTCTCTGTTCCTCTGTCTCCCTTCCTCTTTCCCTGTATCTCTCCCTCTGTCTCCCTCTCTGTCTGTCTCTCTCTGTCTCCCTCTCTCTCCCTCTGTCTCCCTCCCTCTGTCTCCCTCTCCCTCTGTCTCCCTCCCTCTGTCTCCCTCTCCCTCTGTCTCCCTCTCCCTCTGTCTCCCTCCCTCTCTCTCTCTCCCTCTGTCTCCCTCCCTCTGTCTCCCTCTCTCTCTGTCTCTCTCTGTCTCCCTCCCTCTGTCTGTCTCCCTCTCCTTCCCTCTGTCTCCCCGTAACTGTCTCACACTGTCTCCCTCCCTCTGTCTGTCTCCCTGTCTGTCTACCTCCCTCTATCTCTCTCTGTCTGTCTTGCTCCCTCTATCTCGCTCTCTTTCACTCTCCTCCCTCTGTCTACGGCTTTGTCTCCCTCTCTCTGTCTCCCTCTGTCTCCCTCCCTCTGTCTCCGTTCCCCTGTCTCCCTCCCTCTGTCACCCTCCCTCTCCCTCTCTCTCTCCCTCCCCCTCTCTCTCTCCCTCTGTCTCCCTCTCCCTCTGTCTCCCTCTCCCTCTGTCTCCCTCTCCCTCTGTCTCCTTTCCTCTGTCTCCCTCCCTCTGTATCCCTCTCTCTCCCTGTCTCTCTCTGTCTGTCTCCCTCCCCTTCCCTCTGTCTCCCCCTGACTGTCTCTCCCTCTGTCTCCTCCCTCTGTCTCCGTTCCTCTGTCTCCGTTCTGACTAAGAAGGGGATGGTAACTGCTTTGCACTTCAATCGAATTCAGCTCCACTAGATCATCTGCGGCTGTGGGTAAACCGAGGGAATTCAAAGAACATAGTTATTTTTGAGTTTCCGGGTGGGGGTGCCTGTGTCAGCCTTCCTGGTTTGAGGGCAATTTGTCCATACTGGTTCCTTATTACAGTGTCCATAAGTCCTGAGAGAGTGTTTTCGGTGCTGTTCTCCAGTAGAATGATAGGTTATCTTGGGAACAGTAGCTGTTTTTCTTTTTTCTACTTGTATTAAAGAATACAAGTAGAAAAAAGAAAAACAGGTACAGTCATTCTTTCATATGATGTTGACTTTTATGTATTTTATTGTGGTTGTATCAGAGGTGAATGCAAGAATGAGTGGCTGGATGAATGGATGCTTATGTGCAAAGATGAGTGACAGAGCGCATACATGATGACTTCTCGAGTCCCTAAATCCATCAATGACACAAAGCACATTTTGAATCATAATCCAGACCTATTGGCTTTGCTAATGCTATTTTAGGAAAATCTAAAGCACACAATAATTCATGGAGTGTGCCGTTGCCTCATTCTCAAAACTTCAGTTTATAGGAGCACCGGAAAATGCTGTGAATATGTGCTTTGTGTTAAGTGTCCCACACCCATGGCAAGGGAGTGTCATGTATAATTAAGAAAGGCTAGTATTTCTTCACAGCTTCAAGCCTGCACAGGCTTTGTTGCTGGTGCATTGCATACTTCTGCAGACATGCCCGTGCGGCGTGACCTAACCACATGTGTGGGTTCGTCTTTCACAGTCGTGCACTCCCAGCTAAGTCTGACAGGACTCTGGAGCAGAAATATTCAGTGACAACACACACACAGCAAGTGTCTAGGTGTTAGCCACCAGGCAGGCATTTTTATTCGGCTTCTAGGAATCCTCCTTCGATGTTCTAAATTAATGGACAGGCAGAATTGTTTAAATTGTATTACATTTTTCTGGCTTGTCATTATTGAAAAAAGGAATTTGCTCTCCAGGCTGTGGTGTAAAGAATGCATGATGGATGTCGGCGGTTTCAGCCGTTAATGGAATTCCAGGCACATTGTTTAACTAGTTCAGACAGTGCTGTTCCCGCCTTCCTGCGTGTTGCTGTGAGGAGCATACCTTGCTCTCCTGTCGTAATCTGTTCAGGAAGAGGTTTTACAGGTTTTATGAGAGCGAACAGGAGAACCGTGTTTAGCTGCCATCTCTGGGGAGAGGCAGGCTCCCCAACTGGCGTAGGTCACCTGAGGGGCATCCCCACCGCGGCTCGGTGCGTTGTGTGCGTGTGGAGAGGCTCCTAGCCACAACGAATGTATGACATTACAAAGCATACTTTTACAATGCATGCCTTTACAACGCAGTTTTTACAGCGCAACATCCTTTAAAACGCATCCATTTACATCGCATAACACTACAACCGTTTTTTTTAAACTACACTTACAACGCATTCCATTACATCCCATTATACCTTTACAACACATACCATTACAACGCATACCATTACATTGCATTTAAGGTAAGTGTTGGATAGTGTAGGGGTAAAAATTACTATTCTAACTCCAGGGGGTGCAACAGTAAGGTAAGTGTTGGATAGTGTATGGGTACTATGAGTTGTAATGTTATGCGTTGTAATGGTATGCGTTGTAATGTCATGCGATGTAATGCCTGTGTTGTAGTGACATGCGATGTAGATGTAGTGTCATGCGTTGCAGTGACATGCAATGTAATGGATGCGTTGTAGTGACATGCGTTCTAAAGGATTTTGCGGTGTAATGCCTGTGATGTAAATGTAGTGCGATGAAATGGTTGCGTTGTAAAGGTTGTTTCCCAGCCAATCCCTGGAGGGGGCAGTAGTTTTGGTTCCATAAACGTATATACTAATACTTGGATAGACACCACACTGAGCAGTCCCCGCGGATCACGGTCTCCATTGTAGATGGTGCCTGTGACAGCCAGCACTCAGCACCACAGCTCCTCGAACACAACTAGGACATGTGTCGAGCAACAGATAAACATTGGCCCTTGCTGGCCTGAACTAGCGCCTGCAGCACTACCTTTTGAAAAATTCAAGTAACACATTTTATTTGGTGCTAACTAAGGTTGTAAGCTGAACTATTCCTTTAAATGTGAAAGAGAAACATGCAACTTTCAATCAGTGAAAACAGGTGTGTGTGCACGGGCGCGCATACAGACCTTTTCTATCATGTTTCTGGGTGGTGCAGTATTTATCAATTACTGTTTTGATTCTTTTGGGGTCGCAGTTGCAGCTGTCATGATTCAATATTGTAATTAATAAATGGAGTGGTCTCTGCGAGCCCATCTGCCTATTGTTAGTGAATTATAACTGTTTGTGTGTTTTGTATAGCCCGGAACAGGAAGAGGCGGGCCTTTTCACCTCCCAATGTACTGTGAGTGATCTGTGGGCACCCTATGATCTAACCAATGATCTGAGTATTGAGGTTTTTGAGATGTCTGGAAAACAAAGTTAGGGAAAGGTTGACAGACATCGTTTTTAGGAATGTCATAGGAGACATCCAGTGAGGCCCTCTTTCCCGTGCAGATTTCTATATAGCAGAGGATTCCTCATAGGGGGAGTAGAGCTCCCTTTGAAGATGCACACTTTTTTCTTTTTTCAAAGCAGGAAAACATGTTTGTCTTTCCGTACACCACCACCAAATCTGTTGGTGATCCTCCCCATCCTGGGATGAAGGTTACTCCATCATGAAACCATTTGCAAGTTGGGAAAGGGGTGAGTTGAAGTTTGAGAATGCCCACAAGCGTACACACCGAGCGTACACACCGAGCGTACACACCGTACCCTTGAATTCCCGGTTCCCTTCCATTGATGGGCTGTGCTAATCCTGGAGGGAAAATCCAAAGTAGTAATTTAATTTACACTTTCTTGAATTCCTGCCATACGTAAATTGGATGTACGTTCTGAATTGTATTTCGTTTTGTGGGGTGGAGGGTGCTTTAAAATGGAGAAAGTTTTGCCTCCTGCACTACACCTATGTGTCTGGGTGGTATGACATGAGTTGTTGGTGCCCATAGGTATATTACTGCCTAACCTTTAAATGTATGTGCACCATTGTGTGAGGGGTCAGAGAGCTTGTAATGTTGGTTGTCCTGATTGAGGGTTTTCCATGAAGGAATGATGCTTGCTATTTGCCTCTTAACATAGGTCTGTGATCAGTGAATCATGTGGCTGTGTTTGTATAGATATCATCAATTGACTTATCTTTATGTGTGTATGTTTCTGTGTGATCTGAAGGTTGAACTGTATGTGCAATCCACTGTCATCTAATCTGTATGGGAGTATCATACATTTCTGGTCAATATATATTTGCCTTCTTTCTCCTTTAATTTGGCTTTGAGCAACGAATAGGGCGGAGAGGAAGGAAAAAGAGGATTATCGTGCAGGGAGGGGATCTGCTATGGAAAGAGTTGGATAAGAGAGATACGAGTGTGCTGCTATCTTGTTGCAGATGAATGGGTGCGTAATAAGGGTATTGGAGTGATTAGAGATGGTACCATGTGAATGGGGCTTGTAAGGGTTAGCAACAGGAGATAGGTAGGTGATATTTTCCGGATTAGAGGACTAAGTAGAAGGAGAGGGTGTAGGAAACTGTGTTATAGAACAATGGATGAGAAAGGTCTACGTGTTGAAGTGGGCTGCGACAGAACTCCCACAAAGTCAGATCAATCTAATTCTGTGAGGAAACCCTAATTTACCTGTAATAGATTGGCACAAGCATCAGGGCCTTCTGCATAGAAAATTTCATGTGATACATGAACAGCAACATCAAAACGATATTATTCTTATAAAACGAGCAAGGTAAAATTCCCACACAAATTCATTAATAGAGGGCAGAAATAAATTATTAGAATGATGCAAACATGTAGAAAATGGAATGGTGAGTTATTAGAAGGTCGAAAACCATACGGTGAATGTCCATGGGTTGTGGTTGACTTGGACAGACCCACTTAGGCTGACTGGTTATGAAGTGAGGTTGGATACAAGCTTTTGGCTCACCCCCACCCCCCCCCTCTCCCAGATAAGTATTATACGAGGCTGGGACTTAGGCACACTGAGGCTGACCGGTAATGGAGTAAGGTCATTGAAGAGTTTGTGGTCATGTCCCAGTCATAGGCTTTATCTTTGGACTTTGAAACTTTTCTCAAAGTTGAACATTTCAAATAGTGCAAGCCTAGAGTCGAGGAGCAAGGACAATGCCACAAGGCAAGATACCGCTTTTCACTGCTTCTCCATAGCCTCAAATTTCCCCATCAAAAGCTCAGAGCAGAACAGACTATAATAAACTAGCCACTAGTCTCAGCTTTTTGTTAGGTTTGCTTGCCACCTTATCCATGTCATGCAGATATGGAACTTTACTGTGTCCCAGTCCTTTTAGTCAGAACTCTTCCTTGGTGGTCCAACTGTCTCCAAGTTTTCAAGAAAGTCTTTTTTGATAGAAGATCATAGGTTCAAGTTGGGAAATGGCTTCTTACACATCAGTTGTGGTCCCCAGCCAAATATCTGGTCACAACTAATTTGCTGTATTTTTCAGGGAGCTCCCTGTGTCTCTAAGGTATTCCACACTCCTCCAGCTTAGCAGAGACCTTCTAAGAAGCAGGTATTTTCCTTCTTTAGAGATAGGATTCCATTTACCTTTGCGGGCATTATCAAATGGCTATTTCCCTTAGCCTCCAGAGCAGTTCTCGGTGCTACATATTCAAGGCAAATTAGGAAACTTACCTTTACCTTCCTTCAAGAATATGCAGAGACAAATGAGGAGTTTGGGGCAGAAAAGTGAGTAAAGCCCTTGCAGGTACTATGTGATATGGGATGTGCTTGGTAGCAACTTTAAGGTGTGGGTTATTTTCTACAAAATCTGGTTGTGTCTGTTAAAGTGCCTTTATTATCAATCTTTTCTCCGCTATTTGTCTCAACAGTTTCTTCAACCATTCTTTAAGAGCAGGACCTTTGGTCTATTCAGTTTTTTTCCCATTAGAAGAGTAGGCCGTGTAATGGGCTGATGGCCAATTCTTGATCCATAAATGACAGTAGGCATGATTTTAGGCTTGCCTGCCCTTTGTAGGATACCTACCTATACGGCAAATGTCTCGTGACCTACCATTACAATCTTGCTCAATGGTGTGTTCGGATTGTCATCATTAGGGTCTTCAGTTACTGCTGTTTAACCACAGGTAGGCAATTTCTTTCAGTGTGTTTCTGGCATGATTTTTGTCTTGAATTCAGCTTCTTCTGTTGTGACTGGCTCTGCATGTTTGTTCTCATTAATACTCAGGTTGCTTTCAATACAGTAAGTCACTGTTGCTTCTGGATTTTCTTTGATGTCAGATGTATATTCTGTTGAAGAAGTTTGTGTTTTTTTGATTGCGGCAGTGGTGTTCGATATCGTTCGATATTGTTTTGGACTTGATATCAATTATTTAGAAGTGTCAGGAAAGTTTTACAACTGCTCCGTCAGTTGTTTTACAGTCATAAATAGGGATTGAGTCTGTGAGGTCACTGGTGAAAAGTATCAAGTTTTAATGCTTTTCTTGAAAGACAAGTGTTCCGATGTGGCGAGAATGCTGTGGGTGGGTGGGGGGAATTTCTTGCATTCTGATGCTTGCATGTTTGCATTTCTTGTTATAAATGCCACAAGCAAGACCTATGCTGCATAGAAAAATATTGTACTAGGTGAACTGCACATGCAGACTGTGTATATGCGACAACTTGAGAACTCGGGGAACACTACTTCATAGTCACCTGCTTGTCATCACGCGCCTTTCCGTCAAGGGACCCAGGCGACTTTGACTTCATGACACCTTCGATACAATGGTCCTGAGCTTTCCTTCAATCACTAAAGGGATTTAGGGGGTTGTAGTCCTAGATCACTTCAAGTAATGGAGCATGGTGTCCTGGGTGACAGGAGTCCTCTGGCGATCTTAATTTCATGACATCAAAACACCATGGGGCCCATTAGGATCACCGGCGGATCGCCACCGCCCGCATGGCGGTGGCAATCAGCCCGTGATCCGATCCCGCCCTCCACCCATTTCCCCCCGCCATATTACTATGGCCGGGGGACTGCGGAGGACGGAAAGACCGTCCGCCGCTTTTCCGCCCGGTCAGCTTGTTGACTGGGCAGAAACGGGTTTAATATGGTGGCGGTGTCTGTTAGACACGGCCAGCCATATTACCATGGGTGCGGTAACATGCCTTTCCGTGGCGGCAAGGCATGCAGGAATAGACTGCGGGTGCCCCCAGGGACTTTGGGGGGTGGGGGTTGCACAAGGGGGGTACCATACCCCCCTGCAGTTCCATGCACAACATGGCAGGCTCCGCGCGATGCCTACCATATTGTGCATGGAAGTGCATGACATGCCTTCCTGGCATTGTGGCGGGCGGTGCTGAGTGCAAAGCCCGCCACAATGACAGGAATACAGGATGCGCCCGCCACTGTGGCGGGTGCATCCAAATTACCCCCCACGGGACCCCCGCCCTTATGGTGGGCGGTCCCGTTTCCTGATAGTATGGCGGGCGGACAAAGTCTGTCCGCCATCCTAATGACCCCCCCGCCCCCATGTCTGTTCGTGTCTCTCTTTTGACACCTTAACGCATTCTGGAAGTTTGGGACTTTTTCTGCTTTCTGTAAACTAATTCGACTTGTTTTATACCTTAGAGCTTTGCAGGCATCAAATGACAAAGTCTAGGTGTCAATAACAGGTGTTGATAAATATGATGTCCTACTTAATGAGTACGATGATCCATCGAAAGGAGCATGGACAGCCCGACTTTTAGACTCATCCTGTAGCCGAGAGATCCCTTGAGAATTTCTCAGGTTCATTTTGAGGAATGTCAAAACGAACAGCCCGAACCGGTAGAACCTGGTTTCACCAGGCATTTTTATCTATACAAATTGTTTTACAGTGGAAGAGCATTTATTTGTCTAACAAGATAAGCCAGCTAATTAAGATAACCTCAATGTACCCAACAATGACAGGAGGTCACGTGCATATAAATCAAGACTTCTCAATCAGCTGGAAAAACCCCAGCTTGGCTTTGTTTGATCTATTTATACAGCCCTGAGATAGAGGTCGGTAATGTTGGCCGAGAGATACTGTGCAAGAAAAAACAAAACGGGAAATGTGAAGCATAAAGGAATAACCTGTCGGTTTAAAAACTATTAACAAAGTGAGAAATAAAATAACAATAACAAAAAAAAGATAATCTCTATTTTGGTTAACATTGGTTACTTACTGTATGGCTCCCTGGGGCGCCTTTTATCCAGTTCTGGAATTCCATTTCACACATTAGTGCTTTCTGGAAGTTGTAGTCTTGTGACAACTAGATATACTAACACACCTCAACTGAATGATTTGGAAAAAGAAATCCCTGAACTGGAAAGTTGTTCAGTGACCTTCAGTCATCCGTTACTTCATACAGTTCTCTATTCTGTGAATCCGAAGAAATGTATCGTTTTTTTCCCTTTTTTGTCAGAATTGACTCACAGTTTAACAATTCCCTTTGAAAGGCATAGCGCGTCAGGTACATGAAACAATAATAATAAAAAGTGTAAAGTGTATACCACCAATTTGAATCAGCAATTCACAATGTGTTAAAAACACACTGACAGTCAGGCAGCTTCTCTTTTTAATTAAGCCTATTTTATCTAAGCACTTTGAATGTTACAGCCCGGCAGTCCTAACGACAGCATTATACACCCATTATTTGTAAACACACCAGGAGAAACACTCAACCAATGAGTTAGCCTGAAACCGTTAGTCACTTTCACCTTTCTTCTTAGCGCTTCCATGACAGACGGAAGTGAGGTATGCTGCCAAAAACAATGACACTTTAAAGCTGGGTGAACTTTGAACACGTATTTGCTATATAGGTGCAGAAAGTAGCTCTAACAATTATTCTCACTTACAGGTCTCACACGGATAGTTCATCCAAGCCTGATGTTGCTGTCCAGCCCTGATTTGTAGTTTTACCCAGCCTGTGTTATAAATTCAGGACTATATTCCAGAAAGACAGAGCTGGCTCACCAATCTAGAATATTAAATACATGTTGGTTCTAACAACGACCTCCTGTCACATTCTGGTGTTGCTATTACTACCATCTGTGTATCTGCTGCCGCGGCTAAGACTACAATGCCCAAGGTCCCTTGTGAGGCATTCTTGTGTTGCTGTGACTACTAGCTCTATATCTGCTGCCGTGGCTAAAACTACAATGCCCAAGGTCCCTAGTGAGGCACTCTGGTGTTGCTATGACTACTAGCTGTGTATCTGCTGCCGCAACTAAGAGTACAATGCCCAAGGTTGCCTGGGAAGCATTCTGGTGATGCTGTGACTACTAGCTGTATATTGTAGTAAATGAGGTCCAAAGACAGTAGATGACTTCTGTAGGTTTCTTTATTCAAGACAGGAGACAGCGTAAGAGCAGACCACCCACGGCAGCAACAACCAGTAAACTGCCACAGAGTGGAACATACAAAGAGAAGGCAGAGTAGAACATAGAATATAGAATAGAAGCAGTAAGCATTCCTAAGAAAGACTAGAATAACAACCCGCATGTACTACACATCTTCTCCCTTTCTGTTGTTTGAGAAACAATAAACGGGAAAAGAAAAAAACCAAAAGAATAAATGAAACTTAGCAAATAAAATCTTGCAGGTAAGTAGGAGGCCGCCGAGGCCTAAGAGGACGTGCAGAAAGAGAAGAACTTTGAACAGGGACAAGACCCTGCAACAGAACAGGAGCATCAACCCCACCAGAAACAATGACTTCATCTTGTGCATGAGAACCAATGGACGCACCATTTGAAGGTAAGTGATCATCAGTGTCATTGGTCAACAAATAACCACTAGTAACAGAATCATCAGAACAAGGAGTAGAAGCAGAACCATCAGAGTGCAAAGAAAACAAAGAGGAAGAACCCAAAGAGGAAGAACCCTTTTGTCTCTTGTAAAGAGCAACTCTCCTGAAGTTCCAGCATTCGCCATTATTTAGAATGACACAGTGGTTGAGTACCTTCTTAACCTTAAATGGACCCTTGAACTTGGACAAACCTTTTTGTAACCTTCCCAATTTGATTTTGACCAAATCTCCCACAAGAAAAGGAGGAGAAGAAGTGAAATTGGGGTTGGATTCAGCAACATCAGTTTTAAGGTCATCTGGAAAATTACCCTGAGCCTGCAGAGTAACGACATCTCTCATCCAGGACGGAAATAACTTTAAACCAGGATCACGTCCTCTCATCAACTGAAATGGAGACAAATCTCCACTAGCCAAAGGAGTGGTACGATATGCCCATAACATCTCGTTCACCATCTTCCTGACAATATGACCACCACTGGATGCCATCTGTATAATACCCTTGACAACTTTATTGGCTCTTTCGCAAACAGCATTTCCCTGAGGGTTGTATAAAGAAGTATGGTGATGGGAGACACCACAGTCCTTCAAGAAGATCTGCATGTCCTTGGAGGTGAGCTGTGGACCATTGTCTGTGATTAAGACAGAAGGCAAACCCTCATCCTTAAAGAGATTTCCCAGAAACCTGATGGAGTTGGAAGTGGTGATATCATTGGTAAAATGAACAACCAACCACTTGGTGAAAACATCAATAACAACAATCGCAAATCTGTCATGCTCCCCTAACTCACCCATTGGGCCAATGAAATCAAGGGCAATGGTGTGCCAGGGCAAATTTGGAGAAAAAATGTGCGCACCATCAGCTAGCTTTGGACCAGTTTTCAACCGCTTCTCTCCTTCTCTGCAGAGAGAACAATTCTCAACCCAATCCACAACTTGGGAGTCAACACCAGGCCACCAGAAGTGATCCTTAAGACGTCTTTGGGTAAGGGTCTGGCCCATGTGCCCCTCATGTGCCAAAGCTAATAACTTGGTCCTTAACCCAAAGGGAGGTACACATTTCTCACCTTTAAAAAGAATATCCCCAACAATTGAAAGATCATCTAAGACCTTAATGTAAGGCCGAACAGCAGCAGAAACAGAACTCTCTCGTCTAGACCCCAATCTTATAAGTTTGATGACCTCTTGAAGAGTAGCATCAACAGACATTTCTCTAGACCAGTCACTGGAAGAGAAAACACCTTCACCCACAAAAACAGCATCTTCAAGCGAGGCCACAGCTACATCATCCAAGTCTAACGACACAACTGAATTATGAGGAGAACGCCAATCCATAGACAGTCTCGAAAGGCAATCGGCTTGGACGTTTCTCCAACCTGGAATGTACTCTACCGAATACTGAAACTCTTGTAATCTAGCCGCCAGCTTCATAAGCCGGGCAGAGCCCTTTCCCGCCCCGCCAGGAGAAAGGATTTTGATCAGGGGCTTGTGGTCAGATCGCAGAGTAAACTTCATGCCCCACAAATAAGTACGGAAGTATTCAACAGCCCAAGAGGCAGCTAATGCCTCCCTTTCGATAACGGAATAGTTCTTCTCTGTGTCGGTTAGGGTCCTGGAAGCCAAAGCAATGGTGACTTCTGATTCCCCACTCAATTGAGACAGCATAGCCCCCAGACCATGTGCACTAGCATCAACAGTGACAATAGACCTATTATGTACATCAAAGGGAGATAACATTTTGGCATCACAAATCTCATTTTTGATGTTTACAAAACATTTTTCTTGTTCCGGTCCCCAAGAAAAACCCACACCCCGTTTGAGCAAAGATCTTATACACACAGTCTTATCTGAAAAATTTTGTACAAACTTAGAATAATACTCCATTAATCCCATAAAGGAACGCAGCTGGTCTTTGTCAGAAGGTGAGGGTGCAGAACGTATTGCCTCACACAAGTTCCTTTTGGGTTTTATGCCAGAGGAAGTAATGGTGTAGCCCAGATAGTCTACTTCACGCACACCAAACAAACATTTGTCCTTGCGTAAAGTTAGACCAGCATCAGATAACTTTTCAAGGACAACACTGACAGTGAAATTGTGCTGGGATTCAGTAAGACCATAAATCAGGATGTCGTCTTGAAAGTAGACCACCTTGGGCACACCTTCGAAGATACCTGACACCATGCGTTGAAAAACGCTAGCTGCTGACTTAAGGCCAAAGGGCAGACGAGTAAACTGAAAGGTACCCCACGGAGTGATGAAAGCTGTTAGGGATTTAGAGTCCTTATGTAAGTCAATTTGATGGTATGCACTCCTGAGGTCCAATTTCGAGAAAAATTTTGCCCCATTGAGAGTAGTAACTAGTTCAGATATATTAGGTAGCGGGAAGGTGTCAGCAACAACACAGTGGTTGAGAGACCTGAGGTCGACACAGAAACGGAGCTTGCCGTCAGACTTCTTGGTGACGACAATGGGCGAAACCCAAGGGGAGGCCTCTACAGGTTCAATGACACCAGAACTCAACATGTCATCAAGAAGACCCTTGACCTCATCCCTAATGATGATAGGAATGCGTCTCACCTTGTGTTGAACGGGGATTGAGTTAGGTTTGATTATTATTTTATGTGAATAGCCCTTGAGCCGACCCAAACTCTCACCGAAAACATTTTTAAATTTAGAGAGTAAAGAGAACAACTCAGTGTCTTCCACGACCATGACCTGAGGATCAGCTCGAGGATTCACAACAATGCAAAGGTCATATTGGTGTATCCAACCGAGGATAGCAGGACCAGACTCTGAGACATATACTTTCCCAAAAATTTGTCTCGTAGAGAACACAATGTTAGCCTCAAAGTACCCAAGGATGTTCAGTGGTTCACCCTGATACCCACCGGGAGAAATATCTGTAGGAAAAAGAGCACCCATACCCCACAAGTCAACAAAGAGGGAGTTGGGAATGATGGTGTAACGCGAACCAGTGTCCACCATCAAGTAAACATTTTTATCATTGATAATGAAAAGAGCCTTAGGTCTATTTCTGCGTTTGTGGTCTTCACGTTGAAGATCAGAGTCATTACCAACCACCAAAATCTTGTCAGTGTCATCCTTACCCGCTGATATGTCACTGACACATGAAACAGAAGGACGAGCTCTACTTCTGCAAACACGAGCATAATGCTCTAATTTACCACATTTCATGCATTCCTGCTTAGCTGCAAAACAAAACTCTGAATCGGAAGCATGTGCAAGATTACCACATCTAAGACATTGCCTAGAAGGAAGGGGTTTAGCAGTGCTATTACTCTTAACATTAACAGTTTTCTTGTTGAAGAACTTTCTTTGTTTAAGAAGAGCAACTTCGTCTTGGTCATCATCTTCCTGACTTGGAAACATGTACGAATGACAAGACACCTCACCAACGTCACTGGAAGTAGCTCTCTTTTCCAGCTCTCTCATACACCCCTGGGACTGTTCAACAACCTTTGCCAAATCAATTGCCGTTTGCAGATTGGGATTCTTCGCTGCCCAAAGACGTTCCTGGATCTTTTTGTTATTGCATTGTACGATAAGCTGATCCCTGATCAGCTCATCCGTCATGTTGCCAAATTTGCATTTCACTGACATTTCGCGCAATCTAGAGACAAAGTCGTCTATGCTCTCACCAGCTTTTTGACTTTTGGTGTAAAATTTATATCTGTTCATGACAAGGTTCTCCTCCTTGGCATACCTGACCTCAAGACGAGACACAGCCTCCTTATACTCATCCAACGGGGCTTGTGCACCAGCTAAAAGAACTTGCGGTAAGAACCTTACCAAGAGAACCCAAAAGAAGTGCCTTCTTGCGTTTGGCAGAGAATTCTTGGGCATCCAACGCATCAAGGTAGTTCTCAAACATGGGAAACCAGTCCTCCCATGATATGCTGGGCTGGCCAGGCGAAGAAAGAAAACTGGGCGGCAGAACAACAGAGCCAGACTGAAAGGGAAGCTGCTCAGACATATTTAAGTTGTGGTGAGAAGTACAGAATTAATGTTATTAATTGCGGAAATGACAAAACAACGAGAAAAAAAAATGGAAATGTTTCAAGAAATAAACGAAGAGTTAATTAAAGCAACGTATTCCAGAAAAAGCGCTACAAACAGTAATTAAATTGAAGGTTTACTTGTCATGAATGCGCATAAGACGAGCGCATCGTCGTTGTGTTGCTGGAGTTGAATCTGTAACCATGGAAATCCAAAATGGCTTCCAGCGTGATGACGTAGACACTCAAACGCGCTGATTGTCTGAGAGACACGGCGTGTGGCAGTGAGTCACGCAGAGGGAGAGGAGCACAAACATACGTCACAGGCAGAATCGCTGAGTCTTGTGGAAGGTTCTAATGCGTCATCATTAGTGAAGAGATGCCGAAGGAGCAGGAGACAGCTCGAAGGGAGACGGCAGGAGGACTAAATGAAGAGAACGGAGACAGAAGCAGGTAAAAACTTGCCGGTTCCGTTGTGAAGTCCTATGTGAAGCC
This sequence comes from Lissotriton helveticus, assembly GCF_964261635.1. Taxonomy (NCBI): domain Eukaryota; kingdom Metazoa; phylum Chordata; class Amphibia; order Caudata; family Salamandridae; genus Lissotriton; species Lissotriton helveticus. Next base: position 408,040,629 of record NC_136063.1, on the reverse strand, counting down.
GTCGGATCTTCTTAGGCAGGATGTGAAGCGTATACAGGGATTCAGCTCAAATCAGGTCTGCTCTTAAGTCTCTGAAGTCAGGAGGTGATGAAACGGTGCATGGGTTCAGGAAACGTCGCCAAAATACTGTAGTAAATGAGGTCCAAAGACAGTAGATGACTTCTGTAGGTTTCTTTATTCAAGACAGGAGACAGCGTAAGAGCAGACCACCCACGGCAGCAACAACCAGTAAACTGCCACAGAGTGGAACATACAAAGAGAAGGCAGAGTAGAACATGGAATATAGAATAGAAGCAGTAAGCATTCCTAAGAAAGACTAGAATAACAACCCGCATGTACTACATATATCTGCTGCCGCGACTAAGAGTATAATGCCCAAGGTCCCTAGTGAGGCATTCTGGTGTTGCTGTGACTACTAGCTGTATATCTGCTGCCGCGGTTAAGAGTACAATGCCCAAGTGCCCTTGGGAGGCATTCTGGTGTTGCTGTGACTACTAGCTGTATATCTGTTGCCGCGGCTAAGACTACAATGCCCAAGTTCCCTTGGGAGGCATTCTGGTGTTGCTGTGACTACTATCTGCATATCTGCTGCCTCGGCAAAGACTACAATGCCCAAGGTCCCTTGGGAGGCATTCTGGTGTTGCTGTGACTACTAGCTGAATATCTGCTGCCGCGGCTGAGACTGCAATGGCCAAGGTCCCTTGTGAGGCATTCTGGTGTTGCTGTGACTACTAGCTGCATATTGTTGTATAAAGAAGGAAGCTCTCAGAAGACTGTATCCAAGTATAAGTATGGGTTTATTCAAGAGTAGAAGTAAACGCTACATCTGTCCAGCTGACCAGACTCCAACTGGCAAGTCTGGAATCCTAGACAGCTGATGACATAGCAAAGAACATTAAAAGGTTCTACTAGAAGGAACTAAAGTCAAACATAGGGGAAGGGCTAATTCGAATTGTGGTAAACTAAGAATCATATTTACAACATATCTCCTTACCTTATCATAAATAAAATAACTTAAAGACTTTTAAGAACAATAAGTGAAACTAGCAGAAGTAGTCATTCAAATAAGCAGGATGACGACAAGACCTTAAACTCCTGGCATTGTTAAGAACAGAAGAAGAATCATTTGAAAGTAAAGCAGTATGTGGAACCATATTACTCTGGTGATGAGAAGCATCACCATCCCCTTCTTCCCTCCTACAGCTAATGTCATTAAAAACATCTTGAGCTGATAACATATAGCCACTATTATACATAGCATCTTTACACTTTTCATCATTGTTTGAGTTACCTTTTTGATACAAAGCAACCCTCCTGTAATTCCACTTTTCTCCATTCTTTAGGACCAGATAATGTGGATACACTTGTTGAACTATAAATGGTCCCCTAAATTTTGAAAGACCTTTTGTGATCCTACCGGGTTTGACCTTAACTAATCCCCCACTGATATTGAACCAGCATGCATTTTACGAGAATCATTGCAAGAATCTTCCACATTATAGTTCTTCAACCATCCAGGAACTAGTTTTGTACCAGGCCTTCTGCCTCTCATAATCTTAAATGGAGATTTAGAATCTGTATTGTGTGTGGTAGTGCGATATGCCCATACCATTTCTTGTACAGTTTGATCAGAAAACCCCTTTGTTGCAATCGACATCTGCAAAATTCCCTTACTAACCCTTTTTGCCCTCTCACAAAAACCATTCCCTTGAGGGTTATAAAGGGACTTGCGATGATGTTTTATCCCACAGCAGACAAAAATTCTTGCATCTTCTTCGAGATAAGTTGCGTTCCATTATCTGTAATGATACTAGACGGAACACCCTCTTCATTAAAAACTGTTTTCAGAAAACCTATTGTCGATTATGTGGTGATATCTCTGACAAACTTAACTGTCAACCACTTAGAGAATACATCAATCAAAACAATGGCAAACCTACACTGATAAGGAAGGTCATCCATGGGACCTATAAAGTCAAGGAAGACACTATGCCAGGGCCTCTGTGCGGACACAATATGACCCATATCATGACAAGAAACTAATTTCAATCACTTTTCACTTCCTTACAGCACACACAATTTGCCACCCATGACGCAGTCTCAGAATCAATGGCAGGCCGCCAAAAGTCAGCTTTAACTCTCCTTTGTATTAAAGTTTGTCCCATGTGTCCCTCATGAGCTAATTTTAAAATCTTTGATCTCAAAGAAAATGGTGGGACAAATCTCTCCCCCCTCATTAAAATCACCTCATCAACAACAGACAACTTGTCTAAGACCTTAATATATGGTCTAACTGGTGGTATAGCACAACTCTCTCTAATCGAGCCAATCTTCACTGGATCAATAACTTTTTAAAGCACCAAATCCTCCTTCATAGCAGAAAACCACTCTTTATTTGTAAATGCACCTTCACCCAATGATACAACATCCTGAACAACAGCAACTGCCACCTCTTCCTCATCCTGTACCAACGCCGCTGATTCGCCAGAAACCGGAAGCCTAGACAAGCAATCCGCCTGTACATTTCTCCAGCCTTGAATGTAAAATATTTTGAACTGATATTCTTGCAATTTTGAGGCTAACCTAGCCAATCTTGGTGAGCCCTTTCCTGTACCACCTGGAGCAAGAATACTAACCAGGGGTTTATGATCAGTGTAAATCTTGAATCTAGTCTCCCATAAATACGTTCTGAAATAATGCACGCCCCAGGCAGCGGCCAGAGCCTCTTTTTCTATAACTGAGTAGTTACGTTCTGAAGAGGACAATGGTCTAGAAGCTAAGGCAACAGTCTTGTTCTCATCCGGGTGCTTTTGCAACAATACAGCACCAATGCCTATATTGCTCGCATCAACCATCAGTAAAGAAGTAAGTTTACTATCAAAACCTGTTAGAACTTTTGCTAGACAGAGTTCTTTCTTGATATCCTTGAAACAAACTGTTTGCTCCTCCTCCCAAATAAACTTTACTCCTTTTTTTAACAAACTCCTTAAAACTGCTGTCTTCTCCGAAAAATTCCTCACAAACTTTGCATAAAATTCAATAAGACCCATAAAGGATCACAACTGGTCCTTATCTGAGGGGCAAGGTGCTGATTCAATTGCTTCAAGCAAATTTCTTTTAGGTTTAATACCCTCAGCCGAGATCTCATATCCTAGATATTCTATATCTTTGACCAAAAACAAACATTTCTCCTTCCTCAACGTCAAACCTGCCTCTTGAAGTCTTAGCAAAACACCTCTTAGAGTCTCATTGTGCTCTGAAATAGTGTTTCCAAATATAAGTATATCATCCTGAAAGAAAATAGCTTTTGTAATACCCTTAAAAATGTCCGTAACCATCCTCTGAAAAACACTAGCGGCAGAAATAAGGCCAAAAGGTAGTCTTGTGAACTGAAAAGTGCCCTCACTAGTGATGAATGCTGTTGAGTGTTTTGACTCTTGATGAAGATGTACCTGATGGTATGCACTTTTGAGGTCCAACTTGCTAAAATATTTAGCACCCTGTAATGTCGTAACTAACTCACCTATGTTTGGAAGAGGAAAAACATCGCTACTATACATTTATTTAAAGATCTGAGATCAACACAGAATCTTATTCTTTTGTCAGCTTTCTGTGTGATCACGACCGGAGGAATCCAGCTTGAAGCTTTAACCGGTTCGATAACACCCCCTTGTAGCATTTCCTCAATAACCTTCTTGACCTCCTCCCTTACTACTAGTGGCACCCTTCTCACCTTGTGCTGTATAGGTATAGCATTCTTCTTTAGTATAATCTTGTGCACATACCCCTTGAGTTCACCCAATTCTTCCTTAAAAACACCTTTGGCGTTTTTTCCAAAATATCATTGATGTCATGATCATCCACCACCATTACCTGAACATCTGCCCATGGATTAACTTTGATGTTCAAATCATACTAGTGCATCCACCCCAATATTGCCGGACCATCAGCTGAAATATACACTTTACCCATCGTCTTGCGATGTTCAAAGCATATTTCGCTTTAAAAATATCCCCAAATTTCTGTGTTTTCACCTTGGTAACCAGTGGGATTTATATCACTTTCTAGTAATGACTTGTCAACCCATATATTTTTGAACATCCTAACCGGGATGATGGTCCATCTTGAACCTGTATCAACCATGAGCGTAACCATGTGGCCATCTATTTTGAACTCCGCTTTAGGCCTCTTCTCCCTCTTTTCATTAGTGGTATTAGTTTCTGGTTCATTAACGACTAGTATTTTGTTTGCCTCTCTCTTAATTTCTATGTTGCTATCTTCTACATTAACAACTTTCCCTTTGACTTTACTCTTACACATTCTAGAAAAATTACCTAATTTCCCACATTTCAGGCATTCCTTATTATTGGCAAAACAAAACTTCGCATCCGCCATGTGAGTATTGTTGCACACCTTGTGCACAGTTTGTTCTGCCCTTTAGATAAAACAGATTTCTTCTGAAAATTATTACTTCTTTGCTTCACAAAGCCCACTGCACCCTCATCACCATCAGTACCCTCATTCCAATTCTTTTCAGAAATCTCTGAAACTTCTTGCTGTGAGCCATTCTTCTGTAACTCCTTCATACCTTTCTCTGACTCCTCCACAACCTTTGCCAAGTCCATTGCTAATTTTAAAGGTGGATTTTTTGCCGCCCTCAGTCTCTCTTGTATTTTTCTGTTATTGCATTGTACAATAAGTTGATCACGAATTAGCTCATCCGCCATTTGCCCACAATTTCACTTAACAGACAGCTCACGCAATCGTGCCACAAAATCGTCTATTGACTCTTCACTCCGCTGTTTATTTTGTAAAATTTAAATCTGTTCATGACCAAATTCTCTTCTTTTGCAAATCTGGTCTCTAATCTCATTACAGCTTCTTTGTATTCATCCAAATCAGCTACGCTTCCAGCTTGTAAGGCTTGAGGAAGATATTGAAAAACCCGCTGGCCTTCTTTGCCTATAGCAGTTAACAATAGTGCTTTTTTCCTTTTAGCTGAGAACTCTTGCCCATCTAAAGCTTCAATATAATTATCAAACATTTTAATCCAGCCCTCCCAGGATATTAACGGAGATCCAGGCTCACTTAAAAATTGTGGCGGGAGAGCTACATTAACTTGATGCGCCATAGCCCTGAAATGCTCAAAATAAGTATTGAGTTTGAACAGGAGGGATGTTTTTCTAAATCTCCAATTCAATACCCCACACCTTTATAATTATTATGTACAAAACTAAGTAATACAAATTAAAAATGATGCTTTCTCTCAAACGTTACTTAGAGTGAGGGTATCACCAATGTATGAAGCTTATACTGAAAACAAAAGTAATAATAAACAGCTCAAACATATACTCATTAACACCAGAGATTGCTAAAGGTGAGCGTGTCACCGAAGAAACCACCAGAGATTGTTAAAGGTGAGGGTGTCACCGAAGAAACAACACACTTACTGTGAGTACAATCCAAAGGTGAGCGTGTCAGCGGAGTAAGTACACGCTTCTTAATGAGTAGATACCAAAACATGTAGGTGTCACCATGTAAACGCTGTAAATACACGCTTTTCACTTACTTAATCGTGCGTTTGTGCTCTCGAAGGTCCCTCGACGCTCTCAAAGCTCGTTGCTATGGCAATAAATCAAACTTTCAGCTCTTCAAAATGGCCGACACGTACTACACTGAAACGTGCTGACGACACACGTCCTAATACATGTACAAGCGTAGACGTCTCAATCGGCCAACATTCGAGAGCCGTGCCACATCACCACTTAGCAACGCTTGAATGCTAATGAAACAGCCGATTCATGCGCAGCCGTTGTAGTACCTACGTCACAGCTTGGTTCCAACCTGTATGTGGAATGCGCTCCTGACGTCACCACAGCTACGAAGAACAACACAAAACTTGCCAAAATGCTCCACAAAGATGCCGCTTCACTCGCGCATCACCTCTGTACCCGGTATTCTGGCAGCACTTCTTGTTCCAAAACGACTGCTCCAGGTAGGTTCTTTCTCCTTGGCTGTAGCGTCCGTCTACCAGCCACATTCAATTCAATTGTCTCCTCTTTGTCTGGTCAGCACTTCAGTATCGTCGCTAAATTGTTGTATAAAGAAGGAAGCTCTCAGAAGACTGTATCCAAGTATAAGTATGGGTTTATTCAAGAGTAGAAGTAAACGCTACATCTGTCCAGCTGACCAGTCTCCAACTGGCAAGTCTGTAATCCTAGACAGCTGATGACATAGCAAAGAACATTAAAAGGTTCTACTAGAAGTAACTAAAGGCAAACATAAAGGAAGGGCTAATTCGAATTGTGGTAAACTAAGAATCATATTTACAACACATATCTGCTGCCGCGGCTAAGAGTACAATGCCCAAGCTCCCTTGCGAGGCATTCTGGTGTTTCTGTGACTACTAGCTGCATATCTGCTGCCGCGGCTAAGCGGCTAAGAGTACAATGCCCAAGGTCCCTTGTGAGGCATTCTGGTGTTGCTGTGACTACTATATCTGCTGTCGTAACTAAGAGTACAATGCCCAAGGTCGCCTGGGAAGCATTCTGGTGTTGCTGTGACTACTAGCTGTATATCTGCAGCCGTGGCTAAGACTAAAATGCCCATGGTCCCTAGTGAGGCATTCTGGTGTTGCTATGACTACTAGCTGTATATCTGCTGCCGCAACTAAGAGTACAATGCCCAAGGTCGCCTGGGAAGCATTCTGGTGTTGCTGTGACTACTAGCTGTATATCTGCTGCCGCAGCTAAGAGTACAATGCCCAAGGTCCCTAGTGAGGCATTCTGGTGTTGCTGTGACTACTAGCTCTATATCTGCTGCCGTGGCTAAGACTACAATGCCCAAGGTCCCTAGTGAGGTATTCTGGTGTTGCTATGACTACTAGCTGTATATCTGCTGCCGCGGCTAAGACTACAATGCCCAAGGTCCCTTGTAAGGCATTCTGGTGTTGCTGTGACTACTAGCTGTATATCTGCTGCCGTGGCAAAGACTACAATGCCCAAGTTCCCTTGGGAGGCATTCTGGTGTTGCTGTGACTACTATCTGCATATCTGCTACTGCGGATAAGACTACAATGCCCAAGGTCCCTTGGGAGGCATTCTGGAGTTGCTGTGACTACTAGCTGCGTATCTGCTGCAGCGGCTAAGACTGCAATGCCCAAGGTCCCTTGTGGGGCATTCTGGTGTTGCTGTGACTACTAGCTGCATATCTGCTGCCGGGGCTAAGAGTACAATGTCCAAGTTCCCTTGTGAGGCATTCTGGTGTTGCTGTGACTACCAGCAGTATATCTGCTGCCGCGGCTAAGAGTACAATGCCCAAGTTCCCTTGTGAGGCATTCTGGTGTTGCTGTGACTACTAGCTGTATATCTGCTGCCGCGGCTAAGACTAAAATGCCCAAGGTCCCTTTTGAAGCATTCTGGTGTTGCTGTGACTACTAGCTGTATATCTGCTGCTGCGGCTAAGACTAAAATACCCAAGGTCCCTTTTGAAGCATTCTGGTGTTGCTGTGACTACTAGCTGTATATCTGCTGCACCGGCTAAGACTACAATGCCCAAGTTCCCTTGTGAGGCATTCTGGTGTTGCTGTGACTACTAGCTGTATATCTCCTGCCGTGGCTAAGAGTACAATGCCCAAGGTCTCTTGCAAGACATTCTGTTGTTGCTGTGACTACTCGCTGTATATCTGCTGCCGTGGCTAAGAGTACAATGCCCAAGGTCCCTTGCAAGACATTCTGGTGTTGCTGTGACTACTCGCTGTATATCTGCTGCCGCAACTAAGAGTACAATGCCCAAGGTCCCTTGCGAGACATTCTGGTGTTGCTGTGACTACTAGCTGTATATCTGCTGCAGCGGCTAAGAGTACAATGCCCAAGGTCCCTTGCGAGACATTCTGGTGTTGCTGTGACTACTAGCTGTGTAAAGAGTACAATGCCCAAGTTCCCTTGTGAGACATTCTGGTGTTGCCGTGACTGCTAGCTGTATATCTGCTGCCGCGGCTAAGAGTACAATGCCCAAGGTCCCTTGTGAGACATTCTGGTGTTGCTGTGACTACTAGCTGTATATCTGCTGCCGCGGCTAAGACTAAAATGCCCAAGGTCCCTTGTGAGGCATTCTGGTGTTGCTGTGACTACTAGCTTTATATCTGCTGCCGCGGCTAAGAGTACAATGTCCAAGTTCCCTTGTGAGGCATTCTGGTGATGCTGTCACGACCAGCTGTATATCTGCTGCCGCGGCTAAGAGTACAATGCCCTAGTTCCCTCGTGAGGCATTCTGGTGTTGCTGTGACTACTAGCTGTATATCTGCTGCCGTGGCTAAGACTAAAATGCCCAAGGTCCCTTTTGAAGCATTCTGGTGTTGCTGTGACTACTAGCTGTATATCTGCTGCCGCGGCAAAGACTAAAATGCCCAAGGTCCCTTTTGAAGCATTCTGGTGTTGCTGTGACTACTAGCTGTATATCTGCTGCAGCGGCTAAGACTACAATGCCCAAGTTCCCTTGTGAGGCATTCTGGTGTTGCTGTGACTACTAGCTGTATATCTCCTGCCGTGGCTAAGAGTACAATGCCCAAGGTCTCTTGCAAGACCTTCTGTTGTTGCTGTGACTACTCGCTGTATATCTGCTGCCGTGGCTAAGAGTACAATGCCCAAGGTCCCTTGCAAGACATTCTGGTGTTGCTGTGACTACTCGCTGTATATCTGCTGCCGCAACCAAGAGTACAATGCCCAAGGTCTCTTGCGAGACATTCTGGTGTTGCTGTGACTACTAGCTGTATATCTGCTGCAGCGGCTAAGAGTACAATGCCCAAGGTCCCTTGCGAGACATTCTGGTGTTGCTGTGACTACTAGCTGTGTAAAGAGTACAATGCCCAAGTTCCCTTGTGAGACATTCTGGTGTTGCCGTGACTGCTAGCTGTATATCTGCTGCCGCGGCTAAGAGTACAATGCCCAAGGTCCCTTGTGAGACATTCTGGTGTTGCTGTGACTACTAGCTGTATATCTGCTGCCGCGGCTAAGACTAAAATGCCCAAGGTCCCTTGTGAGGCATTCTGGTGTTGCTGTGACTACTAGCTTTATATCTGCTGCCGCGGCTAAGAGTACAATGTCCAAGTTCCCTTGTGAGGCATTCTGGTGTTGCTGTCACGACCAGCAGTATATCTGCTGCCGCGGCTAAGAGTACAATGCCCTAGTTCCCTCGTGAGGCATTCTGGTGTTGCTGTGACTACTAGCTGTATATCTGCTGCCGTGGCTAAGACTAAAATGCCCAAGGTCCCTTTTGAAGCATTCTGGTGTTGCTGTGACTACTAGCTGTATATCTGCTGCCGCGGCAAAGACTAAAATGCCCAAGGTCCCTTTTGAAGCATTCTGGTGTTGCTGTGACTACTAGCTGTATATCTGCTGCCGCAACTAAGAGTACAATGCCCAAGGTCCCTTGCGAGACATTCTGGTGTTGCTGTGACAACTAGCTGTATATCTCCTGCAGCGGCTAAGAGTACAATGCCCAAGGTCCCTTGCGAGACATTCTGGAGTTGCTGTGACTACTAGCTGTGTAAAGAGTACAATGCCCAAGTTCCCTTGTGAAGACATTCTGGTGTTGCTGTGACTACTAGCTGTGTATCTGCTGCCGCTGCTAAGACTACACTGCCCAAGTTCCCTTGTGAGGCATTCTTGTGTTGCTGTGACTACTAGCTGTATATCTGCTGCAGCGGCTAAGAGTACAATGCCCAAGTTCCCTTGTGAGACATTCTGGTGTTGCCTTGACTGCTAGCTGTATATCTGCTGCCGCGGCTACGAGTACAATGCCCAAGGTCCCTTCTGAGACATTCTGGTGTTGCTGTGACTACTAGCTGTATATCTGCTGCAGCGGCTAAGACTACAATGCCTGAGGTCCCTTGTGGGACATTCTGGTGTTGCTGTGACTACTAGCTGTGTATCTGCTGCCTCGGCTAAGACTACAATGCCCAAGTTCCCTTGTGAGACATTCTGGTGTTGCCTTGACTGCTAGCTGTATATCTGCTGCCGCGGCTACGAGTACAATGCCTGAGGTCCCTTGTGAGACATTCTGGTGTTATATCTGCTGCCATGGTTAAGACTATATTGCCCAAGTTCCCTTGTGAGACATGCTGGTGCTGCTATGACTACTCGCTGTATATCTGCTGCTGCGACTAAGAGTACAATGCCCAAGGTCCGTTTTGAAGCATTCTGTTGTTGCTATGACTACTAAGACTACAATGCCCAGGGTCCCTTGGGAGGCATTCTGGTGTTTCATATGTCCACTAGCTGTATATCTGCTGTCGCGGCAAATAGTACAATGCCTAAGTCCCTTGTGAGACATTCTGGTGTGGCTATGACTATTCGCTGTATATCTGATGCAGCGGCTAAGACTACAATGCCCAAGATCCCTTGGGAGGCATTCTGGTGTTGCTATGACTACTAACTGTATATCTGCTGCCCTGGTTAAGACTGTAATGCCCAAGGTCCCGTGTGCCGATCTGTCACCAGCCCTGAAGATTCCTGAAACAGCCAAGCCAAGCAAATGAGTGTCTACATTGAAGAATATCCAGTCTCCCCCAAACCTACTGTGTAGACTATGTTGTGCAGCCGCTACCAAAGAATTCCTATACAATGACCTGTAAGGCCAACATACAACAAGTGATACCCTCCTTTCAGTGTCTGCAAATGTGACTAACTAAAGCTCTTTGAAGAGACTGAAACACAAAGGTAGATCCCTGGGAATAAAAGCTAAACCCAAACGTGAGATGCCACCCAAATCATTGGCACTTGTGAAAACTCCTGAAACAAAGCTTTTTTATACTCATTTTCAACAGACCATGTATTTGACTGGAAGGTGCCCCTTCGTTTGAACTCTAACATCCTTAAGATGTTTTTAAGTGACCCAAATGCAATAAGTAAAGCTTCACAAAACATTTAAACCAAAAATTCAAAAAGAGGTCTTTAATGAGTTGAAAAGTCTGATCGCTGGGCAAGAAGTGAGACTATTAAAGTGTAACACGATCTTGAGAAGAAGTTGATTTTCTGATCTAAAGTAGAACATTATAACAACTGAGAGAGCGCAAACTGACCTAAATGTATGAGTACATCACACTTACCTGTAGTAAGCACAAATCATGAGGAGAAATGCCATGAGTGCTAATAGTATCTGTAATTATATTCTGAATGTATAGCTAATATAGAGATTTAAGTAGAAGTGGAACTAATACAGAAATGTGTGACACTATATGATTTTATTAGATGTGATTATTCCTGAATCCATGTCGTGTAACTGTTAAAATGTAAGATGGTAGGTGGTTAAACGCAGAATGTGGTAGGCCTCAGGGCCAGAGCTGGAGGGAAAGGGAAGGTGTTTCTTTTCACGACACAGATTGTATTAATGTTTTGGTCATTGCATTAATGGGCCAGGATTTATAAAAATGTTTACTGAATAATAGAATAGGAGTATTAACATGCTTTAATTAAAGAAGAAGTTGAATGCTATAATCATTATGAGAAATATTGTAGGCCTGAAACGTTTTAACATTGATTTACACGTACATGTCTGGGCTGAGAAATGTTGCAAGCCTTTTTAGAAGTCTATGAGAGTTGGGTTCTTGGCTGCAGATATCTGTCTGCACAGGAAAAGGGGGGATCCAATTATAAATGAATGAATAGAGGTCTGTTCAGTAGACGGCCCAGACATGGAGGAGGGTTCTGGAATGTTTAAGGGGTATCAGCGGGCCGGAGAAGAGTCTGAGAAGCAAGGTCAACTCTAACGTATGAGGCCCAATACAAAGCATCATGGAAAAAGCCAGAAGCTACACCACGTGAGGGGCGTCTCGCAAGGGGCGTCTCAAATGTTGTTGACTGTTTTGTATTAGGGACAGCACCCCTGGGTGGAGTTAGAGCAGATACCTGAGGACCCTTTAGAGAGCGGATGGGTAGGCAGAGAGGGGTCATGACTGGAGAACTATAGGTTTTCACCAAGAGACTTAGAGTGAGTGACTTCCCTTGGGGGTCATTCACTGCTGACACCTTTATTTAGGTTGGGACTTGGTTAAGTAGGGATACCATCTAGAGCAGGGTAGGGACAGCCTAACCTGTGCGTTTTCCTCCAACTTAAATGAAGGAGAGATATGCGTCAATGCTGATAGCTTTATTATTCTTAGAACTTGTGTTAGTGATTTCCGTTGCTCGTCTGAGGGCTTTCCGAGAGCACATGTATGTAATTGGACCTGTGTATCTCGTGAATCTCATTCTGAGATGCCTGTATTTGCAGCTTATCATATCTTTACAATAAACTTTTGAAAGCTAGAAGTTGTTTGTGATCTTTGGGAGTAGAGTCCTTTATTGGGTGAACTAACTTGGAAATGGATGTACTTCGACCTTAAAGACAGGCAACAAAGGTTCAGTCGACCAGACCGAGGTTTAGATCAATAGTGCTAAGGTATCGATCAAAATCTCGCCCTTCCAGTTGGTAGCTATAGAGGATGGTTGCCTTCTTGAGGACGGTAACCTAGGCCAGGTTAGCTTACCCCAAGGCCCATAGAAATCGATGATCGGAAGAACAGCCCGCCGAAGAAGATCCGGATGACGTGAGACAGAAAAAGCAGCAGTATCGGTCGAGAGTGAGTATAAAGGGTTATGCGTGTTAGATTGCGGTGTTTTGTATTGTATCTATGTTGTAATGTTTGGCGGAGTTGAATGCCTGTAGAGTGACTGGGGAACAGGTTGTGAGCGCGCGCAACCGGTGGAAATCTTAAGTTCAAGGAGAGCTTAAGTGGTTCGGGTGTATCGGACACCCAGAGTAATTGTCAACTAGTGTGAAGGGGGTCATGAGGTACCATTGATCACCCGAAAGACCGAGATAGGGGGAACGTAAGAGTGAGTGCGTGAGTAACGGACGCTGGTCGGAAGTTACTGTGTGTATAAGCAACCTATCAGAGAGACGATAGACATTTCGTCAGTTACGTTGACAATTACATATAGACTGTGGACGTACAGTCGAGAGAAGTGACCGCTTGGTCGGAAGTAGTCATTTTTCGGTGTATGAATGGGACGCATGCATAACCGGGAGACGAGTTGAGAAAGGAGGGGTGCTGCTGCGAAGCGGAGAAAAGTGACGTCAGAAAGTGTCGCGACGTGATTGGCCGACGGGAGAAAGACCGCGCTGCGATAGGCCAAGTCAGCAAAGCCGCGACAGGATTGGTGGATTGTCATCAGGAAGTAAACAGAGTAGCGAGGCTGGATATTGTGCGCATAATTATGAAGTGTTTTAAATGGTTGAAAGCGGTGTTTAAAAAAGAGAAGCGGGGATCGTATGAAGGGGAAGAAGCCCCGCCGGAGGGTACGCCAGCTCGTTACATGGCAGTGAATGTTGGGTTGCATACGATCCTCTGGATATCAGAATGGAGTAAGATTACGGAAGGAAATGAGGAACTGACGTTCCCGAAGTACGGGACGTTCAGATTAGAGGTGTTACATCGATTAAAATCAGTCATGACTTCAATAAGACCCTTGCCTAGACCGACCCAGTTTGAAGCCCTTGAAGCATGGATTAGGGCAGCGCATGAAAAGAATATGAACAGACGACAAGAAAGGGTGAAACGATCGGTAAGGGCAGTGCAGGATGCCAGGTGGGATGCGGATGCTAAAAGATGGAGAGTGCATAACTTGGAAGTAAATAAACTGTACCCAGTGTTAGAGGTGCCCGTAAATAAAAGCCCCCTAGAAGAAGATGATGAGAGCGAAACAGAGGACAGCCTGATAAACAGATTATTGACAGACAGGCCACCCCCGTATAATAGAGCAGGGGGAGAGGTCGAGCATACAGAAGGAGAAAAGGGGGGCAATGCAGGAGAGCATAGACCGCTTCCCAGTTCAGAGTGGGATCCTGAGGCAAAGAAAGAGCTGTCCCAGCCTAGTCCGGTGCAACAGGTAGTTGGGAGGTTTGTGGTACAAAGAGCGCCGGAAACGGAGAGAGCCACATCCTACACATTACCAGATGCACTACAGGTACCTGTTACCATAGGTCCTATAATATCGATATATGACCAAGAGAGAGCAAGAGGGGAAGAACGGGTACGGAAAGACAGAGAAAGAGCAGAGAAGGCAAGGAGGAACGATACGATTAATTCCCCAAGTCAGATGCCGATACCCAGAGAGTGGAGCACCCCGATGCACACAGTAGGGGACCCAGGAGGAGATCCTGGGGGCCCTAGATGGCCAGTGGATCTGAGGGGATCTGGACGAAAATCCTTTCAAGAGCTAAATGAGTACATGAAGCAGTGGGATGAGGCAGTGAAGGCTCAAAAGTGCATCATAGCTGCGGAAGCTGAAAGGGAAAGTCAGGACAGCCGAGCTCGGACTCACTGCGGGGCTGGGGAGAGTAGCCCGGAGTGGGACTGTAGAGAGAGGGAGAGTAGGGGAGTCACCCATTGGGCCCGGAGAGGAGATAGAACAGACCTGGAAAACGGGGGCCCCGGGAGTGGAGGGGTGGCGCGCCCAATACTCAGTGAAGGGGAGAGGAGAGCGCAAGAGTACAGAAACAGCTTTAAGTGTCCACACTGTGTGCCCGGCACCAGAGAACAGAATGGGAGCTGTGAGAGGTCGCACCATAGTCCCTGTGATGACGGAAATGAGCGCAGCCCAGGGAATATGGGGAACCAGGAAGGATCGTATCGGATACTGAGCGATACGAGGCAAAGGGAGAGTAGCGACCAGAGGGAAAATAACAGAGAGGCGCACGGTGAAAGGAGAGAAGAAGAAGAGAGTGGGCAGAGAAAGAGTGGGGGTAACAGGCCCGTGTTCCATCACCTTCCAAGATCGGATGGCCGAGCATGGGACCTGGAGAGATGGGAGCAAGGGAGGGCACCCATTAACTCTCCCGAGCCCAAACGCAGAGCTCGAAGTTGGGATGGTAGGGAGACCAGTGAGCCCCCTTCAAAAGACACATTGCGAGCTGAAATAAAAGCCAAGAGACTTGATGTCGCCAGCTTAAGGTCAGATCTGGATGACATGGTAGATGGTACCCTGCCTTTAGAAAGAATGGAAATGTATGAACAGGATGAAATACTGTATATGGCAAAGGACATCACTCGAAAGGCGAGAGCAGTCCATGAGAAGTTAGTCGAACTAGCAGGCAAATATATGGTGGATCTGTCAAGAACCAAAGCATTACAGGGTAACCACAGGCTCCATTACACAGATCGAGACCTAGATGAGAGGAGAACGATTGGGCTGAAAACGCACATAAGGGAACTGATCGCTGGAATAAGGACATGGAGGGCACTAGATAAGTGGGAAGAGAGGTGGTCCAAGAAAGGGACCGGCAGGAGAAGCACGCTTGGTATGACACCAGGACTGCAGGGAATAGAGGCATACCCTTTGCGGGAAGTCGCAAATGGGAACTATGTGCATGTCCCTTGGAGTAGGGGAGATTTAGCTGCTTTTACCACCTCCTTCCCCAAATTGCGGGAAAACCCCGTGGAGTGGTACAAGCAAGTCGAGAGGTTTGTAAAAATCTCAAAGGTCCTATGGATAGATCTGAACACGCTGTTTGACATTGTAGTACCTGGAGATCTGTGGACAGCATGCAAGGTTAGCGCTGAGTGGCCCACAACGGAGCCAGAGAGAGATGCTAAGACTAATGGGCCGTCCGAGATTGTGATGGCAAAATTCGAGAGAGTGATGACTTGGCTGAAAGAGAAAGTGCCAATGCAAGACATAGATTGGGTCAGAATAGACCGAACAAGACAGGAACCCAAAGAGACAGTCCACGAATATTACGAGAGATTGCTGAAGGCGTTTAAACAGTATAGCGGCTTGGATGTAATGGATCCAAAGGACATAGGGCAATTTGTGTCCAAGTTCGTCCTGGGACTGAGACCGGATATTAGTTTAATGATTCAGCAACACTCGATTTGTTGGCAAAGTAAACCCCTAGATGAAATACTGAGATATGCCAGGTACTGCTGTGATGAGATAGACTCCAAGGCTAAGAAACTAAAAGAAAAGTTGATGGTGGTACAGATGCAGGCAGCAGGAAAGGGGGGACCGCAGCAACAGCAGCAAGGAACAGGTACAGGAGGAAAGAAGCAGTACAGTCAGAACAAGGGCAATGAGGAGAGTTCTACCTTTAGACCCAGAATAGACATAGGTGCCTTGAAGAAAACGACTAGGTGCCACCAATGTAACGAGGTGGGGCATTGGAAACGCGAGTGTCCCTACAATGTAGAGATAGGAGAACAAGAGATAGAGGAGGAAGAGGTCCAGAGCGCACCTACAAGAGGGGTGACGCCATACCAAGGAAAGGTGCTCAAAGGGGGGGGGGCTCCTCCCCGAGCCCAGTTCCCGCAGCCTCCTCGAGTAGGGACTGTGGGTAAGACCTATAGACAAATGCCCCTGTTTGTGGAAGGTGAAGAGTGCTATTATGTGGACCCATTAACCGGACAGAGAGTGGAAAGAGAAGACTGCACCCTTGGGGCAGCCTTAGAGGTGGACCAGAGGGGACCCTATGTCGAAGCAGAAGTAGCAGGGTGCCCTACGACATTTCTGGTGGACACAGGAGCCACTAGATCCACGATCAGATCAGCTGCAGTTCCAGACCTGCCCATGTCTGGAGAGACCATACAAGTGGTAGGGGTCGCAAATAGGAGAATAACCAGCCAATTGACAGAACCGGTACAGGTGAAAATAGGGAAGTACAGCGATGAGCACCAATTTGTGGTTTGCGATTCAAGCCCTGTGTGTCTGCTAGGGAGAGACCTGTTGTGTAAATTGAATTGTACAATATACTGTACACCTCAGGGAGTGGAGGTATTGACCAATGATGATGACGCAGATTTCAAGGTTGCAAACTCAAGAATATGCGTGGAGCTGTATCCTACTTTGACAGTAGATGAGCTCCCCTGGGACTTGAGGGAGACAGTGGCACCAGAAGTATGGGATTTCACTGGGGAAGAGATAGGTTTGGTCAAAGGGGTGGACCCAGTGAAAATTGTAGTGAAACCGCATGCTGAGTTCCCAAGAACACCCCAATATAAATTGACTCCAGAAACGATTGCAGGCATAAAACCCGTGATCGAGTCCATGATTAAACAGGGAATACTGAAAGAAATCGTGGGTAGTCCATGCAACTCCCCGATTATGGGTCTGCAGAAACCAAATGGGAAATTTCGGATAGTGCAGGACCTTCGAAAGATTAATAACATAGTCGTTTCGTGTTGTCCAGTGGTACCGAATCCATCAGTGATACTGTTTCAGATTCCATTTCAAGCAGAGTGGTTCACAGTGATCGATCTTTGTCAGGCTTTCTTTTCGATCCCTCTGGACGAAGAAAGCCATTTTCTTTTCGCATTTAAGCTGGAAAATCGCGTCCTAACATGGTGTCGTATCCCTCAGGGGTATACAGAGAGTCCATCGATCTTTAACCAGCTTTTGAAGAAAAATCTTGAAAGTCTAGTGCTGCCCCAGAAGTCAGTTCTGGTCCAGTACATAGACGACCTCCTCGTGGCGTCAGAAACAGAAGAAGCTTGCAGGGAGGACTCCATTGCTTTGTTAAATCACCTAGCTGCCAATGGGCACAAGGTGTCCCCGGGAAAATTGCAGTACTGCCTGACAGAAGTGCAGTACTTAGGACACAGAATAGAGAAAGGCAAACGAAAGGTGTCACCAGACAGGATAGAGGCGATCATGAAAATGAATGCGCCTAAGACACAGAGAGAGGTCAGGATGTTTCTAGGGATGGTGGGTTATTGCCGACAGTGGATCGCGAACTTTTCACTGAAAGCAAAACCCTTGCAAAAACTGACGCACAAGGAGGTGAGCGATCCGGTACCATGGGACAAAGACTGTTTGATGGCATTCTTACAGCTGCGAGAGGACCTGTGTCGTGCTCCGGCATTGGGAATGCCTGATTACAATAAACAATTTTTTCTTTACTGTTGTGAGAGAGAAGGTTGTGCGTTGTCTGTGTTGGTCCAAATCCATGGGAATGCCCGTAGACCAGTTGCTTATTTCTCGGCTACTTTAGACCCAGTAGCCGCAGCGTTGCCCGGATGTCTCAAATCCGTTGCTGCAACGGGTGTCAGCATTGAAAGATGTGAAAATATCGTCATGGGGCACCCGTTAGAGGTGTGCGTGCCCCATTCTGTTGAACTGTTGATGACCAGGACCAAAACACAGCATCTGACCAACAGCAGGCTCACGCGATATGAGCAAGTTATTCTTGCTGCAGAGAATGTGACCCTCAAGAGATGCTCTGTTTTGAACCCTGCCACCTTGATGCCACTTCCAAATGATATCGAGGATGATGATGAATGTACAGACCATGACTGCCTCGATGTGACTGAACTATGCACCAAACCCAGACCCGACATCGTAGATGAGCCACTGACCGACCCAGATGAAATTTTCTTTGTCGATGGCTCATGTGTAAGAGACGAAGTTGGGCAGTTGAGAGCGGCTTACGCTGTTTGTACAATTGCTGGAGTTGTGGAAGCTGGGTGCCTGGAAGGAGTACACTCCGCTCAGGTAGCCGAGATTATTGCCCTGACACGTGCTTGCTTAGCAAGCAATCAAATTCGAGTCACCATATACACCGACAGCCAATATGGTTATGGGGTAGTTCATGATTACGGGCAGTTATGGTCTCAAAGAGGGTTCATGACCTCTTCAGGCTCTCCCATTCGCAATGGAGAGTTTGTGCGCCTGTTGTTAGAGGCGTTGCAATGCCCAGCAGGTATCGCAGTTGTAAAGTGCACCGCACATACCAGAAATGAGGACTTTGTTTCAAAAGGCAATAGATATGCAGATGAAGTTGCGCGGTATTGCGCGGAGCAAAGGTACTCTTTCACAGAGGTGGAAGTGGGCGGAATAAATGTAAGAACTGAATTAGCCATGATATTGGAAACTGTTGATACTTGGGATGAACTGTCAAACATGCAAGAAAATGCTCCTGATATTGAAAAGGAAACATGGGAAAAGGCAGGATGTGTAATGGGTGAGTCCCATTTTTGGGTCTCAGCAGATGGCAGAGCAGTGTTGCCCAATGAGATGGTGAGTCCAATGGCCAGACTCATACATGGTCCCGTACACTTAGGGAGAGATGCTATGCTGAGAGTGTTTAGACAGACTTGGTACAATCCTAAGTTTAGAATAGCAGCAGAAGCAGTGTGCCAGCGTTGTGTGACCTGTCAGCAGCTGAACGTAGGAAAAAGAACACCAGTTACACTGAGTCACATAGGAAGGTCTGGAGGGCCATTCAACAGAATGCAGATAGATTTCATTGAAATGCCAAGATGCAACCGCCTCCGCTATGTCCTGGTGGTTGTTTGTGTGTTCTCCAGATGGGTTGAGGCATACCCTACACGTAGGTGCGACACCCTCACAGTGGCCAAGTTACTGCTTAGAGAACTCATTCCGCGCTTCGGGGTGCCGGCCTTTTTGGAATCAGATAGGGGAACGCATTTTAACAGCGAGCTTGTGAAGATGATTTGTGTAGCACTAAACATAGATCAAAAGTTGCATTGCAGTTACCGACCAGAAGCCTCAGGGATTGTGGAGCAGATCAATGGCACGATCAAGGCCAGGATAGCGAAAGTGTGCTCCTCAACGACCCTGAGTTGGCCTGACGCCTTGCCATTGGTCCTCATGAGCCTTCGTAGTACCCCAGACAGAAGAACAGGGTTGTCACCACATGAGGTGTTAATGGGGAGAGCAATGAGGCTGCCATCTGTCCCAACTGCTGCACTGTTAAATATCACAGATGATATGATCCTGGACTATTGTAAGGGGCTGTCTGACGCCATTCGTTCTGTGTCCCTTCAGGTGCAGGCTGCCGAGGTTCCAGCGTGCCAGGGCCCGTGCCATGACCTGTACCCTGGGGACTGGGTCCTGGTGAAAAAACACGTGAGAAGAAGCTGTCTGGATGTTCGTTGGCGTGGGCCCTTCCAGATCATCCTGATCACGAACACAGCTGTGAAGGTGGGAGGCCTGCCCAATTGGATCCACGCGTCACATACGCGAAGGGTTCCAGCACCTCTGGAAGAAACAGCTCCTCTCTCGGATAGACGTCCAGCAGAGGACCGAGAAGCCATAGAGGGGGCTAGCCAAGCTGTAGAGGTGCCAGCGGAAGCAGGGGAAGAGTCTGACCAAGCTGAGGACGGTCAGTACAACAGTGAAACAGACGACGCTACAGAAGGAGAAAGTAGCTGGGAGTACGAGTCAGACACAGACAGGTCTGAGAGAGAGAGAGAACAGACAAGAAGGAGAAGGAGTAGAAGGGCACGTGGAGAAGCAAATTGGCCGCAAAGAAGGAGCTCTAGCCTGAGGTCAACTCCAGAAGTAACCCTTCCTCCGATATCAGAAGACTCAGACCCGGAAGAAGGTGCTCAGGGCGCTGAAGCACCGGACCGAAGAAGGTCAAGAAGAGTGCGTGTGCCTAACAGAAGATACTCCACACCTGAGTGGACATATCTGGCGACAAATGTCTGTGAAACCGGAGACAGGGAGGATCCGAGCGGTGGTGGTGTCCAGTTCTGAGCCCATTATCACCGTGGAAATACGACTGTTGGTACCCGGTGTCGAACAAGAAGGGTCACTAACATTCATGCTCCCCAGACCTCCCCGCCTCAGCAAGTTAAAACACATGTTTCTTTCAGAATTGCAATTCCCCGACTTTGGTACAACGATAACAGCACATGAAGAGCACAATCTTCGTTTGGAAATATTGAACTATGCTATTGAAGCTGCAACAACAAATCTGATAGTAGACTGTTAAGGACTTTGTAAATAAAGCAACCAGAAAAAGAAGATTACCTAGCGCCCAGGAAGCAGAGAATATTAGGGAATTTCCCTTGAGTTGATGGAGAAGGGCTAGGGTTGTCTTTTTTGAACTGTTAAAGGACTTTTGCGAAGAAGGTTGTCAGCTTCCAGTTGTGTGGATTCTAAAGACATAAGGATTAAAAAAGAGACTGTAAAGGAACGAGAGGAAAAGAACTTTTGGCTAAGATAAGAGAGAGCCATATTGTCTGACGAAATGGAGGCCGGCACCCAGAACCGCAGAGCTAAATGTATAATAGGTACACTAATAGTAGGAGTGATAATATTAATAGCTTTAGTGGTAACAATTTCTTATGTAAAGGGACATGAGGAAGAGGCAAAGGTAACTGATGTGAAATCTGTAGAAACGCTTACACCCACTATTGCAGGTGAAAAAGGGGAAAACACTCAAGAGAAAGCGTTATTAGCTGCAGAAGCCCGCAGGTTACACGTAGATGAGTCCCAAGGAGACTTTAGGTCAAATGCTTATGCTAAACTCTTATATGAATACGTGGATGCCATGGAGGTTAAGGATTGCTACGTCTGCATGCAGTTGCCGGCATCTGTAGATGAAGGAATTCGATATCATCACCTCCCGCTGACATATGGCATTACATGTAGCTTATTGCTTAGTATATTTTATGAAAGAGATAGTTTCGAATACTATTTCTCCAATTATGATTCAGTGTTGCCAGAAGTCCCAAATTATAAGCAGATGAACAAATGGGACTACTGGAAGAGTGAAGACAGATTGGCCAAGTTCTTCATTCCTTGGATTACCTTAGATACTTCACATGCCCGTAGAAATAACCTGACATGCAAGGTGTCAGAAGTCGAGAAGAAGTTCATAGGGCAGGTGGATGATCGTTACAGGAGACAAAAGATTTTGAAAAAATCAGGACAATGGAAAACAGATTGGACCGAGGAAGAAAAGGCACACAAGAGAAAGGGTAGTAGTGGTCCAATAGCTTTAGATAAAACGCAGAGAGGAAAGCTATGTCTTCACCGAGCCAAAACGTATTATGAAAATGTATACGTTGGAGAAGTTGACTGTGAACATGCTTTCAACATAGAGTACTATACTAAAGATTTCCTGAAGGGAATGCAAGTGATTCCAAATGTGTATTTTGTATGTGGAAGAAATGCCTACGTGAGACTACCTGACAACTGGTATGGATCATGTTACTTAGCAATTGTCTTCCCCAAAATATATCATGCACAAGACTTAGTGATCATTGAGGGCAAGACATCATCGAGGGGAAGGAGAGATATAGGAGATGCAGAAATGGTTGGAGATGTCTTTGGAGCTATGTTCCCTCTTTTGGGAGTAATCCTTAATGATGTTAAAATTAGACGGCTGGCAACAGTCGTCGACAGGTTGTCTGCCAGCACTGCTCAGTCCTTAATGCTGGTAGAAGGAGAGATGCAATCGATAAGGGCTATGGTTCTTCAGAACCGTCTTGCATTAGATGTCCTACTAGCAAAAGAGGGCGGAGTCTGTAAGGCTTTGAAGGTCCAGGAATGTTGCACTTACATTCCAGACAATTCAAAACCCCTTGAGAAGGTTATTAGGAACATAACTGATATTCACAAGGAGATCGAAGACTTGAGTAGAGAAAATGTCTGGGAAAAGGTGGGCCACGGAATGAGTGCAGTTGGTGGGTGGATTTCCACCTTAGGCAAAAGCTTTGTGTGGTATATTCTAAAACCTGTCATCATAATATTGATCTGTGGGATCATATTGTGGGGATTGGTGAGGGTATTCAAATGGTACAGAGCAAGAAGGTCAGAAAGGGCCCAAAGAGAGCAGCTGCAGAGATTGGCTGCCATACAAGATAATCAGTACAGGAGTCTGAGGGCTCTGGAAGCGCAGAGGCAAGTTATGCTACCAATAACTGCAGTTTAAATGTTAGTGATGACCCCGAGAGGTCATCAAAGGGGGGAACTGAGAGAGCGCAAACTGACCTAAATGTATGAGTACATCACACTTACCTGTAGTAAGCACAAATCATGAGGAGAAATGCCATGAGTGCTAATAGTATCTGTAATTATATTCTGAATGTATAGCTAATATAGAGATTTAAGTAGAAGTGGAACTAATACAGAAATGTGTGACACTATATGATTTTATTAGATGTGATTATTCCTGAATCCATGTCGTGTAACTGTTAAAATGTAAGATGGTAGGTGGTTAAACGCAGAATGTGGTAGGCCTCAGGGCCAGAGCTGGAGGGAAAGGGAAGGTGTTTCTTTTCACGACACAGATTGTATTAATGTTTTGGTCATTGCATTAATGGGCCAGGATTTATAAAAATGTTTACTGAATAATAGAATAGGAGTATTAACATGCTTTAATTAAAGAAGAAGTTGAATGCTATAATCATTATGAGAAATATTGTAGGCCTGAAACGTTTTAACATTGATTTACACGTACATGTCTGGGCTGAGAAATGTTGCAAGCCTTTTTAGAAGTCTATGAGAGTTGGGTTCTTGGCTGCAGATATCTGTCTGCACAGGAAAAGGGGGGATCCAATTATAAATGAATGAATAGAGGTCTGTTCAGTAGACGGCCCAGACATGGAGGAGGGTTCTGGAATGTTTAAGGGGTATCAGCGGGCCGGAGAAGAGTCTGAGAAGCAAGGTCAACTCTAACGTATGAGGCCCAATACAAAGCATCATGGAAAAAGCCAGAAGCTACACCACGTGAGGGGCGTCTCGCAAGGGGCGTCTCAAATGTTGTTGACTGTTTTGTATTAGGGACAGCACCCCTGGGTGGAGTTAGAGCAGATACCTGAGGACCCTTTAGAGAGCGGATGGGTAGGCAGAGAGGGGTCATGACTGGAGAACTATAGGTTTTCACCAAGAGACTTAGAGTGAGTGACTTCCCTTGGGGGTCATTCACTGCTGACACCTTTATTTAGGTTGGGACTTGGTTAAGTAGGGATACCATCTAGAGCAGGGTAGGGACAGCCTAACCTGTGCGTTTTCCTCCAACTTAAATGAAGGAGAGATATGCGTCAATGCTGATAGCTTTATTATTCTTAGAACTTGTGTTAGTGATTTCCGTTGCTCGTCTGAGGGCTTTCCGAGAGCACATGTATGTAATTGGACCTGTGTATCTCGTGAATCTCATTCTGAGATGCCTGTATTTGCAGCTTATCATATCTTTACAATAAACTTTTGAAAGCTAGAAGTTGTTTGTGATCTTTGGGAGTAGAGTCCTTTATTGGGTGAACTAACTTGGAAATGGATGTACTTCGACCTTAAAGACAGGCAACAAAGGTTCAGTCGACCAGACCGAGGTTTAGATCAATAGTGCTAAGGTATCGATCAAAATCTCGCCCTTCCACAGTGTTTGTCTAGCGCCTTTCCTGTAGTTAGGGGAATGTTCTGCAATGCTTGCGAAGGCCTTGACTCATGGCATCCCTTTGAAAGCTGACCCTGCTGCTTTGAATTTAGAGCTCCAGTTAAGGGCTGCCTCTTCGGAGTGGCTCAGACCGCTCTGAGGCAGTGAAGTTGTCAGCCTTCTAGTCATCTTTATCCAAAGGTAACTTTAGTCTGAGCAACCTTTCTCCTGGTGAGTGTGTGAGTCAGACACTCCTCTTCCTGTAAGTGCCCTATAACTTCACTTGAACTAACACAGTAAATAGAAAATTCACCACGTGACGAGTGTTCTAAAAACGTAAGAGCTGCAAATGCTCCTGATAGGGTGAGTCAGCGCCTCACAGTGAGAGCTGACCTGTCAGAGTCCACTGCAGAGGAGAGCACAGAAAGCTATTTGCTTCTTTGCTTGACTGAAGGCTTGTTCTTGTGAACTTGAACCCTGCCATGATCTCTCTTAAGCTCAAATAAGAAGCAAATTGTCCTACTCTTTTTCAGAAGCAAAGAAAGGGCAGCGTCAGGGCTGAAAGGAAGGGTGGGAGTGCTTTTAAAGGGTCCACAGCCAGCTAACGTGCCGTAAATGTAGGTGTGGTTTCCTTACAATATTGTGAAGTCAAACGGAGTCGGCCTTAGCAAGCACAATGCTGTCACATTGGTGAGTGGGCATAGTTGTTCCAGATGTCTGTCTGAGCGGGCTGGCCAAAGAACAATTACATTGTCAGATTTCATTACCTTGCACCCCAAAGGAAACCAACAAAATTTACTGATTTACACGTAAAACACAAGCATCTATTGAACACAACATCGTCCTGTATTGTAAAGAAAGCATTGCTTAATTTTCGGAGGTGGTTGCAGGTTGTGGGCATCAGCACTCATTTTGGAACTGGGAGTTATATTTTTATCATCTCTCTTTGGTGCAAAATGAGAGAGAAGAAGGTCAGAAAAGGGAGAAAGAAGGAGGAAGAGAAAGATAGTAAAATAGTAACAGTATGATAGGACTGAACACAACTCTTCCTCATCAAAAGTCTTTTTATCTCTGTATCAACTGTCCAGTCTGTAATGTCCAACAAAAGTGTTCAAAAAGTGTCCACAGGGGACCATATTGCTGCTTTACAACTCCCTGTGCTAGACACACCTTGCACTCAGTCAATGCTGCAACTAAACCTCTAGTGGATCGTCCCTGTATTCTCTCTGGGAGCAGAGATCCTGACACAGATTAAGCCAAAGCCATCATCCAGTTAACCAAGGTTAAATTTGATGATTTTAGCCTTTGTTTAATCAAACGTTGTCAGTAAATCATCTGCTAAACAAAAATCTTTAGATCCTCGAAAATAGATCAAAACAACTCTCTAATATTCAACAAATGCTACAGTTTCACTTCCTCCATTGAAGGATCTGGAAAGAAAACAGATGAGTACAGTTCCTGAAATTTAGGAATTAATTTACGATGTGTTCTTAGAACAATCCCATCATCAACCATGGATAAAAAAAGATGGTCAACATAATAGTGTCTCCAGTCCCACAGTTCTTCTGGTTGATGTATTAGTGATCAAGAAAGTCACTTTCATTTTAAAGAATTTAAACAATTCTATAGACACAAACAAATGGGTACATAGAGCCTTAAGAACTAGGACAAAATATCCCACATGAGCCATAGGGTAAGGAATCGGATGTGAAATCTAAAAACATTTTACAATCTGTTTATCATCTTTTAAAATGTCCTAGGGGTGTCTTAAAGCTTTGGTTGCCGACCACTGGACTCGTGGAGTTGATGCAGATATTTGTTTATGAAAACCATGCCACATAAATTCAAGAAGTGTTGAAAGATGATAATTTAATGAAGACATAGAATGTTCTTTACAAAGATCCCCTCAATGTTGTTTGAAAAAAATCCCCAGCTTAGCGCATAAGATTTGAGTGCCGACAGCCTACTTGAATTTTGTATTATCTTTTCAATACGGAAACGAAATCCTTTTTTTCACTAACTCTCTACTCTCACCTTCGAAACTGAGAGGTAATGGCCTCAAAGTGTTGTCTAGCTGAGGTAGAGTGGTGGAGATAATGGGAATTCCCCATTGCTGACAAATCGACAACCTTCTGGAGCAGGTAGGACCAAAAGTTCCTGGGCCTAGAGGTCAGCACAATAATTATGGTACTGTTAGACTGCTGTAGATGAGGCAAAAAGTACAGGATCAATGAAATTGAGGGAAAGGCATAAATCCACTTCTGAGGCAATTCCACCGTCCCTTCTTACACCCCTATGCTCCCAGCAGCAACATCCTTGAACAAAAGTTGGGCACTTGATAACTGGTTGACTAGAGGTCCAGGGTGGAAAGTTATAACTCTGACATATTTGCTGAAAAAACTCTCTAGTCCGACACAGAGACTGTGACGATGGAAATATTGTGCTCAGAGAGACCGCCTGAATGTTCTCCTTCCCTCTCACATTAGATACTCTCAGTGATAGTGAATGATCCTCTGTGTGTATATATATATATATATATATATATATATATATATATATATATATATATATATATATATATATATATGTGTGTGTGTGTGTGTGTGTATGTATATATATATATATATATCTATATATATATATCTATATATATATATATATATCTATATATATATAGATATATATATATATATATAATGTTCCAGGCCACCATCCTTATAAGTGCCAGGACCAGCTGCTCGGCGCATGCCAGGGTACGACGAAACCCCTGTAATACTTAAATTTCCACCAATAGCAGACACTCTGCACAGCAAGCACTCCCTCAGACATGATAAAATTCACCTCAAATGTGGCTCAAGAGTGATTTATCCATAGCCAGCAACTCAACGCGTTTCGACATCTACACGCCTTGATATTTATATCATATATATATATATATGTAATAATTGTTCGACCAGACTGGGATATAGTATCCTTTGACCTGTCGGAGAATGATTAAAGCATTGAGATTCAATTACAATTATCTCCAGTTGAAGGATTGCTGACTGTATTTCACAGACTACTGGGATTGTGTGTCTAACCATGCTCTCGATTCAATTGCACTGGCATCAATTGTGAAGACCTTTGGGGTTACGGCATGAAAATAAATTACTTTCACTAGGGAAGCAGGGTGCATCTGCCATACCAATGATTCCCAAATCTCCTTTGTCACTGGAATTAGTCTATCCAAATTCTGAGAGCTTGGGCTCCAAATCCTTTGCATATGGTTTACCACTGGATACAGATGGAGGTGAGCCCATGGCACTGTGAAAATGCATGCTGCCATGTGTCCTTGAATTTTCAACAAAAATCTGGGTGGTGGTTTTTTCGTCCCATATAGGAACTGCAAGAGGGCATTCAGCCTCATTGCTTTTTTCTGCAGAAGAAACACTTTGGGATTGTCTCTCTTAAACATGGCCCGATAAGAGGTTGGTTTTGAGAGGAAGTTGTCTAGGATTTCTTGACATTCAGAAGAAACCTATTCCTCTTCATGCATTGTTTCATTATTCCCAGAAAATCTAGGATCAATCCCGGCTTACCTTCTTGAACAAATTGTGTGATCCTATGCAGTTGTTTTTTCACTTGGCTTCCTTTTCCTTCTCGTGTGTTTGGTTCAACAAACTATGATGTTGTCCATTTATAATAGCAACACATGAAAACCTACTTGCCTCTTAGTTCACTATTGGCATTGCTGTCAGGGTCAGTGGAAGAATGAATGTTTCTAAATTCATGTTTGAAAACTATAAATTAAAAAAAACTCAATTCAGTGATATCATTGGATGTACTATGGTGAAAAAGTTCTGCATGTTAATTAAATATACGTTTTTATCATATTTTTACACATTTGTTGTAAGATGTCTGTACAAAAAGTGGTGCAGGATGCCTTAGTTACTTCCATTCTGATAGTTAGTGCTGAGTCTAGTAAATAGCAGACCAGTGCTAGAGTTTACCAAGGGGCCGAATGAAAAGGTCAGGAGGACTGCAAGCAGCCCCCCGGACTGTACTTTGAGAATCACTGGCAGTTCCTAACATGCTAACAGTCTCCAGCCGTGCTAAAACTATCTGAAAATACCAATACAAACTTCAGTAAGCTCTGATGAAGTATTCCATTTCCACCAGACCTCTGTGCATACTATCAGTGGTGCAGCTTAGAGTATAAGCATACATGCCAACCCTCCCGATTCAGACGGGAGACTACCGATTTCTAGGCTAGTCGCCCGCCTTCCGATTCCTGCATGCAAAAACCTGAGTCCTCTTGGATTTCCGCTGAGAGGGCCTGTAAGTGTGTAACTTGAGTATGTACTGCAGGTAACCTGCTCCTGCAGGCTAGTGCACAATACTTGCATCATGCTCTCTCTGCCTGCCATAGCGCTTTCTCTGTGCTTCTGACAGGTCAGAAACAAAAGTACATTTGTGTTTCAAATATCTGATCCGGCAGCAGCAGACTTGCTTAGCCCATACATGACAGAAAGTTGATTCAGGTCCCAATAAAAATCAATGTGAAAAAGACATTCTCCCGATTGTTTTTTTTTTTTTCTTTTTAGAAATCTCCCACTTTTCTCTTTTAAAATGTTGGCATGTATGTATAAGACAGTCTCCATTGGCAGGGATCCAGGTATGAAAGTATAAAGAAAGAAACAAGTAATAAGTGGGAGTCTTCCAAGTTCTAAGGATGTTGCAGACACACCCTGATAGAACACGATCTACTCCCGCAATGCTATGCAAGTTATCCTTGCCTACTCCATTCAGAGTACTGAGCAGAAAATCACAGCTGGACTCAGCAGCCAGAAGCAGCAGCAAGCCCCTCTGCATCAAGACACCCACACGGACACTGCTGGAAATACTGAGGTTAAGATTGTGCCTCAGAGATAGCTACAAGCTGCAATGAGACCCGAATGACAACCCCATGGAAAAGGCAAAGCGAGTGGAGTGCCCCTTTACACCCACACACTGTAATGCAGGCTGCATTTTTTGGGGCAGAGAAAAGTGGAGACGACATGACACACATCCCTGTGTGCCATGCCTGCAACCCACTGCTTGGGAACTAGATAAGTCACTCCTCTAGCAGGATGCGCTTGCCCACAGGTGATGGTACAGCTGCCTTAGCACTGTTCCCCTAAAATTTCTAAGCCCATTCTTAAACATTGTAAGTGCAGTAAAGTCATAAAGAGTATATGGTCTGGCATTTGGTCATTACAAACTCCACAGCTCCATAATGACTTCACTGAAACCTGGGAAGTTTGGTAGCAAACTACTCAGCACATTAAACCCACACTGATGCCAGTGTGGGATTTAATGTAAAACGCACTCAGAAGCATCTTAGCGATGCCCCCTGAAAAATGACCAGCCCTTGTGGGATTCCTGAATGGCTGCCCACCACCAGACAGATTTCTGGACCCCTGGGTAGAGGGCCTCCATTCTCTGGGTCGAGAAACAAAGCCTATCCTGGGCAGAGGTGTCATGCCTCCTCCCCCAAGATGGGCTGGGTCCACGAAGAAGAAGCTTCAAAGGCCTGCTGCCTTCGCAAGCTGTCCCTGCCTTTTGCTCCCCCCAGCAACTGCCTATCACCAGTTCTGACCCCCGCTTTGGCAGGAGAATCGGCGTAAAACCAAATTAGGATGTGAGGTGTGCCCACCTTTGCCAATCTCACCCCTCAGGTGGGGAGGTGAGGTGAAGCACACATTGAAGTCCCCTCCATCTTGAAAAGGAGGGGACCCAGCCAATTAGAGATAGTCTCATGTCCCCTCCCACTGGAGGATGGCATAATAAGGTGTTTATTCACCCCAAGGAAAGGACCTATTGCTCCCGACCTGCGCACCATGTAAAAACCCCTAAATTTAGTATTAAGGGGAGACCCTGTACATTGCCTCCCTAGATTCCTGCAACCTACGAAGAAGAAGGACGGAAGAAGTTGTACAGCAGAGGAGAATGTAGAGAAGAACTGACTTGGCCACAGCCCTAATGGACCATCTGCAGTTTCCGAATAATCTGCACTGAAATTCAACTTCTCCTGCAGCCGGCGACCTCCAGACCTCTGGAATTGCTGACTGCCTTCAGCAAAGGCCGGATCTCCTGCGAACAGCAGCTCTGTTCCAAAGAAACTCCAAAGAAAGACTCTGATCCTACTGTGGATGAAGAAACTTGTTCCCCGGGAACCACCACTGCACCTGTCGCCTATGGCCTGAGTTCAAGTGGCACACCGGTCCCAGCGAGGACCCCGAGCTCCAGAGTCCAAGTCCACATTGGTTTGACTTTTCCAGGACTCCCTGATGTCGCCTGCAGCCACTGCATGTAGATCCCCTCGAACTGCGAGTGGCCGGTTAATCTCAAATCTGACCTCAAAAGGCACCCCTTCATCCGGTTGCCCTGCGCCCTGAAGAGGACCTGAGGTGCACCGATGACCCCGAGCCCTCCAACTTACCTGTCCAGTTGTTGGTTCCTCCAGGGAGGCAGCCAAAATGGAAAACCGGCAACCTCCATACGTCTACATTGGGCTCCCGACACTTCCTAAGCACCCTGCACCTGGCCGCCCCTGCGTCGCTGGTGGTGTGGACTTGGTGCCAACATGGCACCCCAGTTGCCCTGACTTTAACCCTAGGAGCTTGGCTTCCAGATCCGAGTAGCCTGCTCGTAAGCAGCCTCCAAACGACAGGCCCATAGCCCCATTGGTTAACATTGGGTCTCTGCACCCAGCCGCCCTAAGGCCGCTAGTGGTGCAATTGGATTACCTAACTGAACCTTGGGGAACCTTGGTCCTAAACTCCAAAAGCCATACTTGCAGGTCGTTTTTTAGGTCTCGCCTAGACGAAAGCAAAGCGAAGCTTTGCTGTCTAGGGCGAGACGACTTATGTTGTTACTTCTGGGGGAATGAGGACAGCAATCTTCCACGCGCTTTTTCTTCGAGATTGTACCTCGTGAGCGCGCACGTCGTCACTCACGCATGCGCACAAAGAAAGCCATACACACACGCACCCCCCCTTAAACAGACACACGCGCACACAGACAGACAGGCGCACGCACAAACACACTCAAACAGACACACACACACGCGTACACCCCACCCCCACTCACCCCTCCTCTCACTCAACACACTCACCTGTTCTGGTGGTGCTCGGCGGCGGATCTGCATCTCGGGCGGCGGTAGCGCTTTGCGGGGCTCTCTCACCACATGAGAGCCCCGCCTTCCCCATGCGCCCGCCCGCTCTTCACCCGGTCCCCCATCTCGGGACCGGGACTCAATGCGGAGCCTTCGTGGCTCCTCGGGCAGCTCTCTCTCCCTCTCGCCGCGATGGGGCGGGACTTCCGGTTGGGGCCACGCTGTGATTGGCCGGCTTCCCAACCGCTTCCGGGTCGTCGCAGGCAGCGCGGCGGCCCGGCGGGGATTCACATGAAGATCGGATTCTCTTGGCATTAAAAAGACGTCTGGTCGAGCGCTGGCTACGGGCAACTGGGTGTTCCTTGGTTTAAAACAGAGTAGTTTGCATGGAGTAGTATTGCCAAGTTCCCTTTTTGGTGCAAAAGCATCCTTACTTAACTATTGACTTTCTTGCAAATTAAATCCGGGACGTTCAAGAACTAATCGCCGTTTTCATATGACATTTCGCCACAGTGGCCCTTGCCTAAAAATATAATTATTACAATGAGGTTTCAGAAAAACTATTTCATAATCACATGTTAAAAAACAAAGAAAACTGAAGGGAAATAAGAACAAGCATTTACAATGCTATAGGTGTCGCTTTTTGTGAGAGTTTCAGCTATTTGCATTGCAAATAACAATGCCTTTTATTTATGTTTTAAAAATAAAAACAAATAAAAAGGCATTGTCATTTACAATGCCAATAGCTCAAACTCGTGTAAATGCGAGACCTATTGCATTGCAAATGCTTGTTATTTATCTGTAAACCGTTAACACTGTTTTCCTCCATAGGAACCAATGTTATGGTTTTTTTGTCCAAAAATGTTCTGTGTTTACCTGACCTTTTGTATGAGAAACCAAAGTAACTTTCTTTGACCTAAAAACTGTTGTACTTACCTGTATTTTGTAAGACCCATGGTGTGATATCTAGGCATATCACCCGGAGTAGCAAAAGAACCTAATAAGTAATCTCAAAATACCCTAACGTAATTTCTAGGTATCTTTTTACTGTTTTAAAAGCCAATACAAACCTGCAACGATTGCAATTTCAATCACAACTGTAAAGTTTTGCATTTGAAAGTCTATTTCACCTACCTGTGCACATCTTGCTTTGTTCTAGAAATAAAACAGAAGTGTACCCTTTTTAGTTTGAGCCTAGCGACAGCGCGTGTGCACTGCTCGCTCTGTGAAGCATGCTGTATTAGGGTATACACTAGCAGCCCCGCCCACTCTCCGCCCACATTTGCCATTGGCACTATTTTGTTTTAGGACACTGATGGGTACAATGGTGGCTGCATTTTTTTGTTTTTGTATTTGCATGCTGAGCGTGGCACCCACTTTAGGGACACCGCACCCAGGCGAATTCTTTTTTAAACTTTGATGTTGAGCATGGCGCCCGGTCCAGGGACACAGTGCTCTGTTTATTTTTTATTTTTTTAACTTTCATACTGAGCGTGGCGCCTGCTTCAGGGACACCGTGCTATGTTTCATTATTATTTTTGTTACTTTAGTGATGAGCGCGGCGCCCGCTAAAGGGACACTGCGTTCTTTTTTTTTTTACTTTAATAATGAGCGTGGAGCCCGCTTGATGGACACCACGTTCTGTAATACAATAGGTATTGCTTTTGGCATTGTAAATGAAAATGCCTTTTCATTTTTTATAAAAGGCATTGCTATTTACAATGCATATAGCTAAAAAAAAATCGCAATTACGAGACCTATTGCATTGTAAATGCTTGTTATACTTACCTAATTGGTCTAGATTCTGTCTGAGTGTGTGCCACCAGTCTTGATTGAGTGAATACAACAAATGCTTAACACACCCTCCTGATAAGCCTAACTGCTGGACCACACTACCACAAAGAGAGCTGATAGTGATTATCTAATTTAGCCTCTGCTATACCTCTGGGGACTCCCTGGACTCTGTGCACACTATACCGTACTTTGGTATAGCATATACAGAGCCAGCTTCCTACACTCATAACTTGCTTTAACCCTTTTCAACAAAAAGGACACACAGCTATACATGGAAGCAAATAAACTTTATATTTATTTATTGTTTTTCTGATAATCAAAGAGGAAAACAGTATACACAGGTAGGAGTTTATTAATACCATGGGCATAACAAAGGCCCCCACAGCCCCCGTGGTGTGGGGAGGCCCCAAGCTCCAGAGGGCCTCCCCAGCATAGTACACTTACTGGGCCTGAGTCTGGGACCATTTAGTTTGATGTGGTCGTACACTGTGCACGCAGTGATGGCACTATGCACGGCGGCGTGCCATTAAAATGCCCTCTGAGGCTAGGTTTACACGGCCACAGCCTCTGCATGTGGTCACATTTGGTGCTTGCTGTGCCGCTGGCTGCGTTGTCTTCAGGGTGGGGGAAGGGGGCATTAGTCATGCGCAGTGTAAACTGCACGTCCAACGGCGCCAGCTGTCTGCGCCTGCCACTGAAACTGCAGGGTTGGGTGAGTACATCCATTTGAAAAGGCTCTGTATATGTCACTCTGTGTGCAATTCTACACCCACAGAATGTGCAGGTATATGCAAGTGTACTTTGAAGAGGGCGGTTTATTATTACACTGTGGGGGCATGGATGTGCTAGCTATGTGTATACTACACAGTGTCATTTTGTACTTCTGAGAAGAGTCTGTTCCACTTTGCGAGCATGCTCTTCAGGGGTGTGGCGAGGGGACCCTCTGGCATCTAATCCTGGTCCCTAGTGCTGAGCGATGGTGAGTGACACCCTTCTTGGACAGGGGGAAAGCCAATGATCTGCATTGGCTCTGGAGACCCCCATATCTCTCTGTATTACACAGACCCAAGACCGATGACACTCCAAGGTCTTCCTCAGAACCGAGCATTCCTCATGAATATAGACACGAGGGAGCGCTGTGTCAAAAGAGTGCATCCTTTCAGCTAGGGCTCCCTTGTTAAAAGTTCACACCGGGCCACTGTATTTGGTATTGAAGTAAATGACAAACCAGATAAAAAACTAATGCTTCTAGCGAGTTAAACGCTCGCACATGACATCCACGGGAATCTGCAGGGCACCAATTGGAATCTTAACAAGGCCAATTTGGTGACCGTCGTTCTAAGGTTGGTCGGTTGATTAAGACTAATCCTTGTTATGAAAAGAGCTTAGAAATGGCAGAAAGGAATTCGAAATCTATAAATGTAAAATATGGTATTAGTGCTGTAACATTCCATCCGTATTCATTCAAATGTACGTTTACCCTCTCTTTTCAGGGTTTATGCATATTTATTTTGTGCTCTGACAAAGCTAAAGTTGCAACTTCTATATTTCCACATGCTTGTAAACGTGGACACACATGTGTGCATGTGGGTGACTGTTGGGTTGTTGCAATACGGTAAAATAGAAACATTCAGTTTATTGCATGGACACATGCACAAATAAACATTTATTTAAAGAAATCATATTCCTTTTTAAGTTCCCATTACTTTCAGTCTGCCTAGACATTGCTCTGATAGTCTTTTTTCAAAAATGAAAGGTCACTCAAAAGAAGTCAAAGTGTTGGGATATTTCTAGTTCCTAAAAGTAAATATAGGCAAGGAAACACTTTGTTTCCCATTTGTATTTCTATGTAAGCATCAGTAAAATAGAAAAAGTGGGAACATTAACTATAGTTACTAAATGTAATGTTGACCAGTGTATTGACTTAGCAAGAATGAAGGGCAGAGTTGGCCCTGCTGGGGTTTGAATGCATAGTTTGCAGGTCATGCCAGTGTCAACAGTGGGATAGTACCCTGATCACCTACTAGGGTAGGTTGCTACTCTATTGGACGTTTGCTTTTGTCTAATGCACCTGACTTTGGCCTCTGTTCTCACAAAATATGACATAAAACAGTACAGAAAATGTCTGTCATCCAATGACGTGTACCTAGGTAAACAACTACTTGCATTATGCCTGGATGCCTGGGGCCCTGGTGCAAGCAAGGAAAATGTCCCCTTTAACTTCTGTTTTGGTAGTAAATACAGCAATTATCAGGGTTCAATGGACCCCTAAAGGCACAACGCCTGGTGCCAGTGCACCTGCTGCACAAATGGTAGCTACGCCCCTGGCTACTTGGTGAGGAACTTCAAAGTATACTCACTGTGTAAGCAGGACCGAGGACAGCAGTCACTGAGCATGCTCACTTTGTGCAGTAGAAGGGGAGAGCTGCAGCCTTGGAGAGGAGCTGCTGGGTGCATTCACTGTGTGAGCAGCTCCCCAGCAGCAGATGAGAGGAGCTGCTTGCACCACCCCGAAGAGAGGAGCGATGCAATAGGATGATGACTAAAAGGCACTAACTGGGCATGATGAGCTGACTGCAAGATGGCCACCTCCCAAACTCTCGCAAATCCTGGTGGGATAAATCACACCCCCTTTTGGAGTGCTCCCTGCTTGTCTCTTCAGACTGAACTGCTCGTACCGTGACTCAACACATTGAGAAGTCACAAGTGGTTGCTCAGTGCAAGTGTTTGTGTGTTAATTGCATGTAAATCACTGTGTTGAGTTTAGCAGCCATAGGCATGCAGTTTCTCTGTTCTCTGTATTATGGAGCTGTAGAAAAGCCAGGACTGATTCTCTTTGCACGAACCCTCAGAGGCGTGTAGCCTGCAGTTCAAGGAAGAGGTCAACATCACTTTCCTAAATGAATATGTATGGTGGGCTACACACAGTGGAGCTTCAAAGATCAAGACGAGAAATATGGTTCAGGCCTGCTTTTCTGTCTGGAGTTAGGATAATAGGCCACCAAACCAGCATTATTTCTATGTGGGGGCGTTTGTGGGGTGAGGGGTTGGGGGATATAAATGAGTTTCACAAGGATTATCACATTTTCTCTCAACTTTTGCAACATTTTAATAGCTTCAAACTGAACACTCTGTAGTAAACTGGGGAGTGGCTCGGGTGGAGGATCAGAGTATGAACATCTCCACCACCCCACAGGGTTTGCTACATCTGAGCATGTTTGAGGTGGAAGCTGCAGGTTTACACTGGCATAGTTCACACGATGAAGTCTACTGCCTGCCACATTTGGGACAAGACCTGGACATAGACCCAGAAGTAGAAGAAAAGAGTAAAGGTCCTGTGTGTGCTATTATCCATCAGAGTCTAAACTTCTGAGGCCTGTCCAGAGACAGAGCACTGCTGGAAGTACAAAAACATCGGGAAGACAGACAGGACACCCCAGTGCCCACAAACGTACATGGTGCAGAACGTGTAAGCGAAGGCAAGGGCGTGACGTAACCATATCCTTCAGGAGGACCCTTTCCACTCCGAGGCCAATTAATATTTATGCGATATGGGAGACTGAGGTGACCCCTCGTTACTTTCTGCAGGGGGGGGGGGGCACTATTTCTCGTTACGCCACTGATTAATACATCAGAATAAAAATCTTAAAAAGTAACATTAAAGTGTGTTGTGGTGATGACACAGAGCTCTTGTATTGCAAACATGCAAATTTAAGCTGTGAACGTTGATAATATAAAAAAACTGATTGCAGTTTGTCTGCAGTTCCATCTGAGGACATAAAAAAGGCACATTTTAACACTGAAAATCAGTAGACACATTTTTTCGACCCCAGTTGACAAAATTGAGAGGCTGTTCAACAGGACATGGGTCAAAGATTTTTAATTGTAACTCCCGACTTAAGCCTTGGAAAGGGTCAGTTGTATCGGTAAATTCAGTTCCTCAAACAACAGTAATGGAAGTGCGGTGAAAACATCCATGTGCGTTTTTTGTATTTAGCACCTACATATTTTCCCTTTTAGTTCGGTGTGGTACCTACACACCTGTCTACATATTATGGATTTGACAAATTTCATAATTAACTTCAAAGATGCTATGGTTTTCAGGCCTCCTCATTCAGCAACAAGAAGCTTTTAAGGTAACCATGTGTTCTATAAATAAACTATATCCGTGCATGCATATAAGTATAATATCAAATTATGAGATATATCCACTTTAATCACTAACACTAAGGCGCATTGCAGAAACCTATTTAAGGCATACATTCATAAAAATGACCCAATACTTACAATACAATACTCAAAACATTAGGTGAGTTCTGGCGGCAGAAACCAGAGCATGGAGTTGGCTTTCTTTGGTGTAAGAAATTAAATTCAACCTCAATTGTGTTGAATGTATGTCCACTTTTATTTACCCGTATTGTACTGTGTTATATTGTGTTGTGTTGTATTGCTTTTGATTTAGTGTGTGGACCACTAGCGTGGCCGAAAGAGCTGCATGCTATGTTTTCAACATTTATGACAGTAGAAAGTTGCAAATCTGCCAAGTGGCCACTTTCAGTGATTGACGCATTCACATTCTGGCACTTGTAGTTTCCATTTCTCCTTTAAAAATATGGTTTCCCTTGTCGCAACTTTTCAAGTGTGGATAGCTAAAAAACACAAAGACTGACACGAAGTGCCACCCATGACATGGTGCCACGTGGCAGCTAGGTTGGAGATTGGTTTTCAATGAGAAAGCAATCATCGCGCACTAATCAGGCCACACTGTTAAGCGTAAAAGGCCATTTATTAGGACCAGGCTGCACAACATAAACCACAACAATAATCAACAACAACTAAATCTCACCCCAACGCAAAACTCCATCATCATACTCTCCTTTCATTCCACCTTCCGTTCTTCAACCTTACTTCCAATCTCTCTCCGCATCCTGGCAGTACTCTCATGCCACCAGTCGCCCCCCCATCATTCACTCCTCCCCCCCACGAGAGGTGGGTGCGCCCACTAGTGACTCCCCCACCCCTCCCAAATACCGCCAACCCCGCAGCCCGTCCTAAACTGGCACACTCTGCCAACCCTACCTCCAAACCCTAAAACTGTAGGGTGGGTGGGTGGCCACAGAAAAACTATTCCCCACCCAGCAATGCCAGAATGCAGGAAGAGGAAGTCGCCTTCCTCCCCCTGCATCTTATACCCACCCCCCAACCACGCCCCCCCAGCCTGGCCCTTCCCCGCGCGAACGACCCCAGGGGAAGACTAGACTGCGTCTTCGCTTCCCCTGGGGCCCTCCACTGTAAGTTAAAGGCTTGGTTAAAAGACTTGAAATTACTTTGATCTGTCTGCAGACTGTAGATTGTTAAGTTGTGTATTTATTCTGCTTCTTAAAATGTAGTTATTTCATTTATCAGTCAAACTCTATTTTTTGTTGACATCATTATTTAGAACCAAAACGAAACAATTAGCGTGCTTACGACTG
Source organism: Lissotriton helveticus (assembly GCF_964261635.1). Lineage (NCBI taxonomy): Eukaryota > Metazoa > Chordata > Amphibia > Caudata > Salamandridae > Lissotriton > Lissotriton helveticus. The sequence goes on along the minus strand of NC_136063.1, from coordinate 408,002,067 downwards.
TTTTTTTAATCACTTCTGTTAGTGTGCCGTTGGAGACAAATATCTGGTTCTCAGTCCCAGCATTTTCCACATTGATGTTCAATAAATCGGTACCCAGGGTGGGAATGGGTCAGAGAACACCCTCACAATTGGTGGAGGTACCAGGGAAGGGGATTCATCAAAGGGGAAGTCTGTGAGAACAAAAATTACTTTAGAGCAAGTGCATTTCTTCAAGTTATCCACACATTCGTAATTGTACACCTGTATGCTTGGGGAAATGCTTTCACACGTGAAATTCACCGTAGAATTTCCAGGCTACTCTTCAGAACTGTTAACGTTTCTTAAGAGTACTGCTGGATATTTCTGTGAATTTCCAAAATATGATAAGCAAATGTATTTACTTTTTTGAGACTTGAAACCGGTGTGTTTAAGAGCCATGAAAAGACAAAATGGTTCACACCTTTATAGTAGAAGATGGCTTTGTAGTCATGCTTTAGTACTTGAGTGGTAAGTGTTAATTGAAGTGTAGATATTTGTAATTTAAAGACTGCAACTCTTTTAACATGGTCTGAATCACAAGACATAAACAGATTTTATATCATCTGCTGAATTAATTCCTAAGGCAGTATTCTATCAGACAGGTTCTGCCCCAGTCTTCTCTGTAAAGAGAGTGCAGGAAAGACCTCCCGAGCTACTTCCAAATGTTATCACTGTAAAATAGTGACCGCATATGCTAACATTACCCTATGAACATGCAGGATTATCAGTAGTGACCTTCCAAGCATTTCAGGCGAGATTACCAGCAAGAAAGTCAGGAACAAAGCTCATCAATATGAAATGCCTCTACCTGACTAATGAAATACCAGCCAAAGCATCACATGCCCAGTGGCTAAAAGAGCATTACCAAAGCAATAGAGTTCCCCAACTCAGCTTGATTTATCAATCAACTTTAAATATTTTTGGGAATTGCAAAATGTTGTCTTCATCAATATATTATTTTTCTGTAAATAGCCACATTTTTCCCCAATTCCACTTTACATTTTGGACTTACAACCGCAAGTGTCCTGAAAAAAATTATTTTCGGTAAAAATATAATCTTTGGGATTCAAAATATCAGTTTTCATTTTTGTAAAATACACAGTCCCTAAATATCAGCTTAGCATTTTTGAGTACTTACATATACAAATGCCTTGCATGGTCAGATTTTGCTTCAAATGCTAAGGTACTCCAATCCTTGACATGGGTGCTCACTGTGACACCAAAGATGCCAGTCATATGCCAATATTTTCAAGGCTGGGCACCATAATGGCCACAATGCCCACCATATAGCAGACATTGTCCTTGTCATGAGAGGGGCGGCTACCATTATGTTAGAGAGGCTATAAGTAGGCCAGTCATGCTCCTAATATGTCAGTAATGGCTGCCAATATATCACAATTAGATGATGCCCAAAATAGTCAAGGATGACCATTGTTATGCTAGAATACCCAAACGGTCAAAGATGGCTATTATGCCAACTGCACTATTATGCCATGAATAGGCACAATTGTGCTAGAAATGGACCACTTATGATGGGAGGGCCGGAGTTAGATTAAACTTTTAGCGATCCTTGACACTGGGTATAGCTTCCATGAGTGACACTATTAGGGAGGACACAATGCTTCATGCACACGGACAACACACACAAATGTACACACATCCATACACACACAGATGAGTGCATGAGGCTCCTATTGCCTCTGCTCTGGTTCCATACCTTGCTCTCCTCTGTTCTTCGTCTGTTCATACACCCAACTAACACATTTTCACTCTGACTACCACAGTCCTACACTTGGGTGGGTCAACAATGGTTATTGTTCAGACTACGGCTGGCACTCTCCTTTCATGGCCCGCTGTTCACACACATGGTGCGACTTGTAGAGTAGCGACTACTGACAGAGCAGGGCCTACAACATGGCCAATGTTCCTGTGACTTAACTAGATTGAGAGTAGAGATAGCTGGCCATGTGGCAGGCCTCATAGGCCATCACAGTGTTATCAAGAGGCACTGCCATTCGTGTAACAGGTTGTCATTTCAGGGGTCTTGAGATGAGCAGTGCTGACTTTTTAAATATGGACAGGCCCTCTAAAAAGGTACTGGGCTTGACTTTACCTCTGAAACCTACTTTGAGGGAGCTGGTGAGCTACTAGTTGCTTCAGATCTACTCGGAGATCCCTGTTATAGATCACTAAAATAGACACCACTGTTGGGGAGTAATTATCACTATTTACTAATCAACAAAAACAAAAACGATTATTTTGTGTGCGTTTCCATGGAAAATATTAGTATAATTACACACATCAAACTACATGTATACAATACATTACATATAACACATATTTAATTGACATGGTGTGATCTTTGGAGTTTAAGCACAGAATGTGGTTGTCCTACATTGTCACATGAGTTTCCTCACACATATTTGCTTTCACTCTATACGAGTTTTGCTCTTTAAGTGAGAGGAATGAGAGGGCCTTCACTTTTTAGTTTTCCTATAGGGTAATTTGTGGTACTGCGTTGGGTGAGTTGCACGGGCATGATAGGTTGAATTTTATATTATATGTTAATGGACATTTTATGATGAGCAGAGTCATATCTTTAAAGAAAAGCACACTTTGTTCACAGCCTTATAAATATCACCAGTAATTTATTTTAGGCACACTGACACCCTTCCAATTAAAGACAGATATTTTATTATTCTTCTACTGCCAAGGGAGGCACGGATCTGAATTTTCTGTATGAAAGAATTTGTAGGGCATTCCGCCAAGATGTGTTCTGCCATTTTAGAACTTTCCCTGCGGTCCTGCTTTGCTGTTCTTGTAAGCTTTAGTTTGGTTGAGTGAGTAATAATGAGCTGTCATTCCCTACACCATTATCAATGAGCAGCAGGAATTGCTGAGGGTGGATTAGTCAGTATATATTTTAACCACACTCCGTGAAAATTGATAGCCGCGTCCTGTCATTAGGTGCCCTGGGAAATCAACCAAAGGCAGCATGTCAACATCCTTCCTCTAATTCGAGGGTGAACCTGGGTTTCAGTTGGCATTAATTGTGGCCATTACAGGTGATGTGGGGCTGTACGTGGCACTGGTTAGCGAGGGCATGTTATGTCACACGCCCTGACTGTACAGGAGATTCATTTTCTATCGCCTACTGCCTAAACGCCAATTTCATTGCTGTTTTGTGGGGGGGGGGTTTCTGACCCACACTGGAATGTCGGCACCTACACTTTCCAGGTTGATCTCAAAGGCTACAGGTCAACCGGAGGGGGAGGGGCGATTAACCATTGTATTGGATTGTAGAATCTAGCATTTTTTCACACAATATTCCAGTGGCCATCCATCTGAATAATCCTCTACTTTGTCCCTAAACAACTTGAATCATCCTTGGGGGGGATTGTGAGCTATATATAGCAGCATCTTTACCGCTCTTGCCATTAGGGAAATAATTATTTGCAGCCCTGAAAGGTTGTAAACATGCCTGTGATCTTGTGCAATTAGTTGCTATTGGCTGCCGGACTAATCAACTACAACATGCATAGTCCAACTAGTATAGAGTGGCAATATGGTGTCTGTTTTGCAAGCTACTTGCAACTGGAGGTTGCTTCAGCATGCTCAAACATGAATCCACTATTCTACTCCCAGAATTGTTTATTTTGTCTGTAAGTCACTTGATCACCCCTATGCGACCCCCTCTTTCGCATGGCAGGTCATTCACTAACCCCTTTGATCATGTGACCTTGTCGGCTTAACCCCGCCTAGACAGTTGCTTAGTTAGAGCAATGGCCCCCTGTGGCTACCCCTGCATTTGCCACCCCTCAGCAGTGTGCAATAGCAGGGGGTGCTGGCGATTTCCTCAGCGGCCACTCCAGGAGGGGGGGCACCACCCCCAAAACTCACACCCACCTTGCTAGCCACTGTGCCCAGAGCACAGGTGCAAGAAGCATAGGGGCAGTAGTCTAACCTTACCTGCTCTCTACTTCTGAAATGCCTTAAATCCCATAGTTTCTACCTGCCTCATTCCAGGCAATTACATCTCCATTTGCACTGCCATGACCTAAGCCCAGCACGATGCTTTGCTGAGGAGTTAAACATCCTACCTAAGATTTCAGGAATTCTTAAAGTAATGGCAACATAAAAATACAAATGTATTATGCCCAGCCAAATCAGTGGTCCAAAAAGGACACCACGTATATATGGATATAAAATCTTCCACTATTAAAAAAGCCCACAGCAGACACCATGGAGCAGTCCAACTACAAGCCAATCTCCCTACTACCAGCATTATCCAAGGTACTCAAAAAGTCTGTTAATCAACAGCTGTCTCAGTATCTTGAAACCAGTGAGCTACTCCAGCCAATCCAGCTTCAGGCCAAACTTCAGTACTGAGATGGCAGTGGTTGAAGTCACTGAAAATATTCGAGGTACCTTGGATGCAGGGGGAAAGGATTGTGATGTATTCCTATAGGTACTGTATCGATTCCCCTATTCCTGACCCTGGTTTGGTTAATAATTAACTAGCAGCCATCCAACGGTGCAAAAACCGTTATCTGATTAAGCCACACCACGGCACAGAAGCGCGTTATCTGATTAGGTCATAACGCATGCCATCTAATTAGACAAGCGATATTCCTCCAGCCCCTGATAAGGCATACGGAGTTCTCAAAACAAATCAAACCTACAGCGACCTGGGAAATTCCCATAGCCATTGTTTTGATTTCACCGAGAACTTCAGCAAAAGAATGTGCGAACGAGCCCGTTCATATGACATCCTTATTGACGTATATATGTCCATCCTTACGTCAATCTCGGCACCTTTCAGGTATAAATATTACCGACATTGCCTTAAGCAAACACATGCGGTGGTGACGAGATTGGAGCAGCGAGACGTGCTGAGGAGCCCAGCAGAGAGCAAAGCCCACAGACGCTGCCCCGCCTTCCTGACACGCTGAGAACGAGACGCTGCCTTTCTCCTGCAGAGAAATCCAGCTCCGGCACTTCCAAGCAGCCCTCGCAGGCAGCTGGAATATCAAGACCTGGGATAAGAGATACCAGCCCTCCACCATTCTAGATCTCAGGTACAGAACTGAATAACCCCTCGCAGAGAATTCTCGAATCAGTCCCTTGGCAAAACAAACTTAACTTAAACTGCTACTTATCTACTCCCGCCCACGTATTAGGCTTAGGTCAGGTACATTGGGGTAGGCGTGATTAGAAGCACCAGTTGAGTATGATTAGACAAATGTATATATGTATGTATCTATTTTATCCATTTTAAAGTATCATATGGCTCAGAAACCATATCAATGCTTTTACAGTATTATTTTATAATTCTGTCTCTACTGTATGCACTTTACTTAACTACAAGTATTGCAATAATAGCGATTCATTTCTCTTGTATGAGAAAAGAGACTGATCAATAAATAATATCTTTTATTGAACCACGCCCATCTCTTATTTCTCTACAAACTGGTGAAACTAAGAATGCACGTACTGACTGAGTAAAATAAGTTGTCTTTTGTTTTCACACGACTCTAGAGATACACTCTTGATTAGGGGAGAGCAAAGTTGTCATGTTCTATGGTTGTCAGAAACTAAATCCCTTCTTGTCTATCCAGGGAGGTTAAAATCCTCCTTGCCTATTCGAGAAAGTTTCTAGTGAACTCTGAGCTAGCTGGCAAACACTAAACTTTAAGTCTAATATCGTCGGTAGAAGACCTAGTTAACCTCTGCCCTAGGTCTATACTATTGAAGATATTATTCCAATGCGCAGAGCCTATTGGGATAATAGGAACTACACTACATGGCGCCCAACGGTTTGGATAGGCGATAAAACTAACGCAAGACATTAGAGTAACTCAGTCGTGCTTTTTCACACAGACCCCTTTTTTCCCATAATACTCCAAAGACGTCTGGAGTGGGTGAAAGGTCATATCCGCCAAACCTCGCAGGAGGAGACTCCTATGTATGGTTCTTGGTATATTCAACGTTGAAGGATACACTGTTCCAAAATATTGTGCATCTAATCTTTGTTTCCATAGAAACCTGATCTGCAAACAAACAGAATAACCTTTCTGTCAGTAAAATGACAGAAAGTGAAGAAGAAAGGGAGACAGTTAGACTAGCAGCTGAACTCCTAGATGCAGATAATACTCTGCAGCAAAATGACCCGGATATAATACTGATCCCGGTCAACATAAGAAAATCTATAACCTTAAAACTTATAGAAAATGGACTAACACCAAGAGGTGGTACAGTCATATTCGTAATTGAGGCACACGAATATCGGCAGACAGAGGTATTCTATTCATGGATAAACTTTCCAGCAGCAAACGCTGTAACAAAGGACTTCCACTATTACAAAATAGAGGAACCACCTAATGAGTACACTCCTTTCGAGGAGGTGGAAATACCACTCAAATTCCAAGAGCACCTGCTCTTGTTTAATGGCGCCCTAAAACATAATAATCACATCACCAGGCTCGGTCCACTAGGTAGACCAGGAGCAACGTGGCCGGTCCGAGCCGGATACACACCACATCCAGACATTGAAGAAATGCCTGCACCAGAACTTTTAGCACAGCTAAAACAATTAATAAAAATACATAGACAATTAGTCCAATATGTAATGCGGACTTCAACAATCCAACCAGCTATTAAAATTCCACAGCTGACCAGTCATCAGGGGAACACAAATAAAATTACACCACAGAACATACAGTCCTGTCTAGGTAAGGTACCCGCAAAACGGGAACAAATTCCTTTCTGGCTAGCACAAAAAAGAACTCAAATAGAGGCGGTGTTTCCAGATACCACCCCTGTTGAGAAACATAGGATTCTGACTATCTGTCTTCCAATGGGAATCGCACCACATGTGGAGGACTGTGACACTTGGGGAACAGTCTTTGCTTCCATTTACACAAAAACACATGGTGTACCATCCATGTCAGTAATACCAGATGTGCTAAAACAGATTCAAGATGAATACGGTCCAGAACCCGCTTTAACTCTCGGTATGAAATTACTGAAAGACTTCAAGCAGGTCTCTGCAATATTATTAGCCAACATAAAGGGAGAAGCAGCAAATGTGGCGATTCGCCAGAGGTTAAAAGAGACAAATATAGCAGACCAACCATCTGAAATTGCCAGAATCATAGAAAAATCCTATGAAGAACTAGGAAGAGATAGTTTGAGTGGAATACCAGTGAAACCCCAACTAGTTGAAAGTCCTGAAAAGGTATTTATACAAAATAATTTAAACACTCAAAAAAAGAGCTGGGATGGAAATAAGCAATCCAATCCTAAAGAAAAAAGATTCCAGTCCAGAGGAAGGTCTCCTCGGCGGAGAGAAAGATCTCCTGACCAGGGACGCAAGTCTCCCCAAAGGGAGCCCTCTGTGAAAAAATACAACCTTAGAAATAGGGATAATATAAAAAAACCTGATAGATATCAAGATATTGATACACGTCCCTCTCAATCTTTTCAGACTTCCTCGCAGAAATCGGAAAGAAGAGGACGATCAGAACAAAGGGAAGAGCACGTCAAGTCCAAAGACAAAGAGCCTGCTCATCTGAATAAAAAATTACAATTTCCAAAAAAGAAGGTAGCCCGTATTAAAGTAATCAACAATGCCGAGAATACTGAGGACACAGCTGAAAAACGGAGAATGGGCTCAGACAATGCTAGACAGCGCAGCAGAAGTGAGCATAGCTCGCAAAGTCCTTATGAATCATCTGGAGACAGTGGACACGAATGAATACATTCAGGTGGAAACTGCAGATACCAGAGTTAGCAAACCTCATAAAATATATGAAATAACATTGCGTATAGAGGGGGATAAGACTAGAAAAATAAGGGGACTATTTTGGGATAATCTGTCCAAGGGCTATGACATCCTTCTAGCTGAACGAGACTGGCCTCCAGAGTTTGTCAGGGAGTGCCCACATGGCGAAGAAATAATTATGCCTGCCTTCTCAAACCATATTCCAATTCATAAAAAATATACACTTGCAAGAAAGTGGGCAGTAGCTCAAGCCCCTGCCTTATATAAAAATCATGTGGGATGGGATGAGGACTCTCCTCCTCACAAAATCCAGTTAAAATCACAACCTACTGCACAGAGGCAGTACCCGATTAAGCAAGAAGCTAAAAAACAGGTAAAAGAGACCCTAGACCAACTTGAATACCAGGGGGTGATTGAAACTTGCACCTCACAAATGAACAACCCTTTGTTTCCTGTCTCCAAGCCAGACAATTCATATCGTCTTGTTTTGGACTACAGACACCTTAACTCATGTTGCAAAACATTTGCAGTACAAAACTCGCATAGTGCTGCACTAATGAATAACATAGTGCGCAAAAAATACAAAACCACATTAGACATTTCTAATGGATTCTTTTGTCAAAATATAGCACCAGAGAGCAGATATTTGACGGCGTTCTCAATAAATGGCACGCAAAACAAATTCTGTCGTTTGCCCCAGGGGTTCAAGAACAGCCCAGGATTATTCTCAGCGAGAGTAACAGAATTACTACAAACATATGATGACGAGGCATTATCTTATGTCGACAACATCTATCTAACAGATGATGACTTGGATACTCACTTGAAAAGAGTGAACACCATAATACTTGGGTTTGCAGCAGAGGGTTACAAATTTAACTTTAAAAAGTCAAGAATTGCCCATCTAACAGTCCTGTTTTTAGGATATGAACTATCAAGTGAAGGCAAAAGCCTGGCTGACAATTTCCTAGAGCAATGTGCTGTAATCCAAGCACCAAGAACACTAAAAAACTTACAATCAATTCTAGGTTTCCTAAATTTCGGAAGAACTTACATTATAAATTATGCAGAGAGAATTAAACCTCTCTATGATCTAATAAAACCAGATTTTAAAAGAATCAATTGGACTCAAAAACACACAGAAATTTTGAGATCTTTACAAACAGATATGTTAGTTAAAACAAAATTACAAACACGTGAGAATACACGCAACCTTGTGATTCGAGTCATCCCAGGAAGATGCGGATTCACATACCTGACCTCTAATGAGGGAGAGAAGGTACCAATAGCATACAAATCACACGTGTACACAAAAGCTGAAAAAAAATTTAGCATTAAGGAAAGCATTGTTCGTGCGGTTCAAACAGCTGTAGCAAAAGAAAAATACCAAGCAGACGGTAGACAGGTTACAGTCAGAACAGCGGAATCAGCTTTTGAGGCATTAACAACACCATGTAATTTACCGACAACTGCACTGAATCCAGAATGGATACAATGGGTAAATTCTGTTGCTACAGACAAAGTAAAATACTATTTTGACCCGGAAATTAAAGAATTAAAATATATAGAATATGAGAGAGAATACCCTCTGCCAATCGACATTCTGCCTTTACGACAGTACGCCTGTGTAATATATACAGACGGTCATGCTCAGCCCTCAGTTTGGGGAGAGCTGGCTTACAAAGCCACATGCGAAATTGTGAAAGAAGTGTGGCGCGGAGGTAAATTAAGACCTCTACTCACAAAAACACACTCAGTGGAAAATAATTCAGAACAACAAACTGAAATAATAGCGTTAAAGATGGCGCTAGAAAATGCCGATCGCGAATTCCCGACACTCATAGTGTGCGATTCGTATTACTGCGTCAAATCATACAATAACGATTTGCAGACATGGATTCAAAACGGTTACAAAGATGAAACAGGTGCAACAATCAAGCAAAAATTGCATTGGGAACAAGTAGCTCTTTTACAGAAAGAACTACCAAAAACTCACGTGATACACTCACTGAGTCATCAGCGTGATGGCGTTCACGTTGCAGGGAATTCATTGGCTGAGACAGCCACAGCGGTAGCAACTAAATCGGCTTCCGTAGCTACAAAAAAGCGTGCAGTAAAACACATTGACGGTGAAACAGTGCTGGCAGTAAAAACGTCAGCAAAAGGCGACTGCTCAGCACTACCGATCAATTACCCACTCAATTATACATACATAATCGATGCAAACTCAGTCCCTTTTGCTCGAATCCCTGGAGTGGGGGATAGAGTAATTCCAAACACGGACAGGAGAGGCTTGTTAATAGCAGACGCACATATGGGTGAGGGTCTCAGACACCTTAAGCAAAAAGATTCTCTGGATGAATTACAATCAGTGTACTGGTGGCCAGGCATGAGCCTGCATCATCACATTTTTGTAAAAAACTGCCCAGACTGCAATAGAGATCGCAGTGGCGAGCGAGGAGGACTATTGTCATGGCATTTCACTCCAGATAAACAACAAGAACATGAAAGTACCCATCATGAAAATGCGTCGTATTAACATAAAAAGACTAATTTACACTTATAATGTAGACCCCAGTGCTCGGCTGACGTCTGGACTGTTATAAAAAGATTTGCGAGTCTATAATGGCATATACGCTAGGAGCATGCTACGTTTTGACTAATGTATTCCTTTTAGCCTTCAAGCTTATGGGGAAGCATGGCCTAATGAGCATTGCATAGCGGGACTCTTCTCACTTCCTTCCTGAGGGATACGGGATGGTGTAAAGAAAAAACCAAGACATAAAGCAATCTATAACGGAAAAGGTATTAGGTTCGGGAGCTGGGTGGGTCAAACATCTAATAAGTGTCCAACGTAGTCTAAATAACCTGCCAAGGAATTCTCTGAAAGGGTTCAGTCCGTACGAACTATTGTTCGGGACTAGAATGATGATCCAAGATCTTGATAGTCAGACTTCAGTGGTTAAAAACAAAAGCTTTGATATCAAAGATCGTTTGGCTATTTTACAGGACTTAAATGAAACAAGGAAAGACCTGAGCAACATAAAGTTGAAAAAACAGCCAACAACCACTGGAGAGAAACCACCTGTCCCAGCAAGGCCTGTCTGGATTCCAAAAGTCGGGGATCTAGTCAGAGAAGAGATCGTGGTAAAGAAGGAATTTGGGCCTTCTTACAGAAAAGCAGTTCCTGTCTTGTCTATCAACGGGACAAGATCAGTAGTACTACCGCCCCTTGCTGGTAAAAAGGAGAACCGAGTCATATCCATCGACCTGGTAAAACCACAATCATGTGGCCGATAACAAACAGTAGGCCAAGTGGACTCCCGAGAAGTAGCAGAACACCAATGTTTGCTACAAATACAGAGGCTCAAACTGGAAGACTGATCACATTTGGAAAATCTACAGTAAATCAACAAGGACTATGCAACAAAGCAATGGAGCTTGAACCTCTTAAAACCCAAATAAAAACTTTTCATCAAAAAACAACAACCTATGATGATGTAACTGCAGACTTTGCTAATGAAACAAAGCAAAATCCAAAAGCAATTGGAACAATTGACAGAACAGCATCCGGCTACTTCATCAACTTCGATGATTCATCTGAAGACCTGAGTGAAGCAAAGAAACAGCCATCAACAAAAACTTTTAAAGACAAAGCTAAGGAACTTTTTCAACAGCTGAAAGAAACCTATCTGATCTCTCCATGGATTGAATTTTGGGTGGCCTTTGGTGCATTTATCCTCATTCTTTGGCTCATCTTAGTACTATGCTTGGGACATTTCATTGAAGGAAAATATGCTAAAATGGACACAGCAAGCCAGAAGATCAACTTGGTACTTAAACCACACACATCTTCACACATCGAGAAACTTTCTTCAGTAAACTTCACAGCCAATCCTATACCAGGCGGTGTAGCATGGGACAAAACTGATTATGAAATCTATGGTCCGGTTGAAATCCTGAAGTATCCACACCAATTCAAGATCTCATTGAGTGACTTTGTAAAACCAAGCACATTTGCTGATGATTGGGACTTTGAAAGTATTAATGATATGATGTCTGATCTTGTGATGTCTGCTAAATTTACAGAACATGATTATTTGCAGGGTTCGTCTAATTATGATCAGATGTTCTGCTACAACCATTATGGTAACCATTATCTACATAAATCTGCTCAACCTAGAAATGTTTTAAATTATAACCAATGGGAACATTGTGCTACTCCTCCAAAAGACAGCTCAAAAACATTTTATGATAAATATTCATACTTTTCAGGGTTTAACACAAGTAATGCAGAAACATTTTATTTCAAATTGTCAAATAAGACAGGTATGAAGACCATGCTTACAAACACAAAATTGATATATTCCGATTCATTCTTTGAACAAATGAATACATTTGGGTTTGATTTCTGGAACAATAATATTGAAGCAAAAACTGTTTGGGGTACAAGAGATTGGCAAGTACAAGGTATAGAATCATTGTTTAGAGCCTGCATGATCCCAGAACAAATTATATTCTTGAATGACACTATTCAACAAACTACCTGTCTTGGCTTAGCCAAAATCAAAGATTTGAACAAACCGTCTATTCCAAAGCCAACAATGAACACTAATAGCTCTATAGATGATGAGATAGACGTAAACCATATATTAAACCAAAACAGAACACATCCTGAATGGAAAAAATGGTTGATCTGGCCCACAGATACAAATAACTGTCAAGACCGATTCCTGAACAAAATACAGGGGTTCACATTGACTAGGCCAGACCCTAGATATTCCCAAAGACAACATCCAGGGATAGTAACCACCTACAGCGTGGTCAAGCTCTGCCTTCAATGGCTACAAACGTCCACACTGGCTGAAATTAAGCAACACCTAACTTTACTTACAGAAGGTGCTGACTTGCGTGATTTCATATTGGGACCACGCAAACAGCGTCAAAAACGTTTCATAGCGACCTCTATATACGCAGCTTATAACGAAGTTTGGAAAGTAACTCAAATTGAGACAGCAGAAAAAATACGGTAAATTGACCGTATTAATTTGGAAAAATCACTTTCTGTGGTGGACAATGGGTTAATGACTCTGTCCTCCAGAATATATTCTCTGGACAGCATTGTATCTTCAGCAATCGATATAATATCGCAAGACTTACTGATGTTACAACACGGTCAGTCCCAATTGCGTTCTATTGTACAGCTTGGCTGGACGTTACAAAATCTGCGTTCTGGCTATGTGCCTTGGCGTTTAATCAACACAACGTCATTATTTAATATCTTTAACATCACTGATAAACAAATCAGTTTGGCACAGAAGGGTGCTGACTATACAATTCTGAGCATTGAAAAACTTGAGAGATTACCATTGACAATGTCAGAACGACCTGTCATTGAATGGATAATACATGGAATAATAAATATTCCGATAACTACTTTCCAGTTTCAATTCTGCCAAAAATATATACAGGCAGGCCAGTATGAAAGGTTGGGTAAAGGGTTCATTAAGTCAATATGGAACTTGCCCTATACACACGAATGTGTAAGTAATAAAGGCCAGAAAGTGTTTCTCAGTGGCGATAATTGTGCAAGATCACTAAGTGGTACACTTCTGTGTCAGGGTATTAGTTTGCACGGAGCCTGTGAAGGGACTTCAAATAACCTTTCATGTTACCAGCTAGGCACACCTGCAACACGAATAGAACCATTCTTTAGGAGACTCTCGAACGGGAGTTACATTCTAATAGTAGATCGCAGATTTTGTAGTTTGCTGCCCGGAAAACCTTATCTCATAACTGTGACTAGGAAGGTCATGTGCTGTGAACATGTATTGTTCCCCAGTGATTCTCCAGACAGGGAGGCAAGGTTATGGCCCGATTTGAAAATTGCTTCTATTCGAATAGATACTTTAAGCAGAATGAAGACTGTGCTCCTACAGACGCCGACCAGGCTCACGTCATCAAAAGAAACGTATGATCTCCAAGTTGCAAGGACAACAGAAGAGATTCATTCATTATTATCAACTAATTCCCCCATACATTTCGCAGAAATACTGAACGAAATCTTAAATATTTCTGATACCACTGGTATCTCCAGTGTATTTAAAGCAGTGTTTTCGGGTGCTTTAACTCCATTCAAAGCCATCCTGGGTATTTTTCCAGACTTTGTCCATTCCATTTTTGGCAGACTTCCTCTCCTTTTAGGACTAGTAGCGGGTATTCTATTTTTGATCCTGTTATTTCGCTATGGCAAACCATGTCACAGACAAAACACCTGCGACAAGGGAAGAAATGATCCTAGCCATTGGCTACCGGGACCGCATATCTAAAGTCCTTGGACTAGCACGGCTTCGGGACCTGAACATGACTTGGTTTCTTTCATTTAGACCAATGTGGCAAAGCTGTATTATGCCTGTATTAAGGTGCTTGCTATGCGGCGAAGAATGCGTGTTGGACACCTGTCTGGCACTACAATCGGATGTGCCAATGGACGCAGATACCTTGTTGGGTCCGGTAACGGCTCATGCATTGTGCTGTCCCCAGCGGCTACCAATCCTGATGACGGCATTCGTGGAGTCTTCACCACTACGATTGAGGGGTAGTGAAGTACAAGATGAAAGCAGCATCAATCAGGTACGACCTTCAGTCAGCTATGCTGATCAAAACATCAATGGAGGCAATCATGCTCAGGCTCATGAATGCATGGTAACAACTTTTTCCGAGTTAGTGTAACTTACGCAAGAAGCTGTTGACAGTTTTTTCAACAGTCTAAATGATATGATGTTTTCACCAGAACAGCAGGAATAACTTTGAGCAAATTAGCACTTGGAGTTCCCCACATCCTGAATTTGGCCTTCAACTTTTTAAAGAAAAGCGATATAAAAAATGTTCTCATCAGTTTGTTCAGACTGCAAGAACCTTTTTCCCCAATTCCAAAATATTTACGATTTTTGGGACACTTATCTTCTGCTTAAAGTAGACATTATTCTTAGAGAACTAAATTTCTATTTTTAGGTAGTCACAAGACATTCGCTATGCTAGCACTGTTATACATAAATTTATGATTGTGATGAAATGGTCTCGCACTTTTTTCTGTATTAAGAGCCATTTCATGTGTGGTTTTCGCATTTAGATTATGCTGAATTTTTAACATATGAGTAGCATTATTAGACTGCTTGTGCATATAGTATACGTGACAGTACATGTGATTGTGTTTCGTATATTTTATAAAATCCAATTTTCGGAAATGCATATAAATGTATTTTGGGGTGGTACGGTATACACAAACGCTACTGGTATTCACTATGCCTAGATTTGTAAATATGGACATAGTCTACGTGGAGTGGGTGTGATGTATTCCTATAGGTACTGTATCGATTCCCCTATTCCTGACCCTGGTTTGGTTAATAATTAACTAGCAGCCATCCAACGGTGCAAAAACCGTTATCTGATTAAGCCACACCACGGCACAGAAGCGCGTTATCTGATTAGGTCATAATGCATGCCATCTAATTAGACAAGCGATATTCCTCCAGCCCCTGATAAGGCATACGGAGTTCTCAAAACAAATCAAACCTACAGCGACCTGGGAAATTCCCATAGCCATTGTTTTGATTTCACCGAGAACTTCAGCAAAAGAATGTGCGAACGAGCCCGTTCATATGACATCCTTATTGACGTATATATGTCCATCCTTACGTCAATCTCGGCACCTTTCAAGTATAAATATTACCGATATTGCCTTAAGCAAACACATGCGGTGGTGACGAGATTGGAGCAGCGAGACGTGCTGAGGAGCCCAGCAGAGAGCGAAGCCCACAGACGCTGCCCCGCCTTCCTGACGCGCTGAGAACGAGACGCTGCCTTTCTCCTGCAGAGAAATCCAGCTCCGGCGCTTCCAAGCAGCCCTCGCAGGCAGCTGGAATATCAAGACCTGGGATAAGAGATACCAGCCCTCCACCATTCTAGATCTCAGGTACAGAACTGAATAACCCCTCGCAGAGAATTCTCGAATCAGTCCCTTGGCAAAACAAACTTAACTTAAACTGCTACTTATCTACTCCCGCCCACGTATTAGGCTTAGGTCAGGTACATTGGGGTAGGCGTGATTAGAAGCACCAGTTGAGTATGATTAGACAAATGTATATATGTATGTATCTATTTTATCCATTTTAAAGTATCATATGGCTCAGAAACCATATCAATGCTTTTACAGTATTATTTTATAATTCTGTCTCTACTGTATGCACTTTACTTAACTACAAGTATTGCAATAATAGCGATTCATTTCTCTTGTATGAGAAAAGAGACTGATCAATAAATAACATCTTTTATTGAACCACGCCCATCTCTTATTTCTCTACAAACTGGTGAAACTAAGAATGCACGTACTGACTGAGTAAAATAAGTTGTCTTTTGTTTTCACACGACTCTAGAGATCCACTCTTGATTAGGGGAGAGCAAAGTTGTCATGTTCTATGGTTGTCAGAAACTAAATCCCTTCTTGTCTATCCAGGGAGGTTAAAATCCTCCTTGCCTATTCGAGAAAGTTTCTAGTGAACTCTGAGCTAGCTGGCAAACACTAAACTTTAAGTCTAATATCGTCGGTAGAAGACCTAGTTAACCTCTGCCCTAGGTCTATACTATTGAAGATATTATTCCAATGCGCAGAGCCTATTGGGATAATAGGAACTACACTACAGGATGTTTTGATTATGTTAGCTTTTGCAGTGGCCTTCAATACGGTCCTGAGAGAGCACAAGTTTGAGAAAAAATTTATAAGTACACCATATTTACAAGCACGTAGTTAGTTTAAACATGTTTTGCACACAAGTGTTTTATATCCAGGAGTGAAATATACAGAGTGTTTTATATTTAGTAGTGAAATGTATAGAATGTTAAGTAGAGTGACTATAATTATAACGGTGTGAGATTAATGTAGAAATGTTGGAATATATGTGAAAACCTCATGTTCTCATGTTAAAAGAATCATGTCCGAATTAAATGTAACTTTGAAAATCCAGTATTATGTGTAGGCCTTAGGGCAATTCACAGCAAACCTGAACGTGCTGCTAAAATAATGTGAGATAAGGTTGACGTGGTTCTTCCAAAATGTACTATTGAACTTAGGGTTAAAAGTATATGCTTTATAGATGTGTTATTTTAGAAACGTATGCTAGTTAAGAATGTTTGCTGTTTAAATCAAGTTAACGTTTTAAGAGTGCAGGGACCTGCTGCATGTAAATCAAGTAGGCCAGAGGAGATAATGTCATGTCGTGTAAATCGTCATGTGCTCGTTAGAGAAAAGGTCGCGAGGTGTCCAGCACCGAGCTTTGAGAGTGTTTTATGACTAAAGATATGGTGGAGTCTGGAATTTGAGGCCCACTGCAGGACGAGCTGTATGCAGGTGCGAGGGTCCTAATCAGCTCGAATGAAAGGGACTTTGTTCAGTGGCGCCTTGCGCAGGCCTGTAGGAGTTTCCAGGAATTTCAGGGGGTATCAGCGCACTGAAGAAGAAGCCTGGGAACCAAGGTCAACTATAACGAGGGTCTTCAAGAGTACCATCATGGAGTTTGCCGCGCAAAGATGTACCACGTGAGGGGCGTCCCAAGGGGCGTTTCTATTGGAAATGTGATTTGGTATTAGGGAAAGCGACCCGGGAGGAGAACAGAGCAGATGATTTTGGGAGCCTAAGGAAGCGGATGGGTAGGCAGATAGGCTGATCAGGAGAGACCCATTATCAGAGAAAAGTCAAGAGAAGTGCGTGATCTTCTTAGGAAGTCACCACGGCTGACACCTAGAGGGTTAAGATCTTGCTAAGTAGGGATGTCATTTGAAATAGTGTAGGGACAGACTAACCTTAATTTTCTTTTCTGTAATGACTTTGAGGTTGCAACTTATATCTATTTTGACAACCCTTATGGTCTTTGAACTTGTACTTATTATTTTGTTCTTCAGACTTAGATTATTCAAGAAGTTCATGTTTATAGTGATACCAATTTACCTTTTGAATCTCATTTTGAGAAGTTTGTATCTTCAGTTATCTTTGACTTTATATTAAATCTTTAAAACTTAAATTTGGTCAGTGGTCATTTAGAGTGTTGTAAGTTCTTAAATTGATTGACTTATTGCGAGATTACCTTTACTCAACGACAGGTACCAACGATTCAGTCGACATAGTTTGGGATTTGGTAAGATAATTAGTAACCAGTAATCCCGCGTTAGCAGTTGGTAGCAGAGTGAGGATGGTTATCTTCTTGAGGAAGGTAATCTAGAGAGGTTAGTTTACCCCAAGGCCCGAGACGCCGAGAGACGAGCAGCGGAAGAATCGTGTGCCGAAAGGTGCAGACGGTGCGAGAAAAGCAGCAGTATCGGAGAGTGAGTATAAAAAGGGTCATGCGTGAACAGATTGCGGTGTTTTGTGTTGTATTTGTATTGTAATGTCTTGCGGAGTTGAATGCCTGTAGTGTGAATGAGAGAAGGTTGTGAGCGCGCGCAACCTGGTAAGCTGGTAACCTGGTAAACGGGTGAACTGGTGAAATCTTAAGTTCAGGCCAGAGCTTAAGTGGTTTTGGGTGTATCGAACATCCAGGGTAGTTGTCGACCATAGTACGGAGGTCACGAGGTACCATTGACCGCCGTGGATCCAAGATAGGGGGAGTGTAAGAGTGAGTGTATGAGTAACGGACGCTGGTCGAAAGTTACTGTGTGTGAGTAACCTATCGGAGAAGGCGATTGTCTGGAAGTAATCGGAAAGACATTTCGCCAAGTTAAGGTGACAACTACAGAAAGACTGTGGGCGTACAGTCAAAGAAAGGTGATCGCTTGGACGGAAGTAATCATTTTTCAGAGTATGAATGGGATGCGTGCATGACCGAGGAGACGAGCTGAGAAAGGAGGGGAACTGCTGCGAAGGGGGACGGGTGACGTCGGCTAGAGCCGCGCTGTGATTGAGCGGTTGGTGTGACGTTAGCTAGAGCCGCGCTCTGGTTGGGCGGCTAGAGTGACGTCGGAGGAAAGTCGCGTACGGATAGGCCAGTTAGTGAGAACGGCGCTGAGATTGGTGGATTGTCATCAGGAAGTAAATAAATGCGGAGAAAAGAGAAATCATGAAGTGTTTTAAGTGTTTGAAAGGGATTTTTAAACGTAAACGAAGTGAACATTATTACGGGGAAGAGGCACCGCCGGAGGGTACACCAGCTCATTACATGGCAACGAATGTGGGGCTGCATACGATATTGTGGATTGGGGCTTGGAATAAGCTTACGGAAGGGAATGAGGAAATGCAGTTCCCGAGGTACGGGACGTTTAAATTAGAGGTGTTACATCGGCTAAAAGCAACCATGTCCTCATTGAAACCCTCGCCCAGACCAACACAGTTTGAGGCTCTTAATGCATGGATTAAGGCTGCACACGACCGAAATTTGAACAGGCGTCAACAAAGACTGACGCGATCGGTAAGGGCAGTGCGAGATTCCAAATGGGATGAGGAGGAAAAGCGTTGGAGAGTACAGACTATTGAGGTGGAGAAAATGTATCCGATGAGGGAGGTGTCAGGAGGAGGAAACCTCATGGAAGAAGACGAGGAAAGCGAGTCGGAGGACAATCTGATAAACAGATTGTTAATGGATAGACCACCTCCGAGAGTGGGGTTAATAGAAGATAGAGGGCTCGCAAGGGAAGATGGAAATGACATAGAGGGATATACACCACTCCCTATATCGGAATGGACACCTATCAAAGGCGGAGAAACACCTCCAAACAACACTGTACAGAGTGTAGTGGGAAGGTTTGTGGTGCAGAAAACGCCAACCACAGAAAGGGTTGAGTCTGTGGGATTGCCAGACGCTCTTCAAGTGCCTGTTACCATAGGACCCATAGTTTCGATCTATAATTCTGAGAGAGATAGAGGGGAACAACAAAGGCAATTGGATAGGGAAAGGATTGAGATGGAAAGGAGGAATAATGTGACAAATGCATGGAAACAATTGCCAGGTTCGGTAACATGGAACACCCCATTAGACACAACTGTCGGTCCCAATTCAGAACAGGGAGGTCCGAGAGGACCAATGGATCTAAGGGGACCACGGCCAAGATCTTTTTCAGAGTTAAGAGCTGATTTGAGGGAATGGGACGGGTCCGTAGTATCTCCAAGTAACAGGACAAGAACAGAACCAGAGTGGGAAAGCAGGGGTAACGGGACAGTATCTCATTGTGGGGCCAGCGAAAGCAGTCAGGGCCGGGAAGGCCAAAGTCAAGAGAATAGAGGGGATGCATGTCCTACAAATCAGAGAGAACAGCCGGAACAAAATACTAGGATTGTAGAATGTGAGGAAATGTCCCGTCTCTGGGGGAAAGGAGGAGATGAGGCGGTACGGGCTTTTCAGAATAGGTTTAGGTGCCTTCATCATACACTTGGGGAAGACGTTCAACATTGGAGAAAGGAGAACAGCGATAGGTCCCGCCACGCCTCGAGTAATCAGGAATCACAGGGAAGTAGGGAAGAAAGAGGGAGTAATGGAACATCTTACCCTGCATCCCGTGAAACTAGCCAGGATGGGGAGAGGGAGGCTAGGAGGCATGAAGGAGTGTTTCACCACCCACCCCGAGAAGATGGAAAGGCATGGGACCTAGAGAGATGGGAACAGGGGAGGACTCCCTATAATTCACCAATACCCAAACGTAGATCTCGGAGCTGGGATGGGAGAGATGCGGATGGAGGAGCTAAATTGAGTGTCTTGAAAGCTGAAATTAAGGCAAAAAGGCTTGATGTTACCAGTTTAAAATCAGATGTTGATGAGATAATAGATGGAACATTGCCTTTGGAAAGGATAGAATTGTATGAACAGGATGAGTTATTGTTCATGGCAAAGGATATTACTAGGAAAGCTAGAGCGTTTCATGAGAAATTGACTGATTTGGCAGACAGGTATGCCGTGGATTTGTCTAGGACAAGGGCATTACAGAGTAACCACAGATTACAGTACGCAGACCAAGATCTAGATGAGAAGAGAACTACTGGATTAAAAACACACATAAGAGAGCTGGTAACAGGGATAAGAGTGTGGAGGGAACTGGATAAATGGGAAGAAAGGTGGTCGAAAAAGGGCACAGTTAGGCGAAGTACAAATGTGATGACCCCTGAGGGAAGGGTAATGCAGATGGAGGCATTCCCTTTGCGAGAAATATCAAACGGAAATTATGTACATGTGCCCTGGAGTAGAGGAGATTTAGCTGCATTTACCAACTCATTTCCGAAGTTGCGGGACAATCCAGTCGAATGGTATAAACAGGTAGAGAGGTTTGTCAAAATCTCGAAAGTACTGTGGATAGATTTGAACACGTTGTTTGACATCGTGGTCCCATCTGATTTGTGTACCCCGTGCAAGACTAGTGTTGAATGGCCAAATACTGAACCAGTGAGGGATGCTCGGACTAATGGACCGTCCGAGATTGTCATGCAAAAGTACGAAAGGGTAATAGCATGGCTGAAAGATAAGGTACCACCACAGGATATAGATTGGGTAAAGATAGATCGAACAAGGCAAGAACCGAAGGAGACCGTGCATGAGTTTTATGAGAGGTTGCTGAAAACATTCAAGCAATACAGTGGACTAGATGTAATGGATCCCAATGATATAGGGCAGTTTGTGTCAAAGTTTGTCTTGGGGTTGAGACCTGATATTTGTTTGATGATACAGCAACATTTAATCTGTTGGCAGAACAAACCACTAGATGAGATTTTACGTTATGCGAGGTACTGCAGTGACGAGATAGATTCTAAAGCCAAGAATCTAAAGGAGAAATTGATGGTGGTGCAAATGCAGTCCGCTGGGAAGGGTGGCCAGCAGAAACAGGGGATGGGACGAAAGCCAAACGGTCAGAATAAGGACAATGAGGAAGGGCAGAGACCTAGGATAGACTTTGCCACTTTAAAGAAAACGACAAAGTGCCATCAGTGTCACCAGGTGGGGCATTGGCGACGCGAGTGTCCCTTTAACCCTGAAAATGGAGAGCTAGAAGTAGAAGAGCAGGTCCAAGAAGACTCAGTGCAGAAGGTGACAGTTCCAAGCAGTAAGGTGGCCAAAGGGGGGACTTCGGCTCCACGGGCCCAATTCCCACAGCCACCGAAGATAGCAGCTGGGGGAAAGGTCTTTAAACAAATGCCTCTGTTTATCGAGGAAGAAAAGTGTTATTACATTGACCCATTGACAGGACAACGGGTGAGCAGTGAAGAGGATTGTACCCTCGGGGCAGTCCTAGAAGTGGATCAAAGAGGGCCATTTGTTGAGGCAGAAGTGGCAGGGTGTCCCACTACGTTCTTAGTGGACACTGGGGCTACTCGTTCGACTCTGAGATCAGCGGTGGTTCCAGACTTGCCAATGTCAGGGGAAACAATTCAGGTGGTAGGAGTCGCAAATAAAAGAATGACAAGTCCCTTGACCGAACCAGTGTCTGTGAAGATAGGAAACCACATGAACGAACATCAGTTTGTGGTTTGTGACTCGAGTCCGGTATGTCTGTTAGGAAGGGATTTGTTGTGCAAACTGAATTGCACCATATACTGCACCCCGCAAGGAGTGGAGGTACAGACTACCGACGAAGAATTCAAAATCTTGTGTAGAACTATATCCTACTCTGACAATAGAAGATCTTCCTCAAGACCTACGAGATGCAGTGGCGTCAGAGGTATGGGATTTCACAGGAGAAGAAATAGGATTGATTAAGGGGGTAGAGCCGGTAAAAATATTGGTAAAACCAAATGTTGAGTTTCCAAGAACGCCTCAATACAAATTGTCCCAGGAAACGATTGCGGGAATAAAACCTGTGATCGAGTCAATGATACAGCAGGGAATACTGAAAGAAATCGTGGGTAGTCCTTGTAACTCCCCGATTATGGGTTTGCAGAAACCTAGCGGGAAGTTTAGGATAGTTCAGGATTTACGAAAAATTAACAACATAGTCGTTTCATGTTGTCCCGTGGTACCGAATCCTTCAGTGAATCTATTTCAAATACCATGTCAAGCAGAATGGTTCACAGTGATAGATCTTTGTCAGGCTTTCTTTTCAATCCCATTGGATGAAGAGAGCAGGTATCTTTTTGCTTTTAAAATGGAAGATTGCGTTTTAACATGGTGTCGAATCCCACAAGGATTCACAGATAGCCCATCCATCTTTAATCAGTTGTTGAAAAAGAATCTTGAGAATCTAGTACTGCCACAGAACTCGGTTCTGGTACAGTACATAGATGACCTACTTGTTGCGTCAGAAACAGAGGAAGCTTGTAAAGCAGATTCAATTGCCTTACTGAATCATTTAGCTGAAAATGGACATAAGGTATCTCCGAGCAAGTTGCAGTATTGTTTGACAGAAGTACAGTATCTAGGGCACAGGTTAGAAAAAGGGAAACGTAAGGTGTCACCAGAGAGGATTGAGGCAATAATGAAAATGAATGCGCCTACAACACAGAGAGAAGTTAGAATGTTCCTAGGAATGGTGGGTTACTGCCGACAGTGGATAGTTAACTTCTCACTGAAAGCAAAGCCCTTACAGAAACTGACGCACAAGGAGGTGAGTGATCCGGTACCATGGGATGAAGAATGTCTAGTGGCGTTTTTACAGCTGAGAGACGATTTATGTCGTGCTCCGGCTCTGGGAATGCCAGATTACGAAAAGTCATTTTCACTCTATTGCTGTGAGAGAGAGGGATGTGCTTTGTCAGTCTTGGCACAGACCCACGGAAATGCCCGTAGACCAGTTGCATATTTTTCGGCTACATTAGATCCAGTAGCCGCAGCGTTGCCCGGATGTCTCAAATCCGTTGCTGCAACGGGTGTCAGCATTGAAAGGAGCGAGAGTATTGTGATGGGACATCCAGTAGTGGTGTATGTACCACATTCAGTTGAATTGCTAATGACCAGGACGAAGACGCAGCATCTGACCAATAGTAGGCTCACGCGCTACGAGCAAGTTATACCTGCCGCAGAGAACGTGACTCTCAGGAGATGCTCTGTCTTGAATCCTGCTACTTTGATGCCATTACCCACTGTAATAGAAGGCGAAGGATGTGAAGACCACGATTGCCTTGATGTGACTGAACTATGCACGAAACCCAGACCAGATATTGTGGATGAGCCATTGTCAGACCCCGATGAAATTTATTTTGTTGATGGCTCATGTTTAAGATACGATACTGGTCGGTTGAGAGCAGCTTATGCTGTTTGTACTATTACTGGAGTTGTAGAAGCCGCTTGCCTGGAAGGAGTACATTCCGCACAGGTAGCAGAGATTATTGCCCTAACTCGTGCCTGCATAGCAGGAAATGGAAAGAGAGTCACCATCTACACGGACAGCCAATATGGTTTCGGTGTGGTTCATGATTTCGGGCAGTTGTGGTCTCAGAGGGGTTACATGACCTCCTCTGGTTCGCCCATTCGAAATGGAGAATTTGTGCGGCTGTTGTTAGAAGCATTGCAAGGTCCAGTTGATATTGCAATAGTAAAATGTGTAGCTCATACTAAGAATACAGATTTTGTGTCACAAGGCAACAGATACGCTGATGAAGTCGCACGCTATTGTGCGGAACAAAATTATTCTTTCTCAAAGGTGGAAATAGAAGGTGCAGAAGAAAAGACTGAATTAAGTATGATGTTAGAAACTGTAGACACTTGGGAGGATTTAAGAATAATGCAGGAGAACGCACCTGAAACAGAGAAAAAGGCATGGGAAATAGCAGGTTGTGTGCGAAGTGAAATGGATTTTTGGGTTTCAGCAGATGGGAGAGCTGTGTTACCTGAAGAATTAGCTAATCCCATGGCGAGAGAAATACATGGTCCAGTACATCTAGGAAGGGATGCTATGATGAGAGTGTTTAGGCAAACTTGGTATTGCCCTAAATTTAGAATAGCAGCAGAATCAGTATGTAAGCGATGTGTTACCTGCCAACAACTGAACGTAGGCAAACGAACACCAGTCACACTGAGTCACATTGGGAGGTCGGGGGGGCCTTTCAATAGAATGCAATTAGATTTCATCGAAATGCCAAGAGTCAATCGCCTTAGGTATGTGTTGGTGATTGTATGCGTATTTTCCAGATGGGTTGAAGCGTACCCTACACGTAGGTGCGATACACTCACAGTGGCTAAATTGTTGCTCAGGGAGTTGATACCGCGCTTCGGGGTGCCTGCCTCTTTGGAATCTGACAGAGGAAAACATTTTAACAGCGAAATAGTGAAGATGTTGTGCTCCACACTGAATATCGATCAAAAGCTGCATTGTAGTTATCGACCAGAAGCTTCAGGAATTGTGGAACAAGTGAACGGCACGTTGAAGAATAGATTGGCTAAAGTAGTGGCATCCACATCTTTGAGTTGGCCAGATGCTCTTCCTTTAGTGCTCATGAGCATGCACAGCACACCTGATAGGAGGACAGGTCTCTCTCCCCACGAGATCCTGATGGGGAGGGCCATGAGACTTCCTACAGTTCCAACTACTGCTCTATTGAATATTACAGATGATCTGATCTTGGATTATTGTAAAGGACTGTCTGACGCCATCCATTCTGTGTCCCTTCAGGTGCATGCGGCTGAAGTTCCAGCATCGAGGAACCTGTGTCATGATCTGAACCCAGGGGACTGGGTCTTAGTTAAAAAACACGTCCGGAAGAACTGCCTAGATGTTCGCTGGCGTGGGCCCTTTCAGGTAATCCTGATAACGAACACCGCGGTGAAGTGCGGGGGGCTGCCAAATTGGATCCATGCATCCCATACTAGAAGAGTTCCAGCACCTCTAGAAGGAACAGCTCCCATCCCAGACGAAAGCCCGGAAGTGGAAGAAGAGTCGCAAGAAGGGATTGAGGCAGCTGAGGGGGTGTCGGAAGAAGTTGGGAACGCAACGGATTCAGAAGAAGAGCGAAAGCAGGACGGCAGTGAGAAAGAAGACGCAACTGAAGGAGAGAGCAGAAGTGAATACGACTCAGACTCAGATCCGTATCAGAGCGACCAAGAACCAAGTGAGAGGACAAGAAATAGGAGAATAAGGCTTGGAGCTGCCACTTGGCCAACAAGGAGAAGAAGGCTAAGTTTGAGGTCGGCCCAGGAAGAAACGCTTACTCCTATATCCGAAGACTCAGATCCAGAAGAAGATATCCAGGATCAAGCCGAGGAGGGTCTTAGAAGATCAAGTAGGGTGCGAGTGCCTAGTAGAAGATACTCTACTCCCGACTGGACCTACCTCGTTGCAGATGTCTGGGAGACACAGAACAGGGAGGATCAGGGAAGTGGAACTGATCAGAACTGACCCGATCATCACAGTGCAAATAAGGTTTCTACTGCCAGGAGCGGAGACCGAAAGGTTGCTGACACTCAACATCGTTCATCCTGCTCTCCTGAGTGGAATAAGAAAATTGATTTTAGAGACAGTTGAGTTTCCAGTTTGCTGTTCACGATATCCAATATTGGAGGGAACTCTTCTTCGTTTGGAAATGCTTGAGCGAGTAGTGGAAATGCTAGGAGCGCTTATTGTTGTGGATTAATACCATATTGTGAATGTCTTCAAAGGGGCGCAGAACTGGAAAGGTGAAGAAAGTGATCTTGATTAGAACGGACCCCTTTGTAATTGTGGATGTAGAACTGATAGTACCAGGAGTGGAAATTGAAAAAACGCTAACTCTCAATTTTGTCCGTCCACTTGTCTTGAGCGAAATAAGGAGAATAATTCTAGAAAAAGTTGACTTTCCATGTTGTGGTACGAACTGCCCAGAACCTGAGGGAATGATACTTCGGATGGACATTTATGAAGACGTAGTGTCACTCCTTGAGTCATACATAACTTCAGACGAAAATAAGACTGTTGAAAAGAAATTGTAAAATTTTTGCAAGATAACCTAGCGCCGAGTGGAAGAAGAAAAATGGTAGGGGTTTCATTTTAGTGGATGGAGAAGGGCTAGGGTTGTCTATTTTCTACTGGACTTTGAACTGTTTTGCGGAAACAAATTGTCAAGCTTCCAAGTGTTCAACGAAAGACATTGCAGGAGAGAAAGACTTTGTTTGAAAAGGAGAAGAAGTGAATGCTGGAAGAAAGTCAAGAACTAAACTGTTTGAGAACATGGAGGCTGGCAACCCGAACCGCAGGGCAAAATGTATAGCTGTTACACTTTTAGGGGTAGTGGTTTCTCTTATAATTTTAGTAGTAACTGTTTCATTCCTAGCGGGACACGAAGGGGATGAAACCGCAGTTAAGGAGGATAAGGGAGTATCAACACCGAAAACTACCATTATTAAAGAGAAGGGAAACATCAATGAGAAAGACAAAGCATTGTTAGATGCAGAAATAAAAAGGCTTCACACCGATGAATCACAGGGAAATTACAAGTCAAATGCTTATGCTAAATTGCTTTATGAATATGTTGATGCCATGGAAGTAAAGGATTGTTACGTTTGTATGCAATTACCAGCTTCAGTGGAGGAGGGTATCAGATACCATCATCTTCCATTGACATATGGAATAACGTGCAGTTTATTGTTGAGCATGTTTTATGGACGAGAAGGATTCGAGTATTATTTCTCGAATTTCGACTCGACATTGCCGGAGGTTCCGAATTTCAAGCATTTGAACAAATGGGACTACTACAAAAGCGAAGACAGATTACACAAATGGTTTATTCCATGGAAAACGTTAGATACTTCACATGCTCGAAGGAATAATCTGACTTGTCAAATATCAGAAGTTGAGAAAAAGTTTATAGCACAGGTAGATACTAGATACAGGAGGCAGAAGATTTTGAAAGCATCAGGACAATGGGAAACAGATTGGACCAAGGAGGAGAGGGCACATCAAAGAAAAGGTAGTATTGGTCCAATTGCTTTGGATAAGGATAAACGGGGAAAACTGTGCATTCACAGGAGTTACTCATATTATGAAAACTTTTATGTAGGTCAAGTCCATTGTGAACATGCCTTTCAATTGGAGTATTACTCTAAGAACTTTTTGAAAGGGATGCAAGCAATACCAAATGTATATTTTGTATGTGGAAGAAGTGCCTATGTGAAGTTACCAGATAATTGGTACGGATCATGCTATCTGGCTGTTGTCTTCCCTAAAATATATCATGTTGAGAATTTAGACACGCCTAAGAAAGAAATATCAACTAGATGGAAGCGAGGGCTGGGTGCAGCAGAAGTAGTTGGAGATGTACTCGGTGCTGCATTCCCTTTCTTAGGATTGATAATGAATGACATCAAAATTAGGAGGTTAGCTACAGTCGTAGATAGGCTATCTGCTAGTACTGCAAGATCATTGATGCTGATAGAAGGGGAGATGCAATCGATTAGGGCAATGGTTCTTCAGAACCGACTTGCTCTAGATGTTCTGTTAGCAAAAGAGGGAGGAGTCTGTAAGGCTTTGAAGGTCCAGGAATGCTGTACTTACATTCCAGACAATTCAAAACCTCTAGAGAAGTATATACAAAACATCACTGCCATACACTACGAAATTGAGGACCTAGCAAAGGTAAATGTGTGGGAAAAAGTAGGTCATGGAATGCGTAAAGTTGGAAGTTGGTTTGCCAACTTAGGAAAGGGTATCGTTTGGTACATATTGAAACCCATCATCATAATTGTGATTTGTGTAATCACTTTGTGGGGATTGGTGCGTTTGTATCAATGTTATAGAGCAAATAGGTTACAGAGAGCTATGAAGAAACAGGAAGAAGAGTTGACAGCGATGCAGGACACTCAATATAAGAGTCTGAAAGCATTAGAGAGTATGAAAAGAGGTGGAACTGCCCTGTCTTCTCTTTGAAGGGTTCTACATTTTTTTAGTGTCTTGGTGATGATGACCCCTGAAGGTCATCAAAGGGGGGACTGAGAGAGCACAAGTTTGAGAAAAAATGTATAAGTACACCATATTTACAAGCACGTAGTTAGTTTAAACATGTTTTGCACACGAGTGTTTTATATCCAGGAGTGAAATATACAGAGTGTTTTATATTTAGTAGTGAAATGTATAGAATGTTAAGTAGAGTGACTATAATTATAACGGTGTGAGATTAATGTAGAAATGTTGGAATATATGTGAAAACCTCATGTTCTCATGTTAAAAGAATCATGTCCGAATTAAATGTAACTTTGAAAATCCAGTATTATGTGTAGGCCTTAGGGCAATTCACAGCAAACCTGAACGTGCTGCTAAAATAATGTGAGATAAGGTTGACGTGGTTCTTCCAAAATGTACTATTGAACTTAGGGTTAAAAGTATATGCTTTATAGATGTGTTATTTTAGAAACGTATGCTAGTTAAGAATGTTTGCTGTTTAAATCAAGTTAACGTTTTAAGAGTGCAGGGACCTGCTGCATGTAAATCAAGTAGGCCAGAGGAGATAATGTCATGTCGTGTAAATCGTCATGTGCTCGTTAGAGAAAAGGTCGCGAGGTGTCCAGCACCGAGCTTTGAGAGTGTTTTATGACTAAAGATATGGTGGAGTCTGGAATTTGAGGCCCACTGCAGGACGAGCTGTATGCAGGTGCGAGGGTCCTAATCAGCTCGAATGAAAGGGACTTTGTTCAGTGGCGCCTTGCGCAGGCCTGTAGGAGTTTCCAGGAATTTCAGGGGGTATCAGCGCACTGAAGAAGAAGCCTGGGAACCAAGGTCAACTATAACGAGGGTCTTCAAGAGTACCATCATGGAGTTTGCCGCGCAAAGATGTACCACGTGAGGGGCGTCCCAAGGGGCGTTTCTATTGGAAATGTGATTTGGTATTAGGGAAAGCGACCCGGGAGGAGAACAGAGCAGATGATTTTGGGAGCCTAAGGAAGCGGATGGGTAGGCAGATAGGCTGATCAGGAGAGACCCATTATCAGAGAAAAGTCAAGAGAAGTGCGTGATCTTCTTAGGAAGTCACCACGGCTGACACCTAGAGGGTTAAGATCTTGCTAAGTAGGGATGTCATTTAAAATAGTGTAGGGACAGACTAACCTTAATTTTCTTTTCTGTAATGACTTTGAGGTTGCAACTTATATCTATTTTGACAACCCTTATGGTCTTTGACCTTGTACTTATTATTTTGTTCTTCAGACTTAGATTATTCAAGAAGTTCATGTTTATAGTGATACCAATTTACCTTTTGAATCTCATTTTGAGAAGTTTGTATCTTCAGTTATCTTTGACTTTATATTAAATCTTTAAAACTTAAATTTGGTCAGTGGTCATTTAGAGTGTTGTAAGTTCTTAAATTGATTGACTTATTGCGAGATTACCTTTACTCAACGACAGGTACCAACGATTCAGTCGACATAGTTTGGGATTTGGTAAGATAATTAGTAACCAGTAATCCCGCGTTAGCAGTCCCTCACTCTATGCTCCTAGCTCGTCTCTCGTCTCCAGGCCTTTGGTATAGGTGGAGTGGGTCTAGACTGGATAGCTTCCTTATTGAAGGATAGAAGGATTGAAGGATAGAGGGATATGGTTTCCCCATACTCCTTTGGTGCATTTGAGTAGACAGTAGGAATGCTGCCAGGGTCGGCCTTGTGCCCCACTTTGCATAAAGCGTAACTTACTCGTCTAGCACAGTTAACAAATGTAGTATACTTGTAAATGTAGTATACTTGTAAAGCGCACAGCTGCCCCAGCAACGGGGCGTCCCGGCGCTGTATAACTCTGGGGAACCCGTCCTGGCTTTCCCTGTGGGATGGTCCCTGCTGGGAGTCCCCAAGGTGGAGCCAGGCATCCCCGGAATTGGTGGGGCCGTTGTGGAGATTAGGCAAGCTAATGCCCAGAGTTGCCGAGTGTGATCCCTGATTAGAGTAAGCACCGAAGCGAGAATTATCGAGTCCGCTGACCAAGGTCCACGACCCTGCCGCGTCGGGAATCGAACCCTGGTCCCGGGCCGACTTCTGCTCTCGGGTCTGCTGCCTCTAACCAGTGAGCCACACTACTCCAAAGGCCCGGGGGGTCATTGTGATCACATATGCCGATGACACACAGTTATTTACCTATGGGAGGGGAGAGGAGATTTCGGGACAGTCAATTAAAACCTGTCTTTCCTGTGTCTTTCGCGGGATCTCCTTACATCAATTAAAATGCAATGCAGAAAAGACAGAGGTCTTGTTCTTTGGCCCTAATCCTCTGGACTGGCAGATGCTGTGGCCCAAAAATGCCACAACCCCTGGACCTCTGGAGGGGAGTCAAAGACCTGGTCATCAAATTTGATTATGCTTTGTCATTCCAACCACAGATCAGGTCGGTGGTCGTAGCATGCTTTTGGCTCTTGGAATCTCTTGAAAAACATTTACACTATCTTTCCCTGTCCCCAAAAAGGATAGTAATCTAGTCACTCAAAAAATCTAGACTGGACTTTGGAAATGCGGGACTCCCGGACTACCTGGTTAACAAGCTTCAAAACATGGGGGCAAACATTCTACTTCACCTGCCCACAAGATCACGCGTGTCTTTGCACCTGAATGCCGATAAATTCTCTACAAAAAGCTGGTCCTAGTCCATAGAGCACTTACCATTCTGGGGCAGCCTATCTTAGGGCTATATTTAGGGGCATATTTACAAGGGAATTGCACCTGAACGTCACTTTTACTGACATTCCGGTGGCACAATACCCTGATCCATATTCACAAAGTGTTGTTAAGCCACTTTGGGTCCCTTAACGCCGCATTGTAAATGTGGTACCCTTTCATTCAGGTACCTACATGAAAGGGGCATGCAATGGTGTTGCTGTGGGCATTAAACTGCAATGGTATACAACCTTTACAACGAAACTTTTACAACGACCTACCATTACAACGCAACTTTTACAACGCAAACTATTACAACGCATTGCTCTGGGGGGCGCTCTAGGATAGGGAATAGGTTAATTTACTATCCAATAACCTTCCCTACTATCCACGGGGACTGGAGTTGGAATAGTAAATTAAACTATTCACTATCCAGCACCCCAAAGCGCTATGCGTTGTAATGGTATGCGTGGTAAAAACCGCGTTGTAAAGGCAGGCGTTGTAAAAGTATGCGTTGTAACGTCATACATCCATGGCATGAAAAAGCAGGCGTTAGATTGGCGCCACAAGGAGAAATACTTTTATTTCTCCTCGTTTTTGCTCTTTCTCCAGCACACATAGAAAGAACAAATCACATTTAAAGCTTGTTTATGTGCAGTAAAGTGTCCCTTCTAGCACATAAACAAAGCAATACGCACTATGGCACAGGGGGGGTTTGTGTTGGCGCTAGACAGTTATTTTTTGCGCCAGCGCAATGGAAAACACAGGGGAGCGCTGTATTCACAAGAATAAGGTGCATTCCTGCATTTTTAAACAACGCAGTGTGGCGCTGCAAAATTTGCCGCAGCACAGTACTGCTCCATTTCCTTGTGAATATACCCCTTAGTTTCTATACCCCCTCCAGAAACCTACGGTCAGCCCATGGCCACTTGGCCAGGATCCCTAAGGTCCGGCGCATGAGAATGGGCGAAGGGACTCTTTCCTATCTTGGATAAGTGACCTGGAATAAGCTCCCTTTGGAGCTACGCTCGGTAGCGTCCTCCAACTTGTACAAGAAAAGGCTGAAGACATGGCTCTTTCGACAAGTATAGTGATGTGGTTGTATTTCGAGGTCAACTGCAAGTTCAGCACTGGGACACTCCAGAGAGTAGTCATGCACTTTAGAAGTCTCATTTCATTCATTCATATTGACATATTGAACTGCGCTACCTCCTCACACACCAACACAAACCCAGCCTTCATTAGACCAGTTGTTTATAAAGTCAGGCTTTAGGTGAAAAGAAGGATTCACATAATATGTGACTGAAAAGCCCAGCAGAGGCCTGTCACCTTATACTTCCATCAAGGTTTTCCCATGTGTAGTGTGCAGTTTTCCAATATATTCTGGCAATGGATTCAGATATTACCTTTCCACAAGTGTAATCACTTCACTTGGATAATTGCCTCTTACTGTGTATTCCAGATGTAAATGTTTCACCCACGTGGTGGACTGAACAGCACAGAATGAGACCTATGTCCCCTGGTGGTATGTTACCATAATATAATAACCAAAATATTGCCTGACCCCACATTGTGCCCTAAATATAGTTTACCAAAAAATCACCACATTGGCAGTAGATAACAGAAAATCTACATCCAACTGGACAATATTTTTGTAAGCGATATGTAGGATACAATAGTTCTATAAGACGACATTTAGCTTTCCACATTCTGATGTCTATTCCTCCTGGTTTTCACAAATATTATTTCAGCCTAATAGCGTCATGCTTACTTGAACTGATGACGCATAATCATCAGAAGACATGCCTAAAAAAGCACCAGGTTTGTAAGTGATATCATCCGTCCAATATAAATAGAAGGTTTTGTAGAATTTCATACAATTATTAGCGAGCATATGTGAAAACATGACTTGTGATCAAGATCAATGTCATTCCTCTGAGAGTGATAGTCCATATTGATGCATGGAATGAGGGTGTTGATTGGCTATAATCTGGATTTAGCTGATCTTCTTAGCCTGACTTGCTAGGAGTTTTATTAATGTGATCAGGTGATGGTGCACAGCACGACAAGAGAATTACTCGACCTGAAAATTATATGTAAAGAATGTATTTCTATTTCACGCAAAATTGGGAAAAACAATGGACGTTGACAGCGTCAAAGCAAAGGTGCTAAGGGTCCTTATGCAACAAGTTTAACTCTCCCACATGATCTCTATTGGGTATCAAAGAACAACCATAACTGGGGTGCAATGGGTCCCTCATAGCCCTGGGCCACAATGTCACTGTACCTGCTGTGATAAGGATAGCTATGGCCCTAATCCTTTGTATCATCCCAACGTTATCCCATTCCAGGTGCTCTAAAATATTCATGACTTTAGCTCCATTTTAGTTTTTTTAATGGATGTTGTTTGCAGATAAAGTCCAATGAGCCTTGCAGTATCCATCATCTGACACAGGGCTATAGACCATATATAGTCTAACCATACTCTTTCACAATGATGACATCTATGTGTAGATCACATGCTCTTTGGAATTTGGTTATTGACTGTGGACTGACCTTTCCTGCTGCAAGGTAGTTCCATACATGAATCACACTTGCTGGAAGACCATTCTTGTGTCTCCAGACACGGGTACCATGCTCTACAGAAGACTTCTCAAATGAGGTGTACAGTGGAGACCCACTTTACCTATTCTACTGAAGAAACCTATTCCCATGCACTGAAAAATCCCACTGCAGCTACACACCATATGTCGCTAAGATTAGACCTCCGATGTGTCATTCGACAGGGCAAGCCAACACTCCTTCTCTGTGTGATAGCTATACTCTTCTAGTCTTTTCTGGTATTGCTTGTTTGGGGAAGCCAGACACAATACATGTCTTCTCTTAATATATTATGCAATGATTGTCATGAAGGAATAAGATTCAGATAAAATAGACTCCAGTTTGATGTGTTTGGGACTTTAGTGGCTCCTCACCTTCATAGTGAATATTGTCTTCCAAAATATAGTTATTGTGGGAAAGTGCCCCTTTTTGACATGGTCACCCTCACTTTTTGTCTAGTACATAATGTGATTTTGACTGAAAGTGCACTGGGTTCCTGCTAACCAGGTCCCCAGTGCCAGAACTCCTTCCCAAAACTATACAATTGTTACCCCAATTGGCAAAACCTTTAGTACTCTCTGTAAGTCCCTAGTAAATGGTACCTGGGTTCCTAGGGTCTGAGGTACTAAAGAGCATCTGTAAGGGCTGCAGCATGAATAGTGCCACCCTAAGTGACCCATTACCAAGCACATGCAAGACTGCCATTGCAGGCTGCTTGTCTTGGTGCACACAAAAGTGAAAACACGACATGTCACACATCCTTGTGTGCCATGTCCCCTAACACTGCATGTAATATTTGTAAGATGCCCCTACAGCAGGCCTAACAGCCCTAAGGCAGGGTGCTGAATATTACATGTGAGGGCATACCTGCATGAGCAGATATGCGTCTGTGCCAGTCAGTCCTATTACTCTCAGTACACATTGCAGTACTTAGAAATTGCACTAAGAATACATTTTTAAATCGAAAATAATTTAAATTAAAAAACGTACTTCCCGATGTCTAAACATATATAAAGGTACTTGTTATTTTTATGAATTGGTGTGGATCTCCTTCTTAAGTCGTGTGTGTCATTTATCGATCATTGTATGTATTTGCAAATATCTTTCACTCCTCTGTGTTAAGCCTAAGGCTGCTCGGCCACACTATTCCCTAGTAGAGTACTTTGGGATTGGATAGCAAGCCCCTGTCCATGCACAACGGAACCCCTGGACTCTTTACATCGTATATCAGATTCTTGATATATCACATAGAGAGCCAGCTTCCTACAGTTGTCATTTTAACAGTTAGTCATTCATTTCAAATGACTGCTATCTAAGAGGACTTTACCTTATCGAGGATTCGATCTCCATACATTTCCGCTAATTCGGCACACAAATTACAGAGAACACAACCAGAGTTAATTAAATAAGTCTCAAAGTATAGCATATCGGTGTTAAGTTACATTAGCACAACCATTAAGGAACAAAGTTTTGGGCTTATTCATTTGATTAACCTACAAAAATGCCTAAAATTAAGACTCACATACTGTCCACTGTATATTTGCTCCCCAGTTATTCATACGCTATATTAAAATAGGTGCTATTTTGGATGGGGTGCAGTTGATTAATCATCAATTAGATTTCATATTTGGGAAATGTAGAACCTTGTGGCTTTTATACTGCCTCCCATAGGTCGCACAGTTCAGACCTCAGAAGTCATTGGACAGACCAAGACAACACCCCTTCCCTATGAAAACTCTTCCTGTCTTGTCTGGTATTGCTCCTTTGGGGCCATCATCCACAATACATGCCTACTCTTTAATTATTCTGCAATGGTATTGAAGAAGAGATCAGAAAAAGTAGACTCCAGTTAGATCTGTTTGGGAGTTTAGTGGCTCCTCATCTCCAGAGAATGAATATTGTCTTCCCACATACTTTCTCTCCCATTCTTGATCTAGTCACTGTTGTACCAACAATAGGGCTATTGCAGATGCCTTTGTAAAGCGCATGTTGGTGGGGCAGAATTGTAATACACAGAAAGAGGATTTGAATCATCACACAATCATGGATGTATGACGTGCACCAAGTACATTTTCTATCCACTCACACCACCTTGATTGTGATTTTTATTTTATAAAATAATTGGATATGAAAAGAAACAGGTCCTGCCAACAATTTAAATACATATAAAATAAGAGACTTTAAAAGGGAAAATTGTTCGCACTCTTAAGTGATAACCAGGCATGTACAGTAATAAGCACCGTTCTACACAAAATAACAGCATTTTAAGAAATACTAGTGCATTGGTAGTGATATAATGCTAATACACAAGCTCAACATGATGAATCATTGTCTTTTACATTTTTCTCTTCTTTCTTCAGCGGACTACAAAGAAAGCTTTAATACAATTGGAAATATTGAAGAAATTGCATACAATGCGGTGTCATTTACTTGGGATGTTAATGAAGAAGCTAAGGTTAGTACTGGTGAATGTGTTCATGTGTTTTTTGTCTCTAGCAC
Source organism: Lissotriton helveticus (assembly GCF_964261635.1). Lineage (NCBI taxonomy): Eukaryota > Metazoa > Chordata > Amphibia > Caudata > Salamandridae > Lissotriton > Lissotriton helveticus. Next base: position 407,965,665 of record NC_136063.1, on the reverse strand, counting down.
TAGTCCAGTCTGTGTTCACACAAATTACTCTAGAAAACTGGCAGGCTTGTACTCAGACCACTGTATTTCACTCATTCACCAAAGATCTACAATGCAGCAGTGGAATAGAGTTAGCCTAACAAACTTCATTGCCTCAGAACCCCAAACTCCTAAGAGTTTCTCCAGCATTCATTCATTACCTTAGCACACCACTACACAGCCTACTCCTTCATGACACTCCACCCCCTTTGATGTTTAAAGAATACCTGAACCCAAAACAAGATTCCCTAGATGACCAACCTCATGAAAGGATCATGCCTAATATCTTCTCTACCTCTTTAAAAGGGTCCTTCCATCATCCCACTGATATTGTCTTGTCGCCCTCCTCAAAAAACCAGGATCTGCCTCATCTGCGGAGACCCAATGACGTTATTTGAAAATGAAGTAAATAAAATCCAGCCGTATTTGATCTGTTGTCTACATACCAAGTGCATGCTTCATGTCACCTTCTCTACTGAGACATATTTAATCATGATTATTTTGGGAAGAAAAATCTCTTAGTTCCCAAATTTTGAATTCTTGCAGTCATATAATTCTTAGATGTTCTACGAGATCTAAAAATCCAGCTTCCTTAAACTCCTGACACCTTTCTCTTAAACTACAATCTAAAAAACCAAAGGAGCTTCGCAAAAACAATTCCTGTTTATAGAGAACATTGAACACCTGGCCAAGTTTCTGAACTGCATGTACAATTTCGCAAATATAGTCCATCTGCAGACGTTGCTATAAACTGTTAAATTCTATGAGGTAACTTCTATCGGATCAAAAATATCTCTATGGTTAGGTCAATGCAGTCCTGAAGCTCACAATGGGAAAGTTTCCCCCAGCCTAAGCATAGTGCTGGGAAGGAGTTTTTCGCATCGGATACCATTCAGCATTTCCTTCCAAATGGAAAGGGTCTTCCCTTACAGCCGAACTCTAAATCAGGCCCTTTGGGTTTAGGCAAAAGCTACATACCTGTTCCACTAGGCTAAATCCCTCATTTTATGTACTTCAAAACAAATCTGCAACGTAATAATATTTTTGTATTTACACAAAGGGGTCTCACTAGATGCCAACTGGCCAGCAAAGTTGAGAAACACATGTCTCTGGTAGTTCCCAAAATGCCTATTCATGAGTGTTTTATATGAGAACAACCTCAGACTACCTTAGACTTGCAGCAAGAATCGTTGAATCTTTTTCTAAACCTCATTCAATGCCTATGCAACCCCTTTTCCCTTAGACAGTCTTATCTTTCCCAACATCATACAGACTGTTGAGTTGACGGAAAGCAAATGTTTTTTGTTCTTTCTCTTGATCATTGAATTAACAGAATATGTGGGAGTGGTTTATAGTGAGTGGGCAAAGGTTGGCGGATGTGTAAACATAAGACCTTGATTACATTCTGGAAAACAGCTTCACCAGCCCCTTTGCCGCGGGGATAATTTCCCGCGCCGTGGGGGGCCGCGCCCAGTGCCGCGGTGCTCATGACGAGCTCGGCTTGTCATGCAGCACGGTGGCGCTGTGCTGATGACGAGCTGAGCTCATCATGACCACGCCCGTTCCAATGGAACGCCCAGCACAGCAGGGGAATTATCCCCGCATGGGCATCCGGTCATGACGAGCTCAGCTTGTCATCAGCACAGCGCCACCCTGCTGCATGACGAGCTGTGCTCGTCATGGGCACCCAAGATGCTAAGAGACAGTAATGGGCTTTTTAAGCTAACCTCTGAGGGTTCAATGCTTAAATAGTTTATCTGTGATCCTAATATATCATTCTGAATACAGAATCTACTGCCTGTGAATATATAGTTGGTTGTAGACCAGAGCAATGATTGGCTGCTGCTTAGGTCGTCAAGTGGGACGGGTATGCCCAGACGTGGGTCCTGTGCTCTCGATGCCACCGGAGTCAAGCTATCCTAAAACCCCGAGTGGGACAGTTATGCCAAGACGTGGGTCCCGTGCTCTCCATGCCACTGGAGTCAAGCTATCCTAACCCGAGTGGTCCGGGTATGCCCAGACGTGGGTCCCGTGCTCTCCATGCCACTGGAGTCAAGCTATCCTACCCCGAGTAGGTCGCCACCAACAGGAGTTGCTATATGGGAAACGTCGTTTACAACACGGTCGTTACAACGCGATGCCATTACATCGCAGTTTTTAGAACGCAAGTCGTTACAAGGACTTGCACTGGATTGCGCTCTAGGACAAGGAATAGTATAATTTACTATCCAACACCTTCCCTACTGTATGTAGACTGGAGTTGGAATAATAAATTATACTACTCCTAAGTCCAGCGCCCTCCAACGCAAGTCGTGATAACGACTTGCGTTGTAAAAACCGCAATGTCATGGCATGCGATGTATTAGCATGCGTAGTAATGTCATACAACTTTGCTATATTGCACTTAAAGTCATTGTGGCTCTATAGTCGAGTGCAACCAATAAAATAATAATTTCCCTAGGCCAGCTGAAATCGTTGCATCGGCCCACTGGACACATTTTAGCAGCTTATACCTATTTTAGAATTACCTCTCACACTTTATTGCATTTTTTTTGTATAATTTATAAAGTCTACGCTAACCCTGAAAGGATAGAAGTGTGGCAACACAGTAACCAGAAAGACACCATTGTAGCCTGCTTTATAAAAAAAATTGTTTACTTAAATTAGAACATTTTCTGTCATTTTCTCACTTTGAATATCATGATAATAGCTGCAGATCTCATGGCGTAGGTTTGTGGTTGCCCTAATTAACCCCTTCGAGGTGGGCTCGTCATGAGGTAGCCTCCTGCTACGCTGATGACGAGCCCAGCTCGTCACGTAACATGCGCTTTCGCATATCTCAGCGTGCGAGCGGAATTCCGCCCGCACGCATGCGGTTAAGAACAGGGTCGTTGAATACCATGACTATGGAGGAAATTCTACCCGTGTGCAAGGATGAAGTATGCAGTGCTCTGGTCTGTAGAGACACAAGTATCTGGATGAATTTTGAAAATGTATGAATCGTAGGTTTACTACACGATTCATGTGGATTTCTTTCTATGGTGATCATTCTAAACAACCTCCTGGATATGATTTCAGCTTCTATAAACATATCATGGTCCACAAGCATTGGCCTCAGCATGCTACTCAAACATCAGGATCCAAATAAGGTTCCCCCAAATAACAAAAAATGGTCTTCCACTTACAAGGTTGATGGCCGGGCATGCCACAGTCTTGCTTCAATTACTACCTTGCATGTTACTGTCCACAAAGGTGCAAGGTTTTTAAGGTTCACCAGTGGTTGCCAGCTGCCCCTCAACTTGGACACTCAAGGTCCCAACCGAGCCCAACCTGTAGTAGTGCTGAATTTCTGCCACGCTCAAGTTTCATTTGTCTCACAGCTCGTGCTCACAGTGAATTCAAAGGAAACCATTCCAGTAGGAATTTGGCAAAGCAGAGTTCAAATTAATGAAAACATTTCTAAGGGTACATTTCCAAAGGGAGAGGATGGGGCGCAATGGCCAGAGCTGCCGACCTTAGAGCTGGTAAACCAGGTTTGAGTCTCAGTGTCAGCTAAACATTCTTGGATTCTGGGCAAATCACTAAATCTGCCCATACCTTACAAACATGAATGTGTCTTTGTGTAATGTAACTGGTGCTCATGTAAAACGCTCTAATACCTTCGCGTCGAGTTTGCGCTATATAAAACTGCAAAAGTACAAAAAAATGCTCTACGTTGTACAATGTCCAGCAAAATCAATGCGTCCGCTGACTAAATGCACATCTTCTCTTTTTTTTGTTAAATTCCATAGAAATTTACTTCTTTATGGACTGTGTGACTAGGTGCATACACAGCCTTACCACACCTTGTCCCTGATTACAAGCAGGGTAGAATGAAGCACTTCCACCCCTCTATTTATCGCAGTACGTGGCTAGAAAACAGTGCATCTAGATACTACCAGGGCTATAATTAACTAAAGCTTTGCATGGGTGCATTTCCAGCGCTAAATTGTGTTGCGTCGTGCAAGCGCCTGCTGAAACTGTAATGACGGATGGTCCAAAAGTGGGACTACTTTGCGATATGTTTTGAGTAGCTTTGTTTACCTTGTGATCCTGCCATTCATTATCAATGTGATATAACTACATGGCAAAGTCTAAGTCAAAGATATGTTCACCACTTTTTAGAATTCTTTACTCACCAAGAAGTGTCCTGGACCCTACTTTCTGTGCCTCTTGTCCTGCTCCACTCAAACGGTGGGAGAGGAGAAGTGGCCTGTCTGCTGACCTTGTAACCGGGGAACCAGGATCAAATCCTGGCCATGGTTCAATGCGCTCCTGGGCAAATAGCTTAATTTTCCTACGCCTACTAAAAAATGAAAAATGAAACTTCTGGTACTATTGTAAAGTGCTCGAGACAGTCTTGTGCTACGAAGTACTGTGAACACGGTATTTGTAATTCGTTGCAGGGCTTTAAGTGAGATAAAAACTGGGGGGTCTCTCAAATGGGAGTGGTTGATGCAATTGAGGGCGTGGCTTAAAAACACATAAACTAAAAATCTGTGCTTAGTATAATGTGTCACCCTACTGGTATTTTGCTGCTTCTGTTATTGCATCCAGCTATATAATACAAGTAACATTACACCTACAACAAGCCAGGACTATTGGCGTTGTCAAAGGTTATTAGTTGCATAAAATAACAAAGCACCAAATATGTCTTTCGTGGTATTGAAAATGCTCCTGTTTTGAAATTATGAGACTGTGGAAGTACTACAACGAGTCTCTTTGAAGTTACAGCAAAGATAGTGAAGGGTGGCACTGCTGCAGACCTAAGATTTATTTTTCACCTTGATGGTGAGGGCAAACATGGAGAACCAGATAGAGACCCATCTCAGCACTGCTTTTTAGGGTTCGCCTGCACATTGAGAAATCTATTGTTTTTAATATAAACTTAAAAGGGACTTACATCCCGCCTCCTCTCTTTCTTGGCTTCTTATTGGTTCCTGTACGTGCCACTTACATTTCCTCCATTTCTATTGGCTGTAGCATATTTTCCTTCATTTACCAATACTTTTTTTTCGCCTGCTTCTCTTAACAGTTTCCCGTCGCCAAACTATTGTTAACATCCACTTTGGTGGAACTATATTTTCATAAAGTTTTGTCTTACTATTGCAGCATATTTGTTATAACAATTTATCACCTGAAGAGATTAAGTGATATGCATAAAATGAAAGGATATTGCACTGGGTCGCCGAGACTCAAACCGGGATCCCCAGCTCTCAAGTCAGCAGCTCTGCTCGCTGCGCCTCATCCTCTTCACACCTATTTTATCTGTCAAGGAGCTCTTTCCTTCTCCCGGATGATGATTGATGAAAACTGTTTTTTATTTATTGCATAGGCGAAATCGATGCATTACCAGTGCTTGTTGGAACTGCTGGTGCTGAGCACCGGCAGGACCCAGACCATTTAAAGCCCTGATTTGCTGCCTTTTCACTAGAAATCTTCATCCCACTGAATTGAATCTTCCTTGTCACACTCCTTGCTAATGATGCCGAGCGCACCACATTGAAGCCAGACATCACCCTTGTAGTTTGCACATCTGCATTTAAAACCCTTTAAGACCATGGTCTCAGGTCATGAATATGTTTGCGATCCCTCAGAAATCCTGTTATGAACTAGCTCTACAAACTCAGTAGAAGATCACAGTGTGGGCATAAGGCAATAAAAAGACTGTATCAAAACAGAGAGACGAATTGTTATTTTCTGATTTCACATCTGTAATCTATATTCCAGTGAGTCCAGTGAGTCCTTGTCACAGTCCTTCCTAGGAGTAATATCACGGGTAGTAATCGGGCAGCTCTCCATTAGAGTGGAGGAGCATTGTACCACTTAAATGCCCACCAAAGTCCCAGAGATGAAAATTAAAATGGTAATATAACTGAGTGTCAGGGCGGGGCAGGGCCTTCTGAATAGCAGCAGGGAGGGATGGTGGACAGAGGGCTGCCTGTGCACTGTTTAAAGTGTGTATGTCTCTTTGGCCGGCCGGCTGGCTTGCAACGGCCAACCGACATGCACACTTTAAACCTCTCAAGTCAGCTGGGATGAGAACAAGGGGAGGCCTCCAGTGTGCTGGGAGCACAAACAGAGGCCGCTCCCCCAGTCAGGGCACTGTTGGTTAACAGCATGTGAGCAGCACCAGGATTGGACAAGGGAGTTTGCTGGGGCCCGCACTGCAGTCTCAGCGGAAGAGGTCCGGAGCAAGGAGAACGTCAAGTGATCTGTATTCGGTAAGGGTTTTAATGAATGTTTTTTATTTTATTTCTGAGTGTCCACACCCACCCATTTGCCCGCCTCTCCATAGATCTCAGTCACCACTGGTAGTAATAGATCTCCAACTGCTGTTCATTGATCAAAAGTCAGATGAAAGTCAGATTATGTGCCACCCACAGTGTGCTCTTTACAGAAGAGTGCCTATGCCATTTCTGACAGAAATGAAATAAAATAATATATCAATGTGCTTCCCACTCCTTCTGTACAGATAATGAGTGTGCTGGGAAAAGACATAGTGGTGGCATTAAACATATATCTCGGCAAGACGCCCTTGTGATGCCACCTGAAGCAGTGCTATTCTCCAGGTGGGTTGCTCTGAATGTCTTCTCAGGCCTCCAAACTGATTGCTCGTAGAACTTGGCACAGACTGTGCAATCCCCAGGCTTAAAGAGGTTGTGTCCGGTTACGTCTCAAGTCTGTTTGACCAGACTTAAGTTATCAACGAAAGGATTCTGTCTAGTGGAGATTTATCCCAGGGAATATCTAACCAGGGTAGGTTGTCCTCCACTGGAGTGGAAGTCACTGGAATGAAGGAAAGTGAACCAATATGCTCTTCTATATAAAAATCAGAAGAACAACTTGGGAGGAAGAGGCAGACCTGGTACAAAGCCATTCTTATTTGGTTTCAGTTTCTGAAAGTGCTCACCATCAAACATTCATCGTAAAGTCAGGATCTAGGAGTCAGAGCCATCTCCATGAGGGTAACCACCTTTGTAGATTTATAATCAAGCACAGCTTCAGATAGAAGTCAGAGGGACGAGAGTAGTCCCTGTGAAGATGCAACAATACATCCCAAGATGAAGAGGAGGAGAATGTCTCAGTGGCCGACAAAGCTCCAACCTACCAACAAGCATTGGAAATGCAATAGGTCTCGCAGCATTAGAGTTAGTGCTTTTAGAATTGTTTATGGGTTTTTTTTGTAAATCTTTAGCATTTTTGTTTCCTGTAGCCAATGCTAAAGAATTACAAATAAAAAAAGCCATAAACAAATCTAAAAGCTCTAACTCAAATGCTCCGAGACCTATTGCACTGTGTGAGGGTGAGGGGTTGAGGGTGAGTGAGGGTGAGTGAGGGTGAGTGAGGGTGAGTGAGGGGTTGAGGGTGAGTGAGAGTGAGGGTGAGTGAGGGTGAGGGTGAGTGAGTTAGGGTGAGGGGTTGAGGGTGGGTGAGGGTGAGGGGTTGAGGGTGAGTGAGGATGAGTGAGGGTGAGTGAGGGGTTGAGGGTGAGTGAGGGTGAGTGAGGGTGAGTGAGGGTGAAGAGTGGTATACAATTACAATAGGGTGTGGCTACACCCAATGTTTAGCCCAGGTACCACCTTGCGGGCCTAGCAGCAGTGCGCATGGAGGACTGCATTGCCCCCAGCGCGATGGTTCATATGGCAGCAGGAGTGGAGCAATATGCGGGAGGTAGGTTAATGATGTGTGAGGATAGGAGGGTTGAAGTGTTTTGTCTGGGGCTGGCTCAATGGTTGCTAGAAAATTGCAATTCGTGAGTGGCAGGCTAAGCTCGGAGGGCGGACAGGATCACAGAAGACGCAAGTTAGTCAATGGGGCCCGCTAGGCAACCGTAGGCTATAGTGGGGACCATAGGGGAAGTGATGTGGCCTATGCACAGAGCTGCCGACTTGGGAGTGGCTCAACATCCTGTGATCCTGCGCAGATGATTTACTCTTCTCGGAGTAAAACAAACCAGGTATTTGGCATGGGGTGACGCACCGAGTATCAGGAAGAAGGTTTCAATGGGGAGTCGGGTTAAAGGGTAGACAAAGGCGCACGAGGGGCGAGCGCGAGTGGCGGGGGGCTGCTGCAGGAGCCTCAGCTTAGGAGTTGTCTCCCAGAGTACTGACGAAGAGGAATTTGGCCTGGAGAGACGCAACGGGGGGAGGGTGGGGGGCATAAAAACGCTTCAATTTCGGAGGCAGGTTAGAGGGAGAAAAAGCACAGGAGTGGGAGCGAAGAGAGTGGAGGGGTATGGGGGGCCTCGTTTTGGTGGCTTAAGGAAGGGCAGCAAAGCGTCTAATTACAAGGTTAAGGCGGGGAACCAGGCTGCGCACGAGGAGGCTCGTGCAGATAAGAATGGAGTGGGTCGGTCGGGTTACAGTACATTGGGTGTTCCCCCACATGGGGGGTGGGGGGGCGTTGCGCCCCCACCCCCATGTCACATGACCGGGGTCTGCTGGAGCAGGTAGGAGCCCTTTAAACTCCAGCAGTTTCATTAGCTGGATGCCTGCTAGGTGAGTCACCGTTGAGGGGGCGGGCCCTTAAGGAGGATGAGATCTGGGGGGAGGGGAGAGAGATGTACGTGAGAGAGAGAGAAGGCACACGAGGCAGAGAGACACCAATCACACGCACTCGATGAATCCTGATGAGTGGCGCTAAGTTTCCAAGGCGTTTCTTGCGACAGAGCAGCTCTGCAGGGGCCCCTGGCAGGGGCCCGGGACAGAGACTCACTCCCTCCAGCCCGCAGTGAATAACAAGCGTTGCAGTGAAAATAACGCGCTTATGTTATGCGCGCCTTGCTGTTCAGAAGTAAATAAGTTGTAAGTAAATGGGATGCACTGACCCCATTCTGCAATTTAAAATCCTGTAAGAGATGGTCTCACACTGCCGCTGAAAATGGACCCTAAAAAGGGACTAATGTCTTAAAGAAATGTCTTAAACTCTTTTAACCTAATAAATAATGGTTCCGCTGTCACCTCTGGTAGAAACCTCTGAGCTAAGAAATCACAAATGTTAAATGCAACTACGGCGATGTGCTGCGACTTAAGGAGGGGTAATTTTATGCGCTTACCTATTCGCCAACTAGTGGTTCTGCACTCGTGGCTGCTGGCCTGCGACTCCGTGTCTGCTGTTGGGAGTCGAATCAGCGTGTGATGCAAGGGGGCGTGTTTAGATCCGGAAACGGCGTTGCGCGAGTGCTGTGTATAATAAAGTTATGTGCGTAAGAGATAGTGTAAGCCACGATAAAAACAATAATGAATAAAAAAGAGAAGTGACATATGTTGTTAATCGGACGCTGTGTGCGCTGGGCAAAATAATAATAAAATAAAAACAAGACGGAGGGAAGAGAGGGGAGGGGGGAGGAGAAATGCGACACGGCGGGAAGGGGAGGGGGCGGAGCGGGTAAAATAAACAAGACGGAGGGAAGAGAGGGGAGGGGGGAGGAGAAATGCGACACGGCGGGAAGGGGAGGGGGCGGAGCGGGTAAACAAAGACGGACGTGCACGCGCTTTTAAGCTCAATGCGCATGCGCATTGAGCTTAAAAGTCACGGGCACTGCAAGGAATCGCCACGATTCCTTGCAGTGTGGATAAAGAGTGGATAAGTCCCAATACTCTCGCCTTACTCGATGCGCATGCGCATCGACAGGCGAGACCTAAAAAGCTTTCAAAATCAATGACTGCTGAGTTGTCAAAAAGGGCTCATGTACATCAGCTTGCTGTGACCCATGATGCTCACAATCCCTTGGAACTGAATTTGTTGTCACCACTGATACTGCAGGGTGTTTGTCCATTCTGAGATTATCAGAGTTGAGACCGCTTTTGCTGCAATATCTGTACTTTGTAATGTTGTAAATAACAACAGATGTTAGCTATGTTGGCCCTGCCCAACTACGAACATTTGACCGCTAGGTCACTAATATATGGTAAGATAGTACGCTTAATTTATTGAGCCATCTATCCATTTTGCATGCAGTACTGGTGCTTTCATAGAGCTCCAGTAAGGAAGTTAACTGACCTGGAAATTGATTCGTATTTTACTTTACAGTCGCTACAGTCACGCCGCTGGCATGGAGGGATTTTTTGTGTGGATGCAATCCCCGAAAGTGGGGTTTTCTGCCAGTGTGGGCATGCACCTAGAGCACATGCCACTACATGCACCACCAATAATGTGACTCTTGGTTTGGATTAGCGCACGCTGACACTATACTTAAATTGAGATCTGGCAAACCACTCACCCATTTCATTCAAGGATATCCTTGGAGACTGGGTGGGCCAGGTCATGTAACCGAGGGATTTAATTATATGTACTAGGTCAAGGGGTAGGCTCTTTGGACAGCTGACCCCCGTTGTAACTCCATGGTATCCACCAATTTGTGGTCGGGTGTACACAGCTGACTTCCAAGTAGTGTCGTTTTCCCCACCAGTCCAGCTTGCTTTTTATTCTTGATTGTGGCCTATTTTAAATCAAAGCAAAACGTAAGTGTCAAGATGTCCCACATGGCTAACGCTTGCACCTGACATAGGCTGTCATCTGCAGGTCACAAGTTGAAATCCTGGCAAGACGACTCAGCCACAATCATTCACAGGCTTACTCATTGTGAGTGAAACACGCATGTTGTGGTCATGTATCTCTCACCCACAAGAGACTAAAGGTTACACATGGAGAGGTGGTATCGAATTTTAATTCAAAATGAGAACTGCAGAAGCTGCAGAAAACCATCTCACCACAGTGAAGGAATCCCACCGACCCCTTCAATTCAAGAGTGGCGTGCCACTCGCCAGAAAAGCGCTTCAACACCCATCAGGGGTAACAAGTGCTATGTGAATGCAAATACTCCTTCCCCTTGTATCCCTCCGCTATCCTTCTCACTCTAAGTAACTGACTAATATCCACCACTGAAATTACTTCATATTTCACAATATTAATTCACCACTAATCCTTTGTAGGCTTCCTGAATAACGTGCGTCAACAAGCGCTATATAAATACAAACCTTTGTCCTCCTCTGTCCTTCTGCTATCATTCCAAATCCAAATAACTGACTAACCTATCCACCACTTAAAATGTACTCGCATGTTTCACTATAATAATTCAACACTAATCCTCTATGGGTCCCGGAGTATCGTGCTACTCGCCGAAAAAGCGCTTTGACGCCTCGTCAGGGGTAGTAAGCGCTATATAAATGCAATTACAATACAATACAATACTTCAGACACAAGAATGAGGATGCTGGACACCTGGGCACTGTTCTACTATGTTTGTAAGGCGTTTTTACTGAGTGTTATTTTTATTTATTTTTTATTTTTAATGCTTTTACTAAACCCATGATATCACTTCTGGTGTTGTCACTGACCTCAAAGGCTGTGTGACATCACTTCCTGCAATGTCATCCAATATGCTAATTACTTCTCAGTCCTAGGAATGTTTCCAACTGAGATCTCTGGCTGGCCTGTGCAGTCTTCCCAGAGGTCCCTGCTCTTCTCGGTGGTCGGGGCACACTTGGCTGTGATGAGAAGGGAGTGAGTCAGCGTCACCCACCAGAAAGCACTTTGGGCCAGATGTAGGTAGGCATTTACCGGTCGGTAACGGCCGAATTCGGCCGTTACCGACCGGTAAATGCACTTTGAGATGTAGGGCCCTGTATTTTACAGAATCTGTAAATTTACCGATCGGTAAATTTACCAATTCTGTAAAATACCGAGTCGGTATTTTTACAGATTCGGTAAAATTGATATGTAGGTGGGACTCTTCTGAGTCCCACAAGCATTAAAAAATCGGTATTTTACCATCAAATCCTATTTGATGGTAAAATACCGATTCCGGTGTGCATGCACATGTGTGCATGCACACCTGTGCCATATGACAGGCAGACCTGCCCTTAGGGCAGGTATGCCTGCCACATGGCACCCGAACCCGTTTTGGGGGTGCTAGAGGGTGTCAAAGTGACACCCCCTGCACCCTTGTGAAATTCTGTATTTACCGATTCGGTAATTACCGAATCGGTAATGCCCATTCATTCCTATGGGCGTCAAAGCCCAAAGGAATGAATGGGCATTACCGGTCGGTATTTACCGAATCGGTAAATACCGAATTTTACCGATTCGGTAAATGCACATCTGGATTTACCTACATCTCGGTACTTCTATTTTACCACTTCTTAAATACCGAATCGGTATGATTCGGTATTTAAGAGGTGGTAAAATAAAATTACCTACATCTGGCCCTTAGTGATTTAATCTGGAAGCCCGCCTGCATTCAAATGGCTCAGGAAGCAGGGGCGGGCTGCAGACGGCCGCTGTGTGCTCATGCCTGGGTGTGGCGCGAGTTAATGACGCTTCAGCAGAGAAATGTAAACATTTACCGGAGATTTTACTATTGAGGGGAAACAAAGGTCCTGCTTCTGTGTGCTTTTATAAGCTGATGGAAAGCAGGCGAGTCCATAAACCTGCACTTACTGCGCATAAAGGGGAAGACGTTTAACCCTTTAGCAGCAGCTCCAGACTGTGCGCGGGCTGAAGGCAGCGCTCCGGGGCAGGCCCTGAATGTATATCCTGACTCCGCAGACTTCATTCATAGTCAAAGCCGCGCAGTGAAACCGGTGACCCTCTGCAGCTTCCAAAGACACACGACACAGGCCTGCTGTTTGCTTGACGGTGGAAGGATTTGACACTGAAATAGTCTTACTTTTAAAGGCAGTATACACTTAAATAACGTCAACAGTTTTTCGTTCTGCGGTGCGTTTTAAAATACTGCTTTTGTATTTACCTGTGTTTCATGTATATTTGTACACACTCTCTGCATTTGTATCTGTGTGATGAGACTGGTCTATGTAAAGTTTGTTGGTGCTCTGTACGCGCTATAATAATTATTACATAGCTACCAAGTTTTCAGATTGCTATGCGTGACATTTTCATAATTTCATTTTCAGTGTAATTATGAGTGACATTTCAGCGACTATGAGTGACACTTCCTCTTGCAAAATAAAGCAAGGAAGAGGAGGGAAGCATATAAATATCAGAAATTACACCCATTTGAGCAACGCAAAAGGATAAATGAACTGCTTCAAAGCATACAAAATATTTGTTAAACAACTCATTTATCAGACTGTAGCCAAAATTGCGGAAAATAGATAAAGCAGTCTGGAAGACGTTCATAATTTATTATAATCAGCTGATTGACTCGCAGACTCACTCGATTGACGCTGACCACATGAGCTGTAAGCAGGGCTGCATTAGAAAGCGGAGCGTGGGAGGCACTCCTTTAGGCCACAGCTAGGCTGATAGCAAAATCTCACTGACCTGACTTTCAGAGCACTTTCTTTTGAGGAAGGCGACAAGCCAACTGTGTGGTAAAGATTATGCTCAGTCCTGATGGCACACGCGCGTGTGATGCATTTTTGGATTAGGATTTGCACATTTACTATTATTTGTAAAAAAAAAAAGGTACTGGCACAGGCCTTCACTTTCAGCCACCTCTTCAGTTTAGACTACAGTTGCCATGTTTTTCCTATGTCATGTTTGACTTTTCCAGCCAGAACAGCGTTTTAACAAAATGCATGTTACATTTTCGTGCCAGTAGTTTCACTTCTAACACTGAAACACACTGATGGGCTCAAAACTATCTCAGAACATAAACTGCTGTTTTTTATGGATGTACTTGAGAGTTGAATATCACACTGACTCACCGCAATCTCAGAAGGGTGCGGGAAAAACAGTCCAAGAAAGAATCCGTGCACAACAGGAGCTACTTGTGATAGAAACACAGCGAGGGGCATGACCTGGACATGAGGTTCCATGCCCAATGTACAGAACATTCTCGCAACCATCCACGCGTCCCCCTTAAACACTTACATGCACAAAACCCACCAATCATTGAAAAAACACATTCAAATAACAAGCATTAGCAATGCAATAGGTCTCGCATTTGTTAAAGTTAGATCTGTTGGTTTAGAAAATGACTATGCTTTTTACTTTTGCTTTTTTATTTGCAACAATAGACTCCTCGCACGCAAAGGCACCCGTTAATAATCAACCTATATGCAATAATACAGAGCAAGCTACCCCAGAGAGATAACATAAGTTAAGTTGAGTAAAGTTACTATTAGTGCAGTAATGAAAAGAGTTTCTCTTTTTAAAAAAAAGTAAAAATAAGCTCAAAATGATAGATTACACTTATATACCTTTCTATATTTGTCTTCAGAAAGTAAGGGCCCTTTCCACTTTGCAGCTATCAAATGACAAGACATATTTTATTAAAATAGGGTAAGCCAAGACGCAGTTTATATATAGATATATTTAGCTGCTAGGTTGAAATTGTTATCTTTATTTGCAGCGAGGAGCTTTATATCTACTATTTTAGGCTACATGAGACAACTTATGATGATTTGTGTATCGCAATCGGACAGTTTGCAAAAACTGCAATAGAAGTATCCAGGATGTGAGGGTTTTCTACAAATGACACCCTAAATTTATTGTAAACTGTGGGTTTTATGGGACCAGATAAAGTAACATCAACAAGAATAATGTGAGGAACGTTTGGTTGAAATGAAAAAAAAACAAGCTGTAGTGAAGTGTGGATATGGCACGATTTGGGACTCGGTAAACATTAATTATCAAAACTATGCCCTAGCTATCTCAGCTCTTCCCTCGTACAGTTTAATCCCAGTCAAACAATACACTCAGCAGCTTCCTTGAGTAAATGCTGCCATGCATAATACAGTTGTATACATACATGAGAGAGCGCAAGTTAGGAAAAACTGTAGAAGTGCACCATATTTACAAGCACGTTGTATTAGTCTAGTAAACATGTTATAAGAGTGTCGATTTAAGAGAGTGAAAATATACAAGAGTGTTTAACTAAATGTAGAATGCATATATCTGTGTGAGAACTAATGTAGAATTGTGTAGAAATACTAAGATGATGTTGGAATCCTACGTTATGTGGCTGTGGAAGGGGAAAATGTAATTCTGCTAAACGTAGAAATGTGTAGGCCACATGGCAGTTCACATGAAGTACAGGATGCTGTTACATTTTCTTGTGAGATAGTGGATTTCAATGTTATTGTAATTCAAAGTAGTATTGATC
Organism: Lissotriton helveticus; assembly: GCF_964261635.1. Classification (NCBI taxonomy): domain Eukaryota; kingdom Metazoa; phylum Chordata; class Amphibia; order Caudata; family Salamandridae; genus Lissotriton; species Lissotriton helveticus. The sequence continues at coordinate 407,950,535 of NC_136063.1, read as the reverse complement.
ATGGAACTGAAATATATTCTATAGAAGTGTTTTCCATATAATTAGTGTGTGTAGTAAGTTAGAATACTGTTTAACAAAGAAATTAAATGTTTTACAGAGTGCATAGGTTTGTTTCATGTAATTTTAATAGGCCTGAATAGACAAAGTCATTTCTTTTGATCTGCATGTGCTCGTTAGAGAAAAGTCGTGTTAGGCACAAACTGTAGAGCCTGTTCAAATGGTTTACGACTTAGAGATATGGTGGAGGCCGGAATTTGGGGCCCACAGAGAAAGTGTCTTTTGCAGGTGCGAGGGGGTTTAATCAGGAAAGTGATGAATAGACTTTTGTTCAAGAGAGCCTGGCACAGGCCTGGAGGAGTCTTCAGGAATTACCTGGGGGTACCGTCTTGCCGGAGAGGAGCCTGGGAAGCAAGGTCAACGCTAACGATGGGCCTTAAAGGAGTACCAGCATGGAAGTTGCCGCCAGAACCAACACCACGTGAGGGGCGTCTTTGGGGGCGTTTCTAATGTAAATGTGATTTTGTATTAGGGACAGCACCCCTGGGTGGAGGCAAGGCAGATGATCTGAGGAACCTAAGAGAGCGGATGGGTAGGCAGATAGGGAACTGCGAGACTTCGACTTTGAAATAAAGACTAAGGGAAGTGTGTGATCTTCTTTGGAAGTCACCACTGCTGACACCTTTGTAGGTTAAGATCTTGCTAAGTAGGGATGTCACTTAGTCTAGAGTAGGGACAGTCTAATCTGATTTTCTTCTTTTCTGTAAATGACTCATAAGCTACAGCTAGTGTTTATCCTCGTAACTTTGCTAATTCTAGAATTGGTTTTGGTGATATTCTTCTGCCGACTAAGAGCATTTAGAAAATTCGTGTTTGTATTGATACCCGTATATCTTTTGAATCTTATTTTGAGATGTTTGTATCTCCAGTTAAGTTTGGCTTTGTAATAAACTTTTAAAACTTTTAAGCTTCAGTGGTTCTTTAGAGTGGTGTAAGTCATTAACTGACTAACCTAGTAGGGGATTGCCTTTTACTCAATGACAGGTACCAACGGTTCAGTCGACCTGAGTTGGGATCTAGATCTATAACTATAGACCAGAAATCCCGCGTTAACAGTTGGTAGCAGAGTAGGATGGTTACCTTCTTGAGGAAGGTGATCTAGACTAGGTTAGTTTACCCCAAGGTCCCTAGAGCTCGAGAGGTGGCCTGCCGAAGAAGGTGCTGACGGCGCGAGAGAAAAGCAGCAGTATCGGACGAGAGTGAGTATAACAAGGGTCATGCGTGGATAGATTGCGGTGTTTTGTGTTGTATTTGTATGGTAATGTCATGCGGAGTTGAATGCCTGTAGTGTGATTGTGAGAAGGTTGTGAGCGCGCGCAACCTGGTAAAATCTTAAGTTCGGGGTAGAGCTTAAGTGGTTCGGGTGTATCGAACATCCAGAGTAATTGTCGACCAGAGTAAGGAGGTCATGAGGTACCATTGACCGCCGCAGGACCGAGATAGGGGGAATGCAAGAGTGCGTGTGTGGGTAACGGACGCAGGTCGAAAGTTACCGTGTGCAAGTAACCTATCAGAGAAGGCGATTGTCTAGACGTACAAGGAAAGACATTTCATCAGTTAAGGTGACAATTACAGTTAGACTGTGGACGTACAGTCAGAGAAAAGTGATCGCTTGGTCGGAAGTAATCATTTTTTTCAGAGTATGAATGGGACGCATGCATGACCGGGAGACGAGGGGAACTGCTGCAAAGGGGGACGAGTGACGTCAGCGAGAGCCGCGCTGAGATAGGTCGGTCAGTGTGAAGCCGCGCTGGAACGAGAGACGTCAGCGAGAGCCGCGCTGTGATAGGGCGGTTGGGGTGACGTCGGCTAAAGCCGCGCAGTGATAGGGCGGTTGGCGTGACGTCAGCGAAGAGCCGCGCTGTGATAGGCCAGTTAGTGAAAACCGCGCTGAGATTGGTGGATTGTCATCAGGAAGTAAACGAACGCGGAGAAAATAGAAATTTGTAGAGTTTGAACATGAAGTGTTTTAAATGTTTGAGAGGGATTTTTAAGAGAAAAAGAAGAGAATCTTATTCAGGGGAAGAGGCACCGCCAGAGAGTACACCAGCTTACTATATGGCAGCAAATGTTGGGTTGCATACTATACTGTGGCTCGATACTTGGAGTAAGATTACAGAAGGGAATGAGGAATTGACCTTTCCGAAATATGGAACTTTTAGATTAGAAGTGTTACATCAGCTGAAAGCAGTCATGTCCTCACTGAGACCTTTGCCTAGACCAACACAGTTTGAGGCCCTTAATGCGTGGATTAGGGCGGCGCACGACAGGAATCAGAATAGACGCCAAGAAAGGGTAAGGCGATCAGTAAGGGCAGTGCAAGATGCTAAATGGGATGAGGAAGCCAAGAAATGGAGGGTACGGATGATTGAAGTAGACAAGTTGTACCCCTTGAGAGAGATTACAGGTGGAAAGAAACCCATGGAAGAGGATGATGAGAGCGAGTCGGAGGACGGCCTCATAAATAGGTTGTTGATAGATAGACCACCTCCGGACAATATGGAGACAGAAGGTACGGGGCTCCCAAAAGAAGACAGGGTTGGCATAGAAGGGTATAGGTCACTCCCTATAGCGGATTGGGTACCTACCAAAGGTGAGGAGACACCTCAACATGGTCCTGTACAGAGTGTGGTCGGAAGGTTTGTGGTGCAGAAGGTGCCAGAAACAGAGAGGGTTGAGTCTCATGGATTGCCAGATGCTCTTCAAGTACCTGTTACCATAGGTCCTATACGGTCGATTTATAACCCAGAGAAAGCGAGGGAACAAAAACAGGTACAGCTAGACAGAGAAAGAGTTGAGATGGAAGGAAGGAATAACACGACCAATGCCTGGAGGCAATTGCCAGGACCAGTAACTTGGAGCACCCCATTGGATTCAGCAGTGGGTCCCGTAGTAGAACAGGGGGGTCAGAGAGGACCGATGGATCTGAGGGGACCACGGCCGAAATCTTACAAAGAGCTGAGGGCTGACTTGAGAGAATGGGAAGCGTCGACAGAAGCACAGAGCAACAGGCCAAGAGCAGAAGCAGAATGGGGAAGTCGAGGCAATGGAACATTGTCTCACTGCGGGGCTATCGCAAGCAGTCAGGAGTGGGATGGTAAAAGTCAGGAGAGTAGAGGAGTTATACGTCATATTGACGGTGGAAATGGGCAGGAGAGAAGTGAGAGAAGTACAGGATGTGGAGAGACGTCCCGTCTTATTACAAGTGAGGGAGACCGAAGGACACAAGAATACAGGGATAGGTTTAGGTGCACTCACCATGCACCTATTGATAATGTGCAGCACTGGAGTCGTGGGAGCATAGGGAACAGTGAAGGATCTTGCCATGGGTCGAGAGATCAGAGACCACCGGCAAATGATGAAGAAATGGGGAATAACGGAATGTCTTACCATGCATCTAGGGAAACCATGCAGGATGGGACTTGTGGGACTATGAGAAATGGGAAAGTGTTTCACCATACACCCAGAGAGGATGGAACTGCATGGGACCTGGAGAGATGGGAACATGGGAGGACTCCCCACAACTCGCCTGAGCCTAGACGTAGGACTCAGAGCTGTGATGGGAGAGATGTAAATAGACTCTCTAGAGATGGAGTACTGAAAGCTGTGATAAAAGCCAAAAGACTTGATGTGTCCAGTTTAAGATCTGACCTGGAAGATATAATAGATGGTACATTGGCTTTAGAAAGGATTGAGATGTATGAGCAGGATGAGTTGTTGTTTATAGCAAAGGACATCACCCGAAAGGCTAGAGAAACTCATGAGAAACTGTCTGAATTGGCAGACAAGTATATGGTAGATTTGTCCAGAACCAAGTCATTACAGGGTAACCACAGGTTGCAGTATTCAGATCAGGACTTAGATGAGAGGAGGACAACTGGATTAAAAACACACATAAGGGAACTGATCGCAGGAATAAGAGCATGGAGGGACCTGGACAAATGGGAAGAGAGGTGGTCCAAGAAGGGAACTGTCAGGCGGAGTGCGAATGTGATGTCTCCAGAGGGAAGGCTAATGCAGATGGAGGCATTCCCTTTGCGGGAAATATCGAATGGGAATTATGTACATGTGCCCTGGAGTAGGGGAGATTTGGCTGCATTTACCAACTCATTTCCGAAATTAAGGGAGAACCCGGTCGAGTGGTACAAGCAGGTAGAGAGGTTTGTGAAGATCTCGAAAGTATTGTGGATCGATTTGAACACCTTGTTTGACATTGTGGTCCCAGGAGACTTGTGGATGACATGCAAGGTTAGTGTCGATTGGCCAACTGTAGAACCAGAAAGGGATCCTCGTACGAATGGACCGTCAGAAAGTGTAATGTTAAAATATGAAAGGGTGATTACATGGTTGAAGGATAAAGTGCCACCGCAAGACATAGACTGGGTAAAGATAGACAGAACAAGACAGGAACCCAAGGAGACAGTCCATGAGTATTATGAGCGATTGCTGAAAGCATTCAAACAATACAGTGGACTCGATGTAATGGACCCCAAGGATATAGGACCGTTTGTATCAAAGTTTGTTTTGGGGTTGAGACCCGATATTTGTCTGATGATTCAGCAGCATTTAATTTGTTGGCAAAACAAACCCTTGGATGAGATTTTGCGATACGCAAGATACTGTAGTGATGAGATAGAGTCCAAAGCAAAGAAATTAAAGGAAAAGTTGATGGTGGTGCAGATGCAGTCAGCTGCGAAGGGAGGACAGCAGCAACAGGGAACAGGGACAATGGGACGAAAACCAAACAGTCAGAATAGAGACAACGAGGAAAATCCTAGACCTAGGATAGATCTTGCTACATTGAAAAAAACGACAAAGTGCCACCAGTGTCACCAGGTGGGACATTGGAGACGCGAGTGTCCCTATAACCCTGAAAATGGAGAGATAGAAGTAGAGGATGAAGTTCAGGAAGTTCCAGTTCAAAGGGTGACAGTGTCAAGAAGTAAAGTGGCCAAAGGGGGGACTTCGGCTCCACGAGCTCAGTTCCCTCAGCCACCAAAGATTGCCACAGGAGGAAAGGTCTATAGACAAATGCCTTTGTTCACAGGTAAAGAAGAGTGTTACTACGTTGATCCATTGACGGGACGACGTGTAAGTAGAGAGGAGGACTGTACCCTCGGGGCAGTTCTAGAAGTGGATCAAAGAGGACCGTTCGTTGAGGCTGAAGTGGCAGGGTGTCCTACAACATTCTTGGTGGATACTGGAGCTACTCGATCAACTTTGAGATCGGCAGTGGTTCCAGGTCTACCAATGTCGGGGGAAACGATTCAGGTGGTAGGAGTTGCAAATAAGAGAATGAATAGCCCTTTGACGGAACCAGTGTCAGTGAAAATAGGAAACTACTCGGATGAACATCAATTTGTGGTATGTGATTCTAGTCCTGTGTGTCTGTTAGGAAGGGACTTATTGTGCAAACTGAACTGCACCATATACTGCACACCTCAGGGAGTAGAGGTACAGACGACAGATGATGACGCTACCTTCAAAGTTGTAAATTCGAGAACATGCATAGAACTGTATCCTACACTGACAGTGGAGGAGCTTCCAGGGGATTTACGAGATGCAGTGTCATCCGAGGTATGGGATTTTACTGGGGAAGAGATAGGACTGATCAAAGGAGTAGAGCCAGTGAAGATTATGGTTAAACCAAATGCGGAATATCCAAGAACGCCCCAATACAAACTGACCCCAGAGACGATTGCAGGAATAAAACCTGTGATCGATTCTATGATTCAACAGGGAATACTGAATGAAATCGTGGGTAGTCCATGTAACTCCCCGATTATGGGTATGCAGAAACCTAGTGGGAAATTTAGAATAGTGCAGGATCTTCGGAAAATTAACAACATAGTTGTTTCGTGTTGTCCAGTGATACCGAATCCATCAGTGATATTGTTTCAGATACCATTCCAAGCTGAGTGGTTCACAGTGATAGATCTTTGTCAGGCTTTCTTTTCAATCCCATTGGATGAAGAGAGCCAGTACCTTTTCGCTTTTAAAATGGAAAATCGCGTTTTAACATGGTGTCGTATCCCCCAAGGGTTTACAGATAGCCCATCAATTTTCAACCAGCTGTTGAAGAAAAATCTTGAAAGTCTGGTACTGCCCCATAACTCGGTTCTGGTCCAGTACATAGACAACCTACTTGTTGTGTCAGAAACAGAAGAGGCTTGTAAGACAGATACCATTTCCTTGCTGAACCATTTAGCTGAAAATGGACACAAGGTATCTCCGAGCAAGTTGCAGTACTGTCTGACAGAAGTACAGTACTTGGGTCACCGGATAGAAAAAGGAAAGCGCAAGGTGTCACCAGATAGGATAGAGGCGATAATGAAAATGAATGCGCCTACGACACAGAGAGAAGTCAGGATGTTCCTAGGAATGGTTGGTTATTGCCGACAGTGGATAGCTAACTTTTCACTGAAAGCAAAACCCTTACTAAAACTGACGCACAAGGAGGTGAGTGATCCGGTACCATGGGACAATGATTGTTTGATGGCGTTCCTGCAGCTGAGAGAGGACTTGTGCCGTGCTCCGGCTTTGGGAATGCCAGATTATGAGAAACCATTTGCACTTTTCTGCTGTGAGAGGGAGGGTTGTGCCTTATCAGTTTTAGTGCAAATTCATGGAAATGCCCGTAGACCAGTTGCTTACTTTTCGGCTACCTTAGATCCAGTAGCCGCAGCGTTGCCCGGATGTCTCAAATCCGTTGCTGCAACAGGTGTCAGCATTGAGCAGTGTGAAAATATAGTAATGGGACACCAGTTAGTGGTGTATGTACCGCATTCTGTAGAATTGTTGATGGCCAGGACCAAGACACAGCACATGACCAACAGTAGGCTCACGTGCTACGAGCAAGTGATTCTTGCTGCGGAGAACGTGACCCTTAAGAGGTGCTCTGTTTTGAATCCTGCTACTCTGATGCCACTTCCTAACGATATAGAAGGCGAGGAATGTGAAGATCACGATTGCCTTGATGTGACTGAACTATGCACGAAACCAAGACCAGATATCGTGGATGAGCCATTGATCGACCCTGATGAAATTTTCTTTGTTGATGGCTCATGTTTAAGAGACGATACTGGTCGGTTGAGAGCAGCTTATGCTGTTTGCACCATTACAGGAGTTGTGGAAGCCGCTTGCCTGGAAGGAGTACACTCCGCTCAGGTAGCAGAAATCATTGCATTGACACGTGCCTGTATAGCAGGAAACAAAATTAGAGTCACCATTTATACAGATAGCCAATATGGTTTCGGTGTAGTTCATGATTTTGTGGTCTCAGAGAGGTTACATGACCTCCTCTGGTTCGCCTATTCGAAATGGAGAATTTGTGCGATTACTGTTAAAAGCATTACAAGGTCCAGCTGAAATCGCAATCGTTAAATGTGTAGCCCACACTAAGAATACTGATTTTGTGTCACAAGGTAATAGATATGCAGATGAAGTTGCCCGCTATTGTGCGGAGCAAGGATATTCTTTCACGGAGGTGGAAGTAGGTGGGGTTCAGGAAAAGACCGAATTAAACATGATGCTAGAAACAGTGGATACTTGGGAGGATTTGAAAAACATGCAAGAAAATGCACCTGATTCTGAGAAAAAGGCATGGGAAACAGCAGGATGTGTGAAAAGTGAAATGGATTTCTGGGTTTCAGCAGATGGAAGAGCAGTGTTACCTGAGGAATTAGTGAGTCCAATGGCACGACAGATACATGGTCCAGGACACCTAGGAAGAGATGCCATGCTGAGGGTATTCAGGCAGACTTGGTATTGCCCTAAGTTTAGGATTGCAGCAGAAGCAGTGTGTAGGAGATGTGTCACATGTCAGCAACTGAACGTAGGTAAAAGAACACCGGTTACAATGAGTCACATTGGGAGGTCTGGGGGGCCCTTCAACAGAATGCAATTAGATTTTATTGAAATGCCAAAAAGCAACCACCTCAGGTATGTTCTGGTGGTTGTATGCATATTTTCCAGATGGGTCGAAGCATACCCTACACGCAGGTGCGACACACTCACAGTAGCAAAGTTGTTGCTTAGAGAGTTGATCCCGCGCTACGGGGTGCCAAACTCCCTGGAATCAGATCGAGGAACTCATTTTAACAGTGAAGTTGTGAAGATGCTTTGCTCTGCATTGAACATTGATCAGAAGTTGCACTGTAGCTATCGACCAGAGGCTTCAGGTATCGTGGAGCAGATCAACGGCACGCTGAAATCCCGAATAGCCAAAGTATGTTCATCGACTTCCTTAAGTTGGCCTGATGCTCTGCCTTTGGTACTCATGAGTATGCGTAGCACACCTGACAGGAGGACAGGTCTCTCTCCGCATGAGATCCTGACGGGGAGGGCAATGAGACTTCCAACTGTCCCAACTACTGCTTTGTTAAATATTACAGATGACCTAATCCTGGATTACTGCAAGGGACTGTCTGACGCCATTCATTCTGTGTCCCTCCAGGTGCAGGCTGCTGAGGTTCCATCTTCCAGAGACTTGTGTCATGATCTGTGTCCAGGGGATTGGGTCTTGCTGAAAAAGCATGTCCGGAAGAACTGCCTAGACGTGCGCTGGAAGGGGCCCTACCAGGTCATCCTTACCACGAACACCGCTGTGAAGTGCGGAGGGCTGCCAAATTGGATCCATGCTTCCCACACTCAAAGAGTTCCAGCACCCCTAGAAGAAACAGCTCCTCTCGCAGATGAAGATTCAGCTGGGGACGGTGAGCCACTAGAGGGGATCAGTCAAGCTGTGGGGCTGTCTGAAGAAGTTGGGAGCGCTACAGATCCAGAAGAAGAGAGATAGAACGGCAGTGAAACTGAAGTTGCCACAGAAGGAGAAAGCTGCTGTGAAAACCACTCAGACACAGAACAAGTCCAGAGTGATCAAGAACCGAGTGAATGGACAAGAAATAGGAGGACAAGGCGTGGAGCAGCTACTTGGCCTGAAAGAAAAAGGAGGCCAAGCTTGAAGCCAGCTCGAGAAGAAACTCTCGCTCCTATATCTGAAGACTCGGATCTGGACGAAGGTGTACAAGGTCAGGAACAGGAAGGTCCAAGGAGATCAAGGAGGGTGCGAGTGCCTTGCAGAAGATACTCTACTCCTGAGTGGACCTACCTCGCTACAGATGTCCGAAGCACGCAGAACTGGGAGGGTGAGGCAAGTGACCCTGACCAGAGTTGACCCCATCATAACAGTGGAAATAGAGTTGCTGATACCAGGATTGGAGGTCCAAGGATTGCTGACTCTCAATATTGTCTATCCTCCTCTCCTGAGTGGAATAAGAGACTTGGTCTTAAACACAGTAGAATTTCCGGTTTGTTGTTCAAGGAGTCCAATACTCGAGGAGCTCCTTCTTCGTTTAGAAATATTAGAAGGAGTGATGAGAATCGTTGGAACACGTATAATTCCAGATTGCTAAAGGATCTATAAAAGACTTTGTAAATAAATTGATGAAGAGATAACCTAGCGCCGAGTGGAAGAAGAGATTTAGGGATTTCCATTTAGTGGACGGAGAAGGGCTGGGGTTGTCTGTTGCTATAGAAAACAAAGACTGATCTTGCGGAGAAGATTTCCAGCTTCCAGGTGTGATTCGACAAGAGACATTGTGCTGTGAAAGAAAACTGGAACTACACTGTTTGAGGTCATGGAGGTTGGCAACCCGAACCGCAGGGCCAAATGTATAATAGGCACACTTTTAGTGGGAGTGATTTTTCTTATAGCTTTAGTAGTTACTATATCATATGTAGTGGGACATGAAAATGAAGAGAAAGCAACAACAAAGACAAAAATTATACCGATACAGAAACCTACTATTGCTGGTAAAGAGGGGGACAATATAGAGAAAGATAAAGCTTTACTAGCAGCTGAGACTCGTAGGTTACATGTAGATGAATCACAGGGGAACTTTAAATCGAATGCATATGCTAAATTGTTATACGAATATGTTGATGCTATGGAGGCCAAAAATTGCTATGTGTGCATGAAATTGCCAGCCTCTGTAGACGAAGGTATCAGATACCATCATCTTCCATTGACTTATGGAATCACATGTAGTTTGTTGCTGAGCATATTTTATGAACGAGATGGGTTCGAATACTATTTTTCGAACTTTGATTCAGTGCTACCAGAAGTGCCGAACTACAAACATTTAAATAAATGGGATTATTATAAGAGTGAAGACAGATTACAGAAATTTTTCCTTCCATGGAAAACTTTGGATACTTCACATGCCCGAAGAAATAATTTGACTTGTAAAGTGTCAGAAATTGAGAAAAAGTTTGTAGGGCAGGTGGATGATCGATACAGGAGACAAAATATTTTAAAATCTTCAGGTCAATGGAAAACAGATTGGACCGAAGAAGAAAGGGCACATCAAAGAAAGGGTAGCAATGGTCCAATAGCTCTAGATAGAGAGAAAAAGGGGAAACTGTGCATACACAGAAGTGAAACTTATGAGAATGTGTTTGTGGGAAAGGTGAGTTGTGAACATGCTTTCCAATTAGAATACTATTCGAAAGATTTCTTAAAGGAAATGCAGGTGATCCCAAATGTATATTTTGTCTGTGGGAGAAATGCATACGTGAAACTACCAGATAATTGGTATGGATCATGTTATTTGGCAATTGTTTTTCCCAAAATATACCATGCTGAGGATTTGAAAATCATAGAGGGAGAAACACCAGTTAGAGGAAGAAGGGATGTAAGCGCTGAGGAGGTAGTTGGAGACGTATTTGGTGCTATGTTTCCTATTTTAGGGATAGCACTAAATGATGTCAAGATTAGAAGATTGGCAACAGTTGTAGATAGGTTGTCCGCCAGTACTGCTAGATCACTAATGCTGGTGGAAGGAGAGATGCAATCGATAAGGGCAATGGTTCTTCAGAACCGACTTGCTCTAGATGTTCTGTTAGCTAAAGAGGGAGGAGTCTGTAAGGCTTTGAAGGTCCAGGAATGTTGCACTTACATTCCAGACAATTCAAAACCGTTAGAGAAGTACATTCGAAACATTACTGAAATACACCATGAAATAGAGGATTTGACAAAGGTAACAGTGTGGGAAAAAGTAGGTCAAGGAATGGGTAAAGTTGGAGGTTGGTTTGCCAACCTAGGAAAGAATATCATTTGGTACATACTGAAACCTATTATCATAATAGTGATCTGTATAATCACTTTGTGGGGATTGGTGCGGCTGTATCAATGGTATAGATCAAACAGGTTGCAAAGAACCATGAGAAGGCAAGAGAGGAGATTGACTGCGATGCAGGATAATCAGTACAGGAGTCTAAAGGCTCTAGAGACGATGAAACGAGGGGGTACTGAAACGACTTCAGTCTGACTCAGTCCATACCTCAGGGATGGTGTTTTGAGGGTGATGACTACTGAAAGTCATCAAAGGGGGGATTGAGAGAGCGCAAGTTAAGAAAAACTGTAGAAGTGCACCATATTTACAAGCACGTTGTATTAGTCTAGTAAACATGTTATAAGAGTGTCGATTTAAGAGAGTGAAAATATACAAGAGTGTTTAACTAAATGTAGAATGCATATATCTGTGTGAGAACTCATGTAGAATTGTGTAGAAATACTAAGATGATGTTGGAATCCTACGTTATGTGGCTGTGGAAGGGGAAAATGTAATTCTGCTAAACGTAGAAATGTGTAGGCCACATGGCAGTTCACATGAAGTACAGGATGCTGTTACATTTTCTTGTGAGATAGTGGATTTCAATGTTATTGTAATTCAAAGTAGTATTGATCATGGAACTGAAATATATTCTATAGAAGTGTTTTCCATATAATTCGTGTGTGTAGTAAGTTAGAATACTGTTTAACAAAGAAATTAAATGTTTTACAGAGTGCATAGGTTTGTTTCATGTAATTTTAATAGGCCTGAATAGACAAAGTCATTTCTTTTGATCTGCATGTGCTCGTTAGAGAAAAGTCGTGTTAGGCACAAACTGTAGAGCCTGTTCAAATGGTTTATTTGTTATTTGTTATTTGTTAGGTGTACTTGTAAAGCGCGACATTCATCCTACAAGGATATCACGGCGCTGCAAAAAATAACAGTAAAACCAAGGCATAAACCTGGGAGCCTATTGATTATTCTGAGGTAGGGAATAGTGCGGTTTTAAGTTTTTTCTTGAAGGTGGGATAGGAATCCGTGAGTCTGAGGCTGATCGGTAGTTCATTCCAACATTTCGCAGCAATGTGTGAGAAAGCACATCCGCCCATTCTGGAAAGCTTAATCCGAATAGTGGCTGCTTTGGCTGAGGCTTGCGAACGTAAGTTCCGCGCTGGAGCATAGAACTTAATTCTATTTCGTAGAATGTAAGGGCCTATATTGTGAATTGTTTTATAGGCAATACATAGCATTTTGAACATGGCTCTTTGTCTCATGGGCAGCCAGTGTAAAGCTCTTAGACAGCTTGTGGCAGAATCGAACTTTCTCTTGTTACAGACTGCTTTTGCTGCGGCATTCTGGACCAGTTGTAATTTTCTAAATAGGTAGTCCGACATTCCTACAAATAGTGAGTTGCCATAATCCAGCCTGCTAACTAGTAACGACTGGACTAGGATCTGTCTACATTCAAGTGGGATCCAGGGGAAAACTCTTTTCAATCTTTTTAATATGGCAAATCCTTTGCCACATATTGAGGAGACATGGCATTTCATTGATAAAATGTTGTCCATCTGAATTCCTAAATTTCTAGCAGACGATGTGGGAATTGGTGGGGAACCTAAGGAAGTTGGCCACCAGGTGTTATCCCAGAGCTGTTTGGCCCCACCAAAAAGTAGAATTTCCGATTTGTCAGCGTTCAGTTTTAAATAATGGCCGTGCATCCAAGTGGATAGCTCTGACAGGCAGTTGTGTAATCTACTTTTGGCGTCATTATCTCCATTTAGGGTAACCATCAGCTGAGTATCATCAGCGTAGGAGCAGATATTAATGCCCCATTTCTTGCCAATCGATGCCAAAGAGGAGACATATACATTGAACAGTGTTGGGCTCAATGTAGCTCCTTGGGGAACTCCATATTTAATCTTACGGGGGGTAGAGGTAAAGTTGCCTAAACAAATAGACTGGGATCTGTTTGATAAGAAAGACTCCAGCCAGTTTAGGGCTTTACCTTGTATTCCTTTTGCGGCAAGTATGTGGATTAACAGTTTATGGGACACGGTATCAAATGCCGCTGATAAATCGAGAAGTATCAGGGCAACCGTTTTACCTTTATCGACCTGCATACGAATGTCGTCCATTACGGCCAAAAGCGTTGTTTCTGTGCTATTATTAGATCTAAAACCTGTTTGGGAGACATCGAGAAGTTTGTTGATCTCTAGATAACTTGACAGTTGTTTCGTTACCAGTCTTTCTAAAACCTTCGATAAAAAGGGGAGCTGTGAGATGGGGCGGTAGTTGGCTGGGTCGTTAATATCCGCACCCACCTTTTTTAGTAATGGAATTACTGCCGATTTTTTCCAAACTTCTGGAAAAACAGCTTGCTCCAGAGACTGGTTAAGAACTTCAGTGACTGCGGGGCCGATTATGGGAGTCAGTTGGGAAAAGATAAAGTGTGGGCAAACATCCCATGGTGAGCCAGATTTAATTTCTGACATGGCTTTAGTGATCTCATCTTCTGAGAATGGGCCAAAGGTAGAGCAGTTGGTTTGCAAAGTGGGGTCAATCTGATACTCCACAGGGGCCTGAGCGGTGTTTGTGAAAGAGGCATATATTTTATCAATTTTATCACAAAAGAAATCACTAATTTTAGAGCAGTTCTCTTGTGATGGAGTCAGATTGGATGTAAGACAAGGAGGATTACAAAGTTATTTTACAATTTTAAAGAGCTCCTTGGACGAATTTTTTTTCTCTAACATTTTTTGAGAAAAGTAGTCTTTCTTTGCTTTGCGTATGGCAGTGTGGTATATTTTCAACTGATGTTTGTAAATGGCTCTATCTTCGACATTTCTACTTATTCTCCATTTATGCTCCAGTGAGGTACATTTTCTTTTTTCAATTTTTAAGTCTGGGCCATACCATTTCTCGGAGGTTTTTGATTTCAATCGATTGGATGTGCGAGTCCGTGAACAGTGGTCAAGTGCTTTCTCTATGTTTCCTCGTAGGAGGCAGATTTTTTCTTCGCATGTCATTTCAGAGCTAGAAAAAAAGGAAAAATCTTCCTTGAATTTTTCCAAAGAGAATTTGCTCCAACATTTAGTGGAGTTGGCCGACTGGGCTAGCGGTCTGTTGGTTTTTAGAGGTAGGTTTAAGGTAAAATCTATCCTATAGTGGTCTGTCCATGTCAAAGGGGTTATATCCGTAATGTTGGTCTTCAATATGTTTGTAAATATTAGATCCAACATGTGCCCCGCTCTGTGTGTGGGGCAAGCTATTTTCTGTGATAATTGTAGGATTTCCATGTCTATGGTAAGTTGTTTAGTTAGGAAATTATCGGCTAAATCGAAATGAACATTGAAGTCACCAATGACTATAATGTTTTTATGGTTGAGACAGAACGGAAGGATTTGTTCGAGGAGTTGGGTGCTAAAGTCAGTTGTACTGTTTGGAGGATTGTAGATGATTGCACATCCAAGGATAACTTGAGTATTGATAGAGATGGAGATGGTTAACACATCATGTTTGCCTAATTGAGTGACTGTTTCTTGGTGACATGAAAAACTATCTTTAAATATCATGGCCACTCCGCCTCCTCTCTTAATTTGTCGATTTAGATGAATGATTTTGTACCCAGTGGGAAGGGCTGCGGTGATATCCGGGGTATTATGCTCACCGAGCCAAGTCTCCGAAATGAAGGCAAAATCAGGTCTGCTATCATGTAACATGTCCCATATCTCAGTCGAGTGTTTGGGGAGGGACCTAGCATTAACATAGATGCATGTGTAGTCCTGTGTAGGTGTGACTTCCAATGAGGGTGGCTCCGAGTGGTTACAAGTCCATCTACAATGGCGGCAGCTAAAGGGGCCCATGGTGTGGGAAGGTCCAGCTTTGGCACAAAGGGGGGCTTTTGGAAGAGTGTTAAACATAAGCAGCTCACCTCGCGAGTAAACCAACGAAGGTTTGCCTGATCTGCCTACAGTTGGGGAGACAGGGGTAGCGGCCCCTGGTCCCGTCCTGTCGCGGACGGGCACAGACGGGCTCGCCTTTGGCGAGCCTTCGGCGCGCATTCGACGCGCCCGCTGCGCTCGTCCGCTGCGCTTCCTGTAGGGACACATCCTTCATATGGGAAATAAAGGAAGGGGCGTGTCTCAGAGCAGGGGGCGTGCCCTTCAATCGGCCAATGGCGTTCCCGTTTTTGCTCCAATCACCCTCCCGCGTCAGCTGTCAGGGCGCTGAGCGCAGGGCGAAGGCAATGCTCGTTAGTTTAAAACAGTGAAAAGTTACAAATAATATACAATTTTTAAAAAAGGAACAGAGGATCCTACTCCCGGCTGTGCCTCAGGAGGAACTGCAATTTAAAGCGCAGCGCTCGTGATCAGCGCGCGCTTTTGTAGTGCAGAGGGGCGAGTCTCAGAGCAGGGGGCGTGCCCTTCAATCGGCCAATGGCGTTCCCGTTTTTGCTCCAATCACCCTCCCGCGTCAGCTGTCAGGGCGCTGAGCGCAGGGCGAAGGCAATGCTCGTTAATTTAAAACAGTGAAAGGTTACAAATAATATACAATTTTTAAAAAAGGAACAGAGGATCCTACTCCCGGCTGTGCCTAAGGAGGAACTGCAATTTAAAGCGCAGCGCTCGTGATCAGCGCGCGCTTTTGTAGTGCAGAGGGGCGAGTCTCAGAGCAGGGGGCGTGCCCTTCAATCGGCCAATGGCGTTCCCGTTTTTGCTCCAATCACCCTCCCGCGTCAGCTGTCAGGGCGCTGAGCGCAGGGCGAAGGCAATGCTCGTTAGTTTAAAACAGTGAAAAGTTACAAATAATATACAATTTTTAAAAAAGGAACAGAGGATGCTACTCCCGGCTGTGCCTCAGGAGGAACTGCAATTTAAAGCGCAGCGCTCGTGATCAGCGCGCGCTTTTGTAGTGCAGAGGGGCGAGTCTCAGAGCAGGGGGCGTGCCCTTCAATCGGCCAATGGCGTTCCCGTTTTTGCTCCAATCACCCTCCCGCGTCAGCTGTCAGGGCGCTGAGCGCAGGGCGAAGGCAATGCTCGTTAGTTTAAAACAGTGAAAAGTTACAAATAATATACAATTTTTAAAAAGGAACAGAGGATCCTACTCCCGGCTGTGCCTCAGGAGGAACTGCAATTTAAAGCGACTTAGAGATATGGTGGAGGCCGGAATTTGGGGCCCACAGAGAAAGTGTCTTTTGCAGGTGCGAGGGGGTTTAATCAGGAAAGTGATGAATAGACTTTTGTTCAAGAGAGCCTGGCACAGGAATTTCCTGGGGGTACCGTCTTGCCGGAGAGGAGCCTGGGAAGCAAGGTCAACGCTAACGATGGGCCTAGAAGGAGTACCAGCATGGAAGTTGCCGCCAGAACCAACACCACGTGAGGGGCGTCTTTGGGGGCGTTTCTAATGTAAATGTGATTTTTTATTAGGGACAGCACCCCTGGGTGGAGGCAAGGCAGATGATCTGAGGAACCTAAGAGAGCGGATGGGTAGGCAGATAGGGAACTGCGAGACTTCGACTTTGAAATAAAGACTAAGGGAAGTGTGTGATCTTCTTTGGAAGTCACCACTGCTGACACCTTTGTAGGTTAAGATCTTGCTAAGTAGGGATGTCACTTAGTCTAGAGTAGGGACAGTCTAATCTGATTTTCTTCTTTTCTGTAAATGACTCATAAGCTACAGTTAGTGTTTATCCTCGTAACTTTGCTAATTCTAGAATTGGTGTTGGTGATATTCTTCTGCCGACTAAGAGCATTTAGAAAATTCATGTTTGTATTGATACCCGTATATCTTTTGAATCTTATTTTGAGATGTTTGTATCTCCAGTTAAGTTTGGCTTTGTAATAAACTTTTAAAACTTTTAAGCTTCAGTGGTTCTTTAGAGTGGTGTAAGTCATTAACTGACTAACCTAGTAGGGGATTGCCTTTTACTCAATGACAGGTACCAACGGTTCAGTCGACCTGAGTTGGGATCTAGATCTATAACTATAGACCAGAAATCCCGCGTTAACATACACATGCGTATCTCCTTGCTCCCCTGTTGATTTGGTCTTTCTCTGTCTGCACTACAAAGATATCAATATATTTCTAGAGACTAGACTCCTGTTCTTATGAGATATTTGTTTGTTCACTGTTATTTCTGTGTTGTTAAGCGACTGCCACTCTGTGCTTAAGATCCTCACATGCATGCTATGTCAAGATCTTAAATAAGAAATGTCACGTGATATCCCATCGGTGTATAAGAATGAACTAACTAGATGTACAGTATTCCAGCACTCACACTTAACGTTTCAAAATCTGTGCCTCCGAATGAAATGGCGCTGTGTGTGTGTCAGCTCCCTGAGAAACATTCCAGCCTTTTGTGGGTTCACTTGGCATCATTTACAAAAGATCTGTATTCCCCAAGAATAAAAAACACTCTGTGCACTGACCTGAAACGGACATGATTAAAGCACGGCGAGGATACCGTTAGAATGCATGCTTTCTGAAAAGGTGCTCACCGGGTGACGAAAACTGTGCAGTGTGAATGGAGCCGGCAGGGATGAGATAAAATAATTCCACCTTCCTGCTAAAATGCTGACCAAACAAGAACATGCAACCACTACTCCCAACAGAAACATGCATGACTAGTGTTTGTAAGCGTCATGCTGTTTGTATCAATGAAATGTGTGCCAAGCTCAAAATTGCACCCGCTGTTTTCAGGCACCATCTGCAAGCAATTATAGAATTCTCCAGGAATGTACATTATCTGATGCCCACTGAAGGATGACAGTTCTGTAAACCATAGAGTGGACAGAGTCTGTACAATACTTTTAAATCTCTTTGAGACAACCATTTTTTGTGGGGAAAGTCTATTGAAAGTAAAAGAAAACATGCATTGCACTGCAGCACAGATAATCTGAATTTGTAAGTTGGCCCTTTAGTTTACTTTTACTTTAAGATTGCGGAAGCTTTGTTATGAATGGCGAGTTTTAACCTTGTGTCTGAATTCGGGTGCAGCAGTTGAAAACAAGATGGCTGGCGCTGCTTTGCAACGCATAATGGAAATGCATTCTACTGGTGCGTACCAAAGGAGTGCCATCCATCGTCTACATTCTTCTTGAGGGGAGAGGATGTGGCAAGATCGGCAGCCCTTGAAGCTGGCAAATAGGGTTAGTTTTTTGGAGGGAGGCATAAAATACCACATTGCTTACCAAATCACTTCTTCATCTCTAAATAGCACAGCATGCTGCTCCCTCTGGCTGTTGGTAGTTCAAAACAAGAAGCAACGCATGACTGCATTGGACAAAACGGGAATGGGCGGTGGGTTGGGGGAGTAATACGCACACGTAGAAATGAAAGGATAAAATGCGGCGCTCGTGAAAGAGCTCCGCACCAAGATAAATTCTGTTAAAGTGTCTTCAAAGTTAAAAATAAAAATAGAGGAGGTCGAGCCACCTTGTGCAGATCAAAATAAAGGCGGGGCCGCCGTACTCACTGATTAAACACAGCATTGCGATGTGCCGAGCTGGAAGTGCTTCATTTGAATGTAACAATGTAAAAACAAGTAGAGGCAAGCCACCAACCTAATTAAAAAATAAACAAAGTAGTCCCCAAACGCCAAAATACACACCTACAGTGTAACGAAACTGTAGTTGGCCAGTGCTCCCGAGCAGAAAACGGAAGTGATGTCTCTGGAGTGCCAGCCAATGAGAAGCCAGCAAAGAGGACTGACACAAGAGAGAACCTATGGGAAAGCAGCAGGCGGGATTGTACTCAGTATAGTAAGTACAACAGGTCTTGCACACAGCGCATGTACGCTGACGCTCGACCTAAAAAGGCAGACTTATGGCATTTGTCAATGTTTGCATTAATGTTCTTGTCATTTTGTAAATCACCATTGTCACTTATTTTGGATTGCTTGTGGTTTAGTCAAATATTCAGCAACATTTTTTCGCAGGATGGAAAAAGCACACACACACACTCGCGTGGTTGGTACTTACTTTGACTCTTTTGCAGGCAGCCTGCGAGTCACCGTGGCAGTTCAGGTTTACCGCCCGCCTCCTTAGTCCAGGGGCCTGCTGTCCTCAAGTCTGCGGTTGTCTAGTCAGTGACCGGCTGTCCTGGGCGGCCGCTGCAACCAACGGTCATGGACTAAATGTTGTGAGGCTGACCTCCGGTGATGAAAAATGTAAATCACCGTGGGACGGCACGTGATGGTGGCCTGGGCAGGTGCAAGCAGCCGAAAGTGCAGGGAGTGCCAAGATTGCGGTAGTGCCCACACACCTGTAGCCAGCCCAAACCGCTTCCTCCCAAAACAAACTCCCCGCCTCGCTTTCGCAACCAGGACGTGGCATCCCCCCTCCCCAGTAGCGCTAGACTAATGGATGTATCAGACTCGACACTACCATGACGTCGGGCTGCGTGAGAGTGCGCTGCGGAAATCACCATAAAACATTCTTGCATTGCGCAGTGAGCCTAACAGCACCCTCAACTCTGATGCAAGACCCAAGCCTGCCACGGAAACAGCACGTGCCCGCTAGTTACGGCGCGCTGCCAGCTGCCACACTTTCACTCCATGATATTTAGGCAGCGCCAGGGATGCTGAGATACTAGGCAAATGCGTGACAATGAATTTCAGTGCAGTGATGCGGACCACCACGCTGAAATGCATTAGTCTAACGCCTGATACGTGGTACTTGGCAGGACTGGCTATACAAAAGGACTAAATAAATAACGAAAAATATATACCTAATCTACACCGTTGTGTATAGATCAGGTGCCATTCACGAGAAACAATGATTCTTTCTTGAAACAGGTACCACTCTAAGCTTTAGATTGACCTAAACCACAAAAAAGTTTTTTAAAGAAGCTTAATTTCTTCAGTAAACCATTGGTTGTTAACATTTGATTGTATGGATTGGGAAGCATGGGAGATTTGCATGCCATGAAAGGAGCTGAAAGAAAGAACCTTCCACACCCTTAGACGTTCACTTGGAGGACTCGTTACTCTTAAGTCCTTGGTTTGTACCAGTGAAGAAGTTATCATTGAGACCTCAATCGGCCCACTGGCACATAGGAACTCTGCATACAATAGAAAACTCACTAAGGCTTGGAGCTCTGGACTACCACCCATTTGTGGCAGATCTTTATTTAGCCCACCAGCCGCACAAGGTGGGTGTGTCCTTGCCACCTGCTGACAATCAGCATCTTATCTCAGATGTCTACATCGGATGAATGAATATAAAAATTACCAATAAGGCCTCGCTATAAGTGGACCCTCTTCTCGTCTGGTGAGTTTAGGTGGCTTTAACTATTGGCATATCTGTCTGTCCTTGTTAAATGTTCGATGAATTAACTGATCCTTTGTTAGTAATAGTGGCTTGATTCCAGCTTCTTAGATTTACTCCTGCGATGTTATTCATGCACGACATTAACCCTTGTGTGGATGATCAAATATTGAAATTTATAAAAATACTTATGTGAGTGATCTCCTTCTTGGTTATTGGACTACAGCTCTTTGTATCAGGAGATGCGTAGTGGAGCAGTTGCCCACCCACGGGGGTTGGTGGAGAGCCTGCCCAGGGAATTGGCCATCGGTTGCCCGAGAGGGTTGGGCATATGCCCAACATTCAATATGATTAAAAAAAACAGAACTTCTCTATAAATCCAAATGTTAAAGTGACATTATAGTTAGGTATGATAATAAGATCTTAACTTACGTTTAAAATTTTTTTTACTGAAAAGAGCAAAGGTTAAAGTGACGTTATTGTTAGGTGTTGAAATGAGATAAGAACTAATGTTAAGAACACAAAAAACACTGAAATTCACTAGTTTTATTTTAGTGATCAAACTATAATGTGTGCCCCATCATGCACTGCTTATGACTTCACATGACTCACACTTCACATATTAAATCTTTTATGACTTATTAAATGACATAATTGATTACTTCACTGATGACATCTCAAATTACATCATTAATGAAATCCCAGATTACATTTTCCAGTGATCGTGACAATGTGCTATAGATGTTCTGGACTTGGAGCAATTGGACAAGCTACACTTGTGTCCACTTTTGTACCACCAATCAAGTCATTATAGGTATAGCCCTTGCCCAATTTCCAGACACATAGCTGCCAACTATGCACATTTTACTGGCATTCACCTTCATAACAAACTAAATGCCTCCATAGACTTTAACATGGCCATCTCCTTTTTAAACCTTGAACTTTCTCCCAAAAAGAGTTGTTACTCTATTAATTTCATCTTAAAGTGATCACCCTTTCAAAGATTGCACATGACCTGCCATTTTAAATCAAGAGGTTGCATTTTCGACTGATAAGACACCTCCTGCAGGTCCTATGAAGACCCTCCATAGTTTGCTAAAATAGATTACACACATTCTCGAGATGAGCACAGTGGCATACAACCTTGGAGCCATGCTTACAACCCCAGTATGAGTTAAACCACCTCTAAGTGGATCAACCGTCCATTCCACATTATTCAACAATCTGCAATACCTTAAAATGTTTGGCAAAATTCTGGAAATAAAATCCAAACTTTATAAATGTTCGTCCTACTTAGACTTTGTCTATAGCACTGTGTTACAACTGTTTAACACGGGCACGTGCCCAGATATCTATTGGGGGATCATTTATTTTCAACAGAAGCTTTGGCTTTTCTCAGAGATTTTATGTAACAGGCTTTTGCTGTAAGCCACAACCTACTTTGAAGAATGGTTCTGCAACCCACATCAGGTGCACCCACCCTTACCTTGTTTAACATGGAGTACTACTTGCACACTAAATGTTACTGACTTGCAAAGAGTGCACCATATGCACAACCACGCTTGCCTCCAATGCTTACGCAACTTGCATTCTATGCACCCACATATGTACACAGTCACTGTATGCTGTATATAATCATAGGCTCTTTGCTAACAACTCTAAAAAAATGATATAAGGGTTCATGAAGTAACAGAATTAATGGGTGATGTCATCAGTGACATGTTCCATGATACTGTTGTTTGAGATGTCATTAGTGATGTCATCAATTATGTCATTTAATGTGATGAGTGATATCATATGTGTGGTAATATACACTGCATGATGTATATATATTATATATTTAACTAATCTGATTGGAATGGAGAAATATATTTATGCAATGCCAGTGAAAATAAATGTGACCAGATAGCACGTTATTTGGTAAAAGTGTGTTATTAAAGTCTCTTCCTCTCATTTATTTTTATAATGCAAATGACATATTCCTCATTATCACCATCGTATAGAGGAACGGGCTTGAAAAAAAATGCTTACTGACTCACACATTCCATTCTGAAATCAGTTGACAGAAGAAAACAACTGTGGCCATTCACACAAAGCTTAGCTATTGTGGTTCTATATCACTACATAAATGTAATCCTTTGTACTCTCAATATATTTTACATAACTGCTGCACATGATTCCTTTGTGGGATTTGTAGACCTGCACCACCTAAAATGGCGGCTGTGGACTGCAGTACTAAAACTGGTACTGTGGTTCCCAGCTGTCACTTTAGATGTTGGGTTTTGTGAATCTGAACAGAATTGTATGCTATTGAATGGATTTATAGCAAACCAACAATAGCACAATTTCTGAGTAAAGTTCTATTTTTATGGCATGTCTGGTGTAAATCGATTCAGCGGTTCGGGCTGTATGCACAAACAAACAATCCAATGGGTGCTAAAATATAAAAACACTATTTTTTTACCCTTACTTGCACAAAGATCCACGAAACTTGGCATGACTATGCCAAGCGACTGCCAAACTCATTGCAAATCTGTCCATTGGGTCAAAAGTTACAGACAAATTAAAAAAGTGCCTTTTGAAAGGAAAGTGCAGCTGAGCAATAACTACACAGTGGCAACTACCACTGTGTAATATATGCTGATACATATCATACAGACAAAATAATTGTATAATAATTACAGATTAAGAGTTATCAGAATTATGGAGCACCTTTTTATTACAATATAACAAGGTTAGACAGCTGATAAATGTAGTAAAGCAATAAATATATTCAGAAGCTATTTAAAAATTTTCATAAGACATTTAACAATATGTGGAACTTGTTAACTTCAGGTTTGTGCAGCTTAGTAAACACAAAGGGGGTCATACCCCCGGGAAATGGGATCGCCCACAATGCATGCGGCGGTCCCGCAACTACATTTAGGATGCTCCCGCCACACTGGCGGGCGCATCCCGCATTTTTAACATTGCGGTGGGCGCAATGCCAAAAATGCAAGTTGTGCATTTCAATGCACAACGTGACAGGCACCACGCAGTGCCTGCCATGTTGTACATTGAAATACAGGGGGTACCATAGGTACCCCCTGTGCACCCACGCCACAGAATCCCTGGGGGCCCGCTACGGGCCCCCAATGTTGTTGACCGCATGCCTTTCACCGCCACGGAAAGGCAAAACCCCGCATGCACCTTAATATGTATGGCGGTGTCTACCAGACACCGCCACCATATTAACAGCTTTCCCGCCCGGTCGACTCTTCGACCGGGCCACAAACCGGCGCACAGTCTTTCTGTCCGCCGGGGTCCCCCGGCCATAGTAATATGGCAGGGGGAATTTGAATGGGGGCGGGAGAAAATGTCGGGCGGTGGCATTCCGCCCGACATACTAATGGGCCCCTAAGTGTTTTCAATAATTTTAGCACTAGCTTCCAGGCTTTACATTTCCCTGTCAATGTTTGACATAAGAGGCCTCTGGGGTGATGTGCTCCCGTAGCTGAAAATATTCTCGCAAATTATTTTCACTGCCATCTCGGAGCTGCATCTTATGTATTTGCATCTTAATCTGAAATAATGTAGATTCAAATGATGCAGAAGGTGTGAAAAAGAATGCATTTTGAATTAGACAGCAAAAGTTAAAAGGGGTGGTCTTTTACCTCTACAAACTAATGGAGGCATACGTTCCACCATGCTCCGTTTAGGTAAAACTGTGAAATTCCTTATGCCAAGGTACCACACGAGCACGCCTAGACATGCTTGTAACATTTGAAATAGCAGTACCATAGAAATGAAATGAAGGTTTTATAAAGCGCATGAATGCCGAGGCGTCCTAGCGCTAGGGCTGTCATAAAACTTGAGCAGTGGGAGTAAGCAAAGGTTAAGACTTGGATGCAAACAGCCATGTGATTAGCGCTTTTCTAAACAGCTGTCTGTTAGTCTGGCTTCTCAATGTAAAAGGCAGAGAGTTCAAGAGTTTAGAGGTCAGATGAAAAAAGCTTCTGCCACCCCATTGTATGGTCTTCACTCTAGGGATCACCAGCAGAGAGGCAGTCGACGACCTGAGATTGTGATGTGGGACGTGCCATCTAATGAATTTGCTGAAGTAGGCAGGTCCTGCACCCTAGAGGGCCTTGTAAACAATGCACAGAGACTTAATTTGGGCCCTCGCCTCAACCAGCAGCCAAAACAGATCTCGAATACTTTGGGACACCGGACTGAATTTGGGGATTTAAAGCAGTAGACGTGCTGCTGCATTTTGAAGTGACTGAAGCTTGCGTAAGGTAATCTTTTTTGTACCCAGATAGAAGGCGTTGCAGTAATCAATCTTTGATAACACTAAGGCTAGAATCACTGTTTTCTTAGAGCCATCGGAGTTATAGGTACGTTTTTTTAGGATCTTTAAAGTGTAGAAGCAGGACGATGTAATGAGATTGATCTGGTCCGATATGGATAGCTGATCGTCTCCTATGCTTTTTACCTTCTTAACCGGGGATGGGCAAGGTCCAGCTACTTCTGGCCACAAGGATGTGTTCCAGAAAGATATATTTTTACCAAATAGTAGCACCTCAGTGTTCTCGGTATTCAGCTGTAAGCAATTGTCCCGCATCCATCTGATAATGTCGACCATACAGTTGTTAGATTTCATTGCCACGTCATAAGGCTTTGATCATAAAGACACCACTATTTGTGTGTCATCCGCATAGCAGATAGCAGTAAAGCTGTGAGAGCGGATACGTTTAGCCAGTGGGGTAACTTAGACATTGAACAGAGTTGGGGATGGCGAGGATTCCTGAGGCACCCGCATGGCAGGGCGTAGAGATGTGATTTGTGTCCTACCATCGCTACACTTTGTTCTCTGTTCGCTAGAAATTATCTTAGTATATTGGAGGATCCGTCTGTGATCCCCATTTCAGATAAGCGCTGGATGAGTACTTGATGGTTTACCGTATCGAATGCGGCTGAGAGGTGTAGCAAAATTAATATTGCCTTACCTCCTCCATCTAGCTGGATGCAGATCTCCTCGGTGGCTGCAATAGGAGCTGATTCTGTGCAATGTAATGGTAAAATTCGTGTTGTGCAGGGTCCATTTTATCATTTGACTCTAGGAAATGTAGCAGCTCTTTGTTTAGGGCTTTTAAAAGAATTTTGGATAGAAACGGCAAACAGGAGATTGACGGAATTTTTTTTTAACTCCATAGGGTCTTGCGAAAGTTTTTCAGGATGGGCCATACTAGTGATTTTTTTCCAGATATTTGGAAAGGATCCTGCGTCCAGAATATTGTTTAGGAGGGGTGCAAGGTGGCATGCAATGGTACTAGGGACCATATGAAGGACCGTAGCCGGACTGGGGTCCACTGGGGATCCAGATTTGGTTGACAATATAAGCCTCTCCACTCATTCGGGTGTTAGGTGATTAAAGTTTTCCAGGCGAGCCTGTATAGTTACCTCTCCATGATCCAGGTGACCCAGTGCGTCTGGGCTGTCCCCAGCTTGATGACTGGCGAACTTGTCGTATACATTTTTTACTTTATTGTAAAAGAAATCTGCCAGTTTATCACAGAATTCTGTGTTGGGGATGAACTGTTTACTTTCATCAAATTTTGATAACGCCGTGACTGTTTTAAAAAGCTCTCTGGCTGTTTTTTGTTTTGCGGAACTAATGTTCTCAGTAAAGAAGTGTGACTTTGCTGAAATGATTACCTCTTTGTGCTTTCCTATAATTTTTCTCTAATGGTTTTTTTCCCATTAAGGAATATTCTTTCCTCCATATTAGTTCTTGGGCCCTACACTGCTTTTTAAGTTCCTTCAGCTCGGGCGTCTACCCTAGTGCTGATGGTTGCTTCCTGCAGTTATGTATAGGTTTTTCAGGGGTGAGCTTGGTGACTGGAATCAATACAGCCAACAAAATTGAGGGCTGCCGAGTCAGAATCAATGTTTAGACCAGGAGTGTGGGAGCTTAAGGCTGAATCTAAGTCATGCGTTTATATTTTCCGCCATGGGCGGGTTGTTGCCGTATTATTGATGTTAGGAGCATTGAGGGTCTCTCCTGGGATGGTTAAACCAAAGAATACAGAGCTATGATCTCTCCAGACCATGGGTAGGGCTCTGTTAAAAATAATCCAAGCGTAGTTGGTGAAAATGCCATCAAGAGTATGGTTCCCTACATGAGTTGGCTGACTAGCGATCTGGTTTAAGTCAAAACTCTTTAGTATCAGTTTAAAATATATATCTGCTACCTATTGTATCCACAGGGGACATTCTCACATATTATAGTTAATAAAATATTATTGTATATTTTCGATAGCAGAAAAATGAGTTAGAAGTACATATGGATTTTCAGAATCTTCCGTGTTAGTTTCTTCCCAACCCTGCTATTGTGTGAGTTAAAGATCTACTTTTGTACATGTACTAGAACACTATAAAAGTGTTGTGGTGCTGGTTCATGGTCAGAGCTCGTGCAAGCAAACAAACAGGAGCAGGTTGTGGGCCATTAGGCAACAGCGGGCTGTAAAACATCAGTGCCTTTGAGGATTTAAAGACGTGGCTGCAGGGAGGAACAGGCACACTTTTCTTCATCACATGCATCATGGAGTGTGTAGTGTGATGGCACCACCCAGTGGTTGGAGTGGGTGGCCATAAATGTCATTGAAGGGCCAGATGTTGAAAAGCTCTCGGAGAATATTGTATTTAAGTGCAGTCAGTAGCAGGTGACATTGTCAAGCTGTTGATGCCATGTTTATACAGAGGCAAAAATAGATAATACTAACACTCTATTTGTGGTAGTGTGGACAAGCAGTTAGGCTTATCAGAGGGTAGTGCTAAGCATGTGTTGTACTCAGAGGCAATAAATGTGACACACACTCAAGAATAAATCCAAGGACCAATTTGAGAGTATAACATCGATTTTTATATAATTTTTGAGATCAAGAAACTTCGATCTACAGTAAGTACTTTTTAAGATAGCAGTTTTTACAGTTCTCAAAATGTATTACGTTGGTGTGCAATTACGCAACATTGAAAAAATGGGAGAAAATAGAAAAAAGGAATAGAAGATTACACAGTTAACTCACAAGTTTCACTTTCGGGATTTAAGTAAGCAGCAAGGCAAGGACCAAAGTTCCACCAGTGTATTCTCAGGAGCATCCCAGATTCAGGCGGGAGCAGGGTGCTGAGGTCATTGGTAGCTGGTACGCTACGAAGAAGGGGGCCACTTGAAAACACGCTGCACAAGGAGACCTAAAGGTACGTCTGAGAGGTCCCTCTTGAGAGAGCAGGTCGCAAGGGTTTCAAAACCATGTGAGCACAGCTGGAACGCTGTTACCGGATAGGTCAGCAGGGCTTCAGTTCTCAGGCAGCAGCTCTTCTGCGTCCCGTTTCGCTCCGAGGCCACCGAAGTCATCTGTGGCGTCCCGCAAGGATCTTCACTCAGCCCCACCCTCTTCAACATCTACATGAAACCTCTCGCAGCCATCGCACGCCAGCACAACCTCAACATCATCTCTTACGCCGACGACACCCAGCTGATCCTCTCCCTCACCAGAGACCCCGACACCGCCAGAACCTGCCTACACGAAGGGATGAAAGACGTCGCCGAGTGGATGAAGGACAGCCGCCTGAAACTGAACTCGGACAAGACGGAAGTCCTCATCCTGGGATGTTCGCCCTCCGCCTGGGACGACTCCTGGTGGCCCCCAGCCCTGGGCACCGCACCCAAGCCAACCGACCATGCACGCAACCTGGGCTTCATCCTGGACCCCTCCCTCTCGATGACCAGACAAGTCAACGCCGTCTCCTCATCGTGCTTCAACACCCTGCGTATGCTTCGCAAGATCTTCCTCTGGATCCCGACCGAGACCAGGAAGACTGTCACCCAGGCACTCGTCACCAGCCGACTGGACTACGGAAATGCCCTCTACGCCGGAACCACAGCCAAGCTACAGAAAAGACTCCAGCGCATCCAGAACGCCTCCGCCCGACTCATAGTGGATGTCCCCCGACGCAGCCACATATCCAGCCACCTGAGGAACCTGCACTGGCTCCCCGTCGACAAGAGGATCACGTTCCGGCTCCTCACCCACGCACACAAGTCTCTCCATGACCTGGGCCCCAAGTACCTCAACGACCGCCTGACCTTCTACACGCCCACCCGCCAGCTACGGTCCACCAGCCTCGCCCTCGCAGCCGTACCACGCATCCGAAGAGCCACCGCCGGAGGAAGATCCTTCTCTTACCTGGCTGCCAAGACTTGGAACTCCCTCCCCATCCACCTTCGGCTGACCCAGGACCATCTCGCCTTCAGGAAACAACTCAAGACCTGGCTGTTCAAGCAGTAGCATACCCCTCCCCCCAAGCACCTTGAGACCCTCCCGGGTGAGTAGTGCGCTATACAAATGGCATGATTGATTGATTGATTGATTGATTGATATCTTCTCTGCATCCATTGAATCTAAGTTGCAAGGTCCAGGGATGCCACCTAAATACTAAATTTAGGATTTAGGGATGTTTAAGGTGGAGACTGGTAGTAGCCAATGGGCTACCTATCTTTAGGGGGTCTACACCCTCTGAGTGACCACTTCCTGTGGGAAGGGGCACTACCCTATCCCTGATCGGCTATTTCCTGTCATCTCAAGATGGTGGAATTGGAAAAGTCATGACTACATCAGCTGTCCAACCTTAGGGGTGGTGCTGGATGAATGTAGGCGCTCCTCCTAATTTGACAAATGTTCCCACCAGTCATCCTGCCAAATATGGAGCAAGAAAGGAGGGTTGGAATCATCCACTATCAGAAGACGCCTGGGTCGCATTTCAAAGGTGGCATCACATTTAAAGCTTCGTGCTCAGGAAGGCCATCCTGTCATGGAGGAGGTATGAAGCACTTTCGCCTTTTGTTCCTGGCCTCTGAGAGTGCTGGCCCTTACCCCATGAGGTCTGAAACATGTCTGGCGGTGACAGGCTGACTAAAGTCAGAGACCACATCAGTGCTTCGCAGGGGACCCTCTAAAGGGTCTCCTGTGGGCATTTATTAAGAAATCCAAGACTGGCGTTAGTGAGAATTTATTAAAATGAGGTTCAGGAGTAGTGTAAATTAATTACGTACATTATTACAGTATGGAGGTGGATGTGTAACTTTCTATGTTTGAAATCCATGCAATGCATATTTGCTGCAAATTCTAGGTGTAAGGAACTGTTATGTATTTAATGAGTCCAGAATAGGGAAAAAAGATTTTCTGAAAATGAATACCTGGGGCTGTGTTATACAAAGTGCCCTGGGTGCAATGGGCATGTGCACCCGTTTTCACACCCTCTTGAACACTATGGTATTATAGGAGGGGGAGATGATTTGTTTTCTGCCACTTTTGTAATATGGATCATACGGCACACATTTAGCACTTGTGGCATCCGAAGGGAGGCACGGCCCTGTGTAAATGAGAGGATGTTTTGCCTTTGTGCCTGTACCATACTCGAAATTTGGGTAGAGATGTAGAGAGGGTGTAGGGAGGTGTACTGACTGTGTGCCACACAGAAGAGATAATCATCGCCCCCCCCCCCCCCCCAGCCCAAGGGTTCTCTTTAGATGGCAGGCACAGAGAGATCCCAGAGACCCTTCAGACATTTCCCACACAGACAAGTGCAATGACTCACTTAACATGCCTTCAGGAAGATGTATCCCCCCTTTACATGTGAGGCTGAATGTGAGAAAAGTGGACCAGATCCTTCAAACAGCCTATCCACCTTTCACTAATGTGCTGTTACCAATGCAGGCATGAGTTTACGCATATCATGAGAATAGCACATTATTGTCTCAGTCTTTTCCCGGCACACCTGATTAAAGGTGTGCCATGGTGCAGACTGGGGCAGCATGCCCTAAATGTAGCACAGGCCCTGATGTACATTGATGGATCACAGAAATTTTCAAAAAACGTACAAAGAATATTGGAAATATTTTAATTAAATGAACTGTTGTAAATTGAAGCCTATACATGTAGCATAACCCTAGGAAGCTCGAATTTGTATTACATTTTGAACGAGCAAAAATTGGAAAATTGTGTCAAGAACAGTTGTGAGGTGTTGGAATGTAGCACTTAGATACATTCATTAATTGTAGAGAAGCTCCACAGAGGCATGGATTACAGAGCTGTGATAAATTACTATCGAGTGAATTAAATCAAAGCGGCTTCAGTTAAAGAGAGATCAGCAGTGAGCCATGACATCGATAGAAGCGGTGAGAGTGATGTTAAGGGATTATATGGTTATCATTCTTTTTCTGGCATAAAGTTAATTTAGAAAGGCACTTTCAAACAGGCATCCAATCGTGTTATTCACAAACTGAATACGAAGGATTCCTAAACTAAGGCTTACAGTCATGCACCTAAACTCCAGGAGACTGTGAGCACAATCTGCCCAATCTATGCAGGTAGTGGACTGTGCCAGAAAGGCCAGTGTTCACCACTAGTTTCATACTCCACGTTGACCCTACTACAAAAGAGCTACATGCCATATTGTAGTCTAAAATGCATCCGCAGAGGTACTTCATTTGAGTATTTAAATCGCTGTGGCCTGTGGATGTTTCTATTGTGAAACATGAACACAGGAAGCACTCTCTCTCAGAATGTAGATCACCCGGAAGTGGTGTGAATTTGCACCTTTCCTCCAAGAGAGCTTTTTAAAAGGGTCAGCAGAGACTAAATCACCCTCAAGATCACAAGGAGCAACTCACCCCTAAAAGATGGCTAGGAGATATGCAGTGTGGACAATGTGGTCAAGAAAGACCTTCAGAACTCCCTAAAGGATGGGTGCAATAAGAGACTGCAAAAATGGCACCCACCCACTTACGGAGCCAAGGACCACTCCTCAAACTGAGAGACTTACATGCGGAATACACATGTGGTCTGAAGTGCTGCAGCCCGTCTGTGCAGTCTGTACCTGCCAATCCTCATTTACAATAAGGCGCATTGCATGATTCTGCCAGTTATTTTGATGGGGAAAAGATGATTTACTGTAACTGAGTATGCCAATAGTTAATGGTTACTTTTAAAAACTTCACTCATTTATTTATTTATAGATTTTTGACATTTATTTATACATTTATTATCAGTTTCATATAGAACAGACAAGACCCAATCAGTAACAGCGCTTTTTACAAAAATAACTGTTTCTAACTAATATAAGCTGAGGATAATGGGGGTGGTCTATACTAGTAGAATACTGGATAATATAATATAAAAAGTATTTTAAATTGACTGTAATAGTACAAATTCAAAGAAAATAATGAACAGCCAAGATACAACCTTAAAGAGAGTTAAGTATAAAAGTGAAGCAGTTATTCTGCGTGGAGTTCCATATATATTGTGATTGACGTTCTAGGTATCAGCCCTTGTCCCTGAACATTACAGCAACGAGACAATGAACTTCATGTTTGGGATTGATG
This sequence comes from Lissotriton helveticus, assembly GCF_964261635.1. NCBI lineage: Eukaryota > Metazoa > Chordata > Amphibia > Caudata > Salamandridae > Lissotriton > Lissotriton helveticus. The sequence continues at coordinate 407,918,673 of NC_136063.1, read as the reverse complement.
TTGAAATAGTAGCTTCTTTAATTCATTCTTGAAGAGTGCATAGGATGCAGTTGTTCTAATAGCTGGCAGGACAGAGTTCTACATCTTAAAAGCGCTTGCTTAGATTGATTCTGTTTCCGTGTCTTTTCTTTCTTGAATCCAGGAACTTCGAGGAGGAAACTGTCTTTGCTTCAGAGGATATGTTCCACCTTAGATGATAAAATTAGCTAGGAGTTGCCAGGAGATTCCAAAAACACAACTTTATGTGTAGCAGAAGTCAGTTACTCGCTATTATATGAAGCCCTTTCAAAGAGATCAGAATGGTTGTGATGTAGAAATGTTGTTTTCACTCCCTTGGCCATGATGATGCTGATGAGACTAAAGTACTATTCTTTGGAACAATAGCCTCTGGAATTCAGGATTCTGACCTAGCCAAATTGGCTAGGGCTCCTTGCCCCATGTGGGCAAGAATCTCTGTTTCTGATTTGACAAGGAACTCGATCTGGCATAGCAGGTCAGCGTAGTGGTTACTGCTTGCCTTATCTTGCCGCGTCTTTTGAAGAAATGTCTTTTAATCATTCCTGAAAAGACTAACTACCTTCTGGTCACTACAGTAGTTTGTTTCCAGAATTGACTATGCCAACGCCTTATATCTCCCATGCAAAACTTTGTCTATTTACAGTTTATTCAAAACTTTAAGCAGTGCAAGCATTCTAGCTGTTCAGACTTAAATTACTCAGTGTTTGCCTTTCCACACTCTCTGCTCTGCCTCTCACATTATAGCCTCAGGCCTTTGCTTTAGGCAAGCTTCCCTATTGGGTAGACATTTTTTGGTGGTGGCACCTACCTTAAGGAATCAATTACTGTTACCTCTCGACGCCAATACAATGCAGTTGAAGTCTTATTTTGTTAACTCATTACTTCTTTTTCCAGTCAATTTTGTTCTTACCAAGATGCCTCTGAGTATATGTCGCTAATAAATACACCATTCAATCACTTCTTCATGAAGAGTTCTTTTGAGGGGACCTAGATACAAATTAGCAATACCTGTGAGTAGGGAGATGGTGCAATCGAGTTCAGATAGCACAAAAGTTTGATTATCTAATTTAAATTAAAGGTCAGAGAAAAAGGTTTGATATCACATGCTTTATCTGGCTCATTAGTGAGCCAGATGAAGCATGTTACAGCACTTGCTTTTCCTTGTTAAAGTTGCTTAGAAAGAGCTTACCTTATCTACCAAAGGCTGTTCATCGAGTTGTGGTGTCTGCAACAATACTTAGACTCCAGCACTACTGTAAATCTCTTTTCTAGGGTTGGATTGGGTCTCATAGAAAAGCTGCAAATGCTGTGGCCTAACTTTCATTAGGCATCCATGCTTTCCTTCTTCTTACATCCTTAAAACTTGCACTGGATTACTGAGGTAAAGAATTGTTTTAATACATTTGCCTCGCATTTAACGTAGTCCACCATAGAGAGCCAGATTACTTGGCTCAGAAGTTTTGTTTATATTCCTTCACGTTCCCTTTGCTCTTTGGGTGCCAAACTGCTGATTGTGCCTTAGATTAAACACTCTTGCACAGGTAGCAAAGCCTTTTCTTTCATAGCAGATAAACTCTGGATTAAGCTTCCATGTTCTTCACGGTTTGCCTCTTCCTTGCTCAATTTGGACAAAGCTCCAAAGACTTCAAGAATTTGGTCTGCGCCTTTTTCAGTTGTTCCCTAATTGAAAACAGGTAAGGTTTTTGCAACCCGGCTTTCTCTTGAGCCATCTTTCCTTTTGGTTCTCAGTGCCAGGACACCCATCGGGGTATTTGTTGAGGTTTGTAAGTGCTGCTACCATAACATGACGTCAGATACTATGTTTCAGATCAGCTCTCTTTGGTATAGCATTGATGTGTGCTTGCAGGTTCAGGCTTTTGTCCAATACAAAGCCAATTAGTCTGGCAAACTCCACTTGATTTGAAAGCCACTACTTTTAAACTTAGAGGGCATTATGGAATGAAATTGTCCTTAGATTATCAATGTTTTATCATTTCCAGGCAGGAACTGTTTAGAAGCAAAATGTTGACATCATGGAACGGTGCAACAATGGTACAGTATGCACAATACCATTCCAAGATGCCCGCCCACAGTAATGTTTACTGAGTGGCCTTCTAGTAATGGTGTTGTGAAAATTTTTTTTTTTTACCGTTTCAAGATGGCCAACTCATTGCTTCAAAATATGGTGGCCAAGTTGGAACTTTAAAACAGTGTTTTGCTATGAACAATACTATTCCAGGATGGCTGTCTAATGCTGCTTATGTTTTTTACTTATTTTTATTACAAGGATGTGCTTACTATGTTGAGATGGTAGTATTTAAAATATTTTCTACTTTTATTCAGTCAGGGGGTGAATCTGCACTTTATTCACATGTATCACTTTGTATTATATTGTACTGCACATGGAGTGACTCAAGACATTTGTGACAGAAATTAAGATTGTCTTTTTGGTGCAATTCATTTGGAATAGAAATGTATTACTCATTTGTTTTGAACTCCTCAAACGTATAGACAAGGTTTCTCTATCCAAATGATAATGTAATGTAAATGTAATGTAATGTAAGGCGGTTTTTATATAGCGCGGCTATCACTCCACGGAGCATCTTGGCGCTGCGAGAAAGCCAGGCAGAATGGAAACACCACTGGATCAACTGCTCATCAGGGGGGGAAACTTGTCATTTTAGATTAGACTTTTGCATAGAGTGTCTGGTAGGGTGTAGACCCAGGTTTTTAATGGCTTCCTGAATACGTCTCGACCCCTAGTCTCGAGAATATGGAGTGTCCTTGTTTAGTATATATAGTGTCTATGCTCTTCAGCAAATGTATTGTAAGATTGCAAGAATATAATTATGATATCCATTACATACCTGGGCTGAGTAACACTTTAGCTTAAGGGCGGCTCCTCCGCTAAGGCGGAGGAGGGTCGCCCCACTGCTCTGAGATCAGGAGAAAAATACAAATTAAATAATAACCCTGTATTATAAAACAATTTCACTACGGGGCTAGGTTAGGGTGGGGCGGGGCTTGGGACACAATGAGAGGAGTGGTTGCACTCCTTAAGTGTGCATGACTGTTTGGCTGGCCCTCTTGTGCTGGCCATAAAGTCATGCGCAATTTGCATGTTCCCCATCAGGCTGCATTACACAGCCAGGCTCCAATTCCCCCAGACCAATCACAATGCTGCCAAAGAGCAGGTGAGCTTGAGGTGGTAAATGCTGAGAAACACAAAGTATTACATTAAAGTGACGTGTAGTAGAATCATAGGGTGCAAATACTAAATGGAGTACCAAGTAAAAGCAGCTGAACTGTTGGCATAGTCACATTGAGCTGTGTCACTCACCATGATGCAGTAGTTTTGTAGCTGAAAATGATCTAATAAATTATATAGAGGATTGGTCTGGTGTGTTGAGGTGCTGGTTGCCCTCTTGTCACCACCATGGAAATGACAAAGAATGGGTCACAGACTATAAGCCAGAAGTCCTAATTAACAGCATCTCAGGCACAGCCTGTAAATTATCTCCACTCAGCTTGAACTGGTCTAGATGCAACCGATAAACAAGAACATTGTACACAGTACAGAGAACATTCCACTAACTGAGATACCTTTCTCAGAGGAGAAGAGAAAACATAAGTGCAAATACCACAACAGTGTTTCACATCGGGTGGCAAAGTTACTGTATGTTTCCGGTCCAATATTCTTAGTATAGTATATCATCTTTATTTCTTGATTACTTAAAATCATTGCAATCACAGCATCATAATTAGGGCTCCCTGTTTTATGGTATCTATTTTTTTGCCATTTCCGTCTGTATTTATTTATATTTATTTTTCAGGCATTTTTTCTGTATTTATACACATTTATTTTTGCCGCAAGCAAAAGACGACGCTACAGCTAGTATTTTTCCACATTTATTTAAATTGACAATGCACACATGCGCTCAGTTGTTATTGGTCAACACTATACATTCATCTGAAAACAAACTTTGCCTTCTGGATCCAGCCTTTCCCACACAGAGCTGAAAAGAAATACTTTGTACAGTAAACCAAGTAACTCACTGCTGAGGCTGGGCTCTGGTTTATGTTCAAAGCAACATACTTTCAGTGACACCAAAACCCTCCACAGGAAGGCCACACTGCACGTGTGCATTTTTGTCTGTTCATACACTAACATGATTAAGAGTGTCCAAACAAATACACAAAATTCGATGTTGGCAAGATTATATGAACACCACACACTCCTAGCAATCATTCATTGGATTGGAAGATTTCACAAAAAAGCTGCTGCTTAGCAAGTTAAAAAAAATACTTAAACGTTCAATGACAATACAAAATAAGGTCTCAAGGCTTGTCAAATCACACAAATTTAAAACATCTCAATATTCAATCCATTGATGGACAAATACTTTAAAACAAGAAAATCAGTTGTCAGTGTATGGTTTAGAGTTTTTTTTAAACATCATGCAGGCCACGAATGAGCTTGAAGAAGTTCAAAAAAGTACAGCAACAAAAATGTAAGCACAGGAACATGGTACAAGTAAAATCTAATGGACTACTGCTGAGACAGGGCCTCAGACTGGCACACATAATCACTGCTGCTGATTTATGGCCAGTGATGTTTTCCCATCTGGCACCTCCCCACCCCCCACCAAGCTGAGGGGTTTACAGCACAAGCTAATTTTCTTGTACAGATCTAAAAAGAAATCATGCAGCAGGTTAAGTAACTCACTGCTGAGGCAGAGTGCAGGTATTGATTTATGTGCATAGTAGCATCATGCTTCCAGTTATACCAAAACCCTCCAGAGTCCACAAAAAAGCCTCACTGCACTTGTGCACTCCTGTCTGTCTGTTTGTCACTAACATGATCAACACTGAGAATGCCCAAACACAAATACACGAAAATAAAAGTTGCCCAGACTTTATAAACATCACACTCTTCTCATAACGTAGCCATTTATTGGATTGGATGCTTTCACCAGAAAAGCTGCAGGTACTTAGCTATTTTTCTAAAAGAACTGAGAATTTAATGATTTATTTTAAAGACTGATAAATCACCCTTTACTTATTAATGGAGACACTTTTATGGGCAGTGATAAATAGTAATATCTTCCCTCTGACACCCTGGGCCTCCCCTTTTCCTCTGAGATGAGTTAGGAATTCAGAGCTGAAAACTTTGAAAACGAAATACATTGTACTCATCCAGCTAGCACACCTTAGCCATTAAATTTCCAAATTAAACTCCCTGCTCCTGGCACTGCTGAGTGAGTCCGGACTTCGTTTGACTAATCAGATTCACTGTCAAAGCAACATGTTTTGTCACTGGCGGTGATTCTGTTTGCTTTGCAGATGTATGGACCACTTTGCTTTTGTTTACTCACCTACCAGAGCTTGGTGCTGCCTGGTCCACTCGGGAACCGTCGGGATCGAACTTCTTCTAAGTGCCCAAATCCATGCATCCTACAGCTGCTTCTGACTGCCGTTGTCAATCAAGAATTGACGCTGGAGCTGTTACTGGTGTCCACACCCGGCCTGCAGTTATCAAAACGCGGGAAGCAGACACCTCGAGTCTGCGCAGTGTGTCTTCAGAAATCATGATGACAATCTGCCCAGACTCGAATCTTCTGCTCCCATCTCGCCTGCCTGCAGCCTCTACCCCACCCTTTCCCAACTTCTCACAGGGAGGAGTTGGGAAAGGGTGGGGGTAACACTCTTCTCCATTGCCTGACTGACATGAAGCCCCTGGCACTACAGGGCTTCAGCCTGAAGCGCCCGGGGCAAACTTCATTTCTATGTCATCAGGGGGTGGAGACTGGTCCCGGAGGCTAAGTCTTTTGCCAAGCTGATGACCTCACAGCCCTCAGGGCTTGGAGCTCGTCCGCCCGGCAAAAGACTCAGCAGGCCCCCCACAAGCAGCTTTAGTGAATATAAATGTGGATCAGCGCCGCTTGCAGTGACACACACACACACGAAACTCATTAGAAATCAAGTCGACCCACAGCAATAAAGACAAGGTGCATTTGTCTTGTGTTTTTGAATTAAAATAAAAATGAAAACGGACAAATTCAATTATTTTTAATTTACACTGACTATCCCAATGCCGACCCAGGGGTGAAAGTGACGGGGGCGGAGCCCCGACGCCCTCACACAAAAACCACTTCTGTGCCTAATGCGGGGGTGCACTCGAGTAAGGGTGCTGGCCCCCACTGATGTTAAAAGGTGGATTTGCGGGGGGAAAGAAGGAGGGCTCCCTGCCCTGTGATTTAAAAGGGAGAATCCTTGCTCTTTAGCGTCTGCCACCAGCCGCCGTTTTGAGCACAACCGGGACGCAGACTCACCTTGCAGTTGATTCCCGGCTCCGGCTCGGCCCTCTGGGGACAGAAGAAGGTACTGCGGGCTGGGTTCACAGGTGGCACGTCTCAGGGTTTAGGGGCAAGGGGCGACGTCACGAATCCCTTGTGGCTGGCGATTCTGGTCTTTCAACGACCTGTGAAGTACTCGGGTGCGTCTCAGCCCGGGCTGACGCCTCTTAACCCTCTAAGGAGGGGGAGACACCAGACGGCAGCACAGCAAAATTTACTCGTATTTTCCCGTTTATATATAACAGACAAACGAAAACTTGTTTTCCGTCTGTATTTATATGTATAAATCCCTAAAAACGGAAAACCGGGAGCCCTAATCATAATTAACCAAAAAAAACACAATTACATTTTAAAACAAGAGAGCTTCTCTTCACATAATTCAAAAAACAATCCCATATATACAGTTTAAAACCTTGTTGAAAAGCCCAAATCTAGCCACCTTACATCTTGAATTACATAATACAGGTTAAAGTGACGGTGTGATTTACATACTTTTCCATAAATATCATAAAGAAATATTATCGACCAATAAACATTCATTTCCCATCCTTTCGATTGATCTAATGTGCAAAAAATACATCAGTTTGCTGCGATGGTAACCCCACTGATATTACATTTCAAATTAATACTATCGTAACAAAATTTATTAATTTAATCAAGATTATAAATCATTAAAATCAATAGCACCAAAGTCATAAAATATCATAAATATTCTTAGTACGCTGTGTGGCATGCATGCAAAATACCGTCCGCAGGGATCTGGGGGCTGGTTTGGCTCGGATTGCTAAAAGATGAAACAACTGGTGAGAGAGCGTGCAAACTGCACGTCGCACACGTAGCACAGTGCAAAAAATGCGTCGCGTAGCGTAGTGCAGCGGTCATTTTTTGCTTGCTCGCCGTCCTCAACGTCAAGTTGGCGACCGCGAGCATGGAAAATAAACCTCCCAGCGAGATTCTCAACGAGGGGAGGTCAGGTTTCTCATTGCGAGTGGTCGCGCATGCTCGTGACCGCTCGCGATGAGAAACTACCAGTCAGCCTTGAGAAAGCTGCAGGCTCGAGTGAAAATCTACTCAAGCGGCAGAAAAGTACAGCTCGCACTGTGCAAAATGCCGTTTTCAATGATTGCACAGTGCCGGATGCTTGTCCGCACTGTGCAATCATTGAAAACGACATCTTGCACAGTGCGAACATGCTACTACGCAGTTCGCGTAGTGCTACACGTAGCTCACGTAGTGCGAAGTGCACTTTGCGTAGCTACGCATAGCACTACTTTGCGTACTACGCCCACCCCTAGTTATAACGTCCCCTCAGCCACCCAAGAGTTGGTAAAACTCAAACGCCAATATAAATCACTTGTGCAGTCAAAAAATTCAACCTTTTACCATAGTAAGTGGAATGAGATGCAGGAAATCATATTAATAAATGACCAGCAAACATTCTGGAAAAAGGAAAATGAGTTCAATGGTCAAAATAGGGGCACACTTGTTCATATGATTTCTGAAGACCTGTGGGCCTCTTATTTGATTGATTTATACAAGGGACCCTTCAGGGGGACATGGTCATCAGAAGATATGTGGGTAAACTCTCCCAGCTATATGGTTCTCAGCAAAGAAAGTAAAGCTGTTATTGAGAGGGTAAAACTCTCTTGAGTCGCTGGCCCGGATAATATCCCAGCTGTCATAATCAAAACAAATAGCTTTGGTGGACTACGATATACTTGTTTAGCAGGATTGCTATTTCTGGTCTTTATCCCTTGTCTTGGAAGGGGTCAATAGTGAAAACGATTTTAAAAAAGGGAGTGGTACAGACGGTATGAAATACAGGCTGATAAGGCACTTAGATATCTCTTTTAAAGATATTTTCTAAGATCATCTTAGCTAAACTCGAAGATTGGACAATTGAAACTAAGCGAATTCAACTAGAACAAGGGGGCTTCCCTGAGGGTCATTCCACTATAGACCACTGTTTTGCTCTGTGGGCCATTATTTGAAAGGCTCTGGAGGAAAATCAAAGGCTGTGCTGTTGTTTGTAGATTTCCGGACAGCCTTTGATTCTTGTGGGAAAAACTTGCCTCCTGGAACCTTCCACCAAATCTTCTTGGTGTGCTCCAATCCTTGCACTCTGGCAATTGGGCACAGGTGGAGTTAGATAAGTCGGGTCGGTTATCACCAAGAATTTCTATTGACAATGGCCTGCGCCAGGGGTGCATTTTAGCACCCTTGCTTTTCAGCTTATTTCTGGCCGACCTCCCGATCTTTATTTCCCAATCTGAGTCCTTTTTGCCAAAAATAGGAAACCAGCATATTGCTTGTCTGCTCTATGCAGACAATTTGGTGTTATTGGATTATACCCCAATAGGTTTGCAGAGGAAATTAAATGCCCTGGCAACCTATAGCAAGCAGAACCAACTCTGTATCTATCTGGAAAAGACCAAGATTATGATCTTTGGAAAAAAGTACAGAGTTTTTCTTGGCATTTAAGTACACAGGGGGTGGAACAAGCCGATCAATATAAATTCCTGTGTTTAATATTTAGGAGGAATTTAAATTGGGGAGTGCCTTACGATGCCACTAAGCAAAAGACCCTATTGCAGGCCAGTTGTCTGTCAAGATTCAATGGTAGGTTCGGGGGGCTAGCTCATATGCCATTACTGAAGGCTTATGAAAGGAAGTTATCCCCGTTAGGCCTGTATGGGGAAAATGTTTTTCCCTCGACCCAACTTATGAAATGGAGAGACTGGAAGGGGCGGTGCTCAAAAGACTTTTATCACTCCCCCAAGGCACAATGGTTCAGGCCATAAGGAGAGAGTGCAATTTGGTCTGTCGGAGGATGATGAGGTAATAATTGTAAGAGACAGCGGTCCCTTGGAGCTGGAAATCAGAACAAATGTAGCCACATTATCACAATAGAGATTGTCTCTGATTTTGTCTTTATTGACAATATCAAGATAGTTATTCACATAAATGAAACACAAAACATAATATATACGGTGAGTGAGCTAGACGCAATTGGGTATTGAGAAATAAGCCGATTTCCTTATTACAGGCAAGTGACTTTAAAAGTGACTTTTTATGAAGGAAAACATTTAAAGAAGGAAAAGTCACAATGAGAAATGCATCTTGTACTCCACATAAATAATGAATTAAAGTATAGAGTTGCAGGTGTCGATGACGTTTCGATCCCAAGAGAAATCCTGGGATCATCATCAGGACTGAATTATAGAGCAGATGCCTGGGAAGTAGCCGGTGGCTGGAACTATTGAATTGGAGTCCAATCGAGGCAAGGATCAGGCGTACTAAAATGGCTGGTTACCACGTCCCATACCGGGTGTCAACGGTGTGTTAAAGGAAAAAAACAGAGGTCCGGTTGTGTTGGAGGGGAGCTAAAATGAGGCAGATGACAGGCCGTCAGTCCAAGCAGGCGAGCAGAAGTACTGGCCAAGTGGGAAACAACCGCGGGTCCGGTTGAAGTAGGAGTTTAGCCTGACAGGCCGTCAGTCCGTACAGGCAAGCAGCGTATTGGCAATGTCCCGCTGCTAATAACGCTCAAAAACCGAGGTGGTCAAAGTTTCCAAATTGTGTTGGGAAGAGATCCAAAGCAGTGAGAGGATGTGGGCAAAGGCTGCGAGAACCAGAATAATTGCACTAAGGAACCATCATGTAAATAGTGGTACAGTCACATCTTGGCTCCCATTTCCAGGCAAACGACAATTGAGGGAATCAGCTTCTACGGCGCCAGAATCAACCTGCTGTATCTAAAGAAGAGATTATCCATTAGCTTCTCGGTTGCTATATTGGACCAGGATACTGTTTTTCCCTATCTATCACGGCTACCAGACCCAGGATTGAGGAATGAAATATTAAGGGTCAGGGTGGGATGTAATCCAATCTACTCTTCCCGCCCACACAGGATCAGGGTACAGAATAATAGTGGTCTCTGTCCCTGCCCTATAAAAGTGGAAAGTACCCTTATGCATATTCTTATGAACTGTGTCTTTTATTTTGCAAATAGAATCAAGTTTTTAAGCCCTCTGTTTTTTAAATATGATGCTCTCCATAGGAATAAAGCTGTGGAGTTATTGTCTGAAATACGTCATCTTGATGTGACATTTGGAATTGCTCGATTTTTACGATCTGTAAAGCAAAATGGTAATTGTGAAATGTAGAGTCTTGGAGGGGAGTGTAGGGTAGCTAAAGGGGGTCTCTTTTTAAATGTGTTTAACTGTTTTAATGTTTTAATTGTCTAGTGTATGTTTTTCTTTAGAATGTTTTATGGACAAGTGCCTAAATAAACTTGTTTCTGAACCTAACCTTAGTACGCTGTGCAAGCTGCAAGTGTTTTTACACAATGGTCTCGCCATTCATTGGGTCCATGGGCATACTATGGTGGTTTTATTTATTTTGTCATGTTTACAGCTTGTGTGATCTGTATATATATATTGTAAAAATGGAGGACAGGTCCTCTGCCAATATTTCCATAAAAGATCTTTGAAAGAAATCGAAACCTAGAACTTTGGTAACGCTGGTCTTTTCTGGGTTAGGTAATGTTGGGCTTACCTTTGCAAAATGCTGCTTTTTGTATATTCATTCATCTGACTAGTTTGCTTCTTCTTGATTCTATTCCATTTTACAGTGTTCAGAGCTGATTAATCTTGGTACTGGTAATTAGTTTCTTCCAGCTTGTTTTGTGGTGCTTCTTGTTTGAAGATGCCCTCTGATGACTGGTTGATGATAGAAGTGCTTGTCAGGTGGAGTTAATATGAGAAGTCGTTTTTTGCAAGTCGGTGTTAGATTTGCGCTTTAGGAAGGGCTAGACTTTGAGCATTTACCTGAATGAAGTGTTGTCATCGATGGCTTTCTTTGAAGTGGGGAATGGCAAATTGAAGTTCGGATGAGGATCTTCAGGGAAGAATAGGTTAGATTCTCATATATATTTTTCAGCGACCCTGGACACAACGGCCCTTTCACAAAGGTAAATTTACATGTGTAAAAGTACCAATAGTAAATGTATTCTTACACTTTTGAGTAACTTTACTAATTTGGGTTACTTACAAAATCCAAATATAAAGTTACTTATAAGTGTAGATATTTCCATGTCTCCACTCCCCGAAACAGGGGGTTGGGCCAAATGTGGAAGGGTGTAGTGTGCAGTTGCTTGCCAAAAGGAAAAGTAGTAAGTGCAGCACCACACATGCCCAAACATTGATACTGCAATAGTCTCCCATAGAAAATAATGGAGGTAGGGATTTAAAATAAAACCTTATGTTAAATCAAATTACTTTATAGTTACGAATATAAATACATTTAATTTAATGTTACAAAAGTATTCAAAATAAACATGTTATTATAATTTAACCTATTTTAATAATCTGTTACAATGTATTAAAATATTAATAACTTACTTTCAATTAATTCTGTACATTATTTTCAATATTAACAATATAATAAAAATATGTTGTTACTTTAGGTGGGATTTTGTCACACTAATCATTTCACATTGTTTGCCACTCTCGGATGCATGAATTAGACGCTATTATGACTCACAATCTGTAGGTAGCTGTCCTGTGTGTTGTGTATAGTGCTGCTATGTGAGATTATAGCTTTATCAACATTACTATCTACAAGCCAATATCTACATCAGTGGCATTTGTATACTCCTGCCAGATATTCTGTTGGGTCCTAATTCTGCTGCACCTATGTGCTAAAAACAGAACTAAACAAAGTTAATGGTTGTAATCCATGTGTATGCACTTCTTCACTTTCTACAATAGAGCTGACTCCCCTGGTTTGGTCCTCAGCTGTTCAGCCCATGTATATGTGCTGCCCAATGTTTTGTTGCTACTAGGAATATGTTGGTTGATGATGTGCTTTTTTCCCCACTGTGATCTCTATTTTCCTAAACACACCTTCCTCTTATCTAGTTACCCTCTTATCTTGATAAATTAACTCTCTACATGAAACCTTTCTTGAATGGGCACCATTAAGGTGACTGTATTGCTCGAAACACAAAGCCGCCATCATGACTTCATTTGAATTCAACTTCTATGTTGGAATTGTGGTCGTAATGTACTATAAAATAATAAGTGTATTAAAAAAATTGATTCTGGAGAATTGATTTGATTTGTATTGATAATTATGGTTCATGAGTTGTCAATATCTCCCTGCAATAGATCCAAAATATTTGTGCAATCTGTATACAATTAGTATCTACTGCAAATTCCTTCAAACAATAGTCTATGTTTGTATTCTGACTGCTGAACATGAAGGCTGCAGTCTGTTCCTATCATCCCTGCTTTGCACACTTCATTTCCTTGTTAATCATCATTGGGAAGAAATCATTCAAATGTCGGTTCTAGTCCTGGCCTAGTCACCAGTTTTGTGAAGGTTTGCAAGAAATATTAAGTCCCTAGTTATTGTCACAGACACTTGGCAAGTGGATCTTTTGGTTGAGAAAAAAACTGTATTTTCTAATTTTGCTGGTTTCTACAGGGCAATTTACCATAGATCTTCGTGAGGGAGCGTAGCTACACCTCATATACGTTGTGAGCTAGTAGAACACTTGCACACAAGTCTTTAATGAAAAGAAACTTACAATCACAACCCGTTTTGTCATTTTGTCAGTCACATGCTGAGATACTGATGTCTATCATCGTACATGCACGTCTAATGAATCACGTCATTGATGTCCAAGTGCTTGTCTCAATTATACTTTTGTTGTACCAACATATCCATTGCCTTCTCTCTATTCAGATATGAACATTGATGCAACACATTCCACCTAGGGAGTCAGGAGTTCTTCTTTGCTTGCATTGTTCCTAGTGATTGAGTTTGATATTTTCTCAGCTGGAGGCTTTCATTTATAGACCTAGGTAAAATGTGTCAACACTTCCTTTAATGTGTTACTGCACAGTGGCCTTCCCGACAGAATTACCTTATTCTTAGTTGACAAGAAGAATGTACATGTCTCCTTTAGAATATAATGGTTTTCAAGTCTCACCTACAGACAACTTTAGCTGTCCTTGTATTACCAATAAGTAAGAAATGTTTATAAGATGTAGTACTCATAGATTGGGCTTTGGGTCTGCCTCCTTTAGCCATTGGCTTTCATATAATTGTCAAGGACTGTTATTGGTTGAATGGGCTGTGTATCAAGTTCATGACATTTTGTGAAATGCTACTCTGATCAATTAGGATTTGGTTATAGGGATACGAGGGTGCAAATGGTGTATTTTTCTTCCTACAAAGGCTGCTTGGACGTTAAATAGGAAATTAGCATCATGGTGCCTGACTCTTTTACTGTTCAATTTCCACTCAGCCCCAGTGTCTTGTAAGAGCGTGCCTGGTGGGTCCCATTAATCCTTCATACTACACCCACAACTGTTGTGTTTTTTCTTTCTTTCTTCTGCAACCGGTGGTGGCACTGTAGGACTCGGGCACAGAGTGGTCTTAGGGTAAGTAAGCATTTCTTGTCAAACAGCGATGCTGTATGCACTATACGCTTTTCAGTGTTTTTCGAAATAATAAGTATGTTCTCTGCTGGACAATAAAAATTGCAACATTTGAAGATGTATGTTATTCTCCAGTGACTTCTGGTGTGGAGCAGTGCAGTTGTAGTCCTTCTTCCATGATGCGTTAGTGTGAGAGTTGTATTACACAGTAAATTGCAGGACAGCGCTGGAATTGATTCTTTGACTTTGTACACGATTGTGAATGCAAGATCCGAAGCACACATTTTCCTGTAAACCAAGATGTTTAAGCATTCAGCCTAAGAAGCATACTCCATGGTTTGGCATTGGTTTTGTTTTCTTAGGATTGGAAATCAGTATAGTGTTATTCATTAAAGTATAGTTCAATGAGTAATTTCATAATGCTGCATTGTTTTATTTGATATAGTAAAATATCCTACTGCACAGTATTTTGTAGTTGTCATGAAGCTGATGACTGATGGAGAATCTTTGGCTGCAACTGGGTCCAGGGCCCCACGTTTTCACAGTCTTAGCCTGGCAGAGGTGAGGGCGACCACTTCTAGCAGCCATGTTGCTCACAGAAAAGGCCTCGAATGGAGGAAAAATCCCAAAGGCAAAATAACATCTAGAGGACACAGAAGTCCTGGAATGGAACGCTGCCCAATGCTGACCAGGACTCAAGGCTGGAGACACCGCTGGAGAAGAAAACAGATCCTTCTAGAAGAATTCTAAGAGGGATCTAGGAGATGATTGGAGGAGCAGGATAATCTAGAATGAAAAAGAGTAGGAAGAGAACTGGCAAAACCCCTGACGAGAACTGCCATTCAATCAGTAGTGCTGGAAGAAGACAACAGGTCCGTTGCGACAGAAGGAATTAATCAATTTCCTTCCTTATATAGGCCAATGGAACTGGAAATACTTAAGAGTCCATATTTGATTGGGAAAAGGTTATAGACGTCAATACTGTGGTGGCCATCTTGAATTGAAAAAATCAAAAAATTTAAATATTATTCCTCGGAAATCCTCACTTGGGTTTCTGGGAGAGAGAAAGAACTGGGAGTATAGAGGCGCCGATAGCATCTCCTGATAGAGACCCCTCAGAAAGAAGAAAAATGCATAGGGAACAACATCGGGGGCCTTCCTCCTGAAGGTAAGTTTATGTTTAGAGCACAGCAGCCTACGAGCAAACTCACAGACCACCCAGCTCTGCAGGAGTCATGCGTTCTACTCAACTGAGATAGCCTTGGGTGCTGACAACGGGCAAGACCCTGGCACCAGTGAAACAGCAGTACCTTAATAGTTCTCCTATACCATCCGAGTATAGGGTTTCTACATCTTTTCCCTTTATTACCCCTATATTTTGCTTATTTATATCTGGACCACTCCATTGAACTACAGCGGCACTCTCATCTGTTTTGTTGTCATGCAAATGCAAATGTATATTTTCAGCGAACTAAATTATTTAGAATAGCTACATCTGTAATTTCCATTTTAGAAACCATTTCCCTTGTTTTGCAGATTTTCATCACAGTGAACTGCCTGAGCACGGATTTCTCCTCTCAGAAAGGGGTGAAGGGGCTGCCTCTGATGATACAGATTGACACCTACAGCTACAATAATCGCAGCAACAAACCAATCCACAGAGCTTACTGCCAAATCAAGGTGTTCTGCGACAAGGTGAGGGTTCTGCAAAATATTGCAGTGGTGACTGATCACGCCGGACAAATTTGTTCACAATTTGAATGCATAAATCTTGAAGGCATCTTGTTGCTCACTTGAAGTCAGAATGTAAACAATTTGCTCATGACCAGCGCAAGATTGGTAACAGGGGCATTCGAGCAATGCCCGAGGGGCCGGGGTCCGAGTTCCAGCTGAGGGCTGCTTTTGAGAAGCCTGGGGCCGATTTGGGCGGTGTCCCTGTTGTTCGACTATACAGCCTGAGCAAAAGTGGCCTCACTTGTTTTCAGGTGTGTTTCACCATGTAAACTGATGCATGCATTTTTTTACCCCCCCCCCTTTAATGTAAAATTACGCTGAAAGCAGTGATTTGAGTGAAGGCATTATGCAAATGTGGGCCAATTTTTTTATGCGTGCCCGGCCCGATTTTTAATCCCAATCTAACCCTGCTCAGGACTGCTTTGAGGTTAAGTCACATTTCTTATCCCTGCCAAATTCATTAAAGTTAACAAGCTCCACCTATTATTTTCTTTTATGCATATGATTTACATTTGCAAGCCTTCTTTCCCGTGGAGAGTTCCTATCCATAGCTCCTTGGTACAGTTCAGACCTCCGAGGTATTTGTATGTGTATGATGGTCCATTTATTTCTCCCAATTGCCACCTGATTACAAGGGGGCTGGTAAATTCCAATCCCTGTAAGAGGACCACTATTTATGCAGGGTATGGGAATCCCAGGACTCAGGTAAACACTGCACTCCAACAAATTTTCCATTGGTAAATTCCACAAGGTCAAACCTGCCAAAATGTACTGAGGATAATGTTCAGTAAATTCTTATACATATAAAATTTGGTGCAGAAAGCACCAGCTCTTCATGTAATTTCTCATTCATTTTAGAGAGGTAAACTTGAATTTGGAAGCGTTTGCCAAATCTAAAAAAAAGTGGCCCCCACAGAGTCTGCATTACCAAGTGTAATAAACAGTACACACTTTATCGCTCCACTTGTAATTCTGACCATCCTGAAAGTGACACTAATCATAAACTCTAACATATGATTCAGGACATAGTCTGTTATACAACAGCACGTTTGTGTGTGGGATCTATGAATTATAGATATAAGAATGAGAACCTTCCACGTTGTGGTATCCACAAAAAGAAGGCTGTACACGAGGTGCACCTCAAACGTTAGTTATTTTCTCTTTGAATGTACAAATTGTCTGTTGCCCCAACCCCTTCCCTTATTTATTTTCACAGTTTTTTTTCCGGAAATCGTGGAGAAGAACACCTTTTTTAAACAAATCACAAATTTGTGATTTATGTTTTCTACGTAGTCGAGGGCAGGATACACCTTAGCGTGTGTATACCACCCAGACTAAACAACACTGGTCCTGATGAAAACCTTACAATTACACGATGGTTGAAACATGTAGACCAACTTTTTAGAATCACGACATGACTTTCCCGACACCACCAGCCTACCTAATCAGGCAAAGGTGTCCCACATTATTTTATCCGTTGTCCAATCACTCTAGAATAAATTCTACGAGTGGGTAGTATTGGACAACTTTTAAATCACTCACTGTAAATCCTATGCACATATAAAACAATCAAAAAACCAGCTCCACTGTAGTCAGGTGTCGCAGCACACCCGGATGGCACTCGGCTGTCTGGGTGGGACCCCGATGATGAAGCATGTCACCAACCAGGTTGGCGAGGGAGGGGTCTTCTAAGGACAAAGGTTGTCCCAAGTTGTGTTGCAAGATATGCACCTCGATATCTTACATATTAGAGGTAGTAGATAGGCTCTAGGGAGTACTCCTCCATTTGTTGTGAAATATTGATTTAAGGGGACCAGGAGTTCCCTCCCTACCTTTATGTTAAATACCCTTTCTCTCCCATTTTTGAATTGTGGAAGTTGCCTGATATTTATTTCGTTTATATACATCACATGTTAATGTGCTTTAGAAACTGGTGCATTTTGTAAAATAAAATGTCATGGGTTTGGTGCTTTATTCAAAAAGACCTGGCAAGAATTATTCATTGTGGACTATTTTTAACCTGATTAATGAATCTAAAACAGAGGCCATACATCCTTACAACCCCTAATCGGAGGGCAATAGGAATCCTGAGCCACCCTGAGCAGCAGTCTGGACACAGTGAACTGCTGCCTAGCACTATGATGTTTCTCCTAGGATCATGCACAATTCTCACCACTGACAGTTGCGCCTAATGAGACTAAATACCGTCAGCTTTACTAGTACCATAATAAAAACGCAGAACCCTTACAAATGTATCAAATACTTTAGTATGTGAGCATCACGCATATGAATATCTGAGTTACCATGGCATATAAAGGCAGTGTTGTTGTATATAACAACTAACATATGTCTTAGACGCAATCTCTTATGCTACCATTATTTTGCTTGACGTTTCCACTGTGTTTGACACAGTGGATCACAATACTCTTTTGAGCTGCCGGGCTGAACCCAGGTTCGAGGTGCCTACTGTAGTGTGTCTCTCATCCTTCCTTGAAGGACAGACCCAGATGGTGGGTGCCCCAGCCTCCAGCTCATCACCCCTGCCTACTTCCAGGTCTCACGGGCTCCTCTCTCTCACTGATGCTATTTACTAACTGTGGTCACTCCCGAGACCCTTTGGCTGCCTTGTGATTTTATATGCTGATTGTACACAGCTGATTGCGCTCCTTGACCTTCTTGTTCCACTGCCAAGCTGACCACTTGAATGTCGGAAGTCCACCGGTGGATGGCGTCTCCTATAAGGGAGAAATGTGTGGAATTTAGCCTCTTGTCTATTAGAGCTTGTAATGGTATTGGGGAAATTCATGTGATTACGTTTTACCATGTCAAATGTATCTAAATAGTCATTTTGTTTTGCAATGTAGACATATTATTCTTAACTATTATCTATTTATTAATCAATTTGTATCTGGGTAGTTGAATATTGCTGCTTGATGAATTACTCCATTTCCAGCTTTTAGCATTAAGATACATTTTCGAATTCTTGTGTACAATACAAATTGTAGGTTATTTTGCAAGAGCTATTACAGGTCTTTTAAAAATGCTGATTTTATTAATTTCTTTTTAAAGATTGATTACCTTGTATGTGTATACTTTTATGATCTATGTTTATTAATTAGATCGAATAAAGTTGATTGGATTGGATAGCGTTTAACTTCTTGATCCTTAAGGCCCACAAAACTAATATTTAGTTAGCTGGTAACACCATCGAGCAAAGGCAAAACTCTCTCTGGCCCACACCTCTGGGAAATCCACCCTCTTCTGCAACCAAAGTCAAATAAATAGGAGTCATGCTAGAGTAGAGCACACCTCTCTTTCCAAGCCCAGATTATAGCCAAGTCATCTGCATACTTTTATTACCTAATACTCTTAAGAAAAATCTCCCATTTCTGCCTCGCCATCACCATGCAAACGTGTCTTCGGCTTGCGTTCCGTCTAGGATCGACAATTTTAACATTCCATACCTAGGCCTGTCACAATCATCTCTGCCTCAACTCCAGATTCAAAACGTGGTTTTCTGCCTAGTAAGCACCTTACCATGTCCACTGATTGGCACCCTGTCAAAAAAAAAAAATTCTGCAAAACTCTCTGTCTTATGCACAGAGTTTTCTATTGTGCAAAAAGTCACCTACCTGCAAGTACCTCACTTCTTATAACTCTGGGAAATGTGCGCTCAATCTCTTGGCTTCTGTTTTCAGTCCTCTGTGTCAAGCGCTCTCTGATAGGTGGTCGCTCTTTCTCCTTCTTCGCACATCAGCTCTAGAACAGTCTCTTGTTAAAGGCCCTCGCCTTGGGCTCGGGCCTTTAACGCTGGGGCAGGCCTTTAACGGCTGGTAGAGCCCGGCTCTAGGGCTATATTAGAACATTGGAATGTTGAGAGCTCCATTGAAGACAGTGCAGCAGCAGATGCCTATATGAACTGGTATAGGCCCACTGCTCTCAACATTTCAACGTCCAAATGCACAGCCTTGGCCTTTCCGCTACAGTGTGCTATAAAGAAATAGTAGAGCTATTACAGAGCCTTATGGAACTCCCTTGCTTACTTGTTTCAAGAAGGACTTTGAAGTGGAACATGATGATGCTTTGATAGTGATCTTGTAGGAAGGAGAGATCAAGTTGAACACCCTATTCATAATCCTCAGTATGGACAGTCTATCCAGGAGCAGCTGGTGGCCAAAAGTAATGAATGTAACAGATAGAGAGAATTGGATTGACTTCACCAACTCCACTTTCATTTTATCAAGCACCTCTCAGACCCATAGACTTAACCATCCCAGCTTGAAACACATTTTGACATATGTCCAGGGTGCTGGAAATCTCTGTTATTTTCTGCAACGGTCAAGAAAGAAGTGTTTCCGAGAACTGTGCAGGAAATGGCACCAGATATTTTGAATGATAAGTGGCCGAACCCACAGGATTCAAGATACTTTTTTTAGTGACGGCTTAACAATGGCTGTCTTGCTGAAATCATTCTAGTAAGAGGGGAAGATATTGAGAAATCCGGGTGAACAACCTCAGCAGGGACAAAGATGGACAGAGGGGCTGAAGTGGAAGATGTTCATAGAGTGATTCATTATTTATGATTTTGGCTTCATCTTGAAAGAGATTGAATACGTTTGTGCACGGTTCAAGTGCATCAATAATAGCAAATAATGCATTAGGAAAGCTTGGGGCCAAAAAGATGCAAAGATATAGCCATTTTAGGGGTGTGACGACCTGCAGCGAACCTTTCAGTTACTGATTAAATGTCAGTTTATTGCTCCCTCTATAGATACGCCTCCAATCTCACTCGAAGATTCTGGTCTGTGCCTTTTCTGTTTGCACCTTTGGGTACATCATTTCCAAGAGGGGTTTTTCAGAGCCCCAGCCCTGGTAATTGGAGCCATGACGTCAACAAATTCCTCCAGCATGGGTATACATAATTTATTTATTTATTTATACGACTTATATAGCGCGCAAATACCCTGAGGTGTCTCGGCGCTGCTCAAATCTGATGCTCAGGAGGGTGCTGATTTATTATTGATTAAAAAGCCATGTTTTTAACTGTTTCCGAAAAGTCATTAAGGAAGAACTGTTTTTTATATATTGAGGGAGAGAATTCCAGAGTCTAGATACTGATACTATAAATCGTCTGTCTCCCCAATTCACTCTTTTTGTTCGCGGTATTGGAAGCAAGTGGGCTGTGGATGAACGTAAAGTTCTTTTGGGAATGTAGGAACCGAAAGCTTATTTTTTTTTAATCTGGGCCTGTATTATTCATAGCTTTATACGTGATACAGAGCGCCTTAAACTTGGTACGACTCCTAACAGGGAGCCAGTGGAGTTGGCGAACAATGGGAGTGATAGAAGAGAATTTTGATGTGCCGGTCAAAATTCTCGCCGCCGCATTCTGAATTAATTGCATTTTGTTAAGAACTTGTTCTTGGGCGTTTAATAACAGACGTTACAGTAATCAATCTTAGAGAGTACTAAGGTACACATAAGGGTTTTGCCTGCGTTAGAAGGAAGAAAAGGTAGTAGTTTCTTAACCATCCTGAGAGTGTAAAAGGATGATGAAACTACTGCATTAGCGTGGCTCAAAAAAGACAGCTTATTGTCAAATAATACTCCTAAGTTTCTGACTTTGGTAACCGGTATTGGGGGAGCTCCTAGGTCCGATGGCCACCAGACTGGAGACCAAGACGGGGTCAGTTTTCCAAAGACCATGACCTCCGTCTTGTCAGAGTTTAATTTTAAACAGTTATGATCCATCCAGGAACTGATAGCCATCATGCCTTCCTGAAAATTGGCCGCAACTATTCCTCCGTTGTTATGGATGGCCAGTACCAACTGGGTGTCATCTGCATATGATGTCACCCCTATTCCGTAGGATTTAATGACCCTCGCCAAGTCCGACACATAGATGTTAAATAGTGTCGGACTTAGCGAGGATCCCTGGGGGACACCACATGGTAAGGTGTAAACAGGAGAGTAGAAACCACCCAGTTTGACAGACTGATTGCGGCCAGACAGAAAAGAAGTCAGAAGAGATTTGCTTTGCCCTGAATACCAATGTGGGCTTCACGGTCGATCAAGATGTTATGATCGACCGTGTCGAAGGCCGCAGATAAATCCAGTAATATCAGGATTGCTGCGCCTCCTTGATCCATATTCAGTCTGACTTAATCTGCTGCTTTAATCAGTGCTGTTTCCGTCCCATGCCCTTTCCTAAACCCAAATTGGGTTTCATCAAGAAGATTATTTTGATCAATATAATCAGCCAGCTGACAATTCATAATCTTCTCAAATATTTTAGAGGGAAAGGGAAGAGATGCAATCGGTCGATAACTTTTAGGTTCTGAGGGATCCAGATTTGATTTTTTCAGTAAAGGTTTAATGATTACTTTCTTCCAGATTGACGGGTAAGAGCCCGACAAGAACATAGAATTACAAATGTTTGTAAGAGTTGGGGCTATCAGATTAGTCACTGGTTAAAGAATCAAAGGAGGACATGGATCTAGTGGTGACCCTGATTTAATGGTCGTCATAAGTTCAGCTATCTGCAATTGAGAGATTTGATTAAATTCATTAAAAATTGTGGGAGGAGGGAAGTCACTCTTATTAAAATAAGTAGGTTCGGTA
Source organism: Lissotriton helveticus (assembly GCF_964261635.1). Taxonomy (NCBI): domain Eukaryota; kingdom Metazoa; phylum Chordata; class Amphibia; order Caudata; family Salamandridae; genus Lissotriton; species Lissotriton helveticus. Next base: position 407,896,496 of record NC_136063.1, on the reverse strand, counting down.
GTCACCTTGGCCGCAAAGTTGGAAAAAATATCATTTACCTTAAATTTAAAAAAAAACGCTAGGTCATTACAAAGATTTTGGGAAGGTTCTGTAGTACTACTTATTGGTGGAATGGACAATTTCTTGACAACTTGATAAAGATGCTTGGTAGAATTTTTAGCTGACTCTATTTGCTTAAGATAGAATTTTCGTTTTTCTATGATTAGAAGCTTTCTATAATAAGTCAAGGCTTTTTTATATAGATCTTTATCGTTGTTATCATAGTCTCGGCGCCAGCGCCTTTCTAAATTTCTGCACCGTTGCCTCTCTAACCTGAGGGTTTCTGTGAACCAATGGGCAGAAGGTGTGTTACGGTTGGGTAGCATTTGTTTTTAAGGTGCTAGCGTATTAAAAGCGTTGTTGAGCCAAACGTTGTAATTCTCTGGTGCTACGTGAGGATCTGTTATTTCCTTTGGTTGAGTGGAGGCCAAAGTAGATAGTAGCATAGAACCGTCTATGTTCTTCCAATCTCGAAATTGAACATAAGAACGAATTGTGCTGTGTACATTTTTATGATTTCTAGTTACAATTGTGAACATTACCGCTGCATGATCTGTCCATATTAAAGGTTTCACTGAAGATGAAGTAATGTGAGAGTTATTAGTGAATAAGCCATCAAGGTTATGACCCGCCTGATGGGTGGGAGGATTGATCAATAGTTTAAGACCCGCTGAGGCGAGATCTGAGATGAGAGCTAAAGAATCCCTGTCATTATTAGCTTCTAAATGAAAATTAAAATCTCCTAATATTGTATAATCAAGGTTAGCTGCTATGGGTTCTAATAAAGTATTAATAGATGCCAGGAATGGAGATCGAAGGGTCGGTGGACGATAAAGAAGAGTTCCTTTAAAGGATTGCACGGGAGAAAGCATAATGGAAAAAGTTACTGCTTCGGCAGATTCAATTGCTACGGGTTCTATCCTTGTTTCAAGTTTTTTCCTATATACAATGGCTATACCCCCGCTTTTTTTTCCTGAGGATCTATCCTGCCTGACTACATGATATCCATCCGGGACAGCTGTACAGAAATCTGGGCCAGAAGCTTGAGCCGCCCAAGTTTCGGTAATGAAGAGGATATCTATATTGTGACTGGTTATGAAGTCATAAATCTCCTCTTTGTGTTTAATAACAGAGCGGGCGTTGATAAGCGCACAATGAGTGAGTTTGGCCTTTAAATTTTCTGGAGATCGATTGTGCATGTTTTGAAAAGGAAGAATTAGTTTGTACTGACAATTTGGGCATTGAGAAGATTGTAAGTTAAAAAGAGAATCAGAGTGAAAATGAGGACAATGGGGGCCTCTCATGGTGTTTCTTAGGTCCCTTAGTTGAGTGCTAGTATATGTGATTACCTCACCTCATAGGGTCCAACAAGTTGCATAGTTACCTAAGAAGATATCATGTTTCAGCTTTGAAGATATTTGTGAATGAGTAAGAAAAAGCCACTTAGATACAATATGCAGCAATATGCATATTTGAGAGAACAGAGGGCCTAACCTCACTGCTTAATTTGAGCCAGTGGTTTCCGGTGCTCAGCACCAGCACTTAATCATCAATACTAGCGCTTCTCATGAGCACCAGTTAGAACACAATTATTTTTGCCTAGAATCACAGGATATTGAACCAAAGTCGAGACTCGAACGTGGCTCCCCAGCTCTGAAGTTGGCAGCTCTGGCCATTGTGCCACATCATCCTCCAACTTTCATGGTTAGTAGTTGTTTCTGTTTTAGGTGGCATTAACAGGAGAAATTGGCTTGTGCAAGCTGCCTCCTGACAAGAGCCCCGGCACTTATTCTTTTAAAAATGATCCTCTGCCTAACCTGAAAATAAAAGAATGCTAAGTAGTGGTATGTACATTCAGTGGGTGCCTCGAAGAAGACCAATCCTCATGAAGAAAATAGGGTGTAAAATATGTCTGCTAGCATGAGTGAAAGCTTTTATTTGTTGGATCGACTTAAAACTTTGTAGCTACTCAGAAAAAAATTGCAGGCATACCTGATCCAGACTGTCCCTCATGGAATTAAGATGACTCCGGATTTTTAATTGGTTAGAAGAGGTCGGTTGACCAAGAGGATGACAAATGATAATTAACAAAATAGATTAGAGCCTTTTGTTAAACTGGCTGTCAAGATATTGCTATTTACTATTTGTCTATGAAAAAAAGTGACTCAGGTCTGCTTTCCAAATATTAGCAACACTTTGTCCTTTTTATAACAGAGCACCTGGATAGATTAATCTTTTAGTTTGAGGCACCAACTTGTCAAAAAGAAGGCCAAGTAATGAGGTGATTATGCCAATCTCGAATCATGCATTGATTACTGTCAACTAAAACCATTTAGGAACCCCACTATTTGTGACCCTACAGCCACATTCCACTAAGAATCTCAGGCATCAATATATTGGCCAAGTTCTGCCCAACTAACCAAGCAAAGTTGTTCCTCTGCGTGTGCACTAATAAGTTGGCTTTGTTGGTGACATTTTGGGCATGGATAACATGCATTGCCCATAATGAACGAAATGACCCAATTAGGGTCACCCAGGTCACTTACGACCACCTCATAGCCTTCCAAACAAGTGAAGAGTCTGTCAGAGAATGCAAACAATCACTTATTGGTAAAATACACTGCTCTAGAGTCCAATCTGACCAGCACCAAGGGATAGCGGTTTAGGAGACTGGCTACTCAACACGGTAACACATAATTATTCTTCCAACAATCCCAAACCACGCAACCAGTGGAAAGTTACCAGCTTAAGCCGTGCATGAACAAAGAAGGCACAGAAGGATGGGCTACCACCTGCTAGATGGGTACACACTATCACTATCTCAAGGTTGCCTTGCTAGGACTTGGCTCCTCCCACCGTGGGAGCAGGGCTACAGACAAGGATAGGCATGCAGGGGCAAAATGGCCCATTCATTAGTAAGTCGGAATCTAACCTTGAACACAAAAGAAAAAAATAGCTGAACACAGTCTTCTGCTGAAGCAAGCAATACAGATAATTGGAGCTGAATGCAGTCACAGTGTAACATGGCCTACGAACTACAAAATGGAGCCGCAAACGCTAACTTAAGCCTGTATTATAAGGAAAAACTCAGTGGGGTACATTAGGTGTGGGGGATGCTACTAACATAGCCTTATAAATGCTAACTTAACATAATGCAAAACAGGCCTACGAGAGTACATGAATTTTTAAATTCCAACAATAAGCGTTATCAATGACTTATGTGTGAAGGGCTCCCCTTAACAAGTGTTACTGTGAAAGGCTTAAAGACATAGTAACTGATAACCAAGGAACACTGTAGCAGTAGATCGAATCAGAGCACCGCATTGGGAACGTCAAAATAAAGCCCGCAAGACAGGAGGACACTCCTAATCTGGTGAGGGGTCTGATCATGGCTTTGGCGGTGTGGCAGCGGGGCGGACCTGGGGCTGCACCGCCATAGTCGTAATCAGGCCCTAAGTGTGTTGGGGAACTCGTTATGACTTAACATGCACTTTGAGTGAAATAACCAGGCGTTGAAAGCAGAAGGCATACCATATTTTAAGACGTTCACAGGACGAGGGTAATCAATACCCAAAACAAAGTTATGACTGCTGCTGGATGACCATGACATTTTAAAGCCTGGCCCACTGTAGGCTGTTGCCTTTTGGCGCTGCAAATCTGTTGAGTGCAATCTGTAGCAAATCCTTAGAAGCCGCCTGAACATCAGAGTTTTTGTTGAGGGAATATACTTCACAGCGAAGACACTCACAATCGAAAGTAAGCATGGCATTCTATAGGACTGTGCTGTATCATAGAAAATACCCAAACACCTCTGCAGACTCTTTGTAGCAGGCATATTACCTTCCTACAGGGTTATAGTTCATAAGTGGGTTCAACCACAAGGTCCGTATTGGAGCTTCTATAAGATTAGTTCAAAGCAGCAGCCGTGTGGTGTTGCCACATTACTTAAAATAGCATGATTAAAGTCATGCTGCAGTGCCGCCTAAAGACTCCTACAAGATGTAAAATGATATGTAGCCTGAAGGCTTGGAAGTCCTGGCACCGTTCCTACAGAGGATCCGTTCCTGCACAATTATCCAGTGTAACTGATTTAGCTACTTATGAACAGTGATTTCTAGAGTAAAACGAGTTAGTCTATTTGTTTCACTAAATTAAACTTCTGCTTCTGAGATCTCAGTCTTTGGAGATCTCTGTAGGTGGTATAGAATCTGCAAACCCTAAAAAGGTACCCATACAGACGAAAGGCTCTTTTTCCTAACATTGAGCACATGTCGTCAGAGGTCCTTGCAAGATCTGCCATACTCAGTTTACGTAAACGCACTACTTACTTATGCTGTCTTTTCCAGATTACTTGTCTATATTCCTCATCTGCTTAGTTTTAACATAGTTGAATTCAGCCATTTGAGTCAGCCAGCTTCGAGTATGGGTACAGAAGTGAGACACATCATTTGTTACGCATGATATTCATACACCCGTATAGTTGGATGTCATACCACAAGACAGGATGTTATTTTATTGATATTTTAAATGTGTTGGGTTATTTATTAGCCTATATTTTAAACAATAACTATAGAACAAACCTTATTGTTTTTTGTCTTGCTCAAACGATTAGCTTTGGTTATTGTAAATGGCTAGGCATGGGTTTTGTGCTCCCTAACTGGTTATGTTGTCTTATGCTTGACTACGCCCGCAGATCTAGTGCTGGTACTGTGGACAATACAATCAATCTCATTCATTCATTCATATTTAATATTGTGCTGCCCCCAACTTACAAAATCGTCCTGAGACCAGTGGCTGTAGAGCTACTGACCTCTGTGCTTGTATGGTGCTTTTTGCCCCCTGCCTCCAGTTTCACGCATTTCTATGCTTCTTGAAGTGATATGTTTTCAGTGGGATGGCGGCCTATTTGTCTTGGTATTGGCTTTGTAATTGACTGCTCAGTTCCTGTGCTCCCTGATTCTATCGAACAATGGCTGCTCCACGCCGAAACTGCTGCTGTTGATAGAAACCTCCCTTCTGGCAGGTCGGGTTCCAGGGATGCGTGCTTTCACTGCACACAGAGAGGCTGCGGAGCTGTCCTTTGTAATTTGTTTGCACTGGGCCTTGCCAGTTGGTCCGCTGATTCACATCTGCACGATTTACAGAATAGAGAGAAAGGCTATTGTTCTTCCGGTTTTATCACAGCGGAGCCCCCGCCATTAACGTCAACTGACGGAGGGTTTAATTAAAAAGGAAGTCCCATTAGTAGCAGCTCACCCCTTGGAGAGGCTCACTGTAATTACAAGAGTGAATAAATTATGTGCATGGCAGCGAAGTAACAGGGGCCTGCAGGGCGCGTTCAATGTTGAGGTTCGCGCGCCCCGGGCGCAGTGTTCTTTGTCAATATGGGGAGCGGCGCCATGTTATCCACACCGGATCGAAGTGGAGGACTGCGTCATTATAGGGTCTACAGAACCAACACGAATTGCACCTCAAAACACATGCAGAGCTCTCGCCGACCTTACAAAGAATAGCATTGTTTCCTGTCCCCATAGGGTGGATCATAATTGTCGCAGTGTGCATTGACAGAGGAGTGGGTTTCCGATGCTGGAGTGCACTTGGTGGCATGTGTGGTGCCTCACATGCAGTGTCCCAAACATCAAAACCATATCGAGCAAATTCGGTGGCATATTATCAACAAATAGCGAGATTTATCGCTAAGTAGGCTTAGCGGCAATTTTTGTATCGCAGCGCATCACCGGATTTTATCGCTGAGATAACGTGCTATTAGCAACGTACATCTCAAAAGCGATAAAATTCCTGGCGATAGCGGCAAAATCCGTGAATATCGCTGAGAATACAGCGATATTCACGCATTATCACTAACAGGGTCTTAGCCATTATATCCACCTCCCATTGGATATAATGGCTAAGAACTGGTCTGAGCAGGCGTTAGTTTTTGGAGATATTCGCACTTAGCGTGAATATTTCCATCGCTACGGCTGTGTTGGTAATAGGCGATAGCGATGTTAGCGACTGCTTTCAGTTGCTAACAGGTTGGGTACGCCCACTTTGCATGTCATTAGCGATAAATATCGCTGACATGCAACGCGGGCCCCAAACCGCTCGCTATCGCCTATAAGCTGTTGCTAACTGCTGTTAGCGACAGCTTGCTAATAGGGCGATAGAATTGTCGCCGCTTAGCGGCCGAAAACGGCCGCTAAAGCGGCGATAATTCCCTATCACCCCCCTTGATAATATGCCCCACGGCTCGGCCCAGAAATGCATACACATTGCCCTAATTAAACAGGGGCTTGGCTATCAATAGTGCACCGGGGGTGAGGGCCCACTGAACCCCAATTATGGCAGGCTTTTAATATCCAACTGGGCTTGGGAGGGCTTGCTTGCATAAGGGTCTATGGCACACTTATTTGCTACACCACTGCCAGTAAGCACACAAAGGTATTATGCGCCAACTCATTTATGTGTGGGGATTTCACACAAGGGTGCTTCTTGCACTCCAAAAGAGAGCAACTGGAGATCCCTCACGAAGGTTAAGGCTCAACCTGACCCTCTCGAACCATCCTAAAGATGTACAACCCAGAAGTTCATGTGTGAGAAGAAACATCTGCGCCTGCCCTGGTGGCCTCTACATATATTCAGAACAAAGGGTTGACAGGCTAGGTCCATCAGTGTGTTTTCACACTGGGCCACTCAAGCCCCCCAAACCAGCCTCCTTTAACTAGGCAGCACTTACAAACGCAATATCTGTGAACTGTCACATGATCCTCATTCAGCTCAAATTTATAAACATTGGGAGAATGTTCCCAAAAATGTAAGTCTGCAGAAGTGAAAAGAAACCCACCCTGCATCTGCTGGAATGAGGATTTTTTCTCCCCATCTCCATTAAGGCCCTTTCCAAGAAACCCTTTGGAGAGTGTGGTCAAACTACAGACTCTGGGTGGAGGGGGAATAAGGCCCGAGAGGGTATGCAAGGAGTCCTTATCACTGTTGTTGATGATATTTCGATGGAGGTGGATGGCAGCCGTGTCAGTGTGACTGATCCTTTTACATCTCTCAGCTGTGTTTGATTAGCACCCACTCTTACTATAATCCCTTGCTGGCGCACACCACTCGGCTGTCTCCCAACTCCTCTTCTACTACTCTCCTAGGCTCAACTTTGAAATGATTTCTATTAAGGCCGTCCCAAAACAGGCATTTTGTGGCTTCAGAAGATCCAAAATACTGCAGCTAGATTGCTACTCAGGCTCAAATATTCAAACGCTATCTCATCTAAAGTGTCATAGTGATGCAGCCCTTTGCTTAAAAATGTCAGCATTGTCCATAAAGCTGTCAATGACTTGGGGCCTCTTTACCTCAAAATCAAGTTGAGAAAAGTAATACTGGACTCTGACATTTTGCTAGTCTCAATAACCCGCCTACTCTACTGGAGGAATGATGTTAATTGTCAGGTCATACCTCATGTTGACGCTTCCTGAGAGTGAGCGGGCACTCTACAAAATCCAGTACCGTAACCCAGCATTACACAGAATAACAGAGCGTAGCACAGCAAGACATAACATAACATAACATGACTTGACAATGCATGACATAATACCTGATTAATGGCTGCCCTGGAGTGCACAGAACTAGAGCCAGAACTTCTAACAATCACAGATGTTCTGTTTGACTTGTAATTTATTGTGCTCCTTAAGGTAAACGGAGAAAGCCCATTGGCTCCATCTTCTGAAGTTCAGCTTTTCACCTCTACTGTCTGTTCATCCAGTGGAGACTTTGTTGGGCGTTTTTCTTTCGTAATAAACAAATATATATCAAAGTAGCACTTACAACGAGATCGGGGAATTTAGTGCGTTGCTGTTGCCAAGGGTTAGAGAAGTGATCTAGAAATGAGTAAAGTCTGCCCGTTAAAGAGCTCACAGTGACCTATGACTTTGTAGGAAAGGCGTCAATGTGCATCTGATGCTTGTTAGGCAGCCATGGTGGGCAGCGCATGTGAGACAGATTGGCAAGAACAGGCTGTACAAATGTTTTCAATTTCTCTCTGTTGCATTTTCAAATGCCTGTTTAAGGGGCTAATTTAAAGCATTATGGTCATGGCATATCTGTCAGGAATGGCAGATTTACCATTACTCAGTGTCGGTGGGAGAACCGTGGTTTAGAGTTTTGAAAATAATGGCTACTCCACCAGTGGAATCTTATTTAGTTCCGCAGCTCGATCCACCAAGGTGCATATGTGACTTCGCTAGGAACGGTGGCAGATCTAGACCTCCTGATCTGCCACCAGGTCTTGGAGATGTTACCTCTGGGAAACATAACCATATTGACGTATGGAAGAGAAATACCCCTCTGCAACCTTTGTAATGCATGTGTGGTTCGCTGTGCACTCGATTAAATAAATGTTTAGAACCTAAAAATAATGTTTTCCAAATGTATGCTCTTTTGAACTATACCGGGGTGGGGGGGGGGGGAGGACCGAGCGGGGTGTGTACATGAATGGGGATGGGGTGGGGAGGATGGCTTCAATATCTGCCTTGGGTGCAGACTGTTAATTTCACATGTTTGTTTCTGATTTGAAGAAACAGTTTGACGGTATAAGGTAGGGTATTCCTTTTACATGTGTGAATGCTTGCTCTGAAATCTGAAGATTGTTGTTGAGGTTATTGATGAACCAGCATCACATATCCACCATTCACTCACATCTACTACATGCTTTAAGAATACTACTAAAGCATGAGAGTTTAGGAAAGGTGTTAATAAAAGTTATACTTGAAGGTGTAATATATGTCTACGACGGTGTGAACCCTAAATATCGAAGACAGAATATCATTGGATGGAAAGATCAAGGACAAAGTGTCAAAACCGAGATACTGAAAGTTAAGTATAGATTTTCTATGTTTAAACTCCACATATGTGTACTTTGGCGAAATATATATCTTCAGGATGCACAGATATGGAGTTAGGAATAGAAAATCTATACTTTCTCTATATGCACTTACAGTTAGATATTTTGGTCCTCGATATTTTGTCCACAATATACTTATATCACAATAATTCTATGCTCGATATTCAGTAGTAAAATCGTCTTCGATAGATATGGCACTTGTCATATTCTTCCGCCTCCTATCTTCAATTTATGTAGTGTATATCCCAGTCATGTGAAACTTTCCACTAGGGGGTGAGCAGCCAAGTTCATACTCATATATTCATGACCTTGATTGACCTGGATTTCATGGGTATGTTGACCCCCATCAGTTCTCTGTTATTTATTTATGGTGTTTTATGGAGTGCAACACTTGCCCAAATGATTTCCCATATTTCAAGAAGAGTGAAACCGGATGACTGTCAATTTTAAGATACTCAGTGAAAGTTCACATATTTAATCTTATCAGACGTCCTATTTGGAGAACTTTACCATTTGATCACATTAATTTCTGTTTCTTGTTTGTTTGGATGAAATAATTGGTGTTTTATCAGATATCAAAGTTACACCTTGTAAGCTTGATGATACCGAAACATGTTTGTTAATCACGCTTCATAGTTTGGATTCATCCTTTGTACAAGGCGTTCTACCTCTTTTTGAGGGTTATTCATAACTTCTCCTCTGACTTTACCAAGATGTTTGTGGGAAAACATGCTTTAGCACCCAGTGTACAAAACAGTTTTTGCTTTTAAAATGTATATCCGATACTCATATTTTGTTCAAACAACACATTATATGATGCTGTACATATGGATCCATACTCTCGTAACTTTGCACTCATGCAAAAAAACACTAGAACATTCATGTGCACCTATTATTATTTTTAGCACTACAGGAAACAGGGTAAATGGTATTGGGACCAGGGCAAAAGATCAACAAAGTAGACTTCACACTATTTTTGCTGGGTTTTTTTAGAATAGAAAAAAAAATGAAAGAACATATTCACTTTTGAAATGTGAAATCTGTGTCTAATCTTCAGGTAATATAATTTAGTTCCTTTTGATCACATACGTGGCAAACGTTTGCTCTTTTTTAAATAAGCTTTTTCTTGGACTAGTAGATCTTTGTTGAAATCACTATTACTTCACATGGATGGGGCAAAACTGGAGTTGTCTTTTATCTTTGAACAGAGCAACATTTCAGTAATAGGATCCATGTGTTTAATAGGTCTCTGGGAATTGGAAGTGGCATCATCGCCACCTTGCTACTAAAGATCTTTCTACAACTGCACCTACTCCGTATCAATTTGATTTGGGTATGCTTCATACCACCCACATCCTTTTGCTATTTCATTTTTTTCCACCCTTTCAAATATTTGGATTTTGAGGAGTTTGAAGAAGGGAGGAGTCACGAAATTTAGAAGGTGCCTGAGACTTGTTAGGTCACATCTGATCCTACCTGGAGTTATTCACGGAAGGCAGAGAATCTTAGCGATAGGAGGGGAAAAAGAAAAACTAGATACAAAAAATGAGCTACCTCTCCAAACATCTCTGCACAATTTGCAGGTAACAAACTTGAATCTTTGGTGTCAACAGGATTGTGTTTTAGCACTTAAAGGTCCTGTTAACAATGCACAATTCAGTGGAATTAATTGTGTCGACCTCAGAAGCTCAAAAGGCTAAGAGCCATATGTATTATTCCAAATTGCGATCGCAGGCCGAAATTCGAATTTAAAATTTCATTTTAAATTTGCCATTTATGCCTTAAGAGTGTTTTGTAACTTTTCAGAAGATGTTTAAAAAGTGAAAAAAGAACCTGTGTAGCAAGCGCCTACAGGGCGCATATGTTTTCTTTGTCTGTTGTTTCTAGCCTGCCTTATAAGGCGATAGTGCACATTGTTTTTATTTAGGCCTTGAGGAAGACCATCTGTGGTTGAAAACCATTGCTGAGTAAACTACTGAAAAGCTTACAGATTGTGCAGTGCGAGTCTCTTTTTGTCTTTACTGCAACACTTTGCCTCCTGAAAATAATAACGGGACCTGCACCTGTTTTCTCGCACCTGCCCAGCAGGATCATTTGCACTATTTACGTGTATATGTGTGTGTTTGTATATATATATATATATATAGTTATATCTAGGTATATATATATAAATACATAAACACACACACATATATATATATATATATATATATATTACCTACTGGCGATAGCCAGTAGGTATATATAGTTAGGATTTTTTTCCTATGGGATTTTTGAAAATTCTATGTCGAATAACTTTGGCGTTTGAGGACAGAATTGGCTGAAATTTTCAGGAAAATGGAACATTTTGTTTCTGAGCAGCCCCTGAAAATTTGGGGGGGTTTCGTCAAGGGGGGGCCGAGAAAAAAGGGGGTCCCAAAACGTGTTTTTCCCATGCAATTTTCCATAGGGCGGTTGGCCTCACTTTTAGCCTGAACGGCTGAATGGATGTACACCAAACTTGGCAAAATTGTAGGGACTGGTAGCCCGATGTGCCTTTGCTATGTCTCAAGATATAGGCTCCAGTGGTTTTTACGAAAATTAACTTTGAAAAATATATATTGGGCTACATTGGGCTATATATATGTTGGAGCCCAAATGTAGCCCAATGTAGCCCAATGTAGCCCAAAGATGGCCACCAGAGACAAAAAAAACAAATGTAGCCCAAATATCAGCCAGATGTAGCCCAACTATAGCCCAATGACAGAATATCCCAGAGTGTTCTAAAGAACAACTAGAGTGCTAACAGTCCTACTTATTACAAAGGTATGGCACACCTGAAGCCATCTTGATTGGAATAAAGTGGTAACTCTTAAAACATTTAATTTAAAAAGGAACAAAATGAGGGGGTTCATTTTGCCATAGAAAGTATGATTAGCGAATATATGACGAAATCCCGCATACCATCAGTCCGCAAAAAAAATCCCGCATGTACTATTAGGCCGCAAATTAAAATAACGAAAACTTTTATAACGAATATGCCTTTAGCATACACTAAACAACTAAACTACCCTAAACCCTAAAACACTACCCCCAGCATGACCCTACACTACACAAACAGTACAACACTACCCTAAACCCTAAAACACTACCCCCAGCATGACCCTACACTACACAAACACTACAACACTACCCTAAACCCTAAAACACTACCCCCAGCATGACCCTACACTACAACACTACCCAAAACCCTAAAACACTACACCCCAGCATGACCCTACACTACGCAAACACTACAACACTACCCTAAACCCTAAAACACTACCCCCAGCATGACCCTACACTACACAAACACTACAACACAACCCTAAACCCTAAAACACTACCCCCAGCATGACCCTACACTACGCAAACACTACAACACAACCCTAAACCCTAAAACACTACCCCCAGCATGACCCTACACTACGCAAACACTACAACACTACCCTAAACCCTAAAACACTACCCCCAGCATGACCCTACACTACGCAAACACTACAACACTACCCAAAACCCTAAAACACTACACCCCAGCATGACCCTACACTACGCAAACACTACAACACTACCCTAAACCCTAAAACACTACCCCCAGCATGACCCTACACTACGCAAACACTACAATACTACCCAAAACCCTAAAACACTACACCCCAGCATGACCCTACACTACGCAAACACTACAACACTACCCTAAACCCTAAAACACTACCCCCAGCATGACCCTACACTACGCAAACACTACAACACTACCCTAAACCCTAAAACACTACCCCCAGCATGACCCTACACTACGCAAACACTACAACACTACCCTAAACCCTAAAACACTACCCCCAGCATGACCCTACACTACGCAAACACTACAACACTACCCTAAACCCTAAAACACTACCCCCAGCATGACCCTACACTACGCAAACACTACAACACTACCCAAAACCCTAAAACACCACCCCCAGCATGACCCTACACTACGCAAACACTACAACACTACCCAAAACCCTAAAACACTACCCCCCAGCATGACCCTACACTACGCAAACACTACAACACTACCCAAAACCCTAAAACACTACCCCCAGCATGACCCTACACTACGCAAACACTACAACACTACCCAAAACCCTAAAACACTACCCCCAGCATGACCCTACACTACGCAAACACTACAACACTACCCAAAACCCTAAAACACTACACCCCAGCATGACCCTACACTACGCAAACACTACAACACTACCCAAAACCCTAAAACACTACACCCCAGCATGACCCTACACTACGCAAACACTACAACACTACCCAAAACCCTAAAACACTACCCCCAGCATGACCCTACACTACGCAAACACTACAACACTACCCAAAACCCTAAAACACTACCCCCAGCATGACCCTACACTACGCAAACTACCCTAAACCCTAAAATACTACACCCCAGCATGACCCTACACTACGCAAACACTACAACACTACCCAAAACCCTAAAACACTACCCCCAGCATGACCCTACACTACGCAAACACTACAACACTATCCTAAACCCTAAAACACTACGCCCAGCATGACCCTACACTACGCAAACACTACAACACTACCCTAAACCCTAAAACACTAGCCCCAGCATGACCCTACACTACGCAAACACTACAACACAACCCTAAACCCTAAAACACTACCCCCAGCATGACCCTACACTACGCAAACACTACAACACTACCCTAAACCCTAAAACACTACCCCCAGCATGACCCTACACTACGCAAACACTACAACACAACCCTAAACCCTAAAACACTACCCCCAGCATGACCCTACACTAAACAACCACCACAACTCTACACTACACTAACACAACACTACACTACACTACACTACACAATCACTAAC